>NW_026262690.1:21028511-22448511 GCF_021869535.1 Mytilus californianus
TTTCCTTGCCAGGGGACTATATCCTATACACTGTATCATTGTTTGGATATTTCTGACACATATATTTGTTTTTTTCCTCATCTATAATCAGCACTTACACTTAGCACCAACAACTTTTCTGTAGTGATTATTCATATGATCCAGTACCAGATATTGTGTTGTTATCTTACTCGATGTAGGAGCTAGAGCTGAAATAGAAAATATTGTTGTTATCTTATTAAGCGGAAGCTAGAGCTTTAATAGAAAATATTGTTGTTATCAGACATAATCTTCCTTGATGTAGGAGATAGAGCTGAAATTAAAAATATCAGAGTTATCTTATTGAGCAGGAGTCTATCGCTGAAATAGAAATTATTGTAGTTTTCTTATTGAGTAGGAGCTAGAGATAAAAAAGAAATATAATGGCGTTATCTTATTGAGTAGGAGCTAGAGCTGAAATAGAAAATATGGTAGTCATCTTATTGAATAGGAGCTAGAACTAAAATAGAAAATACTGTTGTTATCTTATTGAGCAGGAGACAGAGCTAAAATAGTAAATATGGTAGTTATCTTATTGAGTAGAAGCTAGAGCTGAAATAGAAATATACAGGAGTTGTCTTACTTGATGTAGTAGAATGAGCTGAAATAGAAAACATTGTAATTATCTACTCCATTTAGGATATTATATTTAATTTTAAAGCTATTTTCATAAATTTGTCTTTGATCTTCTGTATGATAATTTTTCATCTCAAGCTACTCGAGTGATATGGGTTTTTCCCCAACTTATTAGACCTAAATATAAATCTGTATAAAAAGATTAAATTTGTAACCATAATTTTCTTCACTCAGTTTTAGAGCTATTACTTCCACATTTTGTTTAGTTTTGAATATGAATTAATGATTGAACTTATTTGATCCCACAGATAAATAAAAGATTTTTTATAAAGCTAGAACTGTGAGTCAATTCACAAAAGGATACCCCTATCCTGCAAATTGTATTATCTCCCCTTTAACATGTTAGACTGCATTATATACCCTTATGTACATCCTCAGGTAGAAGATATCAAAGGGATATTCAAACTCATAATTTGAAGAAAAATGGAAAACGCCACAGCAAAAAAAAAAAAAAAAAAAAGACAAAAAACAGTCTACAAAACATAACATAGATAACTAAAGTAAAATTATAAAGTTTCATCAATATACATCTAGTCGTGTAGCTGGAGTTGCACTTTCAAAGCACATAAGCCAGACAGACGGACAGGGCTATTCCTGTAAATCCCCCTAAAAAAAACCAAAACAAACCAACTTTCTTTGCAGGGGAATAATAATTCTATGTAATGGATCAACATTCTTCAAATGGTTAATCAATAAAAAAAAAGTATCTACTATTTCAACAAATGAAATTTCCTTAGACACAATCAAAACCATGCATGTGTTAACCAGCTTTTCTGAAATTTTCAGTTCTTTTTAAATCTTATTATGAATTGTTTTATAAACTATCAGATGTTTTAACCAAAGCTGCTCTGGTGAAACTAAGGGTTAATCTAAGGTAGTCACTTCCTTACATTTCAATATTTATCACCAATTGCTTTAAATTCAAATGGCTGGTTGTAAGAAAAATAATTTCAATGATTTATTTGTTGTAGGCCTCTGGAAAAGACATGATGTGATAACAGTAGCAATGATGTAAGTTTAAAGTAAATATAAAAGAAAGTTTGTTCTTGTAATTTAAAACCAACAAAATAATAATACCATTGTTCTTCAAGACATCTTACCTTTATGTGCTGAAAATGTAGAACATAAAAATTTTCTTTCAGTTTAACTTTAAATGAATTCATCAATACTTATCAAATTCAATAGAATGGCATTTTAAAGCGACATCGTAATAAAAGAACAGAGTTCCAATGTCCCCTGCGTTGCACATATTTTATCTATCCAAGGAACAAGGCAAATGCAATGTGATTTTTCCAAGAATTGTACACAAGAGAGTGCTAACAATACAATTTTCCATATTATCAATATTTCCAAGGGGCATAACTCTTTTAAAAATATTTGATCAGCAGTGATTTTCGAATTAGTCTGAGACATTGCTGATATAAACCTATGATATAAGTTTCAGAAAATTCTGGCAAGAATTGTACACATGAGAGCGCTAACAATGCAATTTTCCATATAATTAATATTTCCAAGGGGCTTAACCCTTTTAAAAATAATTGATTGGCACTGATTTTCAAACTCTTCAAAGACATTGCTGATATAAACCTATGATATAAGTTTCAGAAAATTCTGGCAAGAATTGTACACATGAGAGCTCTAACAAGACCAGACGTCCGTCTGTCCGGTATTTCTATGTCCCCTGCAACATGTTGCGCAGGGGACAAAAAGATCAAATTATGACAGCTATGAAATTTCAAAACTGAGCAAACTACATACATGTATATATCTAAAAGATAAACCGTCTTATTACAAAAGCTTCCCGTCAGAGAGTCGAAATCTTTATTTTGCATAATCATCTGATGCATACATGTAACATTAAATAATGTCCCCCATGAAATATTGTCCGTCCGAAAAATTTCATATAGAATATTTGTCCACGGACACTTTCATAATGAAATACTGTCCTTGCCGATGAAATTTTGTCACCTCCTTCTGGACAATATTACACAATAAAATACTGTCCATGACAATATTTCACTGTGAAATTCTGTCCATGACAATATTTCACTGTGAAATACTGTCCACGAAAATATTTCTTAATCTAATTATGTCTTCCCTGAGGATTCCTCTGCCAAGAAATTGCGAGCGTTTCTGGTTTTTAAAAAAAATATTTTTCATGAAATTTACTGTGTATAACCATAAATTGCTTCATAAATTAATGAAGCAGGTATATTTGTTATTATCAATCAAATAAAACATTTTAAAAATATCCAAAATATTAAATGTCTATAACCCCCTTTTCTTGAGACAAAATTTCATAACAATCCATCTATGAAATATTGTCACAATATACACAAAATGTAACTTTGGATAACCTCCCTTCAACAAGACAAAATTTCATACTATTCATCTATGAATATTGTCTGTATATGGACAAAATTTCATATGGAAATTGGTCCTTCTCTGGACAATATTTCATGATACAAAGCCATGAATTATTGTCTTGGGGGACAATATTTCATAGGACCATATTTTGCTTTACATACATACCTACATATGTACATGCAATTTTTCAAATTGTGTTTTCAGTTTATTTCTTTATATTGGTTGTTTGTACACCTTCTTTTGACAATTATTTAACTTTAAACAGGGATTATGTTTAAAACATCTTTCCAGTTGAAAAACCCAATCAAACAAACAACATTTTTGGCTAGATGAATATTCTTTTTTTGCACCTTCAGTAACAATTTATCTACCGGTAATTCTTTAAAATAGAATAAGATCATTTAAAATGACAGTAATTCAAAGTAAAATGGTTGCCCCATAACTAGTAATCAGTCGGCTGAAATAGTTGATTTAGAAAGGGGGTAAAAATGTGCAGTTATTACAAGTAAAAACAAATTATTGTACTTCAACTTACCACTGCTCCTTAATCCTAACTGTCCTTTCATAGTCTGCATGTTTCCACCACCTGTAAATAGAAAAAAACAAAACAAATCTAATAGACATTTAACGTTACAAAAACAAAAGTGAAAATAAGATGCACACAGTCATTTAATCCATAATTACTTTAATAACATACCTAATTAATGTCATTTTGTTTCAGTTTTTAAAGCAATTTTAGTAATTTGTTGGCTGAAATAGTTGTTTTAGACAGGGCATAAAAATGTGCAGTTAGTACAAGTACATTTTTGTAAATACAAATAATTTTAATAATTTAGAATACAAAATCTTCAACTTAATTTCTGTTTTCTGTCTTTTGCATATGCACTGTAAAATTTATTTCTGGAACAAGTTCCCACTATTAATGTGTCTGACTACACCAAATAGCAGTCTGATTAAAAGCTCTAAATCTTTTTGCCTGTACTTTCAAGATGTGTGCATATTGCACCAGTGGCAGATCCAGAAATTATGATAAGGGGGGGCCCACTGACTTCCTAAGAGGGGGCCCGCTCCAGTCATGCTTCAGTGATTCCCTATATAATCAACCAAATTTTTCCCACAAAAGGGGGGGCCCGGGCCCCCTGAAAAACCCTCTAAATCCGCCGCTGTGCAACTCAGTTTTTTGAAGATTTCTTGTTATTGTCAGAGTTTGAGCTTGGAGCTTTAAATTGCACAAGTTGATTAAATATTTTTCATATCTTCTGTTTGTTTACACAAATAAATGAATCACTTAGACTAAGCGCTTATTCAACTAACAATATCATTTTAAAAAATAGGAATAAACAAATAAGTGACAAGAACCATCAAGAAGCAACAAAAAAAGTCAAAGAAAGAGTTGACAAAAAACAATTTTAAGTCAAGAAATATTATCTATCAATTATTTTAAATCAATAAATATAGAAACCTGCATTATAGTAATGATTTAGAAACTCTTCTAAGACTGCAAAGATACTAATTTCATCACATAATCACCTACATGTATCTAAATTAATCCAAATAATTATGACGTCTTGAAAGGCTATTTCACTTTTTTGCTGTATCACCTATGTGTAGTAGGAAGGCATCACAGCAAAAAAAAAATAAAACAGCCTTTCAAGTAATCATCATTATTTGGACTACTATCTAAATTTTCCACTTGTCACCTCAACACTTTTTGTCGTAAATTAGTGAGACTGTGCACCTGACATTATTAATGGTAAAATATAATACATGTTCATCATGACATGATCTTTCAACTGGTGATTTTTCCCTGAAATACTTGATGTCACAAAGCAAATACATATTTGTGTCACAATGTTCCATGACATGTTTCCCCCCAAATGACCGCAGGTCAACTGTAGCAGTTCATGCATAAAATCTAAATTGGAAACTTGTTTTTTGTTGGCCTTGAATATAGCTGCAGAACCTTAGCTCTTACGTTCATTATATTTTTTGACAATTTGCTGACACATAGTAGCTCTATGGTTTGCAAATTGTCAAAAATTTATTAAGGACCATAAGAGCAACATACACCTTATCGCTAATCCCGCTTGACCCGAGAATCAGTCCTGCTCGAACTTTTGACGTCTTACAACAATCACTTTTCCATTGTGGCGTCAGATATTTTCTATTATGACGTCAAAATTTTACGGGAACTTGTGTGATGTCCAGTAATGGCGGACAAATAGCGATAAGGTGTATTGTATGGTTCCTTAGCTAGCCTTGAATTAGACTAATTTGTCTCAGTCTTCAGCAGAGTAAAAAATCACGAACATATACTTCATCATTCATCACAATAAGTAACAAATGATGTCATAATTCTTTAACCCAGTCACAGATGCTAAATAATGAAATCTATTTTGGTTGTAAATGAGTATTTTATCAATATCATGTTTAAACATGCATTAGTTTGCATATAACTTAAGCATAACACAGACCAAGCAGTTGATATAGTGTGTCTCTCAAAAATAAAACCTACTTTGACAATTTCACATTTGAAAATATCTAAAATAGACGATAGTTAACCTGCTGTAGTTTTCTGTACACCCATTGTTTAAAAAATGTCAAAATAAGGTCGCCATTTCAATTTTGTAACCAATGTATACGATCTGTATCTCTCTTGACAATTCTTTAATTTAAACGAAAATTTTGAGACACGTCGAAAGCCTTTTGAATGACTGTTTCGTTGTTTTTCGACAATATTTGTACGAAGGGAAGCTACTCTTGCCGGAAATCGACATCAAAGCGAGACTCGCACATGTCAGTCTTTTTAGATTCGCCATCATGGGGTTCGCAAATATCTGGAATGCTCATCCCAAAAAGTTCGGCGCTGGCTCACGTTATTGGTACTTTTTTTTTTAAACGTAACAAGTGTTTAAATGAGAGAACACTTCTTTAATAAAATTGATAGACAACGATCAATTTGGAGACCAATAACTCGAATAAATCTTTGCCAATTTCTTTCAATTCAATCTTTATTTTATTGGGCATTTTGATATCAGACAAAGCCTATTAACCATTTCTCCTATATCAAGTTTCTCCATACAGAAAAGCCATCATAGACCGTTTGTTTTTCCATAATATATTTAAACAAATTGAAGGGGCATACTCGTCTTCCATGAATTTGATGAAATAACACGAGAGATTTAATAATTTCGAGGATAATACTTTTACTATACAATCATGGGTCAGTAGGACCATAGAAGAAGCTCAACACTGACCTCAAAGGTGCTGTGTGTGGGTCGTAATGGCTTTCACACTAACCAAACAAACAAATACTTTACTAAACAGTTATGGTTTATTATAACCTTTCGTCAAATATGGCCATGTAACATGTTTAAGTTTAACCCACAAATGTTACCCTCGATTGTAGAAAAACCTGTGCACCCACAGGCACTTGTTTATATCCATGGGAAGGTCAACTATACATATATATATTAGAAGGTGACTAACATATGTCATGACTGTCACTGCTTCAGACCCTATAATTTTTTTCAAGTTTTTGTTACTGTTAATGTAAAATATTTCATACCTTATTTGAATCATTTCAATAATTTTTTTCCTTAAGACTACACATATTTAAATCCCCCTCCGTGTTCCTCTTAGTACTAATCTTGATATTATTCAGTAAACCGTCTAAACGTGGTTTAAACTTGACCTACCAGCTTCTTGCTGTATTCAATAGAATTTGTCATGAAATGTGGTGCTATTATTTTATGAAAAAGTGCCATTTCAGATCCAAGGGTGCTGTTTGAAGATCCTGGGAAAACACTGCTTTAAAATATCTTCACACTACAGTACACATTTGATCTGACAACTAACAAGATGTTTGAAAAAACTCATTATTTTAATTTTGATTTTGCTACATTTCATAAAAATGCATTAATTCCTAAATTAAATTTACCGAAGAAGGTGTTGAGATTAAGGACAGCACCATTTAAACCTCTTTTTGTATTTTCTGTACATGTACTCAATTGACAGTAAAACAGAAATAAAGCTTTTGCATTTACCTTGAGTTTTAAGTGATACAGTTCAAACATTATACTAGCACATTTTTGCAACAAAAGTTAAATTTATATTTATCAATGTAAAGATTAAATTTTTATTAGTATGACAGCATTTCTTAAATTGATGTATATTTTTTTTTGCAGTAGAGTATGTAAGAATACTCATGGTCTGATAAGAAAATATGGCTTGAACATGTGTAGGAGATGCTTCCGTGAATATGCTGATGACATTGGATTCAAGAAGGTAATTAAATACCAAAAAACATCTCAATATTACCACTCTAGTCGTGATGATTTAAGAAAATGTAATGAAATATGTAACGGTTAGAAAAAAGTTTAACCCTGTATAATACAATACTATTGTATCTCTTTCAGGACTGGATTGGAAAAAAAGGTCATTGCAAAAAACAATAATTACGCAATGAATGTATAAATTAAAAACTGAGAAACAGCAAAATTTGTTCCCTCTCCTTTTGAATGGTTGGAATACTAGCATGAAAATTAATGTTGTCCCATTATCATCAATGGCAATGAGGATAAAATATCAGGAAATATACATGTCTGTATAATATACGCTATACTGAGCCTTATATTGATGTGTTCAATAATGTCAAGTGAACATGAAATGGTTTAGAAATCCCGAAAAAGGGGGTTGTACTAAATTTTTGCAATATGAGGCATTGAAAAGTCTTGAAATTGAAATTCACACAATTATGGAAATGAAGTTAAAAATTCATCTTTATGAAAAGAAGAGTCAATGACTTGAGAAATGGCACTTCTGTAAAAATAAATCTAATTTATGGTGGTCTATTTGAAAGTCTGCTTGAAGAGGCATGCTGAAAATAAAAGAAAGTGTTGTCTACTATTTTGTTATTGCATGTCAAAAAGTGAAAACCTGTAACATTCATGAACAATATAGTTAAATGGAACCACAAGAAATTCTTAGAGCACACAAATATAAACTTTCTAATTAAAATGGTGAGAAATATGTGAGAAAAAATTGTTAACAAAGAATAAATAATATTGTATATCTTTCAGGTCTATATTTGAAAAATTTGTCATTACAAAAAATCAAAATAAAAACCCTAACCCTAAATGTGAAAATTAAGAACCAAGGAACAGCAAGATTTGTCCCCTCCCCTTTTGCATTGAAGGAATACTCCGATGATAATGAATGTAATTGAATTAACATCAAAGCCAGTGATAGTGTTCCCTAGTAGAGGTTTTGACGTGGTATGCAGGGGTAGAAATTAGATAAAGACCATTGACTTGCCCTTCAATATCTATTTAGATTAACTTGCCCTACGAATGGGGAAGGCTAAGCTTAAGGCAGGGGTCTAGGGGTAAATGAAGCCAAATCCTGCATTCTAGACCTCTCCTGGCAGATGATTTCAAGTTTCCATACACATTTTTTTTTAAACAAAACTTTTACTTTTACAAAAAAATTTCAAATGTACATGTAGAAATTGACCCAGTTGTCAAATTTCCTGTAAAAAATGTGCATTCATTCTAAACAATGCAATTGTAATTTATTTTGGCATTTTTTACATTTTACAGCAATACTATAAGAGCTTGTTTCTACAGTAACATTGAATGAATTTGAAACCTTTAATTTTATAAAGAGAGTCAACCTGTTGAAGACCTTGTGGTGACCTCTGAATGTTTGCTGCTGTTGTTGTTCCTAGTGAATTAGGTGCATCTGGTCCATTTTCACTGAACTAGTACACAATTTTATTTAGGGGCCAGCTGAGGACCACCTCCGGGTGCAGTATTTTCTCGCTGCATTGAAGACCCATTGGTGGCCTTCGGCTGTTTTCTGCTCTTTGGTCAGGTTGTTGTCTCTTTGACATATTCCTAATTTCCATTCTCAATTTTATTTAATACTCTTTATTGTAACTAACTGACAAGTTCAAATTGCAATAGGTAATTGTTCACTGCAGAAATGATCACATTTAGTGTGCTCAGCTGTAAGGTAAAGAATTGAAGATTTCTACTTTCATTTTTAAATCAACCCAAAAGTTGTTTGCGTTCTGATTGGATCGTTGTATCGACTTCCTTAGACGATAAGTAGCGGAAATCCCTGAGCAGTTGTGACTGGACAATCTAAAACGCCGGTGCTCAATGGCTTACACATAGGAATTGTCGACCAATAGAATTATTTGGGGGAAACCAAGATGTTTACGATTTTCCAGGCATGCGCATATGAAAAAAATAAAGACAACGAAAAATAGTAATACAATAATACACACACCTCGGAGAAAATAACATCTGACATAGTTGTACACAAACACAATATTTCAACTTGCCCAGCGGACAACTATTTGATGGGTTTCACTTGCCCGCTGCAGATTTTACTTGCCTCTGGCAAGTGGAATAGCGCTTATCTCGAACCCTTGGTATGACACCATGCCACTTTTCGGTTGTATCTTAAAAATCCCCACAGTAATTTAAAGATTGGTTCTGCGATTAATTCAACCATCTCAAGTTATTTCTCTTTAATTGAAATAAAAATGTTAATGGACAACATTTTTTTGAATTTAGTAATTATGTTTAACTTTTTTTTAACTTTTTTAAAGTGAATGTCATTTGTTTATATTTTAATATTATGTATGACCAATTTGATTAAGTGCATTATTAAAAACTAAGGAACACCTCACTTTTTGAATTTTAAGTATACTAAGATGATAATGAATGTTGTGGCAATAACATCAAAGGCAATGAGGATAAAATATCAGGAAATATACATGTCTGTATAATATACGCTATACTGAGCCTTATACTGATGTATTATTGATAAATTAAATAGAATTGCCTATTGAGGGGGGGAGGGGGGGAATTCAAAGAAATGCAGTGCATGTTTAAAAAAATGTTACAGCTTTTCTTTAAAAGCATGCAAAGCAAACCTTTGATCAACTTGCTTGCTATGTTTGTTTGGATGTTTGTAAACAACAGGTAGGTAGCCTATTTCAGTCTGTTTACTATATACTGGAATTTGATTGGACAATAAACATTAACATCATTTAAATGTTAAGTTTCACATTGTCTGTCAATTTTTATTGTCCAATCAAATACCAGTATATATTAAACAGACTGAAACTCCGCCTACCCTTTTGTTTACAAACATCTATAAGCAAACATAGCAAGCAAGTCGATCAAAGGTTTGCTTTGCATGCTTTTATAGAAAAGCTGTAATCCTGTAATTATACTTTTGTTTATAGTATCCCTTTCAGGACTATCTTACTGTCATTACAAGAAAAACAAATTAATTCACACTAAATGCATAAATCAAAGACTGAGAAACTGATAAATTTTTTCCTCTCCCCTTATGAACTGTATGGACACCAAGATAATGACGAATGTTCTTGCATTAAAATAAATGTTACATCAAAGGCAATGAGGATAAAAATATCAGGAAATATACATGTCTGTATAATATACGCTATACTGAGCCCTTATAATATTGATGTGTTCAGTAATGTCGAGTCAAGTGAGCTTAAGCTTGAACTTGAACATAGTAGCTTATAATAATTGTTACTGACTCTAGGGGTACAGGTCTTGAAATCCTTGAAAGTAGGAATTTAATTATTGCAATCTTTACTTAGTTATGAGCACACATTGAACAAGATAGAAATTTAAAAAAAAAAAGAATTATATACTGTCATTTATAAAAATAGTCAGTCCTTGAAAAGTGTTGGAAAAATGAAAAGTGTATCAACCCTATACTAATAGTATTGTATCCCTTTCAGCATGTTCTGGACCATTTTGGAAAAAATTGTTTTTGTTAAGGTGACTGGGAAATCCTCCAATTTTAGTTGAATGATTCAAATGTTTTGTTTTGGGGAGAGGGGGAGGGGGGGGGGGGCTTATTTTTTTGGTGATGTATGAAACAAACATGATCTTGTCTACAACTTTTTTGGCTTTGCTATATTATTTTACCCTCGCCATGAAACTGAGAAAGAACCTTTAAAATAATCACGAACTACATTTTTCTCATGGCTGATCAATTTTATGTTTATGCATTTATGTCTTTGTAGTAGGCTTTTTACCAATAGATCTTTTCAATTAGCGTGTACACATCTAACCAACAGCATTTTATAGAAAAATACAAACATAAATTGTGTATTTAAGTCTATCTGCTCTTAAGTATAAAATGCAGAGGCCAATCTTGATTATAAAGAGTGAACTTGTTAAATACTGACTAAGGCAATGAGGAGAAATACAATGCAGGAATAAAACATGTCTGTATAATATACGCTATACTGAGCCTTGTAATCAGTCAAGTACATTTATAAGTTATTTGAAGTCTCTATATGTGAATTTGTTTTCAGATGACCCTGTCAGAATTTATAACTGGGCATTTCTTTAATATCAAATGTTACAATAACATTTTTATTTGCATAGCGTTGGCCATTAATATTTAAAGTTAGTATTGTCTGTGATAATGGAAAATGAAATCTAAATTTCCTATTTTCTTTTTCAGTTGGACTAAAGAAGAAAAAGGACATGAAGATGGACATGGTCAGTTTGACAATCCATTTTAATGCATCTCCATGATGGATTTATGTTATGTCAATAAAATGTCCACTTCATAATCTTATTCTACTTTGTAACAATCCATTAAATATTTTTTGTTGGAGATGAGTGTCGAAGAATGTGAGACAGATTGGTATCTTTTCTGGCAGCAGTCTTCGGTTAATGCCTAAAGCTTCATGTTTCAAAAAATTGATGAATGGGATGATCCATATCTGGTATATGGATGCTTATAGTCTAAGGTTTCTGTTTTGCATATGTCTGTCTTCCTTGATCTCATTTTCATGGTTTGGTTATGTAGGTCTGTTTCACAGATACTTTAAGTAAGAGTTAATCTATGATTGGTATGTAGAACAAGGCCTAATGTATGTCAGTCATTAGGACTACATTATGGTTTGCAAATCCATATGTCTGAGGAAATGAAATTTGAAAGATATGATTACATGAAGTGAATAGTTCTCTAATATTGATTGATTATGGGTTGTTTAATGTCCAGTGGCAAATATTTCATTCATGTTTAGGATGAGAACATATTAACAATACATTCAATACCGGTAGTTGGCTACTGTAAACCAGGTTGACTGGGAAATTTGGAAAAACAAAGGGTAAATTGGATGGGGACTGAAATGTAAACTTGCAACAGGCCCCCTACCGACCCCTAAAAGAGTAATTTAAAGGAGTTTTAACATGCTGAGAGCATGACACACACTACATGTGGCATCAGATTTAACGTCATCATTCTGACAAGAAGAGGTTGTGAATTTATACATCCTATACAACCAAACAGACGCCCCACTTTTGGAAGTGCAAGTAGTAGTGTTCGATCTTCAGACTTAAAAATCGGTATTTGCTGCTGCTCCTCTAGCACACAGCATTCAGGAGTAAGACCTAAGATGAGATAGCCCAGAGTTAGAATAATGTGTCTATTTTTTGTTTCCTCTGTATCTGACAAATTGTTGTCAGATTTAACGGTCTTCATTTAACACGAAAAACCTTTTCTTTACAAATCTTTAAAGATTTCCACTTGTCTAATGCACCAATGAAGCTTTTGTAATGTTTAACATGCTAGTTCACAGTCTTGGGAAGATGCATGTATATCATCCTGCCCAAATTCTGAGCCGACCATTCTTAAATTTTTCAATCACTTCGGAGTTCAATGCTCCTTACAAAAGCCCTTTACAAGTGTAGTAACTTAGGGTGACAATTTGTCATCAAAAACAGCAACCTTTGCCTTTTGTAATCTCTGATTGGATGAACTTAAAAAATCTTCTCAGGAACAACTGAATTAATGGAAATCAAACTTATTCTTGTGAATGACTTGAACAAGTATTGCTATTTTGGTGCTGATAGAATATCCATGACTGGCAGCAGAGTTGACTTTGAAATCTATTGGAAATAACATATTTGATATTATTCTTCTAAGGAATGGTTGCAGTGAAAACGAAAACAAAGCTTGCAGAATTTTCTCTAAAGTGTAGTAATGAAGTGTTGTTAAGTCCTTACAAAAAGTCCAATAAGGCTTCAAAGGTCAAATTCAAAGATCTTTTTATAGAATTATAAAGCAAACTTTCGACATAATTTCCTGTGATGCATATATATAAATTGGCATTGCCTATTTCTCTTAAGCCTTATAGATCACTGAATGTGAACGTTTGAAATGAAAACCCAGTTTTTATACGACAGCAAAAAAATTTTGCGGTCGTATATTGGTATGACGTTGGCATCGTCTTTGTCCGAAGACACATTGGTTTTCGCACTCTAACTTTAGTTTAAGTGGATGGATCTCTATGAAATTTTACCATAAGGTTCAATACCACAAAAGGAAGGTTGGGATTAATTTTGAAGGTTAATATGGTACCAACAGTTAAGGAATTAGGGGCCAAAAATAAGCATTTTTGTAACTTCCAGACATAACTTGTGTGTTAGTGTATGGATCTCTCTGACATTGTACCACAAGGTTCCATATCACAAAGGGAATGCTGGGATTGATTTTGGGGGTAATTGCCTCAAAATTTAAGGAATTGGGGGCAAAAAACAAGCATTTTTCTAGTTTCATGACAATAACTTGTAAGTGTATGGATCTTTCTGAAATTGTACTACAAGGTTCCATATCACAAAGGAAAAGCTGGAATTGAGTTTGGGGGTAATTGCCCAAAACGTTTAGGAATAAGGGGCCAAAAATAAGCATTTTTCTAGTTTCCAGACAATAACTTGTGTTCAAGTGTATGGATCTCTCTGAAATTGTACTGCAAGGTACCATACCACAAAGGGAAGGCTGGGATTGAGTTTTGGGGTGATGAATCATAAGGGGGTTCAAAAAAATTTGGGGGAGGGATTTTGTTTTCCTTTTTTTCCTTTTTTTTTCTTTAAAATTTTCCATTTTAAATTGGTTATTTCTGATTTATATATAAAAGCAAATAATAATGATATGGTTTGAATAGGTAAATTAAAAATTTATAAGTTCTTAGACCACATTCATTCTGTGTCAGAAACTTATGCTGTGTCAAATATTTAATCACAATCCAAATTCAGTGTGTATCAAGCTTGAATGTTGTGTCCATACTTGCCCCAACTGTTCAGGGTTCGACCTCTGCGGTTGTATCAAGCTGCGCCTAGCGGAGCATTTTATTAGCACAAATGATAGCCAAAACTATTACATTGTTAACTTGCAGAAACATCACAGATATTGTATATAATATGTCAAAAACAAATTACAGCAAAAAGAAAGAACTCGGGTGCTTCATAAGGGTCCAAAGCAATTTCCTCTCCTTTAATGGCAAGCATAATGCTTCTCATGATATATAATAAGACCGATACTGGGTCTGGACCTGTCTCTTTAAAACTATCTGCAAACAGGTAGTGGCTGCACCGCTAAAAATCATTACACTCTACAACTCAACACTATCTAGCTGCAGACCAAATATAAAATCATACCCCTACATAACAAGAGTGCACATGCTGAAATGTCTCGCCTACTTTAATGACCATTGATTTTATGTTGATAGTCCTACATATAAAGTTTTACTACAAGTATCACATTAACATTTATGATACAAGAAAATGAGGTCAAGGTCAGATAAACCAAGCCAGCAATACATGTACACCTTTAATACAATCATTCCATACGCAGAATATAGACATAGTATAAAAGAAACAGACCAAACCATGGAAATTCTATATTGACCAATGAACCATGAAAATGAAGTCGAGGTCAGATGAACCCTGCCAGACAGATATGTACACCTTAAAATCATTGCATGCATCAAATATAGTTGACCTATTGCTTATAGTATCTAAGAAACAAAGTTAACCAGGAAAACTGAACATTGACCAATGAACCATGAAAATAAGGTGAAGGTCAGATGATACCTGCCAGACAGACATATACACCTTGCAATCATTCCATACACCAAATATAGTTGACCTATTGCTAAAAGTTTTTAGAAAAACAGACCAAAACACAAAAACCTAACATAAGCAATGAACCATGAAAATGAGGTCAAGGTCAAATAAAACCTGCCAGACTGACATCTATATCGTTAAATATTTCCATACACCAAATATAGTTGAACTTTTACATACAGTATTAGAAAAAACAGACCAAAACACAAAAAATTAACATTGAGCAATGAACCGTGTAAATGAGTTTAAGGTAAAAAAAAAAAACCTTCCAGACTGACATGTACATCGTAAAATATTTCCATACACCAAATATAGTTGACCTACTGCATAGAGTATTAGAATAAACAGCTGCGCCACGAGCACATGATACGCCCGTCGTCTTGTGTGAGGTTTTATGCAATAATCATAAATCGTTTCTGAGATACAGCGCGACATGTGAAACCCCCCCCTTTTTTAATAAAAAAATCAATAACTCTAAAATAAAATTTTGAATCATCACCAAAAAGTATACAGATCTTTAGATTAATATAACTAAGAAGTGTGTAAAGATTTAAGCAATAATCATAAATCGTTTTTGAGATACGGTGCGACATGTGAAAAAAACCACCCCCCCTGTTTTAGTTACAAAGTCCTGTAACTCAAAAAGTTTTAATCTTATTTTCACCAAAAAGTATACAGATCGTTTGACCATCATAAGAAACAACTATGTTAAGTTACATGAAATTTGGATAAGTCGTTCTCAAGTTACAGTGCGACATGTAGACGCCGGACATTTGAATACCATAATATGTCCCGTCAAAATTTTGACGGGCGTATAAAAACAGATCAAAACACAAAAACTTAAAATTGAGCAATGAACCGTGAAAATGAGGTCAAGGTCAAATAAAACCTGCCAGACTGACATGTACATCGTAAAATATTTCCATACACCAAATATAGTTAACCTATTGCATACAGTAATAGAAAAACAGACCAAAACATAAAAATTAAACTATAACCACTGAACCATGAAAATGAGGTCAAGGTCAGATGACACCTGCCAGTTGGACATGTACACCTTACAATCATTACATACACCAAATATAGTAGACCTATTGCTTATAGTATCTGAGATATGGACTTGACCACGAATACTTAACCTTGTTCACTGATCCAAGAAATGAGGTCCAGGTCAAGTGAAAACTGTCTGACGGGCATGAGGACCTTGCAAGGTACGCACATACCAAATATAGTTATCCTATTACTCATAATAAGAGAGAAATTAACATTACAAAAAATCTGAACTTTTTTTTCAAGTAGTCACTGAACCATGAAAATGAGGTCAAGGACAATGGATATATGACAGACGGAAACTTCATAACATAAGGCATCTACATGTATATACAAAGTATGAAGCATCCAGGTCTTCTACCTTCTGAAATATTAAGCTTGATATGCCATAAGGAACAACCAAATCACCTATTTGTAAGTTTAATAGATACCAATCATGATTTGGTAGTCTCTTTATGGAATATCTCTGTCATAGACGACCACTGATATGTTCTTTTTGTCATAGCTACAATCCTGTTGTATGTAAAATTAAGTATAAAATAACAAGATTAGTAACGGAGTATGAATTTTTATTGATTCATCTTTTAATAAATTACCACTTGCAGTTATACTCAAGTTGACAACTTGCCGCTTTTTTAAACATGATCAGAAGAACACTTGTTGCCATAGCTACTTTGACATATATGGCTATGAATACTGTAAATTCAGAAATTATTGCGTGCATTTATTATTGCGATTTTTGTGGAAAGGACAAATATGTGAGATTAATTATTGCGATTGCAAGAAAATCTGCATACAGTTATTTATATCAGATATCAGAATGCGAGTTCTTATTATTGCGATACTCACTCAATCGCATTATTCGCATTAATAAAAACCTCGCAATAATTTCTGAATTTATAGTATCTTAATATAATCTGCATATCAAAATAACTTTAAATTAGAGAGAAAATAATGTGCTGCAGCTTTCATAAATGCAAAAAAAAATATATATGCCGTAAAACAGAACTGGAAAACAGTTATACATCAAGAAACAACTGTGTAAGGTTTCAAATACTGGAAACTAATTATATGGATTGATTGTTGTCTGCCTAATGTCCAATGGCAAATATTTCATGAATTATACATAAAAAATAACCTTGTGATGTTTCAAATGCATTTGTCTGGTGTTTAAAGTTCATTTAGAAAGCAATCTTGGGTAAGAAATGTTGGTAGTATGACAACACTGACTTAAATCTATAACAGTAACAATCTTATCAAATATATAGTATAAATAACATAATTCTTTGTCAACATAAGTAGATTATTTGGAAAAGTAACAGCAATGCCTTACTCATTCCATATTTGGATTTCAAAATAAAACCATTTTTTATCAAGAAAGCAAAGTTTCAAAATGTCTGTATAGTTTATATAATATCTAAAAAGTTTATAGTTTATTGCTTAATACATGAATTTGTGACACAATTGGAAGCTGAAGTAATTGTAACAGATAATAAACTACAATAAAAGAATCATGCAGGAATATTCCAGTCATAACTTTCTATAAATAAAACAAATCTAACTGCACTTATCAAGCTTGAATGGTTTAATGAATCATTTTGACTTTAATTGATAATTTAGTCTCTAAATGGGTATATTTTCCCTAAGCTGTCAATTTTGCTGAGAATAAACTAAAAATTAAGTATTCTCATAATTTTATAGAAAGTACGAAATTTCCTTTGTATATTGGATTCAGATCTGTGTGTGTTCTACTCAATTCACACCTTAATACTTAACAGCAGATCCATTTAAAGTGTAGAACAAAATGTAAACTATGATATAATGAACTTCATCTTAAATAGCAAGACAAACAAAACTAACATATTTTTTTTTTACTTAGCCTATGTTGAAGTCTTTACATATTGTGATTCTTTTAATTATTACCTAAACATGCAATATAAAATGTGTATTGAACAAAGTATTTGGATCTAAAAGCTTGTAAGTTTTTAATAACTTCGTCCAAACAATGTATAGAATTGTGGTTTGTCTTTACAATCTGGATGTATACACTTGGCTCCTGATGGTAATTTCTGAGGTTGTTTGAATGGTATACATAATCCTTTAGCTCCCATAGCAGGTGCCCCTTCTTCTACAACTACATCTCTGTAAATACAAAACATGACAATATATTAACAGCTTACAAAATGTACTAGTTTGATTATACTGAAATAGGACATAGTTTGTGTTAAGTTTTTTTAAGTTGTAGAAAAGAACTTGTGTTAAAGTTTACATATTACACATTAGTCATAAGTATGTCACATAATGAATTCTTTGGAATAATAAGAGTCGAGGGCTGATATCAGATATTTTTAAGTAGAATTAAATTATCCTCCAAATATGTTGTTGACACAAATCCCTAAGTAAACAGAAACTTCAACTGTAACATATTCAACCCCTTCCCATAATTTTTATTTCTCTACGCAAAACACTTGATTAACAATATTATGTGGGGTAATTCCAGCAGATAACATGAGATAGCTCTATGATATTTCAATTTTTTTTTTTTTTAATTTTTTTTAGTCGTTCTTTTTTTTTTATATCTACAGCAAATGTATTTTTTGAGAACCTTCTTAAATGCAATGCTCCTAATCATGATAAACAGTAAATCTGGGGTCATGAAAGATTCATGATATCAACTGTTAATTCTTAAAGACAGTAAAAAATCAATTGCACCTATATACATAATTGATTATACCTTGCACTATCCTTCTTGATCTTGTCTTCACAATCAATCCTTCCACAGAATGGTGCTTGTATAATCTTTTTCTTATCCAACATATCACAGAAATTAGTCCAATCATGAGCTATTGTTAAATGTTCATCTAAATCTGACTTTGCTCTGCAAATGAATGAATAAGAGGATGAATATTTAACTTTGTTGATTTGACTGTGGTTTTTCTACAGCAGTTGGTTAAAATATCTGACCATTATAACATTATATAAATATCGAACCGTAACCACTCATTACCAATCGAAAGTGGACTTTGGTATAATTATGACCAATCAGAAAGAAAATGTAATATCTGCAATATGGAAGAAATAGGCGACGAATATCATTACATCATGAAATGCCCTGCTATAGAAATCGAAAGGAAAATTCTCCTTCCATCATACTATTATATAAGACAAATACCGCAAAATTTCACTCTCTGTTTAATTCAAAAAGGATTTCAATATTAAGAAGACTGTGTAAATTTATTAGAGTAACAAATGAAAAAGTTAGTGCTTCTGGTTAATGGACATTTTATTATGTATCTATTTCTATCTCTTTATTTTTTATTAATATCACATTTCTGGGTTTCTTTGTTTTTTTGTTTTTGTTTTTTCTATTTTTGTATTGTCTTTTGTATAAATTTACTCCATGTATCACCTTAATATGTATGTTAAATTATTATGTTTCCTTCTCCGTACCTTTTTTAATTGTTTTTAGAGAATAAAGTATCTATCTACCAGTTGAACAGTTTGATTTGATGAAACTAATTGCAGTTTTGTCAGAATTTTGAAGGAACTACAATTGTGGAGAGAAACACAAATAATCTTCTGTATATGTACTGATTTTGTGTCATGGATGGATACTCTATATCCTTTGTTTTTCTATTAAATCATAGTAATGCAAAAATAAGACAACATAGTGTATTAAAAATAATTTGTCAATCAGTTTTAGAAGTTAGAGTACAATAAATCATACAATCTTGCAATTAATCTTGCTTGCAGTAGTCAAAGTAACCATCCTTTTACCTCATTTTATGAAAAAATTGGAAGTTTTTGAGAAAATCTTAAAAAGTATACATATTCAATGTGCTGAAAATCAAACTTCAGATTTCAAACATGAGTTTAAATACAACTGTATACAATGTCCATTCCTATTTCAAAATTCAAAAACAGTGTTTTAGAAATTTTATATTTTTTTCTCGTCTCTGTTTTGGTAACATCCCCTTCCTTTAAAATTTTTGGTGAAATCAAGGTTATTTGAAGTTTGTTTTTTTCCTTCCTATGTATTCCAAATATTTCTAGTGTATTTGGTATTGAGTAATCCTTACTTTGAATACAGATTATCTTGTATTTTGTCTAGCAATGTCTTTAGCTGACTGACTGCATTATCATTCTTCATCGTAACTTTTTCACCAGTGTCTCTTCTGACTGCTACAAACTGGTTGTTCTTTATATCACGTGGACCCAGTTCTAAACGGATTGGAACTCCCTGTCAATTTACAAACAATGATATACAAAAGGTCAAAAATGCAATAACATTAATTTGTATATAAAAATAAGAAGATTGGATATGATTGCCATTGAGACAACTATCCACAAGAGACCAAATGACACAGAAATTAACAACTAAAGGTCACCGTATGGCCTTTAACAATGAGCAAAACCCATACCGCATAGTCAACTATAAAAGGCCCCGAAATGACAAATGTAAAACAATTTAATCAAGAAAACTAATGGCCTAATTTATGTACAAAATAATGAACGAAAAACAAATATGATACACAGCAACAAATGACAACCACTGAATTACAGGCTCCTGACTAAATATATTTTTTATCATATTTTGTTCTTTGGTCACTACAATGAAAAAGTAGAGCCATACATTGTTCCCTGAACAGCACATCAATGGATGATCCCTACTAATATTGCGAATAATAATCTTGAATTTTGACCTATTGACCTCAATATTAACAGACTTTATCCCTTTCCTAATATCTACCATTGTATCAAAATCCAACAAGTGAACTGAATTTCCAGAGACTTTAACTGTGTGAAAAAGGGACTTTTTACTTGCTGAAGCTGCATCACACTGGCCCTTTTTGGATGTTCCCAATTTGTGAAAAATTTAAGCTTACTTCATACCCCAAAATTAACCATATCTGTAAAAATGTCTCAGCATTGAAATGAGTCATCATACATACCCAAGGTTACCATATGGACAGAGGAATGGAAGAAAGGGTTACCATTATGGCCTACCTGAAATGAGTTGCACATCTTGACCCATACATTCCCTCCAAAAAATTTGGGGAGTATAATAAATACACAAGGGCCTTTAGTTGTCTTGAAATCATTAAACTATGTATTCAACTTTGATTTATAAGCATTGTTTACCTTTAATTCCCAATGATTAAACTTCCATCCTGGAGAATAGTTGTCACGGAGGTCAGCTCTACATTTAATGCCACCATCTGATAACAAGTCCTTGAACTCTGTACATTTATCCATCAGAGCCTTTGTGTCTTCAAGAGACAGGTTAGCTGTGATACCACATGGTACTATTATAACCTTTTAAAAATATAACAAATAAATACAGAATGTATATGTAAAGGAAATAATTAAATACAGTCAAACCTAAAACAATTTGCTGTGATCCTAGCCAAGGGCACTATGGGAATATTTAGAAACCACTTTTAAAAGGTCACCTCTCTTGAGCAGTCACTTTTGTCATTCCCCATGGTTGACTGCTGAATACAGGTTCAAATGTACATCAATGATTAATGATTAATTCTGGTTAAATTTGACTCATTAAATTCATTTTGTTCTAGTTTATTTTTTACTGATTTTTTGTTTTGTTTTGACAATTATAAGACAAACAATGACAAACAATTTTACAGCAAACAAATTACAAATATTGGATCCACACCTTACATTAAAGACAAGGAATTTATTCTGAATAATATCCAACCTGAACACATGCAACTCTTGGTGGCAGGACTAAACCAGTGTTATCTCCATGTACCATACACATAACACCAATTGTACGTGTGGTCAATCCCCATGAATTCTGGTAAACATATTGTTTCTCTTGCGTTTCTGGATCCTCAAATACTATCTCAAACATTTTGGAGAAATTCTGTCCTAAGTGATGTGATGTAGCACCCTATGATAATACAAAAGGAATACAGTTATTGTACTAACAAGTGATTTTTAAGAGTAACAACTGTTTTAATATATCAAGCTGAAAGTGATTCTATTTTTTCTGTCCAGATTACATAATGTCTCAAGTGCTTAATATAACGCCTTTTACACAATTTATTTAATAGAAAACTTTTTCAATAACTTTTTACAAATCTTTTTATTTGAAAATGAGCTGTTGCATTGAGAGTATAAAACCTAGGAATTTGAGTTTGAACTTGATTTTATCATTATGCTTAAAAAAACATTGAAACTATTTTGCTAATGGGAGTTGATTAAGTTAGTGTAAAAGTAACAAAAACTGATGTTTGAACTGTCATACAGTGATTAATTTATCTTAAACAATTAAAATCAATGAGAAATATTAAAAATTGAAGAATCTGTTTTTAAACTTTAAAATCTTTTTTTTATGTTGAATATTTTTACAACCAAGCTACCTAAGGGAGACAACTGAAATAACTCCTTTTACCTCTAAAATTTCTTTGTAATTTGGTTATTGATAATAACTGAATGATTTTCCAAAAGCTTGCAGTTTTTACAGACCAACCTGAATGGCTCTTCCACTGGCTGAGATATAACCCTCTACTGTTGTTGTATAATCTCCACCAGCAAACTTTTCTTTCTCCGTCTTCTTTCCACGGACAACTGGTATAGCTAATAACTCTTCATAAACTCTGGCATAAAGTTCTAAGATTGTGTATACCTAAATAAAAACAAAACCGGTAATTAGTTGGATTGAAATAATATCTGTCAACAGTGTTAGAAGTAGCTATTCCTCTTTCTCAATAATATTCTAATTAGGGATACATGAGCTTATGATACACCTATCCTACCATTGACATAATTGAACAGCAGATGGATTACAGGATTGTAAAAGTTTATTACATTTCATGGGACTGATTGAAATAAAACTGAATTTGCATAGGTAAAAATGTCTTTAAATTGACCAATAAAACCATGTTATTCTGCAGAAAAAAAATTAGGACCATTATCAAAATCAGGAGAGGAGCTTAATTCATGGAACTTGACATCTTGTTAAAATTTCAGTGAGATTTGTAACAGAAAAGCTGAATTATCATGGGATTTTTAACTTTTCTAGTTACAAAAACAAATCTGGAGCAACAAATTTCAAAATCTTCAAAATCTAATTGGAGCTTGCTCTTTGAACATTGGATATAAAGGGTATATGGGGTAAAACAAATGACCCAAAAACCAAACAAGAATGCATGAGTTGTCGTGCTAAGCATACTGCCAATCATAGTTCAAAGTATTGAAAAACAGGAAGCAGGTATCTTACAGATCCTAAAAATGTACTAGCATTACAACTCATCACTATTGAGCTGACCAAATATACTTTCATAATGTTCTGTAGTATTGGAAATGTATGTGATGAAATATTTAATTCATTCAACATATTAAACAAATCCAAAGTATCAGCAAACAGGAACAAAGTATATGACAGATTCAAAAAGTGCTCAAACATGACAACGCATCACTGTTAAGTTGCTGACCATATGAAGTCATTCTGTTTAGTAGTTTCGGAGAACAGTGTGATGAAAATATTTGTTGTGAGGAGGACCAGACTGACAAGGGGATTGTAAAACAGCCTCCATGTTTAGAGTGGGGGTGTAATTTATTTCAGTTTGTAGGTACAAAATGTTGAATACTTGTTCTTTAATACAAAATTCCTAAAAAAAATTTCTGTTAATGGAATAACTGAACATTCAGTAAAATGGCAAAAAGCTTTAATCTACCGGTATACACGATTAGAAAATAATAAAGAGCACAAGCCTAACTCAAAATTCACACAGAATTTATATTTTGTATTTAATTATTATCTGGAAAAAATATCTTAAGCAACTCATTTAGCCAAAATGATCTAAAAATTAAAAACAATTTTAACAAATTTCCTATATGACATCCCAGTCAAATTATGCCATTAACATTATGGTAAAATTTACATTCTCTGAAGTTCAAAAAACCCAAATAGGCCACTTCAAGGTTAGTTCGGCATTATTGAATAGGGGGCAGATTTTTTGGATAGTGGTGGAAATAGTATGATAGTACGGGAAATCGTATGCATGTTACCAAGCAACTGTTCTGTTTTAATGATGTTTTCCCGTATTTTTCAAACCTTTTTTACCTCCATTATGAAAATCTGCTCCCTATTCATTATGGCTGCACTAACCGTGAAGGGGCCTATTAAGACTGGTAAAGTACAATTATCATAATTCTTTAATTTACAAGGACAAAATCGACCCTAAATGTAACTTATTCTTTCCTAAAGAATCCTTAAAAGAAACGTTAGTTATCACCAGAGAAATTCATCATTGTTGAAATTTTAATGTTTAAAGAGCCACAACTCTTGAATAAAATGCTTCGCTGGGGCGCAGCTTGATACGACCGCAGAGGTCGAACCCTGAACAGTTGGGGCAAGTATGGACACAACATTCAAGCTTGATACAGCTCTGAATTTGGATTGTTATTAAATATTTGACACAGCATAGGTTTCTGACACAGAAAGAATGTGGTCTAAGAACTTGAATTTTTTTAATTTACCTATTATGGTCCAATGTCCAAAATCAAAATACATGGTTAGATTCAGCATATCAAAGAACCCCATATATTCAATTTTTGTTAAAATCAAACAAAGTTTAATTTTGGACCCCAACTTGGACAAACTTGAAAACTGGGCCCATAATCAAAAATCTAAACACATGTTTAGATTCAGCATATCAAAGAACCCCAAGAATTCAATTTTTGCTAAAATCAAACTAAGTTTAATTTTGGACCCTTTGGACCTTAATGTAGACCAATTTAAAAAACGGGACTTAAAATTAAAAATCTAAATACACGGTTAGATTTGGAATATCAAAGAACCCCAATAATTCAATTTTTGATGAAATCAAACAAAGTTTAATTTTGGACCCTTTTGACCTCAATATGAACCAATTTGATAGCGGGGCCCACAAATAAAAAATCTAAATTCATGGTTAGATTCAGCATATCAAAGAACCCCATATATTCAATTTTTGTTGAAATCAAAAAAAGTTTAATTTTGGACCCCAACTTGGACCAACTTGAAAACTGTGCCCATTATCAAAAATCTAAACACATGTTTAGATTCAGCATATCAAAGAACCCCAAGAATTCATTTTTTGTTAAAATCAAACTAAGTTTAATTTTGGACCCTTTGGACCTCAATGAAGACCAATTTAAAAAACGGGACCCAAATTAAAAATCTAAAAACACGGTTAGATTTGGCATATCAAAGAACCCCAATAATTCAATTTTCGATGAAATCAAACAAAGTTTAATTTTGGACCCTTTTGACCTCAATATGAACCAATTTGATAGCGGGGCCTACAAATAAAAAATCTAAATACATGGTTAGATTCAGCATATCAAAGAACCTCATATTTTCAATTTTTGTTGAAATCAAACAAAGTTTGATTTTGGACCCCAATTTGGACCAACTTGAAAACTGGGCCCATAATCAAAAATCTAAATACATGTTTAGATTCAGCATATCAAAGAACCCCATATATTCAATTTTTGTTGAAATCAAACAAAGTTTAAATACTGGACCCTATCTTGGACCAACTTGAAAACTGGGCCCATAATCAAAAATCTAAACACATGTTTAGATTCAGCAAATCAAAGAACCCCAAGAATTCAATTTTCGATGAAATCAAACAAAGTTTAATTTTGGACCCTTTGGACATCAATGTAGACCAATTTAAAAAACAGGACCCAAAATTAAAAACCTAAATACACGGTTAGATTTGGAATATCAAAGAACCCCAATAATTCAATTTTAGATGAAATCAAACAAAGTTTAATTTTGGACCCTTTTGACCTCAATATGAACCAATTAGATAACGGGGTCCACAAATAAAAAATCTAAATACATGGTTAGATTCAGCATATCAAAGAACCCCATATATTCAATTTTTGTTGAAATCAAACAAAGTTTAATTTTGGACCCCAATTTGGACCAACTTGAAAACTGGGCCAAAAATCAAAAATCTAAATACATGTTTAGATTCAGCATATCAAAGAACCTCATATATTCAATTTTTGCTAAAATCAAACAAAGTTTAATTTTGGACCCTTTGGACATTAATGTAGACCAATTTGAAAACTGGACCCAAAATTAAAAATCTAAATACACTGTTAGATTCGGCATAACAAATAAATAAATGTGATCAAAGATTTTACAAATCTAATGCGCCATACTGTGCAATTAAAGATTACTTCTTGAAATTTTTCAATATTTGAAATTTGAAAAAAAAAAAATATTTGAAGAATAATTCTTTTTAATTTCTGAAATCTGAAATGAGAAAAAATTGGCCCCCCACAATTTCTTTTTATCCCCCCCCCCCCCTTTTTCCCCCCAAAAAATTCTTTCCCTCAAGATATGGTCATAATCTCAATTCAAATTTCCAATGGAGTTGGCAACCATAATTACCCATTTAAATTTACCATAGTGCTAACTTAATCTATTTTATAATAGAATTAATAAAAATATAGTGTCAAATCTTTCATATGGATTTTTTTGTAAAAAAAAAAGATGAAAACATTTGCAGATATTTTTACTGGTCTTCCTTTATAAATATGCATTTCTTTAAACATAATTTAAAAGCAGTGTAAGGGAAGTAACCAAAACGTTGTATTTGGATTACCTCCCTTACACTGTTTTAGATTATCTTTATTGTTCATTAACCATTACTTTATACATAATTTAAAAGCAGTGTAAGGGAGATAATTTCAATGATGTATTTGATTTATCTCCCTTACACTGCTTTAAATTATGTTTTGTACTAAAGTATTTGTCCATTAACCAGGACAACCTTGTTTTTCCCCCTTTTTTGCCCCTAATTCCTAAACGGTTTGAGCCATAACCCCCCAAAGCAAATCCTAACCATCCCTTTGTGGTATGGAAACTTGTAGTATAATTTCAGAGAGATCCATACACTGTTCCACAGTTATAGTCTGGAAACTAGAAAATGCTCATTTTTGGCCCCTTTTTGGCCCCTAATTCCTTAACTGTTGGTACCATAACCCCCAAAATCAATCCCAACCTTCCTTTTGTGGTATTTAACCTTATGGTCAAATTTCAAAAAGATCCATTCACTTAAACTAAAGTTAGAGTGCGAAAACCAATATGTATTCGGACGACGACGACGACGCCAACGTCATACCAATATACGACCACAAAATTTTTTTGCGGTCGTATAAAAAGACTTGCCTTTATGGCACCAAGCATTGAGTTAAAAATTTTAAAGATAAATTAAGAAAACTGAAATGATCATGAGATATGACTGTCAAAACTTTAGTAAATTAGTCTAATAACTCTGGAAAGACATATCTGAAATTGGGAAAATATTAGAAAAGATAAAATTTTATTACAAGACTTTTGTTCACATTAAAAAAGTAGTATAAACAAAAACACATTATTATCATACAATAACATGTAACATGGGTATACAATTAAATGTCAAAATAGAATCACCTCTTCCTCCGCATCTTTCTTATTAGACCAGGCTGTATGACCCTCCTGCCATAGAAACTCTCTGGTTCGAAGAAATGGCTGTGGATGTTTGAACTCCCACCTCTGCAATAATAAATGATAAACTATTTATCCTTGAACTATTTACTTCAATAAACTATACAGCTTTCTTTTACCACCAGAAATAGAAAAAGTTTATTTTGATATGAATAAAAACAAAAAAATTAATGAGTATGCTAATGAACGGCTACTCAGCAAAATCCACAGGTAACATGGTCACTACTTTCAATAAACTGTTTTTCTAAATAAAAAAAAAAAAGAAAAGACAAAAATGAAGAATATTTCAAAGCACTTTGTATTGAACTATTTCAATGAGTATAAATCATCATTATCTTAATTTTACCTGCATTGGTCTAATTCCATAAAAGAGAAAATAACACATTGCAAGTAAGGGCTATTCCATTAAAAAGGAGGTACTAGGGTCGGAAGGCAATTTTTAAGTACCCCCACGACCAAGAGGAATGTACCATGTATCTTAACACCAACCAACAGGAAGTCATTTCATAATAATACAAGAACCAACTGGAATATATCTAACTTATTTTATTCTAATTTACCACAACCAAAGGAATTGTTATTTAAACATTATAGTTGCTGGACAATTTAGAGGGGGTGGACAGGGTCAAGGAGCTACAATATTTGCTTATTACTATGATATAAAGGGCTATTTGTATCTCTTTTTTTTTATATTGTTCAATTCATACCCGAGTATACAATTAAAGTAATAGTTCAAATTCAAAGCTGTTTAAATGTATCCTATCTAGTTGCACTATTATATTAGCTCTGTAAAAATAAAGTAAGAAACTTCCAGATTTTTACTGGCCGTTCAAAATTGAGAAGAAATGACCTCTTGGAATTGTAGATATATGTATACTCTATAAAAACATCTACATGTAATATCAACATTTATTAATGATAAAGAAAATTACTGTCACATTTCATTGGATTTTGACATGAAAATTTGTGAGCTAAAAGTTATTTTGAGTCTGTATAAAATATTTCATGCTTTTTCTTTCTTTTCCATATAAAATTGAGAATGGAAATGGGGAATGTGTCAAAGAGACAACAACCCGACCATAGAACAGACAACAGCAGAAGGTCACCAACAGGTCTTCAATGCAGCGAGAAATTCCCACACCCGGAGGCGTCCTTCAGCTGGCCCCTAAACAAATATATATACTAGTTCAGTGATAATGAACGCCATACTAAACTCCAAATTGTACACAAGAAACTAAAATTAAAAATAATACAAGACTGACAAAGGCTAGAGGCTCCTGACTTGGGACAGGCGCAAAAATGCGGCGGGGTTAAACATGTTTATGAGATCTCAACCCTCCCCCTATACCTCCAGCCAATGTAGAAAAGTAAACGCATAACAATACGCACATTAAAATTCAGTTCAAGAGAAGTCCGAGTCTGATGTCAGAAGATGTAACCAAAGAAAATAAACAAAATGACAATAATACATAAATAACAACAGACTACTAGCAGTTAACTGATATGCCAGCTCCAGACTTCAATTAAACTGATTGAAAGATTATGTCTTCATCATATGAATATCAGGCACAATCCTTCCCGTTAGGGGTTTAGTATCATACCATCATAACATATATGAGAAGAACATAACCCGTGTCATGCCAACAACTGGTTTTTAAATAAATGTGTTTAGTGCCGATGCAAAGACCCTATAAGTGAATCAATATTAACGCCAAAATATGCAATCTTTAATGACCTGACAACAGTATCGTAACTATATCCCTTCTTAATAAGTCTATTTAAAGGTTTTGTTAGCTTCAGAGGTGAATACTGACATTTTTGTGCTTTATAAAGAATATTTCCATAAAAAATTGGATGTGAAATACCTGAACGTATAAGAAGTCTGCATGTTGAGCTATATTTACGAATGATGTCCTTATACCGATGATAAAATTTAGTAAATGTTTTGACTAGTTTATGATATCCAAAACCCTGGTGTAATAATTTTTCAGTAATACATAAATTTCTCTCGTTAAAATCTAAAACATTGTTACATACACGAGCGAATCGTACAAGTTGAGATATATAAACACCGTAAGATGGTGACAATGGAATGCACCATATAAAAATGGATAATTAACGATAGGAAATGAAAAATCATCTCTTTTATCATATATTTTAGTATTAAGCTTTCCGTTAATGATATAGATATCAAGATCGAGGAAAGGGCAGTGGTTATTGTTAGTATTAGCTTTATTTAAAGTAAGTTCAACAGGATAAATTTCTTTAGTATACATACTGAAGTCGTCATTATTGAGAGCCAAAATATCATCCAAATATCTAAAAGTATTATTAAATTTGTGTATCAGATGTTGTTTCGATGGTTCTTTGCTGATTTTTGTCATAAATTGTAACTCATAGCAATACAAAATAAAATGCTTCGCTGGGCGCAGCTTGATACGACCGCAGAGGTCGAACCCTGAACAGTTGGGGCAAGTATGGACACAACATTCAAGCTTGATACAGCTCTGAATTTGGATTGTGATTAAATATTTGACACAGCATAGGTTTCTGACACAGAAAGAATGTGGTCTAAGAACTTCAATTTTTTTAATTTACCTATTATGGTCCAATGTCCAAAATCAAAATACATGGTTAGATTCAGCATATCAAAGAACCCCATATATTCAATTTTTGTTGAAATCAAACAAAGTTTAATTTTGGACCCCAACTTGGACAAACTTGAAAACTGGTCCTATAATAAAAAATCTAAACACATGTTTAGATTCAGCATATCAAAGTACCCGAAGAATTCAATTTTTGTTAAAATCAAACTAAGTTTAATTTTGGACCCTTTGGACCTTAATGTAGACAAATTTAAAAAACGGGACCCAAAATTAAAAATCTAAAAACACGGTTAGATTTGGCATATCAAAGAACCCCAATAATTCAATTTTTTATGAAATCAAACAAAGTTTAATTTTGGACCCTTTTGACCTCAATATGAACCAATTTGATAGCAGGCCCACAAATAAAAAATCTAAATACATGGTAAGATTCAGCATATCAAAGAACCCCATATATTCAATTTTTGTTGAAATCAAACAAAGTTTAATTTTGGACCCCAATTTGGACCAACTTGAAAACTGGGCCAAAAATCTAAAATCTAAATACATGTTTAGATTTTGCATATCAAATAACCCCATATATTCAATTTTTGTTGAAATCAAACAAAGTTTAATTTTGGACCCCAACTTGGACCAACTTGAAAACTGGGCCCATAATCAAAAATCTAAACACATGTTTAGATTCAGCATATCAAAGAACCCCAAGAATTCAATTTTTGTTAAAATCAAATTAAGTTTAATTTTGGACCCTTTGGACCTTAATGTAGACCAATTTAAAAAACGGGACCCCAAATTAAAAATCTAAATACACGGTTAGATTCGGCATATCAAAGAACCCCAATAATTCAATTTTTGATGAAATCAAACAAAGTTAAATTTTGGACCCTTTGGACCTCAATGTGGACCAATTTAAAAACGGGGCCCAAAATCCAAAAACTTAATACACGGTTAGATTCAGCATATTAAAGAACCCCAAGAATTCAAGAATAAAACCCCATTGAAATTGATCAAGAAATAAGCAATTTATACGAAGTATCTTCTTTTGCACAACACTGTGCAATTGAATATTTCTTGCTATTGCGTAATACTGTACAATTGACAATTTCTTGCTATTGCGCAATATTGTGCTATTGGATATTTCTTGCTATTGCGCAATACTGTGCAATTGAAGATTTCTTGCTATTGCGCAATACTGTGCAATTGAAGATTTCTTGCTATTGTGCAATACTGTGCAATTGAAAATTTCTTGCTATTGCACAATACTTATTATATAATAATTTACACATCCTGTTTGGTGTGTATCTCCTACCATATCATTATTATTTGCTTTTAAATATAAATCAGAAATAATCAACTTAAAATGGAAAATTTTAAAAGAAAAAAAAAAGGAAAAAAAGAAAAAAAAAAAAAAAAAAAATCCCCCCAAATTTTTTGAACCCCCTTATGATTCATCACCCCCAAACTCAATCCCAGCCTTCCCTTTGTGGTATGGTACCTTGCAGTACAATTTCAGAGAGATCCATACACTTGAACACAAGTTATTGTCTGGAAACTAGAAAAATGCTTATTTTTGGCCCCTTTTTGGCCCCCAATTCCTAAACGTTTCGGGCAATTACCCCCAAACTCAATTCCAGCTTTCCCTTTGTGATATGGAACCTTGTAGTACAATTTCAGAAATATCCAAACACTTACACACAAGTTATTGTCATGAAACTAGAAAAATGCTTGTTTTTTGCCCCTTTTTTGGCCCCTAATTCCTAAAATTTTGAGGCAATTACCCCCAAAATCAATTACAGCCTTCCCTTTGTGATATGGAACCTTGTGGTACAATGTCAGAGAGATCTATACACTTACACACAAGTTATTGTCTGAAAATTACAAAAATGCTTATTTTTGGCCCCTTTTTGGCCCCTAATTCCTTAACTGTTGGTACCATAACCCCCAAAATCAATCCCAACCTTCCTTTCGTGGTATTGAACCTTATGGTGAAATTTCATGGAGATCCATTCACTTAAACTAAAGTTAGAGTGCGAAAACCAATGTGTCTTCGGACGACGCCAGACGACGCCGGACGACGACGACGACGACGACAACGACGACGACGACGACGACGACGCCAACGTCATACCAATATACGACCAAAAAATTTTTAATTTTTGCGGTCGTATAAAAAGGGTCCGCAATAAGTGGTGCACAGTTAGTCCCCATTGGAATTCCGATAACCTGACGATATACGGAATCTCCAAAGCGAACAAAAATGTTATCTAATAAAAATTCAAGGGCATATATAGTATCAAAGCATGTCCAATTGACATAGTTTTTTTGTTTATTGCTACTAAAAAATGACCTAAAAGAGTTTGAACATATATATTCACATTCTGACTTTTTAAATGCCCATTTAATTAGGTGTGTGAATTTTTTCTTAATGAGAATGTGAGGCAATGTGGTATATAGGGTAGAAAAATCAAAACTTTGAACAGATTCAAAATCACCAATATATGCATGCAATTTATCAAGTACTTCCAACGAGTTCTTGACACTCCAAAAGTAATTAATTCCACTATTTTCGAAAGGCCTTATTTGAACAATTTATTATCAGGTTTTTTATTGTACCAAGTGTACTGGTAAGAAGAATAGACAATTTAGTAGTGGAACAATGGCTTGAAGACGAAATGAATCTATATTTGTAAGGTGTTTTGTGTAGCTTTGGAAGCCAATACATAGTTGGGACTTTCATTGTATTTGGTTCTGCTTGTAAAGCGGTAGCTAAAAGTTTATGTTTGTTACAGATGTCGTTTTTTGAAAATGGAATCAGTTGGAACGTTGGTGAATTGGTGATTTCTTTTTGCAGAACCTCAATGTAAAATTTACGTCAAACAATAATAATATTATTAGCCGCTTTATAGGCCGGGACAAAAACAAATTCCTTGGCTAGTTCTTTTAGTTTATGTTTGATACGAGAAATATAGGTTTATTGTGGTTATTGTTAAGAGTAAAATGTTCTTTAAAATGTTGAATACGTATATCAACTATGTTCATTACTGATTTAAAAAAAGAGTCCAAAGATTTTTTGTCAGCTTTTTCCCGTTTTATCCATTTCAAACAGTAAGTATGGAGTGAGTCGTGGATGATATTACGACACTCATTCCAATTAATAATTGACGGGGGACGATATTTAGGTCCTTTACTGAGGAATGATTTTAACTCTCGGTCTTGAACGATGTTAAGATCTCCTGTTATAACATGGGAAATGGGTCCATAAATGTATTCGGAATTACTGCAATTACATGAAGTAGGTGTATTTTCACTGATATTAACATCTTTACACAATTGGCTATAATTAAACACAAATTTCCGGGTAGATTTCTTGTAAATATAACAAATAAGAGGGAGCTCAGTATTATCAAAATATCCCGGAATTTGTTCTTTAACAGAATGGTCGTTAAAAATACCGGCAATATTTACAAAATCAAAACCTTTATTGACATACTTTATTTTAATAAACTGTTTTTTATGATCTTCAGGGCGATCAATTTTGGGAAACAGTTTAGAATAACAATATGCCATTATAATTTGAACGATTTCATACTTAGGACTGCTATATGAAATTGTGTTGCAATCCTCTAAAATTTTATTTAACTTATTAACCGGTAATGAACAAAGCTTTGTTAACAGATAATGTCTGCCGTTGTTTTTTGAAATAGAAATTAGGTCCGAAATATTGGTATGATTGGTCCGAAATTTTCTTTGATTGCGATTTTTTCTACGACCATGAGAACGGTTTTTACGAACAGTTTTAGAAACTATATCCAAAATTTTAACAGAATCGGTTCTTGATATATTACCAATTCCCATGATATTATCATTAAGACCGAGAGGGTAGACTGTCTGTAATTTTTTAATCCAATTTAATTCAATTATTTTCCGCGATCGTACAAACTTTGAATGAGATTCACCAGGCTGCTTATTTACTACTTCTAAAGGTTGAACTGCTAAATATTTAATAGGATGATTGTGCTTCTTAAGGTGTTGATAAATGATACTTTTGAATTTATTGGGTCTTTTAAAACGATACAGATGTTCTTGAGTGCGTTTAGATAAATATCGTCCAGTTTCACCTACGTACTGAATACCGCATCCCGGTTTGTTTCATGTGAGTAAATAAATTATACTGTTTGTTTTTCAAGTTATATCAGTTTCAAAATTTAAAGAAAATGTGTGACCATTAAACGTGGACCTTACCGTATTGTTGGTGGAAAGACGGGGACATGTAAGTCATTTTTTGGCATGACACTTATCGATAGAAGGGTAACCACGATTTTTATTGTTAAAAATGTTAGCGATGGTAGTATTTTTAGATAAGCGATTTTGATGATTGAGACGTGTAGATACCCTTTGAAGGAGTTTAGTATTTAATATTTTTCCATTTCTAAGCTTCATATTTGTTTTTTGTTTGTGAATTATATTAGAAAGGAGCAAAGACTGGCGTCCAGAATATGAACCAGCATACAATGAATTAAATTATGTAAAAATGATAAATCTGTTCGGCTAAAGATGTCAAATGCTATCCGTATTAATTACCCGAAAAAGAAAGGGTATATCAGGGTAGCGACTGACGTCTGACTAAATAGTAGAATGGGGCTGAATATTGAAATACTACTTTTTGATAAATATTCCTAAAGTAATGAACTAGAGAAATTCTCGCTCAGACACACACTCCATAATCTAGTATATTATAAGAGCATAAACCTGAAGCACGGGGAGGCACTCTACTGTCTCCACACGGCACTAAAGACAAACTCTGTAAAAAATAAAATTGAGAATGGAAATGGGGAATGTGTCAAAGAGACAACAACCCAACCATAGAACAGACAACAGCAGATGGTCACCAACAGGTCTTCAATGCAGCGAGAAATTCCCGCACCCGGAGGCGTCCTTCAGCTGGCCCCTAAACAAATATATATACTAGTTCAGTGATAATGAACGCCATACTAAACTCCAAATTGTACACAAGAAACTAAAATTAATAAAATGCTCCGCAGGGCGCAGCTTGATACGACCGCAGAGGTCGAACCCTGAACAGTTGGGGCAAGTATGGACACAACATTCAAGCTTGATACAGCTCTGAATTTGGATTGTGATTAAATATTTGACACAGCATAGGTTTCTGACAGAATGAATGTGGTCTAAGAACTTAAAAATTTTAAATTGGACATTCACCTATTATGGTCCAATATCCAAAATCTAAATACATGGTTAGATTCAGCATATCAAAGAACCCCAAGAATTCAATTTTTGATGAAATCAAACAAAGTATAATTTTGGACCCTTTTGACCTCAATGTGGACAAAGTTGATAATGGGGCCCAAAAATCAAAAATCTAAATACATGGTTAGATTCAGCATATCAAAGAACCCCATATATTCAATTTTTGTTGAAATCAAACAAAGTTTAATTTTGGACCCCGATTTGGACCAACTTGAAAACTGGGCCCATAATCAAAAATCTAAATACATGTTTAGATTCAGCATATCAAAGAACCCCAAGAATTCAATTTTTGTTAAAATCAAACTAAGTTTAATTTTGGACCCTTTGGACCTTAATGTAGACCAATTTGAAAACGGAACCAAAAATTAAGAATCTAAATACACAGTTAGATTCGGCATATCAAAGAACCCCGATAATTCAATTTTTGATGAAATCAAACAGTTTAATTTTGGACCCTTTGGACCTCAATGTGGACCAATTTAAAAACGGGGCCCAAAATCCAAAAACTTAATACACGCTTAGAATCAGCATATTTAAGAACCCCAAGAATTCAAGAATAAAACCCCATTGAAATTGGTCAAGAAATAAGCAACTTATACGAAGTATCTTCTTTTGCACAATACTGTGCAATTGAATATTTCTTGCAATTGCGCAATACTGTACAATTGACAATTTCTTGCTATTGCGCAATATTGTGCTATTGGATATTTCTTGCTATTGCACAATACTGCGCAATTGAAGATTTCTTGCTATTGCGCAATACTGTGCAATTGAAGATTTCTTGCTATTGTGCAATACTGTGCAATTGAAAATTTCTTGCTATTGCACAATACTTATTATATAATAATTTACACATCCTGTTTGATGTGTATCTCCTACCATATCATTATTATTTGCTTTTAAATATAAAACAGAGAAATAACCAACTTAAAATGGAAAATTTTAAAAGAAAAAAAAAAAGGAAAAAAAAAAAAAAATCCCCCCCCCAAATTTTTTGAACCCCCTTATGATTCATCACCCCCAAACTCAATCCCAGCCTTCCCTTTGTGGTATGGTACCTTGCAGTACAATTTCAGAGAGATCCATACACTTGAACACAAGTTATTGTCTGGAAACTACAAAAATGCTTATTTTTGGCCCCTTTTTGGCCCCTTATTCCTAAACGTTTTGGGCAATTACCCCCAAACTCAATTCCAGCTTTCCCTTTGTGATATGGAGCCTTGTAGTACAATTTCAGAAAGATCCATACACTTACACACAAGTTATTGTCATGAAACTAGAAAAATGCTTGTTTTTTGCCCCTTTTTTGCCCCTAATTCCTAATATTTTGAGGCAATTACCCCCAAAATCAATCCCAGCATTCCCTGTGTGATATGGAACCTTGTGGAACAATGTCAAAGAGATCCATACACTAACACACAAGTTATGTCTGGAAGTTACAAAAATGCTTATTTTTGGCCCCTTTTTGGCCCCTAATTCCTTAACTGTTGGTACCATAACCCCCAAAATCAATCCCAACCTTCCTTTTGTGGTATTGAACCTTATGGTAAAATTTCATAGAGATCCATTCATTTAAACTAAAGTTAGAATGCGAAAACCAATGTGTCTTCGGACGACGCCAGACGATGACGCCAACGTCATACCAATATACGACCGCAAAAATTTTTTGCGGTCGTATAAAAATAATACAAGACTGACAAAGGCTAGAGGCTCCTGACTTGGGACAGGCGTAAAAATGCGGCGGGGTTAAACATGTTTATGAGATCTCAACCCTCCCCCTATACCTCCAGCCAATGATGAAAAGTACACGCATAACAATACGCACATTAAAATTCAGTTCAAGAGAAGTCCGAGTCTGATGTCAGAAGATGTAACCAAAGAAAATAAACAAAATGACAATAATACATAAATAACAACAGACTACTAGCAGTTAACTGATATGCCAGCTCCAGACTTCAATTAAACTGATTGAAAGATTATGTCTTCATCATATGAATATCAGGCACAATCCTTCCCGTTAGGGGTTTAGTATCATACCATCATAACATATATGAGAAGAACATAACCCGTGTCATGCCAACAACTGGTTTTTAAATAAATGTGTTTAGTGCCGATGCAAAGACCCTATAAGTGAATCAATATTAACGCCAAAATATGCAATCTTTAATGACCTTTTGGTTTTCAATTCTAGTGTTTATATTTCATCATCATAGATGTATTTTGTCACCTGCCTGGAATTATTATTTTTTTTATTGTATTTGATCGGCAAACCCGGAATTACCCTTATCCGACCCCGGAATTTGATCGGTATTGTAATCGTCTTCATTTCCGGTTTATGGCATCCATTGCTTTTCAATGGTTGTTTTTGTCAGTCAGATATGATTTTACTCGTATTTACACATTACTTGTTAGCAATTTTCAGTATAAAGCTAGCGGTTGAACAAACTGAGCATCGCTGTCATGAATAATAAAGATAAAAATAAATTTTGAGATCGTTTGGAAGTTTTGGTCCCAAATTGAAAATTGGGAAAAACGTAGGGTATTTGCCATTGCCAATAGGAATGGGTCCGGTATTTGGACCCTGTGGAATGCTAGAAAAATCCCTGGAGGGGTGTACGATCTCAATAGTAATATGGCTTTAAAATGACCATACTGATGGTTAAAAAGGTCGTCAAAGTTAATTTTTATTTTATTTCAAATCGAAGGTCCGTTGGGCCTAGCTAGTAACCAAACGAAAGTCCGATTGCAAAAGTGGAAGGTTGCTGACCTCGGACCACCGCTAATTTGAACCTCCGACTATTATTTTCAATAGAATTTGACATCGTTCGCCATGTGTTTGTCATTAAAGGGAAGTAACTCTTGCACTTCCGGAACTGGTACCATAGGTAGAATTCAACGTTGCGCCTGCCGCTGCGTAAGTCGCGGGAACAGTTATGTTTTCCAAAATATCACGATAAGAGCAGGAGACAAAAACAATCGGTTATATAAGTCCTTGCAAAAACAAATAATAATAAAAAACGGAAAATAACACATTGAAACCGACAGTCACGAAAAATGACTGTCAAAGAAGACCAACAACCAACAATACTTAGTTTCTCTAAACACCAAGGGCCACTGGCCATACACGCTTCAACACATCAACAACCAACGGGATTTTTTATAATTGCCGTCCGACCCTGGTACATTCTTTTTAATGGAATAGCCCTAAAGGATTTTATAAAATAATAGGCTTGAACAGCACTGCTGATCATACACTCATATACTCATGTAAAACTTTTTACATAAGCCAAATAAATAACTACTGTTTTGCAAATTATAATTTGATTGCCATTATGTCTATTAAAAACAGATTTTGTGATATAATGGAACAACATACAACAATAATTCTGGGTTACTGTTACCAAAATATTATACAAAATTCTACCACAGTATTTTTTTTCTTTAACCAATTATTCAATTTTGTAATAAAATAAATTATTCACTAAAACATGTTCTTACCACAACATTACACCACTGATTCAGCTTCAATGGGAGATCTCTGTGAGATTTTATCCATTTGGCATACGATGGGTACATCACAGTTTCACTTGTTGGTCTAATAGCTATTGGTTCCGCTAATTCAGATTTTCCAGACCTTGTTACCCAGGCAACCTAAAATTAAACAGTATTAATGTTTAAAAGGTATATCGAAGCCAAATATGCTTTTTTTGTAAAAAAAACATATATATGCTGCTATAGTGTAAACATTATTATGAAACAGGTGTTACATGTGACAGAAGACAAAGTAAATGTTTGAAGGTATCTATAAATTGGCCACGGTAAAGTTTTAACATTCATCTCCCCTTACTGGTGTAAATATAAACTGTAGGAGACTCTTTTAAATGACCATACAATTCATTTAAATGTACAATCATTAATTTTTTAAAATTCTAAAAAATACAATCAAATCTTTTCAGTATGACCAAATAATCCCCCATAAACAATAAGACCAAATTAATCTCTTATTACACATCCTGGTCCTTGCTTACCTCTGGAGCAAAGTCTTCTATATGAGCTTTCTCTCTCTCCAAAGCTGCATGGGACACAAACATAGGGAAATATGTGTTCTCCACTCCTAGTTTCTTTATCCCTGTATCAAAGAATTCCTTAATACACTCCCATATAGAATATGACCATGGACGGAGAATGTAACAACCGCTTACATCATAATATTCTATCAACTCAGCTTTCTGAATGACCTGCAAACAAATAGCAAACAAACAAAACAACTTATTAAAATACAAACAAGATTGCTAATTAGCCATAGTGAAATCATACCTGTTACTAAAAGTTTCATACAATACAAAGTATATTTATGGTAGTATGGAACATTTAACATTTTATAGATTAATGTTTAAATTTAGAGCAGACAGAAGAAATTAAGAGGTGAAATAAACAAGCATTCTGAGAGTATTGCATGGTAATACATAGTCCCCTACCGGGTAAAAATTCATTATACTGGAACAAAATGCTAACTTGTTCTATAACTTGTCATGGTGTAAACAAAAAGAAAATATCAAGTCAATATCTTCAAGCATGACTAAAAACAGTGTGGAAAACTGAATATATGAGTGAATTTTTTCATGTCCAAGGACCATAACTCTGCACAAAATTATCAGACCGAAACAAAAATTTGAACTTGATCTGTAACTTGTCATGATAAAACTATATACCAATTGTCAATCAATATCTTCAAGCATGATGAAAAAAAGTGTGGAAAACCTATAACACTCAAACATTAGATATGATTAATAGTACTCTAAAATTAGATATGATGTAATACAATGTATATCTATTTTCAAATTACAATCAAATATAATTAATAGTTCCAAATATTTTTTCTTTCATTTGTCACAAACTAATATAGATTTGTAACTTATCTATAAAATGTCAACAACTTTTATCTACACAATGTAATGTAATGAAATATATACCTTAATAAAAATAAATTATTATCTAATCAAAGGATTTCACTTAATAAAATATATATATATATAGATATATACATGTAACATTCAAAAAATTAGTTTATACAAAATAACATATAAACCTGCCACAAAATTCCTCAAACAATTTACCAAAGAATGTCTTTTAAAAAATGAGTTATCTCCCTTTGTACAGTTTATATGGTTTAACATAGTACTCTAACATTAGTTATGGAGTTTTTTTATGGACCATAACTCTGGACTAAATCATCAGACCGGAACAAATTCGAACTTGATCTTTAACTTGTCATGATAAAACTATATACTAAATATCAAATCAATATCTTCAAGAACGAAGAAAAAAGTGTGGAAAGCTGAGTTGCCGGACTGACGGATGGACATACGGACAGACGGACAGAGTGCAAACCTAAAGTCCCCTTCGACTTCGTCGGTAGGGGACTAATAAGAATATTTACAACTTACCTGTGAATACCAATCAGATAAATTCTCTTCTTTTCTGGCTTCTAAACCTAACCTGTAAAAATAAAATAATTACTACTGAGATAATATTTTTATACACAGTACATATTTTGTCTTGTTTAATTACTTCATATGTCATGTAATTTTGATATTAAAGTGCTAATGTTGAAATTAAAATGACAATACTTTAATATCACAAGTGGTTCCCTTAAAATGTCCTAATCACAAACTTTATCATGTATAAAACTATGCAAAAGTTACAAAGTCAATAGACCATGAGTTAGGAGGCAGAGTCAAACAATTTCCATGTGTATCAGATGTGCTAAAACTGATACAACTGCATACCAAATAAAATTGACTTTAATACCATTAGTGATTCTCTTAAACTGAACTAATTGCAAACTTTTACAAATTGTTGATGCCACCACCGCTGGAAACATTATTAAAGTCTTATCTCAAATACTTTGTAGAGGTGAGACAAAAACTCATTTTAGAATATAAATACTATAAGGAGTTATTTGATGGTTTCAATGATGAAGCATTTTGAAGATCAGTTTTGCTGTTTACTGTTTCTGTATATCTTTTATACTTTCCAAGATAAATTGCAAAAAAGTGATAAAAAGAAATTGTCAATGAAGGGCAATAACTCCTTAAAGAGGTCAATTGACAGTTTCAGTAATATTGAAATTACATAGAGAATAAAGGACCACAGGATATATATTTCAAATGGTGGATTCATATAAAATACACATACAACATGACCAAAACCTGACCTGTGTTGCTGTATGCAATTGATTGAGTTAATGTGTGTATCAGAGCATAACTGATGACTCCAAGACCAAATATTAAAATCATTCACTTCAATAGGAGCCAAGAAAGAAAAGTTTGATGAAAATTTTCCTTGTACAATGAGCGTTGTAAAATTTCAAACTATCCATAAACAGGAAGTGGCTACACAGTAGATTTAAAATTGCCTTCATTGCAACAACTCAATATTAAATCATTTCTTTTCATAAAAGCCAAGAAAACCTTGACGAAAGGTTTCTTTCTGACAGCTGGAGTTGAGTGGTTACTAGACCTGCTTCACCCTTTTGCGACGCAGGTAAAAATATTGAAATACATGGCATCACATCAAATAATAATAATAATACCTTGTTATTTTCTTGTGGTCTTTTTGACTGTCATCTTGTACTGGTTTTTTAGTTTCCTGTTTGTTTTCTTTGTTAGGTTTCTTATCCTTCTTATCCTTTTTGTCTTTCCTTCCACCACCTCCAGCCAGATCTTCTCCTGTCTGTTCTTTATACTTTGTCTTTAGACTTAACAATGTCTGCACTTCTTTTTCTACTTCTTCCTACAAACAAACAACAACTTATCAATTAGGGATTGAAAGGTTGTCCTGAACAGCCATCTACAAACAGGTGCAAAAAATATGTATAAATATAAAAAGAATAATACCCTATGGCCTTGCTGCTTACCTAATTAGCACAATGTTAGTGGCATTCAAAAGAATGCAGCTTCTCTGACCTTCTCCTTTTCAGAAAGCAATAAAGTTCTTAGTATTTACCTTGATCGATTTAAAGAGAGTTAATGCTTAAACAAGAGTAGGTCATAGAAATACAATATAATTCACCTTTGATGCTCCAGATGACTTCAACTTGCGAACTTTCTCACCCTGTGCATCTATCTGGGTCTTGAGCTCTGAAGCATCTTTAGTAGTTGCTGGCATTTTCTCTGCAGTTTGGGTCACAGTGGTTGGGGTTGGTTTTAAGTCTTTGCCTGTAGCTGACTTGTATTGCACTTTCAGATCCAATAATATCTTTACATTTTCATCAATTTCATTCTAAAAATAAAATACATATAATGATATTGTTATCTTTTTTACACTATCAAAGTTCATTGTAATTGTGAAGATTCATGATGCTGGGTCAATATAAGTTTTTCTGATGAGTCATGAGTCAGGAGGAAGTTTTAGGGTCTGAATAGCCCATTTTCCAATTACCGATTTAATAAAAAAAACTGATACATTTCAGTGGCGGATCCAGAACTTTTTGTAAGGGGGGCCCCCTCCAGTCACGCTTCAGTGATTCCCTATGTAATCAACCAAATTTTTCCCATGAAAGGGGGGCCCGGGCCCCTCAGGGCCCCCCTGGATCCGCCTATGCATTTTCTTCTGATCAGTGGTTCTTTTCACAAAAATCTACAAAACAACAAACTAGAGGCTCTCAAGAGCCTGTGTCGCTCACCTGATTCTACTTTGGTTTTGGAAATCATGTAAAAATAGATTAAAATCATAACAGATACCCTTATAATGAGTGAGGCCAAATTTGGTTTAATATTGGTCCTGTAATTTAATAAAAAATCCTGGTGGCCATCTTGAACAGTAAATCAGCAAAAAAGTAGCAACACTTCATCAGCACCTCATAAGAAACCTTTATGCCATGTTTTGGTTTCATTCCATTCAGTGCACCTCTAGAAGAAGCATTTGTATGTATTTCCCTTAGGGTCTTATGTTAAAGAAAGTCCCCCCATTGGCGGCCATCATGGATGAAGGATCAGCTTCAAAGTAACAAAACTTAGTCAGCACCTCATAAGGAACATTCATGCCATGTTTGATTTCAATCCATTCAGTATGTGGTTCTCTAAAAGAAGACATTTGCATGTATTGTCCATAGGGTCCTTTGTTAAACATTGTCCCCATCTGGCGGCCATCGTGGATGAAGGATCAGCTTCAAAGTAACAACACTTGGTCAGCACCTCAAAAGGAACATGCATGCCAGGTTTAGTTTCATTCCATTCAATGGTTCTCTAAAAGAAAACATTTGTATGTATTTCTCATAGGGTCCTATGTTAAACTAAGTCCTCCAATGGCGGCCATCTTAGATTGTGTATCGGCTTCATAGTAACAACACTTGGTCAGCACCTCATAAGGAACATTCATGCCATGTTTGGTTTCATTGCATTCAGTGGTTCTTTTAAAAAAGACATTTGTATTTATTTCCCATAGGGTCCTATGTTAAACTAATTCCCCCGCTGGCGGCCATCTTGGATGATGGATCAGCTTCAAAGTAACAACACTTGGTCAGCACCTCATAAGGAACATTCATGTCATGTTTGGTTTCATTCCATTCAAAGGTTCTCTAAAAGAAGACATTTGTATTTATTTCCATTAGGGTCCTATGTTAAACTAAGTCCCCTGCTGGCGGCCATCTTGGATTATGGATCAGCTTCAAAGTAACAACACTCGGTCAGCACCTCATAAGGAACATTCATGCCATGTTTAGTTTCATTCCATTCAGTGGTTCTCTAAAAGAAGACATTTGTATGTATTTCCCATAGGGTCCTATGTTAAACTAAGTCCCCCGCTGGCGGCCATCTTGGATTATGGATTGGCTTCAAAGTAACAACACTCGGTCAGCACCTCATAAGGAACATTCATGCCATGTTTGGTTTCATTCCATTCAGTGGTTCTCTAAAACAAGACATTTGTATGTATTTCCCATAGGGTCCCATGTTAAACTAAGTCCCCCGCTGGCGGCCAGCTTGGATTATGGATTGGCTTCAAAGTAACAACACTCGGTCAGCACCTCATAAGGAACATTCATACCATGTTTGGTTTCATTCCATTCAGTGGTTCTCTAAAAGAAGACATTTGTATGTATTTCCCATAGGGTCCTATGTTAAACTAAGTCCCCCGCTGGCGGCCATCTTGGATAATGGACCAGCTTCAAAGTAACAACACTTGGTCAGCACCTCATAAGGAACATTCATGCCATGTTTGGTTTCATTCCATTCAGTGGTTCTCTAAAAGAAGACATTTGTATGTATTTCCCATAGGGTCCTATGTTAAACTAAGTCCCTCGCTGGCGGCCATCTTGGATGATGGATCCGCTACAAAGTAGCAACACTTGGTCAGCACCTCATAAGGAACATTCATGCCATGTTTGGTTTCATTCCATTCAGTGGTTCTCTAGAAGAAGTTCAAAATGTAATAAACTGCTTCGCTGAGCGCAGCTGGATACGCCCGCAGAGGTCCAACCCTGAACAGTTGGGGCAAAAATGGACACAATATTCAAGCTTGATACAGGTCTGAATTTGGATTGTAATTAAATATTTGACATATTATAGGTTTCTGAATAAATGTTGTCAAAGAACTTGAAATTGGTTATATGAATTGAATTTATATTCAATTAAAGATTTCTTGCTGTTGTGCAATACACTGTGCTGTTGCACAATGCTTAGTAAATCTGTTGTCAGACTATAAACAAATAAAATCTTATAACTCAGAAACCTAAATTCGAAAATTTATAAAAATCAAAAGGGAGTTTACAAAAATAGATATAAACAAATTACTAACGTTTCATAAAAAATGCTGAAAGTGTTTTTGAGTTATTGTCTGAAAACTGGAAAATCCTCCTTTTTGTAATAAATAAAACCCCATAAATTGGAAACGGTAAATCCGAAATTTAGAAAAACACAAAAGGGAGCTCACGTCAATAGATATAAACAATTCACAAAAGTTTCATGCAAATTGGTGAAATTGTTTTTGAGTTATTGTCTGAAAACTGGAAAATCCCCCCTTTTTTAATGAATAAAACCCCAAAACTCGGAAACGGTAAATCCGAAATTTAAAAAAAACGAAAGGGAGCTCACGTCAATAGATATAAACAATTCACCAAAGTTTCTTGCATATTGGTTAAAGCGTTTTTGAATTAATGTCTGACATGTTGACGACAGACGGACGGACGGACAGACGGTCAACAGTATACCATAATACATCCCGTAAACGGGCGTATAAAAATTGTTGTTTTTGGTCCCTTTTTGGCCCTTAATTCCTAAACTGTTGGCCCCATAACCCCTTAAATGAATCCTAACCTTTTACTTGTGGTATTAAACATTGTGGTACAATTTCAGAGCAATCAAAATACTTATCCACAAGTTAATATACTGAAACTAGAAAAATGCTTGTTTTTGGCCCCTTTTGGGCCCCTAATTCCTAAATGGTTGGGACCATCATCCCCAAAATCAATCTCAACCTTCCTTTTGTGGTATTGAACCTTCTTAAAAAATTTCATAGAGATCCATTCACTTAAACTAAAGATATTGTCCGGAAACCAATGGGTCTTCGGACGATGACGCAGACGACGACGACATCATACCATTACACGATCCCAAAAATTTTTTTGCGGTCGTATAAAAAGCTCCAATTTATGTTTCTCACACACATCAGCTTCTGCCGTCTGTGAGGTCTTCCACAATGAAGTTAATAAAATATCATACTGTGAGCAATCTCAAGATGACAGACCCCTTTAGTGTCAACATAATGCATGCCAATTTTCATTTTTATTATCATTCATCCATGATCAAATTTTGATTTGGATCCAATTTTCTGACAGCACACAAAATTAGTTGTACAGCGGATTTTAGTTACAAGCATACTTTGTGTCAATGATCTTTAAAATCTCATATTGAAAGTTCAGATAGCACAAAAATTCAGTTTGAATTATTGTTATCCCTTGTATAAAATAAATGTGGATAGTGTCCACATGTGGACACAGATGATGCCCCCGCTTGTATATCATATAGTTATAAAGGGACATAACTGAAGAAAAAAGTGACGCTACCCAAATTTGAACTTGATCTGAGTTTTGTGGTAATAAGCACTGTGTGTAAGTCTCATAACATTTGGTTAAGGCTAACTTAAGTAGAGAACAGAAACTAAAAATTCAGCAATTTTTATACGACCGCAAAAAAATTTTTGTGGTCGTATATTGGTATGACGTTGGCGTCGTCGTCTGGCGTCGTCCGAAGACACATTGGTTTTCGCACTCTAACTTTAGTTTAAGTGAATGGATCTCTATGAAATTTTACCACAAGGTTCAATACCACAAAAGGAAGGTTGGGATTGATTTTGGGGGTTATGGTACCAACAGTAAAGGAATTAGGGGCCAAAAAGGGGCCAAAAATAAGCATTTTTGTAACTTCCAGACATAACTTGTGTGTTAGTGTATGGATCTCTCTGACATTGTTACACAAGGTTCCATATCACAAAAGGAATGCTGGGATTGATTTTGGGGGTAATTGCCTCAAAATTTTAGGAATTAGGGGCCAAAAAAGGGGCTAAAAACAAGCATTTTTCTAGTTTCAGGACCATAACTTGTGTGTAAGTGTATGGATCTTTCTGAAATTGTACTACAAGGTTCCATATCACAAATGGAAAGCTGGGTTTTAGTTTGGGGGTAATTGCCCTAAACGTTTAGGAATTTGGGGCCAAAAAGGGGCCAAAAAACACATTTTTCTAGTTTCCAGACAATAACTTTTGTTCAAGTGTATGGATCTCTCTGAAATTGTACTGCAAGGTACCATACCACAAAGGGAAGGCTGGGATTAAGTTTGGGGGTGATGAATCATAAGGGGGTTCAAAAAATTTGGGGGGGGGGGGGGGGATTTTTTTTTTTTCCTTTTTTTTTTCTTTTAAAATTTTCCATTTTAAGTTGGTTATTTCTGATTTATATTTAAAAGCAAATAATAATGATACGGTAGGAGAGACACACCAAACAGGATGTGTAAATTATTATATAATAAGTATTGTGCAATAGCAAGAAATTTTCAATTGCACAGTATTGCACAATAGCAAGAAATCTTCAATTGCACAGTATTGCGCAATAGCAAGAAATCTTCAATTGCACAGTATTGCGCAATAGCAAGAAATATCCAATAGCACAATATTGCGCAATAGCAAGAAATTGTCAATTGTATAGTATTGCGCAATAGCAAGAAATATTTAATTGCACAGTATTGTGCAAAAGAAGATACTTCGTATAAATTGCTTATTTCTTGACCAATTTCAATGGGGTTTTATTCTTGAATTCTTGGGGTTTTTTAATATGCTAAATCATACCGTGTATTAAGTTTTTGAATTCTGGGCCCCGTTTTTAAATTGGTCCACATTGAGGTCCAAAGGGTCCAAAATTAAACTTTGTTTGATTTCATTAAAAATTGAATTATTTGGGTTCTTTGATATGCCGAATCTAACCGTGTATTTAGATTCTTAATTTTTGGTTCCGTTTTCAAATTGGTCTACATTAAGGTCCAAAGGGTCCAAAATTAAACTTTGTTTGATTTCATCAAAAATTGAATTATTTGGGTTCTTTGATATGCCAAATCTAACCGTGTATTTAGATTCTTAATTTTTGGTTCCGTTTTCAAATTGGTCTACATTAAGGCCCAAAGGGTCCAAAATTAAACTGAGTTTGATTTTAACAAAAATTGAATATGTGGGGTTCTTTGATATGCTGAATCTAAACATGTATTTAGATTTTTGATTATGGGCACAGTTTCCAAGTTGGTCCAAATCGGGGTCCAAAATTAAACTTTGTTTGATTTAAAAAGAAATTGAATATATGGGGTTCTTTGATATGCTGAATCTAACCATTTTTTTAGATTTTTGATTTTTGGGCCCCGTTATCAACTTTGTCCACATTGAGGTCAAAAGGGTCCAAAATTAAACTTTGTTTGATTTCATCAAAAATTGAATTCTTGGGGTTCTTTGATATGCTGAATCTAACCATGTATTTAGATTTTGGATATTGGACCATAATAGGTGAATGTCCAATTTAAAAATTTTAAGTTCTTAGACCACATTCATTCTGTGTCAGAAACCTATGCTGTGTCAAATATTTAATCACAATCCAAATGCAAAGCTGTATCAAGCTTGAATGTTGTGTCCATACTTGCCCCAACTGTTCAGGGTTCGACCTCTGCGGTCGTATCAAGCTGCGCCCTGCGGAGCATTTTATTCTATTTGTAAACACGCATAACACTAGAACGGTTGTGTATAAGTTTTATAACACTTGGTTGAGACAAACTAAAGTTAGAGAATGGAAACGAAAAATTCAGCAATTTTTATGTTTATAAAGGGACATACATGTAACTCAAGAATAGTAAAAGTGTTGACACCAAATTTCGTACTTAATCTGTATTATGTAGTAATAAGCATTGTGTATATAAGTTTCATAACATTTGGTTGAGGCAAACTAAAGTTAGAAAACGGAAACAAAAAATTTGTACTTGATCTTAGTTTTGTGGTAATGAATATTGTGTATAGGTTTCATAATGTTTGGTTGGGGCAAACTTAAGTTACAGAATGGAAACTGAAAATTTTGCAATCTTTCGATTTATAAAGGGGCATTACTCAATAATGGTTAAAGTGACACTACCCAAATTCAACTTGATCTGTGTTTTATCAGTGGAAGTCAAAATTAAACATTGCATTGTATAAAGCATTGACTGTAGTTGATTCAACTATAATCATGGAAAAAGAAAGATAACTCCAATTTTAATAAAATGCTCCGCAGGGCGCAGCTTGATACGACCGCAGAGGTCGAACCCTGAACAGTTGGGGCAAGTATGGACACAACATTTAAGCTTGATACAGCTTTGCATTTGGATTGTGATTAAATATTTGACACAGCATAGGTTTCTGACACAGAATGAATGTGGTCTAAGAACTTAAAAATTTTAAATTGGACATTCACCTATTATGGTCCAATATCCAAAATCTAAATACATGGTTAGATTCAGCATATCAAAGAACCCCAAGAATTCAATTTTTGATGAAATCAAACAAAGTTTAATTTTGGACCCTTTTGACCTCAATGTGGACAAAATTGATAACGGGGCCCAAAAATCAAAAATCTAAATACATAGTTAGATTCAGCATATCAAAGAACCCCTATATATTCAATTTTTGTTGAAATCAAACAAAGTTTAATTTTGGACCCCGATTTGGACCAACTTGAAAACTGGGCCCATAATCAAAAATCTAAATACATGTTTAGATTCAGCATATCAAAGAACCCTAAGAATTCAATTTTTGTTAAAATCAAACTCAGTTTAATTTTGGACCCTTTGGACCTTAATGTAGACCAATTTGAAAACGGAACCAAAAATTAAGAATCTAAATACACAGTTAGATTCGGCATTATCAAAGAACCCCAATAATTCAATTTTTGATGAAATCAAACAAAGTTTAAATTTGGACCCTTTGGACCTCAATGTGGACCAATTTAAAAACGGGGCCCAAAATCCAAAAACTAAATACACGGTGAGATTCAGCATATTAAAGAACCCCAAGAATTCAAGAATAAAACCCCATTGAAATTGGTCAAGAAATAAGCAATTTATACGTAGTATCTTCTTTTGCACAATACTGTGCAATTAAATATTTCTTGCTATTGCGCAATACTGTACAATTGACAATTTCTTGCTATTGCGCAATATTGTGCTATTGGATTTTTCTTGCTATTGTGCAATACTGTGCAATTGAAGATTTCTTGCTATTGTGCAATACTGTGCAATTGAAGATTTCTTGCTATTGTGCAATACTGTGCAATTGAAAATTTCTTGCTATTGCACAATACTTATATAATAATTTACACATCCTGTTTGGTGTGTATCTCCTACCATATCATTATTATTTGCTTTTAAATATAAATCAGAAATAACCAACTTAAAGTGGAAAATTTTGAAAGAAAAAAAAAAGGAAAAAACCCCCCCCCCCCCCCCCCCCCAAATTTTTTGAACCCCCTTATGATTTATCACCCCCAAACTCAATCCCAGCCTTCCCTTTGTGGTATGGTACCTTGCAGTACAATTTCAGAGAGATCCATACACTTGAACACAAGTTATTGTCTGGAAACTAGAAAAATGTGTTTTTTGGCCCCTTTTTGGCCCCTAATTCCTAAACGTTTAGGGCAATTACCCCCAATCTCAAACCCAGCTTTCCCTTTGAGATATGGAACCTTGTAGTACAATTTCAGAATGATCCATACACTTACACACAAGTTATTGTCCTGAAACTTGAAAAAATGCTTGTTTTTTGCCCCTTTTTGGCCCCTAATTCCTAAAATATTGAGGCAATTACCCCCATCATCAATCCCAGCCTTCCCTTTGTGGTATAGTACCTTGCAGTACAATTTCAGAGAGATCCATACACTTGAACACAAGTTATTGTCTGGAAACTAGAAAAATGCTTATTTTTGGCCCCTTTTTTGGCCCCCAATTCCTAAACGTTTCGGCAATTACCCCCAAACTCAATTCCAGCTTTCCCTTTGTGATATGGAACCTTGTAGTACAATTTCAGAAAGATCCATACACTTACACACAAGTTATTGTCATGAAACTAGAAAAATGCTTGTTTTTTGCCCCTTTTTTGGCCCCTAATTCCTAAAATTTTGAGGCAATTACCCCCAAAATCAATCCCAGCATTCCTTTTGTAATATGGAACCTTGTGGTACAATGTCAGAGATATCCATACACTAACACACAAGTTATGTCTGGGAGTTACAAAAATGCTTATTTTTGGCCCCTTTTTGGCCCCTAATTCCTTTACTGTTGGTACCATAACCCCCAAAATCAATCCCAACCTTCCTTTTGTGGTATTGAACCTTGTGGTAAAATTTCATAGAGATCCATTCACTTTAACTAAAGTTAGAGTGCGAAAACCAATGTGTCTTCGGACGACGCCGGACGACGCCAGACGACGACGACGAAGACGACGCCAACGTCATACCAATATACGACCACAAAATTTTTTTTGCGGTCGTATAAAAACCAATATTTATGATCTTAAATATGCAAATAAATCTAGATTAACTACACAATCTATAACAATGCTGACAGCTTCAAAAGTACAATGTTTTACAAGTTATTAGCCAGATTGCCCTTTTTGTACACTTTGTCCACACTGTTTGACCAAATAAAATCGTATTAAAAAGATGTATACGGATACACATTCTTACAAAATATCATGATGGTCCATGCATGTGGCCAATGTCATTTGAAGCAATATTTAGGAAGAAAATTTGTAAAAAAGTACGATTTTCTTCAAGAGAGTGCCTTATTCTGACATCACAATGACATCATAAGTGTTCTTGTGAATCAGAGCTTGTTAATTTTGTATTGGTCAGATATTTCTTAAACATGTTATCATCAAATATTGACATGTATTATTGAAGTTAAATTTCAAGAAATTTAAGGGCCAATGTAGACCCTTCATGAACATACTGCTTTATAAAGTGATATTTTCATTTTATGATAAAAATTTTGCACCTAAATGTTGAAAAATGAAAAATTCATAAAATGACATGAAAGTGCAGCAATAATTATTGATCTGATCAATTTAAATTCACATTTAAAAAAAATGTGACAATATGATGGGCTTCAAAATATATATATATTTATATATTTATATATTCTTAAAATGTTTAATAAAATTGAATAAAATAACACAGGGAAATATCTATCAAGAAAATTATACAAATAAGTTTTAGACTGATTGTTTTAATTCAAGGTTAAAATTAAGTACATGTACACATGTAGGCCATATACTGACATGTTATAATAACAATTAATTAATGAACTGGACATATGCAAGATTCACAACTATAAATTGTCCAGAGTGGTAAAAAACATGTCAATTAAAGTCAGCTTGATAGATATTCATCCGTGTATCTTTAGAATAAAAACTATTATTGTCAAAGTAATAGAAATTTTGATAAACTATTATATTCAAATGAAATTGTATATAAACTATTGCTTGTACTGTTAGAGGAGACCGTCCTTTGGAGACCGTCCGTTATGGACACTGGTCCATACCGGTTTGAATAAACTGTTGTTCCAAATAACCTTGTGTTGTGTTACACAGTGGTTATTTTTGGTTAACCGTGACCAAAGGATGCTAAGGTAAAGTGGCTATTTTTGATACTCTTTATTTTTAATTTCTTCTCGAAATGGCGGGACAAGAATTTAATGTAGGGTTACTTTTTCAAAATTTAGTAACAAAAGTTCAAAGTCTTACTCAAAGGGTATTTAAAAAGGGCATTAATTCGATTGAAATCTTTGATGGTTCAAAATCGGAAAAAAATAGGAATAAAAGTTTACAAGATGTAAGCACACTTTTTCGTGCTCAAAAAGTTAACTTGGATTAACTCATCAAAAGAGCAAAGTTTTGTTGAAATAATGTTGATTTTAGAAGCGAAAATGTAGATATTTATTTTTTTATGATTCAATGGTGAAGGGTTTTCTTTATTGATATTTTTTATGTAATCATTTATAAGGGTGAAGGACTTTAACAGGTATTTGATTTTATAAGTCAATATAAAAGACACATTTTAATTATAATGACAAAACGTTTTTATATGCTGTCTATTAAAAGACAGAAAAGATATTATTTAAAACACTTGAATATTATTATTTTAGAATTAATTCACAATAAGTAAAAAAAAATCTTAAGATGCTTGTTATATTTAGAGTATTTAACTGCGTGAATAATGATAAGATATGTCGATTTGGAATATATATGAGTTGTTTTCTGAAGATACAATCCGAAATTATAGAATATACGCGCCCTTATACACTAATATAAGAAAGTTTCATTTAAGAACCTTTTGGCGACGAAGTAAAGGGTATTTCTGCGATGTTATAACCATATGGTTGTTTAAATATGGTTGACGCAGTTGGGTAAGTGCGTAAGCACATTTGTTTAGAGAAACAAAACATTCTATGTTATTTAGAATCCAAACCTTTTTTTCGCACAATTAATAAGGCATACGTTGCTAAGCCATGAAAATGGTGCATGTGGTTAGGTAGAGTAATCACGGTTGCTATAGTAACAAATTTTCTATGAAAGAGAAAACCAACCCTTATTGTGGTATTTTTCAAGAATGGCGGACCTATCTTCAGAAAATAGCGCATAAATGATAAAAATTGATACAATTATATTGTTCACTCTTTATTACACTTAGGGTTTTAAGTTTTAAAGTATTTCACGGTAAATGAAATATAGGATAATAAATTTTTTGAAGGAAGATTTGAAAATCATGTATAATCAATAATGCGTAAATGAAATGCATGACTAGTATAAAAAATAGATAAAAAAATATAAGGGTTTTTCTAATGAAAATGTTTTTATAATAAAGCATTGGTAAGGTTTGTAAACACGGATTACAATCTTAATAAGACAAATAATTTAGGACTTAAATATATGGAAATAAGTATCATATGATTAATCGTTATAAACAATAACGCGATACATCTTCTAACGAATATAGTATAACTTTTATTGCTGATTAAAAAAAAACGAGAACAGAGGGTCATAAGGTCATCTATAATAACTTCCGGTTTAAGTGAGATGACAAATGATAACAGTTCTGATAGATATAGTTAAGAAAGTAGCCAGAATATGGGTGTTGATGAAATTAGAATACCAAAGAAAAATAAACGAAAAAATGTTAAGTTTGAAAGAAAGACCAATTAATGTTAAACTTTCTCTCAAACATTTCTTGTTATTTTAATAAAATGCGCGACTAACAAGACGTAGTAGTAGGCTTCGCATAATAATTAGCTTGGTTATTTATGAAATATGTGTATATGGAATATTAGTTTTGTGTAAATAATATACTTTTATTAGAATTAATCATATTCAATGAGATTTTAATTGTCGCTTCAGATAGACCGCTTAAAAATTATTGATTGTTTAGAATTCGTATTAATATCAGTAATCTCTTAATCACAGCTTTGTTTATGAAAAAGGAAGGAAAGTGTTGGTTGAATGTCAAAACTTATTTAAAACCTTTTCAGTGTTGTCAAACCTTATTTAAAACCTTTTCAGTGTCTGCGAGAGCGAAGAATATATTAAAAGGTTGTTTTTGGGGGTTAATTGCTACACAGTAAAAACAAATAATTATATAACTTAGTAAAAAAAAAAACTTAAATTTAATATAGAAACCATTTTGTATTTTTTCCAGTTTTTATATTCTAGTTAAGTAAATAACATATTGATAAGTCCATTTACCAAATTAAAGCAATAAGAACATATTGAGGACGACTTTGAACTATCAAATTTAGTAAATGCATTAACTTATTTTGTTGCTATATTTATAGGTATTTTGTTATATTTATTTTGCAAATATATTCAAAAGTTTAAGTGTAGGTGCTTAGCCAATTGAGAATTGAGTAATAGAGAGGTTCAAATAGTCACTAAATACCTTGGTGGCGATCCAGTGGTGTCAACTAATGTTGAGGGCGATGGTACTGCCTCCAGAGATGTTAAACTAGCTTCGGCACCACTACTAGAAACAGTCACTAAGAACCATTATCCAGTTCTCAACTTGTCAAACAATGAGAAGTAACAATCGAGTAAACTAACCACAAGAATGACGATTGGACAAGAACACTGGATATTGATTTTGATTATTGGACACAACGCAGATGTAAATAAAACTATACGATCACATAACTTTATATTGGTAGAGGGAATCGTTCTACAACTTCACAGGTAGAATTGCCTGATTTGTTACAGCCAGTGATAACTGAGCAACCTAGTCAGGGACCCTGAATCAACAGGGTAGGTAAGCTAGGTCAGTTTTGAGTAATATCAACGACTAATGGTGGATCACATGGAGGTCGTTATCAACGACTGATGGTGGATCACATGGAGGTCGTTATCAACGACTGATGGTGGATCACATGGAGGTCGGAGTATATCAACGACTGATGGTGGATCATATGGAGGTCGGAGTTATCAATGACTGATGGTGGATCACGTGGAGGTCGGAGTTATCAACGACAGTCGGAGTAGTTGCAGTACTCCTGAATGACAGGGATTTGGCGTTGCAGATAAACAAACGGATTGTTGGAGTTGACAACGACGATCGGAGGAGCATTTCACCGGAGTCGGGGTTAAGAAGACAGTCCGCAGTTGATGGTTGCGCCTTTTTCTGGTATTATGAAGTTCCGATTTTTGATGTTACGAAGAGTGTAATGATAGAACTTTTACAACTTAGTTATTCACACAAGAATTGTATGCACTATGCATTGCTGGAGGTTGTTGAACTGTTGAAATGATTTTGTTTATGAATGTTGTTTTCTTTTGCAAGCATTCATATTGTCACGGATTTAAACTAAAATATAAGATTATATTTCTTAAGAAAGGGAGGAATGTGACAATATGATGGGCTTCAAAATATATATATATTTATATATTTATATATTCTTAAAATGTTTAATAAAATTGAATAAAATAACACAGGGAAATATCTATCAAGAAAATTATACAAATAAGTTTTAGACTGATTGTTTTAATTCAAGGTTAAAATTAAGTACATGTACACATGTAGGCCATATACTGACATGTTATAATAACAATTAATTAATGAACTGGACATATGCAAGATTCACAACTATAAATTGTCCAGAGTGGTAAAAAACATGTCAATTAAAGTCAGCTTGATAGATATTCATCCGTGTATCTTTAGAATAAAAACTATTATTGTCAAAGTAATAGAAATTTTGATAAACTATTATATTCAAATGAAATTGTATATAAACTATTGCTTGTACTGTTAGAGGAGACCGTCCTTTGGAGACCGTCCGTTATGGACACTGGTCCATACCGGTTTGAATAAACTGTTGTTCCAAATAACCTTGTGTTGTGTTACAAAAAATCTTTTATGAATTTTCTATAAACTTGGTTTCTTATTTAAAACCTTACAAGTGAAAATTTATGTTTTATGAAAATTTATGTTTTTATATGATTTATGAAATTATTTTACCTGAACAGACATGAAAGCTGACCTGAATGACATGAAAGTTGTGATCTAATTTTAACTTGAATCATTAAAAGAAATGACAAGAAAAACCGACAAATATCTATGTAAAATTGGTTTATGAAATGAATGAAACATCATGTTGTTCAAGTCACATTTTTCAACTAAATCTAAAAAATGTTTGAGGACTTTTGATCATTTATAACAAGTGTAATTATTTTTCTTTTTTCTTCCTTAGGAAATTGACAATCCTAGTCAATTAAGTTTGGAGTCAAGCACACCTGCCACATGTGGGATTTGAACTCACAACCTTGGTGTTGACAGACTAGTGATACACTAGTTCGACTACTTAGACCATTCAGCAACCAAGGCCCCTAGTTTTAGTTTTACCTTTGAAGGAAATCTACTGAGAAAAAACCCCAGTTATAATTGGTCCCAGCCTGTACATGTTGTTTGGACCATTTTAATCTTTTGATTTCCTTATTCAAGTCCAATTTAAAAAAAAAAGATAAAAATAAAACCTGACATATTCCAGCTTCTTTTAAACCACCCCCTTTTATTTCAAGGTTCACATTCAGGATTCTGTAAATTTCCTTTTCCACATTATTTACTTATACATCTTGAGTTTTAGTCAAATATACTGTTTATGTATATAATTATTCAAAATGTTTATATTGCTTCGTGTTAGAACACTTTTTTTGTTCCACATCTTAATGTTTCATATCCATAACAAAAGCTTACTGCTAGTACTATCCTGAACTTATTTCACAGATACTGAAAACCTCTTTTTCACCCGTAGTGATAAAAGGGTTGCGATTTTTTTTCTTTGTAATATTTATTGACCAATTTAATATTTTGTATACTGTATTATGTTGCTCTTGTTGCATACAATGTGCGCCTGAGTATATTAGTAATAAACTTGTATTAATTCTTACTAAGAAATAAGGAAAATATCTTATTTCAAAAGTTTTCATATCTATCTTTATGTTAATTCAGTACAGAAGAGACACTAGTTTTTATTTTATTGAGGACTTTGAAATATTGCGTTTACAGTGATATATAGCAATCCATAGGTACAATAATTCATGTGATTAAATCTATACATGCTTCATTTATAAGTACTTCATTTCTTCTACATAATTTATGCATGACAAACTCTTAAATTATTGAACTAACTACGACAATCTGTCACAAGTAAAGTACTCACTCTGCTAACAAATATACACATATAAAACATTTAATGACAATTCTACAGGACCATTGAAACAAGAACCATGTTTGACTTAAATGAATTAAGGAAAGTAGATTCATTTATCAATTAAAGATACAAATAAGACAATCAAAATTTTTCCATAAAGGACAAAAAAACCATCATCATCTTCAGAAAAATATAACACTACAAACAAAAGTCCACAACATATACAATAGAAACAATAATTTTTTGCAGCATGTAACCTTTTCAAAGTTATTGGATTTTTTTTCACGTGCAATTTCAGAATAAAATTATGAAGATGCTTGTATTGTTTTAAAAGGGTTGTATTTTTGAAACTCAAGAGTTTTTTTTTGTTTTTTTTTATGAAAATAGTACATGTATAAGTTTATAATTTAGTTAGGCTTTTTAAAATGTATTAGGAATTTCAGAGTCAAATCTTTTGTTTCTATACAGGAATTTACCCTAAATTATTTCTACTTTCCAGGTATAATAGCTTTTCTTCTTTAGAAATAGATAGGCCTCTTACCTATTCCTAAATCTCTCATTCATTAAACAAACAAACCACACAAGTTCAAAGGAAATTTTATAAATAGATTAACATTACAATGTATTATATCACTGTTTTTGTCAATGTACAACTTATCATAGCACCTGTCAATGTCCTCAGAAAAGATTGCATCACCTCATATCATATTCATATTTGTACACAAATCTTTATTATCTCCATTCAATATAGCAAAATATTATGGATTTGATGCATGACATATTATAAAAATTTCTTAAAAATTTGCATTTAACCCTATTATTGATCATAAAAAATTCTGAAAATTAACAAAAATATCAGATTTTACCTTCAGGAGATGTAAGATGTATAAGAAATCAATCCACGTGGCTAAATATTTTAATGGGATTGTAGGTCAAAGTTAAGAGTAGTAGGTGTAAGTTTATAAATAGAACAAATACAAGGCATGTTAAACATGTGTTTAAATATTCATTAAAATGTAATAAAATCAATGAAAAAAAGTATCAATGATGGAAATAATAACTTATTTTACCTAATTTTAAAAGTGAAAGCAGTTATAAAAGATATAATTTGCGTGTAAAGGAATGCCAAAGAAAAAAAGATTACTATTAATTGAATATAACTCTTTACTTATAAGCTATCTTAAAAATAAAATGATTCATCACTGCAATCTGTGAAAACATCCCATTACAAATCACTTACAGATTTTCCCATGCAAAACTATACTGTTGGTTAATTCTACATTCTGCAAACTGTTAGTCTTTACTACTTATAAAAGACACTGCGTCACATAATATTTAAAATAGAGGACAATACAATTCCAATGAAAGACCCTTAAGTGGGAAAGTTCCCATAACCTCCTCACACATGAAAGAAAGACGGGTTACAATGACCTGCTGGCATAGCTTTTTCTTTAAAGCAAGTTCCATGAGAAAGGAAGAACATTCAAGCAATGAGACTTGTAATGTAATAGTAATATATTTTTACAACTCCCCCTCCCAAAAAATGCTTCTTGATTTAAGATTTTTCTTATTATCAAACTTATCCAAACTTTTCGTTAAAGTAAACCTTCATACATATTGGCAGAGGATCTGATAAAAAAATTAAGGAGCTATCCTGATGACAATAATTAATAAGTGATATATTTATAAGTCAGATTTTTCTGATTATTAAACTTATCTAAGACTTTATTTTAAAACAAAGATTTTACTACAAGTATCACATAAACTTATTCATAAATATTACTTCACTGCCAAAAGCTAAGTTCAATTGTCAATAAAATAAGGAATTTTTTGCTTTTTAAATCAAATTTTTTTTTTCAGATGGTATTTCTTGATCTTCAAGAAGTTTTTGTCCAAGCTTCATTGCATTCCATGACAATCAAACAAAGTTATCCCAGACTGTATATAAATATTAACTGCAAAAACCGAAATCCATTTATCAGAAAAATACGGAATGATGAAGAAAAAAAAACAGCATAAACCGGTCCATTTATCAGAAAAATACGGAATAATGAAAAAAAAAAATTTCAAATAATCTTTTAATCATTACAAGAGTGCACACTCTGAAATGTCTCACCTACTATACTGACCACTGATTTTATGTTGATAGTCCTAAATATACAGTTTTACTAAAAGTATCACATTAACATTTATTCAGATAATCCAAGCTGGAAATACATGTACACCTTTAATACAATCATTTCATACACCAAACATAGATGACCTATTGCTTATAGTATAAAAGAAACAGACCAAACCATGGAAATTATATATTGACCAATGAACCATGAAAATGAGGTCAACGTCAGATGAACTCTGCCAAACAGACATGTACACCTTAAAATCATTCCATGCATCAAATATAGTTGACCTTTTGCTTATAGTATCTAAGTTACAAAGTTAACCAAGAAAACTGAACATTGACCCATGAGCCATGAAAATGAGATGAAGGTCAGATGATACCTGCTAGACAGAAATATACACCTTACAATCATTCCATAAACCAAATATAGTTTACCTATTGCTTAAAGTTTAAGAAAAACAGACCAAAACACAAAAACTTAACATTGAGCAATGAGCCATGAAAATGAGGTTACGGTCAAATCAAATCTGCCAGACTGACATGTATATCGTAAAATATTCCATACACCAAATATAGTTGACCTATTGCTTACAGTATTAGAAAAACAGACCAAAACACAAAAACTTTTAACATTGAGCAATGAACCGTGAAAATGAGGTCAAGGTCAAATAAAACCTGCCAGACTGACATGTACATCGTAAAATATTTCCATATACCAAATATAGTTGACCTATTGAATACAGTAATAAAAAAACAGACCAAAACACAAAAACTTAACTTTTACCACTGAACCATGAAAATGAGGTCAAGGTCAGATGACACCTGCCAGTTGGACATGTACACCTTACAATCATTACATACACCAAGTATAGTAGACCTATTGCTTATAGTATCTGAGATATGGACTTGACCAAGAAAACTTAACCTTGTTCACTGATCCATGAAATGAGGTCCAGGTCAAGTAAAAACTGTCTGACAGGCATGAGGACCTTGTACGCACATATCAAATATAGTTATCCTATTACTCACAATTAGAGAGAAATTAACATTACAACAAATCTGAACTTTTTTCAAGTATTCACTGAACCATGAAAATGAGATCTAACTTCTGAAATATTAAGCTTTTAAGTAGTTAGTTAACGCTGCCGCTGCTGCCGCATCACTATCCCTAAGTCGAGCTTTCTGCGACAGGCTCAACAAAAAAAATACACGGCACAGGGAAGGCTTATCCAAAAAAACATACACGGGACACAGGGAAGGCTTATCCATAAAAACATATATAGGACACAGGAAAGGCTTATCCATAAAATATCCACAGGACACAGGGAAGGCTTATCCATAAAAACATACACAGGACACAGGGAAGGCATATCCAAACAAGTAAAACTGTGAGCTACTGCTCACTGATGATACCCCTGCCGAAATATTTCGGTAAACAGGAAGTTGTTGAGTGATGAATCTGAAAACGCATCACACGGTATAGCTGACTAAAATAAACCCTGAAACCAAATTTCAGAAATCCTTGACAAGTAGTTCCTGAGAAAAATGTGACGAAAATTTTCAACTTGGCTTTCATGTGCAAAATAATACAAGTATTCAGTTAATAGGAAGTTGTTGAGTGATGAATGTGAAAACGCATCACACAGTGTAACTTACTTATATAAACCCTGAAACCAAATTTCAGAAATCCTTGTCAAGTAGTTCCTGAGAAATTGTGACGAAAATTTTCAATTTGGCTATCATGTGTAAAATAATACAAGTGTTCGGTAAACAGGAAGTTGTTGAGTGATGAATCTGAAAACACATCATATGGTGTAACTTACTTATATAAACCCTGAAACCAAATTTCAAAAATCCTTGTCAAGTGGTTCCTGAGAAAAATGTGACGAAAATTTTCAACTTGGCTATCATGTGTAAAATAATACAAGTGTTCAGTTAACAGGAAGTTGTTGAGTGATGAATCTGAAAACGCATCACACAGTGTAACTTACTTATATAAACCCTGAAACCAAATTTCAGAAATCCTTGTCAAGTAGTTCCTGAGAAAAATGTGACGAAAATTTTCAACTTGGCTATCATGTGTTAAATAATACAAGTGTTCGGTAAACAGGAAGTTGTTGAGTGATGAATCTGAAAAAGCATCACACAGTGTAACTTACTTATATAAACCCTGAAACCAAATTTCAGAAATCCTTGTCAAGTAGTTCCTGGGAAAAATGCTACGAAAATATTCATGGGAGGGACAGACTGACGGATGGATGGATTGACTGACGGAAGGACAGACAGAGGTAAAACAGTATACCCCCACTTTTTTAAAGCAGGGTATAAAAAACTAGCGCAGGACACAGGGAAGGCTTATCCATAAAAACATACACTGGACACAGGGAAAGCATATCCATAAAAACATGCACAGGACACAGGGAAGGCTTATCCATAAAAACATACACAGGACACAGGGAAGGCATATCCATAAAAACATGCATAGGACAGAGGGAAGGCTTATCCATAAAAACATACACAGGACACAGGGAAGGCTTATCCATAAAAACATGCACAGGACACAGGGAAGGCTTAACCATAAAAACATACACAGTACACAGGAAAGGCTTATCCATAAAAACATACAGGAAACAGAGAAGGCTTATCCATAAAAACATGCACAGGACACAGGGAAGGCTTATCCGTAAAAACATGCAGGACACAGAGAAGGCTTATCCATAAAAACATACACAGGACACAGGGAAGGCTTATCCATAAAAACATACAGGGGACACAGGGAAGGTATTTTAAAATCTCCACTGAACTAAACTCAACGCGTAAAAGTTTCTTCAGACATATAATTTTGTCCTGTATTGTCCTGCAAGTTAAATTATTCTTTTCTCTCTTTTAATTAACAATGTGTAGCTACATGATAAATTGATTGAAATGCAATATGCCATCACAGCTCTATAGTTTGAAAAAGTTCTGTTCAACTTAGGTATGGGTATTAAACCTTGCATATAAAATAATTGTGATATATAACTACAATGCAATGAACGTATTGCTGCAAGTGTTTATTTATTCCACTGAGGAAATGAAAGCTATTTATAGATTACAAAATATTATTATGCTTTGGATCATTTCCTCTTGGAGACACATGTGATTTTAGAGAAAATTCTATAGGTAAATGTTTGTAATAATTTATTTTGTTGTTTTACATAATTGTGAATTTCATTCTGATGGGAAAACATAAACAAAAATCTTTAAAGATAATCAAAATAAATAACATTGAAATCCTTTCCTGTTTTGTGTTTTTCACTGTTTGATTGATTGATTGTTGGTTGCTTAACGTCCAGTGGCATTCACTGCTTGAATACATAAGTTCAAACTTACTGTGGATTCATTATTATTAGTTGGATACCAATTTTTGTGCACAGGTAAACCACAAATCTAAATGTTAAAAAATCTACAAATTTTCTATTTATATATATGCAGACTTTGGCAAAATCAGGACATCAAACATTCATGAAAATAAAATTTGTCCTCAATCCATGAAAATTATTATCCAGGATAATACATGAATCCACAGTAATAGTTAAATTATCTAATCAATCTTAAAACAAGAGTGCACATGCTGAAATGTCTCACTTGCTTTACTGACCATGATTAATTTGATGTTGATGGTCTTCAAGATAAAGTTTTACTACAAGTATCATACAAACTTAACATTATCAATGATCCATGACAACGAGGTCAATGTCAGATGAACCGAGCCAGACAGATATGAACACCTTACAATCTTCCATATACCAAATATAGTTGACCTATCGCTTATAGTATCTCAGATATATACCATGAAAACGAGGCCAAGGTCAGATGAGCCCTGCTAGACAGAGATGTTCACCTTACAATCATTCCATAAACCAAATATAGTTGAACAATTGTTTTTCGTATCTTAGACGAGGACAAAACCACTAAAACTTAACATTGACCAATGAACTGTGAAAATGAGGTCAAGGTCAGATGAACCCTGCTAGACAGACATGTTCATCTGACATTCATTCCATTCACCACATATAGTTTACCTACTGCTTATAGTATCTGAAACGGACCTCATCACATAATTTTAACCTTGATCACTGATCCATGAAATGAGGTCAGGTGAACTCTGTCTGACAGATGTAGAAATTGCAAGAAACCCATATACCAAACATAGCTATCCTGTTACCCAAAATAAGTGAGAAATTCACATGACAAAAAAACTATCCATTTTTTTAAGCAGTCACTGAACCATAAAAATTTGTAAGGGTTCCGTGGAACCCAGTGTCTCGCCTACTTTTTCTGTTAATCGCAGGCTCAACAAAAATGAGGAAGTAAATCAATAAAAATATTCCACTTGATACTATCTTTTGATTGTAAGAAGCTTCTGTCCAAGTTTGGTAAAAATCCAGGATAGTTTATGAATCTAATAAATGTTTAAAAACTTTAACTGCAGACTGAATGTAATGTTAACTGGAAGAAGACAAAATTTCCTTCCTGATACTAGCATTTGATCATAAACAAGCTTCTGTCCAAGTTTGGTACAAATCCAAAATAGTATAAAAAAGTTATTAAAATTTTAAAAACTTTAACCACAGAGTGAATGTGTTGTTTCCTGGCAGAAAATCTAAGTCCATCTAAAAATAAAATAAGGAAAAAATGGATTTATTTTTTACAAAATTTACTTCTGGATACTATCTTATGATCATAAACAAGCTTCTGTCCAAGTTTGGTACAAACCCAGGATAGTTTAAGAAAGTTATTAAAGTTTTAAAAACTTTAACCACAGAGTGAATGTAATATTTCCCGGCAGAAAAACTAAGTCCATTTATAAGTAAAATACGGAAAAAAATGGAATTTTATTTTTCCAAAATTTACTTCTGGATACTATCTTATGATCATAAACAAGCTTCTGTCCAAGTTTGGTAGAAATCCAGGATAGTTTAAGAAAGTTATTAAAATTTCAAAAACTTTAACCACAGAGTGAATATTTGTGGACGCCGCCGCCAGAATGTAGGATCGCTATATCTCGCTTTTTCGACTAAAGTCGAAAGCTCGACGAAAATGAAGTCAAGGACAATGGACATTTGACAGATGGAAACTTCATAACATAAGGTATCTGAATACAAGGTATGAAGCATCAGGTCTTCTACCTTCTGTCTCAACTCCCACCGGATAGTAATCCTAACATCTCACATTCTGCAACTTTCATTGCAGGCGAAACAAAAAGCAATTAAATTAACATTCATGCAAAATATGCATTTAACATTGACACTGTTAAACTGAGCATATTTGAGGGCAGCCATTTTGTTTGAAGGTGTTTTCTGCAAACCAAACAACACCATAGTCATATACTACTGAAAGAGTACTTACCTTGGCTGCTTTATCAGACTTCAACTGCCGTACTTTATCACCCTGGGCTGCTATTTTGTTATTAATATCAACAGCAGACCCTCCTGTGGATGCTGCAGCTGGTGGTGTTCCAGTGGAAGGAGGAACACAGCCTGGTTTCCAGTCAGAACCAGTAGCAGATTTGTAGTCAGCTTTCAATGCCACGAGAGCCTTCACTGCTGCATCAATGTCAGCCTATTTTAAATAAAACATGATGTTTTTTTACAACTTTTCAGTCAAAGCAAACCTTCACATATTTGGTAATTATGTGTTGTTAGGTTGCTTTTTCATTGACATTTTCTATGGATACATTACTGTGGATTCATTTTTATTCGTGGTATACCAATTTTCGTGGGTTTCGTGGGTCACAGCGAACCACGAATTTAAGAACTCAACGAAGAATAGTCCCGAGAAATGTGTATGGAGTCGGATGTTTATTTCCGGTTATGTTATGCAGTTCTAGTATAGTGTTGACTGTCGATAAACACTGTTACATAACACGTGTTTTTATTAAAAGAAGATACAAGTATTTTGATTAAATTAATAATGAATATATCGAATATCAGTGATAATTTACTTTTTAAAATTGAATAAAACTGTTGATGGAAAATAACTGCAAGTTGTTAATTACCGTGTCATAGTGTGGTTTACTGGTGATTAAAAATCAATATGATTAAGTACGTGGATATTGCCCGTAGGTAATATTGTTTATGACAGGAACATTTATTTTCACACCTTTTACTTATATGGCTGTTTATTATATCGTGATTAGGGAAATGAACTTTCAATCATAGAGTTTTGAATGTCTTATAAAATTCCGACAAGAATTTATAAATTGTAAAACAAACAAGTAATTAGTTGTCTCTGTCCATTATTGTAATAGAAGTTTTCAATGAACACTTTAACCTAGAATGACCAAGCGAGGATTTTGACAATTCAATACTTTTTCAATGAATTCCTTCTTTTTTGTTTGTTTTATTATTGATCAAACCAAGGAGGTTATATGATCTCCTAAATTAAAAAGAAATCCACGAATTACGTATCTGATTTTTTTTCTTTTTGTAATCAGCGATCCACGAATTTACGTATACCACGAAACGTCTTTTTTTCTCTATCCACGAAAATTGATACCCACGAAAATAAATGAATCCACAGTATTATTCGTGGGACATTAATTTTTGTCGATTTTGTAGGCATATGTGAACCATGAATTTGAATGTTCAACAGAATACAAATTACCAATAGGCTTGTTAGCAGTATAAGTGATAACCATGAAATCAAGTCTCTACCCAAGAAAATACAATTTTTCTTGAATAAGTTTTCAGTGAACTAAAGAATACTATACTCATATACTACTCAAAGACATCTTACCTTAGGTGCTTTATCAGACTTCAACTGTCGGACTTTATCACCCTGGGCTACTATTTTGTTATTGATATCAACAGCAGACTCTCCTGTGGATGCTGCAGCTGGTGGTGTTCCAGTGGAAGGAGGAACACATCCTGGTTTCCAGTCAGAACCAGTAACAGATTTGTAGTCAGCTTTTAATGCCAGGAGAGCCTTCACTGCTGCTTCAATGTCAGCCTATTTTAATCAAAACATGATATTTTTAGTTTTTAGCATTAACAGTATTTTCTATCAAAGCAAACTTTCACATATTTGGTAACTGTGTGTTGTTGGGTTGCCCTTTTATTGATATTTATTCAATTTATTACTATGAATAAAAGAAGATGTGGAAAAAAGTAAAGTAGTGAGTAAAATGTGGAAAAAAGTAAAGTAGTGAGTAAATTTACCTTTGAATTAGTTATTTATCAAATGCTTTGTCCTTTTCAAATGAAACAAAAGACCAATATTTGTATTTTGTAAAAGTTATTGCCAACACTTTTACTACCTTTACAATTTTTAACTTTTCCCAACATTAGAATATCATTTTCCCACATACAATGAGGTGACCATTGGGGAATTACATTTCAGAGTGTCTTTTCTTAAATACATACTTTTAATGTAGTTATTTAAAATTACATTATAAATGTGTTACAATTCCATAAAATTTTCTGTAATAGAACAATACTATAATCAAATACTACTAAAAGATTCATTACCTTAGCTGCTTTATCAGACTTCAACTGTCGGACTTTATCACCCTGGGCTGCTATTTTGTTATTGATATCAACAGCAGACCCTCCTGTGGATGCTGCAGCTGGTGGTGTTCCAGTGGAAGGAGGAACACAGCATGGTTTCCAGTCAGAACCAGTAGCAGTTTTGTAGTCAGCTTTCAATGCCATGAGAGCCTTCACTGCTGCATCAATGTCAGCCTATTTTAAATAAAACATATTGATGACTTATTTTTACAAAATTGAGTTGGTAGAATATGGGATGCTTGCTGAAAGCTGTCTGCAACAACAAACTATGTATAATAGATACAACAATCACCAATTATAACATTTGTAACTTTAACAACATGTATGTAAATTTGTTTCAAAAAGAATCATCACTAATCAAAAATAAATGTGGATAGTGTCCACATGTGGACACAGATGATGCCCCCGCTTGCATAGCATATAGTTATAAAGGGACATAACTGAAGAATGGTACAAGTGACGCTACCCAAATTTGAACTTGATATGAGTTTTGTGGTAATAAGCATTGTGTGTAAGTCTCATAACATTTGGTTGAGGCTAACTTAAGTAGAGAACAGAAAGTAAAAATTCAGCAATTTTTCAATTTGTAAACACACATAACTCTAGAACGGTTGTGTATAAGTTTTATAACATTTGGTTGAGACAAACTAAAGTTAGAGAACGGAAACGAAAAATTCAGCAATTTTTATGTATATAAAGGGACATAACTCAAGAATGGTAAAAGTGTTCTCACCAAATTTCGTACTTAATCTGTATTATGTAGTAATAAGCATTGAGTATAAGTTTCATAACATTTGGTTGAGGCAAACTAAAGTTAGATAACGGAAACAAAAAAATTGCACTTGATCTTAGTTTTGTGGTAATGAATATTGTGTATAGGTTTCATAATGTTTGGTTGGGGCAAACTTAAGTTACAGAATGGAAACTAAAAATTTTGCAATCTTTCGATTTATAAAGGGGCATCACTCAATAATAGTTAAATTGACATTACCCAAATTCAACTTGATCTGTGTTTTATCAGTGGAAGTCAAAATTAAACATTGCATTGTATAAAGCATTGATTGTAGTTGATTCAACTATAATCATGGACAAAGGAAGATAACTCCAATTTTAATAAAATGCTCCACTGGGCGCAGCTTGATACGACCGCAGAGGTCGATCCCTGAACAGTTGGGGCAAGTATGGACACAACATTCAAGCTTGATACAGCACTGAATTTGGATTGTGATTAAATATTTGACACAGCACAGGTTTCTGACACAGAATGAATGTGGTCTAAGAACTTAAAAATTTTTAATTTACCTATTCAAACCATATCATTATTATTTGCTTTTATATATAAATCAGAAATAACCAATTTAAAATGGAAAATTTTAAAGAAAAAAAAATCCCCCCCCCCAAATTTTTTGAACCCCCTTATGATTCATCACCCCCAAACTCAATCCCAGCCTTCCGTTTGTGGTATGGTACCTGCAGTACAATTTCAGAGATATCCATACACTTGAACACAAGTTATTGTCTGGAAACTAGAAAAATGCTTGTTTTTTGGCCCCTTTTGGCCCCAAATTCCTAAACGTTTAGGGCAATTACCCCCAAACTGAAACCCAGCTTTACCTTTGTGATATGGAACCTTGTAGTACAGTTTCATGAAGATCCATACACTCACACACAAGTTATTGTCATGAAACTAGAAACATGCTTGTTTTTTGCCCCTTTTTTGGCCCCTAATTCCTAAAATTTTGAAGCAATTACCCCCAAAATCAATCCCAGCCTTCCCTTTGTGGTATGGTACCTTGCAGTACAATTTCAGAGAGATCCATACACTTGAACACAAGTTATTGTCTGGAAACTAGAAAAATGCTTATTTTTGGCCCCTTTTTGGCCCCTAATTCCTAAACTTTTTGGGCAATTACCCCCAAAGTCAATTCCAGCTTTCCCTTTGTGATATGGAACCTTGTGGTACAATTTCAGAGAGATCCATACACTAACACACAAGTTATGTCTGGAAGTTACAAAAATGCTTATTTTTGGCCCCTAATTCCTTAACTGTTGGTACCATAACCCCCAAAATCAATCCCAATATTCCTTTTGTGGTATTGAACCTTATGGTAAAATTTGATAGAGATCCATTCACTTAAACTTAAGTTAGAGTGCGAAAACCAATGTGTCTTCGGACGACGCAGAAAATTTTTTTTGCGGTGGTAAAAAAATTACTTGATATTTAGAAGAAAATAAAAATTTTGCAATTTTTCCATTTATAAAGGGGCATAACTCTAGAACGGTTAAAGTGACGCCACCAAAATTCAAACTTGATCTGTGTTTTGTGGTAATAAGCATTGTGTATAAGTTTCATAACATTTGGTTGAGGCAAACTCAAGTTAGAGAATGGAAACCAATTTTGGGATGTACGTACGTACAGACAGACAAGGGTAAAACTTAATGCCCCCACCGCTACGGAGGGGGCATAACAAGTTTATTTCTGAGAAATTTGACCCTGATCTGGAGGAACCATAGACATTTAAATATTTCACCAAAATTCCAATTTTTTCTTCATTCACAAATCAAATTAATTCAGACAGGGGAAACTGCACTCAGAAAAAGAACTGGCCACAAAAAAAAACTTTCTGAAATATAATATTCAGTAATAAAAGTGATAAAACATCATTAATATCTTTTATTTACGAAGATTTGTAGATGTATCTAATAAATTAAAAATTTTCACTAAATTCTTACTTTTGCAGCCTTCGCACTCTTAAGATCCCTGACTTTATTACCCTGGGCTGCAATCTCTTCATTCAGTTTTCCAGCATCACATTTTACAGAACTTGTTGTTGCAGGCAGTGTGGCCTTTGGTGGATCATCTGGTTTCCAGTCCTTACCAGTGGCAGCCTTATATTCAGCTTTCAGGGCTAACAGTATCTTAACTTCAGTATCAATCAACTCCTTAACATTAGGGAAAACAATATAATATTGAAAAAAAATTAAAAAAATTGTTTCACAGGTAAAATGTATCAATAAATAAATGTGGATAGTGTCCACATGTGGACACAGATGATGCCCCCGCTTGCATATCATATAGTTATAAAGGGACATAACTGAAGAACGGTAAAAGTGACACTACCCAAAATTTTGTGGTAATAAGCATTGTGTGTAAGTCTCATAACATTTGGTTGAGGCTAACTTAAGTAGAGAACAGAAACTAAAAATTCAGCATTTTTTCTATTTGTAAACACGAATAACTCTAGAAGGGTTGTGTATAAGTTTCCTAACATTTGGTTGAGGCAAACTAAAGTAAAAACGGAAACAAAAAATTTGTACTTGATCTTAGTTTTGTGGTAATGAATATTGTGTATAGGTTTCATAATGTTTGGTTGGGGCAAACTTAAGTAACAGAAAGGAAACTAAAAATTTTGCAATCTTTCGATTAAAAAGGGGCATAACTCAATAATGGTTAAAGTGACAATACCCAAATTCAACTTGATCTGTGTTTTATCAGTGGAAGTCAAAATTAAACATTGCATTGTATAAAGCATTGATTGTAGTTGATTCAACTATTATCATGGACAAAGGAAGATAACTCCAATTTTAAAAAATAATCAAAGCGCGAAAGCGCTGTAAAGGCAGTTAATTACAGGTTGTGTGTATTTTTAGTCCAGTTATATCATTATCTTGCATAGTACATTGTACTTATCAGAGGTGGCTTTCAGTATTTAAGATTTAGAGTTCTCTTGGCGTTAATATTGATTCACTTATAGGGTCTTTGCATCGGCACTAAACACATTTATTTAAAAACCAGTTGTTGGCATGACACGGGTTATGTTCTTCTCATATATGTTATGATGGTATGATACTAAACCCCTAACGGGAAGGATTGTGCCTGATATTCATATGATGAAGACATAATCTTTCAATCAGTTTAATTGAAGTCTGGAGCTGGCATGTCAGTTAACTGCTAGTAGTCTGTTGTTATTTATGTATTATTGTCATTTTGTTTATTTTCTCTGGTTACATCTTCTGACATCAGACTCGGACTTCTCTTGAACTGAATTTTAATGTGCGTATTGTTATGCGTTTACTTTTCTACATTGACTAGAGGTATAGGGGGAGGGTTGAGATCTCATAAACATGTTTAACCCCGCCGCATTTTTGCGCCTGTCCCAAGTCAGGAGCCTCTAGCCTTTGTTAGTCTTGTATTATTTTTAATTTTAGTTTCTTGTGTACAATTTGGAGTTTAGTATGGCGTTCATTATCACTGAACTAGTATATATATTTGTTTAGGGGCCAGCTGAAGGACGCCTCCGGGTGCGGGAATTTCTCGCTGCATTGAAGACCTGTTGGTGGCCTTCTGCTGTTGTCTGTTCTGTGGTCGAGTTGTTGTCTCTTTGACACATTCCCCATTTCCATTCTCAATTTTATCTAATGATATTGAACAAGTTTTATGAATGTCATATTCTGAGCACTATATGAAGGCGATTGTTCTCACTTGTTTATGAACTGGTGCATTATGTCCAGTTTGTACCTTTTTTATCTATGTTTATAGTCAAATACTGTTTAAAATAGTTTGGCATTTTCTTTTAAGTAATAAGTAAATGTTATCGACTGTATTTTATTCAACTTTGCAAATGTGGTTTGTTACTGGTAAGTACAATGTATGGATGATAGTTGTTTCATTGGCAATCATAACACATCTCCTTATTTATATAATGATCTATATTCAACGACCTCAGGTACAAAAAAATGTATGTAACTAAACTATGATGGGAAACCTTTGACTTCTTTCTTTAATATAAACTTTTGATTTGGTACCATAGAACTATGTAGAATAAATGTACATTGCAACATGTCAACTCTTTCAATGACAATACTTTTTTTAGAAACTATAACTCCAAGCAAAATTATATTTCCAAGTATAAAGTAATTTATGAATGAAACAAGAGTGCACAAGCTGAAATGTCTCGCCTTCTTTACTAATCATTGATATTATGTTGATAGTCCTAAATATAAAGCTTTATTACAACTGTCACATAAACTTAACATTAACCAAGTAAACTAAACATTGACCAATGAACCAAGAAAATGAGGTCAAGGTCAGATGAACCATGCTAGGCAGGCATGTACAGCTAACAATTCTTCCAAACAACAAATATAGTTGACCTATTGCTTATAGTTTAAGAAAAACAGACCAAAACACAAAAACTTTAAACTGAGCAATGAACCTTGAAAATGAGGTCAAGGTAAAAAAAAACCTGCGTGACTGACATATAGATCATAAAATATTTCCATACACCAAATATAGTTGAACTATTGCATATAGTATTAGAAAAAAAGACAAAACTCAAAAACTTAACTTTGACCACTGAACCATGAAAATGAGGTCAAGGTCAGATGACACCTGCCAGCTAGACATGTACACCTTACAATCATTCCATACACCAAATATAGTAGACCTATTGCATACAGTATAAGTAAACAGACCAAAACACAAAAACTTAACTATAACCACTGAACCATGAAAATGAGGTCAAGATCAGATGACACCTGCCAGTTGGACATGTACACCTTACAGTCCTTCCATACACCGAATATACTAGACCTATTGCTTATAGTATCTGAGATATGGACTTGGACCACCAAAACTTAACCTTGTTCACTGATCCATGAAATGAGGTCGAGGTCAAGTGAAAACTGTCTGACGGGCATGAGGACCTTGCAAGGTATGCACACTTTTTTTTCAAGTAGTCACTGAACCATGAAAATGAGGTCAAGGACATTGGACATGTGAATGACGGAAACTTCGTAACATGAGGCATCCATATACAAAGTATGAAGCATCCAGACCTTCCACCTTCTAAAATATAAAGCTTTTAAGAAGTTAGCTAACGCCGCCGCCGGATCACTATCCCTATGTCGAGCTTTCTGCGACAAAAGTCGCAGGCTCGACAAAAAGGAGTTCTTAATTAAGTAATAAACTGATTCGCTGAGCGCAGCTGGATACACCCACAGAGGTCCAACCCTGAACAGTTGGGGCAAAAATGGACACAATATTCAAGCTTGATACAGGTCTGAATTTGGATTGTAATTAAATATTTGACATATTATAGTTTCTGAATAAATGTAGTCAAAGAACTTGAAATCGGTTATATGAATTGAATTTATATTCAATTAAAGATTTCTTGCTGTTGTGCAATACACTGTGCTGTTGCGCAATACTTAATAAATCTGTTGCCAGACTATAAACAAATAAAGTTCAATTTCTTCTCAATGTCATATTTGAAATTTATGAAAATCAATAGGGAGATTACATCAATAGCTATAAATAATTCACCAAAGTTTCATGCGAACTGCTTAAAGCATTTTTGAGTTGTTGTCCAAAAACTGGAAAATCCCCCCCTTTTTAATGAATAAAACCCCATAACTCAGAAATGTAAAATCTAAAATTTATAAAATTCTAAAGGGAGCTTACGGATTGATAATTTAGTCTTAGATGCAAGATTTTTTTATCAGTTGTTTGTGGCTTTGAACTAGCTGTCAGTAAATGCGAGTACTCTCAGATCTGTACTTAGTGTCTTTTTGTTGTTTGGATGTACAACTACCCGGCCACGTCCACTTGTATTTGTATTTATCCATCTGATGAGTTAAGCCTCTTTCAACTGATTTTTATAGTTCGCTCTTATATTGTACTGTTACACCACTGTCCCAGGTTAGGGGGTGGGTTGGGATACCGTGAACATGTTTAACCCCGCCACATTCTGTATGTACATGTATGTGCCTGTCCCAAGTCAGGAGCCTGTAATTCAGTGGTTGTCGTTTGTTTATGTGTTGCATATTTGTTATTCGTTCATTTTTTGTACATAAATTAGGCCGTTAGTTTTCTTGTTTGAATTGTTTTACATTGTCATTTCGGGGCCTTTTATAGCTCACTGTGCGGTATGTGCTTTGCTCATTGTTGAAGGCCGTACTGAGACCTATAGCTGTTAATTTCTGTGTCATTTGGTCTCTTGTGGAGAGTTGTCTCATTGGCAATCATACCACATCTTCTTTTTTATATTTACATCAACAGATATAAACAATTCACCAAAGTCAAGGTGAGACAACAAAACTTAGTTGTAAGATCTCTGAAATTTTTTACACGGTACAAGTTTTTCTAATTGTTGGAGATTGTATGGTGACAGTAACACCTGTAACTGCTTAACCCATTTCTTATGCACTTTGGTTCGATAAACTCACTGAATATCATACCACATCTCCTTATTTTTATATGCATTACAATTTACATGTGCATGTAATTGTAAATAATATTTATATATATATATCAGAACAAACTTCATTGCGTCACTTTTATTTATGCATCCTTTGGCACAATACAAGTTCTAAAATTACACAACATAAAACAACTAAATGTTATTTCAGATGAAAGTTTTGTTTCAGTTCCATTCATAGGATTTATTAGAATTTTGTATGTTTTGCAAAGTCCAATAATTAGCTCTATGTGCACGTGTTAATTGGAGACTTTTCTATCCCGTATAAGAGTTTTGGAACTAATTCTGTTTCTTTTTTTGAAAAAAGTGAGCAAACAAATCTTGCACATTTAAACCTTTGTCTGCCATCACACTGTCACCTGGATCACATAATTGAACTATTCTACATCTTTCAACTATTTCACAGTCACTGGTACAACCAACATATGCATTAGAGACATAGTTGACTAAACCACCAGGTGTCGAACATACAAGTATTTTCAGTGTTTCTGTTTTTATATGATGAAAAGGTTGCCTGAGCTCTAGGAGCTTTAGGTTTTATCACGGGATATTCTGTGCTGTCAATAATAATCCAAGTTGTAGGAAACTTTAATTCTAAGTTGGATGGCGAAAAATACCTGACTAAACCACTAAATGGCCAAGTGTTAGCCTCACGCCACTGTTTAGACATAAAAACAATCCATGTTTACACAATATTCTTAACACTAGTTTCAATCTAGAATCTAGACAGTTCAAAGTTGGTTGTATAATGCATCAATTTCATCAAAGTCATAAAAAAACTGATTTTCAAATGACACCCTATCAATTTGAAAATATATGTAACTCAAACAATGTGCTGTTGGACCAAGTGTGGTCAAAACAAATAAAAATTTAGTATACAACTCTAAACCTGTATAAAAATGCATGGCTGTGTCACGTGTCTTCATTTCAAAATTCTCTGCTGAAAATATAGGCATTGATGGTGTTTGCGTAATTCCATCTGTGAATCTCAACATTAGCTCGGCAGTTGGTGGTGGACAGTCATAAATCCTGTCTGCAGAATGAATTACTTCTTCAGGAAAACCAACTTTACAATCAAAACTTTCCTCTAGATTTCTACTACAATATTCATCAAGTTTAGTTCTTTTGTTTTCACAGGAAACTGCCCTGATTTTTCTTTTTGCGGACGATTCAGTCTCTTGCTTGGTCCAGGAAAATAGGCTGGGATTGGCAGTAGACTTAAGTCTCTGTATGGTGGGTTTGTGCCCTGAAAAAGGTTATAAAACATTTGTTTTTTGATAATTAAATGAACTTCCATTAGCAATGCATACTTTGTACAGAAGCAAGTTAACTCGTACCATTGTAAACTCGTACCACGTAAACTCGTACCAACGTAAACTCGTACCACTGGGAAGTCGTACCAATCAGACTCGTACCACTGCAAACTCGTACCATTAAAAATATATTCAAAAATACGAAAGTTTTATGATTTTTTTTTTGGTAAACTAAATAAAAAAAGTTGAATTACTTGAATTTTATACTAGATTTTAATGAAAACTTAGACAAAAATATGAATGTTTTATGATTATTATTTTTTTAAGCTTTATACAAAAAATTAAAATATCTTTGAAATTTATACCAGATTTTAATGAAAACTTAGACAAAAATAATGTAATTTCTTAATTACCATGCTAATAAATATATTAAATTCCTTTGATTGTGTGATTATTGGTTGATTATTAACTAATCAACTTGTTTTTTTTTTATCTTTAACTAATCAACTTGTATAATCATATACGTGTAAGCATGGTCATACATATTCTGCTGAAATGTGCTGAATATTGTATAAAAATAAATTTCATACTTTCTAACTGTTGGTCATAAACAATTTTAAACCTTTAAAACACAATCAATAAATTCTTTCATTAAATAAAATTCCTTTTAGAAACAATAAAAAAATACCCAAATCTATTCAATGTTACTGATTTGGAATGATTAAAAATTAAATCAAATAGTTGTCAGTAAAAGTTTAAAAAAGAGTCTATTCAAGGGAGACAAAAAAGCCAATCTGCCACGGTTTTCTCTATCCAATTAGACAAGGAAAATTAGCTACAAATTGGTTATTGTAATTTCAAATTATATACATTTTACAGACTTAAGAGGTATTGAGTGAAATTAAAGTATATATTCATCATTAAACACCATTTGAATGCATTTAAATAAGTTGGTACGAGTTTACAATGGTATGAATTTACCGTGGTACGAGTTAGCAGTGGTACGAGTTAGCAGTGGTACGAGTTTGCATTGGAACGAGTTTTTGTTTAGTGGTACGAGTTGACATTGGTACGAGTTACAATGGTACGAGATAACTATAATTCCTTTGTACTCGTAACCTGGCAAAATATTAACTAGATTTATTCATTACAATCTGGATAAAACTATGTTAGCCTGATTCAATGTACATCAAAATGTATGTTATGTAAATCCAAAGGACAAACAATGAGAGACGTATGCAACAAACATACATTGTTTGTACCTAAATAACTATAATATAGATGAGAGCATGTCATTGTTTTGTTCCTGTTAACATTGTCATTGATATTTTTCAAGAAAGTCTATGAGGCAAAGCTTATGCATTCCTGTCATTACTACATAAGCATAATTACTGCTAAAATAATTCTCAGTATGATATACCTCTTGTAAGAAATCATTATAATTGTAGCAAGCACCAAAAAATCTCAAACAGATCACATTGAATCGTAATCCAAAAAATTATGACGTCTTGAATACACCTTATCGCTATTTAGTCCAATCCGGAAAAAACAGTCATTTAGACAACTTCCTGTTTGGGTCAACAGGCCGCAAACAAAGGTCATCAGTAACGAGCTGAGGGAGGGAAAAATTTAGAAAGCGATCAATAGGAAACTTTGATAGATTATGATCCACTTTTTCCAAACTCAAATTAAAGTCAAAAAAATATTGTGTTTGAAGTATTTACGATGTTTTAAACAGGTCTCATTAAAAAGTATCATGCATGGTGCATTGTTTAAACAGGGTCCCAGATAGCGTCAACTGGATGAAAAAGTTTTGTAATTTTAGAACTTATCCGGAATGGAATAAATAGCGATTAGGTGTATTAACCACCCCCTTTTATTCTAAAACGATAATTGCGGTTGTAAACTGACTTTGGTTTATTCGCATGGCGATTACATTTATAACTATATATTTTAAAAAGAAAATAGAGTTTTACCATGAACAGTTTCCTGCACGTAGTCTTTTTCAGTAAAATGTGCCTTGCAAACAACAGCTGATTGAGATGGACTCCACGATTTCATCGTGTTCTCGTCCAATCTGCGTATGGGCCATGGCGTTGATCCAACTTTTCCTTCTTTTTAAGTCATTTGGAAATGCATGTCCTCCTCTTAAATGACATCCAGGTACACAACAACAAGTACTTGGCATCGTTAATAAAATATGCAACTGTAATAGTTGCACAGTGCAGAAACCGGAAGTTGAAGTACAGGATCGGCTACCACGGCGCCACCTATTCAGGAACGATAATTTGCTACTTTATATAACTGCGAAATAACAATAACGTTAGACGGGTTCGCGTGCATAAACAGAAATGCGCTTTAAATTGTATAATATAATTCATGTTCAGTCGACCTTTAATTATTATATCAACGACTGAAATGATTTATAAACATCTAGATTGCAGATAACACTCGAAATTAACCCGTCCTCTTTCCACAAGGAATTCAAATAATTCTAGTTTGTCAATCGGTTGACTGCTTATAATGTAAAATACAAATATATCAAAAGTTTTTAAAACTAACAAAACACAATGATCGTTTCTCTATTTCCCAATGTAAATGAAATGAGACAAAAAACATTTTATACCACAATAAGAAGAGGAGAGAATCAACATTTTCCGGATCTACTTGGAGCTAAATGACCCCCCACGTAGATAAGTTGGATATCGCGGAAAGAAATATTAACACGGCAACTAGAAAGGCATTAAAGCACTGCCTTTAAAAATTACTTGATATTTAGGAAAATAAAAATTTTGCAATTTTTCCATTTATAAAGGAGCATAACTCTAGAACGGTTAAAGTGACTCCACCAAAATTCAAACTTGATCTGTGTTTTGTGGTAATAAGCATTGTGTATAAGTTTCATAACATTTGGTTGAGGCAAACTTAAGTTAGAGAACGAAAACTAAAAATTTTGCAATTTTTCCATTTATAAAGGGGCATAACTCTAGAACGGCTAAAGTGACGCCATCAAAATTCAAACTTGATCTGTGTTTTTTGGTAATAAGCATTGTGTATAAGTTTCATAACATTTGGTTGAGGCAAACTCAAGTTAGAGAATGGAAACCAATTTTGGGATGTACGTACGTACAGACGGACAAGGGTAAAACTTAATGCCCCCACCGCTACGGAGGGGGCATAACAAGTTTATTTCTGAGAAATTTGACCCTGATCTGGAGGAACCATAGACATTTAAATATTTCACCAAAAATCCAATTTTTTCTTCATTCACAAATCAAATTAATTCAGACAGGGGAAACTGCACTCAGAAAAAGAACTGGCCACAAAAAAAAACTTTCTGAAATATAATATTCAGTAATAAAAGTGATAAAACATCATTAATATCTTTTATTTACGAAGATTTGTAGATGTATCTAATAAATTAAAAATTTTCACTAAATTCTTACTTTTGCAGCCTTCGCACTCTTAAGATCCCTGACTTTATTACCCTGGGCTGCAATCTCTTCATTCAGTTTTCCAGCATCACGTTTTACAGAACTTGTTGTTGCAGGCAGTGTGGCCTTTGGTGGATCATCTGGTTTCCAGTCCTTACCAGTGGCAGCCTTATATTCAGCTTTCAGGGCTAACAGTATCTTAACTTCAGTATCAATCAACTCCTTAACATTAGGGAAAACAATATAATATTGAAAAAAAATTTAAAAAATTGTTTCACAGGTAAAATGTATCAATAAATAAATGTGGATAGTGTCCACATGTGGACACAGATGATGCCCCCGCTTGCATATCATATAGTTATAAAGGGACATAACTGAAGAACGGTAAAAGTGACACTACCCAAAATTTTGTGGTAATAAGCATTGTGTGTAAGTCTCATAACATTTGGTTGAGGCTAACTTAAGTAGAGAACAGAAACTAAAAATTCAGCAATTTTTCTATTTGTAAACACGAATAACTCTAGAAGGGTTGTGTATAAGTTTCCTAACATTTGGTTGAGGCAAACTAAAGTTAAAAACGGAAACAAAAAATTTGTACTTGATCTTAGTTTTGTGGTAATGAATATTGTGTATAGGTTTCATAATGTTTGGTTGGGGCAAACTTAAGTAACAGAAAGGAAACTAAAAATTTTGCAATCTTTCGATTAAAAAGGGGCATAACTCAATAATGGTTAAAGTGACAATACCCAAATTCAACTTGATCTGTGTTTTATCAGTGGAAGTCAAAATTAAACATTGCATTGTATAAAGCATTGATTGTAGTTGATTCAACTATTATCATGGACAAAGGAAGATAACTCCAATTTTAAAAAATAAAAATTACTTGATATTTAGGAAAATAAAAATTTTGCAATTTTTCCATTTATAAAGGAGCATAACTCTAGAACGGTTAAAGTGACGCCACCAAAATTCAAACTTGATCTGTGTTTTGTGGTAATAAGCATTGTGTATAAGTTTCATAACATTTGGTTGAGGCAAACTTAAGTTAGAGAACGAAAACTAAAAATTTTGCAATTTTTCCATTTATAAAGGGGCATAACTCTAGAACGGCTAAAGTGACGCCATCAAAATTCAAACTTGATCTGTGTTTTTTGGTAATAAGCATTGTGTATAAGTTTCATAACATTTGGTTGAGGCAAACTCAAGCTAGAGAATGGAAACCAATTATGGGACGTACGTACGTACAGACGGACAAGGGTAAAACTTAATGCCCCCACCGCTACGGCGGGGGCATAAAAATATTCCTCTCTAAAACATAGAAAAACTTGCTATGAGGCTTAACAATTAAAATAAGTCGCTTTCAAGTGCTTAATTTTGGGAAATCAGCCACAAAGACAACTTTTATGACTAAACAATAGTGAAAAATGATGATGTTTCATTACAGAGGTCCTTTGTATAAAGTCATCAGCTATCAGCCAGAATATCAAGTTAACAATTCTGTCTCATAATAACTATCCTAAAAACTTTAAGACTTTTAAAAAATGTAAAGTAGTACACACATTAAATTATTGTTGTTTATGATAATTGTGGAAGTAACCTTTTACCTTTTTAGCTTTTTCAGTCTTAAGATTTCTGACCCTTTCTCCCTGAGCTTTGGTCCTGTTATATAAATCTACTACATCATGGTTAGATGATGGAGGGTTTTCTTCCTTTGGTGATTTTTCTGCTGCTTTACCTTTCTTACTCTGGGCTTTCTGTAAATACAACAGACTTGGCTATAAATCATTTGAAAATTATTTCAACAGTAGTGCATGCAAATATTTGGTGAAAAAAACAATCCTACATTGATTCATTAATATTCAATAAATCATTGTTTTTTTTTTTTCAAATGTGATTTCAACACTTTTATGTTAAACATGACAAAGGGTACATAATTTTTTTCACTTGATTTTCGTCATTTCTTAAGATACTTGAAAGGCAGAGATATAATTCAAACCGTCAAACTCATACCAGAAGTTTGAACATAAACAAGCCTATATCAATAGTTGTAAAACATATATTAAATAAAACTGCGTAATTTTTCAATAAATCATTAAAAAGTATTTATGGGATGTACATTTATTTTAATTTACTAATTTTGAAAATTCCTCAGGAATCTACCATGCTTCTTTTGACTCTTGATTTGTAAAGATTTACTGGAAAAGTGTAGTAATTAGTATTTAATCACTGGTTATCAAACATTGCAGTTTCTGAAAAAAGGGTGTTGAAATTGTCCAATGTTGATAAATTTCCATTTTCACTCTGAAATTTAAAATTGGTCATGGCTGGCAAATATAACCATTTTTAGATCCTTGATTAAGAAATTTACATGTCATTCTATTTAGTTTATCTATTCCTGCAGAATATGTTACATCTTTTTTAGTACTGACAGATAAAAAATTCTCTTTTGTTACTTTATTAAATTCTTTTTTTTTTAAATAAATTGGTGAATTTCACATCCAGTCATATTTTCATAATACATATAGTATTCTTACCTCTTTGGCACTGCCTTCCTGTTTATGCTTAGAACCAGCTGTAGGCATTTCTTTCTGATGACCGTCTGGGATATTCAGAAGTACACATGGACCACACTTTCCAGTGAAGACACTGCAACAGAACATATAAACTAATTCAAAACAAACACTTTTAAAGTATTGCTTGAGCTGAACCATTTGTGTTATTTTCAAGTTCAGAGGATCATAAAATTAACATGTATTATAAACCATGGAGTTAATAAAGTTTTGCAAGGAACACAGAATTATCAGAGAATTTCACTGTGTAAAAATTAGGAGATTTTTTATGGAGGATTTTACACTCCAAGAAGCCTAATAAACTGCTTCGCAGAGCGCAGCTAGATACGCCCGCAGAGGTCCAACCCTGAACAGTTGGGGCAAAAATGGACACAATATTCAAGCTTGATTCAGGTCTGAATTTGGATTGTAATTAAATATTTGACATATTATAGGTTTCTGAATAAATGTAGTCAAAGAACTTGAAATTGGTTATATGAATTGAATTTATATTTAATTAAAGATTTCTTGCTGTTGTGCAATACTTAGTAAATCTGTTATGAGACTATAAAAAAATAAAGTTCAATTAAGTCTCAATGTCATATTAGAAATTTATGAAAATAAAAAGGGAGCTTACATCAATAGATATAAACAATTCACCAAAGTTTCATGAGAATTGGTGTCAGCATTTTTGAGTTATTGTCCGAAAACTGGAAAATCACCCCTTTTTTTAATGAATAAAACCCGATAACTCGGAAACTTAAAATCTAAAATTTATAAAAATTGAAAGGGAGCTCTTGTAAATAGATATAAACAATTCACCACAATTTCTTGCAAGTTGGTGGAAGCATTCTTGACTTATTGTCTGAAAACTGGAAAATCCCCCTTTTTTTAATGAATAAAACCCCATAACTCGGAAACGTAAAATCTAAATTTTATAAAAATCGAAAGGGAGCTCACGTCAATAGATATACACAATTCACCAAAGTTTTATGCAAATTGGTTAAAGCATTTTTGAGTTAATATCCGACATGTTGACGACCGACAACTGTATACCATAATATGTCCCGTAAACGGGCGTATAAAAATGGGATCTTTTGGTTTGCTTAAACAAGGATTTCTTTTATTATCTCAGTTGGTACTTCAAAAATCAATCCACGTTATTTGAAAATGTCCCAGTTTCAAAACAAGCTATCATACATATCCAAGGTAATGGCATAGGCAAAAGATTTGAAGAAACTGTTACCATAACTGCCTACCTGAAACAAATTGCTGAATTGATCCAAATAAGTGACTGACATATTAGATGTAGAAAAATTACCCATAAAAACCTACACATGAATAAATACCAGTAAATTCAGAATTTATTGCGGTGTTTTTATCATTCCAAAAATTGTAATGGGATATGTTTCGCAATACCAAATGCATTAATTGTATATATGCTTTACAGTTGTAGGTAGCAAATTGATGTGTCTTGTGATCCTAGTACATGTTTTAATGGAACAATCCTGAGTTTACAATAGTAACTACATTACCTCAGAGGTTCAAATGGCTGATCACAGATATAATATCCTCTCCTCTGGAGCTGGATTATGTCCCCTTTCTTCAGGTCTTTCAAACATGGATCTCCATACATTACATTGTCTTGCTGAAAATAAATAAAAGAATTGAGTTCCAAAGCCCCCAGCTTTTAAAAATAGTTGATCAGCACTGATTTTCGTACTTGTCAGAGACATAGCTGATATAAACCTATGATATAAGTTATATAAAAATCTGGCAAAAATTGTACATGTATGTGAGAGCGCTAATAAGACCAGATGTATGTCCCTGCAACACGTGGCGCAGGGACAATTAAGTCAGATTTGACCATATGCATTAAAATGCACCTTTTGATCCCAAAAGATACAATAGAAGCATTAATGCATTTGTAAGATAGACATATCTATACAATATTTAACAAATGATTCATGGCATTGACGGTCATATGGAGAGTAAAATATTATTTTATAAAAAACATGAAACAATTACTGCTTTTTAAGAGATTGAACTTCTACATTTTAATTGAATCCTTTCAGCAAAACTCTTTTTACATTCATGACATCACAATACAATGTAGTCATGTGCCTACTGTTCTGGTCAAATATATGATATTAGGGGACCGGCTATAAAGTTCGACAACGACGAGGGGGGGTTTTTAACGACCTTGACTACCCATGAGGGTCTTGCACGGTCGGATCTGGCTTGCTCCTTTTTGGGCATTAAATAATTTATTTTTACCTTATGGTAATTGATATAATTTTGAGTGACAAAAAGAAATAAAATGCTCCGCAGGGCGCAGCTTGATACGACCGCAGAGGTCGAACCCTGAACAGTTGGGGCAAGTATGGACACAACATTCAAGCTTGATACAGCTCTGAATTTGGATTGTGATTAAATATTTGACACAGCATAGGTTTCTGACACAGAATGAATGTGGTCTAAGAACTTAAAAATTTTAAATTGGACATTCACCTATTATGGTCCAATATCCAGAATCTAAATACATGGTTAGATTCAGCATATCAAAGAACCCCAAGAATTCAATTTTTGATGAAATCAAACAAAGTTTAATTTTGGACCCTTTTGACCTCAATGTGGACAAAGTTGATAACGGGGCCCAAAAATCAAAAATCTAAATACATGGTTAGATTCAGCATATCAAAGAACCCCATATATTCAATTTTTGTTGAAATCAAACAAAGTTTAATTTTGGACCCCGATTTGGACCAACTTGAAAACTGGGCCCATAATCAAAAATCTAAATACATGTTTAGATTCAGCATATCAAAGAACCCTAAAAATTCAATTTTTGTTAAAATCAAACTAAGTTTAATTTTGGACCCTTTGGGCCTTAATGTAGACCAATTTGAAAATGGAACCAAAAATTAAAAATCTAAATACACGGTTAGATTCGGCATATCAAACAACCCCAATAATTCAATTTTTGATGAAATCAAACAAAGTTAAATTTTGGACCCTTTGGACCTCAATGTGGACCAATTAAAAAACGGGTCCCAAAATCCAAAAACTTAATACACAGTTAGATTCAGCATATTAAAGAACCCCAAGAATTCAAGAATAAAACCCCATTGAAATTGATCAAGAAATAAGCAATTTATACGAAGTATCTTCTTTTGCACAATACTGTGCAATTGAATATTTCTTGCTATTGCGCAATACTGTACAATTGACAATTTCTTGCTATTGCGCAATATTGTGCTATTGGATATTTCTTGCTATTGTGCAATACTGTGCAATTGAAGATTTCTTGCTATTGCGCAATACTGTACAATTGACAATTTCTTGCTATTGCGCAATATTGTGCTATTGGATATTTCTTGCTATTGTGCAATACTGTGCAATTGAAGATTTCTTGCTATTGCGCAATACTGTGCAATTGAAGATTTCTTGCTATTGTGCAATACTGTGCTATTGAAAATTTCTTGCTATTGCACAATACTTATTATATAATAATTTACATATCCTGTTTGGTGTGTATCTCCTACCATATCATTATTATTTGCTTTTAAATATAAATCAGAAATAACCAACTTAAAATGGAAAATTTTAAAAGAAAAAAAAAAGGAAAAAAAGAAAAGAAAAAAAATCCCCCCCCCCCAAATTTTTTGAACCCCCTTATGATTCATCACCCCCAAACTCAATCACAGCCTTCCCTTTGTGGTATGGTACCTTGCAGTACAATTTCAGAGAAATCCATACACTTGAACACAAGTAATTGTCTGGAAACTAGAAAAATGCTTATTTTTGGCCCCTTTTTGGCCCCCAATTCCTAAACGTTTTGGGCAATTACCCCCAAACTCAATTCCAGCTTTCCCTTTGTGATATGGAACCTTGTAGTACAATTTCAGAAATATCCAAACACTTACACACAAGTTATTGTCATGAAACTAGAAAAATGCTTGTTTTTTGCCCCTTTTTTGGCCCCTTATTCCTAAAATTTTGAGGCAATTACCCCCAAAATCAATAACAGCCTTCCCTTTGTGATATGGAACCTTGTGGTACAATGTCAGAGAGATCCATACACTTACACACAAGTTATTGTCTGGAAGTTACAAAAATGCTTATTTTTGGCCCCTTTTTGGCCCCTAATTCCTTAACTGTTGGTACCATAACCCCCAAAATCAATCCCAGCCTTCCTTTCGTGGTATTGAACCTTATGGTAAAATTTCATGGAGATCCATTCACTTAAACTAAAGTTAGAGTGTGAAAACCAATGTGTCTTCGAACGACACCGACGACGACGACGCCGACGCCGCCAACGTCATACCAATATACGACCAAATATTTTTAATTTTTGCGGTCGTATAAAAACATAACATGAATAAAATGTGAAATGAACAATAATTTGATAAATAAAATAAATAAATAATTTGATGAATTTAAATAAAAGATAAAAATAAATAGAACCTAAAAAAATTAAAAAAATTAAAAATGAAAATTTTAAATATAGAAAAGAAAAAAAAAAAAAAAAAAATTAAAAATAAGTTATATAGATACAATTGATAAGCGTGGATTCTTGAAAAAGAAACCATGAGCCCGGAGGGCGAATGGTTTGTTTTTCATGAATCTACGCTTATCCATTGTATCTATAACTTAAACTATTGTGTTAATTTCTTTTCAAAATTAAAGCCTTTTCTTAATTAGAAGGTATTGTAAGTGAGTTTAAATAACCATGTTATCGTGTCCAACGATGCATTGATAATTCCCAGATCACAATTAATTGGTTAACAAAACACAAATATAACATTTCTTCCTTTAAAGATCTTTATATTATCAGGCATCTGAATATTATCTGTTTTTACAAAATAAGACATATTCGAACTTATTTCTAATAAAATTGAGAATGGAAATGGGGACTGTGTCAAAGAGACAACAACCCGACCAAAGAGCATATTTAAAGTATATATAATAAGTATGTTACCGAAATTTCTAGCACTCTAGGCACATCACGATTTTCTAGCATAGGAATTTGCGAACAAATATTTGTAAAATTATGTAGTAAAACAGATGAAATCATACTATATTTATACAACAAAAATTGACAAATAGAATGTAATCATTTTTGTTTCAAACATGTGAAATAGCCAATAATAATCCAAAAAATAAACGGTAAAACACGCTATTATTACAAAAATATCCACTATAACATGCAAAATTAGAAAAAAACAGAATTGTGACAACAGAGATAATACAGGGATTCGAACCTAAACTGACAAATCCCTATTTTTTAACTCGTTGATTTTAAGCATGCTAACCTCACGGCTACCAACTTATACTATACGACTGCCCATTGTGCATATATAAAGGTACAACCCCTGTGTGTCCCATGTTCATTTATATATATAAAATAGACATCTAAGTTGTAACCCATTGGTAGCCGAGAGGTTTCGTCGATGTGTTGATGTCAGTCATTCATAACAGATTTCAAGGAAGGGTTCGATTCCCAGTGAAGGCATATACAAATTACAAAAATTAAAGGTAAGTTTTTAAATTAATTCCATTAGTGAACAGAAATCAGTAAATTAGCCAATTCAAACTTAATGAAATTAGAAACACAAAGGAAACAAATGAATATAATTTGGTGAGTCCATTTCAGCGGCAGATTTAGGAAGCGTTGATTGTAGAAAAAGAATCCACGGTAAATGAATAGGCTGACGTCATCACAATGGTTTAAATGTGGATAGTGTCCACATGTGGACACAGATGATGCCCCTGCTTGCATATCATATAGTTATAAAGGGACATAACTGAAGAACAGTAAAAGTGACGCTACCCAAATTTGAACTTGATCTGAGTTTTGTGGTAATAAGCATTGTGTGTAAGTCTCATAACATTTGGTTGAGGCTAACTGAAGAAGAGAACAGAAACTAAAAATTCAGCAATTTTTCTATTTGTAAACACGCATAACTCTAGAACGGTTGTGTATAAGTTTTATAACATTTGGTTGAGACAAACTAAAGTTAGAGAACTGAAACGAAATTCAGCAATTTTTATGTATAAAGGAACAAAACTCAAGAATGATAAAAGTGTCGCCACCAATTTTCGTACTTAATTTGTATTATGTAGTAATAAGCATTGTGTATAAGTTTCATAACATTTGGTTGAGGCAAACTAAAGTTAGAAAACGGAAACAAAAAATTTGTACTTGATCTTAGTTTTGTTGTAATAAATATTGTGTATAGGTTTCATAATGTTTGGTTGGGGCAAACTTAAGTTACAGAATGGAAACTAAAAATTTTGCAATCTTTCGATTTATAAAGGGGCATAACTCAATAATGGTTAAAGTGACACTACCCAAATTCAACTTGATCTGTGTTTTATCAGTGGAAGTCAAAATTAAACATTGCATTATATAAAGCATTGATTGTAGTTGATTCAACTGTAATCATGGACAAAGGAAGATAACTCAATTACTTGATATTTAAAAGAAAATAATTTTTTTTTGCAATTTTTCCATTTATAAAGGGGCATAACTCTAGAACGGTTCAAGTGACGCCACTAAAATTCAAACTGGATCTGTGTTTTGTGGTAATAAGCATTGTGTATAACTTTCATAACATTTGGTTGAGGTAAACTAAAATTAGAGAACGGAAACGAAAAATTCAGCAATTTTTCCATTTGTAGAGGGGCATAACTCTAGAACGGTAAAAGTGACGCCACCAAAATTCAAACTTGATCTGTGTTTTGTGGTAATACGCATTGTGTATAAGTTTCATAACATTTGGTTGAGGCAAACTAAAGTTAGAGAACGGAAACAAAAAATTCAGCAATTTTTCCATTTGTAAAGGGGCATAACTCTAGAACGGTAAAAGTGACGCCACCTAAATTCAAACTTGATCTGTGTTTTGTGGTAATAAGCATTGTGTATAAGTTTCATAACATTTGGTTGAGGCAAACTAAAGTTAGAGAACGGAAACCAATTTTGGGACGTACGTACAGACGGACAAGGGTAAAACTTAATGCCCCCTCCGCTACAGCAGGGGCATAAAAATAAAAATAGGAGCCACCAAAAGCCGGAACAGGAGAAAAGGCCAAGCAAACGACAGTGAGCGGCAGCAACGTTATCATGGTACACCAGCAGCCAAGTAAAAGCAGAGAAATTTGATATGCCAAATTGTGTATGTGAATTTAGTTGCCAAAATATTTTGTATAAACCCAAATAGGCCTAAATATGTGTATGTGAATTTAAGAAAAATAATTAGTATAAGGTTTTATATGTACATAAAAAAAAGAATAAGTAAAAGAAAATAAGAGAAAACCAAAGGGTGTATGTATAATTTTGACTGCTTTGTGCTTAGCCTACTGTTATTGCAGGACTTTAGTACACAGGAGCGCTGTCCGCAGGAAGACAAACACCCCACGCTAATTAAATCTGGGTTAGTGCAAACCAGTATTATAAAGTTCGATAGATAAATAGAAGTTATGTACTAACCATAATATGAAAATGTATTTATCAGGTTAAAGCTGCAATTTTTTAAAATAACATCATAAATCAAAGTACAAGCATACCAATACATGTAATTGCTCTCATATTTTGCTAATAGTGTTTTTTTTAAATATAAATTGTTAACCTCTTAATATTTAGTAATACCATACTCCAGTAAAGGCATTGAAAGATAAAATTTACCTGAGAGTTCCTGTTGACATACTGTTTAAAGTCCTCGCCTTTTGCAAGTATAGGTTTAGTTATAATGTGATCATACTGGACACAATCACATGGAATGAATGGAGCCTTGTCTGTTACAGCTAACCATGTGATCTTCTGAGTCTTCTTATAGTCCTGAAGAGAGACCATTTCATTTTACAACTTAAGTATTTACAAATGATTAGGAAAACTTTTGGAAGAATATAAACATGCATCTAAGATAAGATCTATTTATATTTCTTTTACACATGAAAAGATATTTTTCATCTGTACCTTTACACTGCGGGATTTAGTTACAGTAAATGAGAATAAGAAAATCATGAAAAATAAATCATTGTCAGGGTTCACCACAGACTGAAAATCAAGGGTTGGGGAGAAAGTTCATCAAATCAGAGATTTTGTGTTGCGTTGTCGAATCGATTCCTTGTGCATGAATTATTAATTATATGCCTTACATGTATTTGTCATATATATAGCTAATTGGAAAGGGGTCTCACACAGATTTTGTAGTTGGTTCTATTAGTGGTCACCACACTTGTAGGAACATATTAAACAGGGAGAGTAAACACCTGATGTGGTTTCCCAGATTGCAGGAATATTCTGACAAATTTTATCTAAATTGTCTTATGGAAACCACATGGTAATAAAATGCTCCGCAGGGCGCAGCTTGATACGACCGCAGAGGTCGAACCCTGAACAGTTGGGGGCAAGTATGGACACAACATTCAAGCTTGATACAGCTTTGCATTTGGATTGTGATTAAATATTTGACACAGCATAGGTTTCTGACACAGAATGAATGTGGTCTAAGAACTTAAAAATTTTAAATTGGACATTCACCTATTATGGTCCAATATCCAAAATCTAAATACATGGTTAGATTCAGCATATCAAAGAACCCCAAGAATTCAATTTTTGATGAAATCAAACAAAGTTTAATTATGGACCCTTTTGACCTCAATGTGGACAAAGTTGATAACAGGGCCCAAAAATCAAAAATCTAAATACATGGTTAGATTCAGCATATCAAAGAACCCCACATATTCAATTTTTGTTGAAATCAAACAAAGTTTAATTTTGGACCCCGATTTGGACCAACTTGAAAACTGGGCCCATAATCAAAAATCTAAATACATGTTTAGATTCAGCATATCAAAGAACCCTAAGAATTCAATTTTTGTTAAAATCAAACTAAGTTTAATTTTGGACCCTTTGGACTTTAATGTAGACCAATTTGAAAACAGAACCAAAAATTAAGAATCTAAATACACGGTTAGATTCGGCAATATCAAAGAACCCCAATAATTCAATTTTTGATGAAATCAAACAAAGTTTAATTTTGGACCCTTTGGACCTCAATGTGGACCAATTTAAAAACGGGCCTCAAAATCCAAAAACTAAATTCACGGTTAGATTCAGCATATACAAGAACCCCAAGAATTCAAGAATAAAACCCCATTGAAATTGGTCAAGAAATAAGCAATTTATACGAAGTATCTTCTTTTGCACAATACTGTGCAATTAAATAATTCTTGCTATTGCGCAATACTGTACAATTGACAATTTCTTGCTATTGCGCAATATTGTGCTATTGCGCAATACTGTGCAATTGAAGATTTCTTGCTATTGCGCAATACTGTGCAATTGAAGATTTCTTGCTATTGTGCAATACTGTGCAATTGAAAATTTCTTGCTATTGCACAATACTTATTATATAATAATTTACACATCCTGTTTGGTGTGTATCTCCTACCATATCATTATTATTTGCTTTTAAATATAAATCAGAAATAACCAACTTAAAATGGAAAATTTTAAAAGAAAAAAAAAGGAAAAAAAGAAAAAAAAGGAAAAAAAATAAATCCCCCCCCCCCCCCCAAATTTTTTGAACCCCCTTATGATTCATCACCCCCAAACTCAATCCCAGCCTTCCCTTTGTGGTATGGTAACTTGCAGTACAATTTCAGAGAGATTCATACACTTGAACACAAGTTATTGTCTGGAAACTATAAAAATGTGTTTTTTGGCCCCTTTTTGGCCCCAAATTCCTAAACGTTTAGGGCAATTACCCCCAAACTCAAACCCAGCTTTCCCTTTGTGATATGGAACCTTGTAGTACAATTTCAGAAAGATCCATACACTTACACACAAGTTATTGTCCTGAAACTAGAAAAATGCTTGTTTTTTGCCCCTTTTTTGCCCCTAATTCCTAAAATATTGAGGCAATTACCCCCATCATCAATCCCAGCCTTCCCTTTGTGGTATGGTACCTTGCAGTACAATTTCAGAGAGATCCATACACTTGAACACAAGTTATTGTCTGGAAACTAGAAAAATGCTTATTTTTGGCCCCAAATTCCTTAACGTTTCAGCAATTACCCCCAAACTCAATTCCAGCTTTCCCTTTGTGATATGGAACCTTGTAGTACAATTTCAGAAATATCCATACACTTACACACAAGTTATTGTCATGAAACTAGAAAAATGCTTGTTTTTTGCCCCTTTTTGGGCCCCTAATTCCTAAAATTTTGAAGCAATTACCCCCAAAATCAATCCCAGCATTCCTTTTGTGATATGGAACCTTGTGGTACAATGTCAGAGAGATCCATACACTAACACACAAGTTATGTCTGGAAGTTACAAAAATGCTTATTTTTGGCCCCTTTTTGGCCCCTAATTCCTTTACTGTTGGTACCATAACCCCCAAAATCAATCCCAACCTTCCTTTTGTGGTATTGAACCTTGTGGTAAATTTTCATAGAGATCCATTCACTTTAACTAAAGTTAGAGTGCGAAAACCAATGTGTCTTCGGACGACGACGACGACGACGCCAACGTCATACCAATATACGACCACAAAAATTTTTTTGCGGTCGTATAAAAAGGTCTAAAAAGATAAAAAAATTAATAATAAAAAAAAAATATTCAGTCACAGAATTTCAGTCATTTCAACCAAATTAAGCCTATCTAGCAGTTTATAAAATCATGTGTTATGTAGAATTTTATTTAATTAACTCCCCTCTTTTCCAATACAATTATGTAAAGGAATTATATATCCAGTTTTACTCTTTTCTTACTTTAAATGAGTTTTAAGATAAGGAAACTCCTATCCCAGATCTAACTGTCTTAACATAACCAGACAATATTTGTCTGTTATTTAGGTATTCCCCAGTGTTTTCCCGCCAAAAGAGATCATGTGACATTGTTGTCAACAAAAGGACCATGTGGTCAGGGAATTTATTTGTTTTCTGGATTACTGCTTTTATTAATCTAGTTAGGATATAAACATTCCATTTAAGGTATAGTCAAACATATGCATTTATAAAATAACTGTAGTTTGCAAACAAGTTTTACTTTTCAAATAAAAGAAACTGGGTCATGATCGTTCATTGGTTGTTACCTTGTTCAACCACGCAAGACCATGTAAATAATAAAATCAGCTGTCAGTGTACATCCCTTAAGGCAATTAACAATAATTCGACTTCTTAATTGCCACTGACATGATAATTGGATTAGGGATATCTGAAGTTTAACTTCAATCTATTGATTTTTCAAGTGTGGAGGACAATAAAATAAGCGTGGCGCTGGGAATTTTAACGTGGTGCTAGAAATTTAAGCGTGGCACACCGCCATCCTTAAAAAGGTTGTGGTGATCCCTGATTGTATTACTGTGTAGGCAAATAAAAAGAGCAATGTGCAAAATTAAGTATATGTGAAATTAAGCTGATTTACAATAATTAGGTCTTTCCACTTTTCTGTGGAAAGACCTATTGTATTTGTTCTGATTATTATTATTTTCTTCCGCCAAATTTTGTTCTCGCGTAAAATTTTTGTTTCGCAAGATGTCGCTTAGATATTTCTTATATAGTATCATACAGTTTATGCGCTTTTTATTTTCACCCATTCAAAGCCGAACAATTTTCTTTGTATGAGTTATCTCCCCGAACACTGTTTTCCTTGTGACTGCATCTCCTCTGTAACCGTAAAAGAAAGCCACAAATTTATTTTATAAAATTGCTTGTTATATCCTTTGCATGATTTGTCCTTTTTTGACCGAAGCGATATGAATATTCCATATGAGAGTTATTTCCCCTTATGCATTTGATATAAGTGATATGCATTTCTATCTTGTAAACCATAAGTGATAGAGACCTAGGATCTTTTGATTTGAGGTCCTTGATCCAAAAATAAGAAAATTAGGTCAAGGTCAGAGGTCAAGGTCATATTTCAAATTTTGACTTTGGCTTATTTTCAATTCTTTTCAAAAACCGTATAAGATATCGACAACATATTTTTACTAAATTGTAAGTTGCGACATTGTAACACATAAATTTTTGTTAAAAGGGTACGCTAACATTAAATTGGAGTTTTCTCCCCTCTTTTATTAAAAGTTAAGCATATAGTGATATAACTCATTAACCATATATAATTAAGACCTATAGTCTTTTGATTTGAAGCCCTTGGTTTATGACCTTGAAATTGAGCTCAAGGTCATAGGTAAAATTGATGTTCTAGATTTTGACCTTTGCTTTTACCTCATATGTATACATGATAAAGCCATGGGACTTTTTGCATTACGTGGCAATCCACTTGACTATGGAAAAGCCAACAGGAAGTGACCTGGTGTAAACCGGTAGTAGCTATTTTTTGTACTTATTTAATGTAAAAGTATATTGAACCATATATTTTTGGAATCAGTATCAAGTAAGCTATCAAATAAAACCGGAAGTGACATTTTTCAAACCGGAAGTAACAATTTATCTCCCTTATTTAGAAAAAAATGGACCAACTTGAAAACTGGGCCCATAATCAAAAATCTAAATACATGTTTAGATTCAGCATATCAAAGAACCCTAAGAATTCAATTTTTGTTAAAATCAAACTAAGTTTAATTTTGGACCCTTTGGACTTTAATGTAGACCAATTTGAAAACAGAACCAAAAATTAAGAATCTAAATACACGGTTAGATTCAGCATATCAAAGAACCCCAAGAATTCAATTTTTGATGAAATCAAACAAAGTTTAATTATGGACCCTTTTGACCTCAATGTGGACAAAGTTGATAACAGGGCCCAAAAATCAAAAATCTAAATACATGGTTAGATTCAGCATATCAAAGAACCCCACATATTCAATTTTTGTTGAAATCAAACAAAGTTTAATTTTGGACCCCGATTTGGACCAACTTGAAAACTGGGCCCATAATCAAAAATCTAAATACATGTTTAGATTCAGCATATCAAAGAACCCTAAGAATTCAATTTTTGTTAAAATCAAACTAAGTTTAATTTTGGACCCTTTGGACTTTAATGTAGACCAATTTGAAAACAGAACCAAAAATTAAGAATCTAAATACACGGTTAGATTCGGCAATATCAAAGAACCCCAATAATTCAATTTTTGATGAAATCAAACAAAGTTTAATTTTGGACCCTTTGGACCTCAATGTGGACCAATTTAAAAACGGGCCTCAAAATCCAAAAACTAAATTCACGGTTAGATTCAGCATATACAAGAACCCCAAGAATTCAAGAATAAAACCCCATTGAAATTGGTCAAGAAATAAGCAATTTATACGAAGTATCTTCTTTTGCACAATACTGTGCAATTAAATAATTCTTGCTATTGCGCAATACTGTACAATTGACAATTTCTTGCTATTGCGCAATATTGTGCTATTGCGCAATACTGTGCAATTGAAGATTTCTTGCTATTGCGCAATACTGTGCAATTGAAGATTTCTTGCTATTGTGCAATACTGTGCAATTGAAAATTTCTTGCTATTGCACAATACTTATTATATAATAATTTACACATCCTGTTTGGTGTGTATCTCCTACCATATCATTATTATTTGCTTTTAAATATAAATCAGAAATAACCAACTTAAAATGGAAAATTTTAAAAGAAAAAAAAAGGAAAAAAAATAAATCCCCCCCCCCCCCCAAATTTTTTGAACCCCCTTATGATTCATCACCCCCAAACTCAATCCCAGCCTTCCCTTTGTGGTATGGTAACTTGCAGTACAATTTCAGAGAGATTCATACACTTGAACACAAGTTATTGTCTGGAAACTATAAAAATGTGTTTTTTGGCCCCTTTTTGGCCCCAAATTCCTAAACGTTTAGGGCAATTACCCCCAAACTCAAACCCAGCTTTCCCTTTGTGATATGGAACCTTGTAGTACAATTTCAGAAAGATCCATACACTTACACACAAGTTATTGTCCTGAAACTAGAAAAATGCTTGTTTTTTGCCCCTTTTTTGCCCCTAATTCCTAAAATATTGAGGCAATTACCCCCATCATCAATCCCAGCCTTCCCTTTGTGGTATGGTACCTTGCAGTACAATTTCAGAGAGATCCATACACTTGAACACAAGTTATTGTCTGGAAACTAGAAAAATGCTTATTTTTGGCCCCAAATTCCTTAACGTTTCAGCAATTACCCCCAAACTCAATTCCAGCTTTCCCTTTGTGATATGGAACCTTGTAGTACAATTTCAGAAATATCCATACACTTACACACAAGTTATTGTCATGAAACTAGAAAAATGCTTGTTTTTTGCCCCTTTTTGGGCCCCTAATTCCTAAAATTTTGAAGCAATTACCCCCAAAATCAATCCCAGCATTCCTTTTGTGATATGGAACCTTGTGGTACAATGTCAGAGAGATCCATACACTAACACACAAGTTATGTCTGGAAGTTACAAAAATGCTTATTTTTGGCCCCTTTTTGGCCCCTAATTCCTTTACTGTTGGTACCATAACCCCCAAAATCAATCCCAACCTTCCTTTTGTGGTATTGAACCTTGTGGTAAATTTTCATAGAGATCCATTCACTTTAACTAAAGTTAGAGTGCGAAAACCAATGTGTCTTCGGACGACGACGACGACGACGCCAACGTCATACCAATATACGACCACAAAAATTTTTTTGCGGTCGTATAAAAAGGTCTAAAAAGATAAAAAAATTAATAATAAAAAAAAAATATTCAGTCACAGAATTTCAGTCATTTCAACAAAATTAAGCCTATCTAGCAGTTTATAAAATCATGTGTTATGTAGAATTTTATTAAATTAACTCCCCTCTTTTCCAATACAATTATGTAAAGGAATTATATATCCAGTTTTACTCTTTTCTTACTTTAAATGAGTTTTAAGATAAGGAAACTCCTATCCCAGATCTAACTGTCTTAAAATAACCAGACAATGTTTGTCTGTTATTTAGGTATTCCCCAGTGTTTTCCCACCAAAAGAGATCATGTGACATTGTTGTCAACAAAAGGACCATGTGGTCAGGGAATCTATTTGTTTTCTGGATTACTGCTTTTATTAATCTAGTTAGGATATAAACATTCCATTTAAGGTATAGTCAAACATATGCATTTATAAAATAACTGTAGTTTGCAAACAAGTTTTACTTTTCAAATAAAAGATTGATTGTTGGTTGCTTAACTTCTAGTGGCAAATATTTCATGCATATTCAGGACGATTCAAATAAAAGAAACTGGGTCATGATCGTTCATTGGTTGTTACCTTGTTCAACCACGCGAGACCATGTAAATAATATAATCAGCTGTCAGTGTACATCCCTTGAGGCAATTAACAATAATTCGACTTCTTAATTGCCACTGACATGATAATTGGATTAGGGATATCTGAAGTTTAACTTCAATCTATTGAATTTTCAAGTGTGGCGGACAATAAAATAAGCGTGGCGCTGGGAAATTTTAACGTGGTGCTAGAAATTTTTGCGTGGCGCACCGTCATCCTTAAATAGGTTGTGGTGATCCCTGATTGTATTACTGTGTAGGCAATTAAAAAGAGCAATGTGCAAAATTAAGTTTATGTGAAATTAAGCTGATTTACAATAATTCTATTTAAGTTCTGTCAAAAGAAATTACATTTCAACCGAAATCACTTCTTCAAATAACTCATCTAACAATTTGATAGAAAACTACTAGGATGAAAATATCTACAAGGTTGTGTAGTTTCCCATATTATACTTAGCAGGTATATTTTTTCTTAACTCTTGAGTGCATTTACACCAACCTTATTATCCAAGTTCAAAACAGCCTCCATAGACTTTACTTTTCCATTTTCTCTGAAAAGACATATAAATTTAACATCATCTAATGAAGTGATTTAAGTTTTGTATTCCATTATAACTTTAAAATTTCTAAAACTATAAATATTGAATGACAGCAAGGATATCTCGTACAGTATCTATAAAAGATAACAATAAACTAATGTGATACAATTTATTTAAAGACTGAGTATTAAGATACTACTTACTTGACAATTTTGGTGAAACTAATGTTTCCCCAGTTGACAAATGTTACCATTTCTCCCTCAGATATTAACTCTGCATCAGCGCCATCTATGTAAACCAGAGGACTATACCATGTATCCTTGTCTCCTATTTCTCCATTCTAAAATATTAAGTGATTTTTCAGCAACAAGCAAATTTAGAAATCAATGTGTACTTTTGCAGCAGATATCAAACAGTTATCATAAGACTATTTAAAAAAAGCTCAGATACAAATCAGATATTTTAAATGCCTATTTGAGAAATGCATGTATTAGGTGTATTAGGTGGGTATACACTGTCCATCAAAGTTGTGTAAAATCATTTAATTAAAGAACTTTTGGAACAGCAATTGATCATTTTGAAAGGGTATCCAGGTATATCCAAAAATCAGACAAAGTAAAAGGGCTTAATCTTTGATGTCTGTTCTTTTTTGATAATATACCTTGGTGTCATCCTGAGGTGTTGAGTAATAGTTAGGTCTCCTCAATTCTTCTTAGATGATTGGATAATTGATAATTGTTTAACCTGGCATCAGCATAAAACTTCTATATCGCGAAAAGGTTTTAGATAATAATACTGTAATTCTTTTTTGACGGAATGGAATGTCAGTAGATTAAAGGATTGATATCTTACCTTTGGATGTTTAGGAACTTGTTTCATACTCTCCTCCGCCCCTTTAATCTTAACAGGAACTACATCGTCTTTCAACAGAGCCGTGTACCTTGGTACAATTGGATCTATGACCTGCATTATTCAAACATTATTATCAAGTAAGATGATGGTGTTTAATATTTTCTCCAATGATTAATATTTTTCCATTCTGGTTGTTGACATTGATCTTTTTGTTCGGCATGATTATAAATAAAAGGATATGTGGGTAATAAATATGTCAATAAGACAGCAACCCAGCAAAATAAATAAACCAGAAAAGACATCTAAATTTCAACATACAATAGACAAGTGTCCTATTCATGTGTCAAGCTCTAAGTGGCTCAAGTTAAGGGCATACGATACAGAAAAGATCTCTCATTGATTTTTCCTTAAAATTTTGACACATAGTCAACTTTGATATGTACTTTTGAAATATGCAAAGAAAAATATACCATCATGACTAACTTTTTGAGATATTTCAGTTTGAAATTTGCATGTTTCATGTAAAAACACAAATTGTCAATTTTCAATACTTTTCAGGAAAAATAACACAATATTCACACACAAAGAGACATTGTCACCCGATTTTTTGCTAAAAGATCCTTAATTTATAGGCCTTTAATGCCATCCCTAAAATGAAGGTGTAACGTGAAAAAAAAATTTGATATCATACAATTATTGGTAACAAAAGCTGTAGACGACTTTCTTACCAATACAAATGCATATATAAAAAGTTGTTTGTTGATCTATCTATACATGATGTACTGATTGGTAAATATGGTAATACTTTACCAACCTTCTTATTAACAGACCATATCTTGTCCCATTCCATCATAACAACAGACCTGGAAGACCCCTGTTACAAAAAAATAACATTTTATCTTAAAACATATGTCTCATACAATTGCTAATTCAATTCATTTTTATATGACATAATAGAACATTTTTTTTCAAAACAGCTTTACAATTTTGCTTTGGCAGTATTTAATTCTTCTTTTAAGATAGAAAAACCCTTAAACCACAAGAGTGCAGCAAATCATTGCATGCAATTCCCAATTATATGGCATTGAAATTTGTGCAGTATGTTCTGTTAGAAAAACAAATTGATCATCTTACAATGTTACATGATTTCATTCATACTGGTGTTCTCTTGTAATACCTTACTGACAACCATAACTTAGCTATACTATAACCATTAATCTAACAGTATACAATACTAACCTGAGCTACAATAAACTGTTTTAATCCCTCTACTGTAAGTCCTCTTCGAAGTACACCTCTTACTGTTGGCATTCTAGGGTCATCCCTATATAATGTCAATAAAGTAAGGATAAAGAATCATTAGTTTAGTTATGTGCAGTTCAGAAATAATATTCCAAACAGCTCAAATTTACATAAAAAACATAGAACAGATCAAATACAATATCTATAATGAGGCACAATCACTCTTTCTGGAAAACTCATTTATAAAAACCAAATTATTATGTGATCTTAACTTGTCTTGTTTGACCATGAGGTTTTGCCCCCAAAAAATGTGGTTTATGACACTCTCTACCAATGAATGGCTTCCAAAACATGTCTTACACTGCTTATTTTCCATTCCTTTGGTTTGATCTGAAATTCTTGACATTTGGCATGAAAGTACATTTAACTGGGGTTTCTATCTTTCTGTATAAAACTGTATTTTTTTTTGCAGTGTTTTTTTTTCGTCTAGTGTTTGACTTTTCATTTTGTTCTTTTGCTATGGTGCTTACTGTCTTCTTTTGACTTATAGTAATAATTGCCCCTTGATATCTTTTACTCTGATAAACTGCTCAGAAAAGTGAATTGACTAACCATCCATCTACGATTCCTTCGGTAACAAACCAGGTCAGTTTTCTCTTAGACAGTAATGTATTCTGAAGATTTAATCTGCTGTACTCATAGATATGGGGTTTTCTTAGTTCTGTAATTCAAAATGGAAGCTATTATTATATTTTACAATGTTGCTGATGTCAGGACACTACTTTTCTATTGGTTGCTATATGAACACAGTGTTAATAATTGAACATGCCTAAATGTTACCCCACCCATCCACTTTCACCAAGAATAATAATAAAAAATAAAAATTCATTTTAATGGAGCAAACCTACCACTAAAGTCTTCAAACAATTTACTAAAGAAAAGGAAAAAAATCCAAAATGTCATTTATCTTAATACAATGTCTTTTACAAATCTTTAAAAAAAAAATGAATTATTTCCCTTTGAACAGAAATCTAGTAATTAATAAGTATTTCATCAAAAATTCTAGGGAAAGGGCTTTAACTGAACAAGGAGAAAAGCTAAAATCATGAAAATCAAACTTGACCTGTAACTTGTCATGATAAAACAATACACCAAATATCAAATCAATATCTTCAAGCATGAAGAAAAAAAGTCTGGAAAACTGATTTGCCGGACTGACGGATGGACAGACGGACGGACGGACAGACAGACGGACGGACGGAGTGCAAACCTACAGTCCCCTTCGACTTGGGACTAAAAAAGTCTAATGAGGATTGCTTATGAAGGTACTTTTCTACACTCCATTAGTCAGGTTAATTTTGTATTAAACCTTCAGAATAAGGCCTTTTCTTCAACAGTTTTAAAATATTGATTTGTTACAAGGAGTTTATATCCGCCTGACAAGTGACATGGTCCTGAATCTCAAATTTACTCTTCAGAAGTTACTTTTAAGTTTTTTTTCAGAGTGAAATGACTTACTTAGTGCCTCTATAAACCAAAAATACTGATCATCTCTATCATGGTACTCTGTGGTTCTCAGAGCATGCGTCACACCTTCTATACTATCTACGATTGGACAGGCAAAATCATATGTTGGATACGCCCTGTAAGACATTATCAAAATTGAGTCTTCAGTAATAAACAAACACAAAATATAACAGTATAACTGTAAATATTCACAGGTCAAATTTTTTTTCCAGAATTAAGGTTAAAATGTGTATTTCTAATTCTGCAGATTTTTCTTTTTGCAATTGGCATTAGACTTTCAAACAGTAAATGAAGGCATTTGAACTACCACACCAACCGCCATAGCCTTTTATGTTCTCATTGTCTTCCAACCGTACAAAACAACAGCATAAAATACACTCTTCTATTTGTTTCATGTTTTCACATGTATTTCATTATTTCATTAGTACACTGTATCATTCCTTAAAATAGTCATTGCCTGACTCCATGTTTAATAGAGCCCCTATAAAGCATTACACATTTCTTACTTGTATTTGTTACCAGTTTTTACATGGGTCTCATTTTTACACCTATACATTGTTGGGTCCCTCAAACAGCCATTGTCAGACTGCATGTCTAGCTTTGCCCTGACACAGCATTTCAGCCCAGAATCAGTTCCTTTTTTCATCTCCTCCCACATTTTCAAATTCTTCTCCACACCTAAACAAAAAAAGGACAACAATTATTATTAAAATATGTTAATAAATAAATGTAGATAGTGTCCACATGTGGACACAGATGATGCCCCCGCTTGCATATCATATAGTTAAAAAGGGACATAACTGAAGAACGGTAAAAGTGACGCTACCCAAATTTAAACTTGATCTGAGTTTTGTGGTAATAAGCACTGTGTGTAAGTCTCATAACATTTGGTTGAGGCTAACTTAAGTAGAGAACAGAAACTAAAAATTCAGCAATTTTTCTATTTGTAAACACGCATAACTCTAGAACGGCTGTGTATAAGTTTTATAACATTTGGTTGAGACAAACTAAAGTTAGAGAACGGAAACGAAAAATTCAGCAATTTTTATGTTTATAAAGGGACATAACTCAAGAATGGTAAAAGTGTTGCCATCAAATTTCGTACTCAATCTGTATTATGTAGTAATAAGCATTGTGTATAAGTTTCATAACATTTGGTTGAGGCAAACTAAAGTTAGAAAACGGAAACAAAAAATTTGTACTTGATCTTAGTTTTGTTGTAATGAATATTGTGTATAGGTTTCATAATGTTTGGTTGGGGCAAACTTAAGTTACAGAATGGAAACTAAAAATTTTGCAATCTTTCGATTTATAAAGGGGCATAACTCAATAATGGTTAAAGTGACACTACCCAAATTCAACATGATCTGTGTTTTATCAGTGGAAGTCAAAATTAAACATTGCATTGTATAAAGCATTGATTGTAGTTGATTCAACTATAATCATGGAAAAAGAAAGATAACTCCAATTTTAAAAATAACTTGATATTTAGAAGAAAATAAAAATTTCGCAATTTTTCCATTTCTAAAGGGGCATAACTCTAGAACTATAAGTTTCATAACATTGGTTGAGGCAAACTAAAGTTAGAGAACGGAAATGAAAAATTCAGCAATTTTTCCATTTGTAAAGGGGCATAACTCTAGAACGGTAAAAGTGATGCACCAAAATTCAAACTTGATTTGTGTTTTGTGGTTATAAGCATTGTGTATAAGTTTCATAACATTTGGTTGAGGCAAACTAAAGTTCGAGAACGGAAACGATAAATTCAGCAATTTTCCATTTGTAAAGGGGCATAACTCTAGAACGGTAAAAGTGACGCCACCAAAATTCAAACTTAATCTGTGTTTTGTGGTAATAAGCATTGTGTATAAGTTTCATAACATTTGGTTGAGACAAACTAAAGTTAGAGAACGGAAACTAATTTTGGGACGTACGTACGTACAGACGGACAAGGGTAAAACTTAATGCCCCCTCTGCCAAGGCGGGGGCATAAAAATATCTTGCAGAACATGATATCTATAAATTTTTAGACAACCAACTGAAATAAATCAACCATCTATTATTTAATTACTTTAAGTTATACAGGCCTGTAATTAAATTTCATACAAACAAGCATTATGAGAGTATTGCATGGCAATACATAGTCCCCTACCGGGTAAAAATTCATTATACTGAAACAAAATGCTAACTTGTTCTATAACTTGTCATGGTGTAAACAAAAAGAAAATATCAAGTCAATATCTTCAAGCATGACTAAAAACAGTGTGGAAAACTGAATATATGAGTGAATTTTTTCAAGTCTAAGGACCATAACTCTGCACAAAATTATCAGACCGAAACAAAAATTTGAACTTGATCTGTAACTTGTCATGATAAAACTATTTACCAATTGTCAATCAATATATTCAAGCATGATGAAAAAAAGTGTGGAAAACCTATAACACTCTAAAATTAGATATGATGTAATACAATGTATATCTATTTTCAAGTTACAATCAAATATAATTAATAGTTCCAAATATTTTTTCTTTCATTTGTCACAAACTAATATAGATTTGTAACTTACCTATAAAATGTCAACAACTTTTATCTACACAATGTAATGTAATGAAGTATATACCTTAATTAAAATAGATTATTATCTAATTAAAGGATTTCACTTAATAAAAAAATATATACATGTAGCATTCAGAAAATTAGTTTATACAAAATAACATATAAACCTGCCACAAAATTCCTCAAACAATTAACCAAAGAATGTCTTTTAAAAAATGAGTTATCACTCTTTGTACAGATTATATGGTTTAACATAGTACTCTAACATTAGTTATGGAGTTTTTTCATGGACCATAACTCTGGACTAAATCATCAGACCGGAACATAATTCAAACTTGATCTATAACTTGTCATGATAAAACTATATACCAAATATCAAATCAATATCTTCAAGAACGAAGAAAAAAAGTGTGGAAAGCTGAGTTGCCGGACTGACGGATGGACAGACGGACGGACGGACAGACAGACGGACAGAGTGCAAACCTAAAGTCCTCTTCTACTTCGTCGGTAGGGGACTAAAAATGGTCTGAGGCTCTTTTAAAGAAAATACCACTTACAAGTGTTTTTTTCCCAGAAGATTTTTTGTGAAATGAGTCACAGATGTTTAATTAAGAGAAAAATTGAAGTTTATTGTAATTTCAATCTTTTTTTCACATTTGCAACAATACTTAACAATGACTTTTTTACAAACACATTTTATTTATATCATTCAGACATAACCAAAATGATAAAAGAACAGAGTTCCAATGTCCCTCGCGTTGCACATATTTTATCTATCCAAGGATCAAGGGCAATAACTAAACTAGAGGCTCTAAAGAGCCTGTGTCGCTCACTTTGGTCTATGTGCATATTCAACAAAGGACACTCTCCAGCATTGTAGACGAGAATAGAATGCATGATAAAAATCTCTGTTTTGATGATCTTGTATTGCTGATCATTTAGTCTATTTAGTTTCTCTCTATCATCTTAAGTTTTTGCTCACAAAACAAAAGAGGGTAAAAAAAAATCCTCATTTAAGGGCAATCACTCCTATAGAGAGTGACAGTCTACTAACTATATCGACAAGATTTGACTTGTTAGTAGATCTTGCCTTGCTGATCATTTTTGTGATTTAAATTGTCTTATTATCTATAATAATTTTTATCATATAAGACAAAACGCCAAAAAAAATAGTAAAAATCGTCCTTTAAGAACCATAACTCTAATAAGGAGTTGTCCTACGATTTCCTCCATAGTGTCTTAATTGTAGATATTGTCTTGCTGATCATTTTTGCTTATTTAAGTTTCTATCTATCTATTATAATTTTTATCACATCAGGCAAAAACACAAAAAATCGGTAAAAATCATCATCAAAGGGCAATAACTCTAATAAGAAGTTAACTGACGATTTCGACCATGCAGGCTTATTTGTAGAACTTGTCTTGCTGATACTTTTGCAATTTACAGTTTCTCTCCATCTATTAAAGGTAAAAATAAAACTCCTATAAGAAGTCGTCTGACAGTTTTGACGTATATGGACAATTGGTAGAGCTTAACATTTTGATCATGGGACACATATTTTAACTAGATACCCAAATGATGATTGTGGCCAAGTTTGGTTAAGTTTGGTCCAGTTGTTTCAGATGAGAAGAAGATTTTTTGTAAAAGTGAACTGACGACGACGACAATGGACGCCAAGTGATGAGAAGTGAGCCAAAAATACACTTTTTTTTTGTTCTTTAAAACTGTTGATAAATATCTTAGAGAAATAAATGCTTCAGAGCAAATTCAATGTGATTTCCAATATGATTAATAATTCCAAGGGGCAAAACTCATTAAAAATATTTGATCAGCACTTATTTTCAAACGTGTCAAAGACATTGTTGATATAAAATTCATAAGAATTGTACACATGAGAGCGCTAACGATGCAATTTTCCATATAATTAATATCTCCAAAGGGCATAACTCTTTTAAAAATAATTGATCGGCATAGATTTTTCCAACTCTTCCAAGACATCGCTGATATAAACCTTAGATATAAGTTTCATAAAAATCTGTCAAGAATTGTACACATGAGAGCACTAACTATGCAATGCTCCATATCATTAATGTTTCCAAGGGCATAACTCTTTTTTGAAATAATTGATCGGCACTGATTTTTCGAACTGTGTGGGAGCGCTAACAAAACCAGTCGAACGGACGCCTGGTATTTCTATGTCCCAATGCAACGCGTTGCACTGAGGGGACAAAAACAAATTTAAACTATAAATCACCTTTGCAATCAGTAATGGAATTCACACATATATCAACCCAACTTGAGATGTCTTTTGTATTTTTTGTTGGGTTGGGTTGCTGTTTCATTTAGATGCAATTTCCATCTTTTTATTCAATTATTTACTATTCACTACTTATATGATACTTACTGTTTTTCCTGTTATCTGATTCTACCCTTTCCTCTCGCTCTTTTTTCATCTGCTCAGGTTCAGTATTGTCCACATAGGCTTTTCCTTCTTTAATCATCTTGGTACACAAGTCCAGCATCAAGTCAAAATGATCTGAAGTGTGACTGAACTTGTCATACTTAATACCCAACATAGCCACATCTTCCAATATTACCTACAATTAATTAGGAAATTAAAATTTTAATTTCAACTACTTTTATTACTTCATTATCTTAACTTCATTTTGTTATCAAGAAAATAAATGTTGTTTTGTTTGCATGTCATGTTAATTGTAAATAACAATACTACATGAAAAAATCTTTTAATAAAATTTCAAATACTGACAGATACTCAAAACTCAAAAACTTCTCTTGTACTTATACAGAAAACACTTTACTAAACAATGCAAATTTGCCAGAAATAAAGTCGTAGCTCTTTTTACAGAAGCTGATTCACAAATTTCATTTATTGTCGATTCGTTTATTTTCATGTGTACCAATTTCCATAGATTAAAGAAAAAATGCGTTTTCATGGATATTTGAATTCGTGGTTTTACAAAAGTCTGCTTACAAGTCTATAGAAAATTTGTAATTTGCTGAAGTTTTGTGGTTCACCTGTCCCACGAAATCTACAAAATATGTAACCCACAAATAACAAAGAATCCACAGTACTTAAAAATGTCTGTTATGATAAGCAATATGTACTCTCCAAATATTTGCATGCACGTTAACACAGTGAGGTTAGCATTAAATTATATTTTATGATTATTGATATACTTTGTAATACAGTGTACATTATAGTTTACAATGTATTTTTAATGCCTTCGTACTGTGTGTGTATTCTTCAAGTTTTCTGTTTCATAATCTTAAAGGATTGACTATGGTATAGAGTTATAGTCACCTGGACTTCTCTTCTTTGAAAATTATCATGAAAATGTCTATTTCAAATAATTTAAAATATCAATTAGAGCTGTTCCCAAAATTAATGAGTATGCTTGTATGAATGAAGAAGGGGAGATCAGAAAACTAGAGGCTTTCAAGAGCCTGTGTCGCTCACCTGTATTTACTGATGCTTTGGAAATCATGTAAAATAAGGTTAAAATCATAATTAATAGTATTAGATATTAGATATTATAATGATATCTAAGATAACAACAAAAAACTGCAAAATTTCTGTAAAATTATTAACTCAGGGGCAGCAACCCAACAAAGGGTTGTCGGATTCGTCTGAAAATTTCAGGGCAGATAAATCTAAATCTGATGAACATTTTTGCCACCTGTCAGATTTGCTCTAAATGCTTTAGTTTTAGAGATATAAACCAAAAACTGCATTTTACCCCTATGTTCTATTTTTAACCATGTCAGCCATGATGGTTGGAAGGCGGGGTCATCAGACAAATTTTTAAACTAGATACCCTAATAATGATTATGGCCAAGTATGGTTAAATTTGTCTCAGTAGTTTCAGAGAAGAAGATTTTTGTAAAAGATTACAAAAATTTACGAAAAATTGTTAAAAATTGACTATAAAGGGCAATAACTCCTAAAGGGGTCGACTGACAATTTTGGTCATGATGACTTATTTGTAGATCTGACTTTGCTGAACATTATTGCTGTTCACAGTTTATATCTATCTATAATAATATTCAAGATAATAACCAAAAACGGCAAAAATTTCCTTAAAATTACCAATTCAGGGGCAGCAACCCAATAACAAGTTGTCCCATTCATCTGCAAATTTCAGGGCAGATAGATCTTGACCTGATAAACAATATAACCCCATTACAGATTTGCTCTAAATGCATTGGTTTCAGAGATATAAGCCAAAATCTACATTTTACCCCTATGTTCTATTTTTAGCCATGGTGGCCATCTTGGTTGGTTGGCCGGGTCACCGGACACATTGATAAAACTAGATACCCCAATGATGATCGTGGCCAAGTTTGGTTAAATTTAGCCCAGTGGTTTCAGAGAAGAAGATTTTTGTAAAATTTAACGGACGCCGGACGCCAAGTGATGAGAAAAGCTCACTTGGCCCTTTGGGCCAGGTGCGCTAAAAACCTGGTCACCAAAACAATGTAAAAACAAATTTTTTATAATTCTTCTATGTTTGGGAAAATAAAAGCACACACCAATTATTCATTCTAACTGACTCACACCTTCCCCATACAATTCATAATAGGATTACTTTAACTGCCCTAATCAAATATATCATTCACTATAAAAGGCATAGAATTTCTAGATTATACCTGCTCAAACTCTGATGATTCTTTAGCTGGATTTGTATCATCAAATCTCATAATCAACGTTCCTTTGAACATCTCTCTATAGTAATAATTCAAAAGGGCTGCCTTAGCATGTCCAACATGTAAATATCTGAAAAGTAAAATAATCAAATCTGAAAAAAACATGACTTTCTTTTGATAATCAACATCTCAAAAGAAAAAAAAACTTGTGTTTTTTCCTTTTAAGAGTTTTATACATCTACATATATCTTTGAATATATATATAATATATATCTTTCAACAACTCATCTAATTCTTTGTGAGCAGCTTTATAATTTCATGATGATGGATAAACCCAGGCCTACATATTTTAATGAGAAGCCCTGTTACATATATCAGGAGATGTTCAAAGGAAGCAATGCAATCTTTATAATGTTCAATTTCATACATATTTCTTTACCTTCTGAAATTCTGCAAAATATCTTTCAGGGTTTGTGTCATCAAACCTCAATATGTATTTGCCTTTAAACATCTCCCGATAGTAATAATTGATTAATGCTGCTTTACCATGTCCAATGTCTAGATATCTAAAACATTAGACATCTCCCGATAGTAATAATTGATTAATGCTGCTTTACCATGTCCAATGTCTAGATATCTAAAACTTTAAACATCTCCCAATAGTAATAATTGATTAATGCTGCTTTACCATGTCCAATGTCTAGATATCTAAAACATTAAACATCTCCCAATATTAATAATTGATAAATGCTGCTTTACCATGTCCAATGTCTAGATATCTAAAACTTTAAACATCTCCCTATAGTAATAATTGATTAATGCTGCTTTCCCATGTCCAATGTCTAGATATCTAAAACATTAAACATTTCCCGATAGTAATAATTGATTAATGCTGCTTTCCCATGTCCAATGTCTAGATATCTAAAACATTAAACATCTCCCGATAGTAATAATTGATTAATGCTGCTTTCCCATGTCCAATGTCTAGATATCTAAAACATTAAACATCTCCCAATAGTAATAATTGATTAATGCTGCTTTCCCATGTCCAATGTCTAGATATCTAAAACATTAAACATCTCCCGATAGTAATAATTGATTAATGCTGCTTTCCCATGTCCAATGTCTAGATATCTAAAACATTAAAGATCTCCCGATAGTAATAATTGATTAATGCTGCTTTACCATGTCCAATGTCTAGATATCTAAAACATTAAAGATCTCCCGATAGTAATAATTGATTAATGCTGCTTTACCATGTCCAATGTCTAGATATCTAAAACATTAAAGATCTCCCGATAGTAATAATTGATTAATGCTGCTTTACCATGTCCAATGTCTAGATATCTAAAACATTAAAGATCTCCCGCTAGTAATAATTGTTTAATGCTGCTTTCCCATGTCCAATGTCTTGAAATCTAAAACTTTAAACATCTCCCGATAGTAATAATTAATTAATGCTGCTTTCCCATGTCCAATATCTAGATATCTAAAACATTAAACATCTCTCGATAGTAATAATTGATTAATGCTGCTTTCCCATGTCCAATGTCTAGATATCTAAAACATTAAAGATCTCCTGATAGTAATAATTGTTTAATGCTGCTTTCCCATGTCCAATGTCTAGATATCTAAAACATTAAACATCTACCGATAGTAATAATTAATTAATGCTGCTTTACCAGGTCCAATGTCTAGATATCTAAAACATTAAACATCTACCGATAGTAATAATTTATGCTGCTTTACATTGTCCAATGTCCAGATATCTAAACCATGAAACAGCTTTCATATCCAACACATACAGCCCTACTATTAAATGAACACTTCATTGGTATATCTTTTTTATTCATGACTATTGTAATTTTATGTTGAAGATTTGTTAAAGATTCCATATTAAAAACATTTCACCAAATGGGTTTATCACATATATATTGAATTCAATTTCTAACTGTTCGATAAAATTCTTGTGGAATGCTTGAATATTCAACATTATTCAATATTTCATAACCATGAAATTTTCTCTGGTATAATATGCATGTCTAAATTGAATTGAGTTAACCTCCACTTACCCACTTGCTTCTGGAGGAAATCTGACCACAACTTTGCCCATCTCTGCTCCTGGGAGGTCAACAAACTTTCCTTCATCTTTTTTGATCTACAAACATTAAAGCTATACAGTTATTTCTTTGCAAATTTTAAACATATCTATGGTTAAATATTTGTAGTTCCAAATAGTGCCAGTTAAGCTTCACGTCTTGCCTTTTCAGGAAAATAGAGACCCAAGGTTCCAAAATTTGCAGTCTCAATGACTTTTAAATTGATCATTAATTAATTTGATATATAATAACAAACATGACATGCTCAGTAAATCCCATAATTTTACTTTGTTCCTCAGGCTGTTTAACTATCAGTTCACTTTCATCATCAATTAAAAGTAGCAAAAGTCAAAAGTTTCTAATTGATATAAAATTACAATCAAGTTGGCATTATATATTATGAAAATAACTACAATATACTTTATAAAAATCGCTATTAAATACTTACTGATGACTCCGTCTTTTTATCCTTTCCTCCTCCTCCTTTGACTTCAACCTTAGGCGTCTTTTTCATGATGGACGAGAAGACAGGTTGTTCACATAAATATTTATAATATCTCTTGACATTAACTGGTGCTTCTCCACTGGTATACAACTTCTGCCATGCACTATTACCTATATATTTATATAAATATTTGTTATCAGACAAAATAAGATGATGCAATAATCATGAAATGATTTTAAGATATGAAAAAAATGGAATACTGTTTATCTATATTTGTGCAACAATCAATGTGCATGAATAGTTAAACATAGATAGAAGCTGATATACTTTAGTCTGGACAAAATAATTTAGTTGTAAGTTGTTGCTAGTTTTTGAACAGCTTTTAGTTTCTGTTACAGTTAGTTCTCTTAGATCGGTATTTTGTGGTCTTTTGTGTTTATGTTGTTTTTGCTGCTTTTTGCTACCAAATTGATGAATCAAGCAATTTCTCACTGATTTTCAGTTTGTTTTTATTTTGAAATGTAGTACTCACAAAGATGTTTAACAACACCACATTCTTTTTGTCCCTGTCCAAAGTCAGGAACTTATATTCAGTGGTTGTCATTACCTGCTGTCTATCTGTTTGATTTCTTTTTCTTTTGTTGTTTTGTCATAAATGAGGCTGATGGTTTTCTCCTTTCAATTCTTTCACATTTTGTCATGTCAGGGTCTTTTATAGCAGACTATATGGTATGTGTTGTGAGAGTTATAATGGTCTGATGACTCTTGAGGTGGGGGAAGTGAGATGGGAGTGCTTCTTTTGGGTAATAGAGATTTAGCCAACTGTAAACGATTGAGTTGGGAAGTACTTCTTTAGCTCAGTCAGATAAAGCACTGACTTCCAACACAGAGGTCCTGGGTTTGAGCCCTGGATGAAACAATGTGATTTTCTTATGAGAATCATGCTCTTTGGTTACTGTACAAACCAAGATGACAATTACAATTGTAATTTAAGTTGTATGAATATTTTTAAAGTCCACATAAAACAATTAACTTTTACATACTATGTAAGCATTCCCATACTGCAAAATCAGCAATGGTTACACAATGACCAACTAGGTAGGTGATTGGTCCTAACACTGTATCAAGGTAGACAACTGCTGATGTGAAATCATTAGCACATGATAATCTCCCTTGAGCAAACAGCAACCAATGGTCTACCTACAATATATAACAATCAGATATAATTGCTTTATGTAAAACATGATTCAAGGCACTTGGTACTTTCTCAAAGATTTTAGAAAAGGTTGCCATTTGTTACAAACTTTCCCTAGTCATTTTAAGGATTTTGAGAGATAAAATTCTGCACATCAAGCATCCATGTTTAAAAAAATACAAGGGATTCAATTCTATTCTATTCTATTTAGGAAATGTGCAGAAGTTATCATAATTTCCTACTGAAACAAAAGATACATTGTAACCTCTACTAAAATATGACGATGATATGCACAAACATTGTGGATTTGTCCTGGTCATGTCTTGTTGGATATTTTACAATGCCCAGAATGGCTTTATTTAATTTCCATTAATAGCAACCCATATTTAAATCCAAATCATACATACATGTACCACAACAAAAAGAATTATTTTTCTTATAAAGACAACTTACCTCTGTTTTTTCAACAGCTGTATTTCCTTGAATACCAAGGTCTGGAAAACTTCTGGCCAAAAATCGGCAGATTGAGTGGTTCGAACTGAATGAAGTGTTCCTATGAAAATCAATAATCGTAAGTTTAAAATTCAATGCTACTTTTTGTCTGAACAAAGGGTATAATTATGTTTGTATTGTTTCTGCATTTTACAAAGATATTGTTGGGCAAATGATGACTGTATTAGTTTTAAATTTTGCCCTACAAAGACTGTAATTTGCTAATATTTCCATTCATCTGTTTAGTCTTAAATGCACATGTTTAGTGTATTGAAATCAAGCAAACAATTCTACTCAAACAAGTATCAGTCTTGAACTTGAAGTGAGTTGAGAGCTCTTTAACGGAGTTGAAGGCTTCTTTATGACTTAGAGATGAAGAATAGCAATAAAATATATATTCCCTTGTTTTGGGTTTTTCAGGTGTCAATAGGGATTTTGTGTCAAGAAATCCACCATCCCTTTATTTAAAACCATATTGCAATCACATTATTAGTTATTGGTCTTTTTTTTGTTATCAAGTGATTTATCATGATCAGGATTCCAGCAGTACCTGGATATTTCTCAAATTACTCAAACCTACAGATGCCAAAGGGCACTTTCCAATAGGCTATTTCTGGAATCTTGTCTTTCACCGGAAAAGATCGTCAATTTTGCACGCCTTTATAACGTCATTTACCAGATAGAAGGCGCGCCTGTATCCCTGCTCTATTAAAGTTTCAAGCACTTTCAGAATCGTCATTCTGCAGGGTAGTCTAGAAATAATTTACGTTCCGTAAGTACGTAATCTTAATTCCCGTACGACTGAAGGGAGGGTGACCAACTTATTAGATTTAATTTCCCAAATAATTTGTGCAGTATAAGATCAAACTTTTTCACCTGTTCGCTCGACATGTGTTGGAAGTGACGATGCCTACATTTTGGTCACGAGGTGATGGAAGTCACATGACAGATTCAACTAACTACCATATCCCGGAACTGGCGTATACTTTCAACCAAGTTTAGATACAGATGTCAACTTTCCGTAAAGACAAAAATCTTCCAATATTTACTTCTTATCATTTTAGTAGTAGTTTTCATTCATTATTTTTCATTTATATTATAAAATGACCATCTAATTTGTAAGCAGATTTACAACTGAACTTTTAGAGTGCATGTTTCAAGAAAAATCTCTAAGTTTGCTTGTTTGACTTGCAAAATAGACTGGTGAACCATTAGTTGTTTACTAGTCATTGTAAATATGGAAGCAGACTGGTCAAACAGGTTTTACAAGTATTTCTTTTTCTACCTGTCCCATGATTGCCTGGTAATTTTGATTTTACGGTATTCCATCAAACAAACAAACTGAAATTCAGTTTTCTATTTACACACTCAAATATATATTCTTTAACATATACATACATAATAAATGTTTTGACTAGTTTTACATGTCTGCCTTACATTTAAAATACATTTTATCACAAACAACAACTTCGATTAAAGTATACAATAAAAATATTTTCATGTGGTTAGTCCCTAACCTCATATCAAAGTTGATTCCCAATTCCTGCAAATGAAAATTAGTGAGCAATAACATGTAGAAACTAATCTGAATTGTCACAATCATAATAAAATGCTCCGCTGGGCGCAGCTTGATACGACCGCAGAGGTCGAACCCTGAACAGTTGGGGGAAGTATGGACACAACATTCAAGCTTGATACAGCTTTGGATTTGGATTGTGATTAAATATTGGACACAGCATAGGTTTCTAACACAGATTGAATGTGGTCTAAGAACTTAAAAATTTTAAATTGGACATTCACCTATTATGGTCCAATATCCAAAATCTAAATACATGGTTAGATTCAGCATATCAAAGAACCCCAAGAATTCAATTTTTGATGAAATCAAACAAAGTTTAATTTCGGACCCTTTTGACCTCAATGTGGACAAAGTTGATAACGGGGCCCAAAAATCAAAAATCTAAATACATGGTTAGATTCAGCATATCAAAGAACACCATATATTCAATTTTTGTTGAAATCAAACAAAGTTTAATTTTGGACCCCGATTTGGACCAACTTGAAAACTGGGCCCATAATCAAAAATCTAAATACATGTTTAGATTCAGCATATCAAAGAACCCTAAGAATTCAATTTTTGTTAAAATCAAACTAAGTTTAATTTTGGACCCTTTGGACCTTAATGTAGACCAATTTGAAAACGGAACCAAAAATTAAGAATCTAAATACACGGTTAGATTCGGCATATCAAAGAACCCCAATAATTCAATTTTTGATGAAATCAAACAAAGTTTAATTTTGGACCCTTTTGACCTCAATGTGGACAAAGTTGATAACGGGGCCCAAAAATCAAAAATCTAAATACATGGTTAGATTCAGCATATCAAAGAACCCCATATATTCAATTTTTGTTGAAATCAAACAAAGTTTAATTTTGGACCCCGATTTGGACCAACTTGAAAACTGGGCCCATAATCAAAAATCTAAATACATGTTTAGATTCAGCATATCAAAGAACCCTAAGAATTCAATTTTTGTTAAAATCAAACTAAGTTTAATTTTGGACCCTTTGGACCTTAATGTAGACCAATTTGAAAACGGAACCAAAATTTAAGAATCTAAATACACAGTTAGATTCGGCATATCAAAGAACCCCAATAATTCAATTTTTGATGAAATCAAACAAAGTTTAATTTTGGACCCTTTGGACCTCAATGTGGACCAATTTAAAAACGGGGCCCAAAATCCAAAAACTAAATACACGGTTATATTCAGCATATTAAAGAACCCCATGAAATCAAGAATAAAACCCCATTGAAATTGGTCAAGAAATAAGCAATTTAAAGGAAGTATCTTCTTTTGCACAATCCTGTGCTATTAAATATTTCTTGCTATTGCGCAATACTGTACAATTGACAATTTCTTGCTATTGCGCAATATTGTGCTATTGGATATTTCTTGCTATTGCGCAATACTGTGCAATTGAAGATTTCTTGCTATTGTGCAATACTGTGCAATTGAAAATTTCTTGCTATTGCACAATACTTATTATCTCCTACCATATCATTATTATTTGATTTTAAATATAAATCAGAAATAACCAACTTAAAATGGAAAATTTTAAAAGAAACAAAAAAGGAAAAAAAGAAAAAAAAGGAAAAAAAAATAAATCCCCCCCCCAAAATTTTTTGAACCCCCATTATGATTCATCACCCCCAAACTCAATCCCAGCCTTCCCTTTGTGGTATGGTACCTTGCAGTACAATTTCAGAGAGATCCATACACTTGAACACAAGTTATTGTCTGGAAACTAGAAAAAAATGTGTTTTTTGGCCCCTTTTTGGCCCCAAATTCCTAAACGTTTAGGGCAATTACCCTCAAACTCAAACCCAGCTTTCCCTTTGTGATATGGAACCTTGTAGTACAATTTCAGAAAGATCCATACACTTACACACAAGTTATTGTCATGAAACTAGAAAAATGCTTGTTTTTTGCCCCTTTTTTGGCCCCTAATTCCTAAAATTTGGAGGCAATTACCCCCAAAATCAATCCCAGCATTCCTTTAGTGATATGGAACCTTGTGGTACAATGTCAGAGAGATCCATACACTAACACACAAGTTATGTCTGGAAGTTACAAAAATGCTTATTTTTGGCCCCTTTTTGGCCCCTAATTCCTTTACTGTTATTACCATAACCCCCAAAATCAATCCCAACCTTCCTTTTGTGGTATTGAACCTTATGGTAAAATTTCATGGAGATCCATTCACTTAAACAAAAGTTAGAGTGCGAAAACCAATGTGTCTTCGGACGACGCCGGACGACGACGACGACGACGCCAACGTCATACCAATATACGACCACAAAAATTTTTTTGCGGTCGTATAAAAACTTACTTATCAACTACCAATGTTGTACTATTTCCAAGCTCTATCTTGACAGACTTTCCTGCTTTCACTGCAAACTCTGCCGTCAATAAGGCAGCTGAAATACATTAAAACATCAATAAGCTGTTATTGCAGAATATCAGTATGAGCAGAAGTTAGCTGATTGCCCTTTTGAGATAGAAATGAGTAGGTATGATATGGTCACTTTTTTAGTTCCTTGAATTCCAAAATAATTCTTTAAATGTTCACGATATAAATCTGGCAGATGCTGCTGTCAGAGTAAAATGTGTAATGTCCAGATTACCCTGTACTCAATCTGATTTGTATCTTTCAAATGGTTAATAAAATGCTCTGCTGGGCACAGCTTGATACGACCGCAGAGGTCGAACCCTGAACAGTTGGGGCAAGTATGGACACTACATGTACATTCAAGTTTGATACAGCTCTGGTTTTGGATTATGATTAAATATTTGACATAGCATAGGGTTCTGACACAGAATGAATGTATCAAAGAACTGGAAAAATTGAAATTGGACTTTCATGGCCCTATTTCCAAAATATAAATACATGGTTAGATTCAGGTTATCATAGAACCCTAAGAATTTGATTTTTGATGAAATCAAACAAACTTTAATTTGTGGACATCGTGTAAATGTAAGTTGTCTGCTAAAATAGTCGTCTACATAAGGCGAAAAACGATGACATATAGTGGCAATAAGTTTACTTTATGTTCATCCGTCGTTGTTAAATGTGGAGAGACAAAAGTCAAAACATTGACAATAAAATGCTCCGCTGGGGCGCAGCTTGATACGACCGCAGAGGTCGAACCCTGAACAGTTGGGGCAAGTATGGACACAACATTCAAGCTTGATACAGCACTGAATTTGGATTGTAATTAAATATTTGACACAGCATAGGTTTCTGACACAGAATGAATGTGGTCTAAGAACTTAAAAAATTTTAATTTATCTATTCAAACCATATCATTATTATTTGCTTTTATATATAAATCAGAAATAACCAATTTAAAATGGAAAATTTTAAAGAAAAAAAAAATCCCCCCCCCCCCAATTTTTTGAACCCCCTTATGATTTATCACCCCCAAACTCAATCCCAGCCTTCCCTTTGTGGTATGGTACCTTGCAGTACACATACATGTGATGGACTGTGAAACTAAGATCAGGAGTTTGGGAAATTTTGGTCAGGAGATTAGGACTCAGATCAGGAGGTTTTTAATCGACATAAATTCTGTCGTAAATGTAACCGTGTGCTGTAGAAATTGTCTGTTAAAGTGTGTTTTCTTCAACATTCCATCCGAATGTATTATGTTTATAGTACCCTTGTACTTATAAATTTTCTCTATCTTTTTAAACTTTCAACTTGTTCAATCTAACATTCTTCTTTTTTAGTATGTTCTTTACATTTTTTAGGTCATATCTTTTTTGCCATTATTCATTGCAATCAGAACATTTGCTTATCTATCTGCAAGTAGATCTTTTATTTTTATCTTTATGCAAGTAGATTTTTAATGCATAATAAGTAACAAATACAAACTATTATCATGGGTCATAGTTATTATATAAATTTCACTTTAAGCCTTGAAAGGAAGTATAGAACCCTCAAATAATTTTCAAATTATTATTTTTTTTATTTGTCCTATGACATTTAAAATCATTTAATTACCATCCTATTATGATTATTTGTTCAATTTATATTTTATTTATATTCTTTTAAAAATTTACATTATTTAAAGGAAAGTAACTTAAAACAGGATAAATCAAGGGAAGTAACCCAACATTCATTTTAAATACACAAAGTTTTATTACACAACGGCAGTTAGCCTGAGGTAAAAATCGTTGAATACCAGTATGTTTGACACCCAAGGTGACAAGTGAAGCCATATAATTATGCATGTTAATTGATTTACAGGTAAAATATAACTTCAGGTAATGTCAGTTACACCAGATATGTCGGGCTGAAATTTTTCATTCATGAAATATTTCATACATGGGATTTATTTGTCTTCAACAGGAGGTCGGGAGGAGACCCCTGAAAACGGGATTATTGTACTCCCGTCGGGAGGTTCACATGTATAAACTGTACAATTTCAGAGAGATCCATACACTTGAACACAAGTTATTGTCTTGAAACTAGAAAAATGCTTGTTTTTTGGCCCCTTTTTGGCCCCAAATTCCTAAACATTTAGGGCAATTACCCCCAAACTCAAACCCAGCTTTCCCTTTGTGATATGGAACCTTGCAGTACAATTTCATAAAGATCCATACACTTACACACAAGTTATTGTCCTGAAACTAGAAAAATGCTTGTTTTTTTGCCCCTTTATGGCCCCTTATTCCTCAAATTTCTAGGGAATTACCCCCAAAATCAATCCCAGCCTTCCCTTTGTGGTATGGTACCTTGCAGTTCAATTTCAGAGAGATCCATACACTTGAACACAAGTTATTGTCTGGAAACTAGAAAAATGCTTATTTTTGGCCCCTTATTCCTAAATGTTGTGGGCAATTACCCCCAAAATCAATTCCAGCTTTCCCTTTGTGATATGGTACCTTGCAGTACAATTTCAGAGAGATCCATACACTTACACACAAGTTATTGTCATTAAACTAGAAAAATGCTTGTTTTTTGCCCCCTAATTCCTAAAATTTGGAGGCAATTACCCCCAAAATCAATCCCAGCATTCCCTTTGTGATATGGAACCTTGTGGTACAATGTCAGAGAGATCCATACACTTACACACAAGTTATTGTCATGAAACTAGAAAAATGCTTGTTTTTTGCCCCTTTTTGGCCCCTAATTCCTTAACTGTTGGTACCATAACCCCCAAAATCAATCCCAGCCTTCCCTTTGTGATATGGAACCTTGTGGTACAATGTCAGAGAGATCCATACACTAACACACAAGTTATGTCTGGAAGTTACAAAAATGCTTATTTTTGGCCTCTTTTTGGCCCCTAATTCCTTAACTGTTGGTACCATAACCCCCAAAATCAATCCCCACCTTCCTTTTGTGGTATTGAACCTTATGGTAAAATTTCATAGAGATCCATTCACTTAAACTAAAGTTAGAGTGTGAAAACCAATGTGTCTTCGGACGACGACGACGACGCCAACGTCATACCAATATACGACCACAAAATTTGTTTGCGGTCGTATAAAAACCGGTTGTGTCGATATCACGAGGATGAAACACGGAACGATGTCTAGAGTGAGTAGTCTAGACACCGAAAGCTACAAGCTTCTAAAAACGGACATGGTTACACTTAGCTGTTGAACTGAAGCTCTTAGACCCTTATGATATTGTTTGACATTTTGTGGACATTGTCAAAAAATATCACAAGGACCTAAGCTCTACGGTTCTGCAACTAGGTGTACACTATGTGAGTGATAATCTGATGGGAACATTAACATTTACACCTGGTATTGAAGAGGCTTTTAGAATAGTCAAAAAGTTTGATAAAAATTTAAAATATACATGAACATCTTATACAGTACACAGAGATGTAGATGTTAGTCTGACAGCCGATAAAAAATGCAAATACTTAAGGTACAACAAAATCTGCATTTGATTTAATGATGAATTCCTCCAACACGAAGAAATATCCTACACCAAAGGATGCCTCATAAAATTTTTTTTACAGGTATGTTCAATGCAAATGAAATGAATTCTCTCAAAGAGGAGATTGGTTCCTTTAGGATAAGGGGAACCTTCTCCCATCTCCTCTTTGCTTTTTTTTTATAACCTGGGTTTAGGGTTGGGGGGAAATCCCTTATCATATGGGGGAACCCCTGCCCAAATTTTTTTAGGGGTACGTAAAAAACATCTCCCCGATTCAAAAAAAAAGGGGGCTGTGAAATACAAACAAAATGATTTCTGGTTTCCCTAGGATAATGGAACTTTCTGCCATCTCATTGTTGTTATCACACCAGTTGGTAGATTTAAAGATCTGTTTTAACCTTTGTTCATTTTCATAATAATGTATCATATTTTGCAAATTTGCGACATACATTTGTAACTTTTTGAAATTATGCAAGTCAGAAACATTTTTGATGTGCATGTGTATCAAAATATAAAAACTTCATTTTTCTTGAACTACACAAAAACTCCAAATAAATGTAACTCTTTATATATAAAAGTCATTTAATAAATCAAAAGAAAACTGGAAACGTCAACATGTCACGAAATAGAAGTTCCGTCATAATACAAGTTCTAAATGGAATAAATATTGTGGGATATTATTTCCACTGGAATAAATATTACAGTATATGTTCCTAACGGAATAAATGGTATAGAATATTTGTTCCAACAGGAACAGATATTATGACTTTGTTTATAACAAAGTTTCCAGTGGAACTTCTGTTAGGAAGAACAAATATATGTTGACAAACAATGACACAGCAATCAATAGTAAAAGATACCAAATATAAGTGTTTAATTTTTTATTTAATATTTACAAAAATTTCATTTCCTTCCTGTATCAGATGAAAAAAGGTCTTTGTATTAATGGTTTCCTTTTTTTTTACAGGAGATGCATTGCAGGGAAAAGCTTTTGTATGTTTACAATTGTCATGTTCAACATATATTGAGTTTCCTTTCTATTCATCAAGTGTTGCTATCAATGTGCTGCACCCAATGCACCAAGGGATGAAAATACCTTCATGAAAACTGACAAAGCTGTGTTACCAGTTTGCCCAAACTTGTGTGCAGAAGGGAATAGCATAACAAATGCCAATAAAATGACATTTCTTCTACAGCAGTATCTGTCAGACATTCAAATTTAGTTACAAAACAGTCAAATCTAGTCATTGAATAAAAGTCTGAAAGCAATTTTAATTCTATTTTCTCTTTTTCAGAAGAAAATTTTGTGGATTAAAAAAAAAAAAAAAAACTTTTTTTACCTACCTACCTACCCACTTTTGAAAAGTAGGGAAGGGAGAGGGGAAACAAACATATTTTAAAATTTGGCTTGGCCCTAAGAATTTGATGTTTTTTTTAAATCCGGCCAAAAGCTTTCATGTCGATCCGTCCCCACGTGGATCCGGCCCAAGTCGATCCGTCCCACGTCGATCCGGCCCAACGTCGATCCGGCCCAACGTCGATCCGGCCCATATCTAAAGTCGATCCGGCCCAATAAAAAAATATATTTATAAGGAATGAAAATAAAGATATATATTAATTGTAATTCATAAATGTTTATGAATTTTATTATAATGTAAAAGGTGTACGGTAAAACAAAATGGCCTTTGACAAATATTTTCTTTAGCTGATACAAATTTTGTTTTTGTTTTAAGTTCTTAAAACTTCTCAAATTGAGAAATGTTGTTTGATTTGCCGAATCCTTTCTATAAAAGAGGAGACAGAATGCGTTTGCTTTTAATATCACAATGGCTTTTCCTTGTGTGGTATGTAAAAAAATGAAAAAAAAAAAAGAAAAAAAAATGTGTGGTATGTGACCAACCATTGTTAAAAGTTTTTGAGACTAGAGACTCATTTGCCTAATCGAATACTTTTAGTTAAACATGTCAGGCAGACCGACAAAGTTTGAACTATATATCAAATACATAATACATCTGACGAGAAATTGAGTATGGAAACTTCCACACAATTACCAGATGATATAACAGCAGTCATTTCTCTCGTTGAGAGTCAACCTGCCGATTGGATACTAACCAAACGGAATGGCAAATACTCGATCAAGATAAAACGGCGTCAAATCGAAAGACAGAAAACTGTGACGAAAAAGAGGTCATCAAAAGCAATTCAAGATAGAAATAACCGTCGACGACAAGCTTTCCTCTCTCGCAAAAAACAACAACAGTCAGGAGGCCCGACTTTAAACACCGAGGAGCTGGAAACATTAGCTATTTTGTGTGTGAATTAAATAAAATAAAAATCGCCATGACATTCAAAGTTATCATGGAAAATAACTTCATATTAATATGCTGAAGCTGCTAAACAAACAGACACAATCACACTCATTTTCGTATCGATGTAAAATAATTCTTTGACTGGTAACCCTCCAATACTTCACTTACCTGTTGTCATCCATCAACGATACTTTTTACAAATTCCATTTATACTGTTAAAATTTGTCACAAAATCCTCCAAAGTCAATATAGTTTATTCATATTTTATTATGGGGACGGATCGACGTGGGCCGGATCGACTTGGGACGGATCGACTTTGGGCCGTATCGACTTGGGGCCGGATCGGTTTGGGGACGGAACGACCGGATACCGGCCAAAATACTACAAATTTTAAATAGAAATAGTTGCGATGTAACTATTTACACAAGGTTACTTCTTTTTGACACATCACATTGAAAATGACAAATAAATTATCCCTCAAATATGCCTTATTTGTGCGGAAACGTCAGTTTTTGGTAAATTTTCAATATTTCCAACAGTTTTTTACATAATTTACTTTGGACACCATCCCTGAACCAGAATGTTTTGTGTCTAGGGATTGAATATCATGATTGGCAACTTTTGGCTACTGAACATTTTTGATCGCCTCTGGGTGTGGATTTTCTCACTGTGTTGAAGACCCTTTGGTGACAAAATCTGATAGACCTACGTACTAGGGGGCAACATAAATAGCAACTAATAAAGACTTCTAAGTTCTATAAATATTCTTTTTATCCGACCACCATCTCTGACTGGAATTCACTACCTGAAGCAATAGGTATGTCTGACACCCTGGAATCCTTCAAAAATGGCATATCCACTGTAACATTTGAAGGACCCACACCAACTTATTAAACTACCAATGCCACTGTACATAATGTATTTACGTAATTCCATAGATTATTTTTCTTTATTGTTTATATTAATTTTAATTAAGTTCATATGTACATAGCACACAACTGTTTACACTGCTACCTAGGAGTCTACTCCCGTATTCGGAAGAGGAAGAAGTGGCCTTGGGGTGTTTTCTGCTCTTTGACTTTGCCTTTAGGCTTTGTCGGGTTGTTGTCTCTTTGACCAGGTCAGGAATAACCACCAATTGGTGGATTATACCTCAATTGACGTATAATCCACCAATTGACATATAATGGTATAGACCAATTGACGTATAATTCTTTGTTTTTCAAAGCAAATTTTTCAACCAAAATGGAGCATTGTTTTCTTAAAACCATATTATTGTATGAAAACATGTCAAACATTCCTAGTTTAGTATAGTGACATAACATATTGCATTTAATCAATAATTGTATTTGCAGTTTCTTCTATTGTTATCTTGTCAATTCTTGATTGGCAAATTTACCACTAATCACCTGTCAATGGACATCAATACTGTCTGTAGTCATGTGATTATGAGTACAACTCCACAGGTGAATGGAGCTCTTTGTTAATACTTGACTTTCATTATTAAAAGTCAATCATGGTCAATAGTACAGATGTTTCAACAAAAGAATTGTTGTACACATGCATTCTCAAGAGGTGCAACAGGCTTTGACAAAACTGAAACTTTCGGAGGACTCAATAATGGTCATAAAATAGGTTGTAAGTTGCAAAATGATGCTCCTATCTCACACTAGCATTTTATAACAAAAAAACTTGCATTATACGTCAATTGGTCTATACCAATATATGTCAATTGGTGGATTATACGTCAATTGAGGTATAATCCACCAATTGGTGGTTATTCCTGACCTGTTGTCGTGTTGACACATTGTGACATTCCCCGTTTCCATCCTCAATTCTTTTAAGTAGATATTCTTTTCACATTTTCTTAATCAGAACAAAGATAGTCTTACCAATAGCAGGTTTATCTTTCGATGTGGAAAAAGAAAATGCCATATTTGGAGACTTTAGTGTTGCTCTCCTTCGCCGGCGTGTTTCGTCAGCCTAGTTTAGTCCTTGAAAAGCTTTCTTGATATAATATTTTTATTTTGATAAAAAACGTGTAAAGGACCAGGACAAATAATATTGAACAGAAAAAATGTGCCGGAATAACTACGGAAAAGTTCCGATATTTGAACTGGTATCTTTTATTTTTATAACTTTTCTTCCTTTGCATAAATCTATTTCAGAACCAGTGCGAATCCTAAACAGCCATGGGAAACCTCGTCATCGTTGGCGCCTGGTGCAGAAATTGCGTTTAAAACAGTAATTATGTACTCACAAAACTGAACAATATTATTTTATTTTCCATGTATTTGAAGTGTTTTCCCCTTACACTTACAGATTACTGGTGTTAGAAAACATGGAAAAAAATCAAAACTAAAAATCTTTAAATTTATACCGTCAGTGTCACTGTTTAAAACAAGTTAAAATGTTTACAGTAACTGTGTAAGAATTTCTAGTTTCCTCTCATTTTTAATTCTACAGGGGTGAGCACAATATAAGGCAATTATTCCATTTAAAAAACATTGTTTATTAATTTTAAAATTTAGTTTTGAAACTTATCAGTTTTAGCCGGGGCGTTTTTTTTTTGTTCTTCGGTAGTGAGCCAGAAGATGTTCATTTCTGTTTTTTTTTTGCATTGGGAAGATCTTCTGGCTCTCTTCTACCTCTTCCTTTTAAATAGGTGGTTTAGACGGCAGAGGCACATAACAAACATGGTGTCGCTAAGTCCAAATGACATTGATAAATTTATAAATGCAACTATAATAGAATGTGAGCTTTGTGATAAACGTTTTTATGGTATGGCAGCCTTAGTAGGACATCCCTGTAGGGACGATAAGCGGGATAAATACAAGAACTACACGGACAATAACAGTAAGGGGACTATTGTTTGATATTCTGGGGAAGGGAGGGGGCAGGACGATTTTTTGTGGATTTATTATTCATTTTTATCTGTCGCTAATCATGTCTTTTTTTCAGCTCTTACCAGGCCACTATATTCATATGTAAAATCCTCCTGTCCCCCACCCCATCCCCCCAAAAAAAATATCAAATGGTTTTCCCCTCTTTTAACACAAGTTTAACATGTTTAAATTGATTTATTTTTGGTGGCTTATTTTTAACGTCCAGTGGCAAATATTACATGCATGTTCAGGAAAACACGAGTTTAAAAATCAGGTATATAATATAAAAAAAGCCTTTAAAGGAGATGTGGTATGATTGCCAATGAGGCAACTATTCATCGGAGTTCAAATGAATGGATGTAAGAAATTATAAGCAACCTTACGGTTTTCAGCAATGACAAAAACCCATACTGTATAGTCGGCTATAAAAGTCCCGACATGAAAAATGATAATCAATTCAAACGAAAAATCTAATGGCCTAATTATATATAACAAAACAATTTACAAAAAATCAAATATGAGTCGACAGATATGAACCAACGACAACCACTGAACTACAGACTCCTGACTTGGGACAGGCACATAAAGAATATGGCAGGGTGAAACATGTTTGTGAGCGCTCATCCCTCCGCTAAACTGGGATAGTGGTGTATCAGTACCACATGAACAAACTGTAAAAATCAGTTGCAATTAGATTAACTCAAAAGATCGGTACGAGACTCAAAAAACAAATAACATTAAGACAATAGACACAAAGCACCGAAATAAGAGTATTTGCAGCTAATGAAAGTTTAAAGCTAATTACAAATAACACTGAAATAAATCTCCCAGATTAAAGTATCAATCAGTACACAAGCAACAGATTTAGTCATGAACAGTCTGAGAAACACCATGACCTTGTATACATGTACATGCATATACAATTAATGTTTTTGAAAAGTGGTGGTCCAAAGGTTTTGCCCATCGAAATTTTGCAATAGAAATAATAGTTAGGACCAGCAGAATTTCTTCAAGGACCACCAGGATAAATGATTTTGAGATTTCTGCGATGTCTTTGCTTTATACAAAAATAATCCAGTTTGGTCACTTTAAAAAAAAGTGGATAGACAAGATGTCATTTTCGATCATATGCCAGAGAAACATTGACAAATTCTTGTACAGTTTGAGATTATTCCTGAAAGTCAAATGGTCGGGGCTTTAAGCCGGATTTGTTTAGCAAAATTAAGTAAGGACAGCATAAAGAAAAAAATGTCACGAACACAATGATTACTTCCAACCAATTTTCTTTGTTTTTACACGTATTGTATAACTGCATCAATGCCAAAACAGAGCACACTATATTATTGTAATGTCTATCGTATCGGAACTAAAGTATCTTAATTTTCTAATGAATCGAATCATCGTAAACTTCATTTATGTAATCCAAAATAAAAAAAATCAGCTATTTTCGCGACAGCAAATTGAATTTTTGTTTTATTGCTTCTTCTACAGAATATCTCCAGAAGAGATCCAGATTCATTTTTTTGGACTCTTCACCAGAAGACATTCTGGAGATGTACAGAAGAGACCAATAAAACACGCCCCCGGTATCAGGTCGGTTCACGCCTAATACACGTTCGCACCCCACATGTTCGCCCCCTGGGTCCGTTCCATCCCTACACGTTAGCACCCTTTTTTTTATTCAAAAACCTGATGAATTATTAGATGTTTTTTAGATGTTTATATCAACTATTTTTATTTTCATAAATAAAAATTTGGGAATTTTTAAATGAAATATTGTTTTAAATTGATTTGATGATTAATTATTATATGTTAATTATGATTGATTACTGTTAATATGGTGTTTACACAGCTAAACTTGGTGCCATTTTATGTGTTTGAAAATCGTGATTGTTGTTTTAACTATCTTTGATGTAAATTCTGCATTGGTGTTATTGTTATGTGTTTGACAATCGTGGTTGTTGTTTTAACTAGCTTTGATGTAAATTCTGCATGTAGTTAGCATGTATTAAGCTTGGTATGAGTAAAAACAATGAAGGTTCAAAATGTTATTGTTGTTGAGTTTAATAGCGGTTTGGTATCTTAACATTAAAAAAATATTCGACACAAAAAACCTTTTTAGAAAGACACTTTATTTTGAAACAATGAAAAAAAAAATTGTAGCAATACACTAACCAAAACACAATTAAAAAAATATTCAACACAAAAAACGTCACTTTATTTTGAAACAATGAAAAAAAAAATTATAGCAATGTAATAACCAAAACACGATTAAAACATTATTCAACACAAAAATCTTTATAAGAAAGTCACTTCATTTTGAAACAATGAACAAAAAAATATTTATAGCAATACACTAACCAAAAAACGATTGAAAAATTATTTAACACAAAACCAATAAAAGGGGAGCGAATGTGTAGGGTGTGAACGTGAAAGGGGTCGAACGTGAATGAGAGCGAACATGTTTTTGGGTGAATGGACCCGGATTTGTTTTAGCCCCTGTATAATAAACAAGGATAATAACAAGTGAGAGGGGTGACACGAATCTGGGTCCTTTCGCCCAAAATCACGTTCGCTCCAATTCACGTTCGCCCCCTTTCACGTTCGCACCCCACATGTTCACACCCTCTTTATTGGTTTTGTGTTGAATAATTTTTAATCGTGTTTTAGTTAGTGTGTTGCTATAAATACATTTTTTTTTATTGTTTCAAAATACAGTGACAGTCTAAAACTATAAGCCGGTTTTCTTTAATGTTTTATTAATTATTTTGACGAAATGAATAATAAATAAAAAAATTGTCATGATGATCATGGCATTGCATGGCAAAGTTCATTCATCTAAGACTTGTAAAGGAAAGGCGGAAGATACCAAATGACTATCAAAATCATCACAATGATTTTGCCACAACAAGAATAAAACAAAAACCTGGCAGGCCACAAATCACATTTTTTTAGGTGTTTATGGTGAATACAGCACAAACAACATTTTCCAAAAGACCAAAAAAATGAAAAAAGTATATTTTAACAAAACGCATTTGACTAGCAGGTCGAACAACGGATGTTCTTAAACCCTGCTGACTGCCATTGGCGATTGCCAAATAAACGGATCACCAGATGTAACAAAATGGATCTTAACTATTAATTTACTACCAAACAGAAAACAATAAACTTGCGGAAAAGATGGTATACTGCAAACAAAAGGTGCAAAAATTAGTACACCATATCCGGATTTCGACAATTAATGTCTCTTCAGTGATGTTAGGAATCAAAACTTTATTTGGAGACCATATAATTTACCTCAATTTCACAAAGGGAATGCTGAGATTGATTTTGGGGGTAATTGCCTCAAAATTTTAGGAATTAGGGGCCAAAATAGGGGCAAAAAACAAGCATTTTTATACGACCGCAAAAATTGAAAATTTTTTGGTCGTATATTGGTATGACGTTGGCGTCGTCGTCGTCGTCGTCGTTGTCGTCGTCGTCGTCGTCGTCGTCTGGCGTCGTCCGGCGTCGTCCGAAGACACATTGGTTTTCGCACTCTAACTTTAGTTTAAATGAATGGATCTCCATGAAATTTTACCATAAGGTTCAATACCACGAAAGGAAGGTGGGGATTGATTTTGGGGGTTATGGTACCAACAGTTAAGGAATTAGGGGCCAAAAAGGGGCCAAAAATAAGCATTTTTGTAACTTCCAGACAATAACTTGTGTGTAAGTGTATGGATCTCTCTGACATTGTACCACAAGGTTCCATATCACAAAGGGAAGGCTGTAATTGATTTTGGGGGTAATTGCCTCAAAATTTTAGGAATTAGGGGCCAAAAAAGGGGCAAAAAACAAGCATTTTTTAGTTTCATGACAATAACTTGTGTGTAAGTGTTTGGATATTTCTGAAATTGTACTAAAAGGTTCCATATCACAAAGGGAAAGCTGGAATTGAGTTTGGGGGTAATTGCCCGAAACGTTTAGGAATTGGGGGCCAAAAAGGGGCCAAAAATAAGCATTTTTCTAGTTTCCAGACAATAACTTGTGTTCAAGTGTATGGATCTCTCTGAAATTGTACTGCAAGGTACCATACCACAAAGGGAAGGCTGGGATTGAGTTTGGGGGTGATGAATCATAAGGGGGTTCAAAAAATTTGGGAGGGGGGGGGATTTTTTTTTTCTTTTTTTTTCTTTTTTTCCTTTTTTTTTTCTTTTAAATTTTCCATTTTAAGTTGGTTATTTCTGATTAATATTTAAAAGCAAATAATAATGATATGGTAGGAGATACACACCAAACAGGATGTGTAAATTATTATATAATAAGTATTGTGCAATAGCAAGAAATTTTCAATTGCACAGTATTGCACAATTGCAAGAAATCTTCAATTGCACAGTATTGCGCAATAGCAAGAAATCTTCAATTGCACAGTATTGCGCAATAGCAAGAAATATCCAATAGCACAATATTGCGCAATAGCAAGAAATTGTCAATTGTACAGTATTGCACAATAGCAAGAAATATTCAATTGCACAGTATTGTGCAAAAGAATATACTTCGTATAAATTGCTTATTTCTTGATCAATTTCAATGGGGTTTTATTCTTGAATTCTTGGGGTTCTTTAATATGCTTACGTGTATTAAGTTTTTGGATTTTGGGCCCCGTTTTTAAATTGGTCCACATTGAGGTCCAAAGGGTCCAAAATTTAACTTTGTTTGATTTCATCAAAAATTGAATTATTGGGGTTCTTTGATATGCTGAATCTAAACATGTATTTAGATTTTTGATTATGGGCCCAGTTTTCAAGTTGGTCCAAATCGGGGTCCAAAATTAAACTTTGTTTGATTTCAACAAAAATTGAATATATGGGGTTCTTTGATATGCTGAATCTAACCATGTATTTAGATTTTTGATTTTTGGGCCCCGTTATCTACTTTGTCCACATTGAGGTCAAAAGGGTCCAAAATTAAACTTTGTTTGATTTCATCAAAAATTGAATTCTTGGGGTTCTTTGATATGCTGAATCTAACCATGTATTTAGATTTTTTATTTGTGGACCCGCTATCAAATTGGTTCATATTGAGGTCAAAAGGGTCCAAAATTAAACTTTGTTTGATTTCATCAAAAATTGAATTATTGGGGTTCTTTGATATGCCAAATCTAACCGTGTATTTAGATTTTTAATTTTGGGTCCCGTTTTTAAATTGGTCTACATTAAGGTCCAAAGGGTCCAAAATTAAACTTAGTTTGATTTTAACAAAAATTGAATTCTTGGGGTTCTTTGATATGCTGAATCTAAACATGTGTTTAGATTTTTGATTATGGGCCCAGTTTTCAAGTTGGTCCAAGTTGGGGTCCAAAATTAAACTTTGTTTGATTTTAACAAAAATTGAATATATGGGGTTCTTTGATATGCTGAATCTAACCATGTATTTTGATTTTGGACATTGGACCATAATAGGTAAATTAAAAAAATTGAAGTTCTTAGACCACATTCTTTCTGTGTCAGAAACCTATGCTGTGTCAAATATTTAATCACAATCCAAATTCAGAGCTGTATCAAGCTTGAATGTTGTGTCCATACTTGCCCCAACTGTTCAGGGTTCGACCTCTGCGGTCGTATCAAGCTGCGCCCAGCGAAGCATTTTATTCTAGTTTCCAGACAATAACTTGTGTTCAAGTGTATGGATCTCTCTGAAATTGGCCTGCAAGGTACCATACCACAAAGGGAAGGCTGGGATTGATTTTGGGGGTAATTGCCTCAAAATTTTAGGAATTGGGGGCAAAAAAGGGGCAAAAAACAAGCATCTTTCTAGTTTCATGACAATAACTTGTGTGTAAGTGTATGGATTTTTATGAAATTGTACTACAAGGTTCCATATTACAAAGGGAAAGCTGGGTTTGAGTTTGGGGGTAATTGCCCTAAACGTTTAGGAATTTGGGGCCAAAAAGGGGCCTAAAAACAAGCATTTTTCTAGTTTCCAGATAATAACTTGTGTTCAAGTGTATGGATCTCTCTGAAATTGTACTGCAAGGTACCATACCACAAAGGGAAGGCTGGGATTGAGATTGGGGGTGATGAATCATAAGGGGGTTCAAAAAAATTGGGGGGGGGGATTTTTTTTTCCTTCTTTTCCTTTTTTTTCTTTAAAATTTTCCATTTTAAAATGGTTATTTCTGATTTATATATAAAAGCAAATAATAATGATATGGTTTGAATAGGTATATTAAAATTTTTTAAGTTCTTAGACCACATTCATTCTGTGTCAGAAACCTATGCTGTGTCAAATATTTAATCACAATCCAAATTCAGTGCTGTATCAAGCTTGAATGTTGTGTCCATACTTGCCCCAACTGTTCAGGGTTCGACCTCTGCGGTCATATCAAGCTGCGCCCAGCAGAGCATTTTATTTTAATTTGAAATTATTGTCGAAAAAAATGCAATACATAATAACTGTGTTCTTGGGCCAAATTACCTAAACATATAAATGATTTTAACTTTCTTAGGACAATTAAAAAATTGGGGTATCTAGTTTAAAATATTTGTCCGATCCCCTGCCTGCCAACCAAGATGGCGGACATGGCTAAAAATAGAACATAGGTAAAAAATGCTAGTTTTGTCTTTTATTATGAAAACCGTTATAAATAGAGAAAATCTGACTGAGCAAAAATGATCAGAATGTTAAGCTCTACCAATTGTCCATATATGTCAAAACTGTCAGATGACTTATTATAGGAGTTATTGCCCTTAAATGACAAATTTTACTTTTTTTTTCCATTTTTGCGTATTATCTTGAAAAGTATAATAGATAGAGAGAAACTTTTAATTGCAAAAATGATCAGCAAAACAAGTTCTACTAATTAGTTAAACATGGTCGAAATCGTCAGTCGACTCCTTATTAGAGTTATTGCAGTTGATGACATTTTTACCATTTTTTTGCGTTTTTGCCCTATATCTTAAAAATAATAATAGATAGATAGAAACTTAATTAAACAAAAATGATCAGCAAGACAAGATCTACAATTAAGACAATATAGAGGAAATCGTACGACTCCTTATTAGAGATATTGCCTTTAATGACGATTTTTACCATTTTTTTGCGCTTTGCCTTATACAATAAAGATTATACATGTAATAGATAAATAGACACTTTAAATCACATAAATGATCAGCAAGGCAAGATCTACTAACAAGTCAAATTTTGCCGATATAGTTAGTAGACTGTCACTCTTTATAGACCTAAGTGATTGCCCTTAAATAAGAATTTTTTTTACTCTCTTTTGTGTTTTGACCATAACTAAAGAAGATAAAAGAAACTAAACAAACTTAATTATCAGCAATACATGATCAACAAAACTGAGATTTTTGTCATGAATTCTATTCTTGTCTACAATGTTGGAGTGTCTCCTTTGCTGAATATATATGCACATAGACCAAGGTGAGCGACACAGGCTCTTTAGAGCCTCTATTTATATGAATCCTAGCACAATTAAGCTTTGATTTTAAAACAGTAATCATGCACTATTTTGATAAGTTACAATTTTGCAAGAAAAAACACTCTGGCTGCATACCTTAAATTTTTTATCGCTATGCTATTATAAATTAAGGCCTTGGTGTCTTTGAATGTCCTAGTGGATTCGACCTTTGCCGCTTAGTATATTCACAGGTATTAGCCAAATACATTGTTATGATGATTTGTACTGGTATGTCACTGTCCCAAACTACATACAAGTACAGTTGTTGTATATAGTGGCATGGAGTTGGTAGTTTTGATAAATATAATGATCATGGTGATTAATTTTTATTGTCTTTTGCAGGTATGTTTAGATAAAGAACTATACATAATATAGTAAGGAACATACTAGAAGCCATTAATACATAATCTGCTCAAGCTAAAATATGGAAAATGGATAACAAAATTTGCAAAATGTATAGATCTGTAAGTTTATCAGATAGGGATGTCTTAATGAAAAATCAACAGATAAAAAAAGGTGGAACACATAATTATTAGCATTTAGTGAATAAGCCAGCTTTATTTGATATGCTGACATATATCTACTCAGCTAACAGAAATATCATGCATTTACAAACACAAAGAATGCTGTTACAGTGGCATTCAAATGTGAAGACATTCAGTGGCATTCAAATGTAAAGACATTTAGAAATCGGCTCAAATAGGATATAGGGACAAATAGTTCTGATAAATTGAAAGATTTATATGTACAAAAGCTTGAAGAAATTAGTCAGTATATGTTGTGTGTTATTTAACCGGTTGGCATGTCAGCAGTTGAAACTATTATATAATAGTGCATATATTAGTCTGCAATTGGCACTAGTATGTACTTTATAGTATACTAGTCGGTATAATAGCTCTTAATGTTGGTGGACAGGTCGGCACTGAAGTTGGCAGTCAGCACTTATTTGTTTACTAGTCCTTACATATTTAAGCTCTTATATGTTGATGAATGAGTCAGCAGTTGGCATTAGAATATATTGTAGTGAGTATTATAGCTCTTATATGTTAGAGGACAGAAAAATAGAAGATAGAAAAGTTGACATGTTTATGGTTTATAATTAGAGGCTAAGCATGCAAAAAATGAAAGCAACACTTTTAAATTTCATGCTTCCTAAGCCCTTTACTGGATTTACCTTCATTAGGAATGCTCAAAGATGAATATTTGAAAGCCAAAGATGTATAAGGACTGCAACAGTTGAAGAGGTATGACTAAAAAAACACCAAAAATAATTGCCAAATTCATCTAAAGTCAACATTGCCTGAGGGAGTTTGGATCCAAATTACCGGTAGGGAAAATGGTGTAAATTTGCTACAAGTCAGATTTCTTTGTTGAGAAGGGACTTGTATGTATATTGTAAAAAAATATTCAAAAGGAATTCTTGGATATCGGGAGGAGCTTCTATGCCTATTTCCTGTCAAGAAAAACAGAGATAATTTACATTTGTACATGGTTGTGACAAAATATTCATTAACATTCCTACTCCATATATGTATATATTGTGTATGGAATGATTGTAAGGGGAACATATCAGTCTGTGAAAGTTTCATCTGACCTTGGCCTCATTTTCATGGTATATTTGAATCATTGGTCAATGTTGAGTTTTTGTGTTTTTGGTCTGTTTAAGCACTGTAGGCAATAGGTCAACTATATTTGGTGTATGGAATGATTGTAAGGTGTACAAGCAGGTATCATCTGACCTTGACTCATTTTCATGGATCATTGGCCAACATTAAGTGTTTGTGTTTTGGTCTGTTCTTGTCACGCCTTGACTGAGTCAAAAAGCAAGACAAAGGTATACTGTTTCCGGCGGCGGCGGCATCAACAATGTATTAGTTTGTGATAACTGTAGGTCTAGTTTATGGTGAACCACTAGTTGTAGGTCAATGATATTTGGTATGCAGTTGTATAAGTATTGGCATATCTCATTTCCATGGAGATTATTTGGCCCCACCCCCTCAGTCATGATCTATTGACTTTGAAACTTTTGCTTAGTTTTCATGTATTAGTTTGTGATTAGGTCAGTTTAAGGGGAACCGTTAGTGGTAGGTCAATGATAATTGGTATGCAGTTGAATAAGCATTAGCACATTTCATTTCCATGGAGAATATTTGGTCCTTACCGCTCAGTTATGGTCTATTGACTTTAAAACTTTTGCTTAGTTTACATGTATACGAGAAACCTAACAGTCTGATTTATTGCAAAACAATGATTGAAAAAAAGAATATGATATACAGCCAATGTCAACCACTGAATTACAGGCTCCTGACTTGGGACAGGCACATTCAGAATATGGCAGGGTTAAACATATTTGCAGGTGTCCAACCCTCCCCCTAATCTGGGACAGTGGTGTAACAGCACAACTTATGAACAAACTTTAAAAATCAGTTGAAAGGGCGTAACTCATCAGATCAATACAAAGCAGAAAAACAAGTAACAAAAACACAAATCAGATGTGGCAGAGTATTTATACATCAACAAAAAAGACACCAAGTACAGATCTGAGAGTACTCACAGTTACTGACAATGACTGACAGCTTGTTCAAAGCCAATAACAAGTAATAAAAAAATCATGTATCTAAGACTAAAATATCAATCAGTACACATCCAACATCCAATGGATTTAGTGTACCCCGTTTGGGTATAAGGGGCCAAAAAACAAGGACAAGAATTTGAGTATAAGTCTATGGATCTCTATGAAATTGTACCACAAGATTTCAAACCAAAAAAGGAAGGTTGGGATTGATTTTGAGGGTTATGGCCCCAACCGTTTAGGAATAAGGGGCCAAAAACAATACTTTTCTAATACTTTGTATAAGTTACTTATTTCTTGAATTCTTTGGGTTTTTTAATATGCTGAATATAACTGTGTATTTAGATTTTGGAATTTGGGCCCCATTTTTAAATTGGTCCACATTGAGGTCCAAAGGATCCAAAATTGTACTGTGTTTGATTCCAACAGAATTGAATATACAGGTTCTTTGATATGCTGAATCTAAACATGTATTTAGATTTTTAATATTCTGATTCTAATCGTGTATTTAGACTTTGGATTTTGGGCCCTGATTATTAAATTGGTCCACATTGAGGTCCAAAGGGTCCAAAAGTAAACTTTTTGTTTGATTTCTTGCGGTTCTTTGATATGCTGAATCAAACCATGTATATGTATTCAGAATTTGGATATTGGACCATAATAGGTAAATTTCCAATTTCCAATTTTTAATTTCTTGGACCACATTCATTCTGTGTCAAAAACCTATGCTGTGTCAAATATTTAATCACAATCCAAATTCAGAGCTGTATCAAGCTTGAATGTTGTGTCCATACTTGCCCAAACTGTTTTAGGGTTTGACCTCTGCAGTAGTATCAAGCTATGCCATGCAGAGCATTTTATTGCTTAATATCTTAAAAACTATAAAAGATAGATCACTTTTAAGAGCCAAATCATCAACAAGACAATATCTACAAATGAGTCATTTTTGCCAAAAGTGTTAGTATACTCTTTATAGGAGTGATTGCCTTAAAATGAAATTTATTTTTACCCTTTTTTGTGTTTTGAGCAAAAAACTAAAGAAGACAGAAAGAAACTGTAAACCTTAACCCCAACCCTATAACCAGAAAAAATTATCAGCATTACAATAAAAAAAAAGATTTTGTCATGAGTCTACTGTACTATCAAAGACACACTACAAATACAAATGTACATGGTGGTTGTTTTAACAGTATACATCATAAAGCAAATGATTTTGAATTTTTATGGATTTTATATGGTTGGATGTATAAACTAAGACGTTTAGATTATTAAATACTAGTCTTTAAAAAATAATAACTTTAATATACCTAGCTAATAATAAGAATTTCTTTCTTTCTTTGCAGGATAAACATTTCCACCTTCAGATGTTGTGAAGTATGAATAGTTAAGTGAAGACACATAGAAGATGGAGATCGATGGTGATTCCATTGACACAGATACTGTGCAGGATGCTGAAACTTCTATGCCAGAAGGATCTCAGAATATCCCACATACAGATTCTGTTAGAGACATTCCCTCAAAAGAAAATCACACAAATAAAGTGTGTGAATACAACCATTATCAATGTGGATCATTCCAATGTTTTGAATGTAGAGCTGTATTTAGAACATTCTTTGACCTGTTCACACACATAGTTGAATATCATCAGGCTACAAAATCTGACCTGCTTAACTACTGTAATAATTGTGGCACTGGTTTCAGGGATGGAAAGCAATATAATACCCACAACAATAGAAGGAAATATATCTTACCAGAAATGCCTTTTGAATGTGACAATTGTGGTATGGGGTTTACAACCAAAGTCTTACTAGACTTCCACAATGAAGGACATAGAAATCCTGATCTAATCCAATGTGGATCATGTGATAAGACATTTTCTGTTAATCCAGCAGACTTTGTCAGACACTACAGGCATCATTTACCGAAAATTAATCAAGGCAATGAGAAAGAAAAACCAAAACTTATCAGCAGGGAACCTGTTTTTACTTGTAGTCTTTGTAGTCAGGTATTCATGACACCATCCGAATTATATATTCACCTTAAAACACATTCTGGATTTGAAACAAGAATTTGCCTTAATTGTGGGCTAGGATTCGACAACAATCACTTGTTTAATAAACACAAACGTAAACACAAAAGCAATTCTGATGAATTAAAACATAGATGTACCGTTTGCAAAGAACAGTTTCAAAATTCAGCTTTGTTAGAAGTCCATTTGCAGGTGCACAATGGAAGTTATTTATACAAATGTCACATCTGTTCAAAGGACTTTAAGTCTGGAGTTAGCTTATATTATCATTTGAATGATCCAATAGATAAATGCAAAATGTTAACAGAAGATGATAAAATAAGTCCACCACAGACATTATTTAAAAACAAAAAAGTAGCATCTTATGAAGGCAACAATGGAAAATGTTCAGGGTCATTATTGTCATGTTTAGACTTAGGACTTAACAAGGAAACAACAAAAGAGGGAAAAATTATTTTTCATAGAATCTATAAATACAAAAGTGAAATATATAGATGTTACAAGTGTCAAGAATCCTTTGGAAAGTTTGAAAAATTATACCTTCATCTTAAAGATCATGGTTTTGATAAAGTTGATATCTGTAGTATGTGTGGACTTGGAGTGAGTGGAATAGCACGATTTTATAAGCATAAATTGAGTCATGAAAATGAGAAATTAGAATTTTTGTATCACTGTAATATATGTACGAGTAAATTTTTGTGTTTAGACATGCTAGACAAACACATTGATATTACACATAAAGAGAGAGGGTTAATGAGATGTGACCAATGTATTGACAGCTTTTCTTCCAAGGACTTCAAAAAACATTTGTGTACAGTAGCGCACAAAAAAAATAATAATAAGCGTCAACATAGTGTCGATGGCTTTGGTGTTAAAGTTGGTAAACCATCTGGGAAATATACATCACTTGAGTGTAAACTTTGTGACCAGAAATTTAGAGGACAAATGGAATTACATATTCATATTAATTATAAGCATTTCTTACTATGCCATCTTTGTAACAAGAAATTTGAAACATATTCTGAGTTTAAGACACATAACAAAGAAGATCATGCAGAAGATTTTCCATTCAGATGTGGTGTATGTGACAATGTTTTCTGTGACTATAAAACAATGATTCATCATATTAATATTCACAGCAAACTTTCAGATGGCACTGTTGTACATGTCTGTACTGTTTGTAGCAGGATGTTCACTGACAAAGAACAATATGAATTACATCAATCAGATCATGGCTTCAAGTATTGTACAAACTGTAGACAGAGGTTGGACTCAGAAATTGATTTAAAAGAGCATCTGAAGACATGTCCTGGAGCAGGGAGACAAAGATATAGAACAATAAAAAGAAAAAATACAGGTGACATTATGGATGAAAATATGATTATTGTAGAAGGCTTTTTTGAAAAAGAAGAAAGGATAAATAATGAGAGAAACAAAACTAAAGATATTGACAAAGATATGAACCCAGATGAAATTCCAGAAAATGAAACTGAAGAAAGATTAATGAACACGGAAAAGGAGGAAGCACCCAGAAGTAGACAGTATATTTTCAAAAGGCCTTTGAAAAAGAAAGAATCTAAAAGTACAGTTGGTAAGAATTTATTTACCTCTGCAGCTTTTGAAATGGATACAAAAAATGGGGAAAAGGAAGAATGCAAATCAAACAGCATTGAATCAGAAATAAACAATAGACAAAAACAGAAAATTCAAGTATCACCCCAGAAGTCCAATTCATCATTGTCTAAATCTGATGAAAAAAGAAAAGCAAGAAGCAGCTTCGGTAGAAAAGTGGAAAAATCTACATCCAGCTATATGGAAGTAACTAGTAATCATGTAGATGACACTGAAATTCATAAAGAGAGCATCGAGGAAAATAATGAATTAAAGAAAACAAATAATAAGATTGTAGCTTCGGGCAGTCAGAACATGTCTGAGGTGGATAAGAATAATAAAAGTCAAACAACATCATGTATTCCTGTAATTCTGCCTGTTATAAAGGATGGAAAGATAGAATCACTTCTTAGATTTGATCCAATGACAAAAAGTCACGAAATTTCTGATAGGTTGTCTTTTTCCAATGTTCCTAGCTCAGTTAAAGTGGACCAATCTAGATTGCCAGCAGCTCTCAGTCATGGCACACACATATCAAATATTTTTGGTAAGATGGACAGGTCTAAGAAGGAAACTGGTTTTTATGCTAATGATTTAATAGGACAAAAATTATCTGCACACATACAAACTCCTAGTAAAACTTCAGAAGCACAAACCTTAATCCAAAATGCAGGAGTGTTTAATAAGAGTAGTTTGACAAATTTAACAGCTAACAGTAAATTGTCAGAGTTGAAGAGTCCAATTTTACTTCCTATAATGAATCAAGGAAACATTCAATCTGTCCTCAGTTACTGCCCTTTTAAGACTGAAATCATTGATATGGGAACTCAAGCCACACCATCTTCGTCATCAACTAACTGTACTGACCCATTAAAAATGTCGACAAATTCTGTTACATCAACAATTCTAAGTTCAACTATCAATACAAACCAAACAACTTTAGCATCTCAGTCTTCATTTGTGAGTACAGACCAATCTACAAAGCCAATAGATTCTATTATAACGACATCTGAGTCTTCATTTGTCAGTACAGACCAGTCAACAAAGCCAATAGATTCTGTTAACTCAACAACTGTAGCTGTTGGTACTGACCAACAAGCAGAGTCAGCTGAATCTGCAGACAGAATTACAGGATTCATGAAGACAGAGGATCAACCTGATAAATCTTCCAATCAAAATGAAAATCAAGCTGGGTTTCACTGTATTGATGATCTGAAAGAGTTAAATCAAAATTCAGTAAGTCAGTCTGACAAAAATATTTTAGAAGCAAACAACACATCAAGTAATACATGTAATAGCGACTTTTCCTCAAAATTATCTGAAAAGTCTGTAACTGAAAGCATTGAACTTGATTTAGATAATGATTTGGATATATCTGATGGAAAAGAAAAATGCAGAAGTCTAAGAACTCGCAAACTAAATAGGAAATATACAACAGGTTTTGTTAGTGGAGAAAGAAAGAAGATTATATATAACACTGTAAAATTCAATTGGAATAAAAACCTTGATAGTTTGAGTAAGAAAGAAAATAGCATACACAGAAACCATCAAAAGGCTGTTCAGAAAGCTTTGGAAGAGAATTGCGGAAGCACATATACTGAATCAATTGTTAATATGAGTGAAAAAGAGTTAGAATCCATCAATCCAGATACAATTAATAATGCAAGTCAGACTGACAAAGAAATAGACATTAATAAATCTGAAGAAAACACAACACATTCTGGTACAATTAGGAAAAATGAACAGGCAGAGTCATTTACTAAAAGCATTTATAAGAAGAAAAAATGGGAAGGACATCAGGTTTTGGTAAATAAAAAGGAAAGAAATAAATTACATCGAAAAGGCAAGTTTACAACTGCTCCTGGGAATGACCTGAAACTTGATTCTGCAAATGCAACTAAAAAGGATATAAAAACTGATTGTTCATTATTTATTTGTGGCCATTGTAAAATTGGCTTTGAGAACTATCGCTATCTTATGGCCCACTTACCTTCTAAACATTCTGGCCAAGATGTTTTCATTTGTTTTCAATGTGGCCAAGGATACCTCTTTAATACACGTTCTTCCAAAGAAGAAATTAATCGTCACATGGAAGCACACAAAATAGATAATCAGGAGGTGTTGCCTTTCATTTGTAATGCATACAAATGTAGTCTTAAAGCATTTAAAAGTAAGAAGTTAAAAGAAATACATACAAAGATAAGCCATGACAAGAAAAGCTTGGGATACTTGAATTGTGATATATGTCATAAATTCAAAAATGGAAGTTCAGTCCCATCGTTCATTAAGCATTATAAAAGATGTCTTAAATCAAAATTTATTGACAATCAAAACATAAAAGACAAAAGTGAGGATGACAGACAAGAGCTTAATAGTGAGGAAAAGTCAGTTGATGGCATTCTTGTCAAGCAGGGAAATAACCTTGATAAACAGCCAGTAAATGATTGTAGTGTCAAGGAGGGACTATTTCTTGAAGAGCTGTCAGCAAATAATGATGTGAAACAGTCATCAGATTTTGATGAACAATGCATTGATATTGTAGGTGTCAAACAAGGGGAAAACCTTCAAGAAGAGCAGTCCTCAATTAAAAATAGACGGAAAAGCTCAAGAAACAAGAAATCAAATGCAAAATTTGCAGAAAGACCGTCAATTCAGTCAAAGAAATCTAAGAACAACATTGATGAGAATGTTAGATTATCAAAAAGTAGCAAGCCAAAAAATGGTGAAAATTCTTTGAAACCAGATTTGAAAGAGCTTTTTAGTACTGCTGATTTATACTCATTTGGAATGGATATTGATCAATCTGATGTAGGTGAAAAAGATGGTATTTATTGCTGTGACCTTTGTACTGCAAGGTTTAACAATTATGGTGATTTGTATATTCATTTGCATGAGCACAAATGGTCAGATGTAAAACATGCGCAGCCAGTTATCTGTCTTGTTTGTGGTAGAGGATCGAAACTGTCAAGATATCAAAAAGGCAGATTAAGTTCACCATGGTACGAACCTCACAAGAAGCATGAAAATCTGCAGTTGTTATACACATGCCAGATCTGTAATGAAAAATTTAATCGTCAAGAATTTTTAGATTTGCATATGAGGAAGCACTTTGGTCAGGAACTTTTTGTATGTACCTGTGGGAAAGACTTTCCTAATGGGGGCAGTTTTGTCATTCACATTAAAAGTAAAATATGTGTAATGTTGAATAACACAGAAGTGATTAAGATCTTGTCTGATAACATGGCAAAAGAGACAAATGAGAAAGAAGATGCTAAAAAAGACAATGATTCCTCAAACACTCAACCCTTTACGCTCTCTACTGAACTAGCTTTTCTAAATGCAAGAAAAAGTTATGATGCTAATATCAATGAAAAGAAAAACAATGAAAAAGATAAACTAATAGCTGCAGATAAAGAAGGAATTGATGTCAGTCATGTAAATGCTGAAAATAAACGTCAGATCAGCAAAAAACATAAAGAATTGTCTAAAGAGGAAAAGAAAAAAAAGTTTGCATTTAAAAGGGAAATGCAGAAGAAACGATTTAAGCTACTACAAAAAAAATTTGTTGATGCACGCAAAAAGCATGAAAAAGCAATTAAAGAATTAAATGGTGTCCATTGTAAAGTTTGCAAGCATTTCTTCAAATTTGATAAGAGTTCTTATTGGGCAGGTTATATGTGTGAACATGGCAGATCCTTTACATATCCAAATGCAGCAGTATGTCATCAGTGTGGCAAAATTTTCAAACAGAAAGATTGTCTTAAAGTACATATTAAAAGAATGCATTCAGAGAGATTACGTAAATGTTATATTTGTAATACACCATTTTCCATTGAAATAGCATTGCATCAACACCTGTTGAAAATACATAACATTCGTCACACGAATGAAATGACAAATAAATCTTCTTTAATTGAAGATCATAATTACACAGAAATAGAAAAAAATGGTCAGAAAGCTCCAGAGAACATAAAATATATTGATGTCATATCAACTGATATTGTTGAAGGTTCAAAGGCAGAGGATTATATTATGAAAATAGGAGACAAAAGATGTGCTTGCAAACTTTGTGGGAAGGTTATAAATCGATTAAAGGATTGCAGAAAACATGTTAATAGACATATGACCGAAAAAAAACTTGCATGTCCCATATGTTTCAAAACTTTTGCATTTCAAACAGATTTGGATTTTCATAAAAGGGATACACATGATTCTGCAAAGAGGACATGCGAGTTTTGTGGTAAAGTGTTGACAAGGCGAGGATATCAAATGCACATTGAAAGTCTACATAAAGATGTATATGTACGTGAAAAAAAGATAAAATGTGCAATATGTGAGATGTCTTTTGCATACTTTAAAGACATGGTGCAGCACAGAAAAGTTTATCATGGGAATAAATATAAATGTAATATCTGTGGTCAGACATTCTCAGAGTCACGAAGTCACAGAAGACACAAAGAGAAGAAACATGGTATAATTGTTCCACTCAATACAAGGTATCTCTCAGATAAAAATAAAAATCCTGAAATGTCAAAGACAAATAAAGAGGAAATAAATAGATCAAAGGTTATAGGTTCAAAACATATTAGAGCCAATCAGTCAAAAAAACAAATTAAGGAAACTTTGGAAGCTGTTAGCTTTTTACAAAGTTTAATGAATTCGTCACCAGGGAAAGATCCAATAATTGAGCCAACTTCAAATAAACCATCTTTATCTTGCAAAGATACTATAACACAGTTGTCTAGGAGAATTCAGTCGGAAAGTGCAGGACAAAAAAGATCTAAATTACCAGCAGTTCCTATGAGGAATCAATTTGAGTCTCAAAACAAATCATTAGGACCAAATCAAACAGCATTATCATATGCCACCCCAGCACAGTCTTCTCATTCTATAATTAACTCTTTCACAACCTGTACAGATACAAACAATATGAATACAAGTATTGTACCTACAAAATCAAAACCTGTTGAAAAATATGATGATGAAACAGGACAAGTGCTATTAACAAGTCACAGAGATGGTGGTGCTATCCTTCAAGATTTGAATAGAGATCAAGACAGCATGTCTGTTATTGAAGAAAATACTGTATACAGCTCAGCTAAAGCTAATGAAGTTACATCAGATGAGTTTTTTATCTGTGATTTATGTGGGTCAATATGTGCTGATAGAACAAATCTGAATTCACATTATAAAAGAGTCCATAAAAAAGACACAAGGCAGTACCGTTGTAATTTCTGTGGTGTCATTGTAGAGAATGTAAACAAAGCAGCTAAACATAAAAGAAAATTTCATAAGAAAATAAAATACATTTCGTTTTGCTTTACACCAGTTATAGATTCAACAAACCTGGAAAACAAATCGGATATTGACGTAATGCCAGACATACATCATTCCATGGAAGAGAATTATACCAGGAAAAGAAAGCAAACACCTACTGTAGATGGCTCATGTAAATTTACCAAAATGGCAAACCCATTGGTTATGGAGGGTGAGCAGGATTGTAATCAAGAAAACCCATTGGTTTTGGAGGATGAGCAGGATGGTCAGGAAAACCAGTTGGTTATGGAGGGTGTGCAGGATGGTCAGGAAACCCCATGTGACATGGAGGGTGAACAGGATGGTCAGGAAACCACATGTGACATGGAGGGGGAACAGAATGGTCATCAAGAACATAATGATATTGAGGAACATGAGCCTGACTTTGATGATGATGATATTTATGAAGAAAATGAATTAAATAGTGATATGATGAACGATTCCAAAAAGAGTACCATTGGTAAGGATACTGCTCCAAGCATCATGGAAATTTCTAATTGGGTACAATCAATCAAGGATGGACAGCTAACTAATATTGTACCCAATGTTTTGATTGAAGAGATAATTGTTCATGATCACGATTATACTGAGAGAAAAATATCTGAAGAAATTCAGCAAAATCAGTTCTTATATACTGCAACTAGATTAGATAATCTTGACGATTCAGAGAGAAAAAGTCAGGTTATTGAAAGTTTACAGAAAAATGTTGAAAAGGAAACCAGTTTCTTTGATAAGGAGAAAGATATATCCAGTTTGAATTATGATATACAATTGGATACAATGGAAAGGAAAATCCGTTTAACTCCATTCAAAGAAAGAACAGCCCAAAATGACAAAATAAACAAAGTTCAAAACAACAGAATAAACATAGATCAAAGTAACAGAATAGAAACAGTTCAAAGTAATAGAATAGATGCAGTTGAAATCAAAAGAGAAGGTGATGAAATAAATGTCAGTCAAACTCCTAGTAAAGAAGATAAATGGATCACATCTAAGCCAGTGATTATACTAGACGAGAAAAATGCAATCGGAACAGATCGAGTGATAGAAGGCATTTCTAGAAACAATGACAATCAGCAAGAGGAATGTTATTTTAAATTTGGGAAAAATAAACTCATAACACATACTGTGATTGACACAGAAAAAAATGAAAACAAAAACATAAACAGAGTTGTAAATGTTCCACAGAAATTATCAAAGCCATATGCAGCCAATATCCGAATTCCCGATTATTATGGACCAATATATAATACTGTTGTAAACTTACCAGAAGGTATTGATGATGTTAATTTACGTGTAGTCAATATGGACAAAGATGATCAAGATGTTTATCTTTTCTTTACAGTCGGAGGAGAAAAATAGGTCGTAGTTGAAGAATGATATTTTCTTTAAATTATATAAAATAGCATTGATAAAATCCTGCCAGATAAGTTCTCACTGCAGAAGATGGATATTTAAAATTTTTTAGGATTTTTCTTTTTTCTCTAAAACTTATATGTGATAATGAATTGTAACTCCCACAGCATATGAAGCAAGTTATGTCCCAATTACTGCAAAGACTGTGGGACCAATTGACAAAGTGTCGAGGATAAGCTTTATTTAACCCTTACTAATTTTCAGGTTTGACTTATTTGCATTTTGGAATTACTTTTGATCATATATATCAATCTGCAATTTTCTATTTACTGATAACTGTGACCCTACTGTATAAGCAGTTCTTTCCAGCATGGGAGATAATTTGCTTCAAAGAGTAGATAAAGCAGTCAGCATTTTCATACTTTTGATTGTTTGTAAGAGAGTTACAATGACAGTTTATTGCATGATTTGTGGAATTCTAAAATTTGTAAATCTACAGGGTTTTTTTTAATGATTTTACATGGTCAAGTCATTGAAAGTACATTTTATATAATCCATATGTTCTTTTAAAAAAAAAACAATTGAAAACAAAGCTGACTACTTCATAATGAAGGACTTTAAATCACAATTTAGCTCAAATTTGAATTTTTTTTTTATCAATAAAACATATTTTGAAAAGCACCTTTAATTTAAGAAAAGGAATACTAGTATTGGAAAAAGCTTAAAAAAGTACAAATTATATCTCTTTTTCTTGATAATTTTTTTTTAAAAAAAACTTTCTGAGTACATATTTTAGAAGCACATAGAATTTTTCCATTTACTACATATATCATATATCTATTCTTAACTTGTAGCTTAATGGCATATTTCAAGGAAGATATATATTAACAAGCATGTGTATTAATGCATTATCAGAGTACAACCTAAAAAGCAATTTTCAAAAGGAATGGATACTACATACTAAATGCTGTCATTACCTCATATATCTGTAGATCATATTTTTTTGAGGTTTAGAGAGGGCGGCTGTTTATTATTTTTTTTTATACACTTCTTTTACATCTCGTTTTTGAAAGCAGGTGAATATACAAAAAGGTTTTGGTTTCTTTTCTTTCTTTGATAACATCCAATGAATAACAGTAATTTTTTTATAACATTGTGTGGTTCAATTGGAAAGCCTGCATTAGGATGGTACATTAGGCATATAGTGTAACCTTGGTCAGTGCCAAAAAGATAGATCGGATTTTCAACATTTAAAAATAATTTTTGGCTTAAAAAACAGCATATTGGATAGGGAGCCTTCAATTCTGTATTCTTTTTTTTCTGCTTGATTAAATTGTAATTCAATGTTAACAAATGTGTTACATATCTCTGGTATAAAAGGATACAACTTGTCTTGTTACTGCATACACATCAAAGTCAATTACTAATTAGGCAGATTTTTTATGCATCTAAAATTTGATAATTCAGATTCTTTGCTTGATCAACAGCATACAGGTTAGTAAGATTTGAGAATACTCCAATGGTGGATGAATGCTTCTATTCAGACACAGTATTGTCAAAAATTAAACGGTGTAGGCACATTTGTGCTGTATGCTTGATAACAGATTTTGGTTTAATAGAGAGTTTAACAGTTTTCGTATTAAATTTATAGAAGAATTCAAAATTGTGTTTTTCAATCATTATTTTTTTCAAAAATGCATTTGACCAAATGATTAGATTTTATGCCTCATATGTGTTTGTGATAACCATTTTAAAAAACTTGTATATGTATTCTAAAAAAGAAAATTTAAGCAGCTAAATAAATGAATTCAAAAAAAATACTTTATTCAAATAATGGAAACAAAATAATATTTCGAATTGTTGAAATAAATGCAGAGTTCATTTTTTAGTTCAAGCTTTTAATAAGTGGAAGATTCAACTTAAAGCTAGTGTTTTATCAATATTTTATCCTAAATAAAAGAAAATAAGTTCTTATCATGATTAATTCACAATATGAAATGATTGTATTTTTACTGCCCAACATGCATGTATCTATTATACAATTGTACTGAAATCATTGGTTTTGATAATAATGCAGTGATATTATATAGAGGAAGAAATATTTATGCAATTGAAGAATTTTTTGGTGGCAGTCATTACCTGATAATTCTCATATGGATATTGTTGATACAAATATTCCCCCTTTTTTGCAGTTGACTAGGACGCAAATAATGTTAACTCTTTATTAATGAATTATGATACATGTAATATTTGTCTACGAAACTAATGTATATGAATGTAAATGATTTATAACTCACTTTTTCTTTGTTCAACTGTTGATAAATTGTTTTATGATTTATTATATTATATTATAAAGACCAAGCACTTTGTTTGTTGTTTTTGGGGTAAAGGTTGCAATAAAAAAATCTATTACACCTTGCTAGATTTTTCTATATTTAGGCTACAGCTCTTCTTAAATTTTGTGAGTACAAACATCACAGTGCAGTGAGGGAACTGTCTTTAGAGTCTGTTTATACCCATGTCAAACAGTTTATTAATAATATATCTTCAGATTTACAAAATGATGTATATCTGTATAACCATTATTGTCAATAAAACATTTTCATTCAAATTAGACACAAATTGCAGAAAGTAGTACATCTCGTATGAATCTATCTGTTCTTCCTACAATTATGGACAAAGGAGGATAACTCCAATTCAAAATATTGCCTTATTTTTTTCTTCTGATTATGTTTTATGTTCCAGTTCAATTCTCAGATATGCAGCTTACTAATGTCAAATAACTTAGTACATGTATAAACAATATTTTATTCAGAAAACCAATGCATACAGAGGTACAGCAATGCAATGCAAGGAATGACAAGCATGTGACTAGACATTAGATAAATTCCTTTCATACATAACTTGATGTCAAATGTGAGAAGTACATTCCTTTAATAAAAAATTTAGTCTCCCTGGTCTACATTTTTCAATTTATTTGATGTGTGAGATGTCAAGATGCTTAGCTATCTAGAGTAATAAATACTAGTAAAAAAATGGACCTAGAACAGTATAACTGCTTTCATAAAAAATTATGTTTGAATAAATTATCACATATACATGTAATAATAAGGATTCAGAAATAGCAAAGTTGCAATAACAAAAAGTCCCAAAAAAACATACATTCTAATATAAGAGGAACATTTTCGTTTTTTGGCTCTGTACACATTACCTCAATAGGATATATCACCTATCATTTAATGTGACCATTGGGTTTAAGGTCCGTTTATTAAGTAAGTGACACAATTGTGTCTGGGCAATAGTTTATTTAGACACAGACTTGATATTAAGTGGAACATCGTCTCAAAACAATGTTGTGTACCATCGAGTTTGAACTTTACCTTTAACCCCAAGGTAAACTTTTTGGTATTTATGACATATAGTTCTTTTAAATTGGCACGTTGTTACATCACATCAAGAAGATGTTATGTTTACCAATGGATGTGACTTCTGTCCTTATAGTCAACAATTTTTTTGTTGATATGTTGATGACATGAACATATCTGGGTCTAAACTTTATTATCTTTTGACATAGGCTTTTTATATTTGTGTTGTTACATAGCCTTAAGATGAAACTTAAGTACCATTTGGTGTTTACTCTACATGTCCCTCAGACGGGGCTCACCTGACCTCGACCTAATTTCATCGATCAGCGATCAAAGTTAAAATTACGTGATTATGCCCGTTTCTCATATACTATAAGCAGTATGTCAACTATATGTGGTGTATGGAAGGATTGTAAGGGGTGCATGCAAGTCGGGCAGATTTGATCTGATCTTAACTTCATATGCATGGTTCATTTGTCAATGCAAGTTTTTTTGTGTTTTGGTCTGTTTTTCAAATACAATAAGCAACAGTCAACCATATCTGGTGTATGGAATGATTGTAAGGTATACATGTCTGTCTGGCAGGTATCATTTGTCCTTGACCGCATTTTCATGGTTCATTGGTCAATAGTAAGTTTCTGAAGTTTGGTCCTCTTCTCAGTTATTATAAGTGATAGTGATAGATCAACTATATTTGATGTATGTAATAATGGTAAGGTTTACATGTCTGTCTGGCAGGGTTCATCTGTCCTTGTCCTCGTTTTCAAGGTTCATTTGTCGATATTTAGTTTTCCATGTGAAGTCTGTTTCTAAGATATTAAAAGCAATAGGTCAAATATATGTTGTGCATCATCATGGAATAATTGTGTACATGCCTGTCTGGCATGTTTCATATGACATTGACCTCATTTTCATGGTTTATTTGTCAATGTTACACTTTCCTGGTTAAGTCTCTATTTGGTGCAAGGAATGATTGTCAAGTGTACATGTCTGTCTGTCGTGTATTGTCTGACCTTGGTCACATTTTAATGGTTCAATTGGGCAATGTTAAATTTTGACAGTTTGGGTCGTTTCTTTGATACTATTAACAAAAATTCAACTATATTTTGTGTATGGAATGGTTGTAAGGTGTAATTGTCTGTCTGCCATGGTTTATCTGACCTCAACCTTATTGTCGTCGATCATTGATAATGTAAATTGTATGTGATACTTGTAGTAAAACCCTATTGTTTTTGGCAGTGGCTATTTTGCCGGCTATGATTAAAATATCTCAATTCAAGCCGGCAAAATAGTCTTTTTCTATAGAAATTGCTATTTTACCTGCACTAGCAATAAAGTGAAATTGTTGCCGGCGCTGGAAAAATAGAAAATAAGTTATCATGTGCAAGAATATGTCACATTTCCAAGCGAGATAACCCAATCTGTTTAGATTGGACAGTAGATAATTAACGATAACTCTTAACTCCTTCCAATAGACGTCGTTGCATTTACTAATCTTGTTAAATACAACAGAGACATGCATGTCTCTGATAAAAATTAATTAGCGTCTTCACGGGAGTTATAAATTACGATACTTGAGTTAGTGGTCTTTAAAAGGGCTATGATATTGAGATCAAAACCGCGTCGAGATTATAAATCAATGTACGAAGGGGAAATTATTTTGAAAAATTAGGGAAAAAATCCATAATTTTTGTTAATTGATCTTGAATGACATTTTTTAACAAACACTCATAAAACGTATCTCATGAGTTTTGATGTTCATATATCTTAAAAAAATACCATCTAGGAGGTTATATGATATCCTTGTTACCCAGAAATTTAATATTTTCATTACAGAGACAAATATATGTCTCTGTTCATTAGCACTGACGACGAAATTGGTACCGAACCGTAGATTACGCATTTTAATCACTATTAGTAATGAAATTATATTTCATAATACCAGCTGCGTTTTTATACGACCGCAAAAAAAATTTTGTGGTCGTATATTGGTATGACGTTGGCGTCGTCGTCGTCGTCGTCATCGTCGTCGTCCGGCGTCGTCGTCGTCGTCGTCGCCCGAAGACACATTGGTTTTCGCACTCTAACTTTAGTTAAAGCGAATTGATCTCTATGACATTTTACCACAAGGTTCAATATCACAAAAGGAAGGTTGGGATTGATTTTGGGGGTTATGGTAGCAACAGTTAAGGAATTAGGGGCCAAAAAGGGGCCAAAAATAAGCATTTTTGTAACTTCCAGACATAACTTGTGTGTTAGTGTATGGATCTCTCTGACATTGTACCACAAGGTTCCATATCTCAAAAGGAATGCTTGGGTTGATTTTGGGGGTAATTGCCTCAAAATTTTAGGAATTAGGGGCTAAAAAAGGGGCAAAAAACAAGCATTTTTCTAGTTTCATGACAATAACTTGTGTGTAAGTGTATGGATCTTTCTGAAATTGTACTACAAGGTTCCATATCAGAAAGGGAAAGCTTGAATTGAGTTTGGGGGTAATTGCCCAAAACGTTTAGGAATAAGGGGTCAAAAGGGGGCCAAAAATAAGCATTTTTCTAGTTTCCAGACAATAACTTGTGTTCAAGTATATGGATCTCTCTGAAATAGTACTGCAAGGTACCATACCACTAAAGGAAAGGCTGGGATTGATTTTGGGGGTAATTGCCTCAAAATTGTAGGAATTAGGGTAAAAAAAGGGGCAAAAAACGAGCATTTTTCTAGTTTCAAGACAATAACTTGTGTGTAAGTGTATGGATCTTTATGAAATTGTACTACAAGGTTCCATATCACAAAGAGAAAGCTGGAATTGAGTTTGGGAGTAATTGCCCAAAAAGTTTAGGAATATGGGGCCAAAAGGGGGCCAAAAATAAGCAGTTTTCTAGTTTCCAGACAATAACTTGTGTTCAAGTGTATGGATCTCTCTGAAATTGTACTGCAAGGTACCATACCACAAAGGGAATGCTGGGATTGATTTTGGGGGTAATTGCCTCAAAATTTTAGGAATAAGGGGCCAAAAAACTGAAAAAAAACAAGCATTTTTCTAGTTTCAGGACAATAACTTGTGTGTAAGTGTATGGATCTTTATGAAATTGTACAACAAGGTTCCATATCACAAAGGGAAAGCTGGGTTTGAGTTTGGGGGTAATTGCCCTAAACGTTTAGGAATTTGGGGCCAAAAAGGGGGAAAAAAACAAGCATTTTTCTAGTTTCCAGACAATAACTTGTGTTCAAGTGTATGGATCTCTCTGAAATTGTACTGCAAGGTACCATACCACAAAGGGAATGCTGGGATTGATTTTGGGGGTAATTGCATCAAAATTTTAGGAATAAGGGGCCAAAAAGCTGAAAAAAAAACAAGCATTTTTCTAGTTTCAGGACAATAACTTGTGTGTAAGTGTATGGATCTTTATGAAATTGTACAACAAGGATCCATATCACAAAGGGAAAGCTGGGTTCGAGTTTGGGGGTAATTGCCCTAAACGTTTAGGAATTTGGGGCCAAAAAGGGAAAAAAAACAAGCATTTTTCTAGTTTCCAGACAATAACTTGTGTTCAAGTGTATGGATCTCTCTGAAATTGTACTGCAAGGCACCATACATTGTAACACAAAGGCTGGGATTGAGTTTGGGGTTGATGAATCATAAGGGGTTTAAAAAATTTGAGGGGGGATTTTTTTTTTCCTTTTTTTTTCTTTTAAATTTTCCATTTTAAATTGGTTATTTCTGATTTATATATAAAAACAAGTAATAATGATATGGTTTGAATAGGTAAATTAAAAAAAAAATAAGTTCTTGGACCACATTCATTCTGTGTCAGAAACATATCCTGTGTCAAATATTTAATCAGAATCCAAATTCAGTGCTGTATCAAGCTTGAATGTTGTGTCCATACTTGCCCCAACAGTTCAGGGTTCGACCTCTGCGGTCGTATCAAGCTGCGCCCAGCGGAGCATTTTATTATAAACATATAAACACCAGCAAACAGAAGTTTGTCCAGCTTTCTAACAATAGGCTATATATATTCATTCATTTCAGTACAATCATTCATTTATGCCTTGGACAAATAAGTTTGCTTTAAAATGATGCTATATATGTCTTTGAAGAAATAACTTACAAGCTAGATGTTTTTAATTTTTTAAATGTTTTATGTAAAAACGGCTAAACATATCTCAATCATCTTTAGTTAGGTAAGGCGTAAGCAGACAAAAAGGTTCAATAAATCAAATTTAGACAATTGGTGAAATTAAAGATATAAATTCTAAGACTAAATAATTGAAGAATAAGTCATTCAACAGTTAAAATATATTTTTATTGATATTGATAAGTAGAGCTCTCTCTCTGATTGATAAGTGAAGGTTTACCAATTGCAATAACTAAAGACATCATCATGAAGCGAGTTAGTTCGCAAGCGCTTTTATAGTGGGTCTCCCTTTTTATGTGTGTTTAGGAGTAATACTTATTTGAAAGTTTTCTTTCATATTTCAACTTATTTTCACTTATCTAAAATTTTGTAACTGCTATCAGTGCGATTTAATACTAACAGTATTTATATCTGATGCCCTCTGTCCTTATTTTCAACAGTGCAAGAAAGGCAAAAAATTTGCCTGAATTAAGTCATGGATAAAAATTCACAGGACAATAAGGGACGACACCAAAAGTTCAATGTAGTATAAACAAACTTAATCCACATAGTTTTTTCACGGACCCCAACCCCCTCTTAACTTAATTTGGGAAAAATCAAGTTGATTGACCAATACAGATATATGTAAAATCGATGTCAAATAAACAAAACTTGCAGCACTTTTTACCCCACCCCCAAATATTTGAAATAAGTTTTTTTTTTTATCTTACATTGATCTTTTGATGTCGTCCCTAAATCAAAGCTCATTTATACGATTCATAGTTTGTCTTTGATAAATAAATCGCCTTTAAAAAAAGCATTTTACATTGTTCATGAACAATAGATTATAAAAACTTTGGAACAATTTTTCTTGTTTGAGATTTTTTTTCCACACAGCAAGAAAGAACGAAAACTTACGCCGGAAGATGGACAGACGGACGCCGGACATTTGTATACCATAATACGTCCCGTCAAAATTTGGCAGACATGTACAGCTAACAATTCTTCCATACAACAGATGTATTGCTTATAGTTTAAGAAAAACAGACCAAAACACAAAAACTTAACACTGAGCAATGAACCGTGAAAATGAGGTCAAGGTCAAATTAAATCTGAGCAACTGACATATAGATCATAAAATATTTCCATACACCAAATATAGTTGACTTATTGCATATAGTATTAGATAAAAAGACCAAAATTCAAAAACTTAACTTTGACCACTGAACCATGAAAATGAGGTCAAGGTCAGATGACACCTACCAGCTAGACATGTACACCTTACAATCATTCCTTCCTATCCTCTTCGCTCCTGGCGGAGCATAAGGTTGCCACAAGATTTCGCCATCCAACTCTGTCTTTAGCCTTTGTTTCGGCTTCTCCCCAGGTCATGTCAAGCTCCTTCAGTTCTGCTTCAATCGTTCGACGCCATGTGGTTTTGGGTCTTCCTCTTGGTCTCTTCCCCTGGGGCGTCCATCTAAGAGCTATCCTGGTGATATTGGATACAGGCATCCTGAGAACATGCCCCAGCCATCTGAAGTGCCTCTGTCGAATTTCTTTCAGAATACATGAGGACTTAGTCATTTCAAGGAGATGTTCATTTGAAATGCGGTTTGGCCAGAAGATTTTGCAGATTCGCCTCAGACAATTGTGGTGGAAACTTGAGAGCGATCTCATATCTGTTTTCGTTACTCTCCAGCATTCACTTCCATACAGAAGGACAGATTTAACAGTACTGTTATATAGCCTTATCTTTGTTTTCCTGTTGTATCGTTTGGACTTCCAAATGGGTCGTAGTCTTTGAAATGCAGATCTTGCCTTGGCTAGCCTACTTTTAATATCTTTTTGTGTTGGATCTTCTGTACTAACCACAGTTCCTAGATAAGTAAATTTATCTACCTATTGGATTTCTGTGCCCTCAGCTTTAAGTCTTAAGTTTGATGTTGTGGTAAGTCGCATTTCTTGAGTCTTTTTTGCGTTCATTTCAAGTCCAATTTGGCTTGCAAAATGGCTGAGCCGATTTGTCTTTTCCTGCATATTGTCTTGGTTTGATGAAAGGAGTGCTATATCATCAGCAAAGTCAAGGTCCTCTAGGGTTGTAAACATTGACCATGTGATGCCTCTTTTTTTGTCACTGGTGGTCTTCCGCATCACCCAGTCAATGGCAACCAGGAATAAGATGGATGAGATAATGCAGCCCTGTCGTACTCCAGATTTTACTTCAAACCAGTCAGTTTCCTTGTTGTTGAGTATCACAGCACATTCAAAGTTGGTATAAAAGCATTGTTACGATCTTGTGTGGTACTCCATATGATATAAGGATTGTCCAAAGAGTCTCTCTATGTAAACTGTAGAATGCTTTCTTGAAATCAATAAAGTTGATATATAGAGGTGTCTTCCATTCTATACACTTCTCAATGATGTTCCTTAGAGCAAAGATCTGATCAATACATCCTTTCCCTTTCCTAAACCCAGCTTGTTCCTGTCTTAACCTGTCATCCAGTTCAGAGTCTATCCTGTTTAACAGTATTCTGCAAAACACTTTACTTGGGATTGAGAGTAATGTTATACCTCTCCAGTTGTCACAAATCCCAAGATCACCTTTCTTCGTTAGTTTAACGATAAGACCTTTTGCCCAGTCTTCAGGTATTTTATTTTCTTCCCATATGTCTTTGAAGAGATCATGTAGTATGACTGTTGCTGTGTTGATGTCAGCTTTCAGTAGTTCAGCTTGAATTCCATCTATGCCTGCTGCCTTTCCAGATTTCATGGATTTAATTGCCTTTGTTATTTATTCTTTAGATGGTGGGTCAGTGCTAATATCTAGATCTTCAAATTGTGGTGCTCCCTGAAATTCGTTTATTAGTTCTGGTCTATTCAAAACAGCCTTGAAGTGTTCTACCCAACGTGCAGCCTGTTCCCTTTCAGTTGTAATGATTTTTCTATTTTTGTCTTTAACTGGATGTGGTTGTTTGGATTGACCACATAGTTCTTTTGTGATCTTGTATAATGTACTTAAATCACCTTTTGCAGCAGCCTTTTCTGCTTCTTCAGCTCGTTCTTCTAGATGGTTCCTTTTATCTTTTCTAGCTCTTTTCTTTACCTCCTTATCTTTCTCTCCATATTCTTTCTGTGTTTGTTCTTTTAACCTTGATGACCTAGTGCTGAGGACCTTTTCTTTCAGTTTTGCTCTTTCATCGATTGCTTTCCATGTGTCTGATGTTAACCATTGTTTATTGCTGTCCTTACGGGCGCCAATGATCTTTTCACTTGTGTTTTGATACACCTCCTTGGTGTTTTCAGACGGTTGACATTGATGATCTTTCTTCCAGGTTTGTTATTGTCTGGTACCTTTTTCAGCTTTAGTTGGAGTTTAGCTATAACTAAATGATGGTCGCTGTTCACATCTGCTCCCCTAAATGCTCGGGTATCGAGTAATGATCGTATCCATTTGCCATTTATGATGATGTGGTCAATCTGATTTTTGTCCCTGTTTTGTGTATGTCTTTATGCTTAAATAGGGTTCCTCCAATTACTAATCCATTAGTTGAACACATATTTACAATCATTCCATACACCAAATATAGTAGACCTATTGCATATATACAATATATGAAAAACAGACAAAAACACAAAAACTTAACTATAACCACTGAACCATGAAAATGAGGTCAAGGTCAGATGACACATGCCAGTTGGACATGTACACCTTACAGTCCTTCCATACACCAAATATAGTAGACCTATTGCATATATACAGTATATGAAAAACAGACAAAAACACAAAAACTTAACTATATAACCACTGAACCATGAAAATGAGGTCAAGGTCAGATGACACATGCCAGTTGCACATGTACACCTTACAGTCCTTCCATACACCAAATATACTAGACATATTGCTTATAGTATCTAAGATATGGACTTGACCAACAAAACTTAACCTTGTTCACTGATCCATGAAATGAGGTCGAGGTCAAGTGAAAACTGTCTGACGGGCATGAGGACCTTGCAACGTACGCACATACCAAATATAGTTATCCTATTACTTATAATAAGAGAGAATTTAACATTACAAAAATCTTAACTTTTTTTTTCAAGTAGTCACTGAACCATGAAAATGAGGTCAAGGACGTTGGACATGTAACTGACAGAAACTTCGTAACATGATGCATCTATATACTAAGTATGAAGCATCCAGGTCTTCCACCTTCTAAAATATAAAGCTTTTAAAAAGTTAGCTAACGCCGCCGGATCACTATCCCTATGTCGAGCTTTCTGCGACAAAAGTTGCAGGCTCGACAAAAATCATGCATCTAAGACTAAATTATCAATCAGTACACATCCAACAGCCAATGGATTTAGTGTAAAATGTCATAAACAGTCAGAGAAAAACAAGACCTAGTGCAGTGCAGGTATCGAAAGATTGAAGATCCATGAATGTGTATATGTATATAACAATAATATTTAGTTTGCTTTTAATTTACTGAGAACAAAATCAATATTAATACCAATTAAAACAATATTCAATGATCTAATTACAGTGTTGAATTGGTAACCTTTTAGAATAAGTTTATTTAAAGGCTCGACTAGTACTTAGAAGCAAACGATTCTCTTTATGACTGAGGAAGAAAAGTGGAGGGCAGTGCCAAACAATCTCTATGGAACGAGATTTGGTAATGTTAATTCAATTGCATACCAAATTTCACTTAACTGAAAAATATTTATTATTGACTTACCGTTAGTGGTAGTCCCTTTAAAGTTTTTCAATGACTTAATCTTGGGGAAGATTTATGCTAAAAGTCATCAATGAAAATGAGGTCAAATACAAATGACTTATACCAGATGGACACCCCAGAGCACTGAGCAAATAAACAAGAACCTGAATCGTTCACCTGGTAAAACATTTTCATTTTCATTGATAGATCGTGGTTACTAAACGTCAAGTGGCATATATTTCATGCATGTTCAAGACCAGTTAATTTTTAGATTTATTTTAAATCTATTGGGATCCGTTATGTTGGCTTTTTCTAACTTCTTAGACAGTCTTTCCTCTGGTTGAATTGGGGATCTCATATTTGTCGCCTTCATTGCAATTTTGTCTGTGATCAAATTCAACAATGTTAAAAATTGTTGAAGACTGCATCTTAGAAAATTTCTAAAAGAATCACTATCTTCATTCTTTAGCTCTTGTAGCAGGGTCCTACACACGCCAAGCTGATTTCTCCTGCCTAGCCAGGGTTTTGTCCAAAAATTCTTTTGTTTTTTTTGTAGAGGCCTTTTTAAAGGCAAGTGCTGCCACCAAACATCTGATTGCTCTTTTTTTCTTGCTGTTCATATTGCTGTTTGCAATCTTGAAAGAAATGACGTCATTGCAAATATTGAACGTTATGACGTCATGTGTAGTGCAAAGACAATAAGTGACAAAGGGGTTCTGGACAAACAGTTTATTGGGAGTAAATAGATATTTTTCAATTGCATACAAAAGTCGGTGCCTCATGTAAACGATAACTTTCTCATTTTCGCAAAACAGATAAAAGCAGCGACAGCCTTTCATCATTATGTCTACGTCTCAATTTATCTAAAACACAATCTATAATGAATAAAATGCAGGCAACTTGACATATATTGTACAGACAAATTTCAATTGTTGAAACCCAGTCTATGGAAGAAGCGAATCGATAAAAACGTTTCTTATATCAAATAGCGATATTGTCTAATATGAATTGTAAATGTGCAGACATTCCATGCGGAAAAAATAGTTTTTGGCAACGAAAAATTAAGAAAATACGAATTTTAAAACAAATTGTTATAGGATTAAACGCCTTTTTAAAGGAATTTATTGATGTATAAACTCGACCAATTCAGTGGGTCTCATTGGGGTCTAAGCGTGACGCGGGATTGGCCGATTTTTGTAAGCGTGACACGTGAAAGTCAAATTATTGTCCGTGAAAACGGGAAATTAAGTCGGGCGGGACACGTGAAATTACCAAAAAAATGAGTCGGGAATCCGGGAAAATCATCATTTTATTAAGCGTGAATCAAAATTTGTTGTCAAAAAATGAAAAAAAGGGATATGGATTAACTGCCTATGAGACAGATGTCCACCAAAGTTCAAATGAAGTGGATGTAAAGCCCCCATCACCGTGACAGAACGGTTCTTCGTAACTGTTTCAAGCTTCCATAAATATCGCCAAAAAACATGCAATTGACGGTCTTCCACGAAACAAAACGTCACAATGTCGAAAGAATATCATTGTATATGCCATTAGAAATTAATAAATAAACGAAGGAAAATGTTTTATCCAGAAAACTTATTCCGTTTTAGTTTTATGATACTCGACGTGATATTTGTTCAATTATCAAGCAAACGCACTTGTTCGAATCTGTTCAAAATCGGATGGAAAAACGTATCGTGTAAACAGGGCGCTGTACGATTTACCTGAGCGTTGATATAAAATCGTATTGAAAATCGGATGGAAAATCGTACCGTGTAAACGCACCTTAACTTAAGCCTTATAAGGGGAGATAAGTCAATTAAACTTACTTACCACTTTTGTTAAATATACATCATGTGTAGCAAGTAATCAAATCCCATGACTTTGATTTTCTCACATTTTAAGCAAATTTTTAGAATTATTTTCTCATATTTCGTTTTAAAATTATACATTTTATTGTTCTTTCTATCACAAAAAGTTTGTTTTTTCCATTTATCAACTATACAAATTCTGACAATTTTTACACAACTTTTAGATTATAAGAAAAAGGAATAAAGCAAGATATTAACTTTATTTTTGCAAATTATCAAAAAATTCTATTGATTTTAATTAAGACCCTTTACAATTTGAGAACTTTGACAAAGTTATTTAAGAAATAATTTCTTCATGTCATGCTCTATGCTCATTTTAACATGGGTAGGCATTATATTTGTCGATATTTTACACGGAGCGTTGACGTTAACTGTTGACGAAGCTACAGCTTCAATGACAAAGTGTTTCAGACTTGAAAAAAATATCTAAGGAATAATATCATATGCATTGCAAGGGAGACAAACCAATACTTTTTTGTAGTTTAATCATATTCCAGATGTCATTTGCCGAAATATTTATCAATTATGGACTTTTGACGAGGTCAATACGTTATATATGGACCTGTTCAGATTATTTTGACCGAGGACGAAGTCCGAGTGTCAATATAATCTAACAGGTCCATATATATAACGTATCATACACAAGAATTGCGGACAGCTCAGCTGGATGGCTTTATCAGCTACCACACAGAGAACCGTAATCATTGAAATTTTGTTAACGTTATTGTCTATGGGGAATTATGACCACTAGCTAAATAAACGAATACTATGTCTATTTTATAAATCTCATATAAAATTAATAAATTATAGAGATCTCACCAATTTTTTAGCTTTGAAATGGTGTAATAAAATCCACTTTATCTTGATATTTACTGGTGTCCCTATCATGTTGAACGTCGGGTTCTCTTTTGGTTGAGATATGTTAAATTACGAGGTATACATATTTTATAAAAATTCATATTAAATTCATTTTTTATTGTAAATCAAATTAACAAATTATACAGTATTGGCAAATAATTTTCCTATCAAATGGTATAAGAATCGTCATTTTAAAATAATGTTTACTGTTGTCCCTAAGCATTTGAAAGTGAAACTTCATTATTAATGAATACGATGTATATTCATTCAACTAAGATTGACCATATTCAAAGACAAATTGGTCTTGTTATTTAGTTGAATTCTCATTTTTATGATGTGAACTTCTTTTCTAATTACATCCATCATTTTAAATATCTAGTTAGGTTTTAAACAATATATTAATTTCTATTATACCAAAGAGTTCTTTAAACATCAAAATTTTAAAAGTAGTGTGGTTTTGTTGACATCTTGAAGAAAAATATGCAAAAAGTGTTGCTTTTTTTTTTTCCTTTTTTTTTAAAGGCTCTGTCTAATTAATCTTATTTTGATTTGAGTAATTATATTATTATTATCAAATATTTGAATACACAATTGCATGATTGTATTATTGAAAAAAATGTCTACGAAATCTGAAAAACTAAATTGAAATAGAAAAGATGACAACGTGCAATTTTTAATGTTATTCAAAACATACAAAATTTTATACAAGTTTTGTATAATGAAAAGGTATAGGGAATATTATTCTTATCATTATAAGAAATGATCAGAGAAGTAAATGCAAGTATTTTGAATGTATACAGTAAGATATCATAGCATCAAAATCATTGTTAGGCTATGCTATCTTTATGTTCTCCTTCATACATTAATCTTATTGTTTAGTACAAGGATTTGTATAGTACTATACAAATCATTGTTTAGTATATTCATAAAATGTCGTTTAATAATACAAATGACGAAAAACATCGAAGTCCTTTTTAAGAAAAGCTCCATAATTATCGATCTCAGCTAACATATAAACACGAATGTGTCAATATTTACATAGTATATTGTTTAAGCGTCCCATGGTGCCACAGCAAATCCTTTCCAGTGCGGTATCACTATTCAATACCATATGTTACTATTTTATCTTATCATTGAAGTATTATATTGAAAATATAGTAGTCCATGCAAAAGAGATTGTTGGGAGTCCCCCTTTTTTATTTTTTGCAGTTAATTTATAATTTGAAAATAGTCTTTTCACATCAACTTTTTTACCTTGTCTTAAGTGTTCAAACTCTTATCAATGCGATTTAACAATAATAATTTATGTATGTTGCCCTCTATTCTTATGTTTAAATGTTTAAGAGTATTCTACACATAAGAATATAGGGTAACACATATAAACTAATTTTATAAAGTAAAAAAAAAATCGAGAAACGGCTGAAATATGAACGAATATTTTCAAATAAGATTAATTACAACAAAAAAATAATTATAAAATTAACTAGACAAAGTGATGCCCTGCACTTCACTCTGAAGTAACTGTATCATAACAAGGATTATGTAGAACTTTATCTGAGATTTAATTGTGTCTGGGAGAAACAAATGATGCCCCCGCAGATGCAAAGTGTTATTTTAAAAAAACTTCAACTATCTCCCAAAAGAGCAAATATTAAACCCTGACCACATGCACACCTTCAATATATGTACAAACCACTAAACTTTAAGGAGAAAGTCTGCGGTTTTATTTACTGATATCTATGTCTAATTAAGGGTAGTGAATTATGTAAGTTTTATGTTCCTAGAGGACAGGAAAATATTGCAATTTAATCCACAGGTGTTAATGAGTTTACGTGTTACCTAGATCAAATAAAATTCAGCATGGAGTATACATCTGGCTTATACAATGTCAATGTCGAATACATGTGACCTACCCATATCAAATAAAATCTAAAATTGACAGTAAAAAAATGTACATCTTGCCATATTTATGATATTGCCTTCTGTAGCTTTTATTTATATGTTTTATGAGATTTCAACCCTCCCTCTATACCTCTAGCCTATGTAGAATAAACAAAACACAGCAATACGCACAGTAAAACTCAGTTTAAAAGAAGTCCGAGTCCGATGTCAGAATAGATAACAAAAGTCTTTTAAGACACTAAGCAAAATGGCAATGATACATGATAAATTAACTAAAGGACTACTACAGCAATAACTGACATGCCAGCTCCACACTTCAATTAAACTGATTGAAAGATTATGTATTCGTCATATTCATAAATTGTCTATCCTTTTCCAGAATCACGTTGAAGAGTTAAATGCTATTTTTTTTTTATATAAAACATAATCTAGATAATACTCAAGCCTGCTTGATGTTGAAAGGATTTGTATATTGGATTTTCATCTAACCCAATTAAAAAGAAATTTACAAGGATAGATCAGTTTGCCTGCGGCTTTTATTGAACTTGTTAAAATCAGAAACACCGATGATAAATTATTTGGACTATCTTAAAGCTTCCGAAAAGGTCGTGTGTAGTATAAACAGGGTTACAAATTTCATACAATAAGAAAATTTACTAGATTAAGAAAAAAAAATTAAAAAAAGTATTGATCAAGAGATATACATATATTATAAATATAGGAAATATAATAACATGTAAACGTATCTCTTTTGAACCATCGTTAACAGAAAATATTCTTTCTACATCGTAGGGCATGCAAAACTTTTCTTTTTTTAATTACCGTATCACCATGGTGATACGGTCTGATTAGTCAGAGGCTGGACGTCTGGAATGTGGTAAATCTGTTAACGGTATCTCATTGGTTATAAATAACATTAAATGGCTGCATCTCAGCTGCTTCCGGTCTGCTTCTGGGGGAAGTGAAGGATATCTTAACGTCTGATTGGCTATTATTGAGTTGTATGCATTATATGTCAACGCGTCCGTAAGTGGGGTCGGATAAAAATCATGATATTAGGTCATCGGTAGAAACTATAATGACGTGTTCAATTGCTATCATAATTTAAGCCAAATTTAGTTCACGAAGCCCTGTCAATTTGAGCAAATGATATCATTCTGTGATGATGAAATTTATGTTATCTTGAAATTGTGTTGCAATTTTGGTACAAAGGTGTGTATTTATGGATAATCCTATTCTTTCAAAAACAAAACAATAATACATCTAATCTTCACTTTATAGTGCGTATTGAAAAATATTTTGCTATATTTCTTCATAAACTATAATTTTAAAAAGTAAATACACAAAACGTGTGCTCTATGATAAAAAATGTTATCCTAATATTTTTCATTGCTTGAACATATTGATTAGAAAATATTCAAATCACGGAATTTACCGTATTGATACGAAGATTCGTTTCCCCGCGCATTCAGTGCTTCATTGATTTCTGATGTAAACAAAACAGACAATATTGCCGATAAACAGCTGATTACAAGAATAGAAAACAAACAAGGTGAGTATGAAAATAAGGGTTTCAGTGCACTATAGTTTGTTTAATGACCCCTCTAGCTGGACGTCTACGACTATAGATAGATGAAATTAAAAAAGGCCGCAATGAGCAATTTGAATTAATATGCCTGAAAACCCAAGATACTTGCAACACAGCGAGGTCCCAAATGATGTTCGCATATGGGGCAGACAGTTTAATGTACTCGTACATGATGATTTATTCTTTGGAGTCGTTGTACACCCCAGGCGGATCCAAAAGGGGGGCTGGGGCCGCCCCTCCCCTTGGTTGATTATATAGCCCCCCCCCCCTTTTATGAAATCTGTACACAGTGGCGCTCAGCAGTCATTGTTAATTGATATATCATCAGCACTGAGAACTGCATTTGATATAGAAAAATCCAATTCTAATTTGTTCACATTACAATGTATCAGGTCTTACAATAAGTATATTTCGTCGTGATGATAATTACTATTTGCTTTGATTCATATGCTCGAGATAATAAAGGTTACCCATTTTCAGATGGTGCTGCTATTTTGCTAACATTTTCAAATCTGAATAAGCTGATACTATATGTATAATCATCAATATACAATATTATATGGTGCTGAGTTTAATCTATCGGCTGTATTTGTATAAGTATTTGTAATATGTGATATTGGCAGATCGAACTGACTATGTAAAGGCTCTAGTTTATGACTTAGATGCGTTAACAATGATGGTGGTTGATAAGGAAATCCAGATCCAGGATGTTAATCCAAAACATACCAGGTATTTTACGTATTATACTATATATATTAGAATTCATCCTCCTGAACATAGTACCCATATATAATAACCATACACCTAATCGCTTTATGGAATTCTGTCCCAGCTGATCTAAGAATCTGTCCCACTTCAACCATTGACATCATACAAAAATCACTTTTCCATTGTGGCATCAGACATTTTGTATTATGACGTCAAAATTTTATGTGAACCTTTGTGATGGCCAGTAATTGCAGACAAATAGCAATAAGTAGGATTCAAAGCAATCTTTAATAAATCAACTCTAATGAAATATTCTTATATGTATAGATGATCACATGACATCATGAACATAGACCAGTCTTCACGCTTAACCACAAGTCCTACGGCCATGGCTTGTAAAATTGCTTTCAGGCTTGTAAAATTCTTCTCTACAAGCCAACAGAATCCAACTAAAATTTTCTAAAATTTGAGCTTCGGGCTTGTTGACTCAAAAGTTTAACGTGAAGGCTGTAGACGTTGCTTTACTAGTGCCAAAAATAAATTTTTCAAATGCATCTATTGAAAATAAATTATTGCATGCCTTTCATAAGTTCTGCTTTGGACATAACTGAATAACAATGCCGAATATAATGGAAGCATACATTAAGGTAAATTTCTTTATTTTTCACATAGCATCTGACAGCATTGAATGGTACGATATGAATCAGCAGATTTATCGTTGTTTTAGAAGTTTAACGAGAAGTTATATATTTTACTTTAAGTTGGGCGGATAACATAACATTTATCTTGTCATTATAATATAAAAAAAGAAGATGTGGTATGATTGCCAATGAGACAACTCTCCGAAAAAAACCAAAATGACACAGAAATAAACAACTATAGGTCACCTTATGGCCTTCAACAATGAGCAAAGCCCATACTGCATAGTCTGATGATGCAGCAGCTATAAAAGGCCCCGAAATAACAATGTAAAACAATTCAAACGAGAAAACCAAAGGCATAATCTATGTTTGCTCAGCATTCATCATGAAAACGATCACATTACAAATCATTTTAGGAAAACACTGCGTAAGCAGACATTTCAGGAAGCAACGAGTCTGTAGGCTGACCGTATATTATCTGAACAAGTTCATTTCTTGTCAACTTCATAATTATTTCAAACATTTTAATAGATGTCATCCAAATTTGGTCTATTTCTTTTAGCTTAATATTCTTGCTTTTTCAAAGTCATGTTCATTTATTTTTCAACCGCTCCCATAAATATGCGGTTACCTTTAATTTCAGAAAAGGATTTAGGGAAAGGCGATCTGGGTCCCCCTTTTAAAACCTACATTTAATGTTAATCCAGACATATTACTTGTTCCAAACCAATACTTGTCAAGTTTGGGGCCCCCGGGTACCCCTTCTTTCTATAATTCATCCTACATCTACTTTTGAATTTGTTGCTTATTTGCTATTTGGTCTATGAATATCTGTCTATATATTGACAATGAAACCACATCTTGATGGTCCCACAAAAATGTTGAAAATGTGTACATTTCATTTTTTTTCTAGCTCCTCTCATATGATAGCAGTACCTTTTTGGTCACTATTCTGTGTTGCGTTCTAATTATTAATTGTAACACTTTAAAGTGACTGAACAGGTCAAAAAAATACTTCTCAAGAAACAGAAAAAGAAGACTACTTGGAACAGCACCAGACTATGTATGAATAAAAACTCAGATCGGAATAGCATGGATGATATATTTATACATTTTGTACATCATTGTGAATAAGCAAGGAAAGCTATTAATAATTGTGCATTTTTTAAAAGTTTATTGGGTTTTATATTCATATTTTGTTCGAATTTTCACACAATCTGTCAAAAAGGAAAAAACTAACTTTACTGAAACTTTCAAACAATATGAGAAGTGTTTCATTCACCAAAATACTCTTGCGATTCTGCAAAAAAAAATCATGCATGATTTTGTGAATGAAAGGGGAAAGAAGATCCTGACACAGCGCACCTGAGCATGTCAATTGCGAACTGACCCAATAATTTATATATCACGACCAGTCAACTGATACTGACATTATCAGAGAGTACATATCAAAGGAAAAATGCAGAAATTACCGATAAATTGTTAAATATGATATCATAGAATTAAATATGTTTTATTACAAAAAAATGTGTTCTCAATCTTGTCGATAGATATAACAGAATGTCATATCAGTACCAAAGACAACTCTCCATCCAAGTCACAATTTGTAAAAGTAAACCATTATAGGTTGAAGTACGGTCTTCAACATGAAGCCTTGGTTCACACCAAACAGCAAGATATATAGTCCATATCAATCATGACAATAAACATAAACAAACAAAACAACTATCGCTTACTAATAATCCTGACTATATGTATTACATGAACTTGTTGCCATCAGAAATGAAAATATAAATATTCCAACTAACAAAAGCATATGCTTACACATGCAACCAAATATAAAGCACTAAATGATAATACCAATATGAAGCTCTCATCTATAGAACTTACAAAAACAATGTCAAGATTACAAACCGCAACAAAATAATAAAAAATATAAGAAGCCAGCTGACAACATGTTCTAGAAAATTATTTGCAATTAATATTTCATTCCAAATCCATTACCACAAAACATCTTCTTACGACATCTGGAAATTAGTAATAACAACACTTAACCTGTTCCTTCAAAACTAATTGCTTCTTCTAAGATAAAAGCCAGATGAGATAATCATCACTTGAAGTGCTCCAGCTAGAAATAGAAAGGGGCAGGGTGCCAGTGAAGGGCAGGGCACTTTTTAATGATAGGAAAAGGCACTTCTCATTTCTTTTGTCTACGTTTCTGTGTGTATCACGAATTCACTTTTTTTTTTACTGTATATGTCAGTCATGGGAACTACTTGTACAAGTTATCTTTATTTACTTGAAGAAGTAAATAAAATAAACTTATATAAGTTAATTATAATGTTTGAATAATCTCCCCTTAATTTTCTCAAAAATTTACTTGTATAAGTAAAATTTTTTTACAATCCCACAAAAATTCTCAAGTTTTGAGATGTAAAAACATGCCATTAACAATTTTTCTCAGGTTAGCTCATAATTTTTGATTAGAATTCAATGTTTCATCTCGTTAATTCAACAAAGAAACTGATTGCGCAAAGATCTTAAGTCTTTGGCAAGGCCTTCAAAAATTGCCCCTTGGGGGCTTGTAAATGAGCAGTGTTCTGAAGATAACAGACAAATGAGATTTTCATTGTCCATGAAATTACACTTAAATGATTAGTAAAGACATCTGCAAAGGACAGACAATCAAAAAATTCTATTAGAGCAAAGAAGTCCTAAGAATTCAAGAAAAGAAGATAGGAAGACTTTTTTACTTGTATAAGTAAAAAAATCTGAATGTCTAAGGGACATAACGAAGCCCATTTTTTTTTACCTATACAAGTAAATAAAATACACTTGTATAAGTATCCTACAAATTTACTTATATAAGTATATTAATATTTACTTCTTGTACAAGCAGTACCCCTGACTGTATGTTGTTAATAAAGATGCATAAGTTGTTGTTTTGATTATTTATTTGCATTAGAAAAGTCATTCATACTACATGTTCATAAAACATGGCAATACACATTCATACATTAGATCACTATTAACCAAAAGAAGCGAAATAAACATACTATTCTCCCCTCCCCCTCCCCCCCTGGAAAAAGGTGTCAGGGAGGGGCGCAATTGAAGGCACCCAGGGTGCGGCGCCCTTCTAATTTGGGCTAAAGAGACCACTGTCTTCTATACATATAAGATGTAATATTCTCATATTCGAACGGCCAACTATAGTAGTCAGAGGCTGATTTAGAGAGTTTTACAGGGGACCCCCCCCCCCCCCCCTTTCTTGGGAAAACTTTGGTTGATCATATACATGTAGTGAATCACTGAAGCATGACTGGAGCGGGCCCCCTCTTATGAAAATTTCTAGATCTGCCACTGGTAGTCCATTTTGTCTAGCAGTAATCCTCAAAAGTAAATAATACGTTTTTCTTATCAACTTGATTATAGCCTATTACATAACTGTCAAGACACAGTATGCATGTTAAAACTACTTGCATTTTCATAAAGAGTAAACAATCATATTCCACAAAACAAACAAAAAAGTGTTTGTATCGTTACTCTAGGCTGAGTCTAGCTATTACAAACCATATATATATATTATCATATGTGACTATCAAGCCTCCTTCAATGATAACCCTGATTCACCAACACAACTAAAAAACCAGGAGAAAAAAGACACTATATATTCTAATGCTTGGAGTGCAAGATTCCAATAAAAAAAACCTATATCCACAAACCACCGATCTCAATACATGTATAAGCAGCTAAAATACGGCAAGCTTTTTAGAAAAGCTATTACTTGTTATTTCTTTCCTATCGGCAATTTCTTCATCATTCATCTGTGTATAGTGTACGCGTGGTTTCTTTCTTAAATCCAACTGCGTTCGAAATTATCGTATAACTGCTTATAAGCTAAATTACCCTATAGGCATAACGTCGAAGTGACATCTATTGGCGGGGTGTTCGTTTAGGGGAGTTATCTATTCTTATCTACTGGTCACCAGACGATGAGAACAAGATGGGAACCAGAATAGAAAAGTAACACAAGTTATCTCGCCTTGAAATGTCCGTAATTCTTGTACATGTGACTGAGTGAAAGTCCTTAATTTCTATATTACATATGTAAATAATGTATTAGGAAAATGACGTTCAGTGTTCTTTCTGTGGATTTTTTAATTGTATTTTGCAAGAATTTTAACATCATGGCGTTACTGAAAACAAGGATTTGTATAGTACTATCACGTGACAAATCCTTGCTGAAAATATCATTTTTTTTATTTTTAAACTTCATAGCTTGTTGCATTAGCATTGTTTCTTGTATTCTTATCGTCTGCATTTAACATAAAATTCTTGAGATCTCCTGATAAACTTGCAACTTTTCTTTTCTGATGTTGGGCTTCCTCCGTGGTTGTTATGTGTGAAGTCATGAAGTCATAAATCTAAATTTAGTAACATTTTCATATTGACCACCAATATACGTATAAGGCAGCAACCATTTGATCTTCGGGGGGAGGCTATGGATTTTTTTTCCGGACAAACTTTGGCGAAAAACAATCTATTTTTTTGGCGACAAGTCGAAAACAATTTTTTTCTTTCAATTTTAGCATTACATCAAGGATTTGTATATCCTTGATTACATATAGTGGCAGCTGAGGGTGAAACAAACAATTTTGTATTCTCAGGGTCATAAACAAATTATTTTTTTCTCCAAAAACTGGAAACAAACTTTTTTTTTCCAAAAAAAAATCCATAGCCCCCCTCCCCCTCCCGAAAAATGGTTACTGCCTAAATAGAAACACAGCGTCAATATACGTAATAATAGAAACAAGGCGTCAGATACGTAAAATAACATTTGAAACACGTGATCGTCATATCGAATGAAAACATTAGAATGCTACACCATATGTAATATAGAAGAACAATGTTATCAAAAATTTGTCCCAAATGGCTTCATGACTTGGTCAGGAATGATCAGGAATGCTCACAGGGAAATGCCTTGCCCGTGTAACTGATGATGGATGGGCATTGGCTGCTTAAGTTCAACTGCAAATTAATATGCATATTAAGAATGAGAACATGTGAATCTTATATGGAATATTAACCCTGCTTTGTACTAAACAGACAGGCTGAAAACTGATGAAAATTGAATTCTATGTTGAAAGACCAAAAATGCAGGTTTTAATCTAGGTATAACAGAACATTTACATTATCATTACCCATGAATATAAGGTCAATTTCAGATAAACCCTGTTAGATGCAAATATAAACCATACTACACCTTACAATCATTTTATACACTCACTATAGTTCTGACCTAATCATAATAAAATGCACTGCAGGGCACAGTATGTTACAACCACAGAGCTTGAACCATGAACAATTGGGGCAAGTATGAAGACAATATTCAAGCTTGATACAGCTCTTAATTTGGATTGTGATAAAATATTTGACACAGCATAGGTTTCGGACTCCAAATGAATGTGGTCTAAGAATTCAAAAATACATTTACCTATACCCTAATATCCAAAATCTAAAATAAGTGAGAATCAGCATTTCAAAGAACTCAAAAAATTCAATTTTTTATTTTTTTATTTTGGACCCTTTGGACCTCAATTTGAACTAGTTTGTTAACAGGGCTAAAAATCCAAAATCTAAATACAGATCACAGTTACCAGTAGATTCGGCATATCAAAGAACCACAAGAATTAAAATTTTGGTTTAAATCAAACAAAGTTTAATTTTGGACCATTTGGACCTCAATGTGAACCAATTTAATAATGGGCCCAATATCTAAATACACAGTTTGATTATATAAAAAAAACCCAAAGAATTCAATTTTGGGTTTAAATCAAACTTAGATTAATTTTGGACCCTTTGGACCTGAATGTGAACCAATTCGAAAACAGAAATACACAAACATGGTAACAGATTCAGCATATTAAAGAACCCAAAGAATACATGATTCTCATCGAAATTGAAATTGGTCAAGAAACAAATAATGTATACAAAGTATTGGTGTTTGTTTGGTTCCTAATTCATAAACAGTTTGGGCCATAATTACCAAAATCAATTCCAACTTTCCCTTTTTGGTTTGAAATCTTGTATAATAATTTCATAGAAATCCATGGATTTATTCTCGTTATGGTCTGGAAACCCCGGAAAATCTTTTTTTAACCTTTATTCCTAAACTGTTAGAGCAATAACCCCAAATTCAATTCATACCTTCCTTTTGTGGTATGGGAACTTGTGGTTTTATTTCTTTTGAGATCTATACACTTATACTCAAGTTATTGTCTGAAAAACATATGTCTACAGACCACAATGACGACATATCCACACCATTATAAAATGGAAAAAGTTTTGCAGTCTATAAAAACTGAATGTTGACCACACTTCAAAAAAAGGCCAAGGTCAGATGTATCTCATCAGACAATCATATTCACATTACAATCATTCTGTACACCATACATTGTTGACCTAGAGAATCTGACCGAGAACAGACCAAATCATGGGACCTAAATGATGACCAAATGGTGCAGGATAAGCCACTCAAATTAACAAATTTTTCGTAAACCTTTTTCTTATCCCAATCCATGCAATGTGATACAAAATATATCTCCTCATGTGAGAAATAGATCACAGGCAATAACCATAAGAGAATTATAATTGTCCTTATTACACATAAAAACTGTCAAATTAATTTGAGATTAAACCAGACCATAAGGTAACTGCATACAAGATATGGATTAACTCATTCTTCTTCAGTCTGGATTATGAAGTTTTATATCAGGAGCATCCACTGCTAGATCTGTATCCCTGTGTTTTGTATCTGATGAGCCTTTATATAAACTAGATCATTTTAGAATTCAAGATCTATTTAAAGACTTGGCAGCCAATCAGGTAATCAGCAAGTCCAATGAACATTTCTGTCATGTAATTCCTAAGTATTATTTGTGTCAAGTCTTGTTTAAACTAGCGAAGAAGTTTCTGTGACATTTAAAACTCAAAACATGATGTTGAAAGATACCAAGAGATGGAAATATAAACTGTTGACACAGAGACATGTCTTGCGTTTTTTGGTGGTATAATGCAAATGTTGAAATTAAATTGCAATATTTAAACTTATCTATGCAATGAACCATGACTGACGGTTCAGGGCAAAATAAAAACACCATGGAAATGCTAATGCTTATAAAACTGCATACCCAACACCATTGACTTATTAATTGGTTCCTTGTTAAACTGTGAAAGTTTCAAAGTCCATGAACCATGATAAGGAAGTGGGACCAAATAATCTCTATGAAAATGAGGCTTGCAAATGCCAATACAACTGCATACTAAATATCAGATATTAGTCACTCATCTTAAACTGATCTAATCACAAATCACATGTAAATAATGCAAAACATTCAGTCAATAAACCATGACTGAGGCTGGAGCTGAACAATCTCTATGGAACTGAGATTTGTCAATGCATATACATCTGTATACCAAATATCATTGACATACCACTTATAGTTCCCTTTCAATTGACTTATCACAAACTTGTACATGTAAACTAATTAAAAGTTTTAAGTCGACTATGACTGAGGGAGAGAAGCAAAATAATCTCCTTAGAAATAAGATGTTTCAATGCTTATATAACTGCATACCAAGTATCATTGACCTACCACTAGTTGTTTTCTTTAACTTGAACTTATCACAATCAAATACATTGTTGAAGCTGCTGCTTATGGAAAAAGCATGCCCAAGTCTCGCTTTTTCAACTTCGTCCATACCATACAATAAATCAGCTGTGTGTTACCCTTGACCACAGAAACCTCTTCCCCCTTTATTTGTCAATCAGATTCAAATAAAATATAAGATAGGTTTTCTCAATTAAATATTTATTTACCTATTTATTTATATCATTATCATGCATCATAATATAAAATACCCAAATGAAACCAGACCCATTCTGCTCCATCAAGTGTGTACAAATACCAAAGAAATTGTTATAATAATAATTTTTTAGTCCCTTTATAAGTAAAAGGAGGAAAAGGATCTGCATCATGGGTAAGGTATCATTGGTTAAATATTACAATTATACAAAATAACTGACAGCACTGAGGATTCTTTTTAGTTTCTTGATACCAGTTCACAGACTAGCTGTTTAAATAGAATTTAGAAAATCAATTCTGTTCTGAGATACATGTCTTAAATTTTAATATCCTTAGGTCTTAAAGGAATATTTTTTTTTGCTCAATATTAAACTTGGTGCTTTCCAATACTTTTAAATACCACACTTAAAATAAATTTATATAATTCCATAAAATATATGAATCCTCAGTTTGTCACATACGAAGAGGCATTTACAAATATAACAAGGAATACAATGGTAAATACTAAGATAAAAAATGCATAAAAATACATGAATCAAATTCATTTATGAGGTGTACTCAATTTATTTACTGGGTTTTTTAAATAAACTAATATCGTGATCTGTGCAAAAATTATTAGATCACCAAGGAAATAGTTAACTGCATTTCAATAAACATTTATAACCCCAAGCTCTTATATTGTATATAAAGTTTCTTTATAATTCCTCCCAATTTCTAACCAAAGTCAATTCTTTATATCAAAGTAGGATAGTTATTTAACAATACATGTATGATATAAATATTTTTTTTTATTATTTTCTTGGAACCAGAACTTTTTGCCACGGAAGTAATAAGTAATTATTTCATATAAAATAAAAAGAGGAGATATGATTGCCAACGAGACAACTCTCCTCCAGAGACATAGAATTTAACAACTATCAGTCACCTACAGCCTTCAACCATGAGCAAAACCCATACCCATAGTCCATATCCTTTAGGAAATGTGCCATAGTAAGCAAGTATATCATCTGTTTGCTCATCCATCTACAACTTCCAATCACAATTAAAGGATTGAATTGTTTTTGCCTAAATTTTCAAATAATCTTCAGTATCTGTTAGCATTGTGTATATTTTTTTCACATCCAAAGGTTCCCCAATCGAAGAATGGACTTTTCCATTTATAAAATTTGATTACTCATATTGAAGGATAGGTTGGTTCAGCTGATAAGAACATAGATTTAGTTAGAGCAAGATTCTGCATTTATAAATCTTGTAATTTGGTCAATCTTCAACGACAACTTCAATATTTATGTTCATTCATTTTTCTATTTTATCCACTAAGAAGAGTTAAAAGCATAATAAATGTCTGATCTCATTATGTAAATTTATATTTTGAATTGCATGTATAATCAAAATATATAAACTCAATCATACTAAGACTTGGTATAACAAGATTTGACAGTAAAAACAAATAAAATCACATAAAAGCCACTAAAATCAGATAAAACCAGATAAAACACAAATCTTGTTATAGCAAAGCCTTATAAAATTTACATTAAAGCTACAGTGGTAATATATATCAGTGTGAACCCCAAATTTATTTTGAATTGAAGTCATTAAAATTTTGTCATAATGAGATCCAACTACTAAAAACATGAATAAAAACAAATATATTTGAACCAACCTATCCCTCACACGATAAAATGGTGCTACGAGAAGCTTCTTTCCCTTTTTTCAAATACTTAGGAGATCCATTCATTACAATTGAGAACCCCAAAATTTCATTATAATAAAATAAAATACACACAGCCATTAGATACAGAAGATAATCTGAAAGTTTAAATGAAAACCTTCCAATAGTTTTATAAGCTGTGGATGAGAGATGATGATGGACATACAGACAAATCTTCTTTAATAACCTTTTTATGCTCAACATGAGTGCAGATGGTCATGGGATTTGGTCCTGCCCTGGGTCATATCAAAGAATTGAAAATTGGTATTTGATGCTCTCCTGCTAAGCATTCAGCAATTAGGAGTAGGAGCAAAGACTGGTCAGCTGGAAGTCAGAATAATGTGTTCAGGTAGGGTTAGATGTCTTGTGCAGACTTTTAATTTATGACCTAGCACATTAAAAAAATCTTTTCTCTTAATTATCCATCCATCCTTCAAAATCAAAACTTCTTTTACAGGATCCTGGTTGTACATGTGGAGGGGGGAGGTAATTGTTTAGAAGCTGAGTACAAGCCTCAAAAATCAAACATTAAAATATAAATAATCATAAATGAGAAAAAATATAGAAATCAATCACACAAAAATGAGAAAATATGACAAACTGCAAAAACTATGTAATTATTTTCACTTGAGTGGTCTCAGATGCTGAATAATGCATTTATAATATATAAACAAAACCAATAAATAAAACTGACAGCCATTAATTTGTATGAATGTAAAGAATGCAGAGTCAAAACAAACCATCTAACTTAACATTTTTATTTCTAGTTCATATTGCACCAAAAACTCCGTACTTAAATTGTTTAATAGGGGATTTGTTTTATTCCCTTATAGTGTTTGGCCATCAAAGTCCTACTTAATAGGTTTCTAACCAGAAAAAATAATTTCACAAAGGACTTATAATTCTTAACCAGTGTACAAAACTTAATAAATACATGTAAACTGAAACAAGTCTTGTGGGTATCTTGTGAAACCATACATCATACCTTTGGGACCTCTCAAATAACAATAATTTCACAGGTTTTTTTTATATTTCTTCAATCACCAAACAATAATTGAATGCAAGAAAAAATAATGAAATAAATATTTATAATTTGAATAATAAAGCATTAAAAATTAATTGCATTTATAATTCATTCTGCTTATAAGACAAATATCTGCTGATTTTTTTACAAAAGATAGCAACAGTTCATCCAATGATTTGCAGGATTGTAGTGTGAGGATTTTACCATACAAGGAAGGCAGCAACAGCAACTCTTCCGACTGAAAAAGAAACAAAGTTAAGTTTCAATTGTTGATTCTTAATTTTAAAATAATCTAACGAAACAGACATCAGTGTATGTTAAACAATTTGTTTTTTACTTATATTGATTACTCAAAAATATATAGTATCAAAAATATCCGATTTTATTGTTATCTCCCCTTCATTTATCTTCTTCAGATCTAGTATCTGCTTTAAAGGGTATATTATTTTAAAATGAAAAGATTGAATACTGATTTTTTTTAATTGTAAATTAAAAAAATTATATATATTGAAATCTTATTTAGTGACATTCATCACACTATAACATAAACACATTAAAGTTGTATGTTGATGAACAAGTTCTCACCTTATAACAGCTTTATCCCAGCAAGTAACCCAATGGAAACCTGATGCTAACCTGGAATATAAAAGTAGTGAGTTATACTAAACTTTCCTAAAAAAAATTATTACACATGTACTAAATTTAAAATTGCACTAGGATAACAAAAAATCATGGAAAAAATATTTGGTATTCTGAATTATAAACTCAGTTTTATATTTACCAAAAAAATTCAACCAGTATCTCATCAGTGTAAAATTATTTTTTTGGTACTAAAGAACCTTATGAAATTGATTTCAAATATTATATTACTAAAAAGATGCTTGATTACCTACCAACATGTTAACAATATCAGACATCCAAGTCTTACTCCCAACACCATGAAAATATCATTATAACAACCTAAAAATAAAAAAAATAAAAAAATAATTACTTGTTTTACAGATCAATCTGTCTCTAAGAAGACTAACAAAATAATGCTATGTTTCATTTATTAAAACCTGTTATACGTTATCATCTTCACTATATAAACTTTACACTGCTAGAGATAGAAATTGACCTTGTGCAAGTGCACGTATATGTATAAGACAATGATTTTGGAATATTCAATTACAAAATCGGATGGTTTTGTTCTCTTTTGATGGTTCTTAAAATCATTTTCATAACAGCGTAGACAACCCCAATAATTATGTTGGTAATAATACTAACTCAATTACTGTAAATTCAGAAACTATTGCAAATGTTTTTATTATTGCAAAAAATGCAACATGGTTGTATTGGCAATAATTTAAACTATCATTTTGAAATTTTTATATGAATTAAACAGGATTTTTCTCAATATCGCAAAAATTAAAATCGCATTTTAGTCTAAAATTACAAAATCGCAATTAATGAATGGTTATTATTTATTTTGAATTTATTGAACCATGAAATTAATTTTTGACTCTTCACATTGAATAATCCGCAAAGTGGATTATGTAAAATGTGAAGAGTCAAAAATTAATTTGATGGTTCAATAAATTCAAAATAAATTATAGCCATTCATTATAAATAAATTTCTATCAAAAATAAGGCTCAAAGAACTTTTTATATTATTTATATTAACCATAACAACGTACACGGATGTTCGCGTATGAATATATAATTTAATTTTGGATGTAACCCGTCTTCTGATTGGCTGACGTTGTTGTGTTTATTAGCTCATAGACATAATTTTGTCATGCGACCGTGACGTCATCAACGTTTTTTCATGGTTTACTCAGGTTTAAAAATGGAATTTAGAATTAAATTATAAGAAATGACTGTAATATTTTTTCTGTCTATTCGAAATAACATAAAAAATGTGGTGCACACTTTAAAATAACCCGCTATGCGGGTTATTCAGTGTGCACCACATTTTTGATGTTATTTCTTCATAGACAGAAAAAATATTACAGTTATTCCTTAAACAACGTCAGTTTGTGCTGTCGCCATAAAAATTGACAACATTGAAAATAAAAGTAATACTTTTAACCAATCAGAAGACAGAAAATACACCAAATTTATCTATTAATAATTGCACACAATAATTTCTGAATTTAGAGTACCTTGAACTTGTTTGCCATTGGCTATCGATAACAGTGATTTTACGCTCACTCAGTCTGTCAGAGGCCTTCCAATAGGGATTTAAATAGAATAAAAGAGCAAAGTACATGTAGGCACAAGAGAAGAAAAAAAGAAAATAATTATTCAACATTTAAATCAACACACAAGGTTTAGTCTTCTGCTAGTAATTCGTACTATTTGATGTAGGCATTTAGAACCTTTGGCAACCCCAGTTTAAATGTCTATAACACATTCAATGTGACAAGTGGGCGTTACAGACAAACTTTCACCTTATCTGACCCAGTCAATAGATAACATAAGAGCATCAAGAAATCGTCTTGTCCACGCTTTTATGAAAATGATTCTATATCAATTCAATATGTCTTGTCCACGCTTTTATGAAAATGATTCTATATCAATTCAATATTCAAACAGTTGCAGACTTTGCATAAAAATTTGTTCGACCCAAATAAGTTCACAAATTCATTTATAATAACTTGCATACAGTTGGTTTCTATCCAACACAGTTCACTCGATACCAGACAGAAAACAAACACTGATAGAAAAGAACCCTTAAAAAATAATGTTAAATGCCTATATATATTATTACCATAAAATTTGTGGAATATATAAACTTACCACATATTTTTCATGGTAAAGCCTCAGGCTTGGTGAAGATTAAATTGACCATCTCCCTTAGAGATGCTCTCCCGGCTGACAAGGTGGCTCTCCTCATCATCTTAACATTATTTTTTTTTAAATATAGTTTTATACATTAAATATATCAGATGCATTTCCAATAAACCCCTTTCTTGAAAATTTCAGCAAATCAATTGTTAATGACCCAAGATTTCTCCCACCCTGCATACTTATTATCTAGAGCTCTGCTTACATTTATTTTTTTTTATTACAGAGCTCTAAATAATAGTCAATATTAGCTAGTATACATCTGATATTAAAAAAAAATGTACAAACATGAATATCCAAGTAGATGAAAATCCTAACATTGAGGGAATTTCAAGTATGTGGAGTTAAACAGGGGTATAATAAATTTCCTCCCTTTGACCCAAATTTCACCCTGTTCGGACTCCACATCCTTGTTATATTAAACAAAATAAATAAAATAGTACAATTAAAATTAAAAATAGATTGATAACAAAAATCTAACACATTTCAATAAAATATTTCGTACTGATCGACTTATGGTGGCAGAGTGGTCCTATAAGTAGTTCAACTACTGTATCACTAGCCTGTCAACACTGAGAACCCTCACATGAAATGTGTAACTTCATTCTTAATTTGACTAGGGTTTGCCCGTTTCCCTGATGAAGGTGATGTTTTCACCAGGCACTCTGGCTGTCTCCACAAATAAAAATTTACAGCCAAAATTATAGTAAATCATGTTAAAGTGGTGTTTATCAACCAATCCAATTTTAACAAGATGTTCTTCAACTATGCCTTTTGTAAAATTATTCTTTAAAAAATATCACCTTGGTTACAAACCAAAATCAGCTAAAAATGACAAAAAAAGTGCAAAAAATATATTTCTAACTTCTTAACTTCGTAAATTCCTCTGCATTAGAGCACCCTTGTCACATATCTTAAAGATATTAAAATTAAAATGAAAGAAAAGGTTGTAAGGGGATATATATATATATACTGCAGACCATTATTCATCTTTTTAGTTTACACTAGAGAGGCATTTGCTATGGTAAGGTATTTTGAAACGTTGCTAAAAAAAACAAAAATAATTAAAAAATTTTGCTAAGAAATTTAGTGGGAATATTCACATCGGCAGATTTAATTGCATTAACTACATGTATAAAGTAACTTGTAAAATTTAAAAGTATCTCAAATCCTAAAATAACAAAAAGATGGCAAAAATATATACATTACAATTTGCAAAAAAAAAATACATTTCAATAATTGAACATTTTTTTTTCTTTTTTCTTTCTTTTTCTTTTAGATTATCCATTCTTAAACTGCTGGAAGTGTTTTGACTAGACATGAGTATAAACGGAAAATAGAAAGTAATTTTTGTAATGTCAAATACAAGTTAACCTACAACTTCCAATCTTGTTGAAAATGGAGAATCTTTACATATTTTTTTTTTTTTGGTAAAAAAATTATAAACATTTTCTCAAGCATACACAAAAATAGTCTGAATTACATTCTTTACTGTTGCAGTTATATCACACAACCATTTTATGCAGCCACAGTTATCTGAAAAAGAAATATACATTACTCATGAACATTGAAATAATATTTAATGCAAAACAATTATAATTAACTGAGCATTACAATTATAATGTATAGAACATTTCTTTTTCTTTGTTATAAAGTGATTTGTTGACATAAATTTTAAAGTACCAGTATTTCTTAGCAATAAAAGGATGAAAAACGGGTCATTGGCTGATGTCTTGACAAATATCTTTTTAACATTGTTTTATAGCTATATATAGTATATCAGGCTATTAACATACTTGATTGAATTTTTTAACATTTAGTCATGTTGCACCTTTATAGCTAACTATACAATATAGGTTTTGCTCATTGTTGATGGCATAGGGTGACATTTAGTTGCATCCACATCATTTGGTCTCTGGTTGATAGCTGTCTTATTGGCATACATACCACACTTACATATTTTCATATATGGGGACAACTATAGATAACAAAAAAACTGAAATCCCAAGAGTTCGCATTATACATTATACTTTTTGACTTCCCTTATATATCTTTATATCTCCTTCTAAATTGTTTACTCAACTATAAGTAAAGAAGACATTAATATGTAAGATTTACATCTGTGAATAACAAAAATCTTGGGCTTTAAAATGCTCTTGGATGAAAAGTTCATAAATCTATGTATTGATTCTTACCATAAAAGTCAGCTCCAATGCCCACTCCCAGCTTCAATCCTTACAGACAAGCTGTGATGCTAACCTGAAATATAAAATGATAATCATTAATAAAACCCTGTAACTCGGAAACGTAAAATCTTAAAATTTATAAAAATCGAAAGGGAGCTCATGTCACTAGATATAAACAATTCACCACAATTTCTTGCAAGTTGGTGAAAGCATTCTTGAGTTATTGTCCGAAAACTGGAAAATCCCCCTTTTTTAATGAATAAAACCCCATAACTCGGAAACGTAAAATCTAAAATTTATAAAAAACGAAAGGGAGCTCACATCAATAGATATGAACAATTCACCAAAGTTTTATGCAAATTGGTTAAAGCGTTTTTGAGTTAATGTCCGACATGTTGACGACAGACGGACTGACGGAAAACAGTATACTATAATACGTCCTGTAAATGGGCGTATAAAAACTGTTTAAAAGGTTCTTTGTTGGTTTTATTTATGTATATTGAATAGATTGAATGATTGGTTGTTGGTTGCTTAAGGTCCAGTGGCAAATCATTAAATAGAAATAGTCAAAACATTTACTAAATTTTATCATCGGTATATGGACATAATTCGTAAATATAGCTCAACATGCAGACTTCTTATACGTTCAGGTATTTCACATCCAATTTTTTATGGAAATATTCTCTATAAAGCACAAAAATGTCAGTATTCACCTCTGAAGCTAACAAAACCTTTAAATAGACTTATTAAGAAGGGATATAGTTACGATACTGTTGTCAGGTCATTAAAGATTGCATATTTTGGCGTTAATATTGATTCACTTATAGGGTCTTTGCATCGGCACTAAACACATTTATTCAAAAACCAGTTGTTGGAATGACACGGGTTATGTTCTTCTCATATATGTTATGATGGTATGATACTAAACCCCTTACGGGAAGGATTGTGCCTGATATTCATATGATGAAGACATCATCTTTCAATCAGTTTAATTGAAGTCTGGAGCTGGCATGTCAGTTAACTGCTAGTAGTCTGTTGTTATTTATGTATTATTGTCCTTTTGTTTATTTTCTTTGGTTACATCTGACATCAGACTCGGACTTCTCTTGAACTGAATTTTAATGTGCGTATTGTTATGCGTTTACTTTTCTACATTGGCTAGAGGTATAGGGGGAGGGTTGAGATCTCATAAACATGTTTAACCCCGCCGCATTTTTGCGCCTGTCCCAAGTCAGGAGCCTCTAGCCTTTGTTAGTCTTGTATTATTTTTAATTTTAGTTTCTTGTGTACAATTTGGAGTTTAGTATGGCGTTCATTATCACTGAACTAGTATATATATTTGTTTAGGGGCCAGCTGAAGGACGCCTCCGGGTGCGGGAATTTCTCGCTGCATTGAAGACCTGTTGGTGACCTTCTGCTGTTGTCTGTTCTATGGTCGGGTTGTTGTCTCTTTGACACATTCCCCATTTCCATTCTCAATTTTATTAAAATGTGTTATATATGTCAAGAACATATGGATGAGACAGCAATCCAACAAGCCAACACATTTTTATGTAAACAATTCAGATCCTAAACTTTACTCTTATTTGGTTACTGATATAATATTAAGAGTAGATTCCTGTAAAAAATCTTTGAAGCGTTCAAATCTTGTTTTTCCATAAAATATTTATAATACATTTGAGTTTTCCAAAACAGGACTAACATACTGGTACATACCTTTGTATTAGCTGTATAAGACCACCAAGTCTTATTCCCACACCATGAAAACATGTCTCAGAAAGAACCTGAAATGAAATTATAATCAACACATTATACATTTTGTAAATCAATTTGTGTGTTACTGATAACCTAAAATTTACTGAATATTGTTCTGATTTCTTATTGCAGGTAGACAATTGTATAAAATCTTTTTTTTTTTAAATCAATATAAAAGATAGAAAAGTAAAAAAACATTAGATTTAAATTTAACTGCACAAAAAATATCTGAATATTTTACAGTTATCTCCCATTGAATGCAAAATCGTGTTTTAAATTGTACTGCTCTTTTCTTTAAGTTTAATGACTATTTTTAGGATTTACTATTGATATTTTAATAGAAAATCTTGTTCATGTATCTTGTATCTTTAAATACTAAACTAGTAAATTAATTCATCAATGGTGTTTTAAATGCAATATTTCAGAAGGGTCTGTTATCTTAAAAGATCTGGCTAAAATAAACTTGCCTTTTCTATTTTCATGGTAAAGAGTCAGACTTGGTTGAAGATTTAATTGACCATCTTCCTAAGAGCTGCTATCCTGGTTGACAAGGTGGTTCTTCTCAATATCTTATTGTCAATCTATGTTGTGTCCATTTGTTTTTAGAAAATAAAGTAACATACATAAAAAATATCAGATGCACTTTCAATTAATAAACTTTTTGAAAAATTTCACGTTATTATTTTAAGTGACACATAATTTTTCCCACCCTAAATTTCTATTATCTAGAAAACATCTGATATGTAAAAAAGTGCATAAATGTGAGTATCCAAGTAAATAAAAATCTAACATTGAGGGAATTTCAAGTATTTGAAGTTAAACACAGTATAATAAATTACCTCCCTTTGACCTAAATTTCACCCTGTTAGAACTCCACATCTTTGTTATATATAACAAAAAAACATAAATGGGTCATAAATAGTATACCGGTAATCAAAATAAAAAAATAATTAAATTACAAAAATTCAACACATTTCAATAACATATTTAGTGCGGATGGAGTAATGGTGGCTGAATGGTCAAAGTAGTTCAACTACTGTATCACTAGCCTGTCAACACTCTGAACCCTCACATTGTAGGTGTGTTTAACGTCAATCTTAATTGACTAGAGTTGCCAGTTTCTCTGTTGAAGGGGATGTTTTCACCAGGCTGTCTCCACAAATAAAAACTGGCAGCCAAGATATAGCAAATCATGCTGAAAGTGGTGTTAAATACCAAAAATCAATCAATCTACTTTCATCAAGATATTCTTCAACTATGCTTCTTGTAAAATATTCTTAAAATAATATACCCTTTGTTATAAACTCAGCTAAAATGACACAAAGGTGAAAAATTATATTACAATTTGCAAAAATAAAAAACATTTCAATAATTGAACATTTTTTTCTTTTCTTTTCTTTTTCTTTTTCTTAGATTCTCCATTCTTAAACTACTGGAAGTGTTTTGCCTAGACATGAGTATGAACAGAAAATAGAAAGTAATTTTTGAAATTTCAAAGACCTATTAACCTACAACTTCCAATCTTGTTGAAAATGGAGAACCTGTACATAATTTTTTTTTTCTTTTTGTAAAAATTATAAACATTTTCTCAAACATACACAAAAATAGTCTGAATTACATTCTTTACTGTTACAGTAAAATCACATAGCCCTTTTATGCACCCACAGTTACCTGAAAAAGAAATATACAGAATTAAACGTAATTGTCAAAATCTGAAAATTGAAACAATATCAAATGCAAAATAATAAATAACTGGTCATCATAATCATGATTCATAAAACCTTTCTCTTACTTTGTTTAAAAGTGATTTGCTGATATATTTTTTGAACTACCAGTCTTTATTAGCAGAAAAGGATGAAAAACAAGTCAATGGTAGATGTCTAACATATTTCTTTTTTACATATTGTTTTTTTTGTATTGGTTCTTACCATAAAAGTAAGCTCCAATGCCCACTCCCAGCTTCAATCTTTACAGAAAAGCTGTGATGCTAACCTGAAAAATATAATGATTAGACATTCAAGATTGTTTAAAAGGATCATTTTTGATATACTGTATGTATATTCCATATTTTGAATGATTGATTCATTTGATTGTTGGTTGCTAAATGTCCAGTGGCAAATTAAATAAAAGTCTATAAATATGTAATAGAAGTTGAGAACAGCAAACCAGCATCCCAACAAACTTTACATAATCAAATCAGATAATTAAATTTACTCCTTTAAAGGCAATTACAGAAAGCAAAGACTTCTTACCAAACTACTACAAACCTTCACGCTTAGAGCACATGATATTTCCAAATACATTTTATAATACTTTTTCTTTTTTCAAAACAGGACTAACATACTGGTACATACCTTCGTATTAGCTGTATTAGACCACCAAGTCTTATTCCCACACCATGAAAACATATCACAGAAGAACCTAAAAAGAATTAAAAAAGACACATTATATATTTTACAAATCCATTTCTCTATAAATATAAAGTCACTGTATAATGTTCTGATTTCTTACAAAATGTACACAATAGTATCAACACAAGTCTGTAAGATAAACTGTTGACAGAGATGTCTCGCCTAGCAGCGGAAAATGAAAAACATCTGATGATTAGCAACAATGCTAATTAATTTGATAATTTGTTAGTAATGCAAATAAATACAAAATGTCATTGATCTATAGCAAGGAGTAACTATTAACCTGACTAAACAGAAAACTTGACATAATAAAAATAAAACAAGTCAAAGGTTTTTGTTTGGAATTTAATTGCACAAAAGTGATGTGCAAATTTAACAGTTATATCCCATTGAATGAACATATCTTGCTGTTAATTGTACTTGTCTCCCCTTGAAGTTTTAAATATTTTGATCGAAAATCTTGCTCAAGAAAATGGTAACTTAAATTATAAAACTTATTAAAATTAATACATCAATGGTGTTTTGCATGCAGAAGATCAGAAGGGTGCTGGTGTGTTGCACTTCTTGTCGAATATTTCTAGAAAATGTATACAAATATTTGGCTTAAATAAACTTGCCTTCTTAATTTCTTGGTAAAGCCTCAGACTTGGTTGAAGATTTATTTGACCATCTTCCTTGGAGCTGCTATCCTGGCTGCTTTCAAAGGTTTTCCATCATAGTTTTTTATGCTAATCAGTCCACTGAATCCATTTTATCTAAGTAATGAAATGTCCTTTCCATTGTACATTATAAAATTTACAATAGTCACCAGAATGTTCCAAGGCATCTCACATTATTTTTCCAATCATGGAAACTGAAGAAATTCTCAATTTAAAATACAAATAATTTATTAAATTCATTTAAAAAGTACTGTAAAAATACCAGACATGCTTTTAAACAGGTAACTTGTATTTTGATAATTTACGAAATGTATTCTGTACCCCACAATTTCTTCCACTCATTAAAATTATATTTTAGAACTATGTTTACATTTTTTTTTATTTACATAGCTCTAGATAATAGCTTTTAAATAAGTTACCAGACATCTGATATGAAAATACTTATACAAATGTAAGAAAAAAAGTACAGTGTAGTAATAGTATAATAAACACATATAAATCAACATTTTTTAAATATTTTGAAGCATAGTTTAATCAAAAATTTCTCATTTTCAAGGTTTACTACTCATGTACATAGTAGTCATGTATTAAGTCCCAAAATTTGTAAAAGCCTCTATAGATTTGCAAACTCTCTGTGAATTCCAAAAGATATGGGTTAAAAACTATTTATTTTACCTTTGATGAAAAATTACTTAGTTCCCCAAGTCAGGAAAAAAATTATTAAACAATTCCATAGTACCAAGTGGACAACTTAAATATTTGTACAATCATTGTGTGAAGTTAAAAAGATTGAGATTGAAAACTGCAGGAGTTGATTACACAAAATCAGTACCATCTTTGAAAATTTTGGAAAACAATCATCAAGATCAGAATTAAGGGAAAAATGGGGGGCAATTCCTCAAACAATTTCATATAAGCAGGTACACAACTTCAAAATGTACGCAATTATTGTGAAGTTTCAGTGGTACAAGAAAAAGAAGCTGAAATGAAAAAATACAAATATGATGCAAAATGATATTACATGTATCAAGTATGAAATCTTTAGATTTAATAAAAAAATTTAGAAAGAAAAAATTAAGAACTCAAAGAAATGATATAAATACTGATTCTTTATAATAAAAATTAATTTCAATACTTTATAATTTAAATTAATTTCAAAACTCAAATGGCACGTAATACTTCAATAAAATAGATTTTTACTTTTTACTTTAGTTTTATACTTGAAAGAAAAATAGTAGCAAAATTTACAATTGAAAAAGTAAAATTTTTTGTTCCCAGATTATTTATGATAGCATTTTTGATTGGTTATATCAAAATTTGTTTTATGTAAGATTACTTCCAATGACTTTTGTCAGAAAAAAAGGAAAATCACTGATATCTTGACAATAATGGACTGAGGCAAGTTTACTGCACTCTCCGGAATCATTGGTTCCTTAAATGGATAAGAACCAGAAGCAGCCAATATACAGACTTACAGGAATCAGCTCTTTTTTGCTACCGGGAAAAGAAAACAGATTACGAGTTAAATCTAAAATAGTCTGGTTATCTTTAACTTTTTTAGTGATTAAATCCCCAAAGTCTGAAACAGGGTCTAATATAAATCTAAAACTGCTTGGTTAACAGAACTGATTGTATGCTATCGCTCAGGCAAAAATAATCTTGTATATAATGCCTACCCATGTTAAAACTACAATAAAGTATAGCTTGCAACAATTATTTCTTAATTATTATGGACTAATGGAAAACTCCTTTGAACTAATGAGGCTAAAGTTGGATCCCTGTTAAAGAGTCAAGCTCTTAGATTACTCTTTGTCTGGCCATGAGTTTCAAAAAGGATCTAATGAAGAATAGCTGCAGTCAGTTATTGATAATTGGGTTTTACTTATTTTATTTTTTTAAAGTATTTTATGATGGCTAGTGCTTTACCTATATTGTAATTACCAAATTTGAAAAAGATAGAATGGTTTGATACCAAGGAGCAAATTAATTTATGTTGTAATTCAAACGGTATGATAGGGTTAAGATCAGTTTAATACCTTTTTCAATAAAAGATCTAAATTGTATAAAATGAGCTATATTTCAACAAACTTATGATTTGAAATTTGAAATTTTTGTGTTGTACAATCTACTCCTTTTCATGTACACATGATAAATAGAATAAAATAGACCAGTTTTCAGCTCCTTTTTTGTGATCTTGAAATGATCCTGCTCACTGTCAATAATTTTGATTGCAAAAAAGAAAAATTGTTTCAAGAAGCTGGACAAAATTATCCTTTAATATATTGATCACAGAATGGCTTGGGAAGTTAAAAAGATTAATTTTCTATTAAACAGGAAATTTTTACAAAGAAATGCTTAAACTCAAGACAATTTAATTTTACAAATTACGATGAGCAATTGTTAAATGGGACTAACAAGTAAAATTAAAACATTAATACCAGTTGTCAATTATGGTCTCATAATAATGAAGTTATCATTAAATGTCTGGAATCTGTGGATGAAAACCTAGTGTTGAAAGTGAGAGTTGAAAATTAACCAAGGTTGAGAAGCTTGAAGCAAAGGGAGATAACTACTGTAAGATATCGGGATTGATAAGTTAGATAACTCTTCACTTGGAGATGATGATAGTTTCAGATAACTCAAAATGAAGTTTTTGGGGTATTGGAAATCATTATAAATTTTGTTGGTCATCTCAACGAGATTGATTTTCTCCCTTGAGCCGGTACCGCGAAAGTGAGAAAAACAATCAAGTTGAGATGACCAATGATAATCTGTTTATCGCTATTTTGCTTATGACGACGTTGAAATTTACATTGACAATGGCACATGCAGCCTTAGTTTCTAGAGATACTTTCCATATCTTTCTACTATGCTGAGAAAGGAAATTATCAGTAAGATCAAAGGAAAATTCAGTAAAATAGTGATAATAATATATATATCATAGAAATTTATTATTGTTCACCAAATATTAAGACTTGACAAGCTTTCAGTCATGTAAGAATTAATAACCTTTGCGATTATGTTTATAACTCTATAATAAATGTAGATTAAACATCCAAATTCTTTTTTGTATGGCAGAATTTTAGTTATGGCTTGACTGTTATGAAAATGTATTTTTACTTCTTTATTATCTTAATAGCGATCAGTGCTTTAAAGATGTAGATGTAGATACCCAGAAACAATTTTGAAGAAGATAAAGTATATCTAAAAAACTTTTGGGATCATTTTCCACTTCCCCTGAATTCAACTTAATTTACGAGAATATGTTATCTAGTTTTCCATTTCCAATACCTCATAATATGTCAATTTTGAAAATAAGAAATTAAAGAAAGTATGAAAATCGTACAGATTCAAAGTTCAAACAAAGCAGCTTTATGCTCAAACATTTGATTATTTTTTTTATGACTAGAAATATCAAATATTTTTCATTTCAGAATTACATATATAGATTCCTTCGAATGGTAAACACCACACCCTAAATACCTCAAAACCAAAGAACCATCCAAAGAACAACTGAAACAAACAAGATATAACCAACCCTACTACTTGAACACCAATAAGCAACTTTGTTATATGTTAGTAAAGACACGCAGCGCTCCAAGCATAATGTATTTCTGAAATGATCATTTGATATTTGTTAAGTCTACACCAAAACTCTGAAGATAAAGAATGTTTTGCTTCGGAACTTTGCATGCACTAGACTACGAGTTTAAATCAATTTCAAGTACTATGTTATTCTATAATCTGACAACTACAATGCTTTGAAAATGTAAAAATTTTAGGAAAATTATTATTTCACTATAAATTTTAAATTTTTATTTAAATGTCTTAGGAAAATTATTTCATTATAAATCTGAAATTTTAATTTAAATGACATCTTTTTTTTTTAACGAAGAACCAAAAAAAATCCATTTACTCATTATCTTTTGATTTTGCCATTTGATTAGGGAATTTCCATTTTGACTTTTCCTCAGCATTCAGTATTTTTGTGATTTTACTTTTTTTTTCACCACAAAAAAAGCACTGATAGACCTTTAAGACAATGTTAAAAAAACTTTCAATCGTTGGATCAAATGACAGTCTGTAGTGGTGAAAATACAGAAAAATTAATCATAACCAGGATAAACCTCATCTGAAGTTATTGCAACTATCATCATCTCTGTATTGATTACTTTTAATATTGAATTAACACCCCAAATATAAAGAAGGCGTTATACCCTGGGTTAATCTCCAACTTCTATATTTTACTTCTTATGTTGTTGCACATTAATAGATGCATAATTTAACTATTGAAAATTATGGACAAATCTTTTACAGCATTCAAGAAGAAAAGATAGACATGTTTTGAGTACAGGTACTTGGCTATCATGGATCAAATGATCATTTGGCTACTGTTGTAATAAATAACATGAAAACTTTCACAATTAAAAATTGCTCATCATAATCCTTCAGAAATATTAGAAATTTTAATGGTGAATATTTATAACAAATATAAAAGAAGACTTTTTCATATAAAAATAACTAATTCAGAATTAAAGTATTTTTAACTTGGGGTGTACTGGATGACACACACAGTACATCTGTGTTATAGAAATTTCGCCTGCAGATTTACCACATAGGAGTAGTAGTAGAAGTAAATGTGTGCATTTTCAAATCATCAAAAGTTGAGAAATTAAAAAAATTACTGGATTCAAATTTTGTTCTAAATACCGGTACATATTAAGAGTAAAAATATGAAATTTAAATAATCTGAACCCAGTCATATTTTTTCAATTGATAAATACTTCACATAAATATCTAAATTTTGAGTCTGGGGGTTGGAATTCCTCCTTTTATTCTGATTCCTCTTTTTTTTTTAATATGTGAATGTTTCATGGTGTTCCTAGGTTTGGAACCCCCCTTTTCAAAATGGCTGTATCCACACATTGTACTGACTCAACTTCCCTTATGTAAAATAATATACACAAATGACTTCTCTGAGCATGGTCCCTGGGGCTTACTTTACAAATGTATAGCTCAATTGGATCATATAGTTTAAATTCTTTCAAATTTGTAAATTCATTTCATATGAGTTACCTCCCCTTCACTAGTGAAATTTTTTAATTTTCTATCATCATGGAGGGGCATAAGGATTTTTTACAGACTTCAAGGTTAATTATTTTTGAAGCCAAAGGGAATTCAGTATAAGGACTTTATTTTTCGTGGGAATTTGATTCACCCTTATCAGAACTCTGGAATTAATGAGTAATTTTTCCGACTCAGTGAGTGAAAGCTTTATTCTTTTACACAAATTTTGGTAGCACCCCTTGCTAAAGCCCCTCATAATGCAAGATACCAGTGTTTTCATGGAGTAAGATTGAGTCATCATTATCTTAACTTGACTCACATGAATTTTAAAATAACCAATATTTTCTGTGAAAAAAAGGTGTATCAATTTAATAAATTTTGGAGCATATTTTTTTAAAGTTAAATTGAAGTTAAAATTTTGTCAAACATGAAGATACTTCAAAATAACAAACAAAGAATAATTCTTCTAAAAAAACTATATTTGAAAATTATGTGCCATCTTTATCTAAGTGTCACATTTAAAATTTAGAATTGAAGAAAGAATGAATGAAAAAAACACCCTTAACTTTGTCAATTTGTAAATTTGTTAACATATCAATTACTTACCCACTACTGTCCTGTCCTGGTAGTAAAAAACCCATCCTAGTAGTACTTCTGTCCTGGGTCACCTGAGTTCATCCCCTGGTCTCTGATTGGCTCGATGTTGTACATATTTAGTTTTCAGTTTAGTGTTTTGTAGACTTTTGTCTGTCATTTCTTTTGGTTCCAACTTCCTGGATCACCTGAGTTCATCCTTGGTCTTTGATTGGGTTGGTGTTGTACATTTTTTAGTTTGTGTATTGTTTTGTATATTTTTGTCTGTCCTTTCTTTTGGTTATGGGTAGTCTGTCTTTCTGCATCCATACTTATAGGTATTTAACTTATTTTCGTCTGTGTTTTATTCCATTGACATTAATACCACATACTATTTCTTTATGACAAACTTACAAACATAGGACCAAAAAAAAATTAAAAATACGGTATACCTATATTCTCTGTATATACTCTGTAATGGAAACAGATAATAAAGATTAGTGATGTGTTTGAGAAAATTGTTGTCAATTCCATCGAAGCAGATCTCTAATAAGCCATATTCAAGGTTTATGACTGAATCTGCCTCTGGCCCCCATCTGTAACAAAAATTAAATTTACAAATTAGTAGTGTTGGGGAATGTTGGCGTCACTTCTATCAAACAGGCCCTTTAACAATCTCAGAGTAGAATGATCTTGTTACTATTGTATAGCGTTACGAGAACTATATGCTACTCTCCCTAGTCTGCTACAACGGAGTCTATCCAAGGTCTATGACTGAAACATCCTCCCAGCTGCATCTGTAACAAAAATAAAATTCATAAATTAGTAGTGTTGGAGAACGTTGGCGTCACTTCTATCAAACAGGCCCTTTAACAATCTCAGAGTAGAATGATCTTGTTACTATTGTATAGCGTTACGAGAACTATATGCAACCCTCTCTAGTCTAATACAACGGAGTCTATCCAAGGTCTAGGACTGAAACATCCTCCCTGCTGCATCTGTAACAAAAATAAAACTCATAAATTAAATGTCTGTGGTAAACCTTAAAATGAAATAGAAATACATATAAAACATTACACATAAAAACATAAAATAAAATGGATCAACCAACCTTATTTCAATTCTTTGAAGTAACTTAACCCCCTGAAATGAAATATAAATATTTATTATACCTCAGTTATAATTTTCTATATAAAATAAGTACACAATATTTTGACTTACAAGCTTTGAACTATTGGACCGGTCAATAGTTTCCAACTATTCTGGTTGAAACTATTTGACTGCAAGCTTCATTATATTTCGCGGGATTTCCAATGCAGCTATAATGGAGGATTTTGAAAATACCAGGGAGAGTAATTTTTACCTATTGTATCTAGGGTTGACGTCAGTGCAAGACGTAGCCTTAGCATTTCAGAATATTTATGAAGTAAACGTTATGGTTGGGTTTCTGCTTTATATATTACCATAGTTGATTTATCACAGCCATTTATTGTTTGTTGTCTTTTTTTGATATAATAAAACACTTACGGACTGGATATTTGTGGAAAAGTAAGTTTATTGTCCCCTCGGATACAACTATTGCCCTCGGCTACGCCTCAGGACAATAGTTGCACCATGAGGGACAATAAACTTACCGGTACTGCTCCATTCATACACAGTCAATAAGTATACAATATGCATTACACATAAACATATAAAAAAAAAAAAAGTTATTATATATAAAACAACCTTTTTTTTAGTTCTTTTAAGTAACTTTTAACCTTTATAGAAACTTGAATTATTTTTTTTCAAAGTTTTTTTTACCTCACTTTACCATAAAATTTGCAGGGAATAAGACTGCTGTCAAAAAAACAATTTAAGATTTTTATTTTCAAAGAAAATTTCTCTCAAGCTAGTCAAATATGGAAGCATAAAAATTTTAGTTTTACCTGTGAAAGAATATTTTATGGGGACCAAATTAGTCAGGGATGCTGTTTTTTGTGGATGCTTCCTTTTTATTAAATTTTGACATTTCTTTCCTTTAAAGATTTGACCATGCTGTACATATGTGCAACCATCCACTACTATTGGTCAAATTAAATGTTGCATGCAATACAGACCAAAATGAGGTTCAATTTTCGTCTTGGAAAACAATAATATATCAGCTATGTTTTTAAGCTCAATTTTACAAAATTTACCCAAGTGGCTGCTTAAATCAAATTATTACTTCATTATTTCATTTTAATTAATGTTTAAAAAAAATCCTGTAAATATTTTAAATGTATTTTTTTTTCAAACTTTAAAAAAAGAGTGGAAGCTGGCTAAAATACACAATATAATTAAACGTTTTTTATAACCATTTCAACCTCAAAGAAAAAGATAGTCTTTCCTAAGCGTGTCTCTAGCTTAGCTTTACAAATTTGTTCGTTAATTTTTTGTTGAGGAACAGTGACAACCTCTTTTTCCAAAAAAGTTTACTCTAGTGAATAAACCCTCAGCCTTGCTATCAAAAGTAAAAAATATAAATTAATGGAATATTGAAATCAAATCTTCTCAACACTTGGAATAGATAAGCTGGGTTTTGATCAAACTCATTTAAACTCTGCAGACACTAAAAATAAGTCAAAGTCAATCAGATGTCTGGCAGTTATAATGCACTGAACATTTATATGAAACTAAGGAACATATGTTTCTATGTGTTTTTTTGTTTTTTTGGTGTTTTAACGCAACTTTTAAGCACCGCTTTTGGGCTATTTCGTGGCGGCCAGTTTTTATAAGTGGAGGAAGCCGGAGTGCCCGGAGAAAACACCTGTTTCTATGTGAGACCTCATCTAAGAAATCAAAGCACTTAAAACTACCAACAATGATAGAGTGCTTTCCACATCCTCAAACCCGGTCGCCAATAGTGCATTCAACTCTATTGAGTACCGGTACTTATTTGTCAGAAGTCTCTGTGCATCAGTCAAAGTGCTGGTGAAATAAGTCTCTACAGAGTAGAAATGAGTAAAATCTTTTAAATAAAAATTCTTTTTCAAACTTTTTTATTAACATTATTAAATAATATTTGCATTATGAAGTAGGATACACTTTTGACATGTTAGTGTGATGATGTGGGTCTCCATGCTGTGATGTTTTGTTAGAATGACATCCTACATCACTGCCTTATTTTTGTGGAAAATGAAAAAAAAAAAAAAAAATGTGATGTAAGCATGGCAAAGGGTTATGTTATAACCAATTTCTGTAATTCTTTATATTCAGTTATCAATTATGAATATAAAAGACATTACCAATAGGAACAATTGAGAGAAGAAATTCAGTTTCTTTTAAAAATGAAATTTTGCTTCATTTAAAAACACATAAGAAAAAGCTATCAAAGTTACCTCCCATTGATAAAAGGTGATTTTCATCAAAACAACTTCCATTCACTTGTAAAAATTTGAATGAATTAAAGTACCAGAGCAATTGAAAAATTAACAATGTTAAAGGCCAATGATATTTAAAAAAATAACAGGATTGAAATTTTTCTCTTGGTGTCATCTCATAGATTTTCAAAAATGTTTAGTTGCATCTGGTAGTTTTGTTTAAAAGAACATAAATTAGCAAATCTAAAACTTTGAAGCCGTTCAAAAAAAATAATTCTGCTTGAAATTATGTAGTTTGATTTAGGCATTGCACAAGTTTTCATATCAACAGGTCTAAAATTTTGAGCATTCTTCAATTCATTTCTAAGGATGGGCTTTAAGATATGAAAAAAATAATTTCGTTGGGTTGCTGTTTCATTGATGTATACCTGCATCCCCTTTTTTCTTAATGAGGATCTAAGAAAAAAATTATAGTGTCCTGATGCATAATTTTTAACCAACAAAAAAATACTTACCATGTATAATTATAGACGAGGTTCTTACCACACTCTTTGGTAACTACAATGATGGATATCTAACTGTACATATTGCTTACTCTTCAAGGTCATTGCTCAATTTTTGGGTTACTGAAAAATATTGGTTTTGTATATAATATTTGAAAGGGTGGAAACTTATATTATTTCTGGTTCTTTAAAAAATTTACATCTAAGACAGTCATCATGGTCATATGTTTTCTTTGATGCATCTCCTTTAATCATTGCTATCTTTCACTTAAATTCTAATACTGTAAATTTAGAAATTATTGCGTTGTTTTTATTATACAGGATTTTCTCAATATCACAAAAAATAAAATTGCATTTTAGTCTAAAATGACAAATTCGCAATAATAAATGCACGCAACAATTTCTGAATTTACAGTACATGTATATTTATCTCAAAAAGATATTAATATTGTCCTGTAAAAATAACCGATCAAAATTTTTTTTGCATGCAAGTATCATTAACTTTGATTATGGTTATTGTTCCATGACCTATGGCTGTTTATAAACAGAAATTGTCTCAATAGCAATCATACCACATCATCTTATTAATACCAGTATTATTTATACTGCCAAACCCAGTCATTTGTTTTTTCTTTCTGTTCAGACTTGTTAGCTTATAGGTTGAACCTCTGTAAATATAGACAATGCAATTTCCAAAAGGAACTCCTTTCAAGGATAAAAAAAAAAAAAAAATTACTATAAAGTTTCGTAAATAAACTGTTATCACAGAGAAATGTCTCGCTTTTTTTGTAATTTCAATAATGCAAATGTTGAAATTAAAATAGCAACACTGTAACATGTAAGTTTTGCAATTATTCAAAGTAAATGAACCCTGACTGAAGGTACATGGCAAAGCAATTTCCATGGAAATGAGATGTACCAAAGCTAATACAACTGCATACCAAATACCATTGACTTATCATAAGTAGTTTACTTTAAACAAACTTAACAAAAACTAATACATGTAAACTAAGCAAAATTTCAAAGTCAATAAACCATAACTGAGGGGGTGGGGTCAAATAATCTCCATGGTAATGAGATGTGCCAATGCTAATACAACTGCATACCAAATATCATTGGCCTACCACTAGTGGTTCCCCATAAACAGACCTAATCACAAACTAATAAATGAAAACTAAGCAAAAGTTTCAAAGTCAATAGACCATGACTGAGGGGGCAGGGCCAAATAATCTCCATGAAAATGAGATATGCCATTGCTTATACAACTGCAGACCTATTATCATTAACCTACCACTAGTGGTTCCCCATAAACTAACCTAATCACAAACTAATACATGAAAACTAAGCAAAATTTACAAAGTCAATAGACCATAACTAAGGGGGCAGGGCCAAATAGTCACCATGGAAATGAGATATGCCAATGCTTATACAACTGCAGACCTATTATCATTAACCTACCACTAGTGGTTCCCCATAAACTAGACCTTATCACAAACTAATACATTGTTGACGCCGACGCCGCCGAAAACAGCATACCTATGTCTCGCTTTTTTACTCTGTCAAGCGAGACAAAAATCATATCCTGGAATCTTAGCTTCATATGCACTATTATTCTTTACAAAGTTCAAAACACAGGGCTGTGCAGTATATTTTCAACATGTTTATGCCTTTCAAAGCCTTTTTAATAAGCAAGGTAATTAATATTGTACTTAAAAAAAAATCATTTTAATGTTGAAAATTGATGAAGGGAAAAGTAATATTCAACCAATACAAACCTTATAGATGAACGCAACTGGCTGATTCTTTTATATTGTTGTATATACTATACAGCCTAGGTTTTCTGAAGGTCTTCTTTAAGTTTCTGTGGTTTAACAATTCATCAAAATGAGAATGTTGTGGATAGTCTTGTAAATTCTCTGAAATACAAAATTCAATTTACTTTTCCATATATATATATGCCTTTTTCAGCTGCACTGGTTTTTCTGTGATCAATTTGCTGTAATATTTTCAAAAGCATACACAAAAACATTATGATTGGTTTAAAAAAATCTTAAAAATGGAAATTAATCAATGATATAACGTTGTTTTATTTTTTGGTGTACCACCAATGAGATTACCCATAGTCCTTAGATTTTGAAAAAGAAAATTACATTTGTTGCATAAACACAGCCAACTTTGCCAAATGATTATGATGAACTAAAACCAAAGGAAATTACATATAATAAGCTTTCTAAATAGATACCATGGTCCCAATTTATTATATTAGTAAACTCAAGGAGATGGTGTTTATAACCTCCTTGTTTAATTAAATATCTTTTACTGACCTTTGTGGCATTTTAAATAGCTACTGAAAGTACAATTTCTTTGAAAAATATTGATTTTGTAGTGATTTTGTATTATTGTCCATCTGATGAGTTAAGCCTTTTTCAACTGATTTTTATATTCGTTCTTATGTTGTACTGTTATACCACTGTCCCAGGTTAGGGGAGGGTTGGGATCCCGCTAACATGTTTAACCCCGCCACATTATGTATGTATGTGCCTGTCCCAAGTCAGGAGCCTGTAAATCAGTGGTTGTCGTTTGTTTATGTGTTACATATTTGTTTTTCATTCATTTTTTGTACATAAATAAGGCTGTTAGTTTTCTCGTTTGAATTGTTTTACATTGTCATTTCGGGGCCTTTTATAGCTGACTATGCGGTATGGGCTTTGCTCATTGTTGAAGGCCGTACGGTGACCTATAGTTGTTAATTTCTGTGTCATTTTGGTCTATTGTGGAGAGTTGTCTCATTGGCAATCATACCACATCTTCTTTTTTTATATTTAGTTGAAATGATAGGACGTTTTTTCAGTGGGAACTCACTTTTGTCCTGACTGTATATACTCTGAGTCTAGCATTGTTGAAAATCTATATAATGGCATATAGTGTCTGGTTTTCCTATCTAATACCAATTTAGATGACTTTAAGTTCCTAGAATCCAAGAACTGAAAAGAAACATTTAATATTAAAACAAGTCAATGAAAAAATGTTATACTTCTCAAATGAATAAACCAACATGGAGAAATGGTTAAGAGTCATCATTGTGTTTCCCATCCAACCTTATTATGTATGAAAAATTTGTGAAATCTTTAATTCTTTAAAAGTAATTTTCTGGAACTAAAAGTTTGAAATCCAGAACAGAATACATTAAGGTTTATGACCCCTTCTGTAGCCATCTGAATTCGAAATTTTCAAACTGCAATAATATCAAAACAGCAAAGATAATGTACAGTAGAGAATGGCCATTTTGTACATATACCAAGGGGAAACTTCGAACAAAGCATTATTATTTATAGTTTCATTGCATTCGATAGAAAATGGGAATTTTGAGACAAATAAAACCAGATTTTTGTAGAAAATCCAGACTTTAATACTGAGATTTTCGTTATAAAATTCTAAACATAGATTACTTACTTGTTTGTCCATGATGTGCTAGCGTTTATTCTTTACAAAAAGTCCTAAATAACCTTTTAATTCAAAAAAACTCGTGGTGAGTCATTAAAGTCTAGCGCACCCTAGAAGGTGTACTTGAATAGGTCCGTATTTACATTTGTTTTTAACCAATAATATATCTTAATTTATAATTTTGTTTTAAGGAAATCATTGCTAGCACTGCATGCAATTATCGTCTATCAATCAAGCACCGAATTGTCAAATATTAGATTACAAGGGGAAAGGCTGTGGATTTATAAAATTTCCATATGTTTAGCATTGAACATGTTGAATCAACAGAAGGGTACATAATCCTTAAAGTAAATAATTATTACTACATTAAATACCTAAAACTCGTCATGAAACTTTAAACTTTTTCATGTCTTCTATGTCTAGTCTTTCATGTCAAACTAATTTGAATTCAAATCCTAACCTGTAAGTCACATGATCATGCGTACAGGTAAAAATCTTTTCACTTGAAATCTACTCACTTCATACTTGAGTAACTGGCTGGGTAGAAAAATATAATAAATGAAACCTGACACCAAGAGTTTCACAAAATATGTAACAGAATTTTGTTCAGATAATAAAGCATTCACTAAAGGCAAAATGAACAGTAAAACCTAAAAACATGAGGCTCCAATAACCTGCATAATTTTTGAAAATTTTGCATGATATTGTCTAAAGCATTTAAATGAGTACATATCTAAACACTGATATTTGGGTTAACTCAGTTAAAAAAAAACGTTTTTACTATATGAACAAAGTTAATTTTGGACCCTTTGGCCCCTTATGTTGACCCATAGTAAAATGTGGCTAAAATAAAAAAAATCCAAATACACAGTTAAATTCAGCATATCAAAGAACCTCAACATTGCAATTTTTTATGACACTTTAGACCCCAATGCGGACCAATTTAAAACGGGGCTCAAAATCTGAATACAAGAGTAGATTCAGCATATTTTAAAAAGTTTGATTGATTGATTTTTGGTGTTTAACGCCCCTTTTAAGCACCACATTTAGGCTATTTCGTGGCGGCCAGTTTTTAATGGTGGAGGAAGCCGGAGTGCCCAGATAATATTTTAAAAAGAACACCAATAACTAAAAGAGAAGTCAATAAATGATTTTGGTCATGTTGACTCATGAGTAAATTTAGCTGCTGATATATTTTTGATTTCTTAAGTTTGAATCTATTATACTTTTCAAGATTACAGGCAAAAAATGCAAAATAATTTGTAAAAAACGTCATTAAAGTGCAATAACTTCAATCAGATGTCGATCAACAATTTCGGTAATGTTGACTTATTTGTAGATCTTGTTATGCTATGCTTAGAGGAAAAGATTTTTGTAAAGGATATCAGACAACAAGAGACTCGAAGTAATGACAAAAGCTCATTGTTGTTTTACTGAAAATTCACAAATTAATATCAAGATCAGAATAATGTGATACAGAAGAATATTTATACACCAAACACAAATCAGAAAACGTTTTACTATCACGGGGGTCATAGGACAATTTCAAAGTCAGAGTGACCTTACTTTGGTAAATGATAGTCACCCCAATCCCATGTTGTATCAGCATAACAAAATTGGTCTACCTAAGTTCTATGGTACAAAAATTATGAGTGACCTGACTTTTGGATATGATACATCCTTGAAGCCCATGGTGCAACTGCATACCAAGTTTGGTTAACGTAAGTTGAATAGTATAAAAGTAACTTGACACAGACGGACAGACACATATTACTTTATTAGATATGTGTAAGCTGTTCATCTACAGTAGAGACATTATGATCCATTATAATATCCACCAAATCTGTGACTGTTGTGTGGGACCATAATCAGTTCTTTGAATAGTTATTTCCAATATAGAAACAAAGTTGTTATTGGTTGCTTGCAGAAAAAAATCTTATATAAATTTGAGTAACAGACACAGTTGAAATCAATTTGAAGAATTTTTTTTATCTTTTATTCACATTAATGATTTTGACATTATATAGGCATCTGTTGAAGATCATATCAAGATCTCTTCCTGTTGTTTTTGTTTTGTTATGATGTGTCTCATTGGCATATACTCCACATCTCTTTTTAAATTTATTCATTCAAGCTGTTATTTCAATTTTGAAACTTAAAGAATCGTAGCAAGCATGCTCATGTACCCCATGCCCCCACATTGTCACCGGACAAACAAAATCCCACCAGAATCCTAAGTTCAAAGACTCATAACTTCTACAAAAGATAAGTTCTTGTGGATATACACATCTACATATTATGTCCTATTTAACTACAAACTTTCATCATGAAATTCTGTTATGTGGATTCAGATGAGTTGCAACAACTAACTGTTGCAATTGTATATTTAGACCAAAATTCTAAGTTCAAAGGGGCATAACTCTAAGAAGAATAAAAATTGAATCATAATTTCCTGTCATTTTGCACATCTTTTAAGTATGTCCTTAACAGTAACCTACAAAGTTTGATTTTGATATGGTTTCAGAGGGGTGGGATGGCAAGAACAGGACTGATGAATAGACAGACAGACTGACAGACAGGTCTACTTTCAATATTATTATTTTCTTTACACATTCACCTCAGCATCACTTGTACCTATGTGTTTTTTATTCATTGTATTATATGTAATTCTAAATATTTCATGAAATTTTTGTCTTAAGTATATTCATCTTATACCCTATAGCGGTTATGACAAAACGGATTAGTAAAAACTGACTGTTGTCAATGTAACGAAAATAAGATACAGTCTGTGTTTGAGGCAATATATGTCAAAAATGAAAATTCTAAAACAGAATATGAAAGTAAATTTTACTAGCTAAAATGAAATATACAACAATGAAAAAAATATATAATATGTCCATCACATTTAATTGTAGTACAGTACAGTCTTAAGTTTCTTCTTCAGTGTACATTTAAAATTCATTTATGCCATGTCAAGTTTTTTGTCTTTTTTGATCAGGAGGAGATAATCCATTCTCTACTTCATCATCATCATCATTTTCTTCATCATCTTTATTTTTTTCTTCAGACTTTTCACCTATTTAAAATTTTACTTAACATATTATATAGGTAAATATATAAAAAAAAATCTTTATTAAAAATCAATATCTTTGCAATTATAGTTAATAGATATATGGAGATGTGGTATGAGTGCCAATGGCAATGATACAACTCTCCATCCAAGTCACAATTTGTAAAAGTAAACCATTATAGGTCAAAGTACGGTCTTCATTTTACCATGTTAATTGTCCGTTATCAATACTGCCAACTCTTGCCAATATCGCATTAGATGCCAGTCTTTTGTCCAGCAATACTAAATTCTTTTAAAAGAATAATCACCCAAATTAAAAACAGTATTTTCTTCCATGAAAAGGGTCCCATGAATAACCTGTTTGTTTGTATTTATTCATTAGACCTTTGTGTACACAGTTGCGGATCCAGAGGGGGGGGGGGGGGGGGGGGGGTGGTCCAGGGGTTGGACCCTCCCTTTTTTTTTTACAATCAATGCTTTGGAATGGGGACATATGGTTGGACCCCACCCCTTTTATCCTGGGTTGGAACCCCCTTTTAAAAATGGCTGGATCCTACCCTGCTACAACATATATAAAATGATAAAATACTAATTCATTTGTTATATATCTGTATTTTTTTTAAAAATCAAGTATCATTAGTCTTGAATTTAAAAAATAATCAAAATAAAGAACTTAAGTTGAATAGTTAACATGATTCTGTGATTTTTTTTAGATTTAATTAGCATTTCAAATGTGCTCGACTTCAACACACTGTATGAGGGTCATGATGGATGGTACATTCATGACAAATAAAAGTAAAAATTCATGTCAAATGATGTGAACGGTAATTTTTGGTGCATGACAATAAAATGTACACTTTCTTTTAGACGATAAAAAAAACGGCTAATCAGTTTAAATTAAAAAAAAAAGTCAGGGACACAAATTCGTCGGACAAAATAAATTAATAAATATAAGTTAGATTTTATGAGTCGTGGCATATGCACCAGACAAAAGGTGTTTTGAAATACAAGGAAAACCCAATATATCAACGAAGAAGGGCCTCTTTTGCTGTGCATAAGATTAAAACTTGTCACCAGGTCTACAGCAATCTGCTTTTTAATATTCATTCACAATGACAACACATTCATTATTATAACAGAAACCAACATTCAATGTGTTGTAAGCGTTACATTTTTTCACACATGAACATTTTAAACAGTGTATTTCTAAAATGACCGAGAGTCAACTTAATTACATGTGTTTTGTATTGCACCATTACGTAAAAATAACATATATATAGAAAATGACAAATTAAAAGAAGAAATAAAAAAATAAAAGCAGCAAATTAAACTATCTATACATAGATAACACTAATCAATTTACTTCCATGGTCGAACTTAAGAGCGAGGAACACGATTCCCTAAAAAAGAGTGATTTGAAAGATTTTTTGCATTAGATTTCGAGTTCTAAAATTTGTTTTAATAGTTCCACCACATTGATGTAATGTCATTACAGGATGATACTCCCATAACAAACCGTGCATACATTCATTACATGTACATATGTCACCAATTAACACAAGTTGTATTGTTTCAGATTCAATTTGATAAAACAAACAGTGGCATCCTGTTGAGCATATATAAGACATCGTAATTGGAGATAGGAAAGACAATCAAGCGACAGGGTGCCTGCTGATAATAAAATTCATCTGACAATATATCAATTTCGAGCTTTTTTAATATACCACCTTTTCATTTTCTTTAAATATTATCGAAATACAAATGATGGAAAAATGTTGTACGGGTGAAAAAAAAAAGTGAACAGCGAATCGTTTATTATTATTTAAATGTAAATGTATACTTTATCATTTATCATTAAATACGTTTCGCCAAATATGAATAAAAAATATCTTTATAGTCTCTATTATATGAAATTATACGAACTATAAACTATCATGAACAAGAACCCTTATAGTAAAACTCCCATTATGTCCTTTGAACAGATGAGTTATCCCGACGAATACAATTTGATATAATTAAATATAATTTTATTTTGTATTCAATATTTATCGTTTCTGTTTGAACAATAAAAAATAGCCGCAGTGACCACTTTGAATTTGAACTTATGTATTATTTCATTTATTTAAGAACAACTGGAATTTATTTTACATGTATAACAGTATGATCACGCTAATGTACGTTGTTTTCGTATATTACATTTGTGTTGGTTATTTTTTTTCAAAGGCAACATTTCAAAACGCCGGAGACCTAAGAATTTCTTAATTCAAACTGACTTTTCTGACATCAAAATATAGCTTTTTGACAGGAGTATTCAACAGTATGTGTTAATAGTATTTCCTTCGAATAATAAGTGTGCTTCAATTTTTATACGCCCGTTTACGGGACGTATTATGGTATACCGTTGTCCGTCTGTCCGTCCGTCCGTCCGTCCGTCCGTCCGTCCGTCGTCAACATGTCGGACACTAACTCAAAATTAAACGCTTTAACTAATTTGCATAAAACTTTGGTGAATTGTTTATATCTATTGACATGAGCTCCCTTTTGTTTTTTATAAATTTTAGATTTTACGTTTCCGAGTTATGGAGTTTTATTCATTAAAAAAAGGGGGATTTTCCAGTTTTCGGACAATAACTAAAGAATGCTTTCACCAACTTGCAAGAAATTGTGGTGAATTGTTAATATCTATTGACATGAGCTCCATTTCGATTTTTATAAATTTTAGATTTTACGTTTCCGAGTTATGGGGTTTTATTCATTAAAAAAAGGGGGATTTTCCAGTTTTCGGACAATAACTCAAGAATGCTTTCACCAACTTGCAAGAAATTGTGGTGAATTGTTTATATCTATTGACATGAGCTCCATTTCGATTTTTATAAATTTTAGATTTTACGTTTTCGAGTTATGGGGTTTTATTCATTAAAAAAAGGGGGATTTTCCAGTTTTCGGACAATAACTCAAGAATGCTTTCACCAACTTGCAAGAAATTGTGGTGAATTGTTTATATCTATTGACATGAGCTCCATTTCGATTTTTATAAATTTTAGATTTTACGTTTCCGAGTTATGGGGTTTTATTCATTAAAAAAAGGGGGATTTTCCAGTTTTCGGACAATAACTCAAGAATGCTTTCACCAACTTGCAAGAAATTGTGGTGAATTGTTAATATATATTGACATGAGCTCCATTTCGATTTTATTATATTTTAGATTTTGCGTTTCCGAGTTATGGGGTTTTATTCATAAAAAAAGGGGGATTTTCCAGTTTTCAGACAAAAAATCAAAAATGCTTTCAGCAGTTCTTATGAAACTTTGGTGAATTGTTTATATCTATTGATGTAGGCTCCGTTTAGAATTTTATAAATTTTTCATTTATCATTTCTGAGTTATGGGGTTTTATTCATTAAAAAAGGGGGGATTTTCCAGTTTTATGACAATAACTTCAGCAGTTCTTATGAGACTTTGGTGAATTGTTTATATCTATTGATGTAAGCTCCCTTTACATTTTCATAAATTTCTGATGTGACATTGAGAATTAATTGAACTTTATTTGTTTATAGTCTGACAGCAGATTTACTAAGTATTGCGCAACAGCACAGTGTATTGCACAACAGCAAGAAATCTTTAATTGAATATAAATTCAATTCATATAACCAATTTCAAGTTCTTTGACTACATTTATTCAGAAACCTATAATATGTCAAATATTTAATTACAATCCAAATTCAGACCTGTATCAAGCTTGAATATTGTGTCCATTTTTGCCCCAACTGTTCAGGGTTGGACCTCTGCGGGCGTATCCAGCTGCGCTCAGCGAAGCAGTTTATTTTAGTTACTGCTGTCTCGTTTCTTTTGAGGTAATTCATCGTTATTTACTGATGTGAGTAAGGGAATTTAGATAATGAAATTTCAAAAAAACGGAGACCTAACAATGAGATAAGATAAACTGATTTTTTTATACCATCAGAAAGGTAAATCTATGTAGAATTCGGTCGTATGTGTTAATAAGAATTCAGATGATTAATAAAAATAATATGAAGAATTAATGAAGGGTACCCATTTATTTTCCCATTACTTTCTATATTAATCGAACATCATTAAAAACATTGCACCCCGGGTGTCGCTGATAAGGGTAATCGGCCATTAGTGTCCTTCATTCTTGGGTATGAAGTTTGCTGGCATTGGGTAAGCCAAGTTAAAAACTATTTAATTTACACATATGCAATTCAAATAACTGACTATTACTTCAAAAGCAAGTTTAATTTAAACATTTTTGATTTTTGAAGCTATGTGATTGACTTTGTTATATTGTATAATGTTTTATCAAATTTATGATGCAATATTTTTTTTTATAAAATACAGTCGTTTATTCTTATGCATACATGTGGCATTAGACTGACTGACTTTAGAAATAATTTCAACTACATGTTTAGATATGATTTCATTGCAACAAATGGATGCTCAATATTTTTATTTTGTTTTTTTTTCTTGTTATAAATTCCAGTCTTTACAAAGAACCGGCAAAATAACAAATTCACTATATTGCTGGTGCCGGTAAAATAGCCATTTCTATAGATATATGCTATTTTGCCGGGTTGAATTAAGATATCTTAATCAGAGCCGGCGAAATAGCAAATTTTCTATTTTGCCGATGCCGAAAAAATAGCCACTGCCATTGTTTTTTAAGACTTTTAACATTTAATCAATCATGGTCAGTAAAGCAGGCTTAGGACACAATTTCTATCATAAAAAAGAAAGAAAAGATATTAAGGGGCAGTCAAAAATCATAAGTCCAGTAAAAACATAACACAATTATTGAAACATGGAACGTCAGTAGTATGAACGTATGTAGTCATTTTCATTATTATTTCACTGAATAATCTGGGATAATCCCTGGAATAATAAAGAAATTTATATAAAAAAAATGTGTCTGAAAAAGTTTATCCTTGTAGTTCCGAATAAAGATTCATCGTAAAAAAGTTTATCCTTGTAGTTCCGAATAAAGATTCATCGTAAAAAAGTTTATCCTTGTAGTTCCGAATAAAGATTCATCGTAAAAAAGTTTATCCTTGTAGTTCCGAATAAAGATTCATCGTAAAAAAGTTTATCCTTGTAGTTCCGAATAGAGATTCATCGTAAAAAAGTTTATCCTTGTAGTTCCGAATAGAGATTCATCGTAAAAAAGTTTATCCCCATAGTTCCACAGTTAGTACGGAAGCGTATTAGGGCCATCCTTTTTTATTTTTTTTTCTTCAAATTGTCGACTTTAATCTTGGAATTATCAACTTTAATCTTGGAATTTCCAACTTTAATCTTGGTATATCAACTTTAATCTTGGAATTGTCAACTTTAATCTTGGAATTTCCAACTTTAATCTTGGAATTATCAACTTTAATCTTGGAAATGACTGATATTTTAGCTCTAACCCATAGTTTATTGTGTTTCTCCGTAATACTATACTTAATCTACTTATAATTATTTTCGCGGCTAAATTTTTTTGTAAAAAGTTAAAGCAAAATAGGCGTGTATCATAAGTCTTGTATAGCTTCACGTGGCCTAATATCCATGAAAGGGGGTGTAACTTCCTATTTTTTGGGTATACGTGGATATGCCAAAAATATGGGTCATAAATTTGAGAGATTTTATATATATGACACTACTTTTTACTGACATTCTATATTGATATGCATGATTGTTCTTTCATAACTTTATATTGATTTGGGGTATGTTCTATATATCTTATATAAATATGTTACTGGAAATCTTATATAAATGGTAAATTGTGGTATTTGAATCAATCAAGGACTTTATATTTACATATATTTACTTATATTTACATAAATATAAAGTCCCTGAATCTATGCATTTTAAAATTAAAATATTGTATATAAGTAAAAGTCATTCTTTGTATATATTTAATGTCAAAATTTAAATATCCATTTGTAATTATGTATGCAGTACATGCATTTATTATATTATATTGCTGAATAGGCGGCTGTTTAAAATAGCATTCACCAACAAAAAGTAAAGTAAAGCACATCAAACTGAAGTGCACTGTTTAGCAGAGGCGAGAGTCCAGTGAGCCAAACGTCACGATGTTCTCAATTCAGTGATTCACTCGATTAATGAAAGTTGGAAAAAAATCAGTGTCAGACTAATGAGGGTCGGAAGATTAAAGTTGAAATTTCCAAGTTTAATGTTGATAATTCCAAGATTAAAGTTGGAATTTTCAAAACTGAAGTAAATAATTCCAAGATTAAAGTTGGAAATACCAAGATTATAGTTGATAATTCTAAGATTAAAGTTGGAAATTCCAAGATTAAAGTCAACTTTAAAATTGATAATTCCAAGATTAAAGTTGATATTTGCAAGATTAATATTGATAATTCCAAGATTAAAGTTGGAAATTCCAAGATTAAAGTTGAGAATTCCAAGATTAATATTGATAATTCCAAGATTAAAGTTGATAATTCCAAGATTAATATTTGATAATTCCAAGATTAAAGTTGGAAATTCCAAGATTAAAGTTGATAATTCCAAGCTTAATGTTGATAATTCCAAGATTAAAGTTGATAATTCCAAGATTTAAGTTGGAAATTCCAAGATTAAAGTTGATAATTCCAAGATTAAAGTCGACAATTTGAAAAAAATAAATAAAAAAGGATGGCCCTAATACGCTTCCGTAGTTAGTCTACATATCTTTCAAACAGCGTTTACCTGACATCGACCCCAGTGATCAAAGTTAAAGTTACGTGATAATGTCTGTTTCACAGATACTAAGTAGTTGGTCAGCTATATTTAGTGTATTGAATGATTGTAAGGTGTACATGTCTATCTGGCTGGTATCAGCTGACCTTGGCCTCTTTTTCCTGTTTCATTGGTCAATGTTATTTGTTTTTGTTTTGGTCCGTTTCTCAGATACTCAGAATAGGTCAATTATATTTGGTGTGTGGAATGATCATGATGATTGTAAGATGCACATGTCTCTCTGGTGGGTATAATCTGCCCTTGACCCCATTTTAATGGTTCATTAAATGTTAAATGTTGGTCCTTTTCTCAGATACTTTACACATACATACAATAATTCGTTTTTGTGTATGGAGTGATTGTAAAGTGTATATATCTGTCTGGAAGAATTCATCTGACCTCAGCCTCGTTTCATGGGTCATTGGTCAATGTGAAGTGTTTCTGGTAGTTTGTCTGTTTCTTAGATACTATACTCAAAAGGTCAACTATATTTAGTGCATGGAATGATTTTAAGGTGTAAATGTCTACCTGGCAGGTATTTGCTGACTGTGACCACATTTACACGGGTCATTGATAATGTAACGTTAATGCAATTCTCGTGGAAAAACCTTTATTCTAAAGACTTTAAACAATAAACTCAACATGATTAGTAAGACCAGCGAGACTTTTCGGCGCACGGTGTGCTGTGATCTGCTGTTGCACTTTTATTTTGGATAAATACTAAAAATTTGCACAAATCTGTCAAATTGCAGCTTTGAGCACTCTTTAGACATTTACAATGCGATAACGTATTCGAAAATACACCAAATGTTGTATCCTTCGGTGTCGCTCTACATGAGTACATAACACTCCTCTTTAATCTTATATCGTTTGAATAAAATAAGATTCAAGTTACTTCATGACCCAACAAATGCATTCGATTTCTTTCTAGTTTCTCAATAGTATTTTCGTGAAATCCTTTCTAGTCAGTTTTCAACTTCAGTTTAACCCATATCACAGAGGTTCACTTTTACTGGCAAGGAGAATACAGTGAATTTTGGTCAAGTTGTAGCTTCTTTTTAACCTTAAATTCAAATAACTTTTCTTTTTAACCTATAAACTCCAACTGCAAGCAATCGTATATTAGTACGGACAGATCATATGTATCTTTATTAATCAAAGTGATGGAAAACACTCATAAAAGATTGGAAGAGTAGTTGGAATAATTTCAAATTATATTCAGGTATGGTGTGGACATTAAAGAACATTAATATAGCACCATTGCTGACAATTGCATTAACTGCAGGTCTTTAGAAGGATAAGCACTTTTCAGAAGATAAAACGAGCTAAATGTGAATCAATGATAGCAGGTCCCTTAATTTGCACAACAATTTCGTTTAAATTGCAATTTCATATCTTAATCAAATAATGCTCCCTATCAGTTCAGTTCAGTTTCTTGTATATTCCTCCATTAATTGTGGAGCACTACCCATAGGGTATAATTGTAGCAACTATATACACCTTAGAACATAAGGAAGCATTTAATTATGTACAGATGACTGAATTTAGGCAATAATAATTACTAAAAATTAATATTATAACTAATTCATAGGATTGTCATCATAAAATTTTAAAAATAATATTCATAATGTGCTGAAGTGTAAGTATAAGTTAAGTAAGAACTGGATATATTTACAAATAAGAATTTAGAATTTAAGTGGTCTTAAATTAAACTTTCTTATAATTGTTAGTTAAAGGTGCTATACGTACATCAGAATTTATAATGAGAAGGTTATTTTATAGGACTTATGTAAAAGTGTTGGGGTTTAGAACAATTCATCATATATACATAAGTTTACCTTCACAGTTTAAAGTTACCTTATTTCGGATCTTATCATTATTCTTTAAAGGTAACTGGATATCTTAAAACTTTGCAAAATATTTTATTTAATTTAGGTCCTAATACGTCATAAAATAGTAAGATGGTAAAGTAGGGAACTATTTTATTTTAAAAAAGTTTACTTATACTGTACTTGTGTTCAAGTTTTTAATCCTTTTTGTGCGCAGCATGTGCATCTCGTAGCACATATTTCTAGCCAGAGTTTCAATGTTTTCATACACAGTTGAGTAACAGTTTATGTCCTTGCTAGTACAGTTCATTATGAGCTGCAGTAAATTCCCTTCTTGTATGATCTTGTATGTTGAGGTATCGATTTCATCCATTGTCTGTTCTATTTTTGAGCAATATTTAGATCTTATTTGCTCCAATTCTTTGCAGCGTAGAATAAAATGTTCCAGATCTTCATTTTCCTGTTCACAGATTGTACATATCGGGTTAACTTTCGGATCGAACTTAGCTCTTTTGGCTTGTAATATGTACGTTTGAGTACTTATTCTTGCTTTTATTTCTCCTGCCTTTACATCTTTACTATTGTTTTTTACGCTTTTCCATATATTGTGTGCTTCATTTAATGGATTGTTCTGTATCTCTATGTATTTAAGTGATGTTTTTTTCCATTTTTTCATAGTGACATTCATTTTTCCAGTATTCCTTGATCTTTATTCCTACTAGTCTTTTCCATTCGATTTTCTTAAGTGGTTTTTCTATGTAGTAACTACTAGATTTCAAATTGTATTTTGATAGAGTTTGTTCCACTCTGTTGATAAAGTCTTTTCCTCTTTGGTCTGAGAATGCTATTTGTCGACGCAGAATTTCACATTCTATGGTTCCTGAATTTCGAACAATATTCATGAAGAAGGTAAGTAGATTTTTGTCTAATGTGATGACAATAGGTTCTGCTCCTACCAGGGTATAGACAGCCATATTTGCTGTATTATTTGGAAGCCCTTGAATTTGTCGGAGGATTTTTCTCTCTGCCAGTTCTAGCATATCCTTTTCTTTTGCAAGTAAGTTCATCACCTCAAGTCCGTAGATGCTTCTTGGTACTGCATATGTTCTCCATAGCTTGTATGCGACCATGGGTGAGAATCCCCTTCTGACATGTAAACCGGCTCCGAGAAGGCTGTATATTGTTGCCCTGCCGGTTCTTATTCTTTCAGAGATATTTGCCCGGTTTTGCTCGTTTCTTTTGATACCTAGATGTTTGGTTTCATTGGTTATATTGATGTCATCGTCTTCGAATTGCAGTGTTGTTATGTTTGAGCCTTTTGCATTATATAAAACCGCTTCAGATTTACATGTAGTTGGATTGATTTTAACTAGATTTCTGCTTGTATGGTGCTGTACTATGTCTAATATTCCTTGTGCGTCTGCAGTACTATTTGCCAGGACAGCAATGTCATCGGCACATGTGGGTGCAGAGACTTGTATATTACCAATACATGCTCCAAGTCCACTTTTTAAAATGCTATCCAGTATGACGTTGTTGTAGCATTTATATAGCGTTGTAGATAGTTTTGCACCTTGTTGAATTCCTTGTAACACCATTACATCTTCTGTACATTGACCTTCCCATTTGACCTTAATGCTCATGCCTTTATACATGTTTCTCAGTAGTATCCAGAGTTTTCCTTTTATTCCATAATGGTACAACTTGTTGAATAGTATTTCATGGTTTAGTTTGTCAAATGCTTTTTCTGCATCAAGAGTTATTAAAATCATCAGTATCTTTAATTTCTTACTTTCTTCGATTGCTTCTGATGTGAGGAAAGCTGCGCATAGTGATGATACTCCTTCTGTAAAGCCTCTTTGCAAGGAGTTTTGTATGTTATTAAATACAGAGTCAACTCTATCCTTCAGTATACTTTGTAATATTTTTGCAAAGGTTTAAGTCACAGTTATTCCTATATAGCTAGATGGTAATGTTTTGTCTTTTTCTTTCTTTAGGATTGGTGTAAGAATCCCTGTCTTTAGGAAGATTGGTACATCCAGATATGTTAAATTTAAATTTAGCAAATGTACTATAAAGGGAGTTAACTCATCCATCCCATATTTGTAGTGTTCTGCCGAAATTCCATCCTCATCTGGTGCTTTTCCTGCTTTAAGTTTTTCTATAGCTTTATCAACCTCCTTTACATTGACATGATCAATGCCTTGACCTTTTTCCCTTTCTATGGATTCTATTTTATTGTTTTGTATTTCTACAAGCTCTAGCTTTTCAGTGTCAAAATTTTCTTCTAATGTTGGCGTAGCTAGTTGTTGGAAATCTTCTTGCCAAATGTTCATTATGCTTGGTCCATCTTCTGCAGTCTTTTCATTCAGTTTCAGTATCTTGGTGTTAGTAAGTGGTGTTTTTCTTTGCATGTTAATAAGCTTGTAAAAAAGTTTTGTGTCTGCATTTGAAGCTTTCATAATTTTTCCCGCTGTTGATTCTCTCTGAGAGGCATAAGCTTGTCTTTGTGCTTTTCGAAGTATTCTTTTTGCAGCTGTCATTTTGATTTTGAGCTCGTTACTTCTTTCTTGAGGTGCTCCATGTTACCTCCATACTTTATATGCATTTTTTGATTGCTTTGATGCCTTTTCTATTTGTTCATTCCATATCGCCTTTCCCTTTGATTTGATTTTGATTTTTCTTCTATACTTTGGGATTGCCGCTTCTCCGGCTTTATGTAGCAATTTTTCTAGATTTCTTATATCTTGCTCAATGATTCCTTTTGATTTTTGCATGAGGTTTGGTAGATCTTTATTGATGATTTCCTTATAAATTTGATGGTCACAGTCAGTCCATTTAGGTTTTGCTATGATAGTTGTTGCTTTTTCCCTTACTTTTTTCAGTTGGCTATTCAGTGTCAGAATAACAGGTACATGGTCCGAGGTATTCTCTGGGTCAGTGTCAAGGACATCAATTTGTCTGATTTTATTTATTATTTCCGAGTTACTTTTGAAGAGGAAGTAATCAATTTGTCCTTTCGATTTACCATTCTGGTGATAAAATGTTTCTTTTAATGGGCATTTCTCAGTATTTCCTATACATTTTTCCTTGCAGAAAGTTTGTAGAATTTTATCATGAGGTGTAGAGCTTCTATGAAGTGACCCGTTCATGTCTCCACATACTATAATTTCGTGTGTATCTTTATATTTCTCTATCATTTCATCAATTTGAGCCAAAGTGTCTTTGTATTCGATATCTGTATTTTTGTTATCTGATGGCATATATACATTTATAAGACATATTGGTTTGTCTCCTTGTTGAAAATGTATGGCTTGTATTCTATTTCCACCGTCTATCAGTTCCTTTATATTTTCATTAATTTCTTTTTTCCAGATTATGGCTTCTCCACCATATCCTCTTTTCATTGATACGTTGAAATCAGGGTCGTCATTATCGTCAACGCTTTTAGCTATGTATCCGCTATTTTCAGCAACTTCAGCTTTGATTTTCTTTTCCGCATTAAAGAGCCAGTGTTCTTGAATGCATAACACCTGTACATCCCTTAACAAGTTTTTGATATAGAGAGCGTTTGACTTCACATTTTGTACATTGAGTGTACCTATAATGATATCCTCCCTTTTATCTTGTTTGATCGGCCGCTGCCTAAAAAATTATTTGGTTTCTTTCTATTCCCATCTTCTTTTGTTTCTAGATTGTCAGCCTGAACTAGTCCCTTTAGATGCTTAGGACCACCAACATTAGCCCCCCTTTGAGAGGGAAACTTCTGATGGCAGTCCGCTTCCAGCGGGGCGTCCCCACTAGAAGCCGTTGTTATAAGACCAGTTCTGGAAGTGACTTCTGCTTGATGGTTTACTTCTGTATGGGTTTTATCTTCATCATTTTTCGCGGTAGTCAAAGCAGCTGAATTTGTTAGATTGATGTTCATTCTAGCTTCTTCTGTTGGTTCTTTATCTACTTGGTTGATATTATCAGCCTGATTTGTTGTTGTTGTAGTTGATTTTGTCTTTCAATTTCTTCTGCCTGACTTTGTTTAGCTATTACTGGCATGTTTGTTCTTTGGTCATAGGATCTTTTATTGGTGTTTCTTTGACTTTGTTCCTTTCTGTTTGTCTGTTGTTGACTATATCCTTGGTGGTAATTTATATTTTGTGGTATAGGTTGTGGAGCTATCCTATATTGCTGTTTGTATAAATGTGCATTTTGTATCATGTTAGTGTTGATACTGCCAGTTGGTATACCTCTATAGCCAGTGTAATAGTGGCTGCTTTGGCCGTTTGCAGGTATAGCATGTATTCTGCTATTGTGGTACATTGGCGCTTGTATATGGCCATGATTTATTCTGCTCTGCTCTGTTGGTATCTGGCTATAGTGTGGAGGTGCCAAATGATTCATGAATAGTGGATTGGCTTGATTAGGAATCCTGGATTGCTGATTTGTTAGCTGTACGCCAGTATGCTGATCACTCATTTGGTGTTGGTTTGTGTTCCTAGTATTATCCATATTCTGGTTATAAGGATAATATTCATGACTTCCTGGTCTTTGCCACATTCTTAGTTCTTTCTGTAGTTCCATTATTTGCAGTTTATTTCTTAATTCATTCATTTCCATTTGATGTTTAATTCTTAGGTCTCTATTTTCCATTTCTAGCCTGAAGTTGTTCAGCATCATATCCACTTTGTTTATAGTCTGTTCCTGCGAGTTGTTGCTACAGTTACAATTTGGTTGATAGGATTTTAAATTACTTTTGTCAATGGTGCTTTCTTCTGTTTGCATCCTAAGTAAATTGATTGTATTTCCATAGTCTCTATTGGTATCTTCCATTATGACTAGTCTTGCTCTGCATTGTGCTAATTGATCTTCCAGCTGTTGAGTAGTTTCATTTATATTTTTGCACTTATATTGCCTTTTCGGTTTTGCTTTCATGTTTTTTGGCTCATCTACATTTTCTATTTGTTCATTTCTGCCATTCTGTAATATTTGGTTAGGCTGTTTGTATGTAGCCATTTTGTTCATTTCTAATTCTTCTGTGTTTGCATTTCCTGCTTCTTCCTTCGTAACATCATTTCTAGTTGGACAGTCTTTAGATGTATTGTCTGGCACGTTTTTAACTATATGGGCCATTTCACTATATTCCTTTGTCGAGCCTTGTTCTTCTAGACTTACTTTTGGTATTGTTTCTTCTGTATCTATAATTGAATTATTGCTTTTCATTGATATATTAACCATGTCCATGTCCATAATAGAGCAGCTCCTACATGAATACTGTTCTTCTTCAGTTTGGCTTATCCTTACAGGATCAATGTTTTCACATGTATAATGAAACAGTTGGCCGCATGCAATACAGTCCATGGATATTTCTGGTTGTGCTGTCTGATTGCATGTGGCACAGTAGTTATGTATAGTAGACATGCTGACTGCACTTGTGTCCGGACTTGGTGTTGGTTCATCTTCTCACCATTCAATGGCTCTATTCCAGTTACTTAGAAGTTCTTCGTCAGTATTTTGTATACATTCTGCCCCTTTGGATACTAGTATTCTATTACTGTGGTTGGTTTTAGGCTGATGAGCTGTTGTTTTTACAAGCGACTCATTCTGTTTTGCTCTTATTTCTATATCGGCTTCATTTCTCTTGATTATGTTTATCTGTTCCTCTATCTGTTTGTTATATATCTTATAGTTCCCTCTTGATTTCATTCTTTCTTTTATATCTTCAATGTGTGTCAGGAAGTGTTCCATACCTTGGCCATTAACCTCTACCTTTGATGTAGTATGGAATAAATTGATACGATAGAGTTGTCTGTTACTACTTCTATTTCTGACCAAATGTGATGTTCTGATGCATAGCCCTTGATTATCATGCTGGTGTTTTGGCAAGAGCTTGTATGTAGAGTGTTGTTCAAAGTATATGTCTATTTCCCCCTTTATAATTTCATAAGCAGCTGCTGATAGCTCTAGGATGTAGTTTTGATGTTTCTGCTCAATTTGTATGTCCATTGTTCTATTACATGCTTCTAGCTTTTTGTCCAAGGCCCTGGTTTTATTGATACTAAAGTTTTCATATTTAGCTGGTGTATAGGGCTGAGGTTTGCTCTTGGTTCTTGCTGATGTTCTAGTCTGGATACTCATTTTTCACTTTAGATATTTATTTATTTTTTAACGAGGAAGTTCTATGTAGATTAATGTGCATTCAGCGGGGCGTCCACACTAAAAGATTGCTCAAATAAGAATTTTCCAGTTAACTATTATATCTTCTGATGTCAGGGTTTAATGAGTATGTAGATATATATCTCTATATTTGTTAGTTATACACTATGGACTAGGGTTATATAAAAGCTGTTATATTTCTATATATGAATGCAATTAAATATGGTTGTTATAAAGTTTATATATATATGTATATAGTATTCTATTCTACTGTATTGATGATATATATTTATCTATAACATTGGTGGAGAATTTTGGTCGCTATTCTTCTCATCCAGAGCTTTGCTAATAAAGAGTTTGGATGTACACCGTCAGTTTTGTATAGATTAAATTTTTAGTATTCGTCAGTACCGCCTTTTCTTTTAGATTTTTTTCGAATGTCTAGATCAAATTTTGGTGATTTTTCTGCAGATTGGTTTATTTCTTGGATGAAGGTGTTTAATTGATATAACTGGTTTTGAAGTGTTTGATCGTCTTCACTGAAAATGTCCGGGTTTTTGTGGCCTTGTGATCTGTTCCTGCACTGAATGGAGTATGGCGGTACTTCTAAGAAGATGATTTCTGATTTTGGTTTTATTTTGGTGATGACAGCCTTAAGTTCAATAAATTTTCTTCTTAGATATCGGACGTTTGAATCGTTTTGGTTCACAAGAGAGATGTATCTGGTAGTTTTGTTAAGTTCGGTTAAATTACAGGTTCCTAGCCAAATATAAAATGTGATGTTTTTGTGTTGATGACAGATAGATGGTAATTCTTTTTCGGCCCAATCAATAGTTTGCTGTACTTTTTGTCCTTTTTTTGTGATAAATTTTATATTTAGGAAGTCTTCAGTTGTAATGGCTCTCTTTATGTAGTTGCCTTTACTATCAGATATAATTATGGGTTGGCTTTGGGCTGTTTTATCCTGAATATCTCTCTTATTTACTCTGAAGTATCTGCTTGACTTTACAACTTTAGTCTCAGACATATATCAGTCTTTGTGGGAACAGAGGACTAAATTTTCTTTTATCTTTCAAACACAGGATATTGGTTGAAACACAAGTACAGTGTGTTTAAAGGTTTGATTAAACTATATATATATGCAATAAATAGATGTAGCAAGAAAATAAAATAAGAGAGGGGGGGGGGTCTAGACTACAGACTATGTGGTCAAAAATTTAAACTTAACTAGAATGGAAAAAAATTATTTAACTGTTCGAAATGATTATAAAGATGTCTGAATTATTTATTTTAATTATTTATAAGTCACAAAAAGACTTAGACTTACTGTCTGAAAATATAAAATTTTATTTTGTCAAAATTCAAATATGGCGCTGGAAATTAAATGGCCGTCCGGCAAGGCCTGCAAGAAAAGTTAGCTGGAAACACCGTGCAATTTACAAAAATGCCTGAAGTTATTAGTTAAAACAAGGTATAGTGACCTATAATATTAAATTGTGTGGATGCAAGTGCAAATAAAGACTTAGAAACTCTCCGTATTTGGATCTGTGATCTGTGCAAAATCTTCGTGCTGCTATACAACGTCCATTCACATGTTTCGCTTTTTACGTTTTATCTTTAGAAACAGAAGACATTTCCAAATAAAGAACCCACAGTGCCGAGAAACAGACCTAATCAATGACGTCAACTAAGTCACGGACTTTCTATACTAAGTCAAGGCTGATAGGATCATTGATTAATAATTGCATAACATGTATGTTTCAGAATACCAAGAGAAATATACAAATTAGATTTTATTCCAATAAAAATTCAATATTCAGCACGTGCTTCCCGTGACATTGCAGAGGGAAAAAAATGTTATAGCACGTAATTTCATGGTTGAGGCATAACACGTAATTATAAGAACTGAGTGGGGTTTTTGCCATTTCAAAGGGTTATAAAAGTGTTGAACGAAGCACATTTTGTATGAAATTGCAAAAAGAAGACAAGTGAGAGGTTTAGCTAGCTATAAAACCAGGTCAAAGTTTAATCCACCATTTTCTACATGTATAAGGAAATGCCTGTACCAAGTAAGGAATATAACAGTTGTTTTCCTTTCGTTTGATGTGTGTGAGCTTTTGCCAGTTGATAAGGGACTTTCCGTTCTGAATTTTGCCTGGAGTTCCGAGTATTTTTGTTATTTTACTTTTTTCAATCGGCTTAAATGAGATAAGGTTAAGGTCAGATGATTGACAAACCATATCAGAAGGATATGAACACCTTACAATAATTTCATACACCAAATAAAGTTGACATATTGCTTATGGTATCTTCGTAACGTACCGTATCACGACAACTTAACGTTGATCACTGCCACTCAGTGACAGACACTGCGGATCCATGAAATGAGGTTGAGGTCACGTGAACCATTTTCAGGCGGACCTTGAATCTGTCTTAAGAAATGTAAAGCTCTGTACTAATAGTTTACACTGTTATTAAAAGTATTCATATATCTCCTTGAATTAACAAACAGGAAAATCGGAAACTCCATACCATTTACATCACGGTCCTTTATGGTTTACTATTGTATGGAAGAAGCAGTTGGTGATTATGTGTATCAGCAGGTAAACCGGATGTAATAGGTGCATATCCGCCATTGATAAATTCAGGTAAACACCAAAAAAAATCTAATTTCGTAATATGCGAAGTAAATGCAATGACTGAGGCTGACACAGTTACAAATCAAATATTTTGTTTGATAAGTTTGTCATCATGCGCGAAGAAGTTTACAGTACGACAGCAACTCACCACAATTTCTATTAAAACTAAAAAAACTTTGACCACAGAAAACAATGGTAAAGGATACCTTTAAAAACAATACAACTCGGACCGAATACACTAACCCCTCTATGATCTTTTCTTTATTTTATCTGAATCATCATGATCATGAAGAATACTTATTAAAAAATCAAATGTGAAATGATTGTGGTTACAATGTCTTGTAATTGAAAATGTTGTCAATTACTTTTACAAATTACATTCAATAACTTAAAAAAAAAATGTAATGAATTACCAGCAATTACAATTACATTTTTCAATTGCCCCAAGTCTGTGTGTAATCAGTATTGTTTTTCTTGATTTTGGACACACTGAACTTTAACGGTCTCACTAATTAGCGACAAGAAGCGATAAGGAAAAAATACTATTAATTAACAATAGATTTATAAATATAAATCATCTGATTATTCTAGGGTCCATAAAAAATAGAGAAAAATGGCATTTAAAAATAAAAAAAATAAAAAAATTGACCCCCTTTTTTATCCAAACATTCGTGTACATACCTTTTGTTTTTTATTAATAATGTAAATATTTGAACCTTTATCCTATTAAGACAGAAAAAAAATGAGTCATGTTTTTATATATATATATATTTTGACCTTTTGAGTCTGAAGTAATCAAAATTATATTATATTACAATTTGATTTTGAATCTTTGATATATTAACCATGCCGACTCTACATACATATTGATTCATTCATCTATACACTATGCTGTAAACTGAAGGTATACTATCTTAAACATATCCTTGATAATAAAAGAATACAAAGTTTATTCTCTTGTTTCTCGAATGTTAAAAAAAGACAATTTAATGTATGTTTCAATATTTATTTATTTAAAATAATTAGTATTTAGATTTTTTATGCTAAATTTGTTTTCTTGTCACTAAATTATACTTCTTGTCGCTAATTTGTTTCTTCTTGTCACTTCGTGACGCTTCTTGTCGCTAATTAGCGAGACCCAACTTTAAAGTTAAAATAAGGGATAAAAATAAATAATCCAAAAAGTTGGGCAAAATGGCTGGATGATGAATCTGAGTCCATTCGCCCCAAAACCCGTTCGCACCCTTTTTATTGGTTTTGTGTTAAATAATTTTTCAATCGTTTTTAGGTTAGTGTATTGCTATAAATATTTTTTTGTTGGTTGTTTCAAAATGAAGTGACTTTCTAAAAATGATTTTTGTTTTGAATAATGTTTTAATCATGTTTTGGTTATTGTATTGCTATAAATAAGTTTTTTTACATTGTTTCAAAATAAAGTGACGTTTTTTGTGTTGAATATTTTTTTAATTGTGTTTCGGTTAGTGTATTGCTATATTTTTTTTTTCATTGTTTCAAAATAAAGTGACTTTCTAAAAAAATTTTTTGTGTTGAATATTTTTTTAATGTTAAGATACCAAACCATTATTAAACTCAATCTTCATTGTTTTTACTCATACAAAGCTAAATACATGCTAACTTCATGCAGAATTTACATCAAACTAGTTAAAACAACAATCACAATTTTCAAACACATAACAATAACATAATAAAAAATAATAATAATCTATTTTATTATTGTGTCACATATTGATTGACATACATATTATACAATAACATTAAGACATACATAGAAAAATCAATGTCCAGCCATTTCAATTTAGCTAATGAGACACATTGCACAAAATATATACATGTTCTTAAAAATCCAACAATACTTTGAAATACTATATTTAAAACTAATAACTACGATTTAAGAGTATTTTCAACATGATGAATAAAACGAAAGAAAAAATATATAAAAATGTTTAGTAAAAAATATTTACATTTATCTAAAACTTCAGACATATGTGAAAATATTTACGTTAAGATATCACGAAAAAACTAATATGCATATTGTAAATAAACAGAATAACACCAAGTGTAGCTGTAAACACCATATTAACAATAATCATACATAAGTAACATATAATAATTAATCATCAAATCAATTTAAAACAATATTTCATTTAAAAATTTCTGAATTTTTATTTATGAAAATAAAAATATTTTGATATTATAAACATCTAAAAAACATCTAATAATTCATCAAGTTTTTGAATAAAAAAAAAGGTGATTTGATGATTAATAATTATATACTGTGTTTGTCAAGGACTATTGTTGATAAGTGCACATTTTATGAAAGTTTTAAGTATAATGTTACCTGTATGATGTCACAAAATTAAGGCTGCAGGCTAAAAATAATAAACTACTGTTTAATATGGTTTGCTTAATTTGAGGTTGTTTTTACAATATTATTATTATAATAATGCAATCATATATAGTTATACCAAACATGGTATCAATAAACTACAATGAACAAAATGTTAATATGAAGCACCTGAACCCAAACGAAGTCGCCAAACGGGGGGAAACAAAAATAAAACAAAAATACACACACACACATACCCTACAACCATACATATCAACACTGGCTTATTTGATGTTAGTCTAAAAACTGTCAGATAACCAGTCTCCATGATGTTTCAATAAACTCCCAGGAATTCCAGCCTTTGTGGCTAACGTAGCTCCGCCTTGTCTTAACAAATGAAAAGAATAAACTGAAGGGTCTTAACCAACAAGAGCAATCAACTCTCTGAAACATTCCAACAAAGCAGATCTAGATAAAGGCAATAACTTGCAATTGACAGGTAAAGCAAATTGGGATGCATCCTTATCACAGGTATTAATTTATTAAAGTTACAAGATGTTAAAAATTAAAAAAATATCAAATACATGAAAAAGTGGCTGGAAAATGCTCTCTTGCTTAAAACCACATATTAACTAAAACTGGATGAAGTAACAAGGGGGCAAATCTAGAACTAGGTGTTACCTCTTTTTGTACACAATTTTAATATTTTATTTACTTTGCTCCTGGGATATACAGTCAATCATGTTAATCAGTGTCCTGTGTATATTCATTTGTATATTATTTTGTCATAAGTGTGAAACTGTACTGAAATTAAAAAAAAAACACCTAAAGATAGGAAGTCATATACTGGCTAAATCCCTGGTCTTTTGATACCCAGAACTTATTCAGCTTAACAAATATAAACTTTTAGCTATTTATTGGAAAGTAGAATACTTTTGTTAAATAAATATGGACTGTTTTTATGCCCCAGTCGTAGCAGAGGGAGTATTAAGTTTTACCCTTGTCCGTCCATCCGTATGTCCCAAAGTAGGTTTCCATTCTCTAACTTTAGTTTGCTTCAACCAAATGTTATGAAACTTATACACAATGCTTATTACCACAAAACACAGATCAAGATTGAATTTTAGTGGGGTCACTTTAACCGTTCTAGAGTTATGCCCTTTACAAATGGAAAAATTGCTGAATTTTTTGTACCGTTCTCTAACTTTAGTTTGCCTCAACCAAATGTTATGAAACTTAAACACATACTTATTACCACAAAATACAGATCAAGTTTGAATTTTGGTGGTGTCACTTTTACTGTTCTAGAGTAATGCCCCTTTACAAATGGAAAAATTGCTGGATTTTTCGTTTGCGTTCTCTAACTTAAGTTTGCCTCAACCAAATGTTATGAAACTTATACACAATACTTATTACCACAAAACTTAGATCAAGTACAAATTTGGGTAGCGTCCCTTTATAACTTTATATGATATGCAAGCGGGGGCATCATCTGTGTCCCATGGACACATTCCCCATTTATTTGACAATACAATGCACATGCACCAGGTACTAGCATTATTGATTCATGAAAAATTACTGAAATCTTCACAATTTTAGCATTTGTGCAAATCTTTAGACGGTTTTTGTCTTAAATGGAAGTGGCCGCACTTTGGTTCAATCTTAATATTTAGATATATGTTGTGATTGATGATAATACATAACATTATCATATATAAAGGTAGAGTTAATACGAATGCGGCCACTTACAGTTTAGACAAAAACCAACCGAAAAGTGATGTTTTATGGCATATTTGATTGATTTTTAACTGTATTTTTCATATCTATGCCTCTTTAAAGACCAAATCAGTTTAAATCCTTTGCATGAACTAATTGAATCGACTGAAGTAGACATTTAAGTGCTTAAAAAATGTCAAAAATCTTTCATCAGATGTACTTCAAATTTAAGGCCAAAATTAGCCCTTAGCAGACCTTTTCCTTTAACAGAAGAGTTAAAATTTATTTTAATTCATCCAGATGAGTCATTAACATAATAACACATCATTGTCATGTAAACATGTACATGCTTTTCAGCAGTCTATTTATTGCCTGACAAAGTTATTTTTCATACTGAAAAAAGGCTTTAGTTTTTAACACTTTTGAGATTGTAGGATGAGCTTTTATAAAATACTGCTTTAGAATTTTTGGAAGAAATCCCAAGTACATGTATAAATTTATGCAATGTACCCAAATGATAAAACAATTCATTTTTTTTTATTTCAGATATTCTGAACAGTTCTGAGGGGAACAAATTTCTTATTTATCCTGTGGACAAAAGATGTACAAATTATGCAGACAAGTTTATAATATTTTTTAAGGAAGAAATGTTCAAAGATCAACAATTAGGTCATCTGACACCACATGACGACAACATTAAATAAACACCTGGAGCAATATAGACAATAAATAAGTGAGAAAACATTATAGGTTATAATTGATTTACAGCTTAATCACACCTTTCTGTATTATGTGCTGATTCTTTTATTGTGTAGAGATTTACCTTGGCATTTATGTTGATGCAATAAAATTTTCTTGTGTTATATATATACATAAATTGATAACAGTGAAATCATCAGAATGAGTGTTTCTTCATTGCCGTCTGCCACTAGTGGATCTAGTAATCGGAGTACATCTGTATCCACTAACATGTCACTTTCTCCAGGTTTAGCACCTTACAAGACTCTTTCACCTAGCAGTTCACTTGTTGCCCTTTCTAAAGTTGAGGATGATGAATTAAGAGGGAAAAAGTCAGATGAACTTGTTAGAATTATTCGCAGATTAGAATCTGAAAGTAGATCTTTAGTTGCTGAACACAGTTGCATAATAAAAGATGTGAATAGACGTTTGCAGATATATATGCTAGAAATCAGAGGTTTGAAAGACATAAATCAAAAGTTACAGGATGACAACCAAGAGTTGCGGGACTTGTGTTGTTTTCTTGATGATGACCGCCAACGAAGTCGTAAACTTGCTAGAGAATGGCAGAGATTTGGACGATACACATCAAGTGTGATGAGAAGTGAAGTTTCTACTTATCAGCAAAAACTGGCAGATCTAGAAAGTAAACAGGAAGAGTTGGTGTCAGAAAATTCTGAATTGAAAGAGCTATGTTTATATTTAGACCAAGAGAGAATGCGATATAACTCAAACTTAAGAGATGACGGGGATGGTAGTAGTAATAGTACAACTGCCGGACTGGAAGATAATGGTGTGATTATGAATGGTACAGGGTCAGATGTACCAACACCTACAGAACAAAGACCAAATCAGGGTTTGTTTATACAATTACTTTTTCCACAATAGATATAAATAATTGCCCCATCACACTGAAATTTAGTCAACAGTTTTAAGAAAGATAAAAACCCACAAAAACTTCAAAAGTTATATCTAAAAACCTGACACTCGCCCAAAATTTTAAATGTTGTTTTTTATTACTGATAGATCATGATTTGTTAATTTTAAACATTCAAATAATGTTTAGATTTGAAAAGAAATAGAACAGAAAAAATAAACACTGCACTTAAATGTATACTAGTGGATTTAGGATTTCTCATTGTTGGATTGATAAGTTAATCCTTTCCACTATTTTTCATGGTGGCAGGCCATGGTTATTTCATAAATATGATTGAAAATATGTTGTCAATCCAAATACATATGATAAATTGTGGCCAGTCACTACATATTGTAGCAGGTGTTACTGAGATGACTACAAAACATAATAATTATTTGGGCACTACCTTTAATTTATATATACATGTATATAGTAGCAAATCCTAACTCCATTATATTATCTGCACAGGTAGTTAAGTCTAATCTGCTGTTTAATTTTTTGTTTTCTATTTATTATTATAATTATAATATTTCATATAAAGTTTTTGTAGTGATATTTAATGTATTTATATGTTTAGACAATACCAGACAGTATATCCAACAGCTGGAAGAGCAAGTTAGAAATCTTGAAGAAGAAAAGAAACAGTTGGCACAGGTTAGTTTTATACAAATGAAATTTACAAGATAATGGGTTCATTTACAAAAAAGGAATCGATGTATTTGTATGCAAGGTATATTTCTTTATAGTAAGATATAGGTACACCATCTTATATACCTGTTAGCTGAGTGAACACCATCTTATATACCTGTTAGCTGAGTGAACACCATCTTATATACCTGTTAGCTGAGTGAACACCATCTTATATACCTGTTAGCTGAGTGAACACCATCTTATATACCTGTTAGCTGAGTGAACACCATCTTATATACCTGTTAGCTGAGTGAACACCATCTTATATACCTGTTAGCTGAGTGAACACCATCTTATATACCTGTTAGCTGAGTGAACACCATCTTATATACCTGTTAGCTGAGTGAACACCATCTTATATACCTGTTAGCTGAGTGAACACCATCTTATATACCTGTTAGCTGAGTGAACACCATCTTATATACCTGTTAGCTGAGTGAACACAATACACCTTTACAAAATTGCATAATACAAAGTGATGGCTTTCAATAATTTAGGCGAAGGTTTATTAGGAATTGGACCTTTTTATGCCCCCGCCGCAGCAAAGGGGGCATTAAGTTTTACCCTTGTCCGTCTGTACATCCGTACGTATGTCCGTCAGTACGTACGTCCCAAAGCTGGTTTCCATTCTCTAACTTTAGTTTGCCTCAACCAAATGTTATGAAACTTATACACAATGCTTATTACCACAAAACACAGATCGAGTTTGAAAATGGGTGGCGTCTCTTAACCGTTCTTGAGTTATGCCCCCTTTATAAACATAAAAATTGCTGAATTTTTCGTTTCCGTTCTCTAACTTTAGTTTGCCTCAACCAAATGTTATGAAACTTATACACAATGCTTATTACCACATAATACAGATCAAGTTTGAAATTGGGTGGCGTCACTTATACCGTTCTTGAGAGTAATTTTTTATAAGATAAATATGATAAATGCAGGCTGCCCAATAATATTTAATGACATTATATGGTGCAAATAACAATAAAAGCTTAATAATACTATGGATGATTAACATCAATGAATAATCTCCAATAGCATCAGCAGTGCAACAGAAAAAGTTACAGGATGGTTACCCCATGAAGAGTATGGAAAATAAAACTGAAACACAAGTAAAATATTTGTAAACCAAATGTAATATATTAAGAGAAAAAAAAAACAGAGTTGTATCCCATTTTGTAGATAAATGTTTTGTCAGTTTGATATGATATATAATCTCAATGTATAAAGTAATTAGATAATCTCTTGTTTTAGAAATCTGAACGCAATGCAGCAGATGGGTACAGACCTCCAGTAGACCGGAAGGGTCCAAGACAAAAGTTAGAAAATGTAAGTACATTTAAACCAGCAGTACATTGTAGAAAGTTATGTTTAACATAAGTCAACATTCAAGATAGGGGTATATTTTTGAATGTGTGTAATGTAGTATTTTATTTGGTAAACACTTAGGCTAATGGAAAATTGCTAAAAGATGTTGAATGTCTCACATGTTTAAAAGATATCACAGCTTTAGTCTTGATCGAATATAAAACACACTTTGTGTGTAAAAACAAACATATACACATAACAGCCTTAAGGAATGACCAGAAACATTTGCCATTATATTTTTGCATCAGATAATAATAATGAGTGCAACTAATTATTTTATTTTGACTTTGACTTGTGTTGAATTTGTGTGATTTTAATTATTTTTAATGTATCTTTCTACATGAAAAAATGGCCTATTGCAAGATTACATGATCTTTCTTTTTTTTTTCAATTGAAAAACTTTTTCTCTGTAAATGATTACATTTTATTTATTCAGAGATCTGCTCCAGTTGGTAATAATGATGACAATTACAGTGGCAGGAAGTCAGCCACACCTACACCAAGGGGAGATAATACAAGTCCATCAAAACCTGAAGCTGTTGTTCATGCAATGAAGGTTTGTTTAACGTAAAGTTTTAAACTTGGTATGATAACTGTTTGATTCATGTCTATAGATTTGTAATGACCAAAAAACTTGTAAATCTACTTGAAATTATGTACAGAGATTCTGCTTATAAATGGCAGTTCAATTAAATGTTTTTTTTAAACCAAAGAATCAGAAAAACTGTATCACATGAACTTCGAACAAAAGAAGATAAATTTGATTTTTTTTATTGTTGATTGTATGGTGCTACATTTTTATGGCAACACACTCACTTGCTTAACAACAGACAAGGTATGTTTTGGTGTTTATGTAAAGTACATGTGTTAAGCTCATCGATGAAGACCTTCAAGTAGCTGCAGAAGAACAACATTAAGACTAAAAGTGCTGTTTCCTTTTCAAAGGATTAGCTACCTAAATAGCTAGGGAATATCTTCATGTATACCCCCTAATAATTTAATTTTGGATGTAACACGTCTTCTGATTGGCTGAAAGTGTTTTGTCTATCAGCTCATAGACATAATTTTGTCATGTGACCGTGACGTCATCAAATTTTTTATCATTATTTACTCCTTTTTTAGAATTAAATAATAAGGAATGACTGTAATATTTGTTCTGTCTATTCGAAATAACATAAAAAATGTGGTGCACACTTTTAAATAACCCACTACACGGGTTATTCAGTGTGCACCACATTTTTGAAGTTATTTCTTCATAGACAGAAAAAACATTACAGTCATTCCTTAAATATCCTGTTTTTCCTGGTATGCATAAAAAAGTTGAAAGGACACACTAAAAGAAGGGCACAGTACTACAGACCAAACTGACCACAAAGACTAAATAACAAAGAACTTGGTACAGGCACAAAGTGTTGTATGCACCCCAGTTTTACATGGTCAAAAACCTCCTTTTTGCCAATCTAGAAAATTTGTCCTAAAAGTTAAAGACACAATAAAAAAACCCTGCACAGTCCAGCTAACAATAGGCTAATCTTCATTTTTAATAATAATGATATGTTAATTTTAAAAGCACTGACCGTCCAGTCTGTAATCAATCACAATTTTGTTAACAGGTGTTAGAGGTTCATGAGAATCTCGAGAGACCCAAAGTGGACGTTGGTGGGGAAAACCTTGATGATACAGAAAAAGCAATAGTCAGAGAGATGTGCAATGTATGTATTATTTTTTTTTTAAATTTAAGATACAGTACTTGTTTTTTTTTTAAATCAAATCTTTGTATATAGTAAACAGACTGTTACTCCGCCCTACCCATTGAATTTAGGTGTCAATCTTAATTACAATGTCTGAGCAAACATCTTAACAAAGTTTTCAAGCAAGGCATTTAAACTCTTGATGAAAATGAACTATTATAATAAGTTAAACCTTCATTTTTAATTCAAAATATATAACTGGATATCTTTCATTGTGCAATGAGAAAATGAGCTATACAAGTCTATTACAATACATTCTCTTGTCTCTAACAGTGAGCACACTTAGAAAATGAGCAGTACAGTTTCTATATGTTGATACATATCAATGACATGTTTATTAACTATCCAAATATTTTATAAATACATAGATTTGACTCTAATTCTATAATATTTTTCATGGAAACACTTTCAGCTGTAATTAAATCAATTTTTTTATTTCACAATATATAATGACAGTAGCATTTATTTTTATTGTCCAATAAGGTAGCCAGAAAAAGAGCTATACAAATTACCATCACTGTAAATAGTATAATTGCCATGGGACTTTACTTTAACTTTGTCTCCTTTCTGCAGATTTAATATGATATTGTTCGATCCTGTGTCATGAGTTGTATCTTTCAGCCATATACTTTGTTGTTTCTTGTTATTATGAGAAAGATAGACTGCCAGGTATTTTCCTGTGTCACTCATGACTGTATAGGAAAACTGATAAACTCCAGCAATAGGTGCAGTAAAAATACCAGTGATTGGGTTATAACCATTTCCATTATTGGTGACAACTTTGTCAAACTTAATAACATCTTTGGCTCCAAGGGATTGACTTTTTGTCAGAACAGATGAAAAGGCTGGAATATTTTTTCTACTGGGACATTGACAACCGTTACCTAAAATGAATTTAAGAAAAAATAAAATGACTATTACTTTATTGAAAAATTGAAAAATTGCTTAAATTAAAATCCTTTGTAAAAAAATATTGTAGTGTATGTTATTGTCAACGTAGTCTTTCTATTTCTATGTGTCAAGAGAAAGTGTCAATGTTGTCAAGTTACAGCTGTTAATTGTAAAAGGGGGAGTGTTAATATCAAAAACAAAATAGAGAGGATAAAGATAGAAAATGTGCATTGATAAAACAAAAAGTGTAACAAAACAGTTAATGGAAATAATTTTCATGTTAAATGTCTCAATGATAGCAATTACAACCACCATCTAATAGATGAGTTTTATTGTGCACTTTCCTGTAAATTTCTCATGTCACAATGCGTATGTTATTACGTCACAGTAAGAACCAATTGTTCGATGACATAGTTTAGGCAGACTGACCCTGGGTCAATTTGTGTAACTCGTTCATGATAAACAACTTGATATTGGTGTATATTCAATTTTTCAATGCAGACACCGTGGATATTTTGTGTAACTATAATTAAAAGACAACCCATCAAACGATTATTAACAGTTTGTTTTGATCAGAGGTTCTTCCACATTTTGAGTAACAAGGTTAAGTGAAAAAAAATTATTTAAGAAATTAGATATGAAACTTACCTGGACTTTTTTGCTTCATTGCCATTTCAAGGAGATCACTTAGGAGAGAACACTCTGAAAATAAAATAAATGGAGAATGTGTAAATGGGCCACAGATGCCCCCCTTGTAAATATGCATGAGTCAACTTCAACATACAGATGCAGGATTCATGTAGTTAAGACCGTTTTGTGATTATAAGCATTGTGTTTAAGTTTCATAACATTTGGTTGAGGCAAACTAAAGTTAGAGAACAGAAACGACAGATTTAGCAATTTTTCCATTTTAAAGGAGCATTACTCCAGAACAGTCAAAAGTGATGCCACCCAATTTCAAACATGATCTGTGTTTTGTGGTAATTATCATTGTGTATAAGTTTCATAACATTTGGTTGAGGCAAACTTAAGTTAGAGAACGGAAACTAAAAATTTTGCAATTTTTCCATTTATAAAGGGGCATTACTCTAGAACGATTAAAGTGACGCCACCAAAATTCAAACTTGATCTGTTTTTGTGGTAATAAGCATTGTGTTTAAGTTTTATAACATTTGTTTGAGGCAAACTAAAGTTAGAGAATGGAAACCAATTTTAGGGATGTATGGACGGGACGGACGGACAAGGGTAACACTTAATGCCCCTTCCGCTATGGAGGGGGCATTAAAAGTATCATAATACAGTCATAAAATGTATGAATATAAACAATATAATTAAAATCTTTTTTGGAAGTTCACAATTGGACATGTATAATGTATGCTTAAAATATTCTCTTTGACACACTAAACGGTTTTTTGCTCCTCTTTATTTTAAAATATTCCAAGCAATAGCTTTAGTCCAAGTAACTAGTTTCTTAAAAAAATTTTTTTTGGTAAGTTATCCTATAAATTAACAAATAGTACAATTATATTACCTAATTTTGTGTCACAAGATCCCATAACCATTTCTGCAAACACCAATAGCATCAGTTTATAGGTGAAGTATGTCAGCTTCATTGTGATAAAAGACACAGGACAAACTAAAAGTTTCACTACTGTCACACTTTTATACAATGGTAGCATTGATAAAGTTGGCTAACTTGTTGAAAACAAGCCATTAAATGAAATTGGATATGGTAAATGAGTTTATGTCATGCAATATAACATGACAGCTTTCTTAATGTATGTCAGTAGATTAAATTTTTTTCTGATCATGCAATTTTCTTCAATTGACCATCGTTTTACTGGAATTAATAAAAGAGATTACCTTGAAAATTTCAATTGACCAGTATCAATCAGTTGTATTTATTCAATGGGACAACAAATCTGACAAATGTTTAAATAAATTGACCAATTGGAGATGACTTTGTGGAAAAGTTTCATTGGTTCGCAATAATACTATAAAAAATTTGCATTTCAATTATTGAGATATTCATTCTGTTGCATTTTTCGCATTAACAAAAACATTTATCAATTTCGAAATTTACAATATTCTTTTCTTGCCAATGTTTACAAATTCTTATTGGGATAGAAATCATGAACAAAATGAAAGATTCTGAACTTATGTCCTATTTAATTTAATTTCATAATGCATTAAACACATGATTTCGTAATATTAGAATTTAAAAAAATATATAGAAATTAAACTAATAAAACGTCAGGAAAATGTACTTTATGTACAACCAGAGGTGGATTTAGGGGAGGTGCAGGGGGCCTGGCCCCCCCTTTTGTGGGAAAAATTTGGTTGAGGTTGGTTGATTATTTAGGGAATCACTGAAGCATGACTGGAGCGGGGCCCCCTCTTTGGCAGTCAGTGGGCCCCCCCTTATGAAAATTTCTGAATCCGCCACTGACAAAACTTTTACAGAATAGTTTAAACAGGTCTCAGTTTATTTATATTATGTCATGGCTTTAGTTGAACTAGCTATAATCTCTGTAATGCCTGATTATACACTTTTTTTTTTTTTTATCATTTACAAAGAAATAAACCAATTCAATTAATGGAATACCTAAACAGTTATGTTAATAATTTAGGTGTTGTATCAACAAAACAAATGTTCAAAGTAACCTGAATAGATACAAAAAAAACCAAGAAAGTGTGACGAAACTACTTTTGGTGCACATTTTCTTGCATAACCAAGAAAAAACTAAAGTCTGTTTTCAGGTTCTTCTTTGATACTAGCTTTTTAGCTCACCTGACCTGACGTCCGTCGTCCGTAAACTTTTACAAAAATCTTCTCCTCTGAAACTACTGGGCCAAATGCACCCAAACTTAAACAAAATCATCATTCAAGTATCTAGTTTAAAAAATGTGTCCGGTGACCCGGCCAACCAACCAAGATGGCCACCATGGCTAAAAATAGAACATAGGGGTAAAATGTAGATTTTGGCTTATATCTCTGAAACCAAAGCATTTAGAGCAAATCTGACATGGGGGTAAAATTGTTTATCAGGTCAAGATCTATCTGCCCTGAAATTTTCAGATGAATCGGACAACCCGTTGTTGGGTTGCTGCCTCTGAATTGGTAATTTTAAGGAAATTTTGCCGTTTTTGGTTATTATCTTGAATATTATTATAGATAGAGATAAACTGTAAACAGCAATAATGTTCAGCAAAGTAAGATCTACAAATAAGTCAACTTGACCAAAATGGTCAGTTGATCCCTTAAGGAGTTATTGCCCTTTATAGTCAATTTTTAACCATTTTTCGTAAATTTTTGTAATCTTTTAAAAAAATCTTCTCCTCTGAAACTACTTGGCCAAATTTAACCAAACTTGGCCACAATCATCATTGGGGTATCTTGTTTGAAAAATGTGTCCAGTGACCCGGCCAACCAACCAAGATGGCCTCCATGGCTAAAAATAGAACATAGGGGTAAAATGTAGATTTTGGCTTATATCTCTGAAACCAAAGCATTTAGAGCAAATCTGACTGGGGTAAAATTGTTTATCAGGTCAAGATCTATATGCCCTGAAATTTTCAGATGAATGGGACATTCCGTTGTTTGGTTGCTGCCCCTGAATTGGTAATTTTAAGGAAATTTTGCCGTTTTTGGTTATTATCTTGAATATTATTATAGATAGAGATAAACTGTACACAGCAATAATGTTCAGCAAAGTAAGATCTACAAATAAGTCAACTTGACCAAAATGGTCAGTTGACCCCTTAAGGAGTTATTGCCCTTTATAGTTAATTTTTAACCATTTTTCGTAAATTTTTGTAATCTTTTACAAAAATCTTCTCCTCTGAAACTACTTGGCCAAATTTGTCCAAACTTGGCCACAATCATCATTGGGGTATTTAGTTTAAAAAATGTGTCCGGTGACCCGGCCAACCAATCAAGATGGCCGCCATGGCTAAAAATAGAACATAGGGGTAAAATGTAGATTTTGGCTTATATCTCTGAAACCAAAGCATTTAGAGCAAATCTGACGTGAATACAATTGTTCATTAGGTCAAGATTTATCTGCCCTGAAATTTTCAGACCAATCAGGCAACACGTTGTTGGGTTGCTGCCCCTGAATTGGTCATTTTAAGAAAATTTTGCAGCTTATGGTTATTATCTTGAATATTATTATAGATAGAGATAAACTGTAAACGGCAATAATGTACAGCAAAGTAAGATCTACAAAAAAGTCAACATGATCAAAATTGTCAATTGTCCCCTTAAGGAGTTATTGCCCTTTATAGTAAATTTTTTACAATTTTCATAAATTTTGTAAATTTTTGTAAATTTTTACATAATATTTTCCACTGTAACTACTGGGCCAAGTTCATTATAGATAAAGATAATAGTAAGGAGCAAGAATGTTCAGTAAAGTAAGATCTACAAACACATCACCATCACTGAAACACAATTTTGTCATGAATCCATCTGTGTCCTTTGTTTGATATGCACATAGACCAAGGTGAGCGACACAGGCTCTTTAGAGCCTCTAGTTAAGCCTATAAAAAGCTTGTCAACCAAATAAGAAGTAAGGCACTATTCCATCAGAAATTAGTCTCCCTAGAACTATTGTTCATGTATTTAATTTGGGAAAAGGTCTTTAGATAGCATTCATTGATCATCAAAATATTTAAAAATTACAATTGGCCAGACATTTTAGTGTGTCTACTTTTGTTATTTTATTTAGGTTGTGTGGAGGAAACTTGGTGATGCGAATCCAGAAAAAGGGTCAGCTAATCTGTACGAAAATATTCCAGCTCGACAGTCAACTAAACCTTCATCTCAGCCCTCATCATCTCAACAGCGATCTGTTTCTCAACCTATACTATCACGTCAACAGGTGCGATCTCCACCCATGCCTCATCAATCAGGAAGATATTACAATAGTCAGCAATCCACTCAACAACAACAAAACCATCCATCATACAGTCATAACCATCCAACTGCTTCAAGTTCTACTGGCCATCTCGGTCCTTACCATGAAGAACCAATGAGTTCTGACATTTCACCAGGAATAACACACACAGTTCATTCACAGAACCTACCACCTCATCATCAGTACAGATCTCCGCCCCCACCACCTGTCAATCATAACAGTAACCGCCCTCCACCTCCCCCTGCTAATTACCATTACCAGGAAAGACCACCACCTCCACCAGTTTCTCATCAGAACTATGAAAATATCCCACCACCTCTTCCACAGAAACCAAGTTCCTTTGGTCAGCAGAATTATGATAGGCCATTGAGAGCTGATAGAGTGTCAACAACATCAATGTCTGATCCACGAAAGCCAGTTGATTCGAGAGAAATGGCACACAATTACAACGATCAAAGAAGTCGTCGAGATCAGCAAGATGTAAACATCCCGCAAAGATCTAATCCCATGAATCGTGAAAGAAGCAGAGAAAGAATTCTAGATTATCCACCAGAAACTTCAAGGTCATGGGATCAAGGAAGACGACCTCAAGACTATCCTAGAGACCCAAGGCAAAGTCATACTTCACTTGGATCTTACCACTAAGTGTATAATGTCCAAAACTACTGTAAATTCAGAAATTTTTGCATGCATTTATTATTGCGATTTTTGAAGAAAGACATAAATGTGAGATTTTTTTATTGGGATTTCAGGAAAATCTGCATACACTTATATGTATCAAATACAGAATGAGAGTTCTTATTATTGCGATTATCACCCAGTCGCATTCATTATTCGCATTAATAAAAACCTCGCAATAATTTCTGAATTTACAGTAAATAAAAATGATCATTTTGATTTCTATGTTCACCAGTCCCTTATATCAACACCAGGAATCTAGTTTTGTCCTATAAAGTCCCTTTGAGAAGCATTATGACTGCAATTCCTACACATTTTTTCTCACTATCAGGGATAATTATTTTGAAATCACATCATCAGGTATAAAGGATGGCCTTTTAACATAGGAACTATAACTATTGGTGCTATAACATTTGATAAATGCATTTATTTTTGTTAGATTTCTGCTGGCATTTAGCCTTTTTAAAATTTATTATGATTGAACAGTTAAGTGTAATTAATTTACCCACAATTTTCTTTGTTTGCATTTAAAAGTGAATCAAGTTAATGATTTTGTTTCATTTCAGGCTGTGCAATATTGTGTTGAGAGATAACTTCAACACTTAATATTACAGACCACATGTATTTTACTTAAAATTTTATCGTAAATGGAGAAGAAAAAATTGGCCCCAATTATGCCCTCAATAATGCCATTAATAAAATTATATTTAAATTTTTTCACCATTTTGCTGAATTAATCTGGAATTTCTTTACTTCATGAAAACCTTACTGAACAACAAGCAACTGTGCAATGAGGACCGAATTTAGGTAAACAGGTTATTTGAATATTGGCAGGCTTTTTTCAGAATTTGCCATCTTCATTTAAAAATATTATTAAAAATAGTTGTGATTATGGTTTAAGTACTTCTCCAGTGAATAATTTTTAAAGTAATAAATATTATTGGTTTATAATTATTTTTTGTGCTTTTTGAATGAATAATTATTAATTTAAGATTTTTTGTTTATATATATATTTGTGATTTTGTGTCATTGGATTACTGTCTCATTGACATATAGTTCACATCTCCTTTTATTTATAGAAAATATTGCAGATTACTTATTTTTTGGGGGTTTATATTTATAGAAATTAACCTCTAACAAATAAGTAATCTAAGATTTTAGATATTTTAAAATGAGGTGTAAAAGTAAACGTTCTTTGTACAAATACACTATTATATAATACTTTATTTTTTTTTCCGGTTTAAAAGGTAGCTTTATAATATATAAAAATTGTATAAACTGTAAACCAAAAACATGTTCAATGTTATAGGGCATATTTTTGTGAACACTGCCAAAATAAATGTCATCAATGCAATCATATCTTTCATCAAACATAACACATTTATTTTTGAAGTAAGGTCTCATTATTTTGCATTTACATGTAATATATTGAATAATGTGTAGTTTACTTATTAGACTACCTTGCATAATTGATCATAATTGTTCAAATCAACTGTAAGACAATTTGCATTTTTCTAAAACATTTGTTTATAAGGACCATTCACTTTATCATATTACCATTCACTGTTGTTTTGAAAAGTTGAGAGCTGCTTTAAATTACGAATTTTTTTTTAAGTTCATGAAAAGTTTTTAACTACTTATAAAAAAACATGTTGTTTGTTATTTTTAATGTTTACTTCAAGTAGCTGTCAAAATTTTTTCTGTTGTGATTTTTGTACAGTATATATTTTATGAATTTGAATATTTCAACTGTATAAAGTGACAGCTATTTGTTACTCTGTAAATATGTACAATGCATTTATTAATTTATTAGATTTTGACATAAGTATTGAAGGTATACTTGTACATTTGAAATAACGTTTGTGAAATAGGAAATAAGGTTTTATTTTGTTTACCAGTACTTTCAGTAAATATTTGAATGTTCTTTATCGGTCAATAGAAATCATAGGACTTTATACTTTGTTGGATTCTTTATAGACTGATTTTGGACAGGATCACATGATTTCTCCCTTACATTTTACTCTTGTTATAATGAAGAATTTTTCAATTAAAAGTAAAAACTTTGATTTACCTTTCACATACATTTTATGTCTAGAAAATTGAATGAAATAGGAATTAAAGGGAGAAAACTCCAGAATCAAAGGTAAAGGGGGAGGTAATGTAATTTCTATTGGAAAATATGTAGATTTTTTACAGAATTGTTTCCCTTTTGATAAAATAAACTTCATCCAAAATTGTATATTTTCTTAAGCAGGTTTTTTTTTTTGCAATACACATATTGGTGTGCATAACAACTAACATGTTTGTACTTCATCCATGAGACTATGTTTTGTTTAGTCTTTTTCATCAGTTTTACTTTGAAAGGTCTGGGACTCGTATTTGATTTTGTTTGGTCCCAAGAAAGGTTAAGCATACACTTGTATCATAAACCAGTGTCTTCTCATTGGGAGTGTTCAAATTTGTTTTAAAGACATACTTTATATAACAAGTTTGAAGTCAGGTGGGGGGGGGGGGGGGGGGGGGGGGGTGGGGGGTGCATAATTTTATATCTAGTTTTGTGATGCAACATAAATGTACTAAATTTGATTATGATTAAGTTTTGTCTTCACTGTTTGAATGATCTACTTTCATTTTATTATCACATGTTAAACCTTCAATTCTCATTGTTATAGTGATATTATATATATTTCAAATTGAAGTACTAGATCTCGAATTAACTTTCCTTCATTTGGAGTGTTAAACTAATTTGTTTTTGCAAAATCGTTATACATGGCTTGTTAGATCATAGATGGTGCTATAGTACATTAAACATTAGTTTATCATTGTTTTTATTTTTTATACGACCGCAAAAAAATTTTTGTGGTCGTATATTGGTATGACGTTGGCGTCGTCGTCGTCGTCGTCGTCGTCGTCGTCCGGCGTCGTCGTCGTAGTCGTCCGAATACACATTAGTTTTCGCACTCTAACTTTAGTTTAAGTAAATGGATCTCAATGAAATTTTACCATAAGGTTCAATACCACAAAAGGAAGGTGGGGATTGATTTTGGGGGTTATGGTACTAACAGTTAAGGAATTAGGGGCCAAAAGGGGCCAAAAATAAGCATTTTTGTAACTTCCAGACATAACTTGTGTGTAAGTGTATGGATCTCTCTGACATTGTACCACAAGGTTCCATATCACAAAGGGAATGCTGGGATTGATTTTGGGGGTAATTGCCTCCAAATTTTAGGAATTGGGGGCCAAAAAGGGGCAAAAAACAAGCATTTTTATACGACCATGACAATATCTTGTTTGTAAGTGTATGGATCTTTATGAAATTGTACTACTAGGTTCCATATCACAAAAGGAATACTGGGATTGATTTTTGGGGTAATTTCCTCCAAATTTTAGGAATTAGGGGCCAAAAAGGGGCAAAAAACAAGCATTTTTCTAGTTTCATGACAATAACTTGTTTGTAAGTGTATGGATCTTTATGAAATTGTACTACAAGGTTCCATATCACAAAGGGAAGGCTGGGATTGATTTTGGGGGTTTTCCCTCAAAATTTTAGTAATTAGGGGCCATAAAAGGGCAAAAAAAACATGCATTTTTCTAGTTTCAGGACAATAACTTGTGTGTAAGTGTATGGATCTTTATGAAATTGTACTGCAAGGTTCCATATCACAAAGGGAAAGCTGGAATTGAGTTTGGGGGTAATTGCCCTAAACGTTTAGGAATTTGGGGCCAAAAAGGGGCCAAAAAACAAGCATTTTTCTAGTTTCCAGACAATAACTTGTGTTCAAGTGTATGAATCTCTCTGAAATTGTACTGCAAGGTACCATACCACAAAGGGAAAGCTGGGATTGAGTTTGGGGGTGATGAATCATAAGGGGGTTCAAAAAATTGGGGGGGGGATTTTTTTTTCCTTTTTTTTCTTTAACATTTTCCATTTTAAATTGGTTATTTCTGATTTATATATAAAAGCAAATAATAATGATATGGTTTGAATAGGCATACATGTGAACCTCCCGACGGGAGTACAATAATCCCGTTTTCATGGGTCTCCTCCCGACCTCCCGTTGAAGAGGAAAAAATCCCGTGTATGAAATTTTTCATGAATGAAAAATTTCTGCCCAACATATCATCTCAGGCATCTGGTGTAACTGACATTACCTGAAGTTATATTTTACCTGTAAATCAATTAACATGCATAATTATATGGCTTCACCTGTCAGCTTGGGTGTCAAACATACAGGTAATCAACGATTTTTACCTCAGGCTAACTGCCGTTGTGTAACAAAAACTGTGTATTTATTGGGTTACTTCCCTTGATTTATCCTGTTTTAAGTTACTTTCCTTTTAATAATGAAAATTTTTAAAAGAATATAAATAAAATATAAATTGAACAAATAATCATAAAAGGATGGTTATTAAATGATTTTAAATGTCTTAGGACAAATAAAAAAATAATAATTTGAAAATTATTTGAGGATTCTAGACTTCCTTTCAAGGCTTAAATTGAAATTTATATAATAACTATGACCCTAATTTTACAGATAAAATGATTTTCTGAGTTTGCAAATAAAAACTATTTGCAAGAGAAAAAAAAAAATATAAACTATTTGCAGATAGCTAAACAAATGTTCTGGTTGCAATGATTGTTTTATAGAATATGAAGTAAAAAATTTAAAGAACATACTGGAAAAATACAATGTTAGATTGAACATGTAGAATATAAAGATGGAGAAACTTTATAAGTACAAGGGTACTATAAACATAATAAATTGGATGGAAAGTTGAAGAAAACACACTTTAAAAGACCATTTTTACAGCACACGGTTACATTTACAACAAAATTAATGTCGATTAAAAACCTCCTGATCTGAGTCCTAATCTCCTGACCAAAATTTCCCAATCTCCTGATCGGAGTTTCACAGTCCATCACATGTATGAATAGGTAAATTGAAAATTTTTAAGTTCTTAGACCACTTTCATTCTTTGTCAGAAACCTATGCTGTGTCAAATATTTAATTACAATCCAAATTCAGTGCTGTATCAAGCTTGAATGTTGTGTCCATACTTGCCCCAACTGTTCAGGGTTCGACCTCTGCGGTCGTATCAAGCTGCGCCCCAGCGGAGCATTTTATTATACTGGCATTACAATTTATTTTCTCCATAATTTTTATGTAGCTTCTGTCCTGCTACCTATACACTCACCACTATGGGCGGATTCAGGTGGGGGGGCTCCCCTTTTGTGGGAAAAATTTGGTTGATTATATAGGGAATCACTGAAGCATAACTGTAGTGGGTCCCCCTTATAAAAAGTTCTGGATCCACCACTCACCACCTGCTTATGTAGATGGTAGATACGGTGTATTCAAGGATTTTCATTTTCGTTGAGGAAAATTCATATTTTCGTGGATATTTTATTTGGTGGTTTTGCCACAAGCCTATAAAATATTTGTGTTTCACCTTCACCTATGAAATCAACAAAAATCGGTATCTCACGAAATAATGACACAGTAGTCTTAAAAACTTGTAAAAAGCCATTACTTTTGGAAATTGGAGCATGCTTAGCTTCTAACCAAGTTTCATGAAATTCCATGAAGGGTTGACAAAGTTATTGATATCTAAACACTAGAACCACATATTGAACCTAAATGTTGATGACAGGACAGTGTTGATGACTGCATGTACATCCTGGTCTTGCTGGCACAGGCGTGACAAAAAAATTAGTAAAGGTCAAAGTCATCCCCGACTCCCACAAAAATTGTAAAAAAGTTTGGTACAATATAGTACACATGATGATAATAATCTTACCAAGTACAAAAGTTTACTAGACAACAATCCCCAAGGATTTGTATGTTATGGACTACAGAAAGACTATTGCTACAGACAATAATTTGAAACGGATGATAAACTAACTGGTGCTCAAACTTAGATTGTTATTTCTAACTGTTTTTGACTGTATTCTGCCAGCAGCTATGGCTACCTTAGCCGACTTCCTTATGGTGATCACATTGTGACACTGCTTTCCAAATTGTGTATTCATTTATTTCATTGTTCCAGTTGGTAACTGCACTGTGTGGGTAATTTTTATTGGGTTTTACTTTTACAAAATATAGTCTAGATATGCAAACTGGTTTAACACCAAAAAGATTTGTGTCTGTACCTGGTCTTGTTATCTGTACCATTTGTTGTTTGTTTTTGTTAGTACATTATATATATAACAGAGGAGTGGTCTGTTGTACTTTCTAATATTTTTTGGTAATTCCTGTTATCTGTTTTATGTATCATTTGCTCACAGCAGGGAAGTATGAAACAGTAAACAGGTTACCAAAGGTTTATACAGACACTGGAAAAATCAAATTGTTGAAAATCACAATAGGGGGAAAAAAAACCCCAAAAGCACAATATTCTGAAAATTCTACTACATAACTAACATCACTGGTAACTTAAGTTTATAGAATAAGAACATATTTAATAACTAGGATCTATATCAATTTCTTGATAAGGTGTCTACAATATTGCCTTGTCCCAGTAGTAATAACAATAATGCATACTGTATTTCCCCAATACTCGATCATGATCCTCAGCCCTACAGAAAATACTGTTACAGCTTTTAATGTGGAAATATCAAACTTAAAAATCACTTTAAAGTGTTGTTCAAGAAGTATAAAATTTAGGTCAGAGTGACCAACTTTTTATAAGATGCTACTTTTCTACCCAAAATGAAAAGATATTGGGTATGTCAATGAGAGAGCAACCCAATGACACAAATAACTGGAAGTTGATGATGGATAGCTGTCCAACATCCAGTGGCAAATTTAGTGGAATGTTAATGTAATATGAATCCTGCATTGTACTACACCTACATCCTGAGCTGGACTTTTAAGGTGCTAGTTCACAAGGTAACATTCTGCAAGAAGACATATCACCATAAAATTGAGAATGAAAATGGGGAATGTGTCAAAGAGACAACAATCCGACCAAAGAGCAGAAAACAGACCAAAGGCCACCAATGGGTCTTCAACACAGCAAGAAAATCCGGCACACGGAGCTGGGCTTCAGCTGGCCCCTAAACAAAAATGTGTACTAGTTTAATGAAAATGGACGTACCTGGACACATTATTCTAATTCTGTGCCAACCAGTCTTTGCTCTAAACGACATCTATAGGTCATCATAAAGTCATTTACATGTATGGCTTCGTGTGATTGTAGGTCACTTAGTATCCCTGATTTAAATTTTATAGAGGTAAAACTAAATTGAATGAGGTGAGAGTGACTTACTTTTGTGGGACACTGCTTTACTCCCCAACACGAATCCTTACTTTTAAGTAAAAAGAATGTACATGACAGTCCTTGTCATAAATATTTCGAGGACTATTATTCACTCACGACTCAGAAACCAACCAATTAAAATACTGGATTTGGTGTTTCGAGCACAAATTTGTACTCTGAGTACTGAGTTAAGATTTATGACTGAGAGCAAAGAACACGGATGTAATAATACATAAATATAGTATTTAGTACCAAAAATATTGGAAAGTGCAACAGACCACACAAACAACCTCCACTTCTGAAAAAAAAAAGACACGCAAACATGTAAAACTCGTTCAATAAAGTCAATCAAGTTTGAAATATAGGTCAGAAACCGACTCAGAATGACCTACTTTTGAGAGTTTCTGCTGTACTACCGAAAGATGGATCCAAGTCATATAATTGTAGGTCACTTAGTTACTGAGATCTGGCCTTGGGGACATAAACATTTTGAGTACAATTATTGAACTCTGTCTCAGAAATCAACCTATCAAATTATCAGATTTTGGTATTTCAAGTACAAATTTTGTACTCCCAAGACTGAGTCAAGTTTTATAACCATAAGCCCTGAACTTAAAAGTAAACTTGACATTAAACTTAAGACTTGTAGTGTGTCATATCTTAATGGTTTTCATTATTTGGAGAATTGGGTTAAATGGCAGATGTTTGATTGTTTCTGTTAGATTCTACTAAATGAATGATAAATTTATTACTAAAAAAATCTTTTATAAACTCGAGACAATTTAGAGATTATCATCTGTCTATTTTTGAAGAATGTATGTTGCCCTATAGATGCCTTTGGGTTATATTTGCCATTGGGTTGCTGTCTCATTGATACATACCCCACATCTCCTTAAATCCACATAATTAGGTCCAAAATAGTATTGAAATATGGATTATATGGTCAGTATCTCCTAGATGCATTGGCACACCACAATTTATTTGCTGTATAAATTTCTGAGAAATGGACAAAGCCAGAAATTACACTTTTAATATGGGTTTGAAATAAACAGTTAAGTGTTTTGGAGTATTCAATATTCAATACAAATAAAGTGAAAAATAATTTATTTCAAACAAATCATAATGGTAAAAATAATTGAATTCATAACAATTTATCACAGAGAAAAATTCTAAATTCAAAACAATTTATCACAGAAAAAATAACAGAATTATTAACAATAGATCACAGTACATTATAAAAATCAATAACAGACAAAATTATGTAAAAGTTGCCAGTTTATTTCATGTAAATGCTGATCCAAGAGACCTTCTCCTGGATGGTTTAACCTTCCTTGGTCTGGGTGTAGGTGGTAGTTTATTTTGAGCACTGCCTTTGACCTTTGACACCAACATATATATAAGCCAGGCTATCACCATGGCACCAGATGTGCTTCCAGCTCCTATCCCAGCAGCCTTTAGTAATTGTTCAGTTGATGCCTTTGGATTACTTTTGATGATTTCTCTCCTAGTACCATTTACCATACAGTAACATGAAACTCTGCCCATCTGAGCAGCCTCAAGCTGAAAAAACAAAGTTGAAAATAAACATTTTTTTTATTCTTTTATTACATTGGTAGCAATGAATTACATTGATTTCCCAGTTAAATAAAAATCGATAATTTCACATGTGAAATAAACGTGGTTATTTCACTCTCTGACGTCATACAACAATAGGCGTTGTCAAGACGTCGATAACGTCGGATCAAAACAAATTGTGAATGCGTAAAAAAAAGATATAGTTCCTTACATTTTCTACATTAATTTCATTAAAAAAAGCCATTTGCCAATGTAATAAAAAGAATAACTTATCAAAGAATTCAAATATCGAAAAATATTCAACTCGTGACCGAACAACACTGATAATTAACTCATGCGCTATGCGCATTCGTGAATTAATGTGTTGTTCGGTCACTCGTTGAATATTTTTCTCTATTTGAATTCTTCGATTAGTTATTCTATAATTAATTTGCTAACAATGTTTTAATAATAACTTGCTGTCAACCAAGAACATGGTCAGTAAGTGATCATCATAATGATACCATTTAAGAGAAGAGGCTCCTAAGAGCCTGAATCGTGCACCTGGCAAAGATATGGCAATCCGATATTTATTTTTACATTTTTTGGCAATGAATTTTTTTTTAACCAAAACAAATGAATTATACTCAAATATTATACAACTGCTGTCTTTTGGTGAGGTAAATATGTGGTTTTATTGACTTTTGAAAAACTGATATTCAATGAGGTTATTGCTTCATTCCATTTTCTGAGAGAAAGAATGTATTTAATGATAGTCATTTACTAAAACAAATTGTACGTCAAACATTTTACCGTTATTATACAGGTAAAAGCATGTGACATTTAGCGCGATGAATATCACTCTTCTTCAGGTGAATATGCTGTTTTATTCAAAATCCAATTCATATAGGAAGCCCTACTAAAATAATACGAATATTGAATTAACAGCTTTTCAAGCTCATTCTCAAGTTATATCAAGGGGAATGAATTATATTTTTCTTTAGTACCAGTCACATTAGTAATTTATGAAAAAAAAATCAGCATCAAATTTTAGTGCAAAATCTTCCAGGACCTCAACCTCACTCATCCAAAATTCAAGTGGCCCTTCTCTAAGTAGTCATCACTATATTAAAGCCCATAAGATAATATTCAAAAACATATAAAGTTCATAGAAATTATTATTAAAGGGCAATAACTCTTATATTGATTCAATTGATGTCTTCTGTCCTATCAACATTTTTGTAAGTCTTGTTATGCTAGTTATTTTTGACTGTTTATAGACTTTCTGACTATCTAATATAGTTTTTCGACATACAGAATTTTCTTTGAAATTAATAAAAAAAATCTTCATTTGGCAATAATTCCTCAATGTAGCCAATGAATAGGTCGTCATATTTCCTTGTTTGTAGATCTTGTACTGGTGATCATTTTTACAGTTTGTGTGTATCTTTATATTTACATTGCCCTAAAATTGCTGAAAAATATACTATACTTACTGCTTGAGCAGCGGCTACAAAAATAAAATAAAAATATAAATATAAATAAAATATCTGTCTAGCTAATGATATAATGAAATATTGTTTGTCATATTATTAAAGTTTGTCTTAAGTGAAGAAATATTATATCACACTCCATGCAGTGAAAGAATAAGTACAAGATTGCTCAGACATCTGATGACCTTTTAGGACTTGTTAAGGCTGTCGCCCCATGGCCCCAACATGTCCTTACAAAAAAGCCATAAGACGTCAAAACACTCTACTATGGAAGAATCAAAATATTCAAATACTAGTATAGCTCATGATATCTCTGGATAGGTTTTATTTAAAGTTAAATTGACTTAATCGGAGAAATTTTATGTGTATCACGCTTCATGCAAGTATTTATATTGTAGGGGGAAATAAGGAAACCATTTTTCTCTTACCTGAAATAAACTTGATACACATAAAATTTCTCGACTTAAGTCAATTTAATTTTAAATAAAATCTGTCCAAAGATATCATGAGTGGATCTAGGATTTTTGAAGGGGGCGTAATCCTTGAAAACTGAATAGATTTGCAACTGATTAGAAAATGATGAAAATTAAACTTTAACTGACCCCTGATTGCAAATTTTCACTAAAGTTATTAATCTAAATAATTCTATAACAATTTCTGTTGGTGCAGGGATCAATATAAAAGTGTCCAAATTCTGGGATGGAAATTACCCTGACACTGATTCTGAATGATTATATTCAGTTTTAGACTCACTGCTGAATTTCAGTACATTATATACACATACATGAATAAGAGTCCAGGCCCTTAGCCAGGATGTCTCACAGGGGTTATTTGGAGTCATGTAGTAATGTCAAGCTTTATGCCAAAAAAAAAAGCTAATGGCATTGCAACTGAGACCTTATAAGCATTCATTTTCAAGCATTTATTGGCATTCTGTTACATTCATTGTAGACAGGACAAACCTTGCCTCTTTTTGACAATTAAGCTCCAAAAAAACTTTCATACAACTAATCTTAAAATCATTAATATGAAAAAAGGAAGTCATTTAAGGGCCTTTATTTTCATGTTGTATTAAATCATTGTATCTTGCATTTAGTTGATTAATCTTAATTCCAAGTTTACAGTTTAGAGCACATCTAGTATGTTATTTTCTTTTCTTGTCTGTATTAAAATTCTGTGCACAATCATATAATTCCTGTATTTATCTTTAGTTAAATCTGAGTGTTTTTGTCCTCAATTCAGTGTTGTTGGCAGATCTTTGTTTCACAATTTTGTTTATGGGTGAGTAAAAGCATAACATATGGTAAAGACACTTGTCTATCAAAGGCTGTATGTAAACTTGTATACTTCTTTTATGTTTTGTGCTGTTGAGTTGTTGTCTTTGTTTGTACAAAAAATTTCTATCAACAATAAATCATGCACATTTAAAGGGCCTTAGCTGTGTCTTAACGGAGTATTGATATAATATTTTGCTATAAGACGTCAGTTTGTTTCAATTTGGTCAAAATAAGATATGAAACATTGCAAATGTTTTATTGGCATTGGCTTGCATATCAATAGTTCAACCTCAACTGAATCTGTATTCATGTAACTTGACCTTTAGCCGAAAATGGGTAAAACATGTTTAGATATTAAAAAGAAAAGAATGTCAACATTGAAAAATAAAACAAGGGAACCATATAAAAAAAAAAACCCCAACATTTCTTTGACCGATTCGACCCGCAAAAAAATCATTCATATACAGGTAAAACAATGATTTACATTTATTAAATCTGACATGATATCAAATAGACCTGGGAATACTAATCACACAACTCCATGTACTTCTCCTTCTATTTATACTTATACTTATATTTATGTCGGGTCAATTGACTATCGGCAGTCTTTGGAGGTAATCTGGATGGTTAATAAGATGGTGTCTAGTCTAAAATACACACGAAATGCTGATACATTAAAAGGAGTCTTATGCATTGTTAACTTTTTCTCTTGGACTTTTTGTAATTTGGATTTACGTTTTAGTATGTTATGTATCAAATATGACATTTTAAGTCATAATGGTGATCATGAATTTGACAGCTAATGCCCATTTAAGTTATTACCTTGCTACTTTTTATCAATTTACAGTTCTGACTTATTTACATGGAATAATTACTATTTTAGGCAGAAATAATACTTACTCATCTGGTTACAGCTATCTGAGAATATATAAGAAAAATGTATAAGTAAAACAGATATATTATATACCATTAACCATGAGCCGATTCAAGATGATATCTTTTAATAATATTACATATAATATAAAGGCTATGTACATTTTCACAAATGCAAAACAGACATATTATGAGTCAGAATTTTAGAAGTGTCAGTGTCAGTGTCAGTGCATGTTGAAATGCTTTACAGAAAAATATATTCCTCTTAATAGACATTAAACATACTCCAACACCACAAATTCTTTTAAAATTTCCTATGAATGTGATTTTTATACGCCCGTCAAATTTTTGACTGGACGTATTATGGTATACAAATGTCCGGCGTCCGTCCGTCTGTCTGTCTGTCCGTCTGTCTGTCCGGCGTAAACATGTCGCACCGTAACTTGAGAATGACTTATCCAAATTTCATGAAACTTAACATAGTTGTTTCTTATGATGGTCAAACGATCTGTATACTTTTTGAGTTACAGGACTTAGTAACTAAAACAGGTGTGTGTTTTTTTTCACATGTCGCGCCGTATCTCAAAAACAATTTATGATTATTGCTGAAAACTTTACACACTTCTTAGTTATATTAATCTTATGATCTGTATACTTTTTGGTGATGATTCAAAATTTTATTTTAGAGATATTGAGTATTTTGTTAAAAAAGGGGGAGGGGTTTTTCACATGTCGCGCTTTATCTCAAAAACGATTTATGATTATTGCTTAAAATTTTACACACTTCTTAGTTATATTAATCTAAAGATCTGTATACTTTTTGGTTTTGATTCAAAATTTATTTTTGAGATATTGATTTTTTTTTTTTTAAAAAAGGGGGGGTTTTCACGTCGCGCCGTATCTCAAAAATGATTTATGATTATTGCTTAAAATTTTACACACTTCTTAGTTATATTAATCTAAAGATCTGTATACTTTTTGGTTTTGATTCAAAATTTTATTTTAGAGATATTGAGTTTTTTGTAAAAAAAAAAGGGGGTTTTCGCATGTCACGCCGTATGTCAGAAACTATTTATGCTTATTGTATAAAAATTCACACACAAGACAACGGGCGTATCATGTGCTCATGGCGTAGCTGTTTATTCAAGTCATTTGTACTTTTCTCAAATTATTTCTTTTAGATATTATTTTTTTCCATCAGCTGATTTCAAGTGAGGCACTTTGAACTATTAAATCTGGGATAAAATACTGCTATATTCAATAAAGGGTTGCAGTGCTAGATTTTCTCTCATAGATTAGGCTTAGAGAGAATCATTTAATCACAGCACCAAAAGGTTTTATTTTCAATAGCATTACTTTCTTATTAAGTTCTGTATCTGTACTGTTTTATACATGAAGCTATTGCATGGGTACTAAAGCCAATGTCACCATTAAAACAATGGCTTTCTAGTATTTACTCTTATCTGGAGAAAACCTGAAGTTCTGTATGTACATTTTAATTTTGACATGACTTTCTTTTGAACCAACTTCATTTATATCTCTGTTTTCTCAATCAACAAAAAGGTTGAAAATGAAGTCTTCTTCATAATTTTTGCTAATTTTACCAAACAACTAACATTTTCAATTGAAAAATTAAACTTATTTGGACAATTTTACAGAGTAATTTTACAGAGACAGAAAATTAATTTATACATGTTTAAAAACCATTTTTACATTATTATGTAGGAAAGAAAAAGAAAATGCATTACAGTGTGTGGTAAGGGAGCATTGTGTTTGTGATTAGAGGTCAAACTGAGGGTATGTGACAAGGATTATGCTCAGGCTTACATAAGAAGGGAACATACTTATAGTATGTGGTAAGGGAGCATTGTGCTTGTGATTAGAGGTCAAACTGAGGGTAGGTAACTATAATAAAAACAGAGTTTTCAAAGAGAAAGCATACTGAAAAGATGTGTTAAAAAGAATAATAGGAAATAAGTTGACAGGGAAAACCTGTGATGAGATAAAGAAAAACGGTAGGTGTGAAAATAATCGCACAATGAAATATTGTGATGAGAGAAAGAAACAAACTGCAGGTATGTAAAACAACAGCAAAATGAGAAACGTTGTGATGAGGTGAAAGAAACACTGCAGAACAACATCAAAATGAGAAACGTGATGAACACACTACAGTTATGTGAAACAACAGCAAAATGAGAAACCTTGTTATGAGGTAGAAACACACTGCAGGTATGTGAAACAATAGAACAATGAGAACATTTGTCATTCAAAATTCTGTCCCAATTACAATTTGTTTCATCAAATCAAAATTGTTCAGCTGGACAGAAATTTTACTAAACTGCTCCTGAATAGTATTGTAAGTATGCTTTACTTTTCCACTTTGTACAACTAGTGTTGGTGACTTGACTGTGGCTCTTTCGCATCAGTTTGGTAAAAATGTCTGGCCAGTTAATGGAAAACCCCCCCAAAAAATTCAGTTTTGGAAAGATAAGGAATGTCAGTTATACTCATGTTGTTGATGTTACTCTTGCCAAAGCTAACAATGAAGATTTAAGGAGATGCCATTCCAACGAAAGCAGAAAAAGGGTTACCAATCTGATTATAGGTTTAACATAAACTGTTATCACAGAGATATGTCTAGCCTTTTTGTAATTTTGATAATGCAAATGTTGAAATTAAAATTGCAATATTTTAACATGTAAGTAATGCAAATATTCAAAGTCGATGAACCATGACTAAAGGTACATGGCTTAACAATCTCCATGGATTGAGATGTGCCAATGCTAGTACTGCATACCAAATACCATTGACTTATTATAAGTCGTTCCCTTTAAACAAACCTAAACACAAACATTAACTTGTAAACTATGTAAAAGATTCAAAGTCAATGAACCATGATCAGGGGTGGGGCTACATAATCTCCATGGAAACGATACTTGCAAATGCTAATAAATTTGCTTACCAAATATCAATGACTTAACATTAGCAGTTCATCTTAAACTGATCTAATCACAAACTAATACATGTAAACTAAGCAAAAGTTTCAAAGTCTATAGACCATGACTAAGGGAGCGGAGCCAAATAATCTCCATGGAAATGAGATATGCCAATGCTTATACAACTGCATACCAAATATCATTAACCTACCACTAGTGGTTCCCCATAAATTGACCTAATCACAAACTAATACATGTTAACTATGAAAAGTTTCAAAGTCAATAGACCTTGACTGAGGGGGCGGGGCCAAATAATCTCCATGGTAATGAGATGTGCCAATGCTTATACAACTGCATACCAAATATCATTGACCTACCACTAGTGGTTCACCATGAACTAGACCTAATCACAAACTAATACACTGTTGACACTGCCGCTGCTGCCGCCGGAAACAGCATACCTATGTCTCGCTTTTAGACTCTGTCAAGGCGAGACAAAAAAGCTTTACCTAATTTAGCATTGTTTGGTAAGATTTACCTTTAGATACTATGGTAGTTTTATTATAAATTACTGCTTGATTTGTACCTGTTGACCCTTTCATAGTTTTGGCATTAATAGTTGATCCCTTTGTTCTTTTGATGTTTATTAATGTTGTTTCCAAAGCATTGTTTGTGTTGGTTGTGGCTGCTGTCTTGGTTATTTTACTTCTGGTTGCGGCTGCTAAAGTGGTTGCTTTGCCACTTGCTGTTGTAATTGCCTTGGTTGGATTGCCATTGATAGTTGGTAATGCCATCTTTGTTGTTTTGCCATTGGGTTTTGCTAAAGTGGTTGTTTTGCCACCTGCTGATGTAACTGCATTAGTTGGTTTCCCATTGATAGTTGATGATGCCATCTTTGTTGTTTTGCCATTGGGTTTTGCTAAAGTGGTTGCTTTGCCACCTGCTGATGTAACTGCATTAGTTGGTCTCCCACTGATAGTTGTTGATGCCATCTTTGATGTTTTGTCATTGGGTTTTGTTAAAGTGGTTGCTTTGCCACCTGCTGATGTAACTGCATTAGTTGGTTTCCCATTGATAGTTGATGATGCCATCTTTGTTGTTTTGTCATTGGGTTTTGCTAAAGTGGTTGCTTTGCCACCTGCTGGTGTAACTGCCTTGGTTGGATTGCCATTGGTGGTTGGTAATGCCATCTTTGTTGTTTTATCATTGGGTTTTGCTAAAGTGGTTATTTTAGTACTGTGTATTGTGGTGGCTGCTATATTTGTTTTTGCATTGGTTACTGTTGTGGCTACTCCTTTCAGCGTCTTATTACCAGTCGATTTTCCTGTGATTGTAGTATTGGTAGATGCTGTTGCCATTGTAATGGTTTTTACTTTGGCTGCTGCTTTGGTTGTTTTAGTATTGTATGTTGTTGCTGCTGCTTTGGAATTGTTTGTTGTGGCTATTCCTTGTATTGTCTTATTACTATTTGACGCTGCTAAAGTTTTAGTTTTTGTTGTTTTGGTATTGTTTGTTGTTGCAGCTACTTTTGTTGTTTTTAAACTACTTAATGTTGTAGTAATAGTTGTTTCCATGCTAGATGAAGCTGTTTTTTCAGTACTACTTTTTGCATTTAAAGTTGTTGCTATTGTTGTGGTGAAGGTTGTAGTTGTAACTACAAAAACATTTACATCTAACAGAACTTGTCTAAAGAAGGCATTGACAGTAAAATACAATATCGTTACAAAACAAGAAATGAATGTAACAGGATGCTGTTACGAAGTCTCCCAAACGAAGCTCCCATAATTCGTAATTCCCAGGGTCGCCTGACATTGGGCAACTTCCAGTGAAAATTGGTTTGGTCCAGTAAAGTTATATGCATTAGTGATGCCTGGGGACTAACCTTGTATATCATTCAAATCATCTTGGCATGACAAACCAGAATATATATGGTTTAGGGGTGGGGATCTCGACCATTTACAAGATACTAGAACATTGGGGGTGGGGAGGAACCCCTGGGGACTGGCCCTATACGTCATTCAAATGTTCATTACATGACGAACAGGAATATATATGGTTTAGGGGTGGGGATCTCAACCATTTACAAGATATTAGAACTTTCTCAAATGGCAGGGGGTGGGGGTGACCCCTGGGGACTAACCCTGTATTTCATTTGATGTGCTTTATCATGACAAACCAGAATATATATGGTTTAGGGGTGGGGATCTCGACCATTTACAAGATATTAGAACTTTCTCAAATGGCAGGGGGTCGGGATGACCCCTGGGGACTAACCCTGTATATCATTCAAACCATCTTAGCATGACAAACCAGAATATATATGGTTTAGGGGTGGGGATCTTGACCACTTAGAAGATATTAGAACTTTCTTAAATGGCAGGGGGTGGGGGTGACCCCTGGGGACTAACCCTGTATTTCATTTGAAGTGCTTTATCATGACAAACCAGAACATATATGGTTTAGGGGTGGGGATCTCGACCATTTACAAGATATTAGAACTTTCTCAAATGGCAGGGGGTCAGGATGACTCCTGGGGACTAACCCTGTATATCATTCAAACCATCTTAGCATGACAAACCAGAATATATATGGTTTAGGGGTGGGGATCTTGACCACTTAGAAGATATTAGAACTTTCTTAAATGGCAGGGGGTGGGGGTGACCCCTGGGGACTAACCCTGTATTTCATATGATGTGCTTTATCATGACAAACCAGAATATATATGGTTTAGGGGTGGGGATCTCGACCATTTACAAGATATTAGAACTTTCTCAAATGGCAGGGGGTCGGGATGACCCCTGGGGACTAACCCTGTATATCATTCAAACCATCTTAGCATGACAAACCAGAATATATATATGGTTTAGGGGTGGGGATCTTGACCACTTACAAGATATTAGAACTTTCTTAATGGCAGGGGGTGGGGGTGACCCCTGGGGACTAACCCTGTATTTCATATGATGTGCTTTATCATGACAAACCAGAATATATATGGTTTAGGGGTGGGGATCTCGACCATTTACAAGATATTAGAACTTTCTCAAATGGCAGGGGGTCGGGATAACCCCTGGGGACTAACCCTGTATATCATTCAAACCATCTTAGCATGACAAACCAGAATATACATGGTTTAGGGGTGGGGATCTTGACCACTTAGAAGATATTAGAACTTTCTTAAATGGCAGGGGGTGGGGGTGACCCCTGGGGACTAACCCTGTATTTCATTTGATGTGCTTTGTCATGACAAACCAGAATATATATGGTTTAGGGGTGGGGATCTCGATTATTTACAAGCTATTAGAACTTTCTCAAATGGCAGGGGGTCGGGGTGACCCCTGGGGACTAACCCTGTATATCATTCAAACCATCTTAGCATAACAAACCAAAATATATATGGTTTAGGGGTGGGGATCTTGACCACTTATAAGGTATTAGAACTTTCTTAAATGGCAGGGGGTGGGGGTGACCCCTGGGGACTAACCCTGTATTTCATTTAATGGGCTTTATCATTTAGAACATTTTCAATTAAAAAGATTGTGTCTATCACAAACGGTTTTCAATTTATAATCATTTGAAAATTTAAAAAAATAAAATCCCATAGGGTTCTATAGTAAAACCCTCTTTTCTTTTTGCCCCTCAAAGTACCCCTTTATAAACCCCATTGCACAAACAAAACCCTGATTGCACCACTAGACATGTTAGTCTAACATATTGTGAAACCCTAAGTTAATCTGACAAGCGGTTTTGGAGAACGGGTGCGGACAAGTTCAAATTTAAAAGCGGCGGAAGAAGAAGAAGAAGAAGAAGAAGAAGAATAATAAGAACTGAGCAAAAACAATAAGTCTTCCCAAACTTCGTTTGGGAGACTTAAATATCAGGTAGGAACTTTATCTGGTCTTATCTCATCTTTGTTTTTTGGTCTATGGATAGCCATCTCATTGGCAATTGTACAACATCTCCTTGTTTAATATTTTCAGCAATCATAGAAAAGGAATCTTCAGATAAAGAATGCAAAAATTGTGCTAGGAAAATGTTATAAGGGAATTAACAACACATTAAATAATTAATTATATATTTGCTTCCATCATTAGTATAAATAGGAATAAACTAGTTAAATACATTGAAAAAAGTTTTCAGTTGATTTACCATTTGAATCATTTAGGTTAATTATCTCTATTAATATATTAGTAGCCAGAATCTGATTTGAAATTACAATTGAATACAAATTATTTCCCTTGATAGGAAGTACAAATGTGTACTGGTATAAATACTGGTGCGCTGCAGTGGAGAGCAATGTTAAGAAGTAAATAGAAATCAATGTGTTTAATACTTTAATTGACAAAAATTTCCAGCTTTATAATTGAGTTTAATAATAACCAAATATTATCTTTAAATGTACAGGGATTAGAAATGGCAATTACTTATTGACTCTTCATTGAGCTTCATTACTGTGAAGCAGTTCTACTTCCCTCAAAAGGGAAATTAGCTGCTTCAAATGATAATTTTAGAGTAAAATTAATGATTCTGGAAATGAGTATCTAAAAAAGGGTAAATTAGTTAATATTAAGGGTTGATTAATAAAAGAAATGCATCAGATGTAATTTAAAACAGATTATAAATGGTAACTTTATATAATTGGAAAAACTTACCCAGTGATTCTGTTACGTTTAACTGATAACACCTTGGTTCTTCTGACGGACTGAAAAATATAAAGAGATGTTCAATAATTTATTTTGCAAGCAAATAGTTTTCACACATCCTAAAAGATATTACTTAAACTGTTTAATTATTACCTGTTGTAAGTGTTGCTTATCAAATTTATAAATAAACACTCCGACTTGAATTCAAACTCAAAAGTCATCAATCCTTGGATTTTACATTCGAGAGCACAAAGTCAATTTTTTTTACATCATTATGTATAAAACAAATCAAGCTTAAAATATAAAATATTGTTATTTTTATATACTTAGTAGTTAATACTAATAAATTTTATGTGAAATACAATTAATGTTCAATCATCTGTATCTTTGATGTCCTAACTGACATCAATTCTATTTAAGGTAGATGTGCGGGGGGGCTAAATTAAAATTGATAGAATTTTTTAATAATTTGCCAAAACGTAGTTTATACCATGCTTTTTTCAAGAATATCATTAAAAGTATGGGTAACAGGGCTTTTTTCAAGCTACACTTTGAGCAAAATTGTCAGAATTTGTATAGATTATGCATGGAAAACTCAATTTTGTGTGATAGAAGGAAAACTAAACGATAGAATTTTAAGATAAAATATGAGTAGAGAGCTATTATAATGTTGTTTCAGAAAATAAAAGGAAAAGTTGGGGTCACAGTTCTCGTTTTCTTGCTACAAAACAAAACAGGTAAATACAAAACACATTCCTTCATAGAAGTTACATTATCTAAGTTATATTCACTTATATGGCAAAGTTTAATCAAACAAAATAATTTATATTCTGTATTTTTAAAATACAATCGTAAAAATATGATAACACATTAATTTCTTCATTTACGTGAAAAGTCTTACAATTGAATTACATTCTTCTGTCAAAATTAGGACATTTCATTAAAGATCTAGACTTATTGTTTTCTGCTATTTCACAATCCAACATGATGGAAGACACCCGGTCTCTACCTTCAAGATGAATTTTTGTTGGCAGACCAATATTCACATCTGTTTCAAAAACTTTGATGTGTTATGTAACATAAGTCAACATGAAGAATTTCTGTTGGTAGATAAACCAAACATTATTTACAAACTTTGATGTCCTACCTGACATTAATTTGAATGCAGACTTTATGAACTCCAATTTCAGTATTATTTGGATGAATAACAACATCTGTTTGACAAGTGTTATCTACTGTTGATAATATGGTCTCCAAAGGGTGGACATCTTGTATTGTTGTATCTGGTATGTCTCTGGATAATGTAGGACTGTAAACAGAAATGACAAGATACAAACTATTTTTTGAAGCTTTCAGATATCATCTTAGGTTAAAAAAAAATAAACTGGAAAGCTTACTGATATCATATGAATTCTAAAGAAGTTTTTGAACAATCATGTGCACTATCAAATTTAGATATTATATATTCTGACAAACTTGGAAAGTTTTTTTTAAGTATAAACAAGTGTCTGACAGGATCAGAACAGTTTATTGCATTTTGTCATTGTACTGATGTAAATAAAACTGATACCATTTTCCGTTTGTGTTTGTTGTAGTTTCCATTGGAAGATGACAATCCTGGTCCACTTTACAGCCAAGTAAACTGTCTGGTTTAAATGTTTTCTCAGTAAATCCTGGCAAAGTCTATGTTATAAAAATTGTTATAAAAATTAATATTAAAACTATCTTTAAATTAAATAATAAACAAGAATGTGTCCATAGTACACAGATGCCCTACTTGCACTATCATTTTCTATGTTCAGTGGACCATGAAATTGGGGTCAAAACTCTAATTTGGCATTAAAATTAGAAAAATCATATCATAGGGAACATGTGTACTAAGTTTCAAGTTGATTGGACTCCAACTTCATCAAAAACTACCTAGACCAAAAACTTTAACCTGAAGCAGGACAGACGGACCCTAGGTGGGGCATAATAAATACTTACAGACTCAGTCATCTATCAAATAAGAAATAAACAATGCTCAAGAGCAAAGCTATCTAAGAAGAAAGACAGTTGAACCTCCATTATTCAAAGTCAAAGGAACTGAGACATAACTATTTTAATGAATCAAGCTTTGATTCATAATTTACATAAAGTTATTCTGTATTTCAAAACTTTATCAGGATGAATATATTAGTGATATATAAAAATAAGGATATGTGGTATGATTGCCAATGAAACTTTTCACTATTCATCAGAGATGTAGATAACTATAGGTCACATATGGCCTTCACCAATGGGCAAAACCGATACTCTATAGTAAGCCAAAAAGACCCTGTGGTATTACAAAATGTGAAACAATATATATTCAAATGAGAAAATTATTAGCCTGATTTATGCTGAAACAATAAACAAACAAAAAAACAAATATGGCAGACAGTAACCAATGACAACTGTTGAATAACACACCCCCAACTTAGGACAGTAACATAAAGTCTGTGCTGAGGTTAAATATCTTGGCTTGCTCAACCATTCCAAAACCTATGAAAGTGGTTCAAGCACAACAGGAACATAATGTAAAAATCAGATTGAAGGGTTCACTAATTAGATCGACACAAGCACAAAAAACAACAGACAACAAGAGGCTCTCAAGAGCCTGAATCGCTCACCTGTATTTCAGAGGAGAAGATTTTTAAATGTTAGCAAACTTGATGAACAAATTGTGTAAAATTGTCTTTAAAGGGCAATAACTCCTTAAGGGGTCAATTGACAATTTTGGTCTTATTAACTTTTTTGTAGATCTTACCTTGCTGAACATTATTGCTGCTTACAGTTTATATATATCTATAATAATATTCAAAATAATAACAAAAAACTGCAAAATTTTGTTAAAACTACCAATTCGGTGGGAGCAACCCAACAATAGATTGTTCGATTTGTCTGAAAATTTCAGAGCTGATAGATCTTGACCAACTGAACAATTTTACCACATGTCAGATTTGCTCTAAAAGCTTTAGTTTTTGAGATATAAGCCAAAAACTGCATTTGACCCCTATGTTCTATTTTTAGCCATGGCGGCCATGTTTGTCGATGGATCAAAACTTCGGATACAATTTATAAACTAAATACCCTGAGGAACATTTATTTAAAGTTTGAAGGTATTTGGCCCAGTAGTTTCAGAGGAGAAGATTTTTTAAATAGTTTACGATGACAGACGACGACGACGGACGCCAAGTGATGGCATAAGCTCACATGGGGCCCTTCGGGCCCCGGTGAGCTAAACAGTAAAGAAACTCACAGTTACCAAAAGCTAGTTAAAAGTTGATTTCAATTAAGAAAAAAATACTGTTTTACCATATTAAATATCAAATAGTATAATCTAAAAGATTTAGTCTAAAGATGTCATAAACAGAAAGTATGACTTTGTGCAATGGCAAAATATATGTATCAACAGGTTGTAGGGCCATAAGTGTTCATATTTATTTTTAAAAGAGTACATTATATTGTCAACCTTGAAAGTTTGATGCTGAAAATGTTTCATATTCTAATCCATCTGCATGAAAAGTATTGAAAAATTATTTAAAAAATCAATGAATCAGGGATGTTGTTTTCAGTACTGATAACGTATATCTTTTTTTATTGCAGTAAAATTTCCTAAAGGAAAATAAAATACAAAATGAAATCCTCATTATAACTCACAGTTGCAGATGTCTTGGGATGATCTGAAATAAAAATAAAATTATATTACATTGGTTGAAATAAAAAACTGTTGCAGTCAATAAAAACTGATTTTTACACATATAGAATAAATCCTGACTTCACTCCTCTGTCATACTACAAAATGTGTTGTCAAGACATTACATTAAAATTAAGTGATAACATGTAGAAAAAGATAATTCACTCATGATGTATGCCGTTTTATTAGTTCATATGTTGTTCAGTCACATCTGGACTACTTCAGATATTTGAATTCTCCAATAATATATTCTATAATTATTTATAGCTGAATAATGGTGTTCTACAATGATCTAATACATTAAAATCATAGTCTTAATTTGATTACTTTTCCTTTCCTTGGTTTCACATCTAAACTTGATGGATTTAACCATGCTCAGCTTTACACATTAAATGCACTTGGTTCAATAAATATGTTCATATAGCAGTATACATCAACCTATAAATATTTATCTGCTACAAGCTTTATTATTACAAAAAAAGTACTTTGTTTATTTGATGGTTTCTGTATTTCCATGTGAAAAACCCTACAATTTTTCCTTGTTATAAAGCATTTTAATCATTACTATTATGTCTTATCACTACTGTACATACCTATAACATTAACCTTTGTACATATTTCATCTACTGTTTTACCACTGAAAAGTCAAATTAATAGTTTTTTTTTTTAGCTTAATACCATGGCATATTGTACATTTTCTGGCTAATCTACCCCCACCCCCTTTCCATCATTTAAAGAAATACTTCGTCATTGGCAATGAATCTTACTGATATAAGGGAAGATTATTTTTAGTAGCCATTAATCACATATTCATAAAAAGAAGCTAACATTATCCTTCACCTTCCACTATAAAGATGATATTCTCTCACTGAACATGATAAAGTTTTTGGTGACTAGGTTCATGGCATTAACCCATTCAAACTTAACACTAATAGAGGTTTGCCTCATATCTTGACTTAATATGGACATTTTCTATTTTCATGTAACATCATTCAAGCGGCACCATTATATGTATAGATTAGTGGGCTTTCTGAACATTGACATCATAAAATATCTGCTGCAATCTACAATTTGCCATGTTGTCACTGTTAACTTCTCCTGGCTTTTTAAAGCTGTGATAGAATTAGGGAGTTACTGAGGAGAATGATATAGGTGCAGGGAAGTATGATAGAGCTGTATACATCTTTCAGTTGATACAATATTCCATGGCTTACATTTTCCTCTGAAGATTTTCTAAAGGAGATTAACTGTTAAAAAAGCTATTGAACCGAAGGTTCACAATGGTAAAGTTGAGGTCATTAATTTGAGAGTTTTATTGATACACGTACTCAATTTTGTTTTGGGAATTTGGTTTTTACACAAGCTAGTTTTTCTAAGACAAGTTTTATAGCAACTTAAATCGTGAGGTGTACACAAGCTAGTTTTTCTAAGTCAAGTTTTATAATAATTTGAATCGTGAGGTGTACACAAGCTCGTTTTTCTAAGACAAGTTTTATAATAACTTGAATCATGAGGTGTACACAAGCTAGTTTTTCTAATACAAGTTTTATAATAACTTGAATCGTGAGGTGTACACAAGCTAGTTTTTCTAATACAAGTTTTATAATAACTTGTATCGTGAGGGGTACACAAGCTAGTTTTTTTAAGTCAAGTTGAACAATACCTTGAATCATGGGTCTGTACACAAGCTAGTTTATCTCCATTTTGAGTAGGAGTAAGTGTCATCACAGATTTGAAAGAGTCTGTATTCTTGATTTGTGTTGAGGTTGAAGGTCCAGTAGCAACAAGATCTGGATCAATTTGTCCTGTCACTACTGTTGGTTGGATCCTACAATATACAAATTATGGTCCAAAGTTGGCAAACACATGTCACTACTTTTGACATAAATAGATGTTTAACATTACATCAATACAAATCCATATTGACTATATTCCTTGTTTTAAGTCAAAATATACAAGATGGAAAACAAAAATGCATTAATTTCAAATCAAAGGTTTTCAAGACAAAATAAAAGAAAATCTTTTTACCAATGGTTGTTTCCCTTGCTATCAGTTTATCAAACAGCAAAGCAGAAAAATCAAAATGAATCAACTCAAAATATTCACTGGAACAGACTGATAAATATAAAGGATATAACAAATATTTGACCCAGTGTACATGACAACAATTCTTGTTTTATTTATAATAACTAAGTTCTTATCAGCGGAAAGAAGAAAACTTAAAAATTATCTATTCTTTTACTCAGAGCAGCTTAAAAACTGAATAAAGCACAAAAAAGAAACATTTTTCAACTTAATTGTGGCCATCATTAGGTGAACCTGTTGCGGTCTTTTTTAAAACAAGTACTATACAGAGGTACTCAAATCTGAGAATAGAAATTCTGGTACATTTATATCTTCTCCCTCTACTTTTGGACGACTGAATATGCTACATTTTTTTTAAAAACAACTTTTCTCCTTTAACAGATATACGATTTTCTACTGGAAGAAGTATACTACAGTACCATATAAATATGATCTTATCAAACACAAGTTTTGCATATACTACACTACCATATAATCTCATCAAACAGAAAATGTCTTTCCATAATTCTGGTTGTAACTTGTTTTAGTTATCATAATTCCTTTTTCAGCAATGAAACTATTAAACAAAAAACATTTGTTAGTCTTCCAAGAAAACTTGTGTCACACCTACCATCACAAAATAATACAAGACGAAATGGAAATAGTTCATGCTTTTTCATTGGAAATCTCACAAATAAGGCAGATCAAAAATATAATATTAAGTGCTCAACTTCATATCAACACTCAACTTTTTTATCCTGTCAATCAAAAAAAAAAAAATAGCAGTTGCACAACTTCATATCCTGTGGATCAAAATTCAAAATAGTAGGTGCACAAGTTCAGGTCCCGTAGAAGAGTCTGTGCAAGTTTAGTTTATTTTTCTTAATCTGTCTTCAAGGATTTGCAGATTTACACACTAACATAAGCAGAAATTTCTGAATGAGAAATGCCTAAAATCACTCAGATCAAAACTTCAAGTAAACAGGTGCCCAACATGCCAAAATATAGAATTTTGGTAGGATATTTATTTTTCTATTAAGTTTAATGACAATTTACCCTCCAGTACTGGTGACAAGGAATGGAACTGTACATTTCTCCAGTTTATAGCAAACAATGGTCTGTGGGAGTACTGTGTCTATAAAGGCAGGCTGTAATATATAAAACATTTATGTATCAAACATCTTGTCTTTTAAATGTACTTATTAGTCTAATAGTTATATAGAAATCTAAGTGTTGTCCAATTTGCATACCAGTGTCAGAACTGAAGAGAGCAAAGTAGATTTCAAACCTCTATTCATATTGAGTTAATGTAACCGCATTGGTTTAGAGATATGGAATTAAAGACCATCCTGTGTATAATTGTATTGAAATATGTAATAGATGTTTACAGCAGCTAATTTTTTAATGAATGCAGTTGATGACAATAATAAGAATGTTTTGAATATTTAAGTGTCATTTTGAAAATATAGCTTTTCAACATACCTTTGTCTTGTTTACTCTGTCTGTTATAAAGTTACTTGAACCTGCAATAAATTAATAACAAACGGCCTAGATTTAAGACAGAGATCTAGAATAAAATAGTTTAAAATGCACCACTGTACATTAAATATATAAACATTCAGTTGGCAGTAGGTAATGATAAATTAAAAAAAATAATTGGAATTGACAAAACAAGTGAAATTGCGAGCTACTGCTAACTGATGATGCTCCTGCTGCAACTGGATAATCTTTATAGTGTAAAAATATGCAAGTGTTCGGTAAACAGGAAGTTGTTGAGTGATGAGTCTGAAAATGCATCACGGTATAGCTGACTTAAACTGATATAAACCCTGAAACCAAATTTCAGAAATCCTTATGATGTAGTTCCTGAGAAAGATGCAACGAAAAATATTCATGGGATGGATGGACGGACAGACAGACAGAGGTAAAACTGTATACCCCCACTTTTTTAAAGCGGGGGTATAATTTAAAGCAGGGGTATAATAATGATATATTTCAGGAAAACATCAGCCCCTTCATTGTATTAATATTCCAGTAGCCACAATCAACTAATCATTCACCCCAGTCCACACTACACTATGGATATGAATACCTAAAATCCACTAAGAATTTAGCCTGATGATACAACCTATTTACAATGAATCAAAGATATTGGCTTTATCATGGTGAGCTCAAAGGGGATCAGATATGTCACATTCCAGCTTTAAATGAGAAGTAAATAATTTGGAGAGCTTCTGTTCAAAGCACAACTTCATTAATCCAATAGCTTATACTGTGGATTCATTATTATTTGTTGGATACCAATTTGTGTTGATTTTGATTGTATAACTTTACCACAAATTTAAGTGTTGAACAAAGTTCACTTTATCTTAAGCTTGTATATACACTTTGGCCAAACCATGAAATCAAGTGTCCTTGAAAATACAAGATATGATATGTTTCAACAAGAGTGCACATGCTGAATTGTCTATAAATCAAGCCAGAAATACATGTACACCTTAAAATCATTCCATACACCAAATATAGTTGACCTATTGCTTATAGTATACCGGTACAAGATACAGACCAAACCACGAAAATTATTTATTGAGCAAAGAACCATGAAAATGAGGTCAAGGTCAGATGAACCCTGCCAGACAGACATGTACACCTTACAATCATTACATACTTTAAATATAGTTGACCTATTGCATATAGTATCTAAGAAACAAACTTAACCAGGAAAACTTAACATTGACCAATGAACCATGGAAATGAGGTCAAGGTCAGATGAACCCTGCCAGACAGACATATACACCTTACAATCATTCCATACACAAAATGTAGTTGACCTATTGCTCATAGTTTAAGAAAAACAGACCAAAACACAAAAACGTTACATTGAGCAATGAACCCTAAAAATGAGGACAAGGTCAAATGAAACCTGCAAGACTGACAAGTACATCGTAAAATATTTTCATACACCGCATATAGTTGACCTATTGCATTCAGTATTAGAAAAACAGACCCATACACAAAAACTTAACTTTAACCACTGAACCATGAAAATGAGGTCAAGGTCAGATGACAATTGCCAGTTGGACATATTTACCTTACAATCATTCCATACACCAAATATAGTAGACCTATTTCTTATAGTATCTGAGATATAGACTTGACCATGAAAACTTAACCTTGTTCACTGATCCATGAAATGAGGTCGAGGTCAAGAGAAAACTGTCTGAAAGGCATGAGGACCTTGCAAGGTACACACATACCAAATATAGTTATCCTATTACTCATAATAATAGAGAAATTAAGAATACTAAAAATCTTAACTTTTTTTTTCGAGTAGTCACTGAACCATTAAGCTTTTAAGAAGTTTGTTAACACCGCCGTCGCCGCTGCCGCCGGATCACTATCCCTATGTCTCGCTTTCTGAGACAAAAACTAAAACTATGTTTAGTGGTTTTAGTAATTGTGCTAAAATCTAAAATAATTTTGTTCAAGTAAACTCATGTTATTGAGTGGACATTACTTAAAAACCTTTAAACGATTCAAATGCAGACATAATAAGTGCTTAGTGGTCCTTAATCCTGTGATTGAAGCATACTCAAGTTAACTGAGCAGAAACTTTCCTGCATGATCTCCTTTCTTCAGAACATCACTTATGGCAGATGTGCACTAAACACTGAACATAAAATCTAAAATTTATAAAAATCGAATGGAAGCTTATATCAATAGATATAAACAATTCACCAAACTTTCATGAAAACTGCTGAAAGCATTTTTGAGTTATTGTCCAAAAACTGGAAAATCCCCCTTTTTTTAATAAAAATAAAACCCCATAACTTGGAAATGTAAAATGTAAAATTTATAAAAATCGAAAGGGAGCTCATGTCAATAGATATAAACAATTCAACAAAGTTTCTTGCAAATCGGTGAAAGTATTTTTGAGTTATTGTCCGAAAACTGGAAAATCACCCTTTTTTAATGAATAAAACCCCATTACTCTGAAACGTAAAATCTATAAATTTATAAAAATAAAAAGGTGGCTTATGTCAATAGATATAAACAATTCACCAAACTTTCATGAAAACTGCTGAACGCATTTTTGAGTTATTGTCCAAAAACTGGAAAATTCCCCTTTTTTTTAATAAAACCCCATTACTCGGAAACTTAAAATCTAAAATTTATAAAAAAAATAAGGTAGCTCACGTCAATAGATATAAACAATTCACCAAAGTTTTATGCAGATTGGTTAAAGCGTTTTTTGAGTTATTGTCCGACATGTTGACAACGGACAACGGTATACCATAATACGTCCCGTAAACAGGCGTATAAAAATGCATGCTGGGAACATAGGGAAGATAAGACAGTGACACAAGAGAAGTTTGCTGATTACAGTATTAAGGTAATCTTTCTTACCTTGACTACAATCCACACCAGATGTTCCTAGAGTACAGACACATTTTGCAGTTCCTTGATTATCTGCGATACATTCACCACTATTTTTGCAATGGAGGCTTTGGCAAGGAGTTGATACTAAAATAGATTCATTGATTAATTGTAAACAATCAGTGACAAATATATCTAGGACAGAGACATGTTTATGTGATATGAATTTACCTTACATTGTACTAGATTGAAATATCAAGTCAGATTTTAAAAGTGCTGGCACACAAGAGGTCCTGGAGATCCTGAATCCCTCTACTGGAAACCTAGGGAAAATAAGGACACATTTTCATTTTTCTGTACACAGTTTCACACATATCTCTTTTGTATTTTCAAGATAACAGCCAAAAATGAGTTATAACTCCTACAAGAAATTGATAAATGATTTTGGTAATGTTTGACCTTATTAGTTGTCTGACATGGATGTTTGGTAGATCTGGACATTCTGAAAATTTGTGCCCAACTAGATTTTCTACATCTCAAAACTGTTTTCAAGATGTTTGAAGCTAATTTTTTACCAATTTTCCTTTTTTAGTGGAGCATTTATGTAGGGTGGCTGGTGGTATCATTGCCACCTTTATTAGACTAGTGTTAATATGTCTTTTGATTGAGTTAAGCCATTTCAATAGATATTTTATAGTGTGTTTTTCTATGTTGTGATGTTACACTATTGTTTCAGATAAGGGTGAAGGTTTGGTACCATTAAAACGTTTAAACCTGCTGCAATTGTTTGCACCTGTCCTAAGTCAGGAATCTGATGTTCAGTAGTTGTCGTTTGTTGATGTGGTTCATAAGTGTTTCTCATTTCTTGTTTTTTATATAGATTAGACCGTTGGTTTTCCCGTTTGAATGGTTTTACACTAGTAATTTTTGGGACCCTTTATAGCTTGCTGTTCGGTGTGAGCCAAGGCTCCATGTTGAAGACCGTACTTTGACCTATAATGGTTTACTTTTATAAATTTTGACTTGGAAGGAGAGTTGTCTCATTGGCACTCATACCACATCTTCTTATATCTATAGATACTAAATTGGCTCACAAGTTTAAAAAACAATGACAACAGAAACTATGGCAATAGCTCTTCATGGTCATTTTCACCAGATTACCTACCTTTTAATTTTGATAGCTAAGTAAATTAACATGGACAAACTATGTGTAGTTTATGCAGCTAATGGGATAGGAAACCTCATAATGACTTTAAATGGTTCTACTGGAAATATCCAAGTTACTTTGGTGTGAGCATACTTTTCAACAAAACAATTTTTTCAATGTCTTTTCTAAAAGGAAGGGTTTTCACTTACAATCAAAACTAAACAATGAAAATTTATGTAATATGAACCAGTATTGTTTGATTATTTTATTGACTTACATTTTTTCCCTGTTGGTTCCCCTTCAATGTTGATACATCGTTTTTCTCCATATGTTCTACATGTGAAGAAAAAATGAAAAATATATATCAATATATAATCAGATTTGATGTGCTCCTCACTTAGCAGTGATTTTGCTAGCACTCTTCTTTTTCGCCATTTCAGAAATGATTTTGGAAATGACAAAAGATTTCTGGTAAATTTAGTCACTTAAATTTGTAAAAGTAAAAAATTAAATTGTACGAAATTCTACCTGGCTACAAGTTTATAACAAGTTTACAACCCAAGCTAATCAACAGTCACAACAGAACTTTCATAATTTGTTGTTACAGGTAGTCTGCTGATCAGATAAGTCATTAATAATCATCAATTGATTCATACAAATGGAGTCAGTCAGTTGGCATTTCGTCATTTTGAATTTATGAATTTTTCATACCGTAGTTTAAACAGAAGTCCCTGTAGACAGTTGTAGGTGGTGTATATGAAGGTATAAAATCTATTGTACAATTTTTTGAATAAGATATTTGTAACACTCCCAAACGTGTCCTTCCCCCCAAACGTGTCCGATTCCACCAAACGTGTCTATTCTCCCCAAACATGTCCATAATATTCAATATTGCCCAAACGTGTCCGATTTCATAACCCCCAAACGTGTCCGATAATTGTTATTCGCCAAAACGTGTCCATGGTTAAACGCCAGAACGTCTCACGTCTTTTAGCACTAATACATGTATGTCCTAAATGAAATCAATGACGTTTACGGCAATTCTATGATTGGGGAAACAGTTGATGAGGTAGTAATTTATAAGCATTAGTTTGTTCAATGCTGGTTGTTAATGATTATCATAATTGCAAATTTAACATGTAACATATGTATTAACTTTAGACTGAATTTGCATATTGTCCAGTTGCAAGTATTTCATGCTCATTTAGAGAGAACATACAAATAATTCTAGTGCAGTTGAATTAGTCGTTTACTATGTAAATTTTGTGTTACTAATAAACTCCGTTGATGCCTTTTATATTAATCCGACGGCGGGCTTTCAGCAGAATTGACTTCCCTTTTTTTCAACAGTTCTGATATTTTAAAAGCTCTTCAAATCATAAACTGGTTTTCAGGTTTTTTAATAAATTTTTGGTTTCGAGCATCACTTATAAAGACACACGAATAAGAGAAATAACGACCAGTGCCAAATATTTCATGCATTATTTGAACGACATCATGTTAACAATAAATACTGTATATAGGTTCTATTATCATACCGGGAATTTAGGATTGGGCCTTAATTTTGACGGTTATTCGGGATTAACACTAGTTGGGATTTTAATCTAAAAAAATAAGATCGAGTGAAGACCGATTTTTTTATGACTTCAGTAACAAACTACTGCAATCTCCGTTATGTAAAAGAGGCCGTTTTAAATAAAAGTTGCGGAAATTAAAAAAAAATGTTGCCTTCCAAAATACAACTGATGGCACCATGAAAGAGTGAATTGCTACAAAGGTTTTAATGTGCAGAGAATGGGACATTCTCCCTACACGAGGTATCTGATTTAATATCTACAATTTAACTGAGCATGGCTGCTTACATTTACATCCAACATAGCCGAACGGACGCCCCCACTTTAACTAAGGTTATATTGCCGGTTTAAAAAAGACCTAAAGTAATTTATTTCTATTTTTTAATGAAATAGTAAAATGAGTATACGTTAATGAAAAAACAATAACCAAATAACCTACCTATTTATAATATGGACAGGAATAATAGTTCCAGTAAAAGAAAAAAATTAAGCTTGATATGGACACGTTTGGGGGATTGGGCACATTTGGGTGTTCATTAAAAAATGGACACGTTTGGGCGTTTAGACAAATGACACGCTTTGGCGCCCTTTTACGTTTAGACATGTTTTGCAGTTCAGTGACGTCATGTGGACACATTTGGGGGGAAGGACACGTTTCTGAGTGTTACATATTTACCCTGGTTTAAAGCAGAGTTTTGTAGGTCCAGGTGTTGTAGGTTGGTAAGCTATTTCTGTTGTGCAAGATTTATCTACAGCTGTGGGTTGTACAGGTGGTTTAAATATGTGTACTCCAGCTGTATGTGTTGGCAATTCATTTACTTCTTCACTGTAATAGAAAGTAGGTCATCACCATAGCAACAATTGTCAGCAGTTATTTTAGCAAAGGAAGAGGTAGTAATGTAAGGAATGGAACATGGTTTATTCTCTGCATAAAATAATTATTATTTTCAAGTTATTATAAAATGGCACTGTGAATTAATAATATCACATATCACCTTATATTGGTCCTGCAGTCTCACACAAGACAAAAAAAACCCAGATGACTCTCCAAGTATATCACTAGATAGGATAAAGGAATGACTTACCAAGTGTATCACTAGACAGGAGAAAAAAATGACTCACCAAATGTTTCACTAGACAGGAGAAAGAAATGACTCACCAAAAGTATCACTAGACAAGAGAAAGAAATGACTCGCCAAGTATTTCACTAGACAAGAGAAAGAAATGACTCACCAAGAATATCACTAGACAAGAGAAACAAATGACTCACCAAGTATATCACTAGACAGAGAAAGAAATGACTCACCAAGTGTATCACTAGACAGGAGAAAGAAATGACTCACTAAGTGTATCACTAGGCAAGAGAAAGAAATGACTCGCCAATTATATCACTAGACAGGAGAAAGAAATGACTCAGCAAGTGTATCACTAGACAGTTGAAAGAAATGACTCACTAAGTGTATCGATAGACAGGAGAAAGAAATGACTCACCAAGTATATCACTAGATAGAAGAAAAAAATGACTCACCAAGTGTATCACTAGACAGGAGAAAGAAATGACTTACTAAGTGTATCACTAGGCAAGAGAAACAAATTACTCATCAAGTGTATCACTAGACAAGAGAAACAAATGACTCACCAAGTGTATCACCAGACAGGGAAAGAAATGACTCACCAAGTGCCTTTTAATCCTTCATAAGTCAATGGTATATGACAAATTTGTCCTATCTCACATAGTAATGTGGAAGAGTCCGTTACTGTTGGTGCTGTAAAAGCTGGCTGAAAGAAGTTTTATCATAGAGTTAAACAAATAAGTTTTAGAATAAGTTGACATTTATATTCAAATTAGTTTTAAAAAAATGTAAAAAAAAAGTCTAATAGTAATATTTTTAGACATGTCTACTATTTATAGTTCTTATACTGCTTCAACTATTGCAACATTTTCCAATTGAATTTTATTCATATTTAATATTTTTCTAAATTGTAGATTGTTTATCATTTGAATGCATGGTTTCCTATTTCTGGAGATGACAATAAATAAGCTGCAAGTTTTGTGTTAATCTCAACTGAAAGTAAGTTCAAAACTGGTTTTTTTTTTAATCATTATGATTTCCAGTATACCATTCTATCTATTTTGGTGTGTTCTGTTCTGTTCTGTAGTTTTGTACAGTATTTTTATGTGTTCAGTTGTTTTGTGCAGTATTTTTATGTGTTCTGATGTTTTATACAGTATTTTTGATGTGTTCTGTTGTTTTGTACAGTATTTTTATGTATTCTGTACAGTATTTTTTATGTGTTCTGTTGTTTGGTACAGTTTTTTTATGTGTTCTGTTGTTTTGTACAGTATTTTTGTGTGTTCTGTTGTTTGGCACAGAATTTTTTATGTGTTCTGTTGTTTTGTACAGTATTTTTGATGTGTTCTGTTGTTTTGTACAGTATTTTATGTGTTCTGTCGTTTTGTACAGTATTTTTATGTGTTCTGTTGTTTTGTACAGTATTTTTGGTGATTCATGTTATCCCTTTTATGTATCATTTTCAAAAAATAGTTACTAAAGTTATACTTACATGACCATCAGGAGAAGGTCTTGTTGCTAAAATATAAAATTCATAAGACTAGTATAATAATATAGTCATGAAACTTCTGTTAGTAATTGTTAGATTCCAAATTTACCAAAATCATTTCCCCCAGGTGCTTGCTTGAACTTTAAAATAGCCTAAACACCAATCTTTGGATTTCATATGATATTAGATCTTTCAAAAGCATTGAGTTTAAATATTTTTCAATATGTATATAGTAATTGTCTTATTTGTTTAATTTAACAACGAGGTGGTTATATAAATGCAATTATGGATGTTTTTATAGGAAAGATGAATACTGCATGCACGTTCAGACAGAGTGGAAATAAAACACAAAAGTATGTAAATCAGTCTGAATGAATGCATAATAACTATTTGTTTTTCTTCAATAAGGATATCACATTTAATTATCAATTAATTCTCCATATAGTCCTTTAAACAATATACACAAATAAATACAGACTCTCAAAAAAATTATAAATCATAATATTATTAATTTTTATATTTTGACTAATTTGATTCAATCAGGAATAGTCACATTCAAAGGTCGATTGAAAACGGCGGATAGAAAAGTGATATTGCACGGTTATTTTAAGAATATCTAAAACCCATATACTTTGTGACGTCATCTAATTAATTTCATGGTATTGTTGAAAGTTTTTAAAAAGTGTATATTTATGATAGATTATTTACAAGAAATAATCTTCAAATACAAAAGATGTACATAAAAAATAATTGAAATAACAACTAATATGTTGTTATTGTCAAAGAGACAAATATGATATCTATAAAATTCCAACAAAATAAAATGATCGAGAAAAGAGAATAAATTAATACACTGCTGATTTTGATACAAATACGGTCGGAAATTAATAATATAACAATAGTAGCCTTTGTATGAGGTCAATACAGGATATATCGACCCAAATAAGTATATCGACCTTGGACTTCCTCCACAGTCAATATACTTCATTCAGGTCAATATATCCTTATATCGTCCTCATAAAAAGGCTACAATTGTATAATAGCATAAGTAATTTGTGTAAATAACACTGTAAATCTGAATGTCATTAAGCCTTGATACAAATGGTAAATACTTTAGAATTTAATATATATGTAAATTCATTTATATACCACGGACCAAATACAGAAATATATAAAATTTTTCAACTGATTAAGAATATAATTGAAAATTTTACAGCTGCGATGTAACTTTGTGATAAAAAAAAATTAGTTTTATTTTTTAATAGTATAAATTAGCTTAGATTCAAGTTAACCAATAAGTTTTTCTTTCTCCATCAATCAAAAAAAAAAAAAATATTCAAAATCTTTTTAAGTTTGAAAATCAAGCTAGATATTGAAGAAATTTCCACTGCAAAACATATCAAGTCAATTAGCAAAACATCCTCAAATATGCTTTGTTTTAAAACAATTTCACTTTATCATTCAATAAGAAAATGGATGCAAGAAAAATTCATAGAACTAAAGCTAAAATACAGGCCCCATCAACTTGTAACCATATAGCTTACTTTACTATTTTGTTAGTAGACACTCATGGTGGCAAACAAATGTTTATGAAAATAGCTCAGACTGTTCAAATGAGGCAGGTAAGATAAACACATGATATATGTGTAAGGCATGGATACAAAATCTTCAAAAAAAATTACTTTAAAAATGCATATTTTTCATGCAGGGTTACTTTTTTTTGTTATTTCAAGATGGATTAGATTAAAAAAAAAAATATCCCTCCTTCCAAATGAGAATAGTGCACTTATCAGTCTCTGTCTAATTTTCACTAACGAAAAAAAGTTTATGCATAGCAACTGTAGAAATATTTCTGTTTAAAGTTGTTTTGATCTAAACGCAAAACTTAACAAATTTATTCAGTTGTAGTTTGATTGTTTAGAACCTTTAATTAAAAGCAGAACAGGAATATAAAAGTACCATACATATACTACTGTGGATATATATGACCTAAATGTAAAAACAAGAAATTTATAAGCTTGAAGTTGTTTTTGGACTATAAAATAGCTTTATAGCAGTGATACAAGATATTCCATCAAGGGTTTCTTTAGTATTGATCTTAATGTAAAAGTTAACATATGTCATTTTAACCTAATATGTAGGTCATGGTGACCTTAATGATATTGTATTGTTTTTGCTGTGTTTATTTATTTTTTATGTATTTTCATGTAAGCTTCTAAAAAAATTGAAATGCATATAAAACCTAATCAAACTTAAGTCAAAGTTCATCTGAACTGAAGCACTAGCTACACATAAAATATATATCCTGTAAAAAATGTTTGGGTATCAATTTTCATGAATAAGTATTTACTGTAGCTTGTCATCTATGTGTTGCGACAGAATGCCTAATATGAACAAAAAGAGATTAACTGTCTGTTTACAATTCATGTAACTGTCTGTTTAAAATTCACGACAGGTTTGTAGTTTTGTTGAAGTCAATCATGTAAATCAGGTCTTCAACCCATCATTAGGAAAATTCTCATTTACCTCTTTAGAAACTAAGAAATTGATGATATTGTCTCATGACTGACTGCCATATGACAAAAAATAAGTTAGAAAGTTAACCTTTATAAACACCCTTTTCTACTATCAATCATTTTTTTCCCTTGAAAATGAAGTAAAAAATAACAAAACCTCTAAAAAATTGTACAATTACAAAGAAGGTAAAATACTACATCCTAAAGTTACTGAAAGAGCTACAGATAAATTGTTTGCAAACAACATGACAATTGATACCCATGTATATGTATTCAAATCACACCACATCAAACTTATCATGTTCTGTTAACTTACATGAATTAGACCCTGTAATATCAACTTGGTTAGACATTTACAACAAAGGATAACAACACAATATTACAAGGATGTGGAATACAAGCTAGGGGTGCTGGTAATGGAAAACTGTAATCCAAACTTATTTCAATGGTAAATTTTAGCAGTATGACTTTATAAATTGCAATTATTTGTTCATTAACATGTTTTTGTAGTAATTAAATTGAAAATTACATGAGAAAAGGACTGTAAAATCCATCATAATTCTTGATGGATATCATAAATGATGATAACAATTAGATTTTTTTATCCAATTTTCTATTTTTAGTTAAACTTTCAGAATTTTTGGCTGGAAGTTAAAACAGGCTTTTTGTTATCATAAAAGAAAATGCTCCACCGATGCTGATATTAACCTTATTTGATTACAATTTGAAATACATAAATCTTCAAGTTAAACTTACCAAAAAAACTATCAAAATTAAAGTTAGTTTACAGTTTAAATGTAGAAGCTAAGGTATGTACTTATTTTATGCATGTTTCCAATTGTCTACAGAAATTACAGGGAAAGGTTTCTTTGGAAATGAGAAAGGTTTTTCTCTTTCACAACATTTTAGAGTAGAACTCATCATGCCATGAACACCATAATGGTTGATACATATGGAGTAGACATTCCTGAGACCTTGAGTACACACCTGGTAATTGGTTGGATTAATGTTCCTCTATCTTCACATTTCTGCTTAGTCTTTAAATTTGTAGGCTGAGTGCTGTCTGTTTCACCTTTTAATTCATGACCAAAATAGCAGGGTAACATATTTGGAAACTGTGGAATAGGAGCTAATACATTCGGAAACTGTGGAATAGGAATTAATATATCTGGAAACTGTGGAATAGGAGCTAATATATCTGGAAACTGTGGAATAGGAGCTAATATATCTGGAAACTGTGGAATAGGAGCTAATATATTTGGAAACTGTGGAATAGGAGCTAAAATATCTGGAAACTGTGGAATACAAGCAGGATACTATATAACAGGTTACATTGGCTTTGTGTCATCTATTGGTAGTGAAATGGGATTAACAAGATTGCTGATGTTATGCATACTACTAACTATAATAGCCTCAACATACATACAACTATAATAGCCTCCACATACATACAACTATAATAGCCTCCACATACATACAACTATAATAGCCTCCACATACATACAACTATAATAGCTTCCACATACATACAACTTTCTGTATTGAACTTTGAAAGGAGCTGTTTCTTCAACCAAACCATTAATTCAGGGAAATTTGACCCTTACTTAGTGCATATATATATACTTATATTATAAGTAATGGTATTATCTGTAATATTTACCTGAAGTTTGAACCTGGTAACAAATCTCATCTACATTCATTCTACAAAATAAGTCAGCATGTTTTCTTAAAATCAGATACTGTATATAGAAATTTATTTGCCAATCAATAAATTCAAACTGTCAAAATGTTACAGAAAAGTGAAATTTATAATTGTGACTTAACCCTTTCAACGCTACACAAAACTAGAGGCTCTAAAGAGCCTGTGTCGCTCACCTTGGTCTATGTGCATATTAAACAAAGGACACAGGTGGATTCATGACAAAATTGTGTTTTGGTGATGGTGATGTGTTTGTAGATCTTACTTTACTGAACATTCTTGATGCTTACAATTATCTCTATCTATAATGAACTTGGCCCTGTAGTTTCAGTGGAAATTATTTTGTAAAAATTTACAAAATTTATGAAAATTGTTAAAAATTTATTATAAAGGGCAATAACTCCTTAAGGGGTCAATTGACCATTTTGGTCATGTGACTTATTTGTAGGTCTTACTTTGCTGTACATTATTGCTCTTTACAGTTTATCTCTATCTATAATAATATTCAAGATAATAACCAAAAGCTGAACAAATTTCTAAAAATTACCAATTCAGGGGCAGCAACCCAACAACGGGTTGCCTGAATGGTCTGAAAATTTAAGGGCAGATATATCTTGACCTAATGAACAATTTTGTTTTTGAAAGTTTTGCTAGAAATGCTTTAGGTTTAGATATATGAGCCAAAAACTGCATTTTACCCTATGTACTATTATTAGCCATGTCGGCCATCTTGGTTTGAGGGCCGGTTCATCAAACACAATTTTTAAACTACATACCCTAATGATGATTGTTTACAACTTTAGTTAAATTCATCTTAGTAGTTTCAGAGGAGAAGATTTTTGTAAAAGATAACAAAAATTTACGAAAAATTGTTAAAAATTGACTATAAAAGAGCAATAACTCCTTAAGGGGTCAACTGACCATTTTGGTCATGTTGACTTATTTGTAGAACTTACTTTGCTGAACATTATTGCTGTTTACAGTTTAAATCTATCTATAATAATATTCAAGATAATAACCAAATAAGGCAAAATTTCCTTAAAATTACTAATTCAAAGGCAGCAACCTAACAACGGGTTGTCCGATTCATCTGAAAATTTCAGGGCAGATAGATCTTGAGCTAATAAACATTTTTACCCTTTGTCAGATTTGCTCTCAATGCTTTGGTTTCAGAGATATAAGCCAAAATCTACATTTCATCCCTATGTTCTATTTTTTGCCATGGCGGCCATCTTGGTTAGTTGGCCGGGTCACAGGACACATTTTTAAACTAGATACCCTAATGATGATATTGGCCAAGTTTGGTTAAATTTGGCCCAGTAGTTTCAGAGGAGAAGATTTTTGTAAAAGTTTACGGACGACGGACGCCAAGTGATGAGAAAAGCTCACTTGGCCCTTTGGGCCAGGTGAGCTAAAAATTAAAAATGGCTGCTGCTGCTGCATTTTTTTTGGGTTCATTCATTAGAACAGTATATTCCTTTTCAGACTGCTGTATCTTTTTTATTATTAGAGATACAGACAAAATTAGTGCATGAAAAATGCTCAGGTGAGCATGAACTGTAATGTTATGCAAAATTTTCATCAAGCTACCTGCATTTTCAGGTAATTAACAGGTAAAAGTTGAAATTATTGTATTTGTGTTGAATTTTGAATATAAACAACTTTTAATCTTCATTTATTTTGTTGTTTTATCTGCCATATAATAAAGAAGACACCAGTTGCTCGATTTCGTAGCGCTTTTGCACCATACACAACGTATAATGTAAACGTGGCGCAAATAAGTGGCTTTGTCCTCAAAATTTTCAGTCAACCTCCGTTTCCCCCCTTTTGCTACGTCTCGTAAAGATCGACCAAATCATATTTCCCACACGAATTGAATGTAATTAACACATTGAGATAACCGGAAACCTTTAAACTATTCCTCATTTTCAGTTTCGCCATGGAAATGATGAAATATTTCCATATTTACAGTGTCTTTTTCGATTTTCGCCATTTGCATTTGTCAAAATATTTTTTTTTAATTTTCTTCTACTGCATAATTTTACCATTAAAATTCAGCGATTTCAAGCGCAAACGGGACCTTGTTTATCCTCGATTCATATGAGGAAAAATTAGAGAGGACCCGAATGAAAACCAAATGGTTACAAGTCTTTATGAAAAATCCATTGTCATCGCGACATATGCCGCTCATATACTGAACTGATTATGACAGAATAATATGTTGTAAATCATTTAGATCAAAGGATGACATTAATTACCAAAATATAGGACAGTACAACAGATCACAACAACTGCCAACATCTGATTCCCTTAAGAAAATAGTCAAAATAACTAAAAACAATGCAAGTCACAAAAACCTAATAATGATCAATGAACCATGAAAACAAGGTCAAGAAAAGAAGAAGACTTACCCCTGTGATGTCTGTGTCTGGACACAAAGAGTTTTAGTACCTGGTTCCTGTGGAGTAATTGTAATATCAGTAGTAAAATCTTTTGTACCATTTATAGGTGTTAGCACAGGTTTCTCTGTATCTATTCCTGGGTCTACTTTTCCAAACTTAACTGATGGTCTACAAAAATTGAATATTTATACCAACTGATAAAGTGTCAATCAAACATAATGTCTAACCAATATCATTTACAACAAAACTAAGCCAATTGTTTTAGAGAAAGTTCCTAACAATGTATTCAAGAAAATCTGAACAGTTGGTCAGAATGAAAACCAATTGATATGATAAACTGTTACCAAAGAGATATGTCTCGCCTATCGCCATAAAATTCAGAAAAAGACAATCTGATGGTCAGCAACATTGCTTATTAATTCAGTCACTGGACCATGATCAAGGCCTGAAAATGGTCAACAAACTGAGATGTTCAGACAGTAATGTAACTTTGTAGAAAATATTGTTGTTTATTGTAAGTAGTTCCTATCAATATATAACTTAAGCAGAAAAACTTAACATTGAAAATGTCCTAGTGGGCAGGGCCTTTAAATAGTCGTCATACTGATATGTACTGAAAGTAATGCAACTTCATACAAAATATCATTGATCTATCACAGGTAGATCCAATTAATAAATAACCTAAGCAGGAAAACTTAGCATTGAAAATAACTAATTAATTCAAAGTCACTGGACAATGTCCTAGGGGCATGGCCTCAAAATAGTCACCAAACTGGTATGTACTGATAGTAATGCAACTTTATATTAAATATCAATGATCTATCAAAAGTAGTTCCTATCAAACTAACTTAAGCAGAAAACTTAATAATTGTTGACGCCATAGTCGTCGCCAGAAAAGCAATCCCTATGTCTCGCTTTCCGCGACGAAAGTCGCAGACGAGACAAAAATTGGCAAACCATGAAAGTCACCCTTTACCATTGAACTGATAATTTTAACTAGATATCATTGAGATGGGAGCCATCTCTGTGGGCTCCTCTGTGAATAATGTGTGGTAAAAAATTTGTATCTTTATCATTGGACATGGGGTTGTCAACTGAAACCAAAGTTTATGACCTTGACCTTTGACCTAGGAAGTTGTACATACATTATGACACACCCTCTGGTGTTGGTTAATATACATGTCAAGTATAAACTTTGAAATCATAACGGTTCTCAAGATATAGAGCGGACACGATCTTTACCATAGGACATGGGGTTGTCAACTAAAACCAAAGTTTTTGACCTTGACCTTTGACCTAGGAAGTTGTACATACATTATGACACACCCTCTGGTGTAGGTTAATATACATGTCAAGTATAAACTTTGAAATCACAACGGTTCTCTAGATATAGAGCGGACACAATTTATTTAGGACGGACGGACGGACAGACGACATTTGTATACCATAATACATCCCGTCAAAATTTGACGGGCGTATAAAAACTACCGAGTTTGGGTGATTTTGGTATCAAATAAAAGCTCAAGGACTCAGGATCACTGTAGAACTTTTGTTGAAAGTTTCTTTTGAATAATAAAAAAATATATGAAATTTGAATAGGGCATATTTGCCCTGTTGCTCAGATCAGAAGTACCTGTTTTTGTATTACCAATCTTCCAGGAACTAGTGCACTCTAATATGCAATTAAAAGTATGTTGAATTTTTCAGCAGGTCAGGATAAGGTATAGTATTGACATGAAATGACTGCCACTTTATTTGAACTTAAGACAAAATAGATATGAATGCATGAAATTGCATAATTTAACATAGAAAGCAATGAGGCTATGAATTAGTGATTTTATTCCTTCAGGGGGGAAAATAGTAGAAAGCTTAAAAAAATACAAGGAGAGATGATACCTATTAAACAAAACATTTGTACCATGTTGTAATCTATAACTTTTCTTGTAAATATAAAATGTCTTTGAATGCAGAAATATGAAGGCCTATATATAATACCTACTTTTTCCCACTAGGATCGGTAACTGTCAATGGTAAATGGCATGGCATATCTTGCACACATTTGATTATTTTAGGGACAGCTGTCTTTGTAAAATGAGGTTGTTCTTGCTGAAGTGTAAAAATGACACATATAAAACATAAACTAGAGGCTCTCAAGAGCCTGTGTCGCTCACCTGATTCTACTTTGGTTTTGGAAATCATGTAAAAATAGATTAAAATCATAACAGATACCCTAATAATGAGTGAGGCCAAATTTGGTTTAATATTGGTCCTGTAATTTAATAAAAAATCCTGGTGGCCATCTTGAACAGTAAATCGGCAACAAAGTAGCAACACTTAATCAGCACCTCATAAGAAACATTTATGCCATGTTTTGGTTTCATTCCATTCAGTGCACCTCTAGAAGAAGCATTTGTATGTATTTCCCATAGGGTCTTATGTTAAAGGAAGTCCCCCCATTGGTGGAAACATTGTCCCCATCTGGCAGCCATCATGGATGAAGGATCAGCTTCAAAGTAACAACACTTGGTCCGCACCTCAAAAGGAACATGCATGCCATGTTTGGTTTCATTCCATTCAATGGTTCTCTAAAAGAAAACATTTGTACGTATTTCTCATAGGGTCCTATGTTAAACTAAGTCCTCCGCTGGCGGCCATCTTAGATTATGGATCGGCTTCATAGTAACAACACTTGGTCAGCACCTCATAAGGAACATTCATGCCATGTTTGGTTTCATTGCATTCAATGGTTCTCTAAAAGAAGACATTTGTATGTATTTCCCATAGGGTCCTATGTTAAACTACGTCCCCCGCTGGCTGCCATCTTGGATGATGGATCAGCTTCAAAGTAACAACACTTGGTCAGCACCTCATAAGGAACATTCTTGCCATGTTTGGTTTCATTCCATTCAGTGGTTCTCTAAAAGAAGACATTTGTATGTATTTCCCAATTAGGGTCCTTTGTTAAACTAAGTCCCCTGCTGGCGGCCATCTTGGATTATGAATCAGCTTCATAGTAACACCACTTGGTCAGCACCTCATAAGGAACATTCATGCCATGTTTGGTTTCTTTCCATTCAGTGGTTCTCTAAAAGAAGACATTTGTATGTATTTCTCATAGGGTCCCATGTTAAACTAAGTCCCCTGCAGGCGGCCATCTTGGATTATGGATCGGCTTCAAAGTAACAACACTTGGTCAGCACCTCATAAGAAACATTCATGCCATGTTTGGTTTCATTCCATTCAGTGGTTCTCTAAAAGAAGACATTTGTATGTATTTCCCATAGGGTCCAATGTTAAAACTAAGTCCCCTGCTGGCGGCCATCTTGGATTATGGATCAGCTTCAAAGTAACAACACTTGGTCAGCACCTCATAAGGAACATTCATGCCATGTTTGGTTTCATTCCATTCAGTGGTTCTCTAAAAGAAGACATTTGTATGTATTTCCCATAGGGTCCCATGTTAAACTAATGCCCCCGCTGGCGGCCATTTTGGATTATGGATCGGCTTCAAAGTAACAACACTCGGTCACCACCTCATAAGGAACATTCATACCATGTTTGTTGTCATTCCATTCAGTGGTTCTCTAAAAGAAGACATTTGTATGTATTTCCCATAAGGTCCAATGCTAAACTAAGTCCCCGATGGCGGCCATCTTGGATTATGGATCGGCTTCAAAGTAACAACACTCAGTCAGCACCTCATAAGAAACATTCATGCCATGTTTGGTTTCATTCCATTCAGTGGTTCTCTAAAAGAAGACATTTGTATGTATTTCCCATAGGGTCCCATGTTAAACTAAGTCCCCCGCTGGCGGCCATCTTGGATGATGGATCCGCTACAAAGTAACAACACTTGGTCAGCACCTCATAAGGAACATTCATGCCATGTTTGGTTTCATTCCATTCAGTGGTTCTCTAGAAGAAGTTCAAAATGTAAAAAGTTAACGCCGCCGACGGTCACGACGACCGACAACGGACGAAGACGCACGCCAAGTGATGAGAAAAGCTCACTTGGCCCTTCGGACCAGGTGAGCTAAAAAGCAATTTTTTAAAAATATTTTGCTTCAAGGTGATCATCCACAACACATTTTTGCAGATGAAAGGGAAAGTCCGCGATTTTTTACTTATCATCTAAATATGTTCATCTTAACATAAAAAACACATTCACAAAGTTTTAAATTTATGTTCTTTCTAATAACGGAGAAAATCAAGTATTTTTAACTTTTTTGGTTGACCTACGTCACTGGGTTGTGACGTTTTAACCCGATTTGTTGAATCATGGGAAAAAATAAAATCTGTTAAAGTCTTAATTGCTTATCAGAATTTTTACGTAATTAAAAACGCACAGATGACCGTTGGTCGTAGTTAATAACCACAATATAAGAATGAAAGAAAATGAATATGTGTGTACCGTTTTGTATTGATTGATTAAAACTTCCTATATGAAGTTATCTAAATATAAATATTTTCGAATTAATTTCATAAAATATCTATGGAACATTTTTACTGATATTGAACTGAAAATATTTTAAGTTTTATTTACCGTTATAACTTTGATAACCATTTCAATGCAAAATATTTGTGAACAGAGGGTGTATATTATTTTGTAAAGTCATTGTTTATTTCTTGATTTGAGGAGAATTCGTTTGAACTTTACCTTGCAGCAATTTAGCCTCAGGCGTACACAGGTGTGAATATTGTCATTTTGAATGGATTAACAGAAAGAGTATAGCGTGTTTAATATACCCAGATGAAATACCCGATGACAAAAGAGAAACAATAATTAATTTGTATAAATTAATTGAAAATTAACATTCAACTTTTTAATTCCGGAAGTGTTACAATATTAAAATGGAACAATTTTCGGTTACGTTCTATGCAATTAGCATAAAGTTAAGATATGAAGTTAAAAGAATAGTACTTTTAATCTTAAAAATTAAATGTTACATTTCCCAATTAATAATCATTGCACATCTGTTTAATTTACTTTACCGGAATTCATTAGCTTGTATTTAAATCTGGCGATGTTTAAATGCTAACAATCTTAAAACTATCGCATATTTAAAGTTTTTAATTGAAAAAATACAACAGAACAACATGCATGATTTTTTAAAAATTTTCTTATTAACATTTCATTCTTACATTATTAAATTCATTTGACAATCACTTAGACAAATTATTTGTGAAAAGAATACCAATTATCGTTTATTTCATTAATGAATATACATACATTATAAATCTAAGCTAATACATTTATTTGTTTGAGGATTTTTTTTAGGATAGCCGTCATTAATCCAAATTAGTAATACAGTTGTTGTAATTAAAGGCATATCTTAGTAATGTATTACTGATATTGACGATTTTAGAACAGTTCATCCAAACCTCGTTGTTCTTGAAACAATCTTTACTAGTATACTTGTAAATTTCCTGACGTATATGCGCCATTGAGGATGAGCTCCAGAGATAGCAGACTAGAAGCGTTTTTGTTTGTTGGGGCAGGAGAGGCCATGCAACCACTTGTACAGATAAACAAGCTTATGTTGTCAACACTATCAGAAAGAGTTCCCATCGTCGGATGGGGTATATGAAGGTTCCAAGAATGAACCATTGACATGTCTGACTCTGAACAGTTAGTAAACGGACTTAACAATGATCTATAGACATCGACCGCTTGTTCTTGTTATTTGAAACTGCATGCATATATACGTTTATGAGAGTGATTATTTATCTTGTGTCTGACGAAAACTAAATGCCTGCATGGTTATATCTTGCCATACGTTTGTATTGGTTTGGTGGGTGTTCACTTAAAATCGTAATTCAAAAAATTGTGTTTGTGAGATGTAGATTCACTTCAATACCGAATTTCGTCTATATATTTCACAAGTGTATACCACGGAGAAGATCTGAAGGTATATTACCCACATTTTGTTTGGGTGTGAACCATCGATGTTTACAGCAATATTTAATGAATAAGATGATGATGGTAGAAAGAACTATGAGCGTCATGTGGCAAATATTACATGCATGTCGGACCATGAGTTGTCAATCTGTATGAAAAGATTTCCAATACAACCATATTGAGTAGGAATTTTTACATGCTATACTCTCGTACTAGTATTACAGGGTTCTTGTGTCGTTTAACTCAGACACACATCTTTTACTTTAAGATGTATGAAAGGTTCTAAATATATATATATCTTAAATGTAACAATAATCAAACGCCTATAGGCAATCACTAAAATGGTATGAAGTTTTTATACAGATTTATTCTTATTTACACAATCAATAACAAACTAAATAAATTTAACAAATTAACACCGTGACACTACGATATAACAAATGGGATACTAATTATTTTTAACCATGCTATGCAGAAACTTAACACATCAAGCAGGACCATATATATTAATATACTGTTCCCAGCATCAAATTAGTGCACGTGAATACCAATTAGGAACACGATGTGTGATTTTGTATAACTAAAAATATCAAAGGGAGCAATAACTTTGTCAAGCAAACATTTTTTTTTCACTATGCCTCTCTTTATCTCCGCTCCTTTACAATAACTATTTCGCTTTTCGTCCATCATTCTCTATATTGTTCTCTATTCGGTTATTTTTTTTTCACTACGCCACTCTATCTCCGCTCCTTTTTGCCCTGTCGTCCTAATCCTTATAAAGATAGGGACATTAGACATAGAAGGGGCTCTCGTATCTTCAATGAATTAATATTGATACTGACTATAAGTGCTGCATTACTTTATATATCTACATGTTTGCCAATCGACAAAAGCTTGTATTTGCGTGAAGAATTTTTTTTTCAAAAATATGGTACAGAATCATGACAAAACAATATTCATTTCACAAAAATGTTCAAAGGTCATGTTTATAATTTTTTTAAACTTATTATCAGCAAAAATAGTGGAAAATATTATTATCAGAACATCATTCATTAAAAGGTGGAATTATAATTTTCAAACACACACAAGATAAACAACGTTAGACACAAATATATGGTTCAATAAATGTTACCTGTGCACAGCGGGTACCTCAATAAAGAGGCCATGCATGAACCTGTATTATATAATTGTGTATTACGAATTTTTAGCTGACAGGATGTCACTGGAATACCCAGGGACGTGTATCTAATATACGTCCTTGGAATACCTAGCTGAATGTGTCGCTCTGACACGACATCTATCAATAATTCTGACATACCTATTATCAATTCGGGAGGAAGCCAAAATATATATATAATAAGATAACGTAAATAAAATTTAAAAAGAAAAAAAATCTATAAATTTTTCACCGAACATACCAGATAGAGTCACAAATTTAACTGTAAAGCTAAGTGTCTTTATAAGTGACCGTTCCGAATTGATCCAGTATCAATTTGATATAATTTAAAGATTAGTTAAAAAACCCACTTTTAATAAAAATTGAGATGTCCAATATTTCGATATTTACATATCTATAACCTGGGAATATTATACTATATCAACATATTATGTCCCAGCTAAAACCTCTTCCTAACATTGCTCCTTGTCAATAGCCGTTAAATATCATAATGTTATTTTATATCGTATAACTTTATTAATTGAAAAATTATCTTGTCTAAATACGGAACTATTCTTTATACAAATCAATGCACTTTATATAAAAGAGGCATACTAATGAATCTTCTGTAAATCAGTGATTGTTACAAGAACACTGCATTTGTCTTTCTTATAATTGAAACTGTTCTTCCTCATCAAATCTATATTTTTTTTATTCAACGAGATCCTATCATATAAGGATTTGATAACTATAGCTATCAGAACTGCTAGGTTATTTTGTTATTAAACTAGAGGCTCTAAAGAGCCGGTGTCGCTCACCTGACTCTACTTTGGTTTTAGAAATCATGTAAAGATAGATAAAAATCATAACAGATACCCAAATAATAATGATTGAGGCCAAATTTGGATTAATATTGGTCCCGTTATTTAATAAAATATCCTGGTGGCCATCTTGAACAGTAAATCAGCAACAAAGTAGCAACACATGGTCAGCACCTCATAAGGAACATTCATGCCATGTTTGGTTTCATTCCATTCAGTGGTACTCTAAAAGAAGACATTTGTATGTATTTCCCATAGGGTCCTATGTTCAACTAAGCCCCCCCCCCCCCCTAGCGGCCATCTTGGATGATGGATCAGCTGCAAAGTAACAACACTTGGTCAGCACCTCATAAGGAACATTCATGCCATGTTTGGTTCTATTCCATTCAGTGGTTTTCTAAAAGAAGACATTTGTATGTATTTCCCATAGGGTCCTATGTTAAACTAAGTCCCCCGCTGTCAGCCATCTTGGATGATGGACATACTGCAAAGTAACAACACTTGGTCAGCACCTCATAAGGAACATTCATACCATGTTTGGTTTCATTCCATTCAGTGGTTCTCTAAAAGAAGACATTTGTATGTATTTCCCATAGGGTCCTATGTTAAACTAAGTCCCCCGCTGGCGGCCATCTTGGATGATGGATCGGCTACAAAGAAACAACACTTGGTCAACACCTCATAAGGAACATTCATGCCATGTTTGGTTCCATTCCATTCAGTGGTTCTCTAAAAGAAGACATTTGTATGTATTTCCCGTAGGTCCTATGTTAAACTAAGTCACCCACTGGCGGCCATCTTGGATGATGGATCGGCTGCAAAGTAACAACACTTGGTCAGCACCTTATAAGGAACATTCATGCCATGTTTGGTTTCATTCCATTTAGTGGTTCTCTAAAAGAAGACATTTGTATGTATTTCCCATAGGGTCCTATGTTAAACTAAGTCCCCTGCTGTCGGCCATCTTGGATGATGGACCGACTGCAAAGTAACAACATTTTGTCAGCACCTCATAAGGAACATTCATGCCATGTTTGGTTTCATTCCATTCAGTGGTTCTCTAAAAGAAGACATTTGTATGTATTTCCCATAAGGTCCTATGTTAAACTAAGTTCCCCGCTGGCGGCCATCTTGGATGATGGATCGGCTACAAAGTAACAACACTTGGTCAGCATCTCATAAGGAACATTTATGCCATGTTTGGTTTCATTCCATTCAGTGGTTCTCTAAAAGAAGACATTTGTATGTATTTCCCATAGGGTCCTATGTTAAACTAAGTCCCCTGCTGGGGGCCATCTTGGATGATGGACCGACTGCAAAGTAACAACACTTGGTCAGCATCTCATAAGGAACATTCATGCCATGTTTGGTTCCATTCCATTTATTGGTTCTCTAAAGACATTTTTATGTATTTCCCATAGGGTCCTATGTTAAACTAAGTCCCCCACTAGCGGCCATCTTGGATGATGGATCAGCTACAAAGTAACAACACTTGGTCAGCACCTCATAAGGAACATTCATGCCATGTTTGGTTTCATTCCATTCAGTGGTTCTCTAAAAGAAGACATTTGTATGTATTTCCCATAGGGTCCTATGTTAAACTAAGTTCCCCGCTGGCGGCCATCTTGGATGATGGATCGGCTACAAAGTAACAACACATGGTCAGCACCTCACAAGGAACATTCATGCCATGTTTGGTTTCATTCCATTCAGTGGTTCTCTAGAAGAAGTTCAAAATGTAAAAAGTTTACGCCGACGCCGGACGACGCCGGACGCCAAGTGATGAGAAAAGCTCACTTGGCCCTTCGGGCCAGGTGAGTTAAAAAGGATAATTACCATCGAATCTCCCTCAAAACAATATTGTTCAAAATGGTCTTCACACACCAACTTGTGCTTGCTATAGATGCAACTATTTGCTGTTAGTTTAAGGTTGTACAACCATGTCTGATACAATTCTTTCTTTTTTTGTGGGATTGGGAAAACTATGTAGACTTTTGTCATAACCTTGTCTGACAGAACAACCGTACGCCTGACAAGACATTTTGACACTGAATAACCGTCTACGGTAATCCCCAATTGAAGATTGGAGTTTTTAACGCACAGTCGGTAAATCCCAATTCTTTTTGTTCTTTGTGGTTTATAGATATCACGTGACTTTTTAGATCGAACCGACAAGATGGCGATATGTCGAGAACTGATAGTGAATTTCAAAAATCGATTTTGATCTCTTTACATAGAGAATAAAAGTTTTTTATTTATGAACATGTGGTTTTTTATGCTTAAAGAACAAAATATCAATTTTTCATTTTTTTGCGGAGTTTCCCTTTAAGCCATTGTTAACATCCTGGTCCTTTGGTCTCTTGTGGGAAGTAGTCTCATTACCAATCATACCACTTCTCCTCATTTAGTCCATTTATTCACATTTTACCCTTAATAGCACAAAAATAAACTCATTTTATAGTAAATAAGTCACTATTGCAGGTGCTTCTATATTCATTACTCAGAATAAATAAATCAATTGAGAAAACAACCTAATTTATAACACAACACTTTACAAAAAACAAATATGACAGACATGAACGAAAGACTTCCACTGAACTACAGGCTACTGACTTGGGACAGGCACATACAGAATGTATATAACTTACTGAGTGTGTAAATCACTAAAATCATTATATCTTAATGTGGGTGTAATTATTAAAATTTGTATAACTTACTGCCGGTTTTAATACACCTAGATTTACTGCTGTTACTTTTTCAGATTTAACTGAAATGAAAAATTAAATAAATATCAGTTTCTTACAACATTTTGCACCACTGCAATTAATATAACAGTTAGTGTACATTTATATTATTTCAGGTGAAATGTGTTCCACATTTCTGAACATCAGCAAGAGGTCCGAGTACACAGTCATCGTCCTTTGATTTTCGTTGTCCACAAATATAGTCCCCAGTGTGGACAGTGTGTTACTTGCCAATTTTTTTTATACCCCTTCCAAATTTATTTCTCCATTTTTTATGCCTCAAATAGCAAGAAGGGGGATGAAATTACACTGTAAAAAAATTTGGGTCATGAATTTTAAAGTAAAGTAGTGATTTGGTCCAGCTGAAAAAGGTTAAAAATAAGCACTTCAGAAGCTGTCAAAAGATTTCAAGACCCCCTTAACATAAAATTGTCCATATTTTGAGTTAGAGCCGATGAAGTTTTCTATAATTTTGATATAATTTGTCCCAAAAGTAGTACAACACACTGTAAAAATATTATTGAGAAAGCGCAGGTGGTATTTTTTTAATTTTCATTTATTGTCTAAAAGAAATGCACTACGAAATAACTGTGTACTCGGACCAAGAAGGGTAAATAAATGTTCCATTTATTTCTAGGGCACTTTGAAATATACTCAAGTTAACATAGATTTGGAATCAACCAAGTTCAATATGCATTTATCAAATGGGAAAAGGGAATTGCTAAGAAGGATTTTTGTCATGCTTTTTCTTAAAATGTGTAGACACTTACTCCCCATTATTCAGGCCAAAAATTGAGATTTTGGTGAAAGTTGACATAATTTACTTGATTACAGCCATATACAGATCAGGAAACATAGACAGTTTCAAGCAATATCAATCATTGTTTTAACTAAGATAATTTTGATAATAGCCTTTTAACCCAAATTGAAATTTAGCTAGAAATCAGGGCCATAATGGGGCTTATCTAACTAATTCCTTTCCAATAGAACATTGAAAAGTTAAAATCTTATTAATGTTAAAAAGAAATGAAATTTATACTGAAAGCTGATCTTAGCTGGTATTGGCCTGCCTACTAAGGCCTATTTTGGATTTTCATTGTGGTCTAGGGCTATTCTAATCTATAAATTCTGATCATTTCTTTGATGGATACTTTAAATTGGTATGTCAGTTTCTTTTCTTGCATGAAAAAGCTGATGTGTTCAAATTTTATAAAGAATTTTACCATATTCATTCTGGTAACTGATACTTTTATAACTTTTTCATGACGTCATAATCCAGTTGAAGATATCTGGGGCCCTGTTTAATCAATGTTTTGTGCATATAAATTTTCATGAGACATGTTTAAACTGTTGTAAACACTTCATACAAAGCATTTTTATGACTTTTTAATTTGTGCTAAAAAAATTTGGATCATAAACTATCAAAATCTCAAAATGTTCACTTTCTAAACTTTTTCCTTCCTCCGCTCATTACTGAGGACCTTTTTTTTTGCGACACTTGACCTAAACAGGAAGTTGTCTAAGTAACTGTTTTTTTTCTGGATTGGACTAAATAGCAATAAGGTGTATTTGTGAGTCTTAACATTTCATGTTAATCTAGGAACAGATATACACTCACACTCTTTGTTTCACAAACTAGCACACATTTCTAGGAATTTAGTAAATTTAGGAATAAATCTGAATAACCAGTTTGATACTAGACACACTACTTCCTTGGATTGTCTGCATAGAAATTAGGAAAAATTTTTGCTTTCAATTAAAGTTTGATGCTAGTTTCCCATAGTTCTTGGAGTAAACGTATATGCACATAAGTAACCTTAGTTTATACAAACTAAACATTGTTAGCTGTGTATCTAGGAGTCATGGTTCTCACTTTATCTGGTGTGAATCCAGTAGTAATTTCTACTTACCAGTTTGACATTTGCTTCCTGTGAATCCTGGCGGACATATGCACTCCCCCTTTCCATTATTTATTTGACATTCACCGTTATTCATACAGTATACAGGAACGCAAGGATCTAAAAACAGTCAAATATCTTAAAAGTTCTCCTATATGTAAAACAATAAAATGACACATAATTTAAATATAATAGAAAAACAAAGGATATGGAGTATCCATCCATGACACAAAATCAGTACATGCACAGCAAAAACAAACAAAAAAGCGCTTTTATTGCTGTTCTTCATCTCAAAGTCAGTGAGGCCTTTAACATGGAGCAAAAAAAAAAACCTCTCACCTCAATGCAAAAATAAGAAGGCCCCTAGCACCAGTTTGAGCGGAATTCTTTGCAAAATGATTCAGATAGACTTTATAAGATGTAACACCACCAAATCGGCAAGGTCTGGAAAGTGTTGCAGTACATATTTAAAACAAAATAGTTCCTAAGCATAGTATGATTGTTAGTTTAATTGTACCTTGGCAACAATGTCTCTGGTGTCAACTTGTACACAATTTTTATTTTGATGTTATTTTATAAACTGCCTTTGGATTTTTTATACATGCAGGATTAAATTAAAAAATTTCAAAATGTGAAATTCAATCTTTAAACAACTTCAGAAATTCAAATATTCAGGAAAAATCAAACATACTGAAATATATTATATTTGTTTTATGTTTATTGTTTTGTACCTAAATCAGGGATGTAATTTTTTCTTGTTTTACATGTTATTTCTGGGCCTTTTATAGCTTTCTATGCTGTATGGGTTTCGCTCATTGTTGAAGACTGTACAGTGACCTATAGTTGCTAACTTCTATGTCATTTAGTCTCCCCTGGAGTGTTGTCTCATTGGCAATCATACCACATCTTCTTATTTCTATATAAAAGTGCACAGGATTATATTTACAAAACCAAAAGAAAGGCATATCAGTGCTTTTATTAAGATTCATATTTCAGTGTAAAATTTAAACTAAAGATACCTATTGTATTTGAAACTGTCACTTTAAAACATCTCTCTTTGTCTTCCTGTTTTGATCCAGTCCTAAAAAGACAATAAACTTTTCAAACATAGCTATTTTTAACTTGATAAATCTAGGCAAGTAATTAATTATCTGAATTGAAAATACAAATGAATGCATTAAAAGTGAACAAATAGCCCAAATTTCCATTGACATCATTTTATAATATTTCTTTAAGTTATTGAGGTGCATTGGAGAGACAAATAAGGGCAATACCTATTGAGAATAAGATTTAAAATTAAACTGACTTATTTTAACGATTAATATTTCATTGGTGTATTTTCATACCAGTTGCAAATAAAAAAAAACCCTGAATTTTCCAACTCATATTTACATCAGATAGCAGCAATTTGAATCATACATAAGTGAAATTTTACTCAGATACAACATGGATGCTCTGATATAACCGTTTATTGATTGTAATTCTTGTTGATCATTAGATATATGTGTTGCTATATTTTTCATACTTCTCTTTATCCACTTGTTGGAATAATGAAATGTTCACTGTGCTTTTATCCACTTTATCAAACTTTATTTTAAATTAAGACATGCTACACTAGATTTTATTTCATGTTATATTGAGCATAAAAGATACGGGCAATACAGCAATGAGACAGCTTCCCAACAAGACAAAAAATAAAGACATTCTAAGTATGCACTAAATTTATTTCACAATACTTACCCAGCATTAAAATGAACACAGAGTTGTTTCTGTCCAGTTTCTGTCACCCGAGGTTTCAAAACTATATCAGTTGTACAGTTTTTAGTTTGTGATGGGAAGATATGTACATCTGATATAGATGTCTTGTCTGTGTTTTCTAAAATAGCAGGGCTGTAAAATAGAAATAAAAATTTATTAATCATATTGAAGAATAAACATTGCCCAATATCATACCATATAAAACATTAATTTCCTGTTCTTTTTCAAGATGCCTTTTCCTGTTAGAATATGAATGGGTAACACATTTTTCAAGCGACTGTATGAATGGATAACAAAACAGTATTTTGTGTGTTTGAGTTTACTGCAAATCCTATTTCTGCTGACTTATCCGAGTGAAAATTTGTGATCAAATTGACCAAAATCGAGTGAACAAATTGTCTAACATTCTTATCAGCTATCCCACTTGCATTATCACATTTGCATGTCGAGTGAGCTGTGAAATCTTAGTCAAAGCTCTAATTTTTTTTCTAGAATTTCATTGAGAAAAACATCTTTTGTTTTCTTTCTATTTTCTCAAAATATTATTATTGTTTGCCAAAAGAACCCATAGTGACTAAGACAATTTTTTGGTTTAATAATTGACCAAAGTAAAAACTTGAGCATAGGCTTAAAATCTATTCAACACTTAAAGTTTAAAATAAAATGAATACCAACCACTTTCCATTTGTTTGATTTGTCTGTATTTGAACATGACATAGAGTTTCTGTTTGACATTCCACTGTGGAGTCTGGTCCTAATGTTGTTCCTATGAAATCTGGCGTGGTCTAGAAAAATATAACAAAGGTCGATGACATGTTTGTTTTGACAATACATGACACATGGTCTAATGGAAATACATCATCTTGCTCAATATCACAAGTCTAAAAGATAACAAAGTTATATTACTATTACAAGGTTACTTGCATAAAAACAAAAGGTCAATGTCAATGTCATGTGTCACTCATAATAGTATGTAACAAGTCCCTTTATAGAATTCATCCAAAGCCAGACTCTGAAAGTCTACATCAAAAGATAACAATGTTCTGGCCTCAGCCAAAAACTATTTTGACCTTGAGTTCAAAGGTTTAACTTATATAATGGTCACTAGTATGACACTCAAGATAAACAACACATTTCAAACTTAACTTCTACAATATACATGTATAACAAAATTTGTAGTTAATAGATGTAATGTAAGCTTAGTTCCTTACCAAAAGTTAATAATTAGACCTTGATGTTAAAGTTCATAGCCAAATGACATTCATTACTACATGAGAAACATTGTGTTGACATGCCTTAGAAAAGTCTGAAGAAAAAATCAGGTTAAATAGAATGTCATCCTTCACTGAAAGAACAACATAACCTCACTTTTTTCCTCATATTATCAGATTTCATTTTTGATCACCATCTTATCATAACAAAGCCTGAAAGACTGAAGTATTTTGGGGGCAAAATGAAGGAAAAATTTGATAACATACCCCTTGGTCTGTGGGTGGATCTGAAAATATATACTTTTTTAAAATTAATCTTTCATATTAAGTTTACAATTTGTTTATTTTTACTACAAAAACACGAATACTCTGTAGTATCTGCTGATAAGACTTTACCTAATCAGTTTCAGTTACTTACTTTACAACAAATGTTTAGTGGAAAAAATAAACAAATTGAAAATATGCAATATGTAAGATATTTTCTTCACATTTGTGCACTAGTATTAATTGCTTTTGGGATTTTTTAGTCCAGTCTTCATGATTGTAAGCTACTCTTATGTTCTCTTTGAATTTAAAGTCATGAACTTGTGATTCTGTGCCAGTCTTTACTTGCCTTATATTTTTATTCATGTGTATTAAATTGCTTGCCTAATTTTGTTTCCTATGGAATTTGTCTGTCATGTTTTTGTGATAGCTTGCTTGTTTTGTTTTCTTTGGATTTCTTGATCATGCCTTGGGATGTATGCTAGTCTTATATCACTTTTGAATTCTTGGTATTGTATTGTTTCTTTTTTCAACATTTTGATTTATTTTTGCAATTAATTGTAATCTTGTGGTGACTAAATTTTTGTAAAAATCTTCTGGTAAATAAAATATAAAGTTTATTTTGCATATACATGTACAATATCTCTCAATAGTGTTCAATACCAAATAAGATATTAATTGCTGTATCATAAACTTACCAACTACATCAACTGTAAAACATATCTGGTCCTCTTTTCTGTAAAAAAGATAACAAATTTTAAGGTCTAACTTACACATCCAGTTCTTTTTTCAATTTAGTTACTTAATTCATATTTCAGTCAAGAAAATGAACCATGACTAGTCTCTGTTTATAGAAATTGTTTGTCATAGTGTTGAATATATAGACAACATTCATACATTGCAGGAAAATATAAAATTTATTTGTACCAGCTTTAGACACAGAGAGAAAAACCAGTCTGACCGAGCTTTTATCCTGATTCATAACTAGTACAAATACATTTGATATTTTCTTAAAATGTACGAAAATTGCCACTAAAACATATAGCTTTTTTATTTACTTTCTTACCGGTGGATTTGTTTTTTTCTTTTATGAAATCAATTGACATGAACGCGAACTGCAATGAGGACCCCCAAATTAAACTGGGACGTAAACAGTAATTTGAATATAAGTGGTCGCTCACAACAGAAACGGGATACCAGGAGACTATAAACATTTACCGGTACTATACATTTATCGCTTCGTGTTATTTGTCAACCTGTATTTGTATAGTAGAAAGGTCTATTGCAGGATAAAAAATATCATCCATATTATATATGGACTCAGATCTATGTTCAATCTAAATTGAAGTTGTTTTCACGAATAAAAGTCCAGTATGACGCAAAATAATTTCAGATTTATGTTCAAATAAATTTATTTTCCTGTCACAGTTCAATGTTATCTCTGGCTACTCTGGCTTCCTCCACCAAAAGAAAACTGGCTGCCATATTTGCATGATAAAGCCAAGGTTGCTGAAAGCGAACCTTAAACACCAACAGACAAACAATCTTACCGCTACTAAATTTTACCACAAAATCAACTATCATCTTAATTTTGCTTTCACTATTTTACCAATGAAAAAGAAACTCAAATGGTAGTTTTAACTGCAATTCTATTTTTCAGGATAATAAGTATTAAGCATGGCAGAAAAAAAATTAATCCGTCAGGAATCTTTGTTAAAATCCAGTTGAGTTTGTTTATAGTTATGTTTTGTTATTGAAGAAACAATAAATATTTGCTTCTAACTGCAACATAACATGTCTGTGCGGGTAAAGATTTTGGAAATGAACTAGATTTTTATGGTATAAATTTTACATGATGGATAAATACTTTAACCTCTACTAGTATCCAGCTCTTAAATACTCAATAATTTGAAACAATATCATAGAAAATAGAATAAATAATAAGTTGAACTGGGAGCTATTGCAAACTTAAGATACACTGCCGTAAGCATCACACAATATAGCATACTCACATGAAGATTGATACCAAATTTTAGAAAGTTCTGATTCAAGCAACCAGCATTATCTTTTATAGCTAGCTATAAGACCAGGTTTAATCCACCATTTTCTACATAAAGAAATGCCTGTACCAAGTCAGGAATATGACAGTTGTTCTCCATTTGTTTGAGATTTTGATTTTGCAATTTGTTAAGGGACTTTTCATTTTGAGTTTTCCTTGGAGTTCACTTTTTTTGTTATTTTACTTTTTAACATGGAATCTTTAGTTTTTTTCAATATATTTACCCTAGCAATTTAAACCACACATACTTTTCAGGATTAAAAACGTGGGCTATAACCAAGTCCCTGAAATGTAAATCTATAGCTAAAACACTTACCCAGTTTTTGTTTTGACACACATCTCTTTCTTCCCCTCTGATGTTTGAGGTGTAACAGAGAGAATATGTTCGTACACACCATCAGTAGAAGTTATTTTTGTACCAGGTTTGATCATTGGGTTCATTCCATTGTCATGATCTCCGACTTCAACTGACTGACTACTAATAATAAAAAATAAATAGAATGCAGTGCATTATAAAATGTAGGAATAATAACATAATTACAATAAGAACAATTTTGAAATAAAATTGATGTGGTACAGAATATCAGCAGGTTTTAAGAACTTTGAGCTTACTTTCAGTAATGGTGAAAACTCTTTGGTACAGTATAAGCTATTCATGTTTTATTTGTACCTTTTGTTATCTCTTAATCCATTACTGTAAAGTTAGGTACATTTCCTCCTAGTTTTAATTATATGTTCTTGTATGTACCTTTTGTTAGTGCACAAGATTAAATAAGGGGGGAGGTTCAGATCTCAAAAATCCTACATTCATATCTTTTTTTTTACTCGGGACCATTTAGAGCTTGACTTATTGTATAAAAATCTGTCTATTGATGAAGACTGTAAGAATGACTAAATGTACTTTGATTATGTTTGTTCTTATTGACATATACCTCATATCTCCTCCTTCATGTGCATACAATATTTTATGGAAACACTACTTCATTTGCAGCAAATGTAAAATTTGCACAAAAACTGTCTTGGGAAGAAAATTCCCAATGCTGCTCAAAAGATGTTCCACTATCATAGCTATCACTGTGTCAATCATTAGTGTATTTCATTAGGCATTCTGAGTCAACTAGCCAAAAATTTGCAGCAGAAAAACAACTCTTTTAATAATTTGTGAAAATTAAAGTAATTGGCATTAATTACTATTGAAACACTTAAATATTCTGTTTGGCAAAAATGTTTATATTATCAACTGAAATACAACTGGCATTTTAGTAGTGGGGAATACAAAAATTCCATATTATATTTTTGAGAACAAATTATAAACATATTTTACTGCCTAAATAATTATCCTTATGCTTACTTCCCCTTGACAGCAAATGGAATCAAGCATTCTCTGCCCTTGTAACATTTCACTTCTCTTGGTACAACTGTATCAACAAAATTAGGCTACAAAGAAAAACAACCATTTCATGATTACACTTAATCATAATTAATTGATTTCCTTCCTCACATATATGACAATCCAATATAATAATTTCAATAAAGGTATGGCAAGAGTTTCACTACTGAATTGGAATCTGAAATTTTAGTTACGAAATATTTTTACTTCCATACAAAGGTGTGTCCATATTCCAATCCTAAATGAAAGTAGACAGTCAATCAGGTGAAAAATTCAGTGTACAAAAGTTGTCACCATGTGACAGTTTTTGTGATCATAAATTTAGTATATTAATTTACCATGCGATATTATTATCTAATGACTGACAGGCCGTTACATTACTAACCTCCTGACTGGCACTTCCTGTTACTGGAACAACAGATGAGGTTGAATCTGAAACAAGAAATAAAATTTATATTGCATTCAACGTTAAAGATAAGCTACTGAAATTTGTCCTCAACTCCTATTGCTGGTACCAGACAGAATGGCTAAGCTATTATTGTACCAAATTCGCACTAAAAAGTACGATAGAAATATTATCTTAGAATTTCAAAATGTTTGGTGAAGTTTGAAATTTAAAAGGTACATGCATATTTTGCTTTATTATTATGCAATGAAGACCATCATATCAGTTCTTATGACAGTTAAGCAGGGGGGAAAATATTGCTGTCTTTCAGAGAGTTATGAACAGTATCAATATGACATCTCTGCTGATTCAGAAATAAAATAAAAACGAATATCTTCAAATGTTGATAGACATCCGATAACAGGATAAAATTTATTTACAATTTTTTTGTTTAAATTCACATATTTTCAAAAATTAATAAAGTATTAACTTTTGAAAGGAGTAAATTCTTTGTTTATCCATTGGAGCTGAGAAATATACATTGAACACAACAACAGCAGTAAATTTTTCCTGATTCAATTTTTTAAATTGTGGTAATTCCATAGGTTTAAAATGTATTAAATTACATAAAACTGGTACTGATTAAGCTTTTATTACTGCTCACCTGTTTGACATCTAGGTCCAGTAGATCCTAAACGACAGGTACAAGCAGCTTGTGTCCCCGATGGAACTGAACAAAATCCATCTCTGTGACAATGATGGACCTGACAAGGTGTTGAACTTACTGTAAAAGCAAATAGCTTATCATGTATACACAACCCTTGATTCCTAATAAGATTGTAAATATTGATATTGAAATTTTTTGTTATAACTTCAAGAAATAGTCTCAGCATTGAAAGAGATGTTTTTTTCTCTGATAGAGTTAGTAAAATGATCACTAATTAAAATCTTATACTCAAAATGTAACAAATCAATTTCCTTTTTGCTTTTTGTCTCTAACCTAGTATATAATCAAATATATATTCAAATAAACCTATATTTTTTTAAAAGGTACTGAAGCGAGCCTTTCATACTTTTTATGTAAACTTTATTTTTTAAATGTGAATAAGTATGGACATATTTAAACTGATCACAACAGCTATTTAAACAGATTATTAAAGTATTACTATAGGTTTTTATTATCACCTCTATAATATATTTGCCGGGCCTTGTTTGGTAGAAGACCTTATGGCATGAAATACGTACACGATGATGTGTCTTGAATCTTCACCATTATACATCTCTTTTCTCCATTACTTCTGAAATTATAATTAAAATTATTTTCTAGATTTAGGTTTTACATCGACGCCTGATGCTGGTGGTACACAACATATGTGCTGCAAACCTGGGTAAGTTTTACAGATCTCTAATGGGCCACACATGTGCTGTAGATGTAGGTTTTAGAGGTGATAATAAAAACCTATAGTAATACTTTAATAATCTGTTTAAATAGCTGTTGTGATCAGTTTAAATATGTCCATACTTATTCACATTTAAAAAATAAAGTTTACATAAAAAGAAAATCTAAATTATAATTGAAATTATTTTCTAACAGCTTATTATTTCTAACTGGTCAGTACATTCTTTTTGGTGTTCATATTGAGTTTATGGAATTACAGAATGAACTGATGTTTTTGTGACAAAAGGATCTACAACAGGTTAAAAAAATCCTGCTTAAAACTTGGTGGCCAACTGGAGATCAGTCAAACTTACCCAGGTTTGAAGCAATATGTTGTGTACCACCAGCATCAGGGGTTGTTGTAAAACCTACATCTACAACACATGTGCTGCCAACTGGAGATCAGTCATACTTACCCAGGTTTGAAGCACATATGTTGTGTACCACCAGCATCAGGGGTTGGTGTAAAACCTACATCTACAACACATGTGCTGCCAACTGGAGATCAATCATACTTACCCAGGTTTGAAGCACATTTGTTGTGTACCAACACATGGGTTTGTGTAAAACCTACATCAACAACACATGTGCTGCCAACTGGAGATCAGTCATACTAACCCAGGTTTGAAGCACATATGTTGTGTACCACCAGCATCAGGGGTTGGTGTAAAACCTACATCTACAACACATGTGCTGCCAACTGGAGATCAGTCAAACTTACCCAGGTTTGAAGCACATATGTTGTGTACCACCAGCATCAGGGGTTGGTGTAAAACCTACATCTACAACACATGTGCTGCCAACTGGAGATCAGTCAAACTTACCCAGGTTTGAAGCACATATGTTGTGTACCACCAGCATCAGGGGTTGGTGTAAAACCTACATCTACAACACATGTGCTGCCAACTGGAGATCAGTCAAACTTACCCAGGTTTGAAGCACATATGTTGTGTACCACCAGCATCAGGGGTTGGTGTAAAACCTACATCTACAACACATATGCTGCCAACTGGAGATCAGTCAAACTTACCCAGATTTGAAGCACATATGTTGTGTACCACCAGCATCAGGGGTTGGTGTAAAACCTACATCTACAGCACATGTCTGGCCCACTGAAGAACTACCTTGGAAGATATGAACTCCTGTGATATAACTTGTTTCAGTAACTTTTTCACTGAAATGAAAATTGAATTATCTTTAATATTCAAAGGTTAACAAACATGAAGTATAGCTATCTTAAAAAGAATTAATTCAATCAGAATTGTCTGGAGACACTTTATAAATATGGCATAATTTTTGGTAGTGCCTTATCAAAAAATCATTGTGACTTGATGTGATTAAATACTTGTATTTTCTTATAAATGTGACACAATTTTTTTCTTTTTTCATTATTTATCATTAATTTCCAGTGAGCTTAAGGGTTATTTGTCCACTATGTAGATTTTCAATACATATTTATATATACAGGTTACACAAATATTCATTTTGCTATGTTAAGTGCACAAATTCTCAATTTGTTATAAAAAAGTTATACATTTACTTAATCTGCCAATTCTCTTAATTTTCATTCATATCCTATCTTACCAGTTATTATTGGATGTCTCATACGTCAGTGGTATGTGACAGGTTTGTCCTGGTTGACAAACAACAACAGAATTCTCACTGACAGTGGGCTCTGTAAACTTTGGCTGGAAATTTATAAACAGAAGTACAGTAGTTTCCAATTATGAGATTGTAAATATGTAGTTGGAATTTGTTAGATTCTTGGAATAATTGAGGAAAATCTCAAATCATGATGACTTGATTGCAAGTGTTTCACTTTTTGCCATTAAAAAATCAGACACAAAAAACATTAAATATCATCAAACGTAACTGCTCTAGAAGAGTCACAGCCAAATCATAAATGTTAAAAGAGCAAGTGAAAAGATAAAACATGTTTACAAATTCTAATTTCTCTACCAATACTGAATATTGAAGTCACATTGAACTGGTAGTAAATGATTTTTTGATAAACTACACATTGATTAGATAGTATCCATCTACCTTCTGAAAAAAGCTAACAAAAAAGCTGACCATGCTGCCATCACCAGATTAGTACCCATTTGTTTTACATTTTTAACATGTCTTCAGTGAGAACAAAAGTGTTGACATTGATGCCTTAACTGTGTCTTGTTGAAAGTGGTCTGATAATTTTTTTAACCGAATTGAAAAATTTGATTCAGGACATTAACTACAATTGGGTTGGATCTTTTAATGTACACCAGAAGGAATACAATACTTACTATCAAACAATGGTAACATATTGATGAAGAAACCACAATTGATTTTTACAAATACAAATGTATAAAATATAGGATATATTCAAAAAATTTATTCAAATATCCTTTTTTCCTAATGGAGTAAGATCTTTGTCAAACATGTTACAATGATAGCTCTTTATTCTTTTTGTTTACAGTATGGAATTTTTCCAAACAGCTTACTTACAGCAATGTCTTTTTAAAGTAAATAAAAGATGAATGAAAATTCATAAAATATTCACAAGTTAGAGTAAATAACATTCATGCATTTTTTATTTGTCACACAATCTGTTACTTTTCCATTATGCTGTGTAAAAAGTATACCTTATTTAAAACATTAGCTTCACCGTTTAAATGTTCCTAAACTTTGTATTCATAAATCTCACTTAGAAATACTTACTGATCCTTGACCTGGAGAATTCTTTTCTGAAATATCAATTTGTACAACCTCAATACCATAGACCTGTGAACATTCAAATCTAACATAACAGGGTAACCATGTACCCTGCTGGAGTTCATTTATGGAAACAAGATATGCCTTAAATGTTTCCTGCTTAACACAGAAGTTATTGTGTCAGAGCAAGAAAGCAATTCAAGGCAATTTTACAACAATTTACATTTCCAAGGGTAATATTTCCCATTAAAATTTCCAAAAAGACTTCATTTTCAACCTTGATACAGACATTGTTTATCTAATATAACAGTTCCCAAATTAGACCGCATACCCAATTTGCATAATTGATTGATTGTTGGTTGCTTAACGTCCAGTGGCAAATATTTCATGCATGTTCAGGACGGCCAATTTGCATAAAAAGTGACAGATATCTTAAAAGGTTTTCTTAGAGACTGTATAATTCGTATTTTTATCATCTATCATTATACACATCTTTAAACATAGCTATAAATTCTTAAAGATACAACAAACAGTTTACTATTTTATAAAATTAAATACCATAATTTATATATCACCAGATGAAGTCTCCCGTGAAAAAGTTAAATTTATGTGCATGTGATGTCCTCAAAGAGTAATTTTTCCTTTTGAAATCTTGGTTAAAAATTATGAAAAAGAAAATATGAATGGAGGTGCACAGTATACCATATATGGTGGAAAGGAATTCTGTCAAGTAATGTTCTATTCCTCAGATCTCTTAAATCATCAGGCTGGTCGAAGCTATAGATGGATAGACAGTTTCAGTTAACATTATATGAGAACTGTGCATTATTAAATAATTCAATTATTACAGTAAACAGGTAAACATAGGCACCTTTATATTGGTTAAAAGGCAACGAATCTTAAAAAACTGACTATTTACTTTCATTAACTTAAAGCCTGTCTTCTATTTCTAAGTACTGTAGTCAGTGCATAAAAATATTCTTATTTGTGAAAGGAAAGTCTTACCGCTTGTTTCAATGTTGTAGCATACTTCATCCATATTAACACTGCAATAAAAAGTACAGTTGCAAATTAGAATTAATTGAAATAGAGGTTCTAAAGAGCCTGTGTCGCTCACCTAGGTCTATGTACATCTTCAACATTGTAGACTACTGTTTTACAGTTTTTCTCTATCTAATTTATTTTTTGCAAAAAAAAACCAAAAGAGGGTAAAATAAAATCGTCATTTCAAGGACAATCACTGTATATCACTCCTATCTACTAACTTTTTTGGCAGAATTTGACCTGATTGTAGATTTTGTCTTGCTGATCATTTTTGTTATTTAAAATTTCTATCTATCTTTTATAGTTTTCAAGAACACCAAAAATTGGTAGAAATCTTCATTAAAGAGCAATAACTGCAATAACCAGTCAAATGAAGAATTTGGCTGTAAGACATATTTGTAGATCTTGTCTTGCTGATCGCTTATGCTGTTAAAAGTTCTATCTAGCTATTGTAGTTTTTTAAGATTTTAGTCAAAAACACCAAAAAAATGGAAAAAATTGTCATTAAAGGGCAATAACTCTAATAAAGACTTAATTGACGGTTTTCGCTATTTGACTTATTTGAAGATCGTGTCTTATCTATTATAGTTTCCAAGATAACAGGCAAAATGAAAAAAATAGTAAAATTCATCATTTTACTGCAATTGTCTGACAGTTTTGACATAAACAGATAATAGGTAGAGCTCAACATTTTGAACATTTCTACCCTGTCAGATTTTCTTTATTTATAGCAGTTTTCAAAATATTATGACAAAACTTACATTTTACCCCTATGTTCTATTTATAGCCAATTTGACCATGTTGGTTGGCAAGCGAGATCATCGGACATATTTTTTTAAACAAGATACCCTAATGATGATTGTGCCCAAGTTTGGTTAAATTTGGCTCAGTAGTTTCAGAGGAGAAGATTTTTGTAAAAGATTACAAAAATTTACGAAAAATTGTTAAAAATTGACTATAAAAGGGCAATAACTCCTTAAGGGGTCAATTGACAATTTTGGTCATGATGACTTATTTGTAGATCTTACTTTGCTGAACATTACTGCTGTTTACAGTTTATTTCTATCTATAATAATATTCAAGATAATAACCAAAAACTGCAAAATTTCCTTAAAATTACCAATTCAAGGGCAGCAACCCAACAACAGGTTGTCTGATTCATCTGAAAATTTCAGGGCAGATAGATCTCAACCTGACACCCATATGTTCTATTTTTAGCCATGTCAGCCATGTTGGTTGACAGGCGGGGTCATCGGACACATTTTCTAAACTAGATACCCTAATGATGATTGTGGCCAAGTTTGGTTTAATTTGGCCCAGTAGTTTCAGAGGAGAAGATTTTTGTAAAAGTTAACGGACGACGACGGACGACAGACGCCAAGTGATGAGATAAGCACACTTGGCCCATTGGGCCAGGTGAGCTAAAACAAGGGTAAAAAGAAATAAAGAGGGTTCAATGTCCCAAGTGACTGTGAGTCAAAAAAGTTGTCTTCTATGTGGACTTAAAATGAATTCAAGAAATATCTAAATTAACCATTAAACTGTATGGAAAAATCGATAATGAGCATGTGAGAAAAATTTGCTTTATTTCATTAATCATGGAACAATGATTACCATATGATTAAATAAGTCAAAATTTTGATTAGAAACTCTTAATTTACGACTTTTTAAACTTATGAACGTTCATCATTTTAATTACCTAGACCATACGGGTATGGTTGAACCATATAAGTATATACACATATGGTCCAAATACTCATACGGTCAAGAACACACTCAAATAATACAGTATCGTTCTTCATTCTGAAAAACAATGCCCTTTTAACATATATTTTATCATTTAGTACCAAATAAAAAAGCTTACTTTTCTGTGTTCTTTGTCTGTACACAAACTCTTCTTTTTCCCAGTTCTGTAGGAGTAACTACCACATCAGTTGTATATGTATTACTACCACTAGGTGTCACTGTGGGAGGAGAAGTAATTATTCCTGGATCAACTTGTCCAAATCCTATCACAGGTCTAAAATCACAAATAACAACTAGAAAAATATTTTTTACTGAAATCTCACCAACTTTACTTTTTAAGTGGTATTTATTAATTTACTATATTTTGTACAAGGATTATGTATGAATTGCTATATTTTGTGCAATGATTACATGTATGTATATATTGCAACACAGGATTTAGGGTACAGACACGCAGCTGGGATTTCAAAAACACTCCCCCTTTCAAATATTGAAGTCTTGTGAAAATCAAGACCCATATGTCTATATTTCAAGACTAAATCATAACCCATTGATATATTTCTGCGACATCTTAATTTGATTTGAAAGGACTATTTAACTTTGTCAATTAAAGTTTCAGCAGATAGATGATTACCACATGGGGTCATATATATCAATTTGATATAACATTTGAGTGGGGTACAGTTTATACAGTCGTCTAATCAAAGGATGAACATTTATGACCCATTAGCATAATATATATTGCTTGGTGAAATTGCAACCCATTCAGCATTGACACATTTAACACATCAAATAAGTGACCCCTTCTAGTTGCACATTTGTGTATACCTTCAAATAGGAAACAAGATTGAAATAAGGTGAACTTTTTTCAAATAGAATCTGTTACTCTCAGGTAATAATATCCATTCCATGAAAATATAACTTACGTATTTCCAGTAGGATCTGTAACTCTCACGTAATAATATCCATTCCATGAAAATATAACTTACATATTTCCAGTAGGATCTGTAACTCTCATTGGTAGATGACAGGATTGATCTAGCACACAATGAATTGTCTCAGGTAAGGACGTTGCTGTAAATCTAGGGGCTCCTTTGGTTTTTTCTGCATTCTAAAATTAAAATATTTTGATATCCCATAATTTATTTTGTCATTGCACAACTATTATTGAAGATTGTCCTATTTCTCAAGGACTGTTAATATTTATAGAATAACTAATTGAGGATTTCAAATATAGAAATATATTTAATGAGTGACTGAACAACACATTAATTGAAGAATGAGCATAGTGCAGGAGTTAATTATCAGGGTTGTTTGGTCACGAGTGAATATTTTTTTATATTAGATTACTTCCATTAGTTATTCTTTTTATTACATTGACCCTGGGCTTTTCAATGTAAAAAGTACAAAATACAAGAAACTATTCTTTTTCAACACTTTGTTTTAACATAACATCAGTGATAATGTCTTGACAACACCCATTGTTTTATAATGTCAGATGAGTGAAATTATCAGATTTATTTCACATGAAATTATCAGTTTTTATTTAACTGGGACATCACAGTATTTCATTGCTACCAAGGTAATATTAGAGAGTAATTACCACTGAAGGCACAGTAAATTATTAGTGTGTTGTAGAATCAGGTTTGTTGACAGGTATTACAGGAACAAAGTTAACTTAGAAATTTCCCAAGGTATCTATAGTACTTACTGGAATTTCTTCCTCTGTGAATGGTGTCACTGAATTGTCTTTTTCTGTAAGAAATATTTACAAAATTGAATGCAGTTGTCATTTTTTTTTTTTTAGTGTAAAAGTTTGTCTTTCTTTATTTGTTTTATAATGAAAGTTATTTTGTATAGTTGCTGCTATCACCTTAATAATTTTACCAGCTGGTCTTGGGAGAAGGAAGAGACAATGAAGTGGCCTGCCGCTGACCAGCTGGTCTTGGGAGAAGGAAGAGACAATGAAGTGGCCTGCCGCTGACAAGCTGGTCTTGGGAGAAGGAAGAGACAATGAAGTGGCCTGCCGCTGACCAACTGGTCTTGGGAGAAGGAAGAGACAATGAAGTGGCCTGCCGCTGACAAGCTGGTCTTGGGAGAAGGAAGAGACAATGAAGTGGCCTGCCACTGACAAGCTGGTCTTGGGAGTAGAAAGCAACAGTGAAGTGGCCTGCCGCTGACAAGCTGATCTGGGGGGTAGGAAGAGACAATGAAGTGGTCTGGGGAGAAGGAAGAGACAATGAAGTGGCCTGCCGCTGACAAGCTGATCTGGGGAGTAGGAAGAGACAATGAAGTGGCCTGCCGCTGACAAGCTGGTCTTGGGAGTAGAAAGCAACAGTGAAGTGGCCTGCCACTGACCAGCTGGTCTTGGGAGAAGGAAGAGACAATGAAGTGGTCTGCAGCTGACCAGCTGGTCTGGGGAGTAGGAAGCAACAGTGAAGTGGTCTGCCACTGACAAGCTGGTCTTGGGAGAAGGAAGAGACAGTTAAGTGGTCTGTTAATGACCTGCTGGTCTTGGGAGAAGGAAGAGACAGTTAAGTGGTCTGTTGCTGACCTGCTGGTCTTGGGAGAAGGAAGAGACAGTTAAGTGGTCTGTTGCTGACCTGCTGGTCTTGGGAGAAGGAAGAGACAGTTAAGTGGTCTGTTGCGGACTTGCTGGTCTATCTCTTCATCTTTATCTACCTCCTTACGAAAACATTCATGTAAATTGATTTTTATACTCCTCTGTTACTCAAGTAGCCAAGAGCAATTACACGTACTAAAACCCATAACTTTATCTATCTTTTTATAGCAAAACTGTTTTAAACTCCATACAAATTGATACTAACTGTTCTGACATCTGTTCCCTGAGTAGCCTAAGGGACAAACACAGACTGCTATCCCTTCATAGTTGTCAACACTCTTACAAATACCTCCATTTAAACATTCCACTGGCTTGCAAGCATCACCTAAAGTAAATGTAAATTAGACATGATTAAGTTCCAGCAACATGTTTGATAGTTTATGAATATATATTTTTCTATTGTAAATATTTGCCATGTTTTATGCTAATGGGTAAAAATACAGTGTTAGAGTCTAAACCATTCATTTCATCCTTATCAATTTTTAATGTATAAGCCATTCTATAAGTGTTTTTTAAAAAGGGGGAAAACATCTAAAATTAAAGAACCTTTATGAGCACGCTTACATACCCCATGCCCCCATATTTTCACTGGGCATACAAAATTCACCAGATTCCTAAGTTCAAAAACTCATAACTCCTACAAAAGTCAACTGATAAACAATTCTTGTTGATATGCACATCTACATATTATGTCCTCATTAACTGCAAAGTTTCATGAAATTCTGTTGTGTGGTTTCAGAGGGTTTGCGCTGACAAACTGTTGCAGTAGTATATTTAGATCAAAATTCTAAGTTACGCAACAAAGTTGTGTGGGGGTATAAATAGTTGTGGTTTATGGATTTACAACATTACTTGTACCATTAACTTTGATGCTACTGGGAATGTTTACACCCCACCTAAACTTTGAATGATGAAAAACCCAAAGGTGAAAGTTATGAGCCTATGATTAAATCATATAATATACCTAAATCTTGCTTTTTCGATTTTGTCAAGGCAAGACAAAATGAAACATATACAGTCGAACCTCAATAAGTCAAAGTTGGAGGGACATGACATAACTATTTGACTCATTCAAGGTTTCACTCATCTGAGGTCGCAAGTTCATCATGTTGTACATATTCAATATTGTACCTTGTGTTGTCAGCCTGATATAAAATGGTTGAAAACATATATAATATTTAAATCCAATTGCATCGACAGTACATGCAGTATCAAAAAATAATTATTTCATTAAAACATGAGACTGAATAGACTGACACATCTGATGTTTACAAAGATATGGAAATATAAAGTACAGAAGTACTTGTGAAACGAAACAAATCGTTAAAAGAGCAGTAACTCCAATAAGGGGTCATCAGACGATTTCAACCATGCAGACTTATTTGTAGATCATTTTTGCTATAAGTTTCTCTCTTTCTAATATAACTTTCAAGATAATAGGCAAAGATTTAAAAAGTTGGTAAAATTCGTCATTTAAGGGCATTAATTCCTATATAAAGTCTTCTGACAGTTTAGAAGTAAATGGGCAATAGGTAGATCTCATCATTCCAAACATATTTACCCTTGTCAGATTTTCTCTATTTATAGTGGTTTTCAAGATAATAGACAAAACTTGCATTTTACCCCTATGTTCTATTTTTAGCCATGTCTGCCATCTTGATTGGCAGGCGGGGTCATCGGACACATTTTTTAAAACTACATACTCTCATGATGATTGTGGCCAAGTTTGGTTAAATTTGGATCAGTAGTTTCAGAGAAGATTTTTGTAAAAGTTAGCGACTGACGACAACGTGTGCTGGATGACAAGCGATGAGAAAAGCTCACTTGGCCCTTTGGGGAAGGTGAGCTGAAAAAGATGAAAATATTCTGTAGAAATTTTTAACAGAATAAAAGTATCTTGAGAAACAAAATCAATACACAAAAGAATCTGAAAGCTAGAATAAAGTATTTATATGTCCAAAGATATTTTTGTTTTTGTTCCTAACAACAAGTGTACCTCTTTTAACAATTACTTTGTAACATCTTGTATCACTTTGACTTCTTGAACTAAAATAAAAAAATATGAGAAAAACATGATTAATTTTCACAAGTTGATTCAACCCCTGGTGTAAAAATCTGCAAGAAAGTGTTTTTAAATTGTAAGATTATTCCAGGTTTTAGCCAGCTTAGCTGTATAAATAAGATTTCTAAGGTGCGTTCCCACACCATTGGACTAAAAATGAAATTAATATTTGAAGATGTTTAATTATGAGTGAGGTGTTGATCTGTGCATGTTTGCTATTGTTGTCAGATGTTAAAAATATTCAAATTTATGAAAAAAATCAGTCATTATTATGATTTTCATAGTCAAAGCGAGCAATAATGATCTCATATATCTTACAGTAAAGGATATCACTTCTAATGAAATGTGGAAAAGAAACTCAACATAAAGCATAAATCACAGGACTGTCAACGACAGCATCAAGTAATTTTTGTCTCATTCTGTCAATATTTGTTGTGTGGAAGACAAGAACTAACATTATACCTTTTCTCAATTGTGACACAGACTTCTTTCCTTCCAGCCTCTGTTGTACTGGGTTTAATAGCTACATCTGTTGTACACTTTATTTTAGAATTAGCAGTTGACTCTTTTGGATCAAACACATAAACGTCTGATATTTTGTCTCCTTGAACACTGGGGTTGGTATTTTTAATGTTTGGACTAAAAAAGAAAATTCTATGTTATGAAGAAAACCAACAATCAAGAATTCTGAACCATTATTATTTAATAAATCTACACAATCTTTGATATTTGCATAATTTTTCCTCTCTCTTCAGAGCTATCAGTATCTTTTGTTTGCAATGTCTACCTTCAATGATTTTATACTAAGAACTTTTCTAACTCTAGAAACTAAACTTATTTAAAATCTCTTTTGACAAAAATTCTTCCTATAAACTTGCTATAAATGTTGATATTTTGACTTACCACACTCCTCCTTGTTGAGAAGTCTCCACCATGAGATGGCAAACAACACCTGTTTCACAAAATACTTCAGACTTACCACACTCCTCCTTGTTTAGAAGTCTCCACCATGAGATGGCAAACAACACCTGTTTCACAAAATACTTCAGACTTACCACACTCCTCCTTGTTTAGAAGTCTCCACCATGAGATGGCAAACAACACCTGTTTCACAAAATACTTCAGACTTACCACACTCCTCCTTGTTTAGAAGTCTCCACCATGAGATGGCAAACAACACCTGTTTCACAAAATACTTCAGACTTACCACACTCCTCCTTGTTTAGAAGTCTCCACCATGAGATGGCACACAACACATGTTTCAAAATTTACTTCAGACTTACCACACCCCTCCCTGTTGAGAAGTCTCCACTATAAGATGGCAAACAACACCTGTTTCACAATATACTTCAGAATTTGGTCCAAGAGAGTTTTCTGTAAATTTTGACCCATTCTAAGAAAACAAAGATAAAAGAAAATCAAAAAGGATAACTCATCCTGAATGTACTTAAATCTATATTATAGATTATAATAGCAAAGAATCTTCAAGTTTAGAAATTCTTTCATATTACTTCTTTGTTAATAATGTTTTATGTTTAACTATTTTACTTTCAATAATGCCCACATTCCTAATAACTGTTACTACACTTTTACAAGGTAACAAGACTTTTTATTTCATTCTATAATGATTTTCTTTTTTCATTCTTTAATATTTTTCTGTATGCATTAATCATAAAATTTCTTGGGGTTGTTATGTAATAAAGATATAGATCTGATGGGGTGTCAAGAGGTCCTTAAAATCATGATGGATATTATTACAAGTTTTTTTTTAAAGAAATCTTTGAAAAAACTATACTGGTCCGGTACCAGTTACCTTCGAAATTTGTAGTTTTTCTCAAATATTTTTTTACAGGCACTCCAGTTGAAAATATTCTTTTAACATAAAAAAGGTAACCAAAAATTAGGTTAAACACCACATACTTTGTTATACTGGTGCCATGAAATTTTATGGTTACGAGGACCAGTTACCATCATTTAAGAATCTACTCACTAAATGATAGACATTTCCACTTTGAATGAGTATTTATGTCATATAATGTTTTTCTGTGGTAAGACGAGAAGGTTTTTTGCTAAATTAACCAAGTGCAAAGTCATAAAGTCTGCATATATTCTTTATCTTTTTTTCCTTTCGCAAAGTCTGAACAGGTCATAAATTATGTTACTTGAGATCAATAAAATATACTGTAAATGATTTTTAAATTTATGAATCTGTCCTTAATTTTATAATAGAAATGCGTGTTCTGAAGATGGCTTGGATATATAATAGATTTGAAAACAGTAAGCTTTCTCAAATCGAGGATGCCATTAAGTAATGACGTTATATCCCTGCATGTGTATCTTCCCACAACGTGTTATAAAAACGAAAAAAACTTGGAATTTCATTTTCTTAATCGGATCAAACAAAGAAGGTTTTTAAATATGAAGCAAAAATGCAAGGCATCCATTATTATGAAAAATGCCTAGTGACGGTAACTGGTCCTCAACCAGTAAAGAATTTTGATTTTTTTTTATTGTAAGAGATTGGTTAAAAAAAGGTTAACACAAAACCTTCCTTGCCCACATATTTAATTACAGAAAAGCCTTTAGAATCAAACTTACCTGAGATGGTGCTGGACCTTAAACATAAAAACACAATTTTAGAGCATAAAAAAACAGTCTTGTTAATCTTCAATATATTAATTTAGACAAGAGTGCACACGCTGAAATGTCTCGCCTGTTTTACTGAGCATTGATTTTATGTTGAAAGTCTTAAAGATAAAGGTTTTACTACAAATATAACATAAACTTAACAGATTCATAGATCCATGACAATGAGGTCAAGGTCAGATAAAAACTGTCACACAGACATGTACACATTACAATTATTTCATACACCAAATATAGTTGACCCATTGCTTATGGTAATTGAAAAACAGACCAAAACTCAAAAACTTAACGTTAACCAATGAACGATGAAAATGAGGTCAAGGACAGATGATACTGACTAGACAGACATGTACACCTTCCAATCATTCCATACACCAATTATAGTTGACCTATTGCTATTAGTATTTGAAGAACAGACCAAAACACAAAAACTTAACAATGGCTATTGAACCATGAAAATGAGGTCAAGGTCAGATGACACCAGCTAGACAGACATGTACACCTTACAATCATTCCATAAACCAAATATAGTTGACCTAATGCTTACAGTACTTGAAAAATTGACCAAACACAAAAAATTAAAATTGACCAATGAACCATGAAAATGAGGTCAAGGTCAGATGAAACCTGCCAATCTGACATGTACCCCTTACAATCATTCCATACACAACATATAGTTGACCTGCTGCTTGTAGTATCTGAGAAGCGGACCTTATCACGAAACTGTAACCTTGATCACTAATCCATGAATTGAGGTCGAGGTCAGGTTAACCCTGTCTGATGGACATGTAAATGTTGCAAGGAACCCATATATCGAATATAGTTAACCTATTACTCATAGTAAGTGAGAAATTCACATGACAAAAAAACTGTAATTTTTTTTCAAGCAGTCACTGAACCATGAAAATGAGGTCAAGGACAATGGGCATATGCCAAATAGTTTACGCCGCTGCCGTAGCATAGTAATATCTATGTCTCACATACTGCGAGACAAAAACTAAACAAGAGTGCACATGCTGAAATGTCATGACTGTTTTACTGATCAAATTTGATGTTGAAAGTCATGATTACAGGTAACACATAAACTTAACATCAATTAGGAGGTGAAGGTCAGATGAGCCATATCAGATAATTATTTACACCTTACAATCATTCGATACACAAAATAAAGTCGACCTATTGCTTACAGTATCTGAGAAATGGAATTTACCATGAAAACCTAATACTGAACAACAAACCCTGAAAATCAGATCAAGGACAGATGAAAACTGCCAGACAGCCATGTACAACTTTAAATCCTTCTGTATACCAAATAAAATTGACCCATTGCTTATAGTATCTGAGAAACAGATTTGACAAAGAAAAAACCTTGATCACTTATCCACGAAATGAACCCTGCCTGTGAGGTAAAGAACAAATAGCAATACCAGACGAAAACTTAGTAACATATGCATCTGTCTACAAGATATGAAGTATCCAGGTCTTTTACTTTCTATAAAGCTTTATCTTATGCAGATGTTGGATTAGCAGCCCTTTGTCTTGCATTCTGTAACAATTGTCATAAGCAAGACAAAAATATTAACTATCACATTGAACAATGTTCATAATCTTTTTTAGGAAGACATTATTTTTAACATATTTGTGTAGTTGAGTTGTTGTCTCAATGATGTATACTCCTTGTTCAATTTCTTTGTAATTATTGTAAACTTGCCTGTGTATGATAGCTAGTTTTTAAGCCCAAAGGTGTTAAATATGTGGTTCTATTCAGGTACCATGTGAGATAAAATTTTCAGCAGTTGCCCAGAGTCCATTGAGAAACAGCTTCTCAAGAGTAAAAATCTCAATTTTCAAACACTGAAAATCTGATGAAATTCAATTCTTGGAAACATGATAAAATAATTCTGTAGTGATTTTTTTATTGCATATCTTAATTGTGTTCCATACTTTGAGGCCCATTAGGGGGTTTTGAACTATAAATCATATTAAGTATTTTTATTCAATAAAAAAATACTTGTTTTTCTCTTCTAAAATACCTTAAGCTTGTTATTAAAGAGGGGCGTAAAGGGGGGGTATCTGCACGGAAGAATGCGAAATAAAATTGCCATTTCACTATGAATGAACAATTAAAAATTTCTTGCACGTTGATCTTTTTACCGATTTTACGAAACACGGTGAATAACGAACCTTTTTCACGGCTGCACGTGAAATAAAAATGGCAAAACACGTTGCACGAAAATAACCCTTTACCACCCTCATTAAAGTTAATCCTCATGTATATTCTCAGATTAATACATACCAGACTTGAATTCAATATTGTAACACAATGTATCCTTTTCTTGCCTGAAATATCAGGAAAAGATTTTAAATACATTATTTTTTATTTTATTTTACATATTCACACTCGACTGTTTAAATCCAGCTAACATAGATGAAACAAGACCAATACAGTGTCTGAACTTGTGTTGTAGCGTCGTGAATTAAAGAGCAGTCTTCAGCACTATAAAGAATGGAAATGTTTATGAATTTCATACAACCAATAACAATAAAATGTATAAATATCGTAGCTCCAATGAGTTAACAAAATTCTCAAGACAGTAATAATGGGTATATTTAGGCCACAAATACAGTGTGAATCTAGAAGGAAAACTATTTAGAGTTAAAGATGACACAAAGTAAGTACACTGTATATCATTCTTTGACAAAAATAACTCATTTTCACACAAGGGAAAACTGACAAAAAAATTGAAATCATTCCAAAATGTGAGGTGCACATTTTTTATCTGTGCACAATCCCTATGCAAGTCTAAATACTGTTGAAGACAAATGTTGGGAGTTCCAAATGACACAAACTAGGTACCTACTATATGTTTATATTGAAAGAAGGACAGATGGAGTCTAGTAATTACTTGATGTGATCTTGCCACTCCTGATGCAAATACATCGCTGTTTGCTCAAAAATGTAATGCCATTCTCTATGAAGGCCCCTTACTTATGGCCACAATTTTCAAACTGTTCATTGATAATTATATTCAACTATGTGATTTGTACTTTTCTTTTCAAACTAAGTAGTTTCCCCCTTTTTCAGAAATATCACCAATTTTCTGTTCACTACAAATAGCAAAAAGAAATTTTCATTAATGATATTTACCCTGACTCAATAACAGCAACACATTTTGTCAGATTTGTTGGGTTGGTAGACTGTATTTGTACTACAGCTTGTGATATGTTGGTGCCTGGTATAGGTGTAAGTGTCAAGTCTTTTGGTGGTACTTTAACTTTTACTTTTGTACTGAAACATAAAATAAAATCTTTCTACAGCAAAACAAACGTGCATAGAAATATCAATATCTGTCTTAGCTGAATATTGGACACCTATGTAACACATTTAGGCTGAGATTGAAGTATTTTTACTATAACAAGAGGCTCTCAAGAGCCTGAATCGCTCACATGTAATTTTTTCCTTAAATCTTTCATCAATGATTATTTTTGCTTTTCAATATATATTAATGAGTGGCTTAAAAATGCCATTTAAATGTTCTTTGTATCTGTCATATTTTCTTTAAAAGCAAAAAAATGCATTTTACCCCTATGTTCCATTTTAGCCATAGTGGCTATGTTTCTTGACGTACAAGGAAATAAAATACCAAATTTATACTAGATTCTCTGAAACTCATTCAGCCCAAGTTTGGCTGAAACAGATTCAGCAGTTTCAAAGGAAAAGATTTTTTAAAGTAAGCAAACTAGATGAACAAATTGTGAAAAATTGTCTTTATAGGGCAATAACTCCTTAAGGGGTCAATTGAAAATTTTAGTCATTAAACTTATTTGTAGATCTTACTTTGCTGAACATTTTTGCTGTTTACAGTTTATCTTAATCTATAATAATATTCAAGATAATAATTGAAAAATGCAAAATTTTCTTAAAATTATCAACAGCAATAACCTAAAAATCAGATACCCGATTTGGCTGATAATTTCAAGGCAGGTAGACATTGACCTAATGAATTCTTTAACTTCTGATCTGATTTGCTCTAAAGGCTTTAGTTTTTGAGATACAAGTCAAAAACTGCATTTTACCCTATGTTCTATTTTTAGCCATGGCGGCCATGTAATTTGACGAAACAGAAAATAAAACACAAACTTTATTCTAGATACCCTAAGGATCATTCAGCTTAAGTTTGGTTGGAATTGGTTCAGTAGTTTCAGAGAAGAAGATTTTTTAAAGTTAGAAAACATGATAACAAATTGTGTAAAATTGTCCTTAAAGGGCAATAACTCCTGAAGGGGTCAATTGACAATTTTGGTCGTGAAAATTATTTGTAGATCTTACTTTGCTGAACATTTTTGCTTTGTACAGTTTATCTTTATCTATAAAAATATTCAAGATAATAACCAAAAACTGCAAAATTTCCTTAAAATTACCAATTTAGTGGCAGCAACCCAACAATGGGTTGTTAGATTCATCTGAAAATTTTAAGCCTGATAGAACTGACCTAATGAACATTTATACTCTATGTCAGATTTGCTCTAAATGCTTTAGTTTTTGAGATATAAGCCAAAAACTGCATTTTATCGCTAAGTTCTATTTTTAGTCATGGCGGCCATGTTTTTGGAAGAAACAGTAAATAAAACACAAACTTTATTCTAGATACCCTAAGGATCATTCAGCTTAAGTTTGGTTGGAATTGGTTCAGTAGTTTCAGAGGAGAAGATGTTGGAAATAGTTTACACTGGACGGACGACGACGATGGACTAGAGGCTCTCAAGAGCCTGTGTCGCTCACCTGTATTTACTGATGCTTTGGAAATCATGTAAAATAAGGTTAAAATCATAATTAAAAGTATTAGATATTAGATATTATTATGATATCTAAGATAATAACAAAAAACTGCAAAATTTTTGTAAAATTACTAACTCAGGGGCAGCAACCCAACAACGGGTTGTCGGATTAGTCTGAAAATTTCAGGGCAGATAAATCTAAATCTGATGAACATTTTTGCCACCTGTCAGATTTGCTCTAAATGCTTTAGTTTCAGAGATATAAACCAAAAACTGCATTTTACCCCTATGTTCTATTTTTAACCAAGTCGGCCATGATGGTTGGAAGGCGGGGTCATCAGACAAATTTTTTAAACTAGATACCATAATAATGATTATGGCCAAGTATGGTTACATTTGTCTCAGTAGTTTCAGAGAAGAAGATTTTTGTAAAAGATTACAAAAATTTACAAAAAATTGTTAAAAATTGACTATTAAGGGCAATTACTCCTAAAGGGGTCGACTGACAATTTTGGTCATGACAACTTATTTGTAGATCTTACTTTGCTGAACATTATTGCTGTTTACAGTTTATCTCTATCTATAATAATATTCAAGATAATAACCAAAAACTGCAAAAATTTCCTTAAAATTACCAATTCAGGGGCAGCAACCCAACAACCGGTTGTCGGATTTGTCTGAAAATTTTAGAGCAGATAGATCTTGACCTGATAATTAGTTTTGCCCAAGTCAGATTTACTCTAAATGCTTTGGTTTCAGAGATATAAGCCAAAATCTACATTTTACCCCTATGTTCTATTTTTAGCCATGGCGGCCATCTTGGTTGGTTGGCGGGGTCAAAGGACACATTTTTAAACTAGATACCCTAATGATGATTGTGGCCAAGTTTGGTTAAATTTGGCCCAGTGGTTTCAGAGGAGAAGATTTTTGTAAAAAGCTAACTAAGACGGATTACGACGACGCTGACGACGGACGCCAAGTGATGAGAAAAGCTCACTTGGCCCTTCTGGCCAGGTGAGCTAAAAAAAGGATAATTTAGCTAGATAATTCAGGTTTTACTGTATATATTAGTCTAGACAGGAATAAAATATTTTCAATTTCAGAAAGGTGTAAGTGTATTTTCAGTGAAGACATGGTTTGTTTTCAGTTTGGATAAAGGGTAACTTTATTTTCAGTTAAGACAGGGATCATTTTTAGTTTGAATAATGGATCACTGTGGATGGAGGGTCACTATTTTTCAGTTTGGATAGAAAATCACTTTTGCTCAGTTTGGATATAAGGTCAATATATTTTCAGTATGGAAATGAGTAAATGTATTTTCAGCTTAAGCATGGGTCATGGTAGTTTTAAGAGGCTACAGCTTTTTCAGTTTAGTAAGGGGTCCCTGTTTTTCTATCTCACTCAAGACAGGGTCACTGTATGGTCAGTTGAGACAGGGGTAAATGTCTTTGAATTAAAATAGGGTCAAAGTATTTTCACTTTAGTCAGGGGTCAATGCAAGAGTCCAGAAATGTCATAATTCAAGACATGACCAATTCTACATGGTCCTTGTCCTTGACCAAAATGCAACATTTTTTTGGATTTAGATCAAGAATTTTTGAATGAAAATTTATGCTGATTGGACATAATTATCAAGGCCCTTCTGTCAGATATTGTGTTTTTCGTTACAAGTTACAAAATCTTGAATTCAATTCTTTTCTTGTAATAAAACATCCACTCAGTATTTTATGATAACCTACAGGGTCAACAACGAACTTGTTGATATCGGGTAAATGCTCGCTTGTCATGTTTACCTGTGTTAGACCTGACAGCAGAAAATATTGACCAAGTACAGACAATAGACTTTATTATGAAATAAAATTTCAGCAAAGGCTATCGATAATATAAATTAAAGCATTCTATACAATTTAGTTAAAAAAGAACTTGAGGTTCAGTGAAACATGCCCTTATAAAAATAAGGAGATGTGGTATGATTGCCAATGAGACAACTATCCACCAAAGTTCAAATGAAGTGGATTTAAGCAATTATAGGCATACCGTATAGTCAGCTACAGAAGGCCCCAACAAGAAAAATATGAAACAATTCAATTGAGAAAAGTAACGGCTTAATTTGTAACAAAACAATTTACGAAAAACAAATATGAAAGACATGAACAAATGACAACCTGACTTGGGACAGCCATTCATATTCAGTATGCATTTTGCATGCGTGCAAGTGTCCTCCGCTTTAAGTACAATTAAGATTAGACATTTTATGAGCATAAATATCAAGCCTAAAACGCTTCGATTTACCGCCATTTGATAGCCAGAAGAAAAGTCTGTATCATAAATCTCATTTCATTCAAAATTTATAATCAGCTTCAAAACTTCGGGTTTCCCCAAAATGAAAGCAGCATGATTAATTCCTAAGAAATTTGCAGTTATAAGTCATTAAAATCATTGTAGTTTTAGACTGCTACAATCCACATAGTCATCTTAAACACTTTTACAAAAAAAAGGTATGAAATTTTATGCAATTCATACAGCAAACCATTTATATTGTTGATGTTTGGTATGAATTTGACAGTTTGAAATGAATAAATTCCTACTTTCTAGTCCAAAACAAATGACTGAAATTGTGGGCAAAAATTTCCAGACCTTTGGTCACTGTATTTTCAGTTTGGACAGGGTTCACTTTTGTATGTTCAGTTTATAAAGGGTTCAATGTATTTTCAGTTAAGACAGGGTCAAAGTATTTTCAATTTAGACAAGGGTCATTATATTAACAGTTTTGTTCATTATTGACACATCTAATGTAAACAATTTTGTATTTGACATACATTTTCAGGTAAATATCCCATTATCATCTTTGATTATCAAGCTCATCACTACATACTTAAATATGGACATGTCTACTTTACAAGCTCAATTCTACAATCACCATAACATATATATGTTATTCACCATAACATATATATGTTATTTCTTTATTCTTATTGGTGTAACATACATAGACCTACACTTGAATACAGCACTGACCTCATGTCTGGGTAAGCTGTCACTCCTGGGACTCAATATTTTCATTTCAAGCACATATAATTATTATAACCAGAATTCACTATATTGATAAATTATATTGCTGATGTAACAAATACTTAGTATATCTAAAAGTTACCTTTGTCCACCATTACTGTTCACAGCTACTGGTATCCCACATGGCTGTCTGGTATAACAAACAATCTTTTTCGGTTTGACTGTGTCCACAAAACCAGGCTGTCAAACATTATAAATATCATTTTTATAAGTTTTTATGTATTATTATTACCTAAAACACTGTTGAGGAGTTAGGCAGACAAAAAGTACACAGTATGCTCACAATAGGACAAAAATAAATAAGTTCATAAATAATTTGCTAAAACACTGAGATGCAAAAACAAATCCACATTATTCCAATAAAGTTTGAAAGTTTCACATCCATCCTGTTCATTCAGGTTTAAAGCTTTCAATGTATTTGACCTAAGCTTGGACTTGTAAAAGCTTCTATAAAACAAAAGTTTTATGGTATATTTTATTATTATTTAAACCTACCTTTCCACTCACAGTATGTCCTGTGATTAAATTCTTTGTATCTGAAAATATACTTTTTACAGAAGCATGTAATATAAAGCTAAGTTTTCTAAGAGATTTAACACAAAAAATCTGCTTTCTTCTAAATTAAACGACAAAATGTATGTTTTAAAACTTTCCATACTATTTGATGGCTTCTTTTCAGCTCACATGATATGTGGTATGTTCTTATGATAGAAGGCACACAAGGTAGATATTGTACCACATGGGTCCAATTATTAAGGTCTTTTAATAAATATTGACAGTTTTGGTGTAGAATATGATGTCAGTAGGCCATAATACAGCAATATTTGAGAGGAAGGTCCCATGCAGCTGTTGTTTATATATTATCTTTATTTCATGTTTAAATTGTGTTATCCTTCAAGACAATTAGAAATTTCAAGGACAAGAGAAGTCAAATGACACAAACGTTTATCATAAGTTACTTAATTATCTGATATTATGCGATAGTCTATACAAACCTTGATCACATGTTTTTCCTGTTGTTCCTATGTGACATTTACATTCAACATCATCATCCACTGTTGAGACACAATCCCCTGTATGGCACATTGCAGTGTGACATGGATTTGCATCGTTTAATGATGGATCAATTTTGAAACATCTCAGTTCTCCATCACTGCAATTTAAAGTAATGGTTTGTTTAACAAATAAACTGTTTGTAGCACAAAAAGTTTGGAGCTGAAATTGGTTATGCTTTGGATGTGGGTTGAAGTCCAAAGTTGTAATACAGCCAAAATTGAAAAAAAAAAAATAGTTGTATTATTTTGCTGAATGGTCTTCTGCAAACTGCCTTACCAAGACCTGTATTCCTTACAAAGCTTAGTATTTTTGTCGACCACTTGTTCACTTCAGCCAACTGACTATGTAGGCTTCTACAAGCTACAAAAACCACCATCCCTGAGTCCTGCAGGTCATTTACATTAGCTTACTTAAATTAAATCAGTAAGCATCAATAACAAGGTATAGTAATATTTACTTATCTTTGCAAATAAAGGAAAATCAGACATTTCCTAACATTCTGCATAGTAAGAAAAAAAAAGACCTTAAACAGAACAAATAAATGGAGAATTGGTTCATGGGACACAGATGATGCCCCCGTTTACATATAACGTTATAAAGGGTCATAACTAGAGAACTATAAAAGTGACGCTACCCAAATTCTAACTCGATCAGTGTTTTAAGGTAAAAAGCATTATGTATAAGTTTCATAACATTTGGTTGAGGCAAACAGAACGAAAAATTCAGCAATTTTTCAATTTATAAAGGGGCATAACTCTTGGATTTGTACTGACATGAGCAACACGAAGGGCACCACATGTGGAGCAGGATCTATTTGTACTGAAATGAACAACACGAAGGGCACCACATGTGGAGCAGGATCTGCCTACCCTTCCGAAGCACCCGAGATCAACCCCTTTTTTTGGTGTGGTTCATGTTGCTCAGTCTTTAGTTTTCTATGTTGTGTTTTGTGTACTTTTGTTTGTTTGTTTTTTTCTTTTTCCCCATGGTGTTGTCAGTTTATTTTCGACTTGTGAGTTTGAATGTCCCTTTTGTATCCCTCGCCTCTCTTTTTCTAGAACACTAACAGTGATGCCACCAAAATTCAAACTTGATCTGTGTTTTGTGCTAATAAGCATTGTGTATTAGTTCATAACATTTGGTTGAGGCAAACTAAAGTTAGAGAAGGGAACTAATTTTGGGACGTACAGACGGACAAGGATAACACTTATGCCCCCTTCAACAAAGCATAAAGTCAAGACAACAATTGAAAAGGTTCATGATTTGGGATCTAAGATTAAATAAGAATATAGAACCTAGGAAAAGATTTTTTCCTTTGGGTTTCCAACAGGCTGTCTTGACTTAAATCTGCCATTGTAGGTATATAGACAAAACATATGTCTCAAATAGGCCAGAGTATAAGCAGTAAATGGAACAAGAAATGATTGTAACAGGATGCTGTTACGAAGTCTCCCAAACGAAGCTCCCATAATTCGTAATTCCCATGATCGCCTGACATTGAGCAAAGTCCAGTGAAAATTGGTTTGGTCCAGTAAAGTTATATGCATTAGTGATGCCTGGGGACTAACCCTGTATATCATTCAAATCATCTTGGCATGACAAACCAGAATATATATGGTTTAGGGGTGGGGATCTCGACCATTTACAAGATATAAGAACTTTCTCAAATGGCAGGGGGTTGGGATGACCCCAGGGGACTAACCCTGTATATCATTCAAACCATCTTAGCATGACAAACCAGAATATATATGGTTTAGGGGTGGGGATCTCGACCATTTACAAGATATTAGAACTTTCTCAAATGGCAGGGGGTCAGGATGACCCCTGGGGACTAACCCTGTATATCATTCAAACCATCTTAGCATGACAAACAAGAATATATATGGTCAAGGGGTGGGGATCTTGACCACTTACAAGATATTAGAACTTTCTTAAATGGCATAGGGTGGGGGTGACCCCTGGGTACTAACCCTGTATTTCATTTGATTTGCTTTATCATGACAAACCAGAATAAATATGGTTTAGGGGTGGGGATCTCGACCATTTACAAGATATTAGAACTTTCTCAAATGGCAGGGGGTCGGGATGACCCCTGGGGACTAACCCTGTATATCATTCAAACCATCTTAGCATGACAAACCAGAATATATATGGTTTAGGGGTGGGGATCTTGACCACTTACAAGGTATTAGAACTTTCTTAAATGGCATGGGGTGGGGAGGACCCTTGGGGACTAACCCTGTATTTCATTTCATGTGCTTTATCATGAAAAACCAGAATATATATGGTTTAGGGGTGGGGATCTCGACCATTTACAAGATATTAGAACTTTCTCAAAAGGCAGGGGGTCGGAATGACCCCTGTGGACTAACCCTGTATATCATTCAAACCATCTTATCATGAAAAACCAGAATATATATGGTTTAGGGGTTGGGATCTCGACCATTTACATGATATTAGAACTTTCTCAAATGGCAGGGGGTCGGGATGACCCCTGGGGACTAACCCTGTATATCATTCAAACCATCTTAGCATGACAAACCAGAATATATATGGTTTAGGGGTGGGGATCTTGACCACTTACAAGGTATTAGAACTTTCTTAAATGGCATGGGGTGGGGGTGACCCCTGGGGACTAACCCTGTATTTCATTTAATGTGCTTTATCATGACAAACCAGAATATATATGGTTTAGGGGTGGGGATCTCGACCATTTACAAGATATTAGAACTTTCTCAAATGGCAGGGGGTCGGAATGACCCCTGGGGACTAACCCTGTATATCATTCAAACCATCTTAGCATGACAAACCAGAATATATATGGTTTAGGGGTGGGGATCTCGACCATTTACAAGATATTAGAACTTTCTCAAATGGCAGGGGGTCGGGATGACCCCTGGGGATTAACCCTGTATGTCATTCAAACCATCTTAGCATGACAAACCAGAATATATATGGTTTAGGGGTGGGGATCTCGACCATTTACAAGATATTAGAACTTTCTCAAATGGCAGGGGGTCGGGATGACCCCTGGGGACTAACCCTGTATATCATTCAAACCATCTTAGCATGACAAACCAGAATATATATGGTTTAGGGGTGGGGATCTTGACCACTTACAAGGTATTAGAACTTTCTTAAATAGCAGGGGGCGGGGGTGACCCCTGGGGACTAACCCTGTATTTCATTTAATGGGTTTTATCATTTAGAACATTTTCAATTAAAAAGATTGTGTCTATCACAAACGGTTTTCAATTTATAATCATTTGAAAATTTAAAAAAATAAAACCCCATAGGGTTCTATAGTAAAACCCTCTTTTGTTTTTGCCCCTCAAAGTACCCCTTTATAAACCCCATTGCACAAACAAAACCCTGATTGCACCACTAGACATGTTAGTCTAACATACTGTGAAACCCTAAGTTAATCTGACAAGCGGTTTTGGAGAACGGGTGCGGACAAGTTCAAATTTAAAAGCGGCGGAAGAGGAAGAGGAAGAAGAATAATAATAATAATAAGAACTGAGCAAAAACAATAAGTCTTCCCAAACTTCGTTTGGGAGACTTAATAATCATTTATAAACGTTTGCCTATTTATCATTCTCTTCTTTGGAGCTGACACATGAAGTCTGAATTTCACCCTCAGTAATAATACGTCTATGTAAAAATCTGTTTATCTGAATAATCATGAGTCCATATTATAAGAATATAAAGAAAGCTTACCTATTATTAGCTCCCTTAGCTCTGACACACACTTTCTGACTCTTAGCTCCAGTTGTAGGTTTGTAAACAATATCTGTCTCACAGACTCCAACATCATCAGGAGAAGATGGAGAAACAACATATGCACCTCCAGGTATAATTTCTCCAACAGCAGGCACACTAAAACAGAAAGCAGAATATCAGATATGTTACCATGCAAATATTTAAAATACCAATCATTACTTCTATACTTTATCAATGAATCTTACGAAACCAATGTTTCATTTGATAAAGGAGAGGATAAAATTTGGGAGATTTGTTTGCCAGAAAATCAAATTGTCTCTGTTTGCAAATCAAAGTTGAATCTATGTACTTTGTACTTATATAAACATTGTAACTTTGTTTGAAATATACCATTTTCATTGATGTAAAGCAGAACCGTTTCCCCATAGATATTCCCACATGAAGTGTATTTAGTGTTTATACTCATTCACTTAACAAAAAAAATATTTTTGGTCAATGTTTCTTCTCTGTGTTACTTTAGCCAAAATTCTACTGAAATAAGATTATTTTTGCTAAAAATGTTAAAATCTCCTTAAAGATATCACTTGAATGACATCACAGTTAATTTGTAATTTATATTTTCTGGAAGGCATTCTTCCTTAACTTAAAACAAAGTAATTTGTACCAATAATGGTTTCAAACATTTTTTATTTTCAGTAAGTTACAGGGTAGAAAAATCCAAAAATTTACCTTATACTTTTGTGCTGTTTCTGTTCTTACCATCTTGGTTACCACCTGTTACCCAGATATTCAAGTCCTGGAGTCAGTTTCACAAAAAAAATTGTGACTAAGATTGATTGTAAGTATACTGAATTGTTCATGACTTACGATCAATCTTAATCATAAGTTTTTTTGTGAAACCGATTCCTGAGGTACTTTGGATAAAAAGTTTTAGTAATCTGTTGTTTAAACTTACAGTATATGTCACATTTATAGGTTAACCATGACACTTTTGTAGTCAATAGTTTTCATTACTTGAAGCATTAAATAAACCTCAAACTTGTATGAAATTAAATATTTGCATCCTCAAAATTCAGATATTAGAATATGCCACATACCATCTGCCATTTTTAGGTCGTTGATACAAAATCAGATGACATGTAGTTGTTGGTTTACACACAACTGTTGAATCAGGTGGTAATGATGGGCTTTCAAAATGACCATTAGCCTGTAAAACAATAAAAGAACAGAGTTCCAATGTCCCCCTCGTTGCACATATTTCATCTATCCAAGGATCAAGGGCAATAACTAAAAATAAAACACTTTTTTTGTTCTTTAAACTGTTGATAATATCTTAGCTTCAGAGCAAATTTAATGTGATTTCCAATATAATTAATATTTCAAAGGGGCATAACTCGTAAAAAATATTTGATCAGCACTTATTTTCAAAACCGTCAAAGACATTGCTGATATAAACCTATGACATAAATTTCATATAATTCTGGCAAAAATTGTACACATGAGAGTGCTAACGATGCAATTTTCCCTATATTTAATATTTCCAAGGGGCATAACTCCTTTAAAAATAATTGATCGGCAAAGATTTTCGAACTCATCTAAGACATTGATGATATAAACCTATAATACGAATTTCTTAAAAAGCTGGCAAGAATTGTACAGATGAGAGCGCTCACAAGGCAATTTTCCATATAATTAATATTTCCAAGGGGCATAACTCTTTTAAAAATAATTGATCCGCAAAGTTTTTCGAACTCATCTCAGACATTGATGATATAAACCTATATTACGAATTTCATAAAAATCTGGCAAGAATTGTACACATGAGAGCGCTCACAAGGCAATTTTCCATATAATTAATATTTCCAAGGCGCATAACTCTTCTAAAAATAACTGATCAGCACAGATTTTCCACCTCGTCCAAGACATCACTGATATAAACCTACAATATAAGTTTTATAAAAATCAGGCGCAAAAATTGTACACATGAGAGAGCTAATGATGCAATTTTCCATATAATTAATGTTTCCAAGGGGCATATTTCTTTCAAAAATAATTGATCGGCACTGATTTTTGAACTTGTCCGAGACATTGATAATATAAACCTATGATATAAGTTTTATAAAAATCTGCAAAGAATTGTACATGTGAGAGTGCTAACAAGACCAGACAGATTGACCTATGACAAAAAATCATAATGATAATAATTAGTTACAAAGTTCCCTTCCTAAATGGTTCCGTGGAACCTGTGTCTTGATGGTATCAGTGTAAAAGTGTAAATATTGCTATCATCAATCAGTTAAATTCAGAAAAATAAAAATTTTGCTTAAGATGTTATTTCTAAGTCATAAAAATCATAAAAATGCACTCCACAGAGGTCGAACTCTGAACAGTTGGGGCAAGTATGGACACAATATTCAAGCTTGATACAGCTCTGAATTTGGATAGTGATTAAATAATTGACACATTATAGATTTCTGACCCAGAATAAATGTGGCCAGATAACTTAAAAATTTGAAATGGGACATACAATCTACTTAATGGTCAAATATCCATAATCTAATTCCATGGTTGGATTCAGCATATAAAAAAATCAAAGTACTGAAGTACTGAACATCGGATGACCGCAAGTTCTTGTGGATGGTCACAAGCACTTGTCTCAGAAAAAAAAATCACATCTCTATACCTTAAAGTGAGGTTAAGGTATATAGATATATTTTTTTCTGAGACAAGTTTGTGCATGGATGATGAATAAATGACAGGGAATTCAACCTCACCGTAATAACTATTATATTGTAGTGATACAAATCAGTATACTCTGGTTTGTTGTTAAATATTATATTAATATTTGTATATAACAGTTACATGTATATATAATTTTCATCCATTTGTATATCATTCTATTCTACTATTCTAATAATAGTGCAGTGCAAGTGCATGGTGGACACTCTTCTGTAATAATCGATTTTTCTAATAGATTGGATTTTCCTGCAAAATGTTCTTGAGATATTCTTACACATGCGTTAACACAAATTTTCTTGATTTGTTATTGATATATATATTTCTAACGACAAAAAATTTTCATATCATTTATCTATGTTCTAAAAAAATTATTTTCATGAATATTTTTTGATGAAATTGATATATAACAAGCGATAAGGAATGTTATTTTGTGTTCTGTTATCAGTCAAAAAGGTGGGTAGAAATGTCTGTGGCAACAATACACCGGAATGCCCTCACTGTCATCCAATGTAAAAAAAAACATGAATTCAAACAAAGTTTAATTTTGGACCTTTTGGACCTTAATATGGACTAATTTGAAAACAGGGCCCAAAATTAAAAATCTGAATGCACAGTTAGACTCAGCATATCATAGAAACACCAGAATTCAGTTTTTGATGAAATCAAACAAAGTATAATTTTGGACCCTTTGGACCTCAATGTAGATCTATTCAAAAATGTCCAAATATTCAATATAGTAATACATGGTAAAAACCTCAAACAATTCATGACTTTGAAATTAATCCTCATTGAAATTGGTTAAAAGATTTGTATTTATTTTCAATTGAAGATTTCATGCTGTTGTCATACATGTGATGGACTGTGAAACTCAGATCAGGAGATTTGGAAATTTTGGTCAGGAGATTAGGACTCAGATCAGGAGGTTTTTAATCGACATAAATTTTGTCGTAAATGTAACCGTGTGCTGTAAAAATTGTCTTCTAAAGTGTGTTTTCTTCTACTTTCCATCCAATGTATTATGTTTATAGTACCCTTGTACTTATAAAGTTTCTCTATCTTTATATTCTACATGTTCAATCTAACATTCTGTTTTTTTAGTATGTTCTTTAAATTTTTTACTCCATATCTTTTATATCATTATTCTATAGAACAATCATTGCAATCAGAAAATTTGTTAAACTACCTGCAATTGCAATTAGTTTTTATTTGATTATTCAATATCATAGAGATCCATTGACTAATACTTAAGTATTTGTCCGGAAACCAGAAAAACCTTGTTCCTCCCCCCTCCCCTTTTTGCCCCTTATTTTTGAACAGTTTGAGCCATAACCCCCAAAGTCAAACCCAACCTTCCCTTTGTGGTATGGTACCTTGTGTTTTAATTTCATAGAAATCCATAGACTAATACTTAAGTAATTTAAGTATTTAAGTAATTGTCCATTAACCAGAAAAAACTTGTTTTTCCCCACTTTTTTTGCCCCAAATCCCTGAACGTTTTGGCCATAACCTCCAAAGTCAATCCTTACTTTCCCTTTGTGGTATGGAACCTTGTGGAACAATTTCATGGAGATCCATACACTTGTATTCAAGTTATTGTCCAGAAACTTGAAAAATGCCTTTTTTGGCCCCTTTTTGACCCCTAATTCCAAAACAGATGGGACAATAACCCCCAAAATCATTGGCAACCTTCCTTTTGTGCTTTAGAACCTTGTGGTTAAATTTCATAGAGATCCATTCACTTATACTAAAAGTATTGTCCGGAAACCAAATGACGTAGAAGTAAGCAACTATAGGTCACCATTCAGCTTTCAACAATGAGCATAACCTATATTATAATGCGAGCTATAAAATGCCCTGAAATGACAAATGGAACACAATTCAAAAAAGGAAACTAATGGCTGATTCATGTACAAAACAATAAACAAAATTTTTCAGAGTGTTAACCCTAGATAGATTTAATGAAAGAACCTTAGTGAGCGCGCTCACATACCCGTCGTCCCCACATTGTCATTGGAGAAATAAAATAAGTGTAAGAAAAAAAAATTGTATCAGATAAAAAAATTGAATCATAATTTCCTGTCAATATGCACATCTACATAGTATGTCCTTATTATCTACACAGTTTCATGAAATTCTGTTGTGTGGTTTGAGAGGAGTTGCGATGACAAAAGGTTGCAGTAGTATATTGGGCAAATAAGTTCAAAGGGGCGTAACTCCTGAAAAATTGAATCGTAATTTCCTGTCTATATGCACATCTACATAGTATGTCCTTATTATCTGAAAAGGTTTCATGAAATTCTGTTGTGTGGTTTGAGAGGAGTTGCGATGACAAAAGGTTGCAGTAGCATATTGGGCAAATAAGTTCAAAGGGGCGTAACTCCTGAAAAAAAAATTGAATCGTAATTTCCTGTCTATATGCACATCTACATAGTATGTCCTTATTATCTGAAAAGGTTTCATGAAATTTTGTTGTGTGGTTTGAGAGGAGTTGCGATGACAAAAGGTTGCAGTAGTATATTGGGCAAATAAGTTCAAAGGGGCGTAACTCCTAGAAAAAAAATTGAATCGTAATTTCCTGTCGATATGCACATCTACGTAGTATGTCCTTATTATCTGAAAAGGTTTCATGAAATTCTGTTGTGTGGTTTGAGAGGAGTTGCGATGACAAAAGGTTGCAGTAGTATATTGGGCAAATAAGTTCAAAGGGGCGTAACTCCTGAAAAAAAAATTGAATCATAATTTCCTGTCTATATGCACATCTACATAGTATGTCCTTATTATCTGAAAAGGTTTCATGAAATTTTGTTATGTGGTTTGAGAGGAGTTGCGATGACAAAAGGTTGCAGTAGTATATTGGGCAAATAAGTTCAAAGGGGCGTAACTCCTAGAAAAAAAATTGAATCGTAATTTCCTGTCGATATGCACATCTACGTAGTATGTCCTTATTATCTGAAAAGGTATCATGAAATTCTGTTGTGTGGTTTGGGAGGAGTTGCGATGACAAAAGGTTGCAGTAGTATATTGGGCAAATAAGTTCAAAGGGGCGTAACTCCTGAAAAAAAATTGAATCGTAATTTCCTGTCTATATGTACATCTACATAGTATGTCCTTATTATCCGAAAAGGTTTCATGAAATTCTGTTGTGTGGTTTGAGAGGAGTTGCGATGACAAAAGGTTGCAGTAGTATATTGGGCAAATAAGTTCAAAGGGGCATAACTCCTGGAAAAAAAATTGAATCGTAATTTCCTGTTGATATGCACATCTACGTAGTATGTCCTTATTATCTGAAAAGGTTTCATGAAATTCTGTTGTGTGGTTTGAGAGGAGTTGCGATGACAAAAGGTTGCAGTAGTATATTGGGCAAATAAGTTCAAAGGGGCGGAACTCCTGGAAAAAAAATTGAATCGTAATTTCCTGTCGATATGCACATCTACGTAGTATGTCCTTATTATCTGAAAGGGATTCATGAAATTCTGTTGTGTGGTTTGAGAGGAGTTGTGATGACAAAAGGTTGCAGTAGTATATTGGGCAAATAAGTTCAAAGGGTCGTTACTCCTGGAAAAAAAATTGAATCGTAATTTCCTGTCGATATGCACATCTACATAGTATGTCCTTATTATCTGAAAAGGTTTCATAAAATTCTGTAGTGTGGTTTGAGAGGAGTTGCGATGACAAACTGTTGCAGTAGTACATTAAAGTAAATAAGTTCAAAGGGGCGTAACTCCTAGAAAAAAAATTGAATCGTAATTTCCTGTCGATATGCACATCTACGTAGTATGTCCTTATTATCTGAAAAGGTATCATGAAATTCTGTTGTGTGGTTTGGGAGGAGTTGCGATGACAAAAGGTTGCAGTAGTATATTGGGCAAATAAGTTCAAAGGGGCGTAACTCCTGAAAAAAAATTGAATCGTAATTTCCTGTCTATATGCACATCTACATAGTATGTCCTTATTATCCGAAAAGGTTTCATGAAATTCTGTTGTGTGGTTTGAGAGGAGTTGCGATGACAAAAGGTTGCAGTAGTATATTGGGCAAATAAGTTCAAAGGGGCATAACTCCTGGAAAAAAAATTGAATCGTAATTTCCTGTTGATATGCACATCTACGTAGTATGTCCTTATTATCTGAAAAGGTTTCATGAAATTCTGTTGTGTGGTTTGAGAGGAGTTGCGATGACAAAAGGTTGCAGTAGTATATTGGGCAAATAAGTTCAAAGGGGCGGAACTCCTGGAAAAAAAATTGAATCGTAATTTCCTGTCGATATGCACATCTACGTAGTATGTCCTTATTATCTGAAAGGGATTCATGAAATTCTGTTGTGTGGTTTGAGAGGAGTTGTGATGACAAAAGGTTGCAGTAGTATATTGGGCAAATAAGTTCAAAGGGTCGTTACTCCTGGAAAAAAAATTGAATCGTAATTTCCTGTCGATATGCACATCTACATAGTATGTCCTTATTATCTGAAAAGGTTTCATAAAATTCTGTAGTGTGGTTTGAGAGGAGTTGCGATGACAAACTGTTGCAGTAGTACATTAAAGTAAATAAGTTCAAAGGGGCGTAACTCCTAGAAAAAAAATTGAATCGTAATTTCCTGTCGATATGCACAACTACATAGTATGTCCATATTATCTAAAAAGGTTTCCTGAAATTCTGTTGTGTGGTTTGAGAGGAGTTGCGATGACAAGAAATAGGACTGACGGACTGACGGACGGACAGACGGGTCAAAAACATTATACCCTCCGCAATCGTTGCGTGGGGTATAATAAAGAGCTGTGCCATGAGCACATAATACACCTGTCACCTTTTTAGCTTGTCTTTATGCTTTTATTAAATCTATATGATCTATATCCCCCCCACCCCCCACCCAAAAAAAAAATAACATGATCATTTTCTAAACCAGTAGTTTCATCTAAAGAACGCAGAGCAAAAAGGGCGCCATACTCATGTACCTATCTTAATACTTAATAGTTTAATGTGAAGGAAAGCAAGTCATTAAGAGACGATTAATGTGCTTGAAACCATATGTAGCTGACATTCACTACACTTTTTATATTTCCCTCTTTACCTTAATGTACTTCACTGGAATTAATAGTTAATAAATAATAAATTAAAATTATTAGATCATGTAACCATAGTTATATGTAATATGAAATAAGTTGTCTTATAAACATATGAATTGAAGATAAAATATTTGTACTTACATTTGAAGTAGCTTGAGTACTGTTTTTGTTATTGAAGGCTTCTATCTTAAAACATTTTTTTCTACAAATATTCCAAAACAAGAAATGAGTTGTCAAATTAACAACAAACCAGGTTTTCTGTATTTTGGAAGTAACCATTTTGAACTTAATAAGAGGGCAAGAAGTGTGAAATGAAAATTCCTTTTGTTAACAGTCACAAAATATTAAAATTTGAAAAAGCATTACATGAATAATAATTTAATAATAACAATTGAAACTGCGAGCTACTGCTCACTGATGATACCCCACAGCCCAAATACTTGACAGTAAACAAAAAGTTGTTGAGTGATGAATCTGAAAACGCATCAAACGGTGTGGCTGACTTATATAAATCCTAAAACCAAATTTCAGAAATCCTTGTAATGTAGTTCCTGAGAAAGATGCGACAAAAAATATTCATGGGACGGATGGATGGACGGACTGATGGATGGATGGATGGACGGACAGACAGAGGTAAAACAGTATACCCCCACTTTTTTAAAGCAGGGGTATAATAAATTCTTCATTTAAAAGTAACAGTAAGTTACAACAAACTAATCTTCCTTGAAGCCCTCACATACAAATTACAATACAATGAAAAAAAAACAGATATTAACAATCATCAAGTTCATTTAGCATTCCTTTGACGGTTCATATCAGGGCGCATTACTCCTGAATGTCAAAAGTGAAAATCATCAATATTAAAATTGACCTTCATTTTGTCATCAGTAACAACATATCAAACAAGAAATGATTGTAACAGGATGCTGTTACGAAGTCTCCCAAACGAAGCTCCCATAATTTGTAATTCCCATGGTCGCCTGAAATTGGGCAAAGTCCAATGAAAATTGGTTTGGTCCAGTAAAGTTATATGCATTAGTGATGCCTGGGAACTAACCCTGTATATCATTCAAATCATCTTGGCCTGACAAACCAGAATATATATGGTTTAGGGGTGGGGATCTCGACCATTTACAAGATATTAGAATTTTCTCAAATGGCAGGGGGTGGGGGTGACCCCTGGGGACTAACCCTGTATTTTATTTGATGTGCTTTATCATGACAAACCAGAATATATATGGTTTAGGGGTGGGGATCTCGACCATTTATAAGATATTAGACATTTCTTAAATGGCAGGGGGTCGGGATGACCCCTGGGGACTAACCCCATATATCATTCAAACCATCTTCGCATGACAAACTAGAATATATATGGTTTAGGGGTGGGGATCTTGACCACTTACAAGATATTAGAACTTTTTTAAATGGCATGGGGTGGGGGTGACCCCTGGGGACTAACCCTGTATTTCATTTGATGTGCTTTATCATGACAAACCAGAATATATATGGTTTAGGGGTGGGGATCTCGACCATTTACAAGATATTAGAACTTTCTCAAATGGCAGGGGGTCGGGATGACCCCTGGGGACTAACCCTGTATATCATTCAAACCATCTTAGCATGACAAACCAGAATATATATGGTTTAGGGGTGGGGATCTTGACCACTTACAAGATATTAGAACTTTTTTAAATGGCATGGGGTGGGGGTGACCCCTGGGGACTAACTCTGTATTACATTTGATGTGCTTTATCATGACAAACCAGAATATATATGGTTTAAGGGTGGGGATATCGACCATTTACAAGATATTAGAACTTTCTCAAATGGCAGGGGGTCGGGATGACCCCTGGGGACTAACCCTGTATATCATTCAAACCATCTTAGCATGACAAACCAAAATATATATGGTTTAGGGGTGGGGATCTTGACCACTTACAAGATATTAGAACTTTTTTAAATGGCAGGGGGTGGGGTGACCCCTGGGGACTAACCCTGTATTTCATTTAAAGGGCTTTATCATTTAGAACATTTTAGAAGAATAATAATAATAAGAACTGAGCAAAAACAATAAGTCTTCCCAAACTTCGTTTGGGAGACTTAAATATGAAAAGCATTGTTCATAAGTTCATATGTTATTTCACAGAAACAACTATGGCTGTCAGCCTGCATGCCAACCAACTCACTGTACAACTCCAAATCAAAAACATGATTTCATTCAGAAAACCCGGGAAAAAATGATCTAGGCGACTCATTAATTATCATATATTGTGAAGGTTTAAGATTTGATATAGGTTAAATAATGTGCATATATTAGTCTCTTCAGAGGTCATACTGTGTAAAGGTTTGAGACTTAGTGTGGAGGTTTGAGTCTTTAGAGAGATATATAGTGTCGAAGGTCATAAAGTAGGTAGGAGTGATTCTTTTCAGCGATTTTGTGTGTAGGTTATTTTGAGACTTTTTAAACATTAAATAGTGTACTGGTTTGAGAAATGTAAGATATTATATACAGTCGAACCTCGTTGTGTCGAAGTCGAAGGGACCGGACCGAAGTATTCGACTCATCCGAGGTTCGACTCATCCGAGGTCTAGTGTGTCATCATAAATTTGGAATGCATGAAATACGGTATGATATTTGTGTAAACTAGATACAATGAACAGTGTGCCTATTTTCTATATGACACTTTATGATTGTGTATTCAATCTCCATTTTGGTCCTTCGTAACACACAAGTACAGATACAAATCATGCACAAATAAAATCAATAGTCTACAAAAATATTTACAAAGGTCAGTCACTATATAAATTACGAAATCCCTCGCGGCACGAAATAAGTTCTGAACGGTCTCTGATAAGGTCGTCTGCTTTACATTAAATTATCATGAATTTATTATAATTGTCCTAATCCTTTTGTTTATTGTAATTGTAATTAATATGTTTTAAATCTAACGTTTCATTTAATCTCGGTTTGGGTCATTTAGATTCGTTTCGTTTTTATCTCAGGTGAGAAATGTTCAATACACTAACATTCCGCTTGAACGATCAACAAAGGTGTTAATTAGCGGTCTTCATAAACATGTCATTTTAACTGTTATACATACAAGTATGTTTACTGAGCTTTAATCTCTTTTGAAAATGATTAGGTGACATAAGAAATACATCCGATTTAAATTTTTATCATTAGGCCTGCATCTTTCGAAAATTCTTACTTTGGAACTTCGAGACATCGGGGTCAATTTACATTAAATAAATTTTACTTCGACGGGACTATAAAATCTACTCGACTTAACCGAGTATTCGAATCAACCGAGTTCGACTCATCAGAGGTAATTATGCATTGATCAAACGGGAATTTACCGGGACCGAGAAATTACTTCGACTCATCCGAGTTTTCGACACAACGAGGTTCGACTGTACTAATAACCAATTAATATTCACAAGCCATTTATTTTTCAGCGACATTGAGATTAGAAATATAATACATATTTAAATCATCATAAAGATGTCAAACTTGAATCGTATCTTCTAACATGATAATATCAAAAGAAATAGAAATGAGAGAAAATAAATCATCATAAAGTTTACTAGAAATATATCCACAAAAATAAGTTGGTTTATAGTAGTGTGTGTAAAGTTTGTCATTTAGCACATGTTATAAATTGTGTAGGTTGAAGACAATAGATATTATACACTATTTCGGTTTGAGTTGATATGTCTAACTTTAATTACCAAAATTTGATAATTGATGATATACAACAGCAACACATTTCAAGTTATATATTACAAAAGTTTGATAAACAATATGGTTTCCTTAACACAGAGTTTTGAAATGTTTCAATTCTAATGCTCTATTCATGGAGTGTAACATACAAAATTGATAAAAAAATCTAAACATCTGGATGACTATTTTAGCATACACATAAGTAAATTATATGCTGCACTTACCAGTTTATGATATGAAAAGACTGCCAAAAACTAATCTTCAAAAACAGATGAACATAAAACATACAAACAAGAGTGCACATGCTGAAATGTCTCGCCTGCTTTACTGACCATTGATTTTATGTCGAGAGTCCTAAATTTAAAGTTTTTCTACAAGTATCACATTAACTTAACATGAACTATGAAAATGAGGTCAAGGTCAGATGAACCAAGCCAGAAAAACATGTACACCTTATAATCATTACATACTTTAAATATAGTTGCTATTCATATAGTATCTAAGAAACAAATTTAACCAGGAAAACTTAACATTGACCAATGACCCATGAAAATGAGGTCAAGGTCAGATGATAATTGCCAGACAGACATGTTCACTTTACAATCATTCTATACACCAAATATAGTTGACCTATTGCTTATAGTTAAGAAAAACAGACCAAAACACAAAAATTTAAAATTGAGCAATGAACCATAAAAATGAGGTCAAGGTCAAATAAAACCTGCCAGACTGACATGTACATTGTAAAATATTTCCATACACCAAATATAATTGAACTATTGCATACAGTATTAGGAAAACAGACCAAAACACAAAAACTTAACTTTAACCACTGAACCATAAAAATGAGGTCAAGGTCAGTTGGACATGCACACCTTACAATCATTCCATACACCAAATATAGTAGACCTATTGCTTATAGTATCTGAGATATGGACTTGACCACAAAAACTTTACCATGTTCACTGATCCATGAAATGAGGTTGAGGTCAGGTGAAAACTGTTTGACAAACATGGGGACCTTGCAAGGTACGCACATACCAAATATAGTTATCCTCTTACTCATAATAAGAGAGAAATTAAGATTACAAAAAATATTATCTTTTTTTAGTAGTCACTGAACTATGCAAATGAGGTCAAGGACAATGGACATGCATATGACAGACGGAAACTTCATAACATAAGGCATCTATGGATCACTTTCCCTATATCTTGCTTTCTGTGACAGAAGTTGCAGGCTCGAAACAAAAATAGTTTAACTTAGAATGTTTTTAGTACAATACCTACCCACCATTCTTTATAATCATGCACTGTTCATATATTCCTTCTTTTGTAACTTTTACTAAACCATTAACTTTGTATGTTCCTTTGGGATATTTGCTATCTGGTTTGATAGATGGAGGAGCTGATATCATATTTGGATTACTTCTAGGTGTTGTTACTACTGGCCTGTGGAAAGTAAAAAAATTGAAGAATCATTAACTTATATATGTTGCCGACTTTTAATAAATTTAGGCATTTTGAAAAATAACTGAATTTTCAGGCAATTTATAAAATACCTAACTTTGACAAGCATTATACATGTATAAATAACTAAAAATACCTAGTTATTTTGTAGTATGATTGAAATTTTGAAACAAAATTCAACAAATTGCCTGCTCTGGATACTTACTGTCTTTTGGTCTTAAAAAACAAGCTTCTGTCCAAATTTCATAAAATTCCATGAAGATTTGACATAAGTTATTGATGACTGAAAAACTTTAACCTCAGACTGAATCTGATTGTTAACAGTAAAATAAAAAGAAGAATGTGTCTGAGGACACAAGTGCCCCCACTCAAGTTTTGCAATTTTCCAAGTTAAAAAGAGGCATAACTCTAGAATGGTAAATGGCTCACTGCCCAAATTCCAATTCTGCCTGCATGTTGTAATTATAAGCATTGTGTAGGAGTTTCATAAAATTTGGACAAGACAAATTTAAGTTAGAGAGCAAAAACGAAAAAAAATTGAAATTTTTGAAGTTATAAAGGGGCATAACTCTAGAACGGGTAATGACTCACTGCCCAAAGTTTGAACTCTGTAGTTTTGGTTCCTAGCATTGTGTGTGAGTTTCAAAAGTTAAAATTTGCATGAGGCAAACTTAAGTTAGAGTGCAGAAACGGAAATGGGAAGGACGGAAAAATGGACGGACAGAAAGACGATTATTGATTCATCAAAATGTTAGTCCTGGAAAGGCTCAATAACACACATATACTCAATAAGTCCCTCCCAACTAGAATGGTGGCAAACTTAATATGCACAGAATTATGTATAATATCTTGAATATAACATACATCATGATATCTCTCATAACAACAACTTACGGATTGTTTATGTCTCCATTTACTAACATAGGTATTACACAAAATGTACCAACTTCACATCTGATTACTTTAGGTAGAGGTAAATCGGTAATAGTTGGTGTTGATGATGTATGAGGGCTACCAGAAGAACCAGCTGTAACAGAAAAATTATGACACATACATGGCATTAACAGTTCTGTAAATAGGGCAATACATATTCTGTTTTTATTATTGCGATATAGTGACAGAATATGTATTGCAAAAAAATAAAAGCTCACACATCAAAATTTGGATTAAAATTGAGAATGGAAATGGGGGAATGTGTCAAAGAGACAACAACCCGACCATAGAGCAGACAACAGCTGAAGGCCACCAATGGGTCTTCAATGCAGCAAGAAACTCCTGCACCCGGAGGCGTCCTTCAGCTGGCCCCTAAACAAATATGTATACTAGTTCAGTGATAATGGACGTCATACTAAACTCCAAATTATACACAAGAAACTAAAATTAAAAATGATACAAGACTAACAAAGGCCAGAGGCTCCTGACTTGGGACAGGCGCAAAAATGTTGCGGGGTTAAACATGTTTTTTGAGATCTCCCCCCTCCCCCCATACCTCTAGCCAATGTAGAAAAAACAAACGCACAACAGTACGCACAGCAAAACCCAGCCCAAGAGAAGTCCGAGTCCGATGTCAGAATAGGAAACAAAAGAAAATAAACAAAATGACAATAATACATAAATAACAACAGACTACTAGAAGTTCCTGACATGCCAGCTCCACACCTCAATTAAACTGATTGAAAGATTATGTCTTCATCATAAGAATATCAGGCACAATCCCTCCTGTTAGGGGTTTAGTATCATACCATCATAAAATATATGAGAAGAACATAACCCGTGTCATGCCAACAACTGGTTTTAGAATAAATATGTTTAATTCCGATGCAAAGACCCATTTGGACGCCCAGCATTGCCTAAAATTACAATAGTTTATTTTGCTTTGAGTCCATAGTTCAACAATTGGAATAACTAATGGATGCAAACAAAAATTTCTGAATTAACAGTGTTTAGTAAGAGAGGTAACATTGTGATGGGAAAACAAACTTTTACATCTGAAACCATAAATGTAATAAGCAAATTTTTGCAACTGATCTCTGAACTTTATCTTTGACTATTTAACCAATTGTTATTTCAATTTGTATCTCCATACATTAGATATTAATGGCTGCAACTTGTGTACTATAAATTGGGATAGCTGAAATATGTTAGAATTGTACTGTGACTTGATCACAAGGAGTACTGCATGTTGAGAGGACAAATTCAAATCTATAGGTTAAAAGTAAAAAGATAGCACATCCAACCTGTGCTCACTGGACTGCACAAACCTTATTTGTTTGTTGTTGATTGGATGGAAAATACAGGAGTATTAATGTTGCATACCTACCTTACCAAAAATAACTTTTCATTTAATTATTTTACACCAATTCAAATTTCAGTATAACACACACCTTGAAAACAGTGTCAAATTGGGAATAAAAATGAATTACTTTTAATGAATATAAGAAAAGAATTCAATTCTAAAATAAAAGCACATGTATAGTAGAAAACAAAAACAAAAATTAGGTATTCTTTTTATTTGTATAAATACCTTGCTGACAATTTTGTCCAGACTGCAACAAAGCACAAATACACATTGGCTGTCCATTTATAACATCACAAACACTGCCATCCAGACAACTGGTCCCCATGCAAGAATGACTTGGAGCTAAATGGAGACAAATTACAGTTAGAAATCATTCACACTGACAATAAAGTTTTCTACAACAAGAGACTGAGCTAAACAGACATTGAATATACGTGTAGTTAGAACTCATAAACTATAACAAGAGTGCACACCCTGAAATGTCTCACCTTCTTTACTAATCATTGATATTATGTTGATAGTCCTAAATATAAAGCTTTACAACAACTATCACATACACTTGACATGATCCAAGAAAATGAGATCAAGGTCATATAAACCAAACAAGAAATACATGTACACCTTACAATCATTCAATACACTAAATATAGTTGACCTATTGTTTATAGTTTCTAAGATACAGACTTAACCAAGAAAACTAAACATTGACCAATGAACCATGAAAATGAGGTCAAGGTCAGATGAACCATTACAGGCAGACATGTACAGCTTGCAATCCTTCCATACAACAAATATAGTTGACCTATTGCTTATAGTATTAGAAAAACAGACCAAAACACAAAAACTTAACACTGAGCAATGAACCGTGAAAATGAGGTCAAGGTCAAATAAAACCTGCAAGACTGACATGTACATCATAAAATATTTCCATACACCAAATATAGATGACCTATTGCATATAGTATTAGAAAAAAAGACCAAAACTCAAAAAACTTAACTTTGACCACTGAACCATGAAAATGAGGACAAGGTCAGAAGACACATGCTAGCTAGACATGTACACTTTACAATCATTCCATACACCAAATATAGTAGACCTATTGCATACAGTATAAGAAAAACAGACCAAAACACAAAAACTTAACTATAACCACTGAACCATGAAAATGAGGTCAAGGTCAGATGACACCTGCCAGTTGGACATATACACCTTACAGTCCTTCCATACACCGAATATGCTAGACCTATTGCTTCTAGTATCTGAGATATGGACTTGTCCACCAAAACTTAACCTTGTTCACTGATCCATGAAACGAGGTCTAGGTCAAGTGAAAACTGTCAGACAGGCATGAGGACCTTGCAAGGTACGCACATACCAAATATAGTTATCCTATTACTCATAATAAGAGAGAAGTTAACATTACAAAAAATTTTGTCTTTTTTTTCAAGTAGTCTGAACCATGAAAATGAGGTCAAGGACAATGGACATGAGACAGATGGAAACTTCGTAACATAAGGCATCTATATACAAAGTATGAAGCATCCAGGTCTTCCACCTTCTAAAATATCAACCATTTAAGAAGTTAGCTAACGCCGCCGCCGCCGGATCACTATCCCTATGTCGAGCTTTCTGCGACAAAAGTCGCAGGCTCGACAAAAACTGGTCCCAGTACATTTTTGCAACTACATATACTTTGTGTACAGGAAGATCTCAATAATCCTTACTTTTAGCAACTACATATACTTTGCAACTACATATACTTTGTGTACAGGAAGATCTCAATAATCCTTACTTTTAGTACCAGTACATTACAGAAGTGATGCTTCATATGAATCAGTTAGTTTATTGTTAAAAGAAGCTACAAACAGTAAGAATAAGACACATTGGTCTTCTGAAAGAACAGAGCCAGTTATATACACAGTAACAAAAACTGTATATAGATTGGACGTTTTTGAAATTTCGAGGAAGGCATTATAAATGGTAAAGACTGAAGCTATAGAACAATAACATGTTAATTTTATTCTTTATTCATTTAAAGAGGATTGCCAACAGCCAGAAGCTAGGTGTGGGTCTCCTCAACATAGATATATACAGATTCACAATTAACAGAGTTTTATTTTTTTACAAACATGTTTAACACAAGACAAGACAATATGTGCAGGACAAGACATAAGGATGTAAACTTCACACCTATCCAATCACTCACTCATTCTTACTCAGACGCACACGACTTAACAATCATGTTGAACTCAGTAATATAAAATAATAATTAAAGCAAGACGATTTTGAGTACAATCAGGTCAGAAAAAAAAAATAAAAATTACATGTTATAACAACTCATTCATTAAAAAAAAGAGTCCCATAGCTCTTGCAAAAATTGCCAAATCTAAATGGTGATGTGGAACACTTTATGACAAAAAATTCTCAATGATATTACTTAACTTTATCATACTCACCAGTATAATCCATGTATTTCACATAAAAACATCTAATTTCTCCTGGTATACTGAAAAGATATGTTAAATGTTCATTTCAGGAGGAAAAAGTAATAGAAGATGTCCTACAAAATTCCATGAGTATATAGGATTGACAGGAGATCATCACTGATATGGGAATCAATGAATGTATTTTTGGGACACTAGCATGTTACTGTACTAATCGCTTTTGATGTTAATTTAACAGAAAACCTTTTCAAAATTTAATTTTTAAATATGAGCAATTGCTAAATTTTTCAAGTTTAATCAGTTTTGAGATTAAACCCAAAATCATTGATCTTCAATGGTAGTCTGTTACTATGAAGAATCTTGTGGCATTTCATAAATTTATATAGTTCAAGAAGTTTGTTTTAGTAAAAACATTCAATAAAAGCTTTGTATTGATAATGTGTCATACAAATTTCCAGAAAATTGATTTGTAAATGTTTTTAAAGCTTTTAAACAATATCAAAATATGGTACCCATGCATCCTTTTTCACATCTGATATCTAATGGTACAATTTAGTGGAAACATGTACTTATACATCTTCATTGACATGGTACATTTGAAGAATTATTTTATCACAATGTCATAAACTTTCTGGTTTCATAAAAATGAAAACGTCAATCAGCTGATTACCAGATGAAACTATTTTGTTACCTTAGATATTTTAATAACTTTCATGCCTTGATACTTTTTATAGACATAAAATTCATAACTTGGCATCAATATAGACAATTGTTTACTGAAGAAAACATTTAAGCTATCATTTATACATAATAACTTGTTAAACAAACACATTTCTCTTCCTTCTTTTACAAAATCTATGTAATATAACCAAAAATAAATGTCCATGGGACACAGATGATGCCCCTGCTTGCATATAACATTATAAAGGGACATAAATAGAGAACTGTAAAAGTGATGCCACTCAAATTTGAACTTGAACTGTGTTTTATGGTAATAAGCATTGTGTATAAGTTTCATAATATTTGGTGGAGGCAAACTTAAGTTTAAGAACGGAAACGAAGAATTCAGCAAATTTTCCATTTGTAAAGGGGTATAACTCTAGAATGGTAAAAGTGATTCCACATAAATTCAAACTTGATCTGTGTTTTGTGGTAATAAGCATTGTGCATAAGTTTTATAACATTAAGAATGGAAACTAATTTTGGGACGTATGTATGGACAGACGGACAAGGGTGATACTTAATGCCCCCTCCGCTGCAGCTCGGGCATAAAAATAAAAGAAAAATGTGTCTGAGGACATGAATGGCCCTGCAGAAGCTTTGCAATTTTCCAAGTTAAAAATGGGAATAAATCTAGAACATTAAATGACTCACTGACCAAATTCGAACTCTGTATGTGTGTTGTGGGTCTTAAAAATAAGTGTGTAGTAAGACGTAAATACTATGTACTCCTTTACTAAGTTGATATATACTCTAACTTCAAAAGTGAAATCAAAGTAAAATTTCTCATTAATTGTTATGACAGACAGAAGGAAAAGAGCAGGACAGTTTTTACTCATGGCAATAAAAAAAATATTTAATCAGCCAATACATATGTCTAGATATATTAAATTTCCAGTAATTGGCTAGTACCAATTTGTGTTCTATGCAAGTAGTATCAACTATGTCTTCAAAAATAAACCTTAATTATCAACAGATAGCTATTATATTTTATCTTCAGTATTACCTACTTTGGAAGAAATGTTTTGAAACAGAATCTGTATTTTCCTGTTGATCCTAAAGGCGGGGTAAATGTTACGTCTGCTGTGCAGTTACCAATTAATTTAGAATTATCAGCAGATGTAAAAAGATGGAGGTCATCTGTTGGTCCTTGAGTCTGTTCTATAGAGGGACTGAAATAGTAATACATTTTTTGATGCCATAAGATTTACAGATAAAAAAACAATTGTTTTTATTAAGTTCAGGATTTATTACAGTTTTCAAACTCAGCATAAACTTATACATACCACAAATAACAAACATTGAAAACTTGGGAAATGTGGTAATTGTAAAAAAAGAATGGTTTAAAGAAACAGAAATGAAGATATGGATAACACAGTCACACTCATGAAATGATCTCTAAAACACTCACAAATCATGATAGACACCATCATGAGGGCATAACAAAATTTGCCTGGTACACAACACTTGCAAATAGTGCTTATCAGCACATGACATTAACTCTGAACAAAAGTTAAAACAACATTTCCCTAATATACAACAGTCACAGACCATGAAAAAAATAACAAGACATTAACAGGAGGTCATGACTAGATTTCTCTATAGTACAAAACTCTTACAGATCATGAAAAAAATCACCAGGACATGACAAGATTTCCCTGGTATAAAAACACTTACCATTCAGGGTAAATATCACCGGAAATAAACTGGATGACATGACAAAAATTTCTTGGTATAAAACACTTTACCATACATGGTAAATAGCACCAGACATAAACAGCAAAACATGTGAAGATTTCCCTGGTATAAAACACTTACCTCTATTGGTAAAAACCACCAGACATAAACAGGAGGACATGACAAGATTTCTCTGGTATAAAACACTTACCATTCAGGGTAAATACACCGGACATAAACAGTAGGACATGACAAGATTTTCCTGGTATAAAACACTTACCATTCAGGGTAAATACCACCAGACATAAACAGGACTTGACAAGATTTCCCTGGTATAAAACACTCAACAATTCAGATTAAATACCGCCAGACATAAACAGGACAACATGACAAGATTTCCCTGGTATAACACTTACCATTCAAGGTAAACACGGCAAGACATAAACAGTAGGACATGACAAGATTTCCTTGATATAAACACTTACCATTCAGGGTAAATACCACCAGACATAAACAGTAGGACATGACAAGATTTCCCTGGTATAAACACTTACCATTCAGGGTAAATACCACCTGACATAAACAGGAGGACATGACAAGATTTCCATGATATAAAACACTTAACAATTCAGATCAAATACCACCAGACATAAACAGGACAACATGACAAGATTTCCCTGGTATAACACTTACCATTCAGGGTAAATACCACCTGACATAAACAGGAGGACATGACAAGATTTCCCTGGTATAAACACTTACCATTGAGGGTAAATACCACCAGACATAAACAGGAGGACATGTCAAGATTTCCCTGGTATAAACACTTACCATTCAGGGTAAATGTCACCTGACATAAACAGGAGGACATGACAAGATTTTCCTGGTATAAAACACTTAACAATTCAGATTAAATACCATCAGACATAAACAGGATAACATGACAAGATTTCCCTGGTATAAAACTTACCATTCAGGGTAAACACCACCAGACATAAACATTAGGACATGACAAGATTTCCCTGGTACACATTGTGTTACAGAATCATGTGGTATTGTTGGTGTTATAAAGTAGGGCTGCAAAAAAAAAGATTTATTTGAAATTTCATCAGAAGTCACATTTATTTATCTGAAATTTAATCTAAATAAACATTCTACCCATTTCCATGACAAATTACAAACTAGGGGTCTGGTAGCACAAGGTTATTTTTACATTCTCGTATCATTTACAGGTTAGCATTTTGTGTCAATGCCAGATACACGAGGGGCACAAATACATTTGTGTCAAAGACGTGTGGGTATGGTAGCCTGGTATTATAAAAGTTTTTAAAAAGGCCTGTAAATTTATCAAAACAGCAAAAACAGAGACACATTTAACTTATTTCAATTAGCTGATAATAGGTAGGATTTTAGTCAAAATTGCAATTTCCATCCACACACATACACACCTGACTTGTCTTCACCTCATGATGGTAAGAATCTACAAAAGACAAGAACTTCTTTATTAACAAAAGAGATTCTGAATAATAACAAGAGTGCACATGCTGAAATGTCTTGCCTGTTTTACTGACCATTGATTTTATGTTGAAAGTCTGAGATAGAGGTTTTACCACAAGTATTGCATAAACTTAACATTTTTAATGATCCATGACAATGAGGTCAAGGTCAGATAAAAACTTGTCACACAGACATGTACACCTTACAATCATTCCATACGCCAACTATAGTTAACCCATTGCTTATGGTTATTGAAAACAGTCCAAAACACAAAAAATAATGTAAACCAATGAACCATGAAGATGATACTGGTTAGACAGACATGTACACCTTACAATCTTTCCATACACCAATTATAGTTCACCTATTGCTATGGTAATTGAAAAACAGACCAAAACACAAAAACTTAAAATTGACCAATGAACCATGAAAATGAGGTCAAGGTCAGATGACACCGGCTAGACAGACATGTACACCTTACAATCTTTCCATAAACCAAATATGTTTGACCTATTGCTTATAGTACTTGAAAATAGACCAAAGCACAAAAGCTTAACATTGATCAATGAACCATGAAAATGAGATCAAAGTCAGATGACACTAGTAGACAGACATGTGCAACTTACAATCATTCCATACACCAAATATAGTTGCCATATTGCTTATAGTACTTGAAAAATAGACCAAAACACAAAACCTTAACATTGACCAATGAACCATGAAAATGAGGTCAAGGTCAGATAATACCTGCCAGACAGAAATGTTCCCCTTACAATCATTCCATACACAACATATAGTTGACCTGCTGCTTGTAGTATCTGAGAAACAGACCTAATCACATAACTGATCCATGAATTGAGGTCGAGGTCAGGTTAATGGAATGCACTGCATACGAAAAGGAAAGGAATTTTATTCTTAATGAAGCATGCATTCAATGTAAAAACTTCCCTTATATTTCAAAGTACAAACAGTTTATTTGGTTGATGTCCTGCGAGTCTGAAAATGTTAATATGTCAATGTCGAGATTTATTAGTACTTGTTTTGAAATAAGAGAAAATTTGCATTCCAGAAACTAAATATACATGTAGTAATGATGTAGTTTATTTTTTATGTATTAGAGAGGGTTAATATTCTATTTTATTTATTTTCAAACACCATCTGGTATATATATATCTTAAAGATTACTGTATAATTAATACTATATATATATGTATATGCTCGGAAACGGGCCCTTTAATTGGATTCAATAAATATTCTTATTCTTATTCTTAGGTTAACCCTGTTTGACAGACATGTAAACAATGCAAGGAACCCATATACAAAATATAGTTATCCTATTACTCATAATAAGTGAGAAATTCACATGACAATAAAACTGTAATTTTTTTTCAAGCAGTCACTGAACCATGAAAATGAGGTCAAGGACAATAGACATATGACAGATGGAAACTTTGTAACATACGGTATCTGCATACAAGGTTTGAAGCATCCAGGTCTTTTACCTTCTGAAATATAAAGCTTTATACAAATAGTTTACGCCGCTGCCGCCGGATAGTAGTACCTATGTCTCGCATACTGCGACAAAAATAGTTAACATTGAGATATTTTGATCACTTTATATTGTCTGGCAGTACCAAGAATCAATGTAAAACATTCAATTTCAAATAGGGTAGACATCTGAAATATTTCTGATTCATTAAGACATCTAAAAAATAGAGATGTTAACACAAAACTTTATAATAACATAAATATAGGTAATAATGACTAAACTGGGTTTTTTGCTGTGCATGTAATGATTTTGTGTCAAGGATGGATACCCCATATCCTTTTGTTTTCCATTAAGTGTAAATATATTGTATTGACAAGTCTAATTTGAAAACAAAGTTCAAACCTATGATTGCGTTGGATAAAAACCTCAATTTTTATACGTGTGCATGCAAAACAAATTTCTTGGTAGAGGGGTCTAAATACAGCACAAACAACATTTTCCAAAAGATCAAAAAAGTGAAAAAGTATATTTTAACAAAACGCATTTGACTAGCAGGTCGAACAACAGATGTTCTTAAACCCTGCTGACTGCCATTGGCGGAATATATTGTATTGTATCTAGAAAACACTATTTTAAATATAACATTAAACCACCATGCACTGCTGTAATATAAACCTACAAACAACAAGAGTGCACACGCTGAAATGTCTCGCCTTCTTTACTAACCATTGATTTTATGTTGATAGTCCTAAATATAAAGCTTTACTACAAGTAACACATAAACTTAACATGATCCAAGAAAATGAGGTCAAGGTCAGATAAACCAAACCAGAAATACATGTATACCTTACAATCATTCAATAAACCAAACATAGTTGACCTATTGCTTATAGTTTCTAAAAAACAGTCTTAACCAAGAAAACTTAACATTGACCAATGAACCATGAAAATGAGGTCAAGGTCAGATGAACCATGCCAGACAGACATGTACACCTTACAATCAATGTATGCATTAAATATAGTTGACCTATTGCTTATAGTATCTAAGAAACAAACTTAACCATGAAAACTTAACATTGACCAATGAACAATGAAAATGAGGTCAAGGTCAGATGATATCTGCCAGACAGACATATACACCTTACAATCCTTCCATACAACAAATATAGTTGATCTATTGCTTATAGTTGAAGAAAAACAGACCAAAACACAAAAACTTAACACTGAGAAATAAACCATGAAAATGAGGTCAAGGTCAAATAAAACCTGCAAGACTGACATGTACATCATAAAATATTTCCATACACCAAATATAGTTGACCTATTGCCTATAGTATTAGAAAAAAAGACCAAAACTCAAAAACTTAACTTTGACCACTGAACCATGAAAATTAGGTCAAGGTCAGATGACACCTACCAGTTGGACATGTATACCTTACAATCATTCCATATACCAAATATAGTAGACCTACTGCTTATAGTATCTGATATATGGACTTGACCACGAAAACTTAACCTTGTTCACTGATCCATGAAATGAGGTCGAGGTCAAATGAAAATTGTCTGACGGGCATGAGGACCTTGCAAGGTACGCACATACTAAATATAGTTATCCTATTACTCATAACAAGAAAGAAATTAACATTACAAAAAATGTTGACTTTTTTTTTTCAAGTAGTCACTGAACCATGAAAATGAGGTCAAGGACAATGGACATATGACAGACGGAAACTTCGCAACATAAGGCATCTATATACAAAGTATGAAGCATCCAGGTCTTCTAGCTTCTAAAATATAAAGCTTTTAAGAAGTTAGCTAACGCCGCCGCCGTATCACTATCCCTATGTCGAGCTTTCTGCGACAAAAGTCGCAGGCCTCGACAAAAACAACAAGATTGCTACATCAAAGCAAAATGTACCAGGTCAAAAGTAGGCAGCTTCACACAAAAAACTTTACCATTTTGCACACATTTGAGTTTTTGTATCAATTCCCAAAACTGTTGCCATTTGAAAGGAAAATGCAGCCATTATGAAATTTTTTGACTATCATGAAAATCTGGCATAATTCTCACCGTTTTTGGGAAATTATAGAATGGTGACCAAATTGGCAGACAATTTCAGGTTGTAGAAGAAATACAAAAGGTCTAAATTGTAGTTATGCTCCAGTAGACAAAAAATAGTTAAAGTTCCAAATCTCCCTCAAAAGATTGTGAAATTACAATGACAGTAAAATGAAGTCACCTACACGTTAACAAATAATATCACTAAGTATTAAAGCTTCTTCCATGTGGTCACAGAGAAGCAGAATTCACTTAGTGTCTTTTAGCTACATTAGGCAGGAAACAGTCAAAGTCAAACAACTCATGCACACTTCTTTTACATTCAACAAAATGTAGATTGACATACAGAATGTTGTTAAATGAAAACAGACAAAGTCTAAGCCATATTTTTTGAAGGTGGAAAAAAGGAGAAGGTGTTCACGAACAGCTAAAATTGGCCCTAATATGTATTTAATTTTACAATCAGGCCAAAATACTACAAATTTTACATAGAATTAGGTGTGATATTTCTATTTATACAAAAAAAACCTACTTTTTGGCCCCTCACATTACAAATTATAAAGTTATGACCCCCTAATTGTGCATGATTTGTGTTGAAACATTAGTCTTGGTCCAATTTTTCCGCAATTTATAACAGTTTTTAGCATAATTTACTTTTGCTACCATCCCCAATCCACAATTTGTTTGTGTCTAGGGATTCACCATTAACCTTGGCACCTAATTGTAACAAAACATTTTGGATCATAGGTTGCAGCCAAGATTTTCCTAAAACTTTTAGATCTGAAAAATCCTCAGAATCATCATATTTTGGCAAGATCTCCAAAGTGTGCTGACTTTAGAGCCTATAATGTAATAATATGTAAAGATTTGTTTTACTTACGAATCATGCTTTTGAACAAAATTTGGACCTTTTTGGTATTTTATGATAAAGTTGAAATTCAAGGCCATATTTTGCAAAAGGTGAACCTAGTCCTTTAACAAATCCAGATCTTTTTTAATATCATTGTAGCATGAAAAATAAAAATGTACTAGTTATTGCATTGCCAGATATTTACCTGGAGATTTTACTTCAACCTCAAAACAAAATTCATCGCTAGTTGTCCTGAAAACAGAAAAAGAACTGTGTAGATGTGGATAGGTTATGTATCATATAAAGCTGTCAACTTAACCCTGATAAGGTTTGCAATCTATTATCAGCAATTACCCTTAGTAGAACCAAATCAATCTAACATATTCATATGATGGTGAAATGAAATTATCTTCAACTTTTCCCTGATATGATGAAATGAAATTATCTTCATGTCTCTCCTGGTATATCAAATCTATCATTAAAGCTGGCTTTACGGTGTGGATCTCCTTTTTGTTAAAGGCAATACAGCAACTGACAGTTGTTTACCATGTCCTTTGGCCTCTGGTGGGTAGTTGTCTCATTAGCAATCATATCACATCTGCTTATTTTTAAATCATATTCTTCAATAGTCTCTCCTTAAAGGGGCACTAGCTGTCAAATTCCTGTTCACCGATTTGACTCAAATTCTCATATTTATTTTATAACAATGTAAAACATTTATCCAAATTATAAAAAGTCAAAAATAATCAATTTACAGGGCATGGGTTTGATAATATGTAGCTTCGTTTCGTGTGTTTTTTAGTCTAGACACCATCTTATTAACTATCGAGTTGACCTCCGAATACCTCCGATGGACATATATTATAAGCAATATAAACATAAATATAGATATAAATAGAAACCGGATTCGTGCAATTGGATTTTTCTAGGTCTGTATATTTCATATTATAGATTAAAAATATATATTAATCATCGTTTTACCTGTATAAGAATGATTTATTTGTGGATCGAATCAGTCAATCAAATGATGTACCTTTGTTTCACTTTCAATGTTGACATTCTTTTCCTTTAAATAACTCAGCACGCACGTTTCATGCGTTATCCATCTCTAGCTTAGGGGTTAAATTGCAGTTCACATGAATACTGATTCAATGAGGTCGAATTATTCACTTGCAAGTGAATAATTCATAATCAATGTTTCTTAGCTTATTTTGACAAAATTGAACCATACTGGCTGCTAAAAGCGATATATTATTTCACTATTTCACTTTTATTAATGATTGAACAAAAAAAATCATATTTTATATTTCTTATATATCTCGTAGCTAATGCCCCTTTAACTACCAGTACAATGTATCTTGCAAAAGCAAATATTATGTTTCCTACAGTTTTCTGGAAATCTGAAATACTACTAAGATTTTTACGAGCTTAAGGAAACTATAAAAAATATTTTCAGACACCAGCACTTTCATTGATTTCATACTCTTCGAAGCTTTTATTTATTGCAGTGTCATAAATTCAACATAAAAAATAAATCAAAGACATTAAAATAAACTAATGATCATCAGACGGCAGTAAAATAACTTCAAAGTGACCCCAAGGTTTCACTTCTTAAAAACTATGCAACTCATAGTACTATCTGACTGCATTTGTATCAAAATACCTACTCTCTAGTATCACCTGTTTGTACACAGGTTTTATGTACACCAGGTGTAGTACCAACAACATTCAAGTGAGATAGGAAGGTACCAGGATTTTTGGGATCTGGTATTATTGTTGGTCCTTTTGATGACAGTCCTGCTTCAGTATGTCCAGGTCTTACTGAAGGTGGTCTGTAAAATTAATGTGAATATTTGTAATTCATATAATGTCTATTTTTATCTCTTTACTTTTTGTGTCACAATTTATTGCTTTATCAAATTTGTAATAGGAAAAGGTCACAAATTCATTGATACAGGTACCAACAATTGGGGATAGAGAATAATTAGAGCATTTGAGTATTCTAAAATGTCTTGTTTTACATTCTATTACAAAATTAAACTTTTTTATTGGACATTAAAAGCCAAAATCTGCTCCCCCCTCTGAAATCCAAATAAAAGTAGGAAACAAAACATTAATCCATAGAATTCATAAATAAATGCCCAATCATTTCAATAAATGAAACATTTCTAATCTCCTTTCAAATAGTTTGGATATTTTAACTATGCAGCTATAAAAATGCAGTGTTTCTTTGTGTTACTCTTACTTACTGAGCACTTGATGTGACTGTAAAAGGGATAGAACATTCCTCATGCAAAACACATACTACTTTCTGTGGTAATACATGGTCTCCTGTCTTGGCACCTGGCTGAAATTACAAATTCTAATATAAGAAACAAATTTTACAATCTTTTACATACAGATGAAGCATACAATCAGATTTGCATTTTATCATATTGCTTTATGTATTCTGTCATTTAACACATTAAAAGCCTTAAAATTCTCCCTTGGTACTTTCAAAAATATATATTTTTGAAACAGATCTGTGTAACTAGCAAACATGGTAATTTATGCTTGACATGCTGTAGACCTATTGATTGTTGATTATTTATGTCATTGGGTTACTGTCTATTGTCTACTTTCCTTCAAGTTATGACTGAAGCTCATCAAGTATGAGAGAATTAAACTTCACCTAAGTGAACTAAGAGTTAGCTTGAACTCCTTATGAGATACTCTTTTAGTTGCCTAAATTAATATACACAAAGTTATATCAAGTATCTGATTACTGTGATTTTATGTGAAATTTAACACAAGTCAATGAAACATAAAATGTAGGTCAAAGTGACATGTTTTAGGTTGGAGACTAGTGTATACGAGTAAGTCAAGTACTATGAAATACTATATTTATAATTTCAATTCCAGTATAAAGTAAAATAAGAATGCGTCTGAGTACATGAAAGCCCCCACTCAAGCTCTGACACTGGGACGGACGGACAGAAAGACGGAAAGACGGAAGGATGGAAGGATGGAAAGACAGAAAGACAGAAAGAAGGACGGTCAAGGGTGACTCTTAATGATAAATAAACTGTTAACACAGAGATATGTCTCGCTTTTTGTTATTTTGATAATGCAAATGTTTTAATTAAAATAGCAATACTTTCACATGTAAAGTTATTCAAATATTCAGAGTCAATAAACCATGACTGAAGATAAATGGCTAAACAATCTCCATGGAAATGAGATGTGCCAATGCTAATACAACTGCATACCAAATACCATTGACTTATCATAAGGTGTTCCCTTTAAACAAACCTAAACACAAACATTAACTTGTAAACTATGTAAAAGTTTCAAAGTCATGAACCATGATGAGAGGGTGGGGCTATATAATCTCCATGGAAATGAAACTTGCGAATGCCAATACATTTGCATACCAAATATTATTGACTTAATATTAGTGATTCATCTAAAACTGATCTAATCACAAACTAATACATGTAAACTAAGCAAAAGTTTCAAAGTAAATTGACCATGACTGAGGGGTAAGAACCAAATAGTCTCCATGGAAATGAGATGTGCTAAAGCTTATACAACTGCATACCAATCATCATTGGTCTACCACTTATGGTTCCCCTTAAACTGACCTAATCAAAACTAAACCATGTAAACTAAGCAAAATTTCAAAGTCAATAGACCATGACTGAGGGGGGGGGGGGGGGCAAATAATCTCCATGGAAATAAGATATGCCAATGCTTATACAACTGCATACCAAATGTCATTGACCTATCACTAGATGTTCAACATAAAAAGTAGACCTAATCACAAACGAATACATTGTTGACGCCGCTACCGGAAACAGCATACCTATGTCTCGCTTTTTGACTCCGTCAAGGCATGACAAAAATAGTCAACATACTTGTATTACTTTCTCAGCTAAATTGGAATGATCATAAACAGACTTGAAACATTCATTAGCTTCCACCAATGAAAATGAAATAAAAGTAAACAGACTGGATGCATTCATTAGCTTCCACCAATGAAAATGAAATAAAAGTTATGTACTTACCTGTGAGTGTGGAGCTGTGAGTGAATTACCATGAGCTAAAAAATATTAAATATTCAGATATATGTCATATTTTTTCACTTTAAAATACTAAGAGATAACCTCAAAGTCTCACTCTTAAGACAAATTTACATATCAAGATGTTATCATATCCGTATTAATGGCAGTAGTTTTGCAGTAAACTTGAATATCTTTCAGATGTGTTTGTAATTCAAAGAGAGGCTAAAGACACCAAAGGGATATATCTTCAAACTAATAAGTCGAAAACAAACTGACAATGCCATGGCAAAAAATGAGACATGAAATGATTTTGTGAAGAAAAAAAACTGGCAGTTGGACTTTGACTAAAATAAAAAATACAGGCAAGTAAAAAATGAATGTTATGATGATCAACTATGTTTTGCTGAACTTAAGAGGATTGCAGAGGTGAAATATAATTGGCAATACTTTCCTAAGACTTAAACAAATTGAAACTTAAGTCAAATAAGGTTGGAGATACATATTTACATTTAAGGGTAAATCTACGAGCATGATAGCCATATCTAAGGCAAGGCACCAAAATGATTTTAAATTAGTTATGATAAAAAAACACCATAGCAGCTGTTGTTCCTGAAATCTGTCAGAAACATTTTTAGAACAATAGTTAATGGTGTAACGATCAGACTACTGTAAATTCAAAAAATATTGTGAGGTTTTTATTAATGCGACTTCCTGAGTATCATAAAAATAAGAACTCACATTCTGATGTGGGATACATTATCTGTATGGTGATTTTCCTGAAATCGCAATAATTAATCTTGCTTTTTTGTCTATTTATCAAAAATCGCAATAATAAATGCATAAACTAATTTCTGTATTTACAGTATCATTCCCCTTTATAACCGGAGGATTAACTTATTTCATCTGTTCTAAATTCTTATGTATGACATTCTTGTACTTACCAACTTGACATGTAGTTCCAGAATATCCAGATGGACACTGACAGAATCCTGTGTTTCCCTTGCCATTACAGAAACCTTGGTTCATACAGATCAGTTTGCTACATGGTCCTCTAGCTAAATCATAAGAAAACAATAAAATGTAAATTGTTATTTTGCTCATAAACTATTTACATAAAAAGTACTAGTGTATGGGTAAAAAAATTCATGTTAAACAACCTAAAACCCAAACTTCAACATGATACAGGGCAGACTTGCAGATATCAGGGAGCGTTCTCAAAGAGAGGCATAGGCAGAAAACCTAATTTTATTTCACACATGTACAAAACAATGTCTCGTAGGTTAAAATTCAATGGTTCCTGGTCCAATAAAAATGGAACATTTACTGGAATAAAATAAACGTTAACTAGACCAAATAAATCACAGCTTTTTAACCCTTTTGCAAATAGTCTCCCAACATAATTTATAAAAGTTGTGATCATGTTGGACAATTGTTCACTTGCAAAACTGTTTTTACACAGTTTATGTAGAAAAAATATGTGTTCTTGTGTGCTGCTACTATGATACATGGGAGACTGTGATGTGTAAATGACAAATCAACTGAATGGATATCACATGCCTTATGAAGTTGGCAAAAGAGACTTCAAAGTTGACCATGGTTGCCTGAATTATGTGTCAAAGCATTACTGTTCTCCATCACATGTATTTCCAGGCTCAGAACACCTTCAAAGTCTGTCATTAACTTTCTCTACTGACAAAGATTAGGAATGTACCTTCTCAATGGTGTCAGTTGCTGTTACACAACAAAATATCTAGCTAAGGTTATATAAACAACCCCAACAACTCTCCCCCCCCCCAAAAAAAAATAAAGAGCTGCGCCATGAGCGCATGATACGACTGTCGCTTTTTCAAAGAATAAAGTACCATAACTCCTCAATGTCATATCAGAAATTTATAAAAAAACTAAAGGGAGGTTATTTTAATAAATATAAACCAGTCTCCAAAGTTTAATGAAAACTGCTCAAAGCACTTTTGAGTTATTGTCCAAAAACTGGAAAATCCCCCTTTTTTAATGAATAAAACCCCATAATTCAGAAAAGTAAAATCTAAAATTTATAATAATAGAAAGGGAGCTCACGTCAATAGATATAAACAATTCACCAAGGTTTCATGAAAACTGTTCAATGCATTTTTGAGTTATTGTCCGAAAACTGGAAAATCCCCTTTTTTAATGAATAAAACCCCATAACTCAGAAAGGTAAAATCTAAAATTCATAAAAATCAAAAGGGAGCTCACGTCAATTGATTTTAACAATTTACCAAAGTTTCATGAAAACTGCTCAAAGCATTTTTGAGTTATAGTCCGAAAACTGGAAAATCCCCCTTTTGTATTGAATAAAACCCCATAACTCGGAAACGTAAAATCTAAAATTCAAAAAAATTGAAAGGGAGCTCACCTCAATAGATATAAACAGTTCATCAAAGTTTCATGAAAACTGCTCAAAGCATTTTTGAGCTATTGTCCGACATGTTGACAACGGAATACCATAATACGTCCCGTAAACGGGCATATAAAAATGTACAAGAATCATGCAATTAAATAAAGAAGGCCCATGAATTCATTATCAACATTCCATAAGAACAAATATATGACACTAGTTCTAGAGAGAAAAAACATACAAACAAATAGGTTGGAAAAATTGTAAACCTTAAAAATATTGTCACTCAAAATCCCATGTAACTTTTCACAAGTTGGCAGGTATGATTAAAATCTACTGTCTTTATTAAACAGTAATTCTATAATTTTTTATACTTATTGTTGTCAAAGAGAATTAAAAACATTTTATGTTCAATAGAGTAGATGTAATATTGCATCTCTTAGTTAATTTTATAAGGCAAGTGGCTAAAGAAGTTGCCATCTAAAATATATGTACCATGTAATGTTTCTTTGGTTATCATAATACTGTAACACCTTTTCTCCCCTTCTCCTCTACAAAACAAAAAGGTATTTTATATAAAATGAATCATTAGTTTTCTGGTTTATATAAAGATTCAAATTTGACAATCTTAACAAATATATCAAATACAATTTATCTGTATTTTAGCCATTGCAGTCTACAGTTGTATATAAATGTGTGTATGATACACCCAAATATGGTATTCAGAATACATGAAATTGATGAGCGATGAATCCAAAACCCATCACTGAGTATAGCATGCAGACATGAAGCCATATCACAAATTTCAGGAAGCTCTGATTTGTATTTTCTGAGAAAAATACCACAGAAATTTCATGGGATAGATAGACCAAAAGACAGAGAGGGGTGAAACAGTATACCTTAATCAGCTTTGTATAGTTCACACTGGTACATTGTTCGCACCCCCCTTCTCGCCACGAGAATTCAGGTAAAAAAACTTTTTCTAACTGTTAGAAAATGTCTAATAAAACTCCGGTAATTTCAAATAGTGTCTGATCGTTTGCAATATTTTCATGGAAAAAAAACCTGTTTTCCATCATCTTCACGAGTGTTAAAAAACAATTTAGAAACTTGTGTATGTTTAAACCGGAAGTTCGAATAGCACGTGTAAATAGAAATAAATAGACAGTGAGAGTGTATGGAAAATCCGTACTTAATAGATATCACTAGAATACGACTTTGAAAGTAAAACAGTTCCATTCTTGAGTAAAATAATGTTTAACATATCTATCACATTAATGTTTGAAGGATCTTAAGCTAAAACAAAACACATGAGTCAGTATGAAACACCAAAACGGAACTAATAACCGATTACGTTTTGTAGTTTATACATCGTTATGCATAAGCTGGTTCCCAGTTGACTTTTACACTTTTTTCTTTCCTTTAAATTCAAGCAGATTCCAGTTTATTTTAAGCAATGCAGTGAAAAGAAATGAGAAATTTGTAGTGAAGCATTTAATTTTGAAATTTATCAGTTTATATTTGATATTGAATAAAAAGTACATATTAATATGGATTAGGTAAAATTATTAGTTTTGAAAATGATAAGAGCGCCCTCCACCATTTCAATAACAAACATGGCAAAACGTAAACGAACATCGCGAAATCGAAATTATTTCTCTTATTTCTTGATTATTGTACTCTATAGTCCGCACCCCTGTCTGGCAGGTTCAATTTTGGAGAATGAAACCGCGGACTATACAAGCCTGAATTCGGTACCCCCTCCTTTAGGGTGAGGGTATATTTACAAAAACAGCCTACTGTAATGCAATTCATGCGTTGTAACCACATTATATTGAAATGTAATTTTGTCATGACACTTGAAGATATATAAAGATGAGCATACAATTTTACTGAATATATATCTTACCCATGTGCATTTTTTTCAGGAGGAGTAATTAAAGTAAAACAAACACTAATTGTCCTTTCTATATCTGTGTGTATTGATACATCAGTAGAACATGGACTTGGGTCTTTATCTGACTGGAAAACAAAGATTCCATCTGGGGCTTTCATATCAGACTCCACTAATGGGCTGAAAATATTTTTTTTTTAAATTCAATGGTTTTTTTTTTTAAATATATAAACAGTAAACCTACATTGTCTAGCTCTAAAATTGAAATCAAATTTAGCAAATTTCAATGAACCTTTTATCTGTGATGCTCTTTAATACATAGGCTATAGAAAGCCTTGCATTTATGAAGTTATAAGTATGGCAATAAGTATTTTAAATTAAAATTCAAAGGTATGCTTCTGCCAAATAAAAAAATGTTTTATTTCTAAAAGCATTTTTTATTTCAAATATGCAAAAATAAGAACCCTGTGGAAAAAACCTGCTATGCAGATGCAAGAATATCCTTTACATCACAACAGCCTGTAAAATATTGAAATCTTAAAAGAGTATTACCAGTTTGGGTTATACACTTGACTCTTTATCCATAAAATCATATGACAAGCTTCGCCTACTGAACATTCAATACTACTGCCATCTGGTAGAGTGGGGGAGATAAACTGTGGCCTTCTCTATAGAGACAAAACAAATTAACATGACAATAACAAATAATGATAGAATTTCCATTATGTAAAGAGAAAATTGTTGACTTGTTTTAAATTCAAAGTCAACCTAAAAAGTTCCACTGAAGAAATTTTAGGGAACATTATGCTTAACAATCATTATTTCTTAAGCAACCTAAAAAGTTACATTGAAGAAATTTTAGGCATTATTGCAATAAATTATCTTTATTTTTCAAGTCTGTTTAAAACACATTAATGCTAGTAAGAATATGAGAGAGTTTAAGACACATGTGTTTAAAGAAATTTTTAATTTTAGTTATTTATTTTCATTTTGATGGTAATGTTTTCCACACTGAGGTTGAAAATATCTAAATTTGGCTTTATTGAATAATACCTTTAGAAAATAAAATAAATTAAAAGTGACCAAATTGTTAAAAGACTAGAAGATGAAAATTTGCCAAGCAGTTTCAGAGAAGATGATTTTTCAATATGGTTTCAATAAGAAGCATATGCCACCATTCCCCTAATGTTTGCAGCCCCGTCAACATTAAATGATGATTGTTAGTTGAGGGTTTTCATTCACAAATCTGCTAACGATTCCATGTTTTTCATCTGATTAATATAAAATTACAATCAATTGTAAATGGCTTTCCATCATCAATCTCCTAAATTTTCCAAACACTTTGCCTTGCAGTTTCACAGAAATTTTTTAAATGGCCCAATAGGAATCAATTATAGCTCTGGTAGCCATGTCATACAATAATTCTTAAAGAGAACAAATAGAACCATTTCAACAACAGTTGGTCCAAAAGGATTTTCAGCTTAAAATATTGCAGCTTGTGTCAAAGATTTAATCTATATGCAGGCTTTATAATGAGTTATGAACCAAATGAGTATCAAACTTACATCAGAAACTGGTTTGGGTAATTCTGAAAGTAAAACATATCATTTATTATGAATGCTTCAATTTGAAGAATCATTAATGAAAGTAAGTTGAGCTTTTACTTTGTAGCTTATGTCCTACTCCTTCCAGAAATGAAAATGGGACATAACCCTTGTAACAATAACATGTACATGTTGTAGAAGCCTCTTGAAATTTTTTTAAAAAGAGATCTCCAGATTTTTCTTTCTATAGCCATAAGCCATATTAATTATATTCAACAACAAAAAAAATGACATCTTGTTTACAGCATTTTATATTAATTTATTATTTATCTAATTTTCTCAAATAATAATAAAACTTTTATTAAATCTTTTGAAAATTGAAAACATCGATCTTACCAGCTGTAACTTCTATTGAATAACACAATTCATCTGCTGTTTGACTGAAAACATAAGAGATGTATTTGATAATTGGTTTTAGTCAAACTAAAGTTAACAGTAACCTATATATAGCTTGATTCTCATGCCGCTTCAAAACAATTATTTTCTTGTTTAAAATTGTAATATAAAACCAGCTGTACCATTTTAATGAGATTGCATAATTCGACACAGAGCCTGGTAAGAACTGAAAATAAATAATTGCCTATTAAAGAATTAAAATGCATATTTTGTCCTACAAATATATAATTGTGTAAATAGAAAAGTACAAATATTCCTGCAATAAGCCTTTTAATTGAATATTGAGTCCTCTTGAAATTCTCCTTGCCACTCCCCCAGAAAATTAAACGGTCATCCCAGGTTCTCCTAAACTTACCCAGCAGCATTCACATTTTGTACACAAACTTTATGGTTCCCTGTTTGTTTTGGCAATATAGTAGTAACAGTATGATATACATGTGTGCTATTTTTATCCTGAGTCACATTCATGCCCTGAACTTCAACACTGGAGTCCACAAAACCTTTCTTCATTGAGGGTCTGAAAATATAAAAAAATAAAACATGAAAACTTGCCTGGCATTTCACAAAAAGGTCATCCAATTAAAGATGAGTGTTGAGTTTTTATAGTTTCTAAAATGCTTACATTCCTTCATGCTAGTTTAACAAAAATCAAAGATATATTAGCTTATCAATAACATTTTAGTGGTTCAAACAAAATAGTGGAAAACGCACTTACCATAAGATCCAAAACAAGAATTTTTCTGAATTGTTGGCCATTTTTAATTTGAGTCTGGTTGAGATGAGGCAGATCCAGGCACATTATGGGTTTACCAATTTTATAAGTTCAGAAAGTCTCTTTTTGATTAGACCTTTAACTACCACATATATAAAAATAAGGAGATGTAGTATGATTGTCAATGAGACAACTACCCAAAAAAGTTCAAATGAAGTGAATGTAAGCAATTATAGGCAACCGTACGGCCTTCAACAATGAGAAAAACTCATACCGTATGGTCTGCTATATAAGGCCTCAACATGAAAAATATAAAACAATTCAATTGAGAAAACTAACGGCCTAACTTATAACAAAACAATTAATGAAAAACAAATATGACAGACTGACATGAACCAATGACAACCACTGAACTACAGGCTCCAGACTTGGGACAGGCACATAAAGAATGTGTATACTTTTCCAGCCATATAAGTGCCATGAGGAGTAATTACTGTACAAACAAACACTAATTCAATACCCTCTCACCAATATAGTTATTACTATCAAGGCTAATGCATCTCTTATACAACAAACACTAATTCAATTCCCTCTCACCAATATAGTTATTACTATCAAGGCTAATGCATCTTTTATACAACAAACACTAATTCAATTCCTCTCACCAATATAGTTATTACTATCAAGGCTAATGCTTCTCTTATACAACAAACACTAATTCAATTCCTCTCACCAATATAGTTATTACTATCAAGGCTAATGCATCTTTTATACAATTAACACTAATTCAATTCCCTCTCGCCAATATAGTTATTACTATCAAGGCTAATGCATCTCTTATACAACAAACACTAATTCAATTCCCTATCACCGATATAGTTATTTATACTATCAAGGCTAATGCATCTCTTATACAACAAACACTAATTCAATTCCTCTCACCAATATAGTTATTACTATCAAGGCTAATGCATCTTTTATACAACAAACACTAATTTAAATCCTCTCACCAATATAGTTATTACTATCAAGGCTAATGCATCTTTTATACAACAAACACTAATTTAATTCCCTCTCACCAATATAGTTATTACTATCAAAGCTAATGCTTCTCTTATACAACAAACACTAATTCAATTCCTCTCACCAATATAGTTATTACTATCAAGGGTAATGCATCTCTTATACAACAAACACTAATTCAATTCCCTCTCACCAATATAGTTATTACTATCAAGGCTAATGCATCTCTTATACAACAAACACTAATTCAATTCCCTCTCACCAATATAGTTATTACTATCAAGGCTAATGCATCTCTTATACAACAAACACTAGTTCAATTCCCTCTCACCAATATAGTTATTACTATCAAGGTTTATAGACCAGTTATTTCCTAATGTAAAATGAAGACAATATACAGATATCTACATGTACGAACAAACTAGTAAATGTCTCATGTCATATACCACAATAACAAAACTGGATACATGTATTAAGAAAGCCAATCTTTTGAACTTTACCAACCTATTACTATTTCTTGCATGACTTAAAGACCAACAACATTGTGACCTGAGCAAACTATACCAACTTATAAGTCCTATACTGTAGTATTAAATAAACTATTGCCAAGTTTGAACTGATGCTGCTTCTAAGAACATGTATACAAGATTCTATTCGTTTTTGCTGTCTCACGGATTTATACCAGCACCTCTCTCATACTTTGAATCTATATATGTTAACAACAATAGGATAAAAGAAACATTTTATTATGAACTAAGCATTCTAATCTAACAACATATATACATATTTACATAAACAAATTACAACTTGGAAAAACTGGGGACTAACAGCTGTTTGACACTTTAGAAATTAAAATTGAGTTATCCCCCTTTTCATATAAATATAAAAATTAAAACTTGGGGGATAAGATACAAAGGCTAATGTGTAGAATTTGTATCGAATTGGCCAAATACAGGTGTGAAGCCAAGGCTAATGCATCTCTTATACAACAAACACTAATTCAATTCCCTCTCATCAATATAGTTATTACTATCAAGGCTAATGCATCTCTTATACAAACAAACACTAATTCAATTCCTCTCACCAATATAGTTATTACTATCAAGGCTAATGCTTCTCTTATACAACAAACACTAATTAAATTCCTCTCACCAATATAGTTATTACTATCAAGGCTAATGCATCTTTTATACAACAAACACTAATTTAATTCCCTCTCACCAATATAGTTATTACTATCAAGGCTAATGCATCTCTTATACAACAAACACTAGTTCAATTCCCTCTCACCAATATAGTTATTACTATCAAGGCTAATGCATCTCTTATACAACAAACACTAATTCAATTCCCTCTCACCAATATAGTTATTACTATCAAGGCTAATGCATCTCTTATACAACAAACACTAGTTCAATTCCCTCTCACCAATATAGTTATTACTATCAAGGCTAATGCATCTCTTATACAATAAACACTAATTCAATTCCCTCTCATCAATATAGTTATTACTATCAAGGCTAATGCATCTCTTATACAACAAACACTAATTCAATTCCTCTCACCAATATAGTTATTACTATCAAGGCTAATGCTTCTCTTATACAACAAACACTAATTCAATTCCTCTCACCAATATAGTTATTACTATCAAGGCTAATGCATCTCTTATACAACAAACACTAATTCAATTCCTCTCACCAATATAGTTATTACTATCAAGGCTAATGCATCTCTTATACAACAAACACTAATTCAATTCCTCTCACCAATATAGTTATTACTATCAAGGCTAATGCATCTCTTATACAACAAACACTAATTCAATTCCCTCTCACCAATATAGTTATTACTATCAAGGCTAATGCATCTCTTATACAACAAACACTAATTCAATTCCTCTCACCAATATAGTTATTACTATCAAGGCTAATGCATCTTTTATACAACAAACACTAATTTAATTCCCTCTCACCAATATAGTTATTACTATCAAGGCTAATGCATCTTTTATACAACAAACACTAATTTAATTCCCTCTCACCAATATAGTTATTACTATCAAGGGTAATGCATCTCTTATACAACAAACACTAATTCAATTCCTCTCACCAATATAGTTATTACTATCAAGGCTAATGCATCTCTTATACAACAAACACTAATTCAATTCCCTCTCACCAATATAGTTATTACTATCAAGGCTAATGCATCTCTTATACAACAAACACCAATTCAATTCCCTCTCACCAATATAGTTATTACCATCAAAGCTAATGCATCTCTTATACAACACACTAATTCAATTCCTCTCATCAATATAGTTATTACTATCAAGGCTAATGCATCTTTTATACATGTTATTATTGATTTAGCTAATATACTACGGTTTTGAAGGATTTTGTACCAATAAGAATTAGAGGACTTACTTTACATTAGGATCTCCAGTCAAAACAGATGGTATATCACATGGATCTCCAAGATGACATTTAATTGTTGTTGGTAATGATGATCCAATAAACTTAGCCTACATATAAATGAAACAACAAGTGTCACATACATTGTCATACACATTTCTTACAGAAGATTTTTTTTTTTTTGCGGTATTTGTGTTCATTTGTTTTCTGTCTTTTTTCCTAATTGTATATTTCTTGTATTTTAAACCCACTTTCATTTTATCTGATGTCCCTGCAAAAGTAAATTACAGAAACATGAAATTGATACAGACACTTAAATACACACACCATATCGAACTTCATTTTAGAGTTATGAAACTTTCATCTTTGAAACCATTTTACATTTAATGAAATATAAATTTAGAAAACATTAAAAGAATAAAAAGTACTTACTCCACTTGTTGCAGGGTTCGTCAAACTTTCTGTGGTCTCTGAAATATAAAACAACATGTATTTATAGATTATTGTTGGTCATCGCAATGAGATTCCGGTACGGCGAAAGTCAGAAAAGCAATCGAGTTGAGATGACCAATGATAATCTGTTTATCACTATTTTGCCTATGACGACATTGATGTTTACATTGACAACGGCATGGGCGCCCTTAATTTCTAGCGATAATTATAGATTATTGATGGTTTTTCAAACGAGAGGGTGTTTCTCAGCTACAATCTCATCGAAGGGCCACAGCCCTGAGATGAGATGTGGCCGAGAAACATCCTCGAATTTGAAAGACCTTTGATAATCTGTTTATCCTTATTTGGCCTATGACATCAGTAATTTTTACATTGACAACGGCACATGCACTCTTAGTTTCTGACGATAATTTTTTATCTCAAGCAAGAAGCATGATATGAAAAATTATCACAAAAAAAGATCAAAGGAAAAATACACAAAATAGCGATAAAAATAAATATATACTATTATTTAAGGTAGTAAGTGTCAGCATGGACAACCCCCACCTGCAGTCTAATCAGGGAAAAAATCAGTTACAGAACAAAACACAAATAGGCCTGCAAGTAAGTCCTATATTGAGGGAGGTAGTAGGCTGTGTCTTTCAAAATTCCCTAAAAAATAAATGCTGAATCTCGAAATTTCCTGAAAAAAAAGCATTCTTCCACAGTTTAAAAAAATTTAAACATTAATTCCCCGAGTCCCAATAAGCGTAAATCCTGAATTCCTTCAAAATAAACGCCCAGTCCTGAGGTTTACAAAAAAGGTCCTTTTGCCCCTCTTTATTCCGAGAAAAGTAAGAAAACTAGAACAAACTTGATCTATAAGTCATCATTATACACAAATGCACTAAAAATCAGCAGGCATACAATTTTTTTTTATTAAATTTCCAAAGGGATAAAGGACAATGGTTACACTAAGTGGCAGGGGCATGAAAAATATTATAGTTATACAATGCCATTAGATATTGGAGATTCTATGAGGGTTTCATTGAAGTCCAGTTATGGTTTAGGAGGTGTTGTCAGTAAAAGGTGCAGATGGAGAGACAATCAAATGAAAAATGACTGAGGGATTATAATAATAGCATTAAAATTAAAGGAATAACAGTATTGTAGTTGAAGAGTTGTCGCAACCATGGAGATTTGGCAGTCACAAATGAAGAGAAACAGAAATTTTGGACTGTCAAATTCCAATTGAAGGCAGTCAGTGGCAACTTTTCAACCACAGTACTTTTATTCCGATTCTAATGCATTAAAACAGTAATAATACATTAGAGCTTGAAAAAAAGTATAAATCTGAAATAAAATAAATTCTATCAAATGACAAAAAAATTAAAAAATATTAAGGTAAGGTTTGCATGATAACTGGATTTTTTTCTTAGTGATATTATACCAATATGATACATCATTTTGTTCAGGGAGGAGTGCCCAATCATTTAATGAAAAAAAATCGAAAATCGCCCGTCCCGTTTTTTTCAAGTGAAAAGCTCAAAATTGCAATTTTTGACGTTTTTTAGGGAAAATTGTATTTAAATTCTTCTGAAATAATAATATATGCAAGTGACTATAAAAAAATAAAACTGAATAAAACATGTATAAATAATTGTGGTCCATTCATTAATGATAAATTTTAATTCAAAAGTTCTTAAAAAAGTTCCTAAAAACAAGATTTTTTAATTTTTGGGTTAAAAAAATTCCGTTGCCATGACAACAAAAAGCCAAAAATATCCCCTTTCCGGGTCCACCGTTTTTGTAAAAAACTGTGAACTTAAGTATTTAACTATTTGCATTATAATGAGCTAATAAAATTGGTATGTCCCTGAATTTCTTTTTACGGAAATGTGCACATCACATTTCATCTTGTCATTTCTAAAAACACAAAAATATTTTTTTTGTTGATCTGCAAAGAAGAATGTCATCTTTAATAGCATCTTCTTACAAAGAATCATTTTGTCTTGTAACAAATAGTTTGGGGCTTGGGGGGGGGGGGGGGGGGGGGGGGGGGGGGGGATAAAAAAACTATGTGAATTAATTTTTTTTTATCCTACATTGAACTTTTGATGTCTACCATTGACTTTTATGCCCATAACTATCAGTCGAAGGGGAAGTGTTAAACTTTGGTCATACTTTTGTATTAATACATGTACAAGACTCTGATTTTGAAGGAAACACTTATTTTCTTTCAGTGCTTCAAACTGTAATATTTTGAATATTAGGATAGCATTCTAATTGCCATTAAAAGTAATGAAAATTGCTTTATTGCCCCATGTTTTGTTAATTGTTTGTATGCAGAAATTGGATGAAAAAACATCAGTTTTGACTAGTAAAGTCATTTACAGCAGCCGTGTTTATTCCGTTCATTTAAATCTGATTTGTCCAATTGTTACACATGATGTTCAGATTTGGAGTCTTTGACCAAACAAACAAACTACATGCTCCTATACATGATGAGGGGCCTGATGGGTTATTTTCGTTCTTTGTGATCGGCGCATTTTCGCTATCGTGATCCATTTTTCTACAGATTTATTTTTTTTTATATTTTCGTGATCCGTGATCATGGAAATTTATTTTCTGTGAATCGTGATTGACAAAAAAATCATCTCGTGAATCACATTTGGTTGAAGCAAACTAGAGGTTTAGAACAGAGACGAAAAATTCAGAAATCGACCTCATAAAAATACCCCGAGCTTCATTTTGAGCTCTTATATACGGAGAAAGACTAAAAACTAACAATTTCCTGGATTTTATAGTGAGTCCGTGCATGTGTAGAGACACATGTTACCATCCTTGCTTTTAGATAAATTGCTTCAAAGTTGACTGATATGCATAGAAGTTTGTTTGATAAGAGGTTGTAAAATGTCCGGTGGCAAATAGTTCAGGCATGTTAAGGACGACACAATACTATAGTTGTGTCTGAAAGACACATTTTTAATGCATCCATAAAAAAACTAGAGGCTCTCAAGAGCCTGTGTCGCTCACCTGACTCTACTTTGGTTTTAGAAATCATGTAAAGATAGATAAAAATCATAACAGATACCCAAATAATGATTGAGGCCAAATTTTGATTAATATTGGTCCCGTTATTTAATAAAATATCCTGGTGGCCATCTTGAACAGTAAATCGGCAACAAAGTAACAACACTTGGTCAGCACTTCATAAGGAACATTCCTGCCATGTTTGGTTTCATTCCATTCAGTGGTACTCTAAAAGAAGACATTTGTATGTATTTCCCATAGGGTCCTATGTTAAACTAAGCCCCCCCCCCCCCCCCCCCCCCCCCCCCCCCCCTAGCGGCCATCTTGGATGATGGATCAACTGCAAAGTAACAACACTTGGTCAGCAACTCATAAGGAACATTCATGCCATGTTTGGTTCAATTCCATTCAGTGGTTCTCTAAAAGAAGACAATTGTATGTATTTCCCATAGGGTCCTATGTTAAACTAAGTCCCCCGCTGTCGGCCATCTTGGATGATGGATCGGCTACAAAGTAACAACACTTGGTCAGCATCTCATAAGGAAGATTCATGCCATGTTTGGTTTCATTCCATTCAGTGGTTCTCTAAAAGATGACATTTGTATGTATTTCCCATAGGTCATTTGTTAAACTAAGTCCCCTGCTGTCGGCCATCTTGGATGATGGACCGACTGCAAAGTAACAACACTTGGTCAGTACCTCATAAGGAACATTCATGCCATGTTTGGTTTCATTCCATTCAGTGGTTCGCTAAAAGAAGACATTTGTATGTATTTCCCATAGGTCCTTTGTTAAACTAAGTCCCCTGCTGTCGGCCATCTTGGATGATGGACCGACTGCAAAGTAACAACACTTGGTCAGCACCTCATAAGGAACATTCATGCCATGTTTGGTTTCATTCCATTCAGTGGTTCTCTAAAAGAAGACATTTGTATGTATTTCCCATAGGGTCCTATGTTAAACTAAGTCCCCCGCTGGCGGCCATCTTGGATGATGGATCGGCTACAAAGTAACAACACTTGGTCAAAACCTCATAAGGGACATTCATGCCATGTTTGGTTTCATTCCATTCAGTGGTTCTCTAAAAGAAGCATTTGTATGTATTTCCCATAGGGTCCTATGTTAAACTAAGTCCCCTGCTGGCGGCCATCTTGGATGATAGACCAACTGGAAAGTAACAACACTTGGTCAGCATCTCATAAGGAACATTCATGCCATGTTTGGTTCAATTCCATTCAGTGGTTCTCTAAAAGAAGACATTTTTATGTATTTCCCATAAGGTCCTATGTTAAACTAAGTCCTCCGCTGGCGGCCATCTTGGATGATGGATCGGCTACAAAGTAACAACACTTGGTCAGCACCTCATAAGGAACATTCATGCCATGTTTGGTTTCATTCCATTCAGTGGTTCTCTAAAAGAAGTCATTTGTATGCATTTCCCATAGGGTCCTATGTTAAACTAAGTCCCCTGCTGGCGGCCATCTTGGATGATGGATCGGCTACAAAGTAACAACACTTGGTCAGCACCTCATAAGGAACATTCATGCCATGTTTGGTTTCATTCCATTCAGTGGTTCTCTAAAAGAAGTCATTTGTATGCATTTCCCATAAGGTCCTATGTTAAACTAAGTCCTCCGCTGGCGGCCATCTTGGATGATGGATCAGCTACAAAGTAACAACACTTGGTCAGCACCTCATAAGGAACATTCATGCCATGTTTGGTTTCATTCCATTCAGTGGTTCTCTAAAAGAAGACATTTGTATGTATTTCCCATAGGGTCCTATGTTAAACTAAGTTCCCCGATGGCGGCCATCTTGGATGATGGATCAGCTACAAAGTAACAACACTTGGTCAGCACCTCATAAGGAACATTCATGCCATGTTTGGTTTCATTCCATTCAGTGGTTCTCTAAAAAAGTCATTTGTATGCATTTCCCATAGGGTCCTATGTTAAACTAAGTCCCCCGCTGGCGGCCATCTTGGATGATGGATCGGCTACAAAGTAACAACACTTGGTCAGCACCTCATAAGGAACATTCATGCCATGTTTGGTTTCATTCCATTCAGTGGTTCTCTAAAAGAAGTCATTTGTATGCATTTCCCATAGGGTCCTATGTTAAACTAAGTCCCCCGCTGGCGGCCATCTTGGATGATGGATCAGCTACAAAGTAACAACACTTGGTCAGCACCTCATAAGGAACATTCATGCCATGTTTGGTTTCATTCCATTTAGTGGTTCTCTAGAAGAAGTTCAAAATGTAAAAAGTTAACGCCGACGACGGACGACGCCGGACGACGGACGACGGACGCCAAGTGATGAGAAAAGCTCACTTGGCCCTTCGGGCCAGGTGAGCTAAAAAAGAATAAACCACACTTCTATCTTCTGAAAGGAGCTTCCCATACATAAGTTTTTAAGGTTTTACGGCGGGAGACAAGAGAAGGGACATGGGAGAAAGGAAAAAGGTACCCCCTGTCCGACCTGACGACATCAAAATTCAAACTTGTTCTGTGTTTTTGTGGTAATAAGCATTGTGCATAAGTTTCATATCAGTTGGTTGAGGCAAATAAAAGTTAGAGAACGGAAACCAATTTTGTAAAAACGGACGTACACTATGATACGTACATTCGGATGGACGTACAAACAGACAAGAATAAAACTCAATGCCCGCTTTGCTATGGCGGGGGCATAAAAATGTACATTTATGAAATAAAATAAAATTCCGCGAAACTTCATGAATGGTTTTTGCACAAAGACGCTATGGCTAAACGTGACGTCATATAAATGAAAACTAACAAACTGAAGGTCATAACGTTACTTCTACGATTCAAATTTTGATCAAATCACATCAAAACGCCAATTTTGAGGTAGGTGTTGTTTTATTTTCGGTAAGATTGTAGTAATCGAACATTGGTTGATCAAAGCAATTTAAAATGGCGGGTCCCTCCATTTTTTAATTATTTGAATTTGAGTTATCTCCCTGTGTACGCAAACCTTACCTTAATTCTGTGAAACTTCATGAATGATTTTGGTGCATAAATGTCATGGCTTAACATGACATCATAGAAATGAAAACTTTCAGACTGAAGGTTATTACTTTACTTCTACGATTCAAATTTGGGTAATATCAAATCAAAAGTGTTTTTGAGGTAGATGCTGTTTATTTTTGGATATTGTATTAATTGAACATTTGTTGATTCAAGCAATTCAATATGGCAGCTCACTCCTTAGTTACAACATGTCAACTAGATCTGGATTTAAGGGAAAATTTTAGCCAATGAAAAAAATTGCTTAATAAGAATTGCATTAAAATAAGCAATAACAGAGCTACTACCACTAGCTTTTCACATATTTAATTGTATTCTAGGTTTTATCCATATGAACAACGATCTGTATCTTTTTTTCCAATAGAAATATAGTTTGTTTGGTTGATACACATCAATGCTTGACTGAGTCTACTAGATCACCACAAGTGTAATTGTTTGAAGTCAGAACCATTTTGAAAAGTTTCCATTCTTGATCCTTTAATATTATCATAGTTTCCTTCATCTAACAGTACATAATAGATATACTTGTTATTCCTCTTCTTGTGTTTTAAGTAGATTTCCAAAGGTTTTTTTGTGGTATATCTATTGTGAATGCACACTACATTCTAAAATCATGCATTTGTTGAGAGTACTAAGCATAATATATATGTTTACTAGAAGAAGAAGATAAATACTGACTGTGTCCACACTGTGAGCCAATACTTCCAAGTCTACAGAAACATGTTTTCTTGATACTATCTGTGTGACAATGTCCATCATTTTGACAATATTGTTGATTAGATGTTGTGGCAGGACAACTACCTATATATAAATTAAACAAATATATTATAATGCAAAACTCTAAAGGTCCATATTTAATAATGTTTTCTGATTTGTGCAGATCTATGGTCAGCAAATTGTCAAAATATATCATAAGGACCTAAGAGCTATGGTTCTGCACCTAGATAATGATTATACTGTACTAATACTGTAGTGGGGTACACAAAACATCTGCAATGAGATGCTTAATATAAACACTATAACTTTGATGCAGTCTATCACTGGCCTCACAGAAATCACAATGGAAGCATTCAACAGATTATCTCATTCATTTTATCATAGAAGGAAATAAAATACCTTATGTTTGTTAATGGTTACGGATGGCAGTCTTTTTTCAAATTGTTACAACTTTTCTAGACACTAGAGGAGTGTGATTTAGAATTTGATATATGACATATATGATATAAACACGTCTATAGTTGAAGACTATTCATTGATTTTTTTTCCGTTTCTTTTCTGTTAATCGGTTGCTTTCTAATTGATGTGTGTTCAAAATTTTATTGCATTTATATTAGAGAAAATCTACTGATCCTAATTACCTAACATTAAAAGAAAAGACTGAAATATAGTAAATTCATATCACACCATACCTATTTCACAACTGTTTCCATAGAAACCTAATTTACAGATACATGAATGTGTACCATCTGACAAGGCAACACATAAACCACCATTCTGACATGGATTTGATGAACAGGGATCTACAAAACAAAATCCAGTCAGTTAAAATAATTATAGAACTCTTTTTATTAGGTCTGAATTGGTTTTGTTTTAATGTCAAGTTACAGTAAAAGGGCTATGTCACAGATTTTGGTAAAATTTTGCATACAGTTTTGGTTTGTTGAACTATAACTGAAAATCGAAAAAATAATGCATTTATCTCTTTTATTTTCTGAAATATGACTGATTGAATTCTTTCAAAATAGGTTAACATTTTAATAGAAAGCACATTAAAATCGGTGAAAAATATTCTTAAATTTGTCTTAAAATCATAAAATCTTCAATTTCAAATACATAGATTTTTCTTTAAAAAACTATATGTTGTTGGTACATTATTTTCTACTCTAATATTTATGATGTAAAATAATAATAGTCACCATCTTCATTTGAACAGTATACATCATTCAAAGTGGTGTTCTAGGTGAAAATGTACCACAAAATAGTCGAATCAATTGTAACATTATTGTGTTGTAGGCTATAAAACATTGATTTTTGACATTTTTCTCTAACAACTAGGTAACAGATTTTTTAATACACCAAAAACAAAGTCAGCGACCATATGATTATTTTACATCATTAAAACAGAAATTTATGTATCAACAACAAATAGTTTTTTAAGAAAAATCTATGTATTTGAAATAAGTCAATAGTATCAATGTATAAGTGATACATAACTACTATTCATGGAATTACAAACAATGTCAACTCAACTATACTATTAAGTCTCACATGATCACAATATCAAGTCACCAATATAATTAAGTCTTGCATGTACACAATGTCAACTCACCTATACTATGAAGTCTCACATGTACACAATGTCAACTCACCTATACTATTAAGTCTCACATGTACACAATATCAACTCACATATACTATTAAGTCTCACATGTACACAATGTCAACTCACCTATACTATTAAGTCTCACATGTACACAATGTCAACTCACATATACTATTAAGTCTCACATGTACACAATATCAACTCACCTATACTATTAAGTCTCACATGTACACAATGTCAACTCACATATACTATTTAGTCTCACATGTACACAATATCAACTCACTTTTACTATCAAGTCTCACCTGCAAACAATGACAACTAACCTTTTCTATCAAGTCGCACATGTACACAATGTCAACTCACCTTTTCTATCAAGTCTCACATGTACACAATGTCAACTCACCTATACTATCAAGTCTCACATGTACACAATTTCAACTCACTTTTACTATCAAGTCTCACATGTGCACAATTTCAACTCACCTTTACTATCAAGTCTCACATGTGCACAATTTCAACTCACCTATACATTCAAATCTCATACGTTCACAATGTCAACTCACCTTTACTATAAAGTCTAACATGTGCACAATGTTATCTCACCTCTACTTTCATGTCTTACATGTACACAATTTCAACTCACCTCTACTTTCAAATCTCATATATTCACAATGTCAACTCACCTTAACTATTAAGTCTAACATGTGCACAATGTCAACTCACCTTTACTATCAAGTCTTACCTGTAAATAATGGCAACTAACCTTCTCTATCAAGTCTCACATGTTCACAATATCAACTCACCTTTACTATCAAGTCTCACATGTACACAATATCAACTCACCTTTACTATCAAGTCTCACATGTACACAATATCAACTCACCTTTACTATCAACTCTCACATGTACACAACATCAACTCACCTTTACTATCAAGTCTCATATGTACACAATATCAACTCACCTTTACTATCAAGTCTCACATGTACACAATATCAACTCACCATTACTATCAAGTCTCATTGGTACACAATATCAACTCACCTTTCTATAAAGTCTCATATGTACACAATATCAACTCACCATTACTATCAAGTCTCATATGTGCACAATATCAACTCACCTTTCTATAAAGTCTCACATGTGCACAATATCAACTCACCTTTACTATCAAGTCTCACATGTACACAATATCAACTTATCTTTACTAATAATCTCACATGTGCACAATATCAACTAACCTTTACTATCAAGTCTCACATGTGCACAATATCAACTTACCTTTAGATTAAGTCTCACATGTACACAATATCAACTTACCTTTACTATCAAGTCTTGCATGTACACAATATCAACTTACCTTTACTATCAAGTCTCACATGTACACAATATCAACTTACCTTTACTATCAAGTCTCACATGTGCACAATATCAACTTACCTTTACTATCAAGTCTCGCATGTACACAATATCAACTTACCTTTACTATCAAGTCTCATATGTACACAATATCAACTCACCTTTCTATAAAGTCTCACATGTACACAATATCAACTCACCTTTACTATCAAGTCTCACATGTACACAATGTCAACTTACCTTTACTATTAAGTCTCACATGTACACAATATCAACTTACCTTTACTATCAAGTCTCACATGCACACAATGTCAACTCACCTATACTACCAAGTCTCGCATGTACACAATATCAACTTACCTTTACTATCAAGTCTCGCATGTACACAATATCAACTCTACATAACTTACTTTCAAGTCTCATATGTACACAATGACAACTCAACTTTACTATCAAGTCTCATCTGAACAAACTTTCAACTCACCTTAACTTTCAAGTCTCATATGTACACGATGACAACTAACCTTTACTATTGGCTACTATATGCAATAGAAAACATCTGGTCTCTCCGTCTTGACTGAAAATAAGTTATTTCATTAACTTTATATGTAAGAATTGTGTATTCAAATTATATTTAAGTTGATTTTAACTAAATCAAGCAAGAAAATCTATCCCACACTCAACTTATGGCTATATTACTTATCTCTCATCTGGCTTATTTTCATAATAATATACATGAATGTATCACTGTTATCCTATTGATGATTGTAACAAGCTTTTTTTCTATTTGATCCATTGAAACTGAAGGTTGACACTCATTACCTGATTTCACCAAAATTTATCAAATCGTTCTTAGTTTGTTGATGACTTAATTTGTATGGGTTTTGAGCTGTTGGGTTTATGTTTCAATGATGTAAATCCTAAACTCCTTTCATTGATTACTATAGTGGAGTGACAAATCAAGAAAAAGGTGCTTATTTTACGACTTTAATGGACCAGCAGAAATGGGGGCTAAAAAATGATTTTTTTGCAAAGCCAATACCTTAATCTTACTTTTTTGCCCAGTCATAGACATTTCCTACGATGCAGTTTTTCATAAAATGGGAAGAAAAAGACATGTTGATTTTTTTCATTCAAAATGCAACTGGACAAAATGTTTACTTTTGTTTCTTATTTATAGTCCTTAAACTCTTGATTTGGTAAAACTATAATTCCTTATATTTAACCTTATTTTTTTCGTTTTCACTAAGTTTTAAGAATATACAATCTGTTTCATTTCCACTGAGTGGTAACAACATTTGTAAATTTATATTACATCGATATCTTCCAAATGTTTTGTGTTAAAAAGTAACAAAACCTCATTTGGTAAAGTTATAAGACCTCTCCGTATCGGTTTTTCTAATAAATTCACTTTTTTCGACATACTTTTGATAGACATTTTAATTCAGTGAATTTCTGGATTTTTTCTTTTACCAATACGAAGTAAATTAACTTTTTATTGACGAATCGCTTCAGCACTGCATTATACCATTGTTCGTGTTTGTGCCAATTGAATATGTAAGAATTGATATTTTTGTATCATGTAGGTTTATTGAACAATGTTTTAAAAAGTTTTTTGACTGACAAATTTTGGTCAAAAAGATATTTTATCGTGTTTTTCTAAAGTTAAAAATAGATTTTTTCTAACAGTAAATGTCAAATTGGAGCACATAAGTGTTATTCCCAGGATATATCTACTTTTAATAGTCCACTAATGCTGACATCTTTGCAAGCTAAAAGAAGCCGTGCTTCAAAGAACTGGCATTTTCAAAAAAAACTTTCATGTCTAACTGCAAAAGGAACCTTTTATAATGCCGTGAATACAAGAAAAGACGATGTGTTTCACTGACTCCATGACATTAAGTTAGTATAGTTCGCCTGATGCTGTTCATATATATATATAGGTATCATTATCACAAATCTTGTAACAAATCATACACTAGTATAGTATATTCAGAAAAGTTTACACAGCGTGGTATTTTAGATGATCATACAGATACTTTCCAAGCTGATGATCAACCATGTTGTTCCTGGTCTGTTCTTACCAGATCAATGTCCACGCCTTTGACTGGACTGCTAGTATTTTCTGCAAGCACAGATTGTAGAAACGGGACACACATCTATGATATACTGAAACAGACCAAGGACTCCAAAACGCTATATCGAACAACTAGAGGCTCTCAAGAGCCTGTGTCGCTCACCTGACTCTACTTTGGTTTTAGAAATCATGTAAAGATAGATAAAAATCATAACTGATACCCAAATAATGATTGAGGCCAAATTTGGATTAATATTGGTCCCGTTATTTAATAAAATATCCTGGTGGCCATCTTGAACAGTAAATCGGCAACAAAGTAGCAACACTTGGTCAGCACTTCATAAGGAACATTCATGCCATGTTTGGTTTCATTCCATTCAGTGGTACTCTAAAAGAAGACATTTGTATGTATTTCCCATAGGGTCCTATGTTAAACTAAGCCCCCCCCCCTAGCGGCCATCATGGATGATGGATCGACTGCAAAGTAACAACACTTGGTCAGCACCTCATAAGGAACATTCATGCCATGTTTGGTTCCATTCCATTCAGTGGTTCTCTAAAAGAAGACAATTGTATGTATTTCCCGTAGGGTCCTATGTTAAACTAAGTCCCCCGCTGTCGGCCATCTTGGATGATGGACCGACTGCAAAGTAACAACACTTGGTCAGCACCTCATTAGGAAAGTTCATGCCATGTTTGGTTTCATTCCATTCAGTGGTTCTCTAAAAGAAGACATTTGTATGTATTTCCCGTAGGGTCCTATGTTAAACTAAGTCCCCCTCTGGCGGCCATCTTGGATGATGGACCGACTGCAAAGTTACAACACTTGGTCAGCACCTTGTAAGGAACATTCATGCTATGTTTTATTTCATTCCATTCAGTGGTTCTCTAAAAGAAGTCATTTGTATGCATTTCCCATAGGGTCCTATGTTAAACTAAGTCCCCCGCTGGCGGCCATCTTGGATGATGGATCGGCTACAAAGTAACAACACTTGGTCAGCACCTCCTAATGAACATTCATGCTATGTTTTGTTTCATTCCATTCAGTGGTTCTCTAAAAGAAGTCATTTGTATGCATTTCCCATAGGGTCCTATGTTAAACTAAGTCCCTCACTGGCGGCCATTTTGGATGATGGAACAGCTACAAAGTAACAACACTTGGTCAGCACCTTGTAAGGAACATTCATGCTATGTTTTGTTACATTCCATTCAGTGGTTCTCTAAAAGAAGTCATTTGTATGCATTTCCCATAGGGTCCTATGTTAAACTAAGTCCCCCGATTGCGGCCATCTTGGATGATGGATCGGCTACAAAGTAACAACACTTGGTCAGCACGTCCTAATGAACATTCATGCTATGTTTTGTTTCATTCCATTCAGTGGTTCTCTAAAAGAAGTCATTTGTATGCATTTCCCGTAGGGTCCTATGTTAAACTAAGCTAAGTCCTTCACTGGCGGCCATTTTGGATGATGGAACAGCTACAAAGTAACAACACTTGGTCAGCACCTTGTAAGGAACATTCATGCTATGTTTTGTTTCATTCCATTCAGTGGTTCTCTAAAAGAAGTCATTTGTATGCATTTCCCATAGGGTCCTATGTTAAACTAAGTCCCCCGCTGGCGGCTATCTTGGATGATGGATCGGCTACAAAGTAACAACACTTGGTCAGCACCTCCTAATGAACATTCATGCTATGTTTTGTTTCATTCCATTCAGTGGTTCTCTAAAAGAAGTCATTTGTATGCATTTCCCATAGGGTCCTATGTTAAACTAAGTCCCCCGATTGCGGCCATCTTGGATGATGGATCGGCTACAAAGTAACAACACTTGGTCAGCACCTCCTAATGAACATTCATGCTATGTTTTGTTTCATTCCATTCAGTGGTTCTCTAAAAGAAGTCATTTGTATGCATTTCCCATAGGGTCCTATATATGTTAAACTAAGTCCCTCACTGGCGGCCATTTTGGATGATGGAACAGCTACAAAGTAACAACACTTGGTCAGCACCTTGTAAGGAACATTCATGCTATGTTTTGTTACATTCCATTCAGTGGTTCTCTAAAAGAAGTCATTTGTATGCATTTCCCATACACTACAAACCAGTAAAAGTCTGAAATGGCCTATATCTGTACTCGACTGTACTGATTTTTACTCGACCAGTCTGAATTGGTCTGAAATATACTTGATAATACTCGACTGTAGTCTGAACCATACTTAACAGTCTGAACTTGTACTCGACCCTTACTCGACCAGTACTTAACCATTTTATACGCGTCTGAACCATGCTCGACCTAGTCTGAACCATGCTCGACCTAGTCTGAACCATACTCGACCTAGTCTGAACCATACTCGACCAAGTCTTAATCAACCTAGACCTATTTTTTGTATCTATCTATTGTATTTCATCAATTTAGGAACTGTTTTTAACAACAGCTATTTCCCCTGGCTAGAAATTTGAAACAACAATTTGAAATTAAAAATGTATTCAATATAGGATTGAAACCAAAATTTCACAATAAACATAATATAACTTCATCACCATATTCATCAACACTTATATACATACATATATATCACCTTTAAAATAAGAATAAAACAAGCTGATCAAATAATCTCAAAACTGAATTGTGACTAATATTTTCAATGTTATTCAAAATTTTTTTGAATGTTTCAGATATATTTTATGGTTACTGGACAATTTTCACCATTAACTTTAGCCTTATATAGATTTATGGTGTCAGTTGAGTTTAGTTAATAATGCAGTGAACATTTTTTTTTATTAAAATATATATAAAATAGCATATAAAGCAACTTAATAAATTTAAAAAATGACACCTTTGTTTTGTTAAACCAAGAATTTAATATAATCATGATAATAGAACTTCCATAGTAATCCTGTGATAAACTTTTAAAAAAGGAAATGTGTTCCAAAGTTGCAGTAAAAATTTATTTCAATTAAATTTAAATAATTTTTGTCAAAATTAAAGACATGGCATTCAAGAAGCACTTTAATAAGGTTTAATTACCTCAGTACATGTGTGTTTTACAGGTAAAAAGAAAGCCCTATTTTTCTTAAACTTGTGTATTACTGTATTACTTATCTGGTGAATTCAAAAGGCCTTGCGATTTAAGTTTCACAGGATGTTGCAATTTTGAATGAATGTTATTTAGAATTTAATACTCTCTGACCAAGTGTGATCTTTTTCATGAGTTTGCCCCAAGCAGGAGGTATTACTTTATACTTCACCACTAATCAGAAGAACAATTTTATTAATTTCTTTAATTTTTATCCCTTTTTGATATATATTGTATATAATATATCCCAAATTATAATAATAGATATATTTCTAAAATAAGGTTAAACAATTTCAGTGATTTTGTTGGCTGTTGTTACCTCATTAAAAAGATAATTATATAACTATTGTACATTTTTTGTATGTAACCACGAAACCTATGTAGTTTTTATTTAAGAATTTAGGAAAATTAATTTTAAAAAAAAACACATGCCAAATAAGAAGCACCTTAATAAGGTTTAATTACCCTCAGTATAGGTGTGGTTTTTAGGTAAAAGAAAATCTTCTTTTAACAAAACTCTAAAACTTTAAAATTAATATAATTAAATTATTATATAAGATAATTTGATTTAATTATCTCTTTTCGATAAATCTGAGAATCATGTAAGAATGTAAAAATCTGTTTTTATAATATATCTTTATTTTATTGTGGCTGTTGTCATGGTTGTCATGTCAGTTAAAAAGAAATTTATTTTAACAGTTAAAATTTAGAAAAAGTAGAGGTTATTTGGTCAAGTATGGTTCAGACTGGTTGAGTATTGTTCAGACCTTTGGTCGAGTATGGTTTAGACTGAAAAAAATAGGTTGAGTACAGGTCGAGAATGGGTTAAGACTGTTTCAGACTGGTCGAGTAATAGTTCAGACTATTTTCAATGGCAAAGAAAAGGGTCAAGTACAAATCAGTACAGTCGAGTATGGTTAAGACTGGGGTCGAGTAATGTCGAGTAAAATTCAGACCAATTCAGACTGGTCGAGTAAAAATCAGTACAGTCAAGTACAGATATAGGCCATTTCAGACTTTTACTGGTGTGTAGTGATAGGGTCCTATGTTAAACTAAGTCCCCCGATTGCGGCCATCTTGGATGATGGATCGGCTACAAAGTAACAACACTTGGTCAGCACCTCCTAATGAACATTCATGCTATGTTTTGTTTCATTCCATTCAGTGGTTCTCTAAAAGAAGTCATTTGTATGCATTTCCCATAGGGTCCTATGTTAAACTAAGTCCCTCACTGGCGGCCATTTTGGATGATGGAACAGCTACAAAGTAACAACACTTGGTCAGCACCTTGTAAGGAACATTCATGCTATGTTTTGTTACATTCCATTCAGTGGTTCTCTAAAAGAAGTCATTTGTATGCATTTCCCATAGGGTCCTATGTTAAACTAAGTCCCCCGCTGGCGGCCATCTTGGATGATGGATCGGCTACAAAGTAACAACACTTGGTCAGCACCTCCTAATGAACATTCATGCTATGTTTTGTTTCATTCCATTCAGTGGTTCTCTAAAAGAAGTCATTTGTATGCATTTCCCGTAGGGTCCTATGTTAAACTAAGTCCTTCACTGGCGGCCATTTTGGATGATGGAACAGCTACAAAGTAACAACACTTGGTCAGCACCTTGTAAGGAACATTCATGCTATGTTTTATTACATTCGATTCAGTAGTTCTCTAAAAGAAGTCATTTGTATGCATTTCCCATAGGGTCCTATGTTAAACTAAGTCCCCCGCTGGCGGCCATTTTGGATGATGGATCGGCTACAAAGTAACAACACTTGGTCAGCACCTCCTAATGAACATTCATGCTATGTTTTGTTTCATTCCATTCAGTGGTTCTCTAAAAGAAGTCATTTGTATGCATCTCCCATAGGGTCCTATGTTAAACTAAGTCCTTCACTGGCGGCCATTTTGGATGATGGAACAGCTACAAAGTAACAACACTTGGTCAGCACCTTGTAAGGAACATTCATGCTATGTTTTGTTACATTCCATTCAGTGGTTCTCTAAAAGAAGTCATTTGTATGCATTTCCCATAGGGTCCTATGTTAAACTAAGTCCCCCGCTGGCGGCTATCTTGGATGATGGATCGGCTACAAAGTAACAACACTTGGTCAGCACCTCCTAATGAACATTCATGCTATGTTTTGTTTCATTCCATTCAGTGGTTCTCTAAAAGAAGTCATTTGTATGCATTTCCCATAGGGTCCTATGTTAAACTAAGTCCCCCGATTGCGGCCATCTTGGATGATGGATCGGCTACAAAGTAACAACACTTGGTCAGCACCTCCTAATGAACATTCATGCTATGTTTTGTTTCATTCCATTCAGTGGTTCTCTAAAAGAAGTCATTTGTATGCATTTCCCATAGGGTCCTATATATGTTAAACTAAGTCCCTCACTGGCGGCCATTTTGGATGATGGAACAGCTACAAAGTAACAACACTTGGTCAGCACCTTGTAAGGAACATTCATGCTATGTTTTGTTACATTCCATTCAGTGGTTCTCTAAAAGAAGTCATTTGTATGCATTTCCCATAGGGTCCTATGTTAAACTAAGTCCCCCGATTGCGGCCATCTTGGATGATGGATCGGCTACAAAGTAACAACACTTGGTCAGCACCTCCTAATGAACATTCATGCTATGTTTTGTTTCATTCCATTCAGTGGTTCTCTAAAAGAAGTCATTTGTATGCATTTCCCATAGGGTCCTATATATGTTAAACTAAGTCCCTCACTGGCGGCCATTTTGGATGATGGAACAGCTACAAAGTAACAACACTTGGTCAGCACCTTGTAAGGAACATTCATGCTATGTTTTGTTACATTCCATTCAGTGGTTCTCTAAAAGAAGTCATTTGTATGCATTTCCCATAGGGTCCTATGTTAAACTAAGTCCCCCGCTGGCGGCCATCTTGGATGATGGATCGGCTACAAAGTAACAACACTTGGTCAGCACCTCCTAATGAACATTCATGCTATGTTTTGTTTCATTCCATTCAGTGGTTCTCTAAAAGAAGTCATTTGTATGCATTTCCCGTAGGGTCCTATGTTAAACTAAGTCCTTCACTGGCGGCCATTTTGGATGATGGAACAGCTACAAAGTAACAACACTTGGTCAGCACCTTGTAAGGAACATTCATGCTATGTTTTATTACATTCCATTCAGTGGTTCTCTAAAAGAAGTCATTTGTATGCATTTCCCATAGGGTCCTATGTTAAACTAAGTCCCCCGCTGGCGGCCATTTTGGATGATGGATCGGCTACAAAGTAACAACACTTGGTCAGCACCTCCTAATGAACATTCATGCTATGTTTTGTTTCATTCCATTCAGTGGTTCTCTAAAAGAAGTCATTTGTATGCATCTCCCATAGGGTCCTATGTTAAACTAAGTCCCTCACTGGCGGCCATTTTGGATGATGGAACAGCTACAAAGTAACAACACTTGGTCAGCACCTTGTAAGGAACATTCATGCTATGTTTTGTTACATTCCATTCAGTGGTTCTCTAAAAGAAGTCATTTGTATGCATTTCCCATAGGGTCCTATGTTAAACTAAGTCCCCCGCTGGCGGCCATCTTGGATGATGGATCGGCTACAAAGTAACAACACTCGGTCAGCACCTCATAAGGAACATTCATGCCATGTTTGGTTTCATTCCATTCAGTGGTTCTCTAGAAGAAGTTCAAAATGTAAAAAGTTAACACCGACGACGGACGAAGCCGGACGACGGACGCCAAGTGATGAGAAAAGCTCACTTGGCCTTTCGGGCCAGGTGAGCTAAAAAGTGACATTTAGAAATAAAATCACTCCTTTGTCACAAGAATTTAAAACATAGGCCCTTTACTTCAAGACTTGCATGGTTATTTTTTTCTTAGCATTCCGGTAAAAAAAAAACATTAAACGACGAGTTGAATATTTAATGAGAAGGATTCTCATAGCCTAATTGGTAACATCCATGAAGACTTGCTTGCTCACAAAAAGCCTATGGCTATGTCATGTCTTTTCTGTTGGGAAAATACTGCTGCTTCCAACTTCGTGAATTGAAAACAATGTTCGCTTCAACCAAACTGCAGTGTAGGTTAGAAAAACATTATGGAAAATCAATCATTATACGGAAAAAGAAACTGTTACAGCAAAAAGAATCAAATGTAGGGTTCAGTAGTTCAATGTTGATGTATGAAGCCATTCAGGAAGCTAGCCATTTAAAATCTTGATAAATACTGTCGGAAATTGAAACTGATATTGAGATAAATTACTATGAATTAAGACCAAACATTACATGCAGCCACTTCAACAGTTCCTAGTTAAATGCAGTCCTTAGATATATCAAATCTGACTTACCCAACACCATCTGAAATATCTATTTCATATTCCCCACAACAAACAACACACTTCTTTCTTACTTTCAAAATTTTTGTTGTGAATAATTGATTCTTAAGCTTACAATGGTGAGGGTAATGCTTCTGGACCTGGTGAACCCAAGATGTGAAAAATCTTGTCAATAGCAGATGTGTAGTTATTTTAAACAGCTAACAATTTTTTACCCCATTTCATCTTGAGTTGGCATTACAACTACAACGTTCGCTTGAATGAGTTTGAATAAAAAAATATGTTTGACAATCAAAATTTCCATGGCTTTTGTGAATCATACTCAGAAATACGAATATATAACACTAGCTTAAAACATTTGGAAATAGACAACTAGAGGCTCTAAAGAGCCTGTATCGCTCACCTTGGTCTATGTGCATATTAAACAAAGGACACAGATGGATTCATGACAAAATTGTGTTTTGGTGATGGTGATGTGTTTGTAGATCTAACTTTACTGAACATTCTTGCTCCTTACTACTATCTCTATCTATAATGAACTTGGCCCGGTAATTACAGTGGAAAATACTTTGTAAAAATTTACAAAAATTTACAAAATTTATGAAAATTGTAAAAAATTGACTATAAAGGGCAATAACTCCTTAAGGGGTCAATTGACAATTTTGGTCATGTTGCCTTATTTGTAGATCTAACTTTGCTGTACATTATTGCTGTTTACAGTTTATCTCTATCTATAATAATATTCAAGATAATAACCAAAAGCTGCAAAATTTTCTTAAAATTACCAATTCAGGGGCAGCAACCCAACAACGTGTTGCCTGATTGGTCTGAAAATTTCAGGGCAGATAGATCTTGACCTAATGAACAATTTTATCCTCATCAGATTTGCTCTAAATGCTTTGGTTTCAGAGATATGAGCCAAAAACTGCATTTTACCCTATGTACTATTTTTTAGCCATGTCAGCCATCTTGGTTCGCGAGCGGGGTCATCGGACACATTTTTTAAACTAGATACCCTAATGATGATTGTGGACAAGTTTGGTTAAATTTGTCTTAGTAGTTTCAGAGGAGAAGATTTTTGTAAAAAATTACAAAAATTTACGAAAAATGGTTAAAAATTGACTATAAAGGGCAATAACTCCTTAAGGGGTCAACTGACCATTTTGGTCATGTTGACTTATTTGTAGATCTTACTTTGCTGAACATTATTGCTGTTTACAGTTTATCTCTATCTATAATAATATTCAAGATAATAACCAAAAACGGCAAAATTTCCTTAAAATTACCAATTCAGGGGCAGCAACCCAACAACGAGTTGCCTGATTGGTCTGAAAATTTCAGGGCAGATAGATCTTGACCTAATGAACAATTTTATCCTCATCAGATTTGCTCTAAATGCTTTGGTTTCAGAGATATGAGCCAAAAACTGCATTTTACCCTATGTACTATTTTTTAGCCATGTCGGCCATCTTGGTTCGCGGGCGGGGTCATCGGACACATGTTTTAAACTAAATACCCTAATGATGATTGTGGACAAGTTTGGTTAAATTTGTCTTAGTAGTTTCAGAGGAGAAGATTTTTGTAAAAGATTACAAAAATTTACGAAAAATGGTTAAAAATTGACTATAAAGGGCAATAACTCCTTAAGGGGTCAACTGACCGTTTTGGTCATGTTGACTTATTTGTAGATCTTACTTTGCTGAACATTATTGCTGTTCACAGTTTATCTCTATCTATAATAATATTCAAGATAATAACCAAAAACGGCAAAATTTCCTTAAAATTACCAATTCAGGGGCAGCAACCCAACAACGTGTTGCCTGATTGGTCTGAAAATTTCAGGGCAGATAGATCTTGACCTAATGAACAATTTTATCCTCATCAGATTTGCTCTAAATGCTTTGGTTTCAGAGATATGAGCCAAAAACTGCATTTTACCCTATGTACTATTTTTTAGCCATGTCGGCCATCTTGGTTCGCGAGCGGGGTCATCGGACACATTTTTTAAACTAGATACCCTAATGATGATTGTGGACAAGTTTGGTTAAATTTGTCTTAGTAGTTTCAGAGGAGAAGATTTTTGTAAAAAATTACAAAAATTTACGAAAAATGGTTAAAAATTGACTATAAAGGGCAATAACTCCTTAAGGGGTCAACTGACCATTTTGGTCATGTTGACTTATTTGTAGATCTTACTTTGCTGAACATTATTGCTGTTTACAGTTTATCTCTATCTATAATAATATTCAAGATAATAACCAAAAACGGCAAAATTTCCTTAAAATTACCAATTCAGGGGCAGCAACCCAACAACGGGTTGCCTGATTGGTCTGAAAATTTCAGGGCAGATAGATCTTGACCTAATGAACAATTTTATCCTCATCAGATTTGCTCTAAATGCTTTGGTTTCAGAGATATGAGCCAAAAACTGCATTTTACCCTATGTACTATTTTTTAGCCATGTCGGCCATCTTGGTTCGCGGGCGGGGTCATCGGACACATGTTTTAAACTAAATACCCTAATGATGATTGTGGACAAGTTTGGTTAAATTTGTCTTAGTAGTTTCAGAGGAGAAGATTTTTGTAAAAGATTACAAAAATTTACGAAAAATGGTTAAAAATTGACTATAAAGGGCAATAACTCCTTAAGGGGTCAACTGACCGTTTTGGTCATGTTGACTTATTTGTAGATCTTACTTTGCTGAACATTATTGCTGTTTACAGTTTATCTCTATCTATAATAATATTCAAGATAATAACCAAAAACGGACAAAATTTCCTTAAAATTACCAATTCAGGGGCAGCAACCCAACAACGTGTTGCCTGATTGGTCTGAAAATTTCAGGGCAGATAGATCTTGACCTAATGAACAATTTTATCCTCATCAGATTTGCTCTAAATGCTTTGGTTTCAGAGATATGAGCCAAAAACTGCATTTTACCCTATGTACTATTTTTTAGCCATGTCGGCCATCTTGGTTCGCGAGCGGGGTCATCGGACACATTTTTTAAACTAGATACCCTAATGATGATTGTGGACAAGTTTGGTTAAATTTGTCTAAGTAGTTTCAGAGGAGAAGATTTTTGTAAAAAATTACAAAAATTTACGAAAAATGGTTAAAAATTGACTATAAAGGGCAATAACTCCTTAAGGGGTCAACTGACCATTTTGGTCATGTTGACTTATTTGTAGATCTTACTTTGCTGAACATTATTGCTGTTTACAGTTTATCTCTATCTATAATAATATTCAAGATAATAACCAAAAACGGCAAAATTTCCTTAAAATTACCAATTCAGGGGCAGCAACCCAACAACGGGTTGCCTGATTGGTCTGAAAATTTCAGGGCAGATAGATCTTGACCTAATGAACAATTTTATCCTCATCAGATTTGCTCTAAATGCTTTGGTTTCAGAGATATGAGCCAAAAACTGCATTTTACCCTATGTACTATTTTTTAGCCATGTCGGCCATCTTGGTTCGCGGGCGGGGTCATCGGACACATTTTTTAAACTAGATACTCTAATGATGATTGTGGACAAGTTTGGTTAAATTTGTCTTAGTAGTTTCAGAAAAGAAGATTTTTGTAAAAGATTACAAAAATTTACGAAAAATGGTTAAAAATTGACTATAAAGGGCAATAACTCCTTAAGGGGTCAACTGACCATTTTGGTCATGTTGACTTATTTGTAGATCTTACTTTGCTGAACATTATTGCTGTTTACAGTTTATCTCTATCTATAATAATATTCAAGATAATAACCAAAAACTGCAAAATTTCCTTAAAATTACCAATTCAGGGGCAGCAACCCAACAACGGGTTGTCCGATTCATCTGAAAATTTCAGGGCAGATAGATCTTGACCTGATAAACAATTTTACCCCATGTCAGATTTGCTCTAAATGCTTTGGTTTCAGAGATATATGCCAAAATCTACATTTTACCCCTATGTTCTATTTTTAGCCATGGCGGCCATCTTGGTTGGTTGGCCGGGTCACCGGACACATTTTTTAAACTAGATACCCCAATGATGATTGTGGCCAAGTTTGGTCAAATTTGGCCCAGTAGTTTCAGAGGAGAAGATTTTTGTAAAAGTTTACGGACGACGGACGACGGACGCAAAGTGATGAGAAAAGCTCACTTGACCTTTCAGGTCAGGTGAGCTAAAAATGGCATATGAAGAAACAAGGTATGTTCAGCAAAATGCAGAGCAAACGTTTAACCAGCAATTGTATGCTGTTGCCAAACAACAAAAATGGTCTATGGCAGGCGTTTTATACTCCCACATTAATAGAATGTGAGGATTTCATAGTCTTTCATCTTTAATATAGCAACAGTTGATAAGTTATAAACTTCAGCTGGGCTACATGACTCGATTATGTTTTGACTCTGGAATTTATGCAGTAAACAGATTCTTATTTGCAAACAGTTTAATCGTGGAGTTCCAGAATTAACAATGCCCTATGAGGCTCTCATGGTTCCTTTATTTAAGCATTTTTGAATTGATACAGAGACATAAACTGTATAAAAAGTATTGTACCAAATGTATGGAAGGCATTCCTTGACTGTCATAGCTCATTTTTTGTCTCATTCAAAATCACTGAAGGCATTGAAGATCTCTTTACTGTTTTTAAAGACAACACATTTGTTTGAAGAATTGAGAACACTTACCAGTTTTCTTCGAAGGACCTTTGTCATCAGATATCCCTCAAGACATTATTTTAACATGCAAGGGTAAAGAGCTTGAAATAAAAGTTGAGTATGCTACAGACAGAATTTAGCTTGTACAAGTATTTAAACCATTTTATTCAGTTACCTAGTGAAATATTTGCCGCTGGCAACCTGTAAATAATTAAACAGAATCAAATTATATTCGATTCTTTTATAAAAAATTGCTTACAATTCAGAAATATATCTTTAAATGTACCATGTGTACATGTTATGTAAAAAATATCAATTGAAAGCCATTTCCTGTTTCGTCGTTTGCTTTTTCTTGCCCACCAAAATTTCCCTTAAAAGTTTGCATTTGGTGATGACATAGTTTTCAAATTGACTCGAAAATGAATTGCTATTGTTTATTCTTTCGTTAAATGAATAATGTCATGCCTATTTCATATTTCAAATATTATTTTCTGACTTTTTATAACCCCATGTGAAAATTTTTAACACTAATGAAAAACTCAACTACCGAACTTTGGCTTCAAATTAAAAAAAATTGCACCATTTTTCGATTCTACGACCAGGCAAAAATTAAAGTTTAAACATTTCTCTACACGAAAAATCATAAATTAGCCTGCAGGTAGGGTGGTCCATTAAAGTTGCAAATTTGTTGGCTTGGTCACTCCACTACTAGTATTTACAAATAGAATTATCATTTGTATTTATTACTTATTTACACTATGTTCTTTTCTAGATAAATGACTTTCACCTGTGAATCTGCATGAAATGCAGGACAGGTTTTGTTCCAAGTACTCTGATAGAATGTTGGTTTTAGCATTTTAGAGAAGACGTTTGTGTGGAACAGAAGACAGAAGCTAAAAGACAGCAAACACTGACTTTCAAGTAGGCCAAATGATCAGAACTTTTCTTTATTGGTTATGTCAGTTCCAAAAATGAACATATTTAAAAGCAACAAACTAGTAAAATCTATCATTTACTTTACTTAATACTCTCTCTGTATTCAAAATAATTCTTCAACACATTTTTTAATCCTAGCATGGCAGTCATCATAACCTGATAGTTCATCAGTCCTCTTGAAGTTAATTATCTCATATCATTCAATAATAACTGGTCCAAATAGTAATTTACAGGTTTAATAAAGGTAGCTAATAATTGATAGAAATGAATCAAAATATATAAATTTTGGAAGATAGAGTGATACAGTTCAAATGAAGCAATCCTGCTTGATTAATATGTCTTATCATGTACTGACACTTTATATTTAAATATTCTAATAACAGTACCAGGCACACATGAATAATTTTATAAATCTTTATCAGACCATTCCATCGATACTTTTCTTGCTAGCTAGGGTAGCAAAAACACTTTTCAATATCTGTCACATATGTTCAATTTATAATAAGAACAGACATGTTTGCAGGCTGACAGGATAAGTAAACACAGTTTTTTAATTACAATGTACTATGTTACCTGTATGTTCCCTCTGCCATAGCCATATCCTGATCTACTTTCATGAGTATAATCAAATGCAAATTAACAGTAGATTTGTACCTAGTATCTTAAGTAAAATCCAGAGAGACTCAGATATTTGTTTGATTTATTTTCAATCTTTAGTTGTTTGTTCAGTGTTTTGTTATTTGTGGTCTTTCCGTCTTATCTATGGCCATCTGCCAATAACTGTCTCAAAATTGTAGTGCCATCTTGAGTATCTTCTTGCTATGCTTCTGGATTCAATAAGACCAAGATTGTTTCAAAATGGTTACGTGAAAGATATTCTAGGAAGTTAACAGGGTTAAGACAGACAGATGATTGAAATAAATAAATGGAGAATGTGTCCATGGGACTCAGATGATAACCCCCGCTTGCATATAACATTATAAAGGGACATAAATAGAGAACTGTAAAAGTGACGCAACCCATTTCAAACTTGATCTGAGTTTTGTGGTAATAAGCATTGTGTAGAAGTTTCATAACATTTGGTGGAGGCAAACTAAAGTTAGAGAATAAAAACTAATTTTGGGATGTATAGACGGATGAACGGACAAGGGTAACACTTAATGCCCCACTATGCCGGAGCAGGGGCATAAAAAAGTGATCTCATATGGTCAGGTGTCCTCATCAGAAATGTTTTGACCACATCCAAGGAACTATACAAGGTACCTCAATTTGTTTTCATTTACTGACCATATGCAAATTACCATTAAACAATACAAAAGCCACAAACTAATCAGAACAATTAAGAATAAAATCCATGTATATATTCTTACCTTGCCTGAAAACAAATATCCTTTTTTGTTCCAACGGCCAAGCCTCCTGTACTGTAAGCAATATCAGAATGACAAATTGTACCACCACCACTCAGGTAAAATTCAGTTTGTACTGGTCCGAAGACTGTACAGGGTGCATCACTTTGAAACACTGGTGGTAAACTGTAAAAAAACGTATTATTAATAATGGAATTATTAAATCAGTTATAGGACTTGTGGAAATTAATAGACCAAACAATAACAATGTTTAAACTATTTCATCAGGAAGAACTAAACAAGAGCTATTATTTTGACCTTAAAATTACAAAATAAAAAAATTGTTCAACCTTAAGTATAAATTTCAAGGCAAAATTTTGCCCAATTTCCAATGTTTTCTTGTCTTTCAGTACAAGTCCAAATTTTTCCTCCCTTCATCCTTGTCAACCATATCAAGAAGTTTGTATGATTTTTTTCATTTATTTAATGAATATTTATCAAATATCTTCCAATGGACATTAAGCAAACAAAAATCAATTAATCCAAACATATAAAAGATCTATAGATCTTATATACAGTGGAGTCCCCGGTGTCCACGCGGCCGGTGATATCGCGCATTAGCCGATTTCTTCATATCAACACAGTAACACAAATAAAATCGTTCTTGTTATTGTTTTAGCCTTCCCAAGGGATAAAAAAAGAATAAAATTGATAAGTTCAAGAGTTAATTAATTACTGCAATCCCGGGATTTACAATATTTGGCCAATTTCCATTAAAAAAGTTACATCATCAGATTAAATTTGTTTTAATTTAGTCAAATTTAAATCAGATTGAAATATTTTTTGCTCTGCATCCTTGGCAGTGTGATTGGTTTAAATTCAGCTATATTTCATAGTATAAAATCTTTCCTTTATTCAAAATAAGCTATTTTTGGAAGGCATGTGCGAAATCACCGGACATTGGAGGAACTCTCAGAACAGGGGTTTCCCTAATTTTGGACACGCATTACACAAAACCTGAGGGTGAAACCATACAAACAGAAGATTTTATGAAATAAAAGTATGTTATGAATGTGTTCACACAATATTATCCAATTATTGGTTTTATCAGTTGAATGAAGTGAAGTCATAAGTCTTGGGTGCGCGGATACACTGGACTGCACCGTATATATATAATATGCACCAGTTTGGTGATGATTTGTGTTCTGTGTATAGGTTGATATGGCAAAACTTGTCCTTTATGCAAACAATTTCAGAACCTCCTGGAAATGTGGGACTTTCAAATAATCGTCCATCATTCTGCAAAAGAAATAATTGTTTAAATCTATGTAATATATTTAAATATAAAGTTCAACCTTGAAAAGAAATCTCTCATCAGAAGCCGTAAACAACAAATTTCAAAGAAAATATTAGTATTAGTCCAGTTTTTAATTCATTCTCTATATCGCATGAATTTTTTTAAAGCAATTTCAGTTATATTTCATTTTTTCAATAAATAAAAAAAAATCTTTATCTAGTATTTCAAAACATTAAAAAAACACTCTTTTCATATTTTACCTTAGTTAACCTTTTGTGTAACTTGAGCACTGCAAAAAAACAGGTAAAAAAAATTTGTCATATGTATTTCACTAGTGTGTGTCATTAAAGTATAAAGTATATATGAGCCTTGTTGGCGTAGTACTTTTACACATTGATTATTTTGTGATTAATACAATAAAATGTTCATAAATGGTTCACCGGAACATTGTGTCTTGCCAGCGATTGCTGCTGTCAGTGTAAAATTGTAATGTTGACATCCAAAAAACTTATTCAATTTATCAGTAAAATACGGGAAAAGTAAAATAAAAAATAGAATTTTTATTTTCAGATGCCAAGTCTTGATTTTGAAGAAGCTAGCTTCTGTCCAAGTTTAATAACATTCCATGAAGGTTTACTCTTACAGAGGTATTGGAAGTCATTTGTGCGTTTTAACCTAGCAGTAATAGACTATTTTCATATTACTGACCTTTGACTCTGAAGATTATATTTTTTCAACAGGTTACCTACTCTGTGGTAGGACATCCTGGTACCAAGTCAAGTAAGAGCAACGTAAAGAAGTAAAATCGAGCTTTCAATCGGTACAATTTTTGGGAAAAATTAACTGCTTCATATTTTCTTTACACGACAAAATCATCGGAAAACAATAAACTTTCCCCTCAAATAACACCAATTATATGTTTGATTTTACTTATTTTGGTTGCTCTTACTTGACAGAGTACCAGGATGTCTTACCACAGAAAGAGTAACCTGTCGAAAAATTATATAATCTGGAGTCAAAAGTCAGTAATGTGAAAATAGTCTATTGAAACAAAGGTTAAACATTTATGTTGTTTACATTTGTTTTGAGAATGATGCAGGAGCTTCTAAGAAAATTGTACAATGTTCACTCAACCAAGCACTAAATTAAGGAATTGCATTTCTTATATATAAAGATTCAAAAATCAAAAGCTGAAAAAAATTATAAAATTATACACTTGACTACAATTATAATTGGGACCATACAATTTTCACTTATGCACACAAAAATAATGCAAAGAGAAACTGTACTAGAAGGTTTTATAAAAAAAAAAAAATTTGTCAAAATAATTTTTTTTCGTAAGCCAAATTGTTTGAAGATTTTGTAAATTTCAAACGGTCAAATTCAATAAAAGTTTGTGATTTTTAAGGTTTATAAACAATAATTGTTTCAGCAATTTTTTGCCGGAATTTAAAGATAAATTTTTTTTCTGGAAAAGTTTGGAAAATAAATGCAATATCTGAGCTGCCCAGAATTTTTGACTTATTCTATAATTTTACACAATTCATTTACATTCAGGTAAAAATATTACCATGAAATTTCAGATTTGCTTTAAAATACGTTTCTAATATGCATTTTCAGTGGCGGATCCAGAGAGGGGGGGGGGGGGGTGTTCCATGGGTTGGAACCCCCCTTTATCCTGGGTTAGGAACCCCCCTTTTATAAATGGCTGGATCCACCCCTGATTTTAATATATAGTCATCATTGGGTATTCCTAATGAAAACATGTGCAAAAACACACATTATTATATGCCTACTAGTGCTTTTTTATCTTTCCTTAAAGTACCCTAAACCAGTCATATTCAATATACCCTAAACACAAAAATGCAACGGTGAATTTCAACAAGACTTTGCCAGCTGATGCATGGACCCCTACCCTTTCAATATTATAAATATAAGAAAAATTACAACAGGAAAGTTTTGGGGTTACCAAGGCCTACCCCCTTAAAAAAGAAAAAGAAATGTTTTATTTTCAAATTTATTTTTCAGAAAGTATCTCTTAATCATAAAAAAGCTCCTTTCAAAGTTTCAATAAATTCTATGAAGGTTTGACAAAATTATTGATGTCTAAATTTTTTTTTACCCTAGACTGTATCTTGATGCTAACAGCAACAACAAAAAATATGTCCTTTTATAAAGTAAAGTACAGGAAAAAGAAAACAAAACAGAACCAAAGGACAAGGATGAAAATAAATACAGGGCTCTGTACAGCCTTTAACAATGAGCAAAACCCATACTGTAGAGTTTGCTCTAAAAGGCCCAGGCATGACAAATTGTGAAAGAAATCCATTACTCTATTCCACCTGTCAAAAAGTTCTGGAAAAAACTCAAAATTAATCTGTAACTACTTATGATAGGACTTTATAACTGAACTCATCAAGCATTATAGTTAAAAGTGAGAAAAATGTAAATTTTTAAGTACTTATCTATGTCCAAGGCCTACAACTCCTGCAAAGACCAATTAACAAGTATGAAACTCAAATTTAGCCATTTGGGGCCTAAATAAATTATGCCCAAGACAAGAAATTGTCCCAGAAAATAAGTTATCTTACCTTGAGGTCATTATTTGAAAACTTGTTAGAAAGGCTATTGACAATTGGGACTTCAAAATAACTCTTATAATTCAATGACACAGAAAAGATAATTTTTTAACAAATCGGTCATTTGCTTTTATTTACTTCACAATACTCGTGTGTACAAGTGTCCCCACTTTTTTTTAACAAGTACAAGATTAGACCCTTATTTATATAAGTCAGCTAGAAAATAATTGAGTAAATAATAACACAAGTAAAAAGAAGATCAGTCATATAATACTTTTACATTTTAATTAGTCTCTATCCTCCAAACAAATCTGTATGGTAAATCATAATCAAGTTGAACTTATTCAGTTTTTATTCATTGTCTCAAGAAGACTCAAGTAAAATGGCTGATTTCTGGGGAATTTGCAAGTTTATGTAATGAAATTTCTCTGTTTATGACAGCCTGTGTTGCTCACCTGCATCTTCAACAATGGCCAATTTTTAGTAAAAAGTATTAAGAGTTAACTGACAATTTCAGTAATGTTGACATATTTCTAAATCTTATCCTGCTCATATTTTTTCCTTTTTAAAATTTCTATTTATCTTTTATAGTTTTCAAGATAATAGGCAAAAAATGCAAAAAAATGTAAACATTATCATTAAAGGGCAATAACTCCAAAATGAGTTGACTATTCTTTTCATAATAAATGTTACATCTTTTATCAATGATGAACAAAATATATGGAATTCCACCACTTTTCAAAGTTTATTAGAAAAAAATTAATATTTAACTTGGCAGTAGTATAATCTAGTCTGACCAGTTTGGTAGGATGATATGTTGATCTTGGTCACTAACAAATGTAGGGACCACACAAATGCAATAAATAAAATTGAGAATGGAAATGGGGAATGCGTCAAAGAGACAACCCGACCAAAGAGCAGAATACAGCCCAAGGCCACCAATGGGTCTTCAACACGGCAAGAAATTCCTGCGACCAGAGATAGGCTTCAGCTGGCCCCTAAACAATAATGTATATTAGTTCAGCGAAAATGGACTTCACTGGTGTTAATATGTCTTTTGATTGAGTTAAGCCACTTCAATTGATATTTCATAGTGTGTCTTTCTATGTTGTGATGTTACACTATTGTTTCAGATAAGGGTGAAGGTTTGGTACCATTAAAACATTTAAACTCGCTGCAATTGTTTGCACCTGTCCTAAGTCAGGAATCTAGTTGTTGTTAGTTGATGTGGTTCAGAAGTGTTTCTGGTTTCTCGTTTTTTTATATAGATTAGACCGTTGGTTTTCCCGTTTGAATGGTTTTACACTAGTAATTTTTGGGGTCCTTTATAGTTTGCTGTTCGGTGTGAGCCAAGGCTCTGTGTTGAAGACCACCGTACTTTGACCTATAATGGTTTTAACTTTTATGAATTTTGACTTGAATGGAGAGTTGTCTCATTGGCACTCATACCACATCTTCTTATATCTATTCACACTAAACTCTGAAACATATAAATGAACCAAAATTAAAAGCCTTCAAAACAAGAAGAACAAAAATACATGAGGGGTTCATGAGAAACCCTGTGTCTCGCCAGCGATTGGTGCTGTCAGTGTAAAAGTGTAATGTTGACTTAAAAAGTGAGTCAATTTATCAGTAAAATACAGAATTTTAAAAAATTCAAACTTCCCAGACTGTCAATAAATGTTAACTGTAAAAAACTTAAGTCTATCTATCAGAAAAATACTGAAAATGAAAAAAAATTATTTTCAAAACTTTGTTTCGGACATTATCTCTTATCATAAACAAGAGGCTCTCAAGAGCCTGAATCGCTCACCTGTTATTTTTTTTGCTTAAATCTTTCATCAATGATTATTTTTGCTTTTTACCCATATGTTCAATTTTAGCCATAGTGTCTATGTTTCTTGACGTACAAGGAAATGAAATACAAAATTTATACTAGATTCATTTGAGAAGATTTTTAAAGTTAAAAAACATAAAACAACTTGTGTAAAATTGTCCTTAAAGGGCAATAACTCCTTAAGGGGTCAATTGACAATTTTGGTCATATTAAACTTTTTTGAAGATCTTACTTTGCTGAACATTTTTGCTGTTTACAGTTTATCTTTATCTTCATTAATATTCAAGATAATAACCAAAAACTGCAAAATTTCCTTAAAACAACCAATTTAGTGGCAGCAACCCAACAATGGGTTGTTCGGTGTGTCTGAAAATTTCAGGGCTGATAGATCTTGACCTTTTGAACATTTTAATTCCTTGTGAGATTTGCTCTAAATGCTTTAGTTTCTGCGATATAAGCCAAAAACTGCATTACACCACTATGTTCTATTTTTAGCCATGGCAGCCATGTTTGTTGATGGATCAAAATTTCGGATACAATTCATAAACTAGATTCCTAAAGGAACATTCTTTCAAAGTTAAGAAGTATTAGGCACAATAGTTTCAGAAGAGAAGATTTTTAAATGTTAGCAAACTTGATGAACACATTTCGTAAAATTGTCTTTAAAGGGCAATAACTCCTTAAGGGGTCAACTGACAAATTTGGTCATTTAACTTTTCTGTAGATCTTACTTTGCTGAACATTATTGCTGTTTACAGTTTATATCTATCTATAATAATATTCAAGATAACAACAAAAAACTGCAAAATTTCCTCAAAACTACCAATTTAGTGGCAGCAATCCAACAATGGGTTGTTCGATTTGTCTGAAAATATCAGGGCTGATAGAACTTGACCAATTGAACAATTTAACCCATGTCAGATTTGCTCTAACAGCTTTAGTTTTGGAGATATAAGCCAAAAACTGCATTTGACCCCTATGTTCTATTTTTAGCCATGGCAGCCATGTTTGTCGATGGATTAAAACTTCGGATACAATTTATAAACTAGATATCCTAAGGAACATTAAGATGAAGTTTGACGGTATTTGGCCCAGTAGTTTCAGAGGAGAAGATTTTTAAATGTTAGCAAACTTGATGAACAAATTGTGTAAAATTGTCTTAAAGGGCAATAACTCCTTAAGGGGTCGATTGACAATTTTGGTCATATAAAAACTTTTTTGTAGATCTTACTTTGCTGAACATTATTGCTGTTTACAGTTTATATCTATCTATAATAATATTCAAGATAATAACAAAATACTGCAAAATTTCCTTAAAACTACCAATTTAGTGGCAGCAACCCAACAATGAGTTGTTCGATTCGTCTGAAAATTTCAGAGCTGATAGATCTTGACCAATTAAACAATTTTACCCCATGTCAGATTTGCTCTAAAAGCTTTAGTTTTTGAGATATAAGCAAAAAACTGCATTTGACCCCTATGTTCTATTTTTAGCCATGGCGGCCATGTTTGTCGATGGATCAAAACTTCGGATACAATTTATAAACTAGATACCCTAAGGAACATTTATTTAAAGTTTGAAGGTATTTGGCCCAGTAGTTTCAGAGGAGAAGATTTTTGAAATAGTTTACGACGACAGATGACGACGACGACAGACGACGGACGACTACGGACGCCAAGTGATGGCATAAGCTCACATGGGGCCCTTCGGGCCCCGGTGAGCTAAAAAGCAACTGCCAAAGTTTCATAAAATTCTATAAAGGTTTGACAAAGTAATTGATGTATAACAAACTTTAACCCCAGACTGTATTTAATTGATAATGTAAATAAATGGAGAATGTGTCCTTGGGACAGAGATGATGCCCCGCTTGCATATAAAGTTATAAAGGGACATAACTCGAGAAAGGTAAAAGCCACCCAAATTCGAACTTGATCTGTGTTTTGAGGTAATAAGATGATGATGATGGATAGCTGCTTAACGTCCAGTCAAATTAATATGCGTATTCAGGATGAGAACATGTTAATGTGATATGAATATTAACTCTGTTTTGTACTAGACCGACACGCTGAGCCGGATTTTTAACGTGCTAGTTCACAAGGTAACAAACAGTCCGCAGGAAGATATATCACCTTACCCGGACACATTATTCTGACTCCGAGCCGACCAGTCTTCGCTCTTACTCCTTAATGCCGCACGCTTAGCAGAGAAGCAGCAAATACCAATTTTAAAGTCTTTGGCTTGAACGGGCCTGGGTTTGAAACCCACGACCTCCCGCACTCGAGGCGAACACGCTACGACTAGACCACGGCGGCGGTTTGAAGTAATAAGCATTGTGTATAAGTCTAGATATCATTTGGTTTCTTGATATCATTTGGTTAAGGCAAACTCAAGTTAGAGAAAGGGTACCAATGTTGGGACGTACATACGTATGAACGGACAAGGGTTACATTAAATGCACCCTCTTGTGACAGCAGGGGCATAAAAAAAAAAAGTCCAATTATCAGTTAAAAGATGGAAAAAATGTAAATAAATATTTTCAAAATTTTGCTCTGGTTACAGTCTTTTGATAATAAACAAGCTTATGCCAAAATCTGATAAAATTCCATTAAGGTTTGACAAAGTTATCGATGACTGAACCTAAATGTTGACGCTGCGGACAACAGAATCTAGGATCGCTATGTCTCGCTATCGACACATATATGTTGCAGGCTTGACAAACAGGAAAAGGAATACAGCTAAAGCAATGTCTCTGTACTCCTTAGAGACATAATCATCTTTCAACATATGCTCACTAAGGTTGAAAATTTCCTTGCATCTATTTCAAATTATCAAGGATTATCATTCAGGATCAATTCACCGTCAATGAGACAAACATATGTAGATGCATAAACATTACATACCATCAAATTCTACATTTATTCGGAAACATCTATAGTCTGTTTCAACTGTTCCTCTAAAAAATAATAAATTCTAGGTATATAAGGGAAATCATTGATTTTACTGGTGTAAAAATTCACTGGGAATAAATGTTCATTGCATTTTACATTTGATATAAGAATATTTTATCAATAAAGCAGTTCTTTGTGTTGTTCCTTGTTTATTTTAAGGCTGTTGTTTCCTGGTTAAAGACGCAAATTATAAGAACTAAAGAAAACCTGTGTTTTGATAGCAGGAAATTATAACATTTTGTTGTTTTCAGGCTTTTTGTGTTGCTGGGTTTGCATGTTTCATTAAATTTAACCTTTTTCTTCTCCTTTCCAGTTAAATTTTGTTTTCTCCTTTCCAGTTAATTATTTGATTTGCCAAAGATTTGCACAATTACCAGTTTTAAGCATTTAATTACTGATTAAACTATTCAGGCTATAATTAAAGATGTAAACTATGCAAAACATTCAAAGTCAATGAACCATGACTGAAGGTGCAGGGCAAAATGAACCTACATGGAAATGAGAAATGCCAAAGCTTATAAAACTGCATACCAACTATCATTGACTTAATATATGTGGTTTATCTTAAAATCTTAAAATCTAATCACAATCTTTAACATGCAAACTATGCAAAACATTCAAAGTCAATAGACCATGACTGAGGGAGATGAACCAAAAAATCTCCCTGGAAATGAGATGTGTCAATGCTAATACATCTGCAAATCAAATATCATTGACATACCATTAGTGGTTCCCCATAAACTGACCGAATCAAAAACTAATACATGTAAAGTAAGCAAAAGTTTCTTGGTCAATAGACCATGACTGAGGGGGAAAGGCCAACTAATCTCCATAGAAATGAGATGTGCCAATGCTAATACAACTGCATACTGAATATCATTAACTAAGTATTAGTGGTTCCTCTTAAACTGACCTAATCACAAACTTGGACATGTAAACTATGCAAAAGTATCAATTCAATAGACCATGACTGAGGGGGCAATGCCAGATAATCTCCATGGAAATGAGATGTGCCAATGATTATACAACTGCATACCAAATATCATTGACCTACCACTAGTGGTGCCCCTTAAACTGACCTAATAACATACTAATACATTGTTGATACTGCTGCTGACACTGATGGAAACAGCATACTTAATTTCAAGGAAAGACAACTAGAGGCTCTAAACAGCCTGTGTCGGTCACCGGCATCTTCAACAATGGCCACTTTTTAGTAAAAATCATCATTAAAGGGAAAAAACTCAAATAACGAGTTGACTGAAGATTTCGGCCATTATGGTTTATTTTAGATCTAGTCTTTCTGATCATTTATGCTATTTAAAGTTTCTATCTATTGCCATTCTCAAGATAATAGGCAAAAATAAGATAAAATGGGAATAATTGTCATTAATGGGCAATCACTTCAATAAGGAGTCGACTAACTATTTCAGTCATGATAACTTATATGTAGATCTTGCTGTGCTGACATTTTTGCTTTTTAAAGATTCTATCTATCTATTATAGTATTTAAGATATTAGGCAATAATGAAACTAGAGGCTCTCAAGAGCCTGTGTCGCTCACGTGATTCTACTTTGGTTGTGGAAATCTTGTAAAAATAGATTAAAATCGTAACAGATACCCTAATAATGATTGAGGCCAAATTTGGTTTAACATTGGCCCCATAATTTATTCAAAAGCAGAAGACTTTTGTAAAGTTTACAGAAATTACCAATAAATTCATTGAAATTGTAGAAAATGACTTTATAAGGACAATGACAAATCAGCTACAAAGTAACAACACTTGGTCAGCACCTCAAAAGAAACATTCATACAATGTTTGGTTTCAATCCATTAAGTGGTTTTCTAGAAGAAAACATTTGTATATATTTCCCATAGAGTCCTTTGTTAAACTAAGTCCCCCATTGGCAGCCATCTTGGTTGATGGATTTGCTACAAAGTAACAACACTTGGTCAGCACCTCATAAGGAACATTCCTACCATGTTTGGTTTCATTCCATTCAGTGGTTCTTCTAAAGAAGACATTTGTATGTATTTCACATAGGGTCCTTTGTTAAACTAAGTTCCCCGCTGGAGGCATCTTGGATGATTGATTGGATACAAAGTAACAACACTTGGTCAGCACCTCATTAAGAACATTCATGCCATGTTTGGTTTCATTCCATTCAGTGGTTCTCTAAAAGAAAACATTTGTATGTATTTCCCATAGGGTCCTATGTAAAACTAAGTCCCCACTGGCGGCAATCTTGGATGATGGATTGACTTCAAAGTAACAACACTTGGTCAGCACCTCATAAGGAACATTCATGCCATGTTTGGTTTCATTTCATTCAGTGGTTCTCTAAAAGAAGACATTTGTATGTATTGTCCGTAGGGTCCTATGTTAAACTAAGTCCCCACTGACGGCCATCTTGGATGATGGATCAGCTACATAGTAACAACACTTGGTTAGCACCTCATAAGGAATATTCATGCCATGATTGGTTTCATTCCATTCAGTGGTTCTCTAGAAGAAGTTCAAAATGTAAAAAGGTAACGACGACGACGACGGACGACAGATGCCAAGTGATGAGAAAAGCTCACTTGGCCCTTCGGGCCAGGTGAGCTAACAAATAATTAAAACTGTCATTAAATGTCAATAACCATAAACCTATTTTATTGTGATGAATACTTTTGTTAATTATAGTTTCTGATAAAAACAGTGAAAATTGCCTTACAAAATTTAATCCCTATAAGGGGACAATTGACAATTTGGGTCATGTTTGACCTATTTTTAGAGCATATTTATCTGAACACTTTTACTATTTACCATTTCTCTGTTTGAAACAGATTCTCTTGATCTGCTATAGTTTCTGCAAAAAATAGGAAATAAGTAATCCTTCAAGGGTAATTACTCCTCTTTAGGGTCAACTGACGATTTTGGCCATGATGACTTATTTGTTGATTTTATTGTTCTTGTCATTTTTACTTTGAAAAGTTTCTCTCTGTAATAATTTTCAAGAGAAAAACCAAAAACTTTAAAATATAAGATTGTGAGATATAAGTAAAAGCTAGGATTTACTGATATGTTCTATTTTTAGCAACAGCAGCCATGTTGGTTGATGGATCCAAAACCCTACTTACAATTTTTAAAAACCAAATTGCCTAAGGAACATATCAGGTAAAGCTTGTTAACTTTTGGCCAAGAAATTTCAGAGAAGATTTTCTAAAAAAGTTTAAGACCGCAGAGAGACAAGAGACAACAGACACTAGGTTGCTGATGATGCACAAAAGTGATGGTAATAACTCATATGGCTCTTTGGGCCAGGTGAGCTAAAAAAGGATAAAACAATTTAGTTATGGTCCTGAGAACTTCCAAAAAAAAATCTTGAAAAATCACCCATCATCATGAATATAACATAAGATCAGAACATTGTGATTTTGTCATTCAAAGAATCAAAAAGGCATACCTCTCAGGCAACAAAGACAAAAATGCCCTTTAAAACTGACTAAAATCAATAAAAGATCAGGAAGTTTTCCACAAAAAATGTAGCTTTATCTAAAAAAAACATAAATTCTATGAGTCCTTTTGATTCTGTTACCATTAATACAATTATAAATCATACCATGTTGCATCTTTTTATTTATAATGAAATTGAAACCTTATACACTCAATGGTCCTCTTAGGAAATAAGTAGTAACACTTTCATGGGATATCTTTGGATATTAACTATATCAGTGATTTTTATATCATATCTCTCATATACATACACTTGTACATAGTTAATATCTAACCAAAATTAAGTTTGCTTTCTTACCTTATATATGCTGAGGTTTGATCAGCTTTCTATTAAATGTCAGAGATATCACTTATTATATAAATTGTGATAACAAATTAAAACTTGAGCATCTAAATAGTCTGTATTTCTATTATATTGGCTCCAACGAGAGCACTTTGTAAGTTTTTTTTATTTTTTTAGTTATTGACTTTTATATAATTAACAACTTACTGTTTAACAAACAAACAAACAACATGCATGCCTATCTGAAACATCTGGTTATCTGGATTAACTAGTTGAACTATAGCTGTCAGTGTCTTGTCAAATCCATCAGTATTTGTTGTATTTAGTATTTTCAGCAATGATTCAGAATGTCTATCTAATTTCATATCCTTAGAAATGGATGTTCCTTGTACAACAGGTTTCTTACTGTAAAATAAATGTAGACAACTATGAATCTTCCTACTTGAATTTGAATTTACATACCTGACAGTCTTTTGGAGCTACAAAGTGGGAGAACTCCCTCTTTCCAGCTCCACTTAAGGGGGAGATTATGCATGACAACCTTTTTTTTATTCAAAACTTTGTATTAAGATACATAGTATCTTTATATTTCAACACAAACAGATAAAATTTAATTATTGATTCATAGATTTAATAAGTTAACACAACATTCTTGAGTACCTTGGATGTCTTTATACTATGCAAATGGCTTATTTACAATTTTCCAACATTTGAAAAATTGAATTCACATTTATCGAACTAGTGTCAAACAATAGATGAGCTTGGTGTTTATATATATAGCAATTAAAATTGTTGTTTTGGGAAGGCTTATAGTGTGACCTGTATATGATGTGTAATAAAAATTGCATATTACATTTCAAATAATATATGTCAAATGATCAAATATTCAGAATCAAAGCATCATTGGTGCTGTGATCCAGCCATTTTAGCTACAGTTCATACCTGCCAACTTTTCATGGGGAATTTTAAGCACAAGAGGACCTAATGCATACCTATACATGTCATTAGTGTACTTAATTAGAACATCTATGGTTTAGAAGAGTATACATGTGTTCAAAATGTATTTTTTTGCTCCTCTGAATGCTTTTTTTAAAGTACTTAATCTAAATAATCAATTTTTATAAGGTCAACACTTCTCAACAGTTAGTTGGACATTTTTTTTGACTCATTTTTAATATTTCTTACTTTATACAAGCTTCTGTAAGACATTTTTATAGAGACAAACATCACAACTTTAGATAAGCATTATTTTTCCTTTCTAAAATCACTCTTTCTGCTCATGAAATTCTCAGAAAAAAAATGTACTTCTTCTAAGTTACTTCTGACAATCAAAGTTATCGAAATCACTAATGGAAAGACTCGACGATTTGTGTGCATAATTTCAAATCATATTCTCAGGTATTGTGGTGAACAAAAAAGAACTTGATATAGATATCACTTTCATTAAATTCAGAAAGATAACCGTTTCTTTTTTTTCAGTTGATAATACAAGCTTGTCTCCCTAAATTTACAAGTAAATGGTTGCTTTTGGGAATATTTCTATGTTTAAACATTGGTATGCAATTTTCTAACTCATCTTACTAAGATCACTTATTGATTTTTGATGAAAAAGTATATGACACTGAAGATGAAGAGTTTTATTTCACATTCATGATACTACTAAGAAAATTGTATTCAATTGCCCAAAGATGGAGAATTTCTCAATATTGATACAAATTCTTTTGATGTTTCAATTTTTAGAAGGGGTACTGATTTTTAATATCTTTTTTTTTTTTAATTGAATGGTTTGGACATGATTGGAAAAAGAAATGTTCAAAGTAAAATGTGTAGTATAATATTAATTGAAGTTTTACTTAATAATTTTCAGAGACAGGCATTGAAAATGCACTTTTTCAACAACAAAAGTTAAATAACTAATTTTTATTTTAATTGGTGTTTATTCTTCATTGAGAAAAAAAAAACAGTATTAGAATGCATGTACAAATACCTTACACTGTTTAAATAGCAATTTAATGGGGAATAAACAAATAAATGCCCCGGTTAGAGTTATGATAGAAAAACAAAGGATATGGGATATCCATCCATGACACAAAATCAGTATACATGCACAGCAAAAAACACACAAAAAGCAAAGGAACATTGCTTTTATTATGCATATTTGTTTTTTTGTTTCCAGCAAATTAATTATAATTGTAACTTAAATTAACCTAAATTATTGAATAATAATAGAAGATTATAACACTGATTTTACAAGTAAAATAGACCTTGCTTGCATTTTTTAAACATATTTTGTTTTTTTTCTTTTCTTTGCAAAAACATGCATTTTTTTAATCCTTCAACATTCATCTTTGAGACATAGTTTCATGTAGAGTAGATCAAAAGTAATTATAGGTATACTATTGAGGTCAGGTGTATTAAGTTAGCTGTCTAAATAAAGAAGTCTAAATTGAAAACAACATTAAAACCTATGATTGCATTGTATAAACATCGCAATTTTTATACATGTGCATGTAAAACAAATTTCTTGGTAGAGGGGTCTAAATACAGCACAAACAACATTTTCCAAAAGACCAAAAAAATGAAAAGTATATTTTAACAAATTGCATTTGACTAACAGGTGGAACAACTGATGTTCTTAAACCCTGCTGACTGCCATTGACGATTGCCAAATTAATTGATCACAAGATGTCTCTAAATAAAGTATGTATTTAATTATGTAACACAAGAGATATTAACTGTGGTCAATTAAGATTGGCATTACAGTGGCATTGATTCCAATTAATACTCCTCACCTTTGAGTGAAATTGTTTGTAATTAATGACAATTATCTATCATACTGTATTGTATCAGTCCTCTTACTTGCCAAAGGAAAGAATTGGAATAAAAGCATTTAAAATAAAAGAACAGAGTTCCAATGTCCCCCGCATTGCACATATTTTATCTATCCAGGGGCAATAACTAAAAAAAAAAAACACTTTTTGTTGTTCTTTAAAATAATTTATAAATAAAAAGCATGTGCGGGGGCAAAACAATTTTTTTTATTCTATACTAAATATTTCAAACAGACCTTCAAGGGCATTACTGATAGTTTACTATTAAGTTTTATAAAAATCTGGCAAGAATTGTACCTGTGAGAGCACTAACAAGGCCATTTTCCATAAATTTAATATTTCCAAGAGTCATAACTCTTTAAAACTAGAGGCTCTCAAGAGCCTGTGTCGCTCACCTGATTCTACTTTGGTTTTGGAAATCATGTTAAAATAGAGCGCCTGTGTCGCTCACCTGATTCTACTTTGGTTTTGGAAATCATGTTAAAATAGATTAAAATCATAACAGATACCCTAATAATGATTGAGGCCAAATTTGGTTTAATATTGGCCCTGTAATTTAATAAAAAATCCTGGTGGCCATCTTGAACAGTAAATCGGCAACAAAGTAGCAGCACTTCATCAGCACTTCATTAGGAACATTTATGCCATGTTTGGTTTCATTCCATTCAATGCACCTCTAGAAGAAGCATTTGTATGTATTTTCCATAGGGTCTTATGTTAAACTAAGTCCCCTTGATGGTTCCGCTACAAAGTAACAACACTTGGTCAGTATCTCATTCGGAACATTCATGCCATGTTTGGTTTCATTCAATTCAGTGGTTCTCTTAAAGAAAACATTTGTATGTATTTCCCATAGGGTCCTATGTAAAACTTTCTCCCCCTGCTGGCAGCCATCTTGGATGACAAATCAGCTACAAAGTAACAACACTTGGTCAGCACCTCAAAAGAAACATTCATACCATGTTTGGTTTCAATCAATTAAGTGGTTTTCTAGAAGAAGACATTTGTATATATTTCCCATAGGGTCCTTTGTTAAACTAAGTCCCCCGTTGGCAGCCATCTTGGTTGATGTATTTGCTTTAAAGTAACAGCACTTGGTCAGCACCTCATAAGGAACATTTATGCCATGTTTGGTTTCATTTTATTCAGTGGTTCTCTAAAAGAAAACATTTGTATGTATTGTCCATAGGGTCATATTTTAAACAAAGTCCCCCGTTGGCAGCCATCTTGGTTGATGGATTTGCTACAAAGTAACAACACTTGGTCAGCACCTCATAAGGAACATTCATGCCATGTTTGGTTTCATTCCATTCAGTGGTTCTCTATAAGAAGACATTTGTATGTATTGTCCATAGGGTCCTATGTAAAACGAAGTCCCCCCCAACTGGCGGCCATCTTGGATGACCAATCGGTTTCAAAGTAACAACACTTGGTAAGCACCTCATTAGGAACATTCGTGCAATGTTTGGTTTCATTCCATTCAGTGGTTTTCTAAAAGAAGACATTTGTATGTATTGTCCATAGGGTCCTATGTTAAACAAAGTCTTCCAGCTGACAGCCATCTTAGATGATGGATTGGCTTCAAAGTTATAACACTTGGTCAGCACCTCATTAGAAACATTCATGCAATTTTTGGTTTCATTCCATTCAGTGGTTCTCTAAAAGAAGTTTAAAATGTAAAAAGTTAACGACGACGACGACGGATGCCAAGTGATGAGAAAAGCTCACTCGGCCTTTTGGGCCAGGTGAGCTAAAAAAAGTCAACAAGCCACCATTTTAGAACTTGTCCGAGATATTGCTGATATTAACTTATAGTATAAGTTTTATAAAAATTTGGCAAGAATTGTACCCATGAGAGCGCTAACAAGGCCATTTTCCATAAATTTAAAATTTCCAAGGGGCATAACTTTTTTAAAAAAGTCGAATGGCCACCTTTATAGAACTTGTCCTAGATTAGTAGGGTGCCCAGTCAACAAATTTGATCGATTTGGGTTAACGGAATAACACACGGCTATATTTTATATCATTGGAAAGAGGAGAACAAGCCTCGTCGAAATATTGATGTCGTCGTTGTCTACAGTGGTCACGATTTTCTTAAATTTGGGTCAAAGGTCAAATCTAAATTTTCAAGGAAAACGTAGAGTCACGTTTAGATAGCTGGCCACCCCTACATATTTGCGTTTATAGCAAAATAAATTTGAAAAATACAAAGGATTATAACTATAGTTTCTATATTTAGGACTAATTTGATAATTTTATTGCCAAATATGTTTCGAGATTGACATTTGTACTTATAGGGTGCACATTTACAATTTTCTTTCAGCTGTTAAATAACAGTAACCTTGACCTTTTAAAAGTTCCAAAATCTGAATTTTTACATAAGATTCGATACAAGTGATCTTTAGAGATGTTTTTTAGATATTAACATTTTTAAATTGCCCTCCCGAAATGTTATTTTTTCCGTCTTTTGATAGAAGGTGTTCGTCATGATTTTCTGGGTAAATATCCAATTTTCTTTTGGTGAACGTGGAAGCACACCAAATATATTCCAAAGCTGATGAATATTAATGCAGAATTGATTGAATTAGCAGGTCTGAGTATATATTTGCTTTACAGAAATAAAAAAAAAACTGCAAACGGTGAAAAAGGGGGAGGGTTTATGTTACAAGTTATGAAAACAAAATGAGAATTAGAAACAGCAGGCTAATCACTCCATCTTACACACTTATATCAAGTGTAATGTACATGACTTATCGAACATAAATTGGCCTACAATTGACATGAAGTTAAAGATTATCTACAAAAAGAAAGTTTTGTACAGCATCGATGTATTTTACAAACACTTGTAAACAACATCAGTCTAATTAAAATATAGATCTCATTTGAGCTTATATATAAGAGCACGCGAGTTAATAAAGATCAGAATTTTAATAAGAGCGAAACAACAGTAGTACCTATTATGTTTCATTGTCTACTGTTAAGTTGAAAGCCCACCGACTAGGTTTAGGTAAGAGAGCTAATTTCAGTTGTTCTTTTTTAAATCGCATTCGACGCAAGTATCAGAATGCGAGGCATACAGAATACAATCTGATTGTGGTGGCGGCAACACCGTAAACTATTTGTATAGCATTATATTTCAGAGGGCAGAGGAACTGGATGATTCATACTTTGTATATAGATCCATTGTGTTACGAAGTTTCCGTCATATAATCATCATCCTTGACCTCATATTCATGGTTAAGTGACTGCTAAAAAACTTTTTCGTCATGTGAATGTCTCAATTATCATGAGTTCTAGGATAACTATATTTGGTTACTAATATATGGTATCCTTGCAAGGTCTACATGACCGTCAGTCATGATTCACCTGACCTCGACCTAATTTCACGGATCAGTGAATAAGATTAAGTTTCAGTGGTCAAGTCCGTACAGTCTCAGATAGTAGTGGGTTAAATATATTTGGTGTATGGAATGGAAACAGGTGTACATGAGTTTGTGGCAGAGTTCATCTGACCTTACCTCATTTACATGGAACATTGATAGTGTTAATTTTATGTAATACTTGTTGTATGATATAAAAATTAGGAGATGTGGAAGCAAGCAATTATAGGCAACCGTACGGCCTTCGACAATGTCAAAAACTCATACCATATGGTCGGCTATAAAAAGCCAGTTATGAAAAAAATGAAAGAATTCATTTGAAAAAAAACTAACGGCCTGATTTTTAACAAAAGCTAGTTTTTACGGTAATAATGTTTATGATCATACTTTTCTCAGACTATTGATGACTTACTTTCATTAGTTTTCAGTAAGGGAACACCAATTTGATTTCGAAAACAGGGAGGGAATGAAGATTTTGAAAATGAATTACTTGGCCTGGTATGAACTGAAATAATTGACTTTGCACAAGACAGGATGAGAATGAACACTCTTCAACATGAAATGCAGGATAGTTGAGGATATGAATGTGTACAAAAGTGAAAATAAATTTTCGCACCGCTAGCCCCATCCCTTTCTTCAGAATATAAAATGTTCTACCCTAACGGCGAGTACTATTATATCGGTACTTTGTGTTTTTTTCTTCATGTTAGTTGTTTTTGTGCTTCATGCCGATTTGATAAGTCAAGTCATTTCAAACTGTTTTTCAGCAGATTTTTCTTATGCTGTGTTGTTATACCATTGTCCAGGTCAGGGGAGGGTTGAAGGATTGCAAACATGTTTAACTCCTCCAAATTCTGTATATGTCTGTCCAAAATCAGGAGCCTGCAATTAAATGGTTGTCGTTGGTTGCTGTCTGTTGTATCTGGTTTTTTTTTGTTGCACGAACGGTGGTATATTTTTGTTGTCGTTCCCACCGATCGAGAGGGATTTAGGTCGAAAACATCATACAAGACTTTTGATGTGCCATATTCCGGGTGTGAAACAAAACCGACCGATTTGATTCTTATACTACAATTATAACAAAATATTTATTCAATAAAACTTTAAAGTCTTGAAAAACAGACACAAAACAGATTTCTCCGAATAAAGTGACAATCTACAAAGTTAGCTGGCTATTCACAACAAATAAATCAACCACACAACAAGCAAAAAAGACAAATGTTTGGAGTGACCTCTGTCCTTGTTAATGACCTAATAGTGTAAGCAACAAAATGATTAATGGCACCAGATAATCCGTGTTTAATCAATACCAAAATGTTGACTTAATTTGTGTTTTTAATTGCTAATTTCTTCAAAACGATTTTTATTTCACGCATGCAATTTGGCACACACATGCACTGTGTATTATTGCTTAAATCAGAGTAAAAAATATTGTGATGATACACGTAATAATTTTGCTTTCGATGAAAATAGGGTAAATTTTGGGTAAAATTTTACTCTTACTAAAATGCTGAAATACTTATATCAAAATCACTTAAATACTTTCCGATTTCGTTATATGATATATTTAATATATAAACTATATTATAGGTACTGTTTTAACTACCAACAAAGAACACAATAATTTTATTTTTCATGTTAAAGATTCCCCGTACAATACGGTATCTGGTGGTACCCTGTAAAAACACGAAATTTAGAAAATCGTGACCACGGGAACTTACGACGACAATCATGATTGTAAAATATAATGATTTTCCTATAATGTGCAAAAAAATCAGCCGTGTGTTATCTGTTAACTTAAACTCGTTAACTAGAGGACTTTTTGGACATTGGGCACCCTACTAGATATTGCTGATATTAACCTATAGTATAAGTTTTACAAAAATCTGGCAAGATTTTTCCTGTGAGAGCGCTAACAAGACAGGACAGACGGACGCAACGTGTTACTCAGGGGACAAAAAGTGTGGGAATCAACTTTCATATCATATCTTGTTCCAAATTTTTATTCAATAATTTATAATTACACAAGCATAAGATACTGATAAAATACCTTCATAACTTATATCAACTAATTAAATTTGATTTATTACTCTTTCACATTAATTCATAAATAGTAATTTTCAATAAATTTTTATTTAGAAAGGAAGTTCTATATGCAAGTGTTTATCCAAAATAAAGTAGCTGTCCGACCAATATTTTCTTAATTTAAGGGCAAATAAATTGTCAAAAGTTGGCAGTAGATGATTAAAATGTTACAGTTTCTGGAAGTCATAAAAACACACAATTAGTTTCATGATATGTCTTCAACTTAGAATTCTGCACCATATCAAAATCCTGATTGATCACATAGATCCAGCATGGCTGAATAAAAAATAAATGGGAAGCCCCCGCTTGCATATAACATTAAAAAGGGACGTAACTCAAGAACTGTAAAAGTGACGCTACCAAAATTTGTACTTGATCTGAGTTTTGAAGTACCGGTAATAAGTATTTAGTATATAAGTTTCATAACATTTGGTTGAGGCAAACTGAAGTTAGAGAACGGAAACGAAAATTCAGCAATTTTTCCATTTGTAAAGGGGCATAACTCTAGAACGGTAAAAGTGACGCCACTAAAATTCAAACTTGATCTGTGTTTTGTGGTAATAAGCATTGTGTATTCACCTCAAAAGCTAACAAAACCTTTAAACAGACTTATTAAGAAGGGATATAGTTAAGATACTGTTGTCAGGTCATTAAAGATTGCATATTTTGGCTTTAATATTGATTCACTTATAGGGTCTTTGCATCGGAATTAAACATATTTATTCTAAAACCAGTTGTTGGCATGACACGGGTTATGTTCTTCTCATATATTTTATGATGGTATAATACTAAACCCCTAACAGGAGGGATTGTGCCTGATATTAATATGATGAAGACATAATCTTTCAATCAGTTTAATTGAGGTCTGGAGCTGGCATGTCAGTAACTGCTAGTAGTCTGTTGTTATTTATGTATTATTGTCATTTTGTTTATTTTCTTTTGTTTCCTATTCTGACATCGGACTCGGACTTCTCTTAAACTGAGTTTTACTGTGTGTACTGTTGTGCGTTTGTTTTTTCTACATTGGCTAGAGGTATAGGGGGAGGGTTAGTCTTGTATCATTTTTAATTTTAGTTTCTTGTGTATAATTTGGAGTTAGGATGACGTCCATTATCACTGAACTAGTATACATATTTGTTTAGGGGCCAGCTGAAGGACGCCTCCGGGTGCGGGAGTTTCTTGCTGCATTGAAGACCCATTGGTGGCCTTCGGCTGTTGTCTGCTCTATGGTCGGGTTGTTGTCTCTTTGACACATTCTCCATTTCCATTCTCAATTTTATAAAAGTTTCATAACATTTGGTTGAGGAGAGAGCGGAAACGAAAAATTCAGCAATTTTTTCCTATATGTAAAGGGGCATAACTCTAGAACGGTCGAAGTGACACCACCAAAATTCAAACTTGATCTGTGTTTTGTGGTAATAAGCATTGTGTATAAGTTGCAAAAGATTTGGTTGAGGCAAACTAAAGTTAGAGAACCGAAACGAAAAATTCAGCAATTTTTCCATCTGTAAAGGGGCATAACTCTAGAACGGTAAAAGTGATGCCATCTTAATTCAAACCTGACCTGTGTTTGTGGTAATAAGCATTGTGTATAAGTTTCATAACATTTGGTTGAGGCAAACTAAAGTTAGAGAACGGAAACCAATTTTGGGACGTACGGACGCAAGGACGGACAAGGGTAAAACTTAATGCCCCTCCGCTACAGCGGGGGCATAAAAACCCAAGGAATTAGATTAAGTATAACAAAAGCCAACACACTAAAATGTCTTACATGTTCAACTTATCATTGAAGTCATGTAGAAAGTCAAATATGAAGGTTTTACTATAAGTATCACATAAACTTAACATTATCAATGTTCTATGATAATGTACAGTCAGATGAATTATGCCAGACAGACATGTACACCTTACAATCATTCATACACCAAATATAGTGGCCCTATTGCTAAAAGTACCTGAGAAACAGGTCAAACCACAAAATCTTAACATTGACCAATGAACCATTAAAAAATTAGGTCAAGGTCTAATGAACCCTGCCAGACAGACATGTATACCTTCCAATCATCCCATATACCAAATATAAATAATCTATTGCTTATAGTATCTGATAAGCTGACAAAATTATGAAAACTTATCAGTGACCAATGAACCATGAAAATTAGGTCATGGTCAGATGAACCCTGACAGGCAGACATGAACACCTTACAATTCTTCCATACACCAAATATAATTGACTTATTGCTTTTCACTTCACAAAAAAAACAGTAATTTTTTTTCACACAGTCACTGAATCATGAAAATGAGGTCAAAGACAATAGACAGACAGAAACTTCGTAACATAAGGTACCTGTATACAAGGTATGAAGAATCTAGGTTGTCTACTTTCTGAAATATAAAGCTTTAAACAAATAGTTTACGCCATTGCTGCCACGGGATTGTAATCCCTATGTCTTGCATTCTTTTGTCGCAGGCGAGACAAAAACTATAATCTTTTAAATTAAATTCTGTTAATATTTAGATTTTATTTAAAAAGACATATATATGCTGGGTAGACAATATTTATTTACATCATTAAAAAAAAGTTTAACAATTTTATCATGTGTTTAAACAATTCTTGAGAGAAATTGAGTTGTTTTTTTCTAATATAATTATAAATGATTAATAATTATAACACTAGAATTAATTCAAACCCTGTATATTAATTCAAATCAATTGATTAATCATAATAAAATTATGCAAATCTCATACCATAATGTGAGCCAAAATCAAGCCTTACAAACTGAGCAGTTGCTGAAAACTGTTCGTTAACAACAACTCCAACTAGCACCACATATATTCTTCACTGACTTTTAGGCAACTACCTGTTATTTTGTCCAACGAGCATTTGCCAACATCTCTTGGGAGGCTGCTTGTACCACTATATGAACTAGAGAAAAACACTGAAATTGTAACTTGCCACCATTAACAGAGATAACAGCGACAGCTCTGGTAAAACATGTAAAAGTTCCACCACTTGCCCACTAGAGCTAGTTAAATGGTTTACTGCAGTTGAAGATGCAAAATGATTGACATTGATACGACAAGTACTTGGTAGATTGAAACAACCATCATGAATGGAACCCCTTTGACAACAAGCGACCACACACCAACAACCACTAACAGGGATAGCAATTTAGCCACACACACTTAAAACATCTATGCCCTGATAGATAGACTTCAGAAAATACAAACTAAGTTAGCATATAAAGGTAGCAGCTAGGGTATCGAGCTACTCATTTCAAAGAAATACAACAAGAGTGCACACACTGAAATGTCTCGCTTTCTTTACTAAATATTTATATTATGTTGATAGTCCTAAACATAAAACTTTACTACAACTATCATATAAACCAAACATGGTCCAAGAAAATGAGGTCAAGGTCAGATAAACCAAACTGGAAATACATGTACACCTTACAATCATTCCATACACCAAATATGCTTTAAATATAGTTGACCTATTGTACATCTAAGAAACAAACTTAACCAAGAAAACTTAACATTGATCAATGAACCATGAAAATGAGGCCAAGGTCAAATGAATCCTACCAGATAGACATGTACACCTCACAATCAGTACATGCTTTAAATATAGTTGACCTATTGCATAAAGTATCTTAGAAACAAACTTAACCAGGAAAACTTAAGATTAATCAATGAACCATGAAAATGAGGTCATGGTCAGATGATAATTGCCAGACAGACATATACACCTTACAATAATTCCATACACCAAATATAGTTGACCTATTGCTTAGAGTATTAGAAAAACAGACCAGAAAACAAAAACATAACATTGAGCAATGAACCATAAAAATGAGGTCAAGGTCAAATAATACATGCCAGAATGACATGTACATCGTAAAATATTTTCATACACAAAATACAGTATTAGAATCAAAGCGCGAAAGCGCTGTAAAGGCAGTTAATTACAGGTTGTGTGTATTTTAATCCAGTTATATCATTATCTTGCATAGTACAGTGTACTTATCAGAGGTGGCTTTCAGTATTTAAGATTTAAAGTTCTCTAATGATATTGAACAAGTTATATGAATGTCATATTCTGAGCACAATATGAAGGTGATTTTTCTCACTTGTTTATGAACTAGTGCATTATGTCCAGTTTGTACCTTTTTTATCTATGTTTATAGTCAAATTAGTTATCAAAGGTACCAGGATTATAAATTAATACGCCGGACGCGTGTTTCTTCTACATAAGACTCATCAGTGATGCTCAGATCAAAATAGTTATAAAGCCAAACAAGTACAAAGTTGAAGAGCATTGAGAACCCAAAATTCCAAAAAGTTGTGCCAAATACGGCTAAGGTAATCTATTCCTTGGATAAGAAAATCCTTAGTTTTTCGAAAAATTCAAAGTTTTGTAACAGGAAATTTATAAAAATGACCATATAATTGATATTCATGTCAACACCGAAGTGCTGACTACTGGGCTGATGATACCCTCGGGGACGAAACGTCCACCAGCAGTGGCATCGACCCAGTGGTGTAAATAGTTATCAAAGGTACCAGGATTATAATTTAATACGCCAGACGCTCGTTTCGTCTACATAAGACTCATCAGTGACGCTCAGATGAAAATAGTTATAAAGCCAAACAAGTACAAAGTTGAAGAGCATTGAGGACCCAAAATTCCAAAAAGTTGTGCCAAATACGGCTAATGTAATCTATTTCTTGGATAAGAAAATCCTTAGTTTTTCGAAAAGTTTTGTAACAGGAAGTTTATAAAAATGACCATATAATTGATATTCAGATACTGTTTAAAATAGTTAGGCATTTTCTTTTTAGTAATAAGTAAATGTTATCAACTGTATTTTATTCAACTCTGCAAATGTGGTTTGTTACTGTTAAGTATGGATGATAGTTGTTTCATTGGCAATCATAACACATCTCCTTATTTATATAATGATCTATATTCAACGACCTCAGGTATAAAACAAATGTATGTAACTTAACTGTGATGGGAAACCTTTGACTTCTTTCTTTTATATAAACTTTTGATTTGGTACCATAGAACTAATATGTAGAATAAATGTACATTGCAACATGTCAACTCTTTCAATGACAATACTTTTTTTAGAAACTATAACTCCAAGCAAAATTATATTTCCAAGTTTAAAGTAATTTATGAATGAAAAACGGAGTTCTTAATTAAGAAATAAACTGATTCGCTGAGCGCAGCTGGATACACCCGCAGAGGTCCAACCCTGAACAGTTGGGGCAAAACTGGACACAATATTCAAGCTTGATACAGGTCTGAATTTGGATTGTAATTAAATATTTGACATATTATAGTTTCTGAATAAATGTAGTCAAAGAACTTGAAATCGGTTATATGAATTGAATTTATATTCAACAAGAAATTATTGTAACAGGATGCTGTTACGAAGTCTCCCAAACGAAGCTCCCATAATTCGTAATTCCCATGGTCGCCTGAAATTGGGCAAAGTCCAATGAAAATTGGTTTGGTCCAGTAAAGTTATATGCATTAGTGATACCTGGGGACTAACCCTGTATATCATTCAAATCATCTTGGCATGACAAACCAGAATATATATGGTTTAGGGGTGGGGATCTCTACCATTTACAAGATATTAGAACTTTCTCAAATGGCAGGGGGTGGGAGTGACCCCTGGGGACTAACCCTGTATTTCATTTGATGTGCTTTATCATGACAAACCAGAATATATATGGTTCAGGGGTGGGGATCTCGACCATTTACAAGATATTAGAACTTTCTTAAATGGCAGGGGGTCGGGATGACCCCTGGGGACTAACCCCATATATCATTCAAACCATCTTCGCATGACAAACTAGAATATATATGGTTTAGGGGTGGGGATCTTGACCACTTACAAGATATTAGAACTTTTTTAAATGGCATGGGGTGGGGGTGACCCCTGGGGACTAACCCTGTATTTCATTTGATGTGCTTTATCATGACAAACCAGAATATATATGGTTTAGGGGTGGGGATCTCGACCATTTACAAGATATTAGAACTTTCTCAAATGGCAGGGGGTCGGGATGACCCCTGGGGACTAACCCTGTATATCATGCAAACCATCTTAGCATGACAAACCAGAATATATATGGTTTAGGGGTGAGGATCTTGACCACTTACAAGATATTAGAACTTTCTTAAATGGCATGGGGTGGGAGTGACCCCTGGGGACTAACCCTGTATTACATTTGATGTGCTTTATCATGACAAACCAGAATATATATGGTTTAGGGGTGGGGATCTTGACCACTTACAAGATATTAGAACTTTCTTAAATGGCAGGGGGTGGGGGTGACCCCTGGAGACTAACCCTGTATTTCATTTGATGTGCTTTATCATGACAAACCAGAATATATATGGTTTAGGGGTGGGGATCTCGACCATTTACAAGATATTAGAACTTTCTCAAATGGCAGGGGGTCGGGATGACCCCTGGGGACTAACCCCATATATCATTCAAACCGTCTTCGCATGACAAACCAGAATATATATGGTTTAGGGGTGGGGATCTTGACCACTTACAAGATATTAGAACTTTTTTAAATGGCATGGGGTGGGGGTGACCCCTGGGGACTAACCCTGTATTTCATTTGATGTGCTTTATCATGACAAACCAGAATATATATGGTTTAGGGGTGGGGATCTCGACCATTTACAAGATATTAGAACTTTCTCAAATGGCAGGGGTCGGGATGACCCCTGGGGACTAACCCTGTATATCATGCAAACCATCTTAGCATGACAAACCAGAATATATATGGTTTAGGGGTGGGGATCTTGACCACTTACAAGATATTAGAACTTTCTTAAATGGCATGGGGTGGGAGTGACCCCTGGGGACTAACCCTGTATTACATTTGATGTGCTTTATCATGACAAACCAGAATATATATGGTTTAGGGGTGGGGATCTTGACCACTTACAAGATATTAGAACTTTCTTAAATGGCAGGGGGTGGGGGTGACCCCTGGAGACTAACCCTGTATTTCATTTGATGTGCTTTATCATGACAAACCAGAATATATATGGTTTAGGGGTGGGGATCTCGACCATTTACAAGATATTAGAACTTTCTCAAATAGCAGGGGGTCGGGATGACCCCTGGGGACTAACCCTGTATATCATTCAAACCATCTTAGCATGACAAACCAAAATATATATGGTTTAGGGGTGGGGATCTTGACCACTTACAAGATATTAGAACTTTTTTAAATGGCAGGGGGTGGGGGTGACCCCTGGGGACTAACCCTGTATTTCATTTAATGGGCTTTATCATTTAGAACATTTTCAATTAAAAAGATTGTGTCTATCACAAACGGTTTTCAATTTATAATCATTTGAAAATTTTTAAAAATAAAATCCCATAGGGTTCTATAGTAAAACCCACTTTTCTTTTTGCCCCTCAAAGTACCCCTTTATAAACCCCATTGCACAAACAAAACCCTGATTGCACCACTAGACATGTTAGTCTAACATATTGTGAAACCCTAATTTAATCTGACAAGCGGTTTAGGAGAACGGGTGCGGACAAGTTCAAATTTAAAAGCGGCGGAAGAAGAAGAAGAAGAAGAAGAAGAAGAAGAAGAAGAAGAAGAAGAAGAAGAATAATAATAATAATAAGAACTGAGCAAAAACAATAAGTCTTCCCAAACTTCGTTTGGGAGACTTAATTAAAGATTTCTTGCTGTTGTGCAATACACTGTGCTGTTGCGCAATACTTAATAAATCTGTTGCCAGACTATAAACAAATAAAGTTCAATTTCTTCTCAATGTCATATTTGAAATTTATGAAAATCTATTGACTATAGGGAGATTACATCAATAGCTATAAATAATTCACCAAAGTTTCATGTGAACTGCTTAAAGCATTTTTGAGTTGTTGTTCAACAAGAGTGCACACGCTGAAATGTGTCGCCTTCTTTACTAATCACTGATATTATGTTGATAGTCCTTAATATAAAGCTTTATTACAACTGTCACATAAACTTAACATTAACCAAGAAAACTAAACATTGACCAATGAACCATGAAAATGAGGTCAAGGTCAGATGAACCATGCCAGGCAGGCATGTACAGCTAACAATTCTTCCATACAACAAATATAGTTGACCTATTGCTTATAGTTTAAGAAAAACAGACCAAAACACAAAAACTTAACACTGAGCAATGAACTGTGAAAATGAGGTCAAGGTCAAATAAAACCTGCGCGACTGACATATAGATCATAAAATATTTCCATACTCCAAATATAGATGACCTATTGCATATAGTATTAGAAAAAAAGACCAAAACTCAAAATCTTAACTTTGACCACTGAACCATGAAAATGAGGTCAAGGTCAAATGAGACCTGCCAGCTAGACATGTACACCTTACAATAACTCCATACACCAAATATAGTAGACCTATTGCATACAGTATAAGAAAAACAGACAAAAACACAAAAAATTAACTATAACCACTGAACCATGAAAATGAGGTCAAGGTCAGATGACACCTGCCAGTTGGACATGTACGCCTTACAGTCCTTCCATACACTGAATATACTTGACCTATTGCTTATAGTATCTGAGATATGGACTTGACCACCAAAACTTAACCTTGTTCACTGATCCATGAAATGAGGTCGAGGTCAAGTGAAAACTGTCTGACGGGCATGAGGACCTTGCAAGGTACGCACATACCAAATATAGTTATCCTACTACTTATAATAAGAGAGAATTTAACATTACAAAAAATGTTAACTTTTTTTTCAAGTAGTCACTGAACCATGAAAATGAGGTCAAGGACATTGGACATGTGGCTGACGGAAACTTCGTAACATGAGGCATCCATATACAAAGTATGAAGCATCCAGGTCTTCCACCTTCTGAAATATAAAGCTTTTAAGAAGTTAGCTAACGCCGCCGCCACATCACTATCCCTATGTGGAGCTTTCTGCAACAAGTCGCAGGCTCGACAAAAACTGGAAAATCCCCCCTTTTTTAATGAATAAAACCCCACAACTCAGAAATGTAAAATCTAAAATTTATAAAATTCTAAAGGGAGCTTACGGATTGATAATTTAGTCTTAGATGCAAGATTTTTTTATCAGTTGTTAGTGGCTTTGAACTAGCTGTCAGTAACTGTGAGTACTCTCAGATCTGTACTTAGTGTCTTTTTGTTGTTTGGATGTACAACTACCCGACCACGTCCACTTGTATTTGTATTTATCCATCTGATGAGTTAAGCCTCTTTCAACTGATTTTTATAGTTCATTCTTATATTGTACTGTTACACCACTGTCCCAGGTTAGGGGGAGGGTTGGGATCCCGCTAACATGTTTAACCCCGACACATTCTGTATGTACATGTATGTGCCTGTCCCAAGTCAGGAGCCTGTAATTCAGTGGTTGTTGTTTGTTTATGTGTTGCATATTTGTTATATTCGTTCATTTTTTGTACATAAATTAGGCCGTTAGTTTCCTTGTTTAAATTGTTTTACATTGTCATTTCTGGGCCTTTTATAGCTGACTGTGCGGTATGGGCTTTGTTCATTGTTGAAGGCCGTACTGTGACCTATAGCTGTTAATTTCTGTGTCATTTGGTCTCTTGTGGAGAGTTGTCTCATTGGCAATCATACCACATCTTCTTTTTTATATTTACATCAACAGATATAAACAATTCACCAAAGTCAAGGTGAGACAACAAAACTTAGTGGTAAGATCTCTGAAATTTTTTACACGGTACAAGTTTTTCTCATTGTTGGAGATTGTACGGTGACAGTAACACCTGTAACTGCTTAAACCCATTTCTTATGCACTTTAGTTCGATAAACTCACTGAATATCATACCACATCTCCTTATTTTTATATGCATTACAATTTACATGTGCATGTAATTATAAATATATATATATCAGAACAAAATTCATTGCGTCACTTTTATTTATGCATCCTTTGGCACAATACAAGTTCTAAAATTACACAACATAAAACAACTAAATGTTATTTCAGATGAAAGTTTTGTTTCAGTTCCATTCATAGGATTTATTAGAATTTTTTATGTTTTGCCAAGTCCAATAATTCGCTCTATGTGCACATGTTAATTGGAGACTTTTCTGTCCCGTATAAGATGTATGGAATTAATTCTGTTTCTTTTTTTGAAAAAAGTTAGCAAACAAATCTTGCACATTAAAACCTTTGTCTGCCATCAATCTGTCACCTGTATCACATAATTGAACTATTCTACATCTTTCAACTATTTCATAGTCACTGGTAGAACCAACATACATGTATGCATTAGAGACATAGTTTACTAAACCACCAGGTGTCGAACATACAAGTATTTTCAGTGTTTCTGTTTTTATATGATGAAAAGGTTGCCTGAGCTCTAGGAGCTTTAGGTTTTATCACGGGATATTCTGTGCTGTCAATAATAATCCAAGTCGTAGGAAACTTTAATTTGAAGTTGGATGGTGAAAAATACCTGACTAAACCACTAGATGGCCAAGTGTTAGCCTCACACCACTGTTTAGACATAAAAACAATCCATGTATACACAATATTCTTAACACTAGATTCAATTTAGAATCTAGAAAGTTCAAAGTTGGTTGTATAATGCCTCAATTTCATCAAAGTCATAAAAAAACTGATTTTCAACTGACACCCTATCAATTTGAAAATATATATATCTCAAACAATGTGCTGCTGGACCAAGTGTGGTCAAAACAAATAAAAATTTAGTATACAACTCTAAACTGGTATAAAAATGCATGGCTGTGTCACGTGTCTTCATTTCAAAATTCTCTGCTGAAAACATAGGCATTGATGGTGTTTGCGTAATTCCATCTGTGAAGCTCAACATTAGCTCGGCAGTTGGTGGTGGAAGTCATAAAATAAATCCTTTTCTGCAGTATGAATGACTTCTTTAGGAAAACCAACTTTACAATCAAAACTTTCCTCTAGATTTCTACTACAATATTCATTAAGTTTAGTTCTTTTGTTTTCACAGGAAACTGCCCTGATTTTTCTTTTTGCGGACGATTCAGTCTCTTGCTTGGTCCAGGAAAATAGGCTGGGAATGGCAGTAGACTTAAGTCTCTGTATGGTGGGTTTGCGCCCTGAAAAAGGTTATAAAACATTAGTTTTTTGATAATTAAATGAACTTCCATTAGCAATGTATACTTTGTATTACCTGGCGAAATATTAACTAGATTTATTCATTACAATCTGGATAAAACTATGTTCACCTGATTCAATGTATGTTATGTAAATCCAAAGGACAAACAATGAGAGACTTATGCAACAAACGTACATTGTTTGTACCTAAATAACTATAATATAGATGAGAATATGTTATTGTTTTGTTCCTGTTAACATTGTCATTGATATTTTTCAAGAAAGTCTATGAGGCATAGCTTATGCATTCCTGTCATTACTACATTAGCATAATTACTGCTAAAATAATTCTCAGTATGATATACCTCTTGTAAGAAATCATTATAATTGTAGCAATCACCAAAAAATCGCAAACAGATCACATTGAATCGTAATCCAAAAAATTATGACGTCTTGAATTAACCACCCCCTTTTATTCTAAAACGATAATTGCGGTTGTAAACAGACTTTGGTTTATTCGCATGGCGATTACATATATAACTATATATTTCAAAAAGAAAATAGAGTTTTACCATGAATAGTTTCCTGCACGTAGTCTTTTTCGGTAAAATGTGCCTTGCAAACAACAGCTGATAATTTGAGATGGACTCCACGATTTCATCGTGTTCTCGTCCAATCTGCGTATTGGCCATGGCGTTGATCCAACTTTTCCTTCTTTTTAAGTCATTTGGAAATGCATGTCCTCCTCTTAAATGACATCCAGGTACACAACAACAAGTACTTGGCATCGTTAATTAAAAATGTAACTGACATAGTTGCACAGTGCAGAAACCTGAAGTTGAGGAACAGGATCGGCTACCACGGCGCCACCTATTCAGGAACGATAATTTGCTACTTTATGTAACTGCGAAATAACAATAACGTTAGACGGGTTCACGTGCATAAACAGAAATGCGCTTTAAATTGTATAATATAATTCATGTTCAGTCGACCTTTAATTATTATATCAACGACTGAAATGATTTATAAACATCTAGATTGCAGATAACACTCGAAATTAACCCGACCTCTTTCCACACGGAATTCAAATAATTCCAGTTTGTCAATCGGTTGACTGCTTATAATGCAAAATACAAATATATCAAAAGTTTTTAAAACTAACAAAACACAATGATTGTTTCTCTATTTCCCAATGTAAATGAAATGAAACAAAAAACATTTTATATCACAATAAGAAGAGGAGAGAATTCAACATTTCCGGATCTACTTGGAGCCTAATGACCCCCCACGTAGATAAGTTGGATATCAGCGGAAGGAAGGATTAACCCGGCAACTAGAAAGGCATTAAAGCACTGCCTTTAAAAACGGACCAAAATACAAAAACATAACTTTAACCACTGAACCATGAAAATGAGGTCAAAGTCAGATGACACCTGCCAGTTGGACATGTACACCTTACAATCATTCCATACACCAAGTATAGTAGACCTATTGCTTATAGTATCTGAGATATGCACATGACCACGAAAACTTAACCTTATTCACTGATCCATGAAATGAGGTTGAGGTCAAGTGAAAACTGTCTGACGGCCATGAGAACCTTACAAGCTACGCACATATTAAATATAGTTATCTTATTACTCATAATAAGAGAGAAAGAAAGAATACTAAAAATCTTAACTTTTTTTTTCAAGTAGTCACTGAACCATGAAAATGAGGTCAAGGACAATGGACATCGACAGACAGAAACTTCATAACATAAGGCATCTATATATATATATATATATACAAAGTATGAAGGATCCATGTCTTCTACCTTCTGAAATATTAAGCTTTTAAGAAGTTTAACGACGCAGGATCACTATCCCTATGTCTAGCTTTCTGCGACAGAAGTCGCAGGCTCAACAAAAATCATCAATAACAGTCAAAACTAAAAGAAAGATTTCTGCATGGAGAAGTTACCGTCCAAGACTATGCCTACCAATCCAACTTACTCTTCTACATGGAAATTCATCAGTAATTTATCTAGTCTATTTTATTCAACTCTAGAAAAAAGGGATTTGAAGAAACTGTGTGGATACAAAATGGGTACCCCCCAGATTTTTATAGCACTGTCAAAATCCATAATTTGATAAGGAAGATTCAAAATGGATCAAAACAAAAATTACACAATAATTACTCAATAGCACTTTATATTGTGACAATTCTGAAAAAGTAACATTAAATTCTTTGTCCTTTGTTTAGGAGGATGCAGATAAAAAATTTGCACAGGGAGCAGATATGACAAAATCAATGTCATGTCAAAGTAAAACTAAATAGATGGAGAATGACAAAGATGATGCCCCTGGCATATAACGTTATAAAGTGACATAACTAGAGAACAGTATAAGTGACGCCTCCCAAATTCAAACTTTATCTGTGTTTTATGGTAAAAAGCATTGTGTAAAGTTTTATGACATTTGGTTCAGGCAAACTTAAGTGAAAGAACGGAGCATAACTCCAGAACAGTAAAAGTGACACCACCCAAATTGAACTTGATCTGTGTTTTATGGTAATAAGCATAAGTTTCATAACATTTGGTTGAGGCAAACTAAAGTTAGAGAACGGAAACCAATTCTGAAATGTACATACGTACCAACATAAACAGTAAACAACAAAAATCCTGGACAGTACAATAGTCCACCAACATCCAACATCATCGTAAAAAAGATGGTCAAACAAATACAAGCAAAAACAACCAACACATGGTCCAGATTTCCTGACTTTGTACAGGCACAAAATGTGGTGGGGGATAAACCACTTTTGTGCACATACAAATCTCCACCATGGCCTATCAACATTTACACAATTTGCATGGAAATATTCCTTTAGAAATATACTTACCTGAGATGATCACCATTCCAAAACACATATACAGGAAATTCACAGTTAGCAGTAAGAACAGATCCAGTTAAACCAGATAAAGGATCACATTTTATGACAGACCCTGGTGCCAATGTTGGAGGTACAAACTTGGACTGTCAAATACAGGTATAAATAAATATTTTAAGTAAAGTATGTATTGAAGTATCCAGCTAATCCCTTTACTCTATAAGCTGTAACTATAAACTGACATGCATATTCTTTGTATACAATATGCATATTCTTTGTATACAATATTCGTACAGTATAGGCAAACATAAAATTTATTTGATGAGCTTAGAAACAGAGAGAAAAGTGAGGCTCACCCATGTAAAGCATGATAAGTTGAAAGTGATCTATAATCGTTTTAACCTGCAGTTTTTTAATGAAAAATAACTCTTGACATCACAAGTTTTTAGCTTAACAAAAGATTAAATGTAAATAAAAGATTTGAAGAAAAAAATCAGACGTTATGCACAGATAAATTTGCTCTTTCCTCTAGCTTTTCATTGTCAATGAAAATATATGTCCCTTCTACGAAAATAAAATTCTCCACAGGGCACAGCTTGATATGATTACAGAAGGGGTTAGCTTAAAAAAAAAATATATATATATATAGCAATTTATACAGAATGACAAACAAACCTACCACAAAGTTCTTCAAAAAAATTAAAGAATAATTTATACAGAATGACAAACAAACCTACCACAAAGTTCTTCAAAAAAATTAAAGAATAAATCAAAATAAAAATTTCCAAAATATCATTCATCATTAATACAATGTCTTTAAAAAATCTATAAAACTTACCTTTAATTATTTTTCAAAATATCTAATAATGAACAGTATATTTCAAACTATATTTATACATAATTTCTTCTCTAAAATAATATATTGATGCTGTATCTATTTTCAACTATGAATCTACTTACAATTTCTATTAATTGTGCAATACTTATTAAAATCACTAAGAAGCTTGATACAGCTATGAATTTGGATTGTGATTAAATATTTGACACGGAATGAATGTGGTCTAAGAACTTAAACATTTGAAATTGGACATTTACCTATTATTGTATAATATCCATAATCTAAATACATGGATTCAGCATATCAAAGAACCCCAAGAATTCAATTTTTGAAGAAATCAAACAAAGTTTAATTTTGGACCCTAAGGCCCTCAATGTGGACCAATTGGATAACAGGGCCCAACATCCAAAATCTAAATACACTGTTAGATTCAGCATATCAAAGAACCCCATATATTAAATTTTGTTGAAATCAAACAAAGTTTAATTTTGGATGACATGGATTTGGAAAAACTTGAAAAATGGGCTCAAGATCAAAAATCTAAATACATGTAAAGATTCGGCATATCAAAGAACCCCAAGAATTCAATTTTTGTTAAAATCAAACTAAGTTTAATTTGGACCCTTTGGACTTTAATGTGGACCAATTTGAAAACCAGGCCCATAATCAAAAATCTAAATACACAGTAAAATTCAGCATATCAAAGAACCTTAATAATTCAATTTTTGATGAAAAGTTTATTTTGGACCCTTTGGACCTCAATGTGGAAAAATTTAAAATGACGCCCAAATTCCAAAATCTAAATACATGGTTAGATTCAGCATATTACTGCATTATTTTAGAGATCACTTCAAAGAAAACTTTGTAGCATGCATAGAAAACACCATTTTATTAGAAATAATTAAAATACTTCAATTTGGACATTTTTATAGCAATTCAAAAATTACTACATATCACCTTTAGCATGACAATTACAATAAAATTTTTATAGAAATTGTTAAGACTGATTTTTCATAATATCAATAAAGTGGAATTAAAGTCTTATAGGATTGTAAGTATGCTTTATTTTATTACCGTGCACATTCACCACTTGACTCTATTTCTACAGCAGTTTGTTAAAATTTCTGACCAGTTGAACAGTTTGGTTTGATAAAATAAATTGCAATTTGGTTATAATTTTATATAAACTGCAATAGGTGGAGAGCAACTCCTATAGTCAAGTCACACTGAATAAACAGCTGCGCCATGAGCGCATGATACGCTTGTTGCTTTTTTTAAAGAATAAAGTTCAATAACTTCTCAATGTCATTTCAGAAATTTATGAAAAACTAAAGGGAGGTTATCTTAATAGATATAAACCAGTCACTAAAGTTTCATGAAAACTGCTCAAAGCACTTTAAAGATATTGTCCAAAAACTGGAAAATCACCCCCTTTTTATGAATAAAATCCCATAACTCGGAAACATAAAATCTAAAATCTTATGTCAATAGATATAAACAATTAAACTTTCATGAAAACTGCTGAAAGCATTTTTGAGTTATTGTCAGAAAACTGGAAAATCCCCTTTTTTTTAATGAATAAAACCCCATAACTCGGAAACGTAAAATCTAAAATTTATAAAAATCTAAAGGGAGCTCATGTCAATGGATATAAACAATTCACCAAAGTTTCTTGCAAATTGGTGAAAGTGTTTTTGAGTTATTGTGCGAAAACTGGAAAATCCCCCTTTTTAAAAGAATGAAACCCCACAACTCAGAAACTTAAAATCTAAAATTTATAAAAAACAAAAGGGAGCTCATGTCAATAGATATAAACAATTCACCAAAGTTTCATGTAGATTGGTTAAAGTGTTTTTGAGTTATTACCCGACATGTTGACAACGGACGGACAGACAGACGGACGGACAAAGGTATACCATAATACGTCCCATAAACGGTCGTATAAAAAAATTCTTTTATGTCAATTGCACTAGCCAAAGAATTAATATCCCTTTCTTTCTTGACAAATTTATCTGATGATTTCTTCACAAAAAAAATACCATGCACATTTCTTTTCAAGAAAAACTTACATTTAAACTTCCTCTGGTTAAATCAATAGCTGAAACAATACAAAAAAATAATAACATCGTCCAAAATGTCTACTTCAACCAAAAATATAAGTACTTGATTATAACACAAAAGCATATGAGGACTCAATCTACATCAGAATCAGAGGGAGAAATTACATCTAGTTTTTAATCAGAAAGGGAGATGGTGGCGAGGCTAAAAAGAAGATGATGTATGAAACAGAGCAGTTCTGAACTTTCGATATTTTTAGCACCACCTTTTTGAAAATTATGTTCTCAGTTCTGTAAAAAGTTTTGACAGTCACTCCCTCCCTATACAGAATGTCAGTAATACATTTCAGATACTCAACCAGACAAATAACACACAAAATCAACCATTTTCTGATCTATTACTACGAGACAATTCTAAAAAATGTTCATTCCTTGACACCAAAATGAGACAAATTAACATTTATTTTCATATATCTACTAAAACAGCTTTCAAGAGTATCCTGAATTTCTGTCATGTAAATAGACTTGTTGAATCATTTACCTGTCTGGCAATCTTTTCCAACAAATCCTTCTGGACAAATACATGTATGACTGCCATTATGCATTTTACATTTCCCAGTGTTGCAAGGATTGGGCGACATGTTACAACCTACAATACAAAAATATACACTCAAAAAATTTAACACATTTGTGCACAGTGTTCCAATAAGTAAACTGTCCTTCCTTAACTCTTCAAATACATTATAAAAACATTTTGTATATATATATATATTCTATAAAAAAAATAATTATACTGTGATAACAAGTAATTTAATATGCTGGTTTAAAAAACTGATAAGGATTCTTGGTGAAAAACAAAATTTATAAATTTAATTGGCATTATTTTTGAACTATAATAATAACATCTCATTGTTGCTGCACAATTGCTCAAAAGAGTGAATTATATTTATGCATGAAATAACAATGAGTAAATATATATTAAGGTTCATTTAAACCTCACTGCACTTAATCTAAAAATTAAGACTATTGAACAACTGAATAATTCAAAATATACTCACTAACACATTGGGGATCATTTGGAGTTATAATACAATCAATAAATGGAAATGGGTTAGCTGAAACAAAACAAAAATTTTTTTTCATAAAAATTCCTCTATAATAACACTTTGGGGTTTATAAATCTACAATATGTCTATGTAACATGGACACATTCATTTCTGGTGTAACTGCATATGCAAAATCTAAAGTAAAAATAATACATTATAGCATGATGTATGAAAATGAGGTCAAGGTCATTTGTATGGCAGACATATAATCCTTTCAACAAATCCATGTCTATATACCACATACCGTTGACCTGTTGTTTATGGTTGCTGAGTAAAGACCTAAAATCCTTAAAAGTTAACCTGAACTACTGAGCATGAAAATGAGGTCATGGTCATAGGAGATATGTCAAATAGACACAATTCTTAAGACTGAAATTTGTACTTTTAATACAAGATTTCCAATACTTTTTTCCATTAAAGTTAAGATAATACAAACATTCAAAAGTGATTTTACAATAAAATGTACCCGGTAGTCATAATGTCAGAGCTAAAGCTGCTTTTAAGGGCATACAATACAGTTTTGATCCTACGGTAATTTTTTTATGAAAATTTGCATACAAGCTGTTTTTTACCTAGTCAATTCAAATATGTTATAAAAAACATACCTTCATATGCTAATTTTAGAGATAAATGGGGTAGAATTTAGACATTTACTCATAATTTTGGTTTCTCGGATATTTGTATCCATTGGATAGACATACCTAACTTTTATGTTTCAAAAGATAAACACAAAAGGATTTTTGTAAAAACATTTGAAATATCTTATTTACATAAGTATGCTCTAAATTTGTGCAAAAATTCCTTGGAAATAATTTTTATTTTCTTTTCATAATCTAGGATAAAAAAAAAATTTTGTGGTATATCTATCTAATTCAATCTAGTTTGCAAGTTTGGCAGTACCTGTAAAAATCTTATTTTAGACGGAATAGCACATCTTAAATATTACGGTGATGTTGTTAACAGAGCCTGGAAATTTATATACGATCCGGGTAAACTTATTCTAAAAGGTTACCAATTCAACACTGTAATTAGATCTTTGAATATTGTTTTTATTGGTATAAATATTGATTTTGTTTAACAGTAAATTAAAATCATACTAAATAGTTTTGTTATACACATATGCACTTTAACTGTACTACAATCTGTTGATACCTTCATCTTGGCATTGCACAAGGTCATGTTTTTCTCTGATTGCTAATAACATCTTTACACTAAATCCATTGGATGTTGGATGTGTAAAGATTGATATTTTAGTCTTAGATACATGATTTTTTTTATTAGTTGTTGTTGGCTTTAAACTAGCTGTCAGTAACTGCTAGTACTCTCAGATCTATACTTAGTGTCCTTTTTGTTGTTAGGGATGAGGGATGGATACATACCCTGCCACATCCAGTCTGTGTTTATGTTTGATGTTTTTCTGCTTTGTATTGATCTGATAAGTTAAGCCTTTTTCAACTGATTTTTATAGTTTGTTCTTTTGTTGTGCTGTTACACCACTGTCCAAGGTAAGGGAGGATTGAGCGCTCACAAACATGTTTAACCCCGCCACATTCTTTATGTGCCTGTCCAATGTCAGGAGCCTGTAGTTCAGTGGTTGTCGTTGGTTCATGTCTGTCATATTTGTTTTTTTTAAATTGTTTTGTTATGAATAAGGCCATTACTTTTCTCAATTGAATTGTTTCATATTTCTCATGTTGGGGCCCGTTATAGCCTACTATATGGTATGAGTTTTTTCATTGTTGAAGGCCATATGGTTGCCTGTAATTGCTTACATCCACTTTATTTGAATTTTGGTGGATAGTTGTCTCATTGGCAATCATACCTCATCTCCTTTTTTTTATATTAATAAAATATTGAATAGAATTTTTCTTTAATTCTTTCTTTACATAATAACTGAGGATCTTGGTTGAAAGGCTTAATACAGGAATCTTAGGAGAAAAACTCAGAAAGCTCACTATTGCAGACTAAAAGACTATCTAAAGATCATATTTGTTGTCCCATCTGTGCATCAGAAGGGAACATCTAAATAACTTACATGGAAAATTTAAAATGAAACCCCTAACAAATGTTTATCACAAAAGAGTGCATGCATAATGGACAAATGTTTACAGGTATATATTAGATATCTGAGTATACATGTGACATACTTGCACACTGTTGTCCTGTATATAAGTTTGTACATAGACATTCATGGTCTTGTTTTCCTCCAGGCGTATCTACACACATGCCATGTCCTTGACAAGCATTCTGGTCACAGCTACTGAAAACTATAATGATCATCATTTACTTTTATTGGAAAACAAACTTCATCACATAGGATTATATATTTTTTCACAGTATAGTAAAAATGTGCTGCAGAACTACAAAATCACAAATCTGAAAATGTACAATTATTTTCTAGATCCATTTATAACAAAATCCTTAATATCAAATCATTTCATCAAAGCTTAATAGTTTTGTAATGAATGAATGTAGGGACATTTATGCCAAGCTAAAAATTGATTTATAAAAATTGTATCAAAATTAAACATAGCTCATACCAAAAAAGAGGTAAAATTGTACTGATATATCACTCACATGTATTGATTTTCAACTTTTATATAGAATTATGTTTCAAAGTTAAACAATTTTAAATATCCACTAGTGGAGATGATTTGTGACGTTTTCACCATGACCTTCAGGATAAAATTTTTAAACATGTTTATGCCATGGTGGGTATCTCCAACTGACAACATTGTCTTCCAAAACCAAACTCCAACAGATTTTAAAGTTAAATGACAATTATTGTTGTTCATATAGACAAGATCAAGTTTAACTTAGTTTTTTACACTGGCTTTTAAAATGTTTTCTTCCTTTTAGGCAACACACCTTATAGTAGTGGTGAATTATCATGAAAAGTTGATTATATATATATAATTTAATTTTGGATGTAACATGTCGTCTGATTGGCTGAAAGTTTTTTGTCTATCAGCTCATTGACATAACTTTGTTGTGTGACCGTGACGTCATCAACACTTTTTCATGATTTACTCCTTAAAATGGAATTTAAATTATAAGGACTGACTGTAATATTTTTTCTGTGTATTTGAAATATCCTCAAAAATGTGGTGGACACTTTTAAATAACCTGCTGTGCGGGTTATTCAGTCTGCACCACATTTTTTATGTTATTTCTTCATAGACAGTATATTACAGTCATTCCTTAATTAGCCAAACTCTAAATGGTTTTGAAGTTAAAGAGAAGAAATGAATTATGGCGTACTCCCACATGGATGGACGAACAAGATGATTACTAAAGGCCTTCTAGGGATTAATCAGCAAGGCCCTAATAACAAATTTACCAAATGCACTTAAATATTAGTAATTAATGCTAAAAGTTACTGGAAGATAATAATAAACTTTTTCAACATAAATTAATAGCTTAATATTTCAACTTTAACTTTAGTCAAGATAAATTATTCAAAAGTAAGGGGCTGTATCATTTCAGAAGTTTTTTTTTTTTTTCTAAAAATAAATAAAACATGCTAAGAGATAATTCCATATATAAACAACTCATTATTTATAGTTATTGACCTCCTGGTTTTTAAAACCTTTGAATACTTTTACTGTTGATTTGCTTTTCCACTGGTAAGTATACTGTTGATTTGCTTTTCCACTGGTAAGTAATGTTTCTTTTTATTCTGATAATATAAGTTTATATAAGGCTATTCATAACCATACAATAAATATAATTGAATTGACTATTTGGTCCATACCATTTTCACAGTTCATTCCAGTTACTTCTGGAGGACATATACAAAAACCATGATCACATGTTCCACCATTTTTACAGAAGTCTTTATCATCACAAGGATCTGGACCTGTAATAGATAATAGACTTCATAATGAAAATTCTACTCTGGAAAGGTTGTGGAATGTTTCTGCACATCATAACAAAAATGGATTATAATTAAATATTTCTTGTCATTTAAACTTGAAAAATATGTCTTCCTTTTTCTTTTAGATACGTCTAACATTTGGTGAATCGAAAATTTGCCCCGGGAAGTGAAATCCTGTATTGCTTTTTCGGCCTTTTCACGTATTGGACAGTGACAAAAAGCAATATCTACTTATGATTTATATCAACAGGGGGACATCATCAGTATAGCACATACTGATTTATCCGTATTAGGACTGATTTGCTCATATCATTTAATAAATATAATTATTCCATATTGATAGAACTTTAGTAGGTTTTTCTATATGAATGGGATTTTGAATAAATAAGCATATTCACCTGCGGAAAAAGTATATTCACCGCGCAAAACGTCAAGTGCTTTTATGTGTATAATAATGATACAATGTTTGACGTTTAGTTGGTTTTGGTAAATAACTGTTATTCTATACATATTTTTCTCGCTCGGAACATGGAATAAAACAATTACTGTCTTTTGTTTCGGTAAATATGTGGTTTAATTGACTTTTGAAAAACCTAGTGACATTCACTTCGGCCGTTGGCCTCAGTGAATATCAGTTTTTCGAAAGTCAATAAAACCACACATTTACCCCATCAAAAGACAGTAATTGTATAATATTACATGAGGAGCATAAATATAAATATTCCATGAGGTACGACATTGGTTAGGGTACAAAATGACTATAATTCATTACATAACGAGAAAGTTTCATAATAAGAAAACAATGCCCCCTTTGTCAAATTTTTCGCTTTGTTAGAGTACCACACAAAGATAGTTCTCCATTCCATGAAGGAAATTTATTTATAATTATGTTTAATAAACAAATACCAATTTCATAATCGTACATGATATCTGCTAATTCTTTTAATAATGAGCAAAAGGATATCCCTGCTTCTACAATGTGTGGAATTCCCACCATGACGTCACTAAGTTGGATATATTTGGAATATTTCATAATACTGAAATTTCTCGATTGTATAAGAAATGAAAAGAGCAAAAGGGAGAGCTTGAAATACGATAATTTCATGTAAAACAGAACGGAAAAGTGTAACACAGTGTTTACAGTCAATCTGTTCATTTGTTATCGCCTTTGCACCATTTCAGTATGAAATTTTGACGTGTTTCGAACTATTTACACAAAATGGTTGATGCGAGTCTTGGAAAGTAGAAATGAAGGTCTGGACAACCCTTAAGGTTGTCACCCATGCCTAGGGTCCTGGAAACTAATTTCTATCATCCAAGCTTTCTGTGTAATGATAGTTGGAGCAGTTTTCAACTGTCCTCTTTTTAATTTGAGAAACTCTTTTTTTTATCATAAGGATGTTTATTATGCCTCTGAAACAGAAAAATATAAAAAAAACAATCAGAACACACCATAAGTTTAATTACTATTCTTAATAAAATAACAAATCAACAGAAAAACAGAGGTCATCTTTTCCCAAAACAGATTTCCAGCCACAACTTATAATTTTTAAAACTAATATACCATCAAGGATAAAAGAAAGTTTCTAATAATTCATACTTACGATTTTGACATCTCTCCCCTGAAGCACCATGTTTACAAAAACATTGAACAGCTCCTCCTTTCTTTGCAATACATTCACCACTGTTCTCACAAGGAGAGGAGAGGCATGGATCTAATAATTATATAAAAACTTTAGTGATTAAAAATTTAATGAAACCAGTTTAAACTTACCACTGTTTTTCATATAAACCAAAACGATGATAGTTAAATGAAGGTATTAAATGTGAGACATATGAAAATAATTACTGTGACTTGATTGTAAGTGTTGCTCTCCACCTATTGCAATTTATTTAAAATTCTGACCAAATTGCAATTTATTTTTGTCAAACCAAACTGTTCAACTGGTCAGAAATTTTAACAAAATGCTGTAGAAAAAGTCCAGTGGTGAAAGTGCAAGGTGATAAAATAAAGCATACTTACAATCCTATAAGACTTTAATTTAATTCCACTTCAATGATATTATATAAAATCAGTCTAACAATTTCTATACAAATTTTATTGTAATTGCCATGCAAAAGGTGATAGTGAGCTTTCATACAACTTTTTTTTCGAAAAACTCTTCTATATTCATAAGAATCAGACATCATTTGAATTAAAACATCTTATATTCAGTAAAATATATGTGAAATTACAATACGTTGTTTATAAGTTTCCATGGGAGATAATCTAAAGTCAATGATCTTTTGGAATATTGATCTTATTTCCCTTTACTGAAACTTCAAGAGAACATATAAAGCTTCAAGTATACTTCACCAAGTATCTTAGAGATTAATTCAAAGAAAGCTTTGTAGCATGCATAGAAAAACATAATTTTATTAGAAATGATTCAAAAAATTAAATTTTGACATTTTTTTAGCAATTCAAAAATTACTACCTATCACCTTTGCATGACAATTACAATATAATTTGTATAGAAATTGTTAGACTGATTTTTCATAATATCAATAAAGTGGAATTAAAGTCTTGTAGGATTGTAAGTATGCTTTAGTTTATCACCATGCACTTTCACCACTTGACTGTGTTTTTCTACAGCAATTTGTTAAAATATTTGACTAGTTGAACAGTTTGGTTGATAAAACAAATTGCAATTTGGTCAGAATAAACTGCAATAGGATGAGAGCAACACTTACAGTCAAGTCACAATAAATGATTAAAGTCCCATACAGAAGCAGACCCAGAGCTTCAAGCAGTGGTTTTGTAACGTCATGAAACTTTTTCCAGATATGAATGTTATATGGTCTTACCAACAATCACTTCACATGACCTTTTGTTCAATTTTGCAAACTTTTGTCCCTTTGATCCTAAGTGACGGGGGACATAATAAACTGCTTCGCTGAGCGAGCTGGATACGCCCGCAGAGGTCCAATCCTGAATAGTTGGGGCAAAAATGGACACAATATTCAAGCTTGATACAGGTCTGAATTTGGATTGTAATTAAATATTTGACATAGTATAGGTTTCTGAATAAATGTAGTCAAAGAACTTGAAATTGGTTATATGAATTGAATTTATATTCAATTAAAGATTTCTTGCTGTTGTGCAATACTTAGTAAATCTGTTGTCAAGACTATAAACAAATAAAGTTCAATTTCTTCTCAATGTCATATTTGAAATTTATGAAAATCAATAGGGAGATTACATCAATAGCTATAAATAATTCACCAAGTTTCATGAGAACTGCTGAAAGCATTTTTGAGTTATTGTCCAAAAACTGGAAAATCCCCCCTTTTTTAATGATTAAACCCCATAACTCAGAAATGTAAAATCTAAAATTTATAAAATTCTAAAGGGAGCTTACATCAACAGATATAAACAATTCACCAAAGTTTCATGAGAACTGCTGAAAGCATTTTTTAGCTATTGTCCAAAACTGGAAAATCACTCTTTTTTTATGAATAAAAACCCTGTAACTCGGAAACGTAAAATCTAAAATTTATAAAAATCAAATGGGAGCTCATGTCAATAGATATAAACAATTCACTAAAATTTCTTGCAAGTTGGTGAAAGCATTCTTGAGTTATTGTCGGAAAACTGGAAAATCCCCCCTTTTTTAATGAATAAAACCACAAAACTAAGAAACGGTAAATCTGAAATTTATAAAAAACGAAACGGAGCTCACGTTAATAGATATAAACAATTCACAAAAGTTTCATGCTTATTGGTTAAAGCTTTTTTGAGTTAATGTCCGACATGTTGACAAAAAGAGGAGTATATAAGTTTACTTCTGTTTTAACACAAAATTCTGTAGTATTTTTCAAGCAACTAAAAACCACTCAAGGCAGCATCGTCTGAAAAACAAAAAAACTTTAACTGGCTTTAGAAATCATACCTCTAGGTTTAACATGTATAACTGTGCACTGTTCTATTGAAGCAAATCTGCAAAGAGAAATAATATTTCATTCAAATAATTGTTGAATTTTGTTTTGGACACATTTTGTTGTACCTAAGTTACAAAGAACAATAGCTCTAACAAATGATATCATATGCATAAATTTTTGATATTATGAAGCAATTCTGTCTGGTCTTACTACATTCCAACCAATCAAATTGAACTAAGCATGATTTTATACTGACAACTTTACCACTTTGTTTTCTATGAGTAATCCCAAGAATCAATCAGATAAGGAAAACAAGAGGTACACCTGTGTCTGTGTGCCTGAATCGTTCACCTTGTGAAAAAATAGCCATTTTGTTTTATATTGGACTTTGATATGCACATAATATAGTTACTCTTGTGTTGCTGATCTTTAATGCCATTTACATGTTTCACCTAACTCCTATACTGCAAAAAACATAAAAAGAAAATAACTTCAGGAGCAATTACTCTAAAAAAGGTACAACCTAGCTCCTATAGTGTTCATGATAACATCCAAAAACTGCAAATAGATTGATATTTCAGGGACATAATAACTCCAAAACAAGTAATTAAATTTTTTTTAATGTCCGGGTGGATACATCTTGTCATGCTGATAAAACTTTAAAGCTAGCTCCTTAAGTTTTTGAAAAAATTGGAAGGAAATGCCAAAAAAGTTAAAAACTCAATGTTATGCAATGGGAACCTAAAAACCAATCTGAAAAATTTTGCCCAGATTAACATTTTTGGCAGACCGAAGGATAGATGGACAGGACAAATACAATATGTCAAATTTAATAGATAAAATAAAATATATACAATTAAACACATGACAACTTAAACAAACAAACAAGTTGCTTTCTTTAAAAAAGAAATGCAATCGTGAACCTAAATGCCTGTTTGGTATATAAGATCAGATTATTGTTATACCTCATCTGATAGATAACATTACAAGATGCTGAATAGGAGGCAACCACTGTATGTTCCATTCTGATGTGCTATTTTGAAAATTAGATGTAGCTTCCTAGCTAAAGTCGACATGTAAATGTGAAAACAGTCTTTTGTTTTGAAGAAGTTTAATCAAATGAATCATGATTATTTGTTTTTGTAGCCAGCTTGAAAATAGTTCAAAACCCTAAGCTATATTCTTATTTGTTAATTCTAACTATTACCATTCTTGAAAACCAATTACACTGGCTAATATGTTTGGTCATTAGCTATCATATTCAAGATATGCTTGATCTCAATTTATTTACACCAAGGCAATAAACTCCAATCAGGCTTTTAGAGTAGAAAAAGTTTGAAACCACAATTTATACTTAAATTGGTTTGTTCAAACAAATCTCATTTTTTTTTCATTTCATAACTTGTCCTTTAGTAAATTAGCCAATATATAATAAAGTTGCTGATTTGTTGCTTTTATATGATTGTGTGACAGACAAATGGAATTAGGAATAATAGTCCTAATTCATTATAGCTCATTTTCAGTTCGCAATTTTAAAATCCTGCTTTTGCAATCGCATGTCAGTTGAATTGCAAATATTGATTTTAAGAAAAATCATTTTTAAACCACGTTGAGCTATTTATTGCTAATGAATACAAACGTTTTTGTATCGTCTAATCAGTTAAGATATCGTCCTTTTTTTCCAGAAACTTGCACTGATTCTTCTTTAGTTGTGCACCTGAAACTTCAACTTTTAATCAGATTTTTTTTTGGGGTGCCGGGGTGCGGGGGTGTTGTTTCACTTACCAAAAACAAAAGAATTGGCTTTGCCAATTATAACTATATTTTTTGGAGAGGGTAGTCGACACACGTGTCACTTGGAAAACTCATTTTCAACAACAAAAATTAACATACGCATCTCTAATTTGATAAAATAATCATGAATAGATAATATTCATCTTCCTGTTATTACAAGTCTTTGGACAATTGCTAATATATTCTCGCAAACCACATACCGGTGGTAACTTATCATAGTTTTAAATGCCAAACATCGAGGAATGTATTAAACATCATTTTTTTTTATTTCATTGACAATAAGTTTTAACTAGATAGAGAGTCATCGCCTGAACTCCATAGAATATCACTCAGTGTCTGTAAATTGTTTCATAACTATAGAATAATTTTAACGACTCAAACGCATATATTCATTTATGAACTGTTTCGATATGACATATAATTTCTGAATTTAACACACAGTAAAAGGCGTCTTTAATTTTGGTCATAATTTTAAGGGTTAACTTGTATTTTGAAATAAGATTATGTTTGGTTTTTTATAAAAAAAAAGAAAACAAAAAAAAAGGAAGATGTGGTATGATTGCCAATGAAATAACTCTCCACCAGAGACCAAGTGACGTAAATGTTAACAACTACAAGTCACTGTACGGCTTTTAACAATGAGCAAAACCCATACCGCATAGTAAGCTATAAAAGGCCTCGAATTAACGAACGTAAAACAATTCACACGAGAAAACTAACTGCCTGTTTTCATCGCGTTGCCTTTTATTATAATTATTGGTATAATGTTTCCTTATTATATTGTGATGAAAATGTACAGCCTTAATTACTATAATTAGAAATTCATTATGATATCTTATCTCTGACTGTATCCATCATTACTCAGTCTCTGTAAAAGATATTCGTTATTTTATTTCTGACCCTGTATTAGTATGTCATCACTGTTTTGCATATGTTATCCGACATCAAAGACATCATGCCCAAATATTTAATTATTCTTTCAGAATCATCATCATACAGCTAAAAATATTTTTATAACTTAAATGTATATAAAAAAAATAAAATGTTTCGTTGTAGCATCTTATATCTGCATTTTACACATCTCAACGATTCTTTGAGGTTTATTTTGTTTTTCTTTAATTTATTTTGTTTTTGTTTTGATTTGTATTTTTTTAACAATAAAGGATATTTTATGCCAATATTTTACCAATTAAATAATATGTGATTATAATAATTCCATTTTTGCTCTTTTAATTAAAATGGGAACAATTTTAGAAACTCCTTGTTTTTCACATCTTTCCTGGACGTTTCTTTTTTAATTTTGCTAAAATGGTTTAGTTTTAAAATCTTAGAAATCCCTATACATTGACAATCACTTTTTTCGCTTAAAATCTATTCTCCAATGTGAACGCAAATTGTATTTCAGAAAACTTAACATATGCTACTCTAATTTAATCAAACGCTGACGTGGGATATCAATCGGGCTCGATTAACACTTATCTCCATAGCAACTGTGAGACGCTAATACATATTCATTAAATCAATTAATTACCTATTACGCAGGCGGCCATAGAAAAGAACAGTTGTATGCCGAAAAGTTAGTAGGCATTTCCGGTATTCTGAAAGACTACAAAATCAACCAATATATATGTGTGTGAACCCTTAGTGGTTCACGCAAAAATGATTTTTTAACAGGCAGGAAATGTCAATATTAACTAAACAAGCATTTATTTAACAATTAAAGACGCAAACTCTTTCAGTGTGTATTACAGACAAATGCGGAGGGAGAAGATCTATAACACATCTTTTGAAGGTAATTAAATTTGCAATATATGTTTTTACACTCTTTATTTTCAAGTATTATATTTGGTTCCCATAAATATGCATATATTGATTCTTAATTATGTCTACCAAATTTTTACTGTACTTGCATGAACACAAAATTATAACGGGGATGATTAATGTGGAACCTGAAATTTACCTTGAAAAGAATCAATGAAAGATGTTTTATATAGAATTTGAGCTTATAAAGCTTCATTTGTAGATTGACTGTATATTCTACATGATGATCGTGATGGCAATGAACTGAAAACCTGCAAGTTTGGAAATAATTTCATAGTGGTGGAAATTACCATTTCAATACCATCATTATGTTTATCTGAATGTTTTCATCCTAAAGATGTGAGATTTTTCATCCATAAATTAGTTTATTTTTATGAAGCGTGACTGGTCTGAATATCTATGTACTCTAATACCACCCGAAAAATACAACATGGATGGATGTGTTCTAATATAGTTTGTATTGAAATTTGAAATCTTCCACTAGTAAATATATTCTATTGTAGTAAAAGCTATTTATCAAGAGAACATTAAATGTACCTTTGTTATAAAATAGTTTTTATCAACATATATAACAAATAAATAAATTCGAACTTGATCTGAGATTCTGCTAATAGGCATTGTGCATAAGTTTCATAACATTTGGTTGAGGCAAACTAAAGTTATAGAATGGAAACCAATTTCAGGATGTACTTATAGACGGACGGAAGGAAAAGGGTAAACCTTAATGCCCCCTCTGCTACGGCGGGGGCATAAATATTTAACCGAAATATTTAACAAACATATTTTCAAACATCGACAATGACATTTTCATCCAATCAGAAAACAGATCATCTACAACGCCCATGCTGTAACCATAGTTTAGCATTACGGTCAAAGAAGACAATTAAGTGACTGTGTTGAAAAAACCTCTGTACCAGTTTTAATGATTAGATTGTTGTTTTAGCAAAGCATCCATTGCCAGATTTATATACAGAAAACAACTGTGTTGTAATCATAATCAGTAGTAGGTGATTTATCAGTGAATGTGTTAAAATTGGTGCAGGAAATTGTGTTCCATGTTCTGATTTGACTTTCAAAGGTAGTATCAGAATCAAAACATTAGGGCACAAGTGTGACTAAATAATTTTTTCAAAGTCAATGAACACCGGTACCAAGATGGTAACCAATCATATTGTCCCTTTTTGGCCTTAGCTAAAAGATAATTATCACATCCTTACTTGTCTATAGCTTTAGCACAAAACTGTTTTTCCCCATGCCTAGGGTCTTGGAAACTAATTTCTATCATCCAAGCTTTCTGTGCAATGTTAGTTGGATTACTTTTCAACTGTCCTTCTCTTCTTAATTTGAATAACTCTTTTCTTATAATAAGTATGTTTATTATGCCTCTGAAACAGAATAATATAAACAATCAGAACACACCATAAGTTTAACAAGTGAAACTGTGAGCTACTGCTCACTGATGATACTCCCGCTCAAATATTTCGGTAAACAGGAAGTTGTTGAGTGATGAATCTGAAAAAGCATCACACGATATAGCTGACTCATATAAACCCTGAAACCAAATTTCAGAAATCCTTGTAATGTAGTTCCTAAGAAAAATGCGACGAAAAAAATATTCATGGGACGGACGGACTGCGGATGGACTGACAGATGGACGGATGGATGAATGGACGGACAGACAGAGGTAAAACAGTATATCCCTACTTTTTTAAAGCAGGGGTATAATAATAATAAAGTAACAGTTTGACAGAAAAATAAATAAATTTTGAAAATTAGCAAGCCAGAATTGTAGATTTGCTCTGGCAACATCTTCGTCATTTGATTAAAACCAGCTGATCAACAAGTGAAAGGTTGCTACTGGTACGAACCAAGTGCAGTGTAATACAGATCATTCTTACAGTCCAAATCCTGTGAATGACGCTGTTCTAACATAAGCTACACCTAGATATAAGGAACACTATTGCTTTATTCTTTTTTTTTCTTTGCTAATTCACAAGGTAATAGTCTGCAGGAAGACCTATCACCCTACCCGGACACATTTTTCTGACTCCGAGCTGACCAGTCTTTTCTCTAACTCCTGAATGACACATGCTTAGCGGGGATGTGTCCATTTGGAAGATTAATCGAATATTTTAACCAGAAAATGAACGCTCCTGTTGGTGATTCTACTAGTATATAAACAAATAAACAAATCTTACCCAGGATTATCTGTTGATGCATACAGTGGAAATTTACACACAGAATCAACCTGGCATACAATGTCTTTATCAGCAGGGAAATGTAAGAAATATGGTTTTCCCTATTCAATATAAAGTAAAGCAATCATTCATACTTTTATTTCAAGTTTTAACTTGAAGAACACATTATCAAATGCTTAAATCCAACTTGCATATACTTTAATATCTCGAAGTCTTTATACCTTCCATTTATTAAACAATTACAACAATAATGCAGATGTTGTCTTGCTAAGTATACCCATCAGACTCGTAATAAAATGTATTAAAAAACAGGAAGTAACGGTCTGACAGATCCAAAAAGTGCTCACACATTATAACTCATCTCTGCTGACTAAATATGAAGTTATTCATGTAAGCAGTTTCTGTGAAAATTGTGACCATATGGAGTGTACACTGATTACTTGATTTCCCTACCAGTTTTTCTAAAATATATGATTATTTTCTTGTCTCTTGACTGGAAAAATCCTACATTGACTAGAATTTATCAGAAAGTCTCTGGTTTTGCCATTTTGACATCATGATAAAGCAGTCGATGCCTTATGGTATCACATAAAAAAAACACAATTTTTTAAGATTACAGAACAGAACATCAATTTTTGGTTAACATACAAGTTTAAAAAAAATTAATAAGCTATTCAAGCATCATACATTAAACTAGGAACATTTAACTGTTTTAGACTGGAAAAAATGGTTTCTCATTGAATCATTGATAAAATCAATATCTCAGGTTTTTCAGTTATTTGATTGACACTACATCAACCAACATTAGTCAATTTTTAGTTAAGACAATTATAGTCTCACATCCATAGCACCCCCAAACTGAAAACAAATAAATGGAGAATGTGTCCATGGGACACAGATGATGCCACACCTTGCATATAATGTTTTAAGGGGCATAACTCAAGAACGGTAAAAGTGATGCACCCAAATTCTAACTTGATCTGTGTTTTATCGTAATAAGCATTGTGCATAAGTTTCATAACATATGGTTGAGGCACACTAAAGTTAAAGAATTGAATTTATACAAAATTCTCTGATAGAGTCCTGAATATATTTAATTGTTATTTTTCCGTATTTGCTGATTCTATCCTTTAGTACTTTTATCTATGTTGTCATAGTGTGCTATATTTGATTGTCTGTTATGTAAATATAGATTCTACCACTGCATCGAGTGTGATACGATATTTATCCACTCGAGACAGTTAAATTTTCAAATTTAAAATTTAACTGTCGAGAGTGGATAAATATCGTATTACACGAGATTTGGTGGTGGAATCTGTTTCTCTAATGATTTTCTAACAAAACGCAGGCAAATTTATTCCTTCTTTTCGAATGATCTGCAAAAAGATGTGTTCTTTCTATGTGACGTCATCAGGCATGGTCGCCTTTTTTCATGCCGTCACAATAGGAAATTCAGAGGAAAGCAAGAAAATTTGACGTCATAATCGGATTTTAACCAATGAAGAACTGAGATCAAACGAACCACACGTTGATTAAATTTTTTTTATACAACGGGTGCAGAAAGGGATAAATTGACGAAGAATTAGAGAAACTGTTTTATCCTGTTTAAGTGTGTAAGTGTGCTAAGTATAATGAATTGTATCTGACACCTGACTAATCATCCATAGAAACAGGTACATCATGAATAAAATTTGACCTGACCTTATTTAACCAGCTTTGTATGTAAGTCTCTGCCCGGATATCCAACATTTGACCTGACCTTATTATACCAGCTTTTGTATATAAGTCTCTGCCTTCATATCCAACATTTGACCTGACCTTATTATACCAGCTTTTGTATATAAGTCTCTGCCTTCATATTCAACATTTGACCTGACCTTATTATACCAGCTTTTGTATACAAGTCTCTGCCTTCATATCCAACATTTGACCTGACCTTAAACCAGCTTTTGTATGTAAGTCTCTGCCCTCATATCCAACTAATATTGAGATATGTGTCAATAAACAAAATCCTCAAAGTCACACATAATGAGTTCATAGCAATTTGATAATGTTTTAATTATACCTGATAACTTTAAGAATTCCCTAATGAACTCAGGATATGTGAATTTAAGCATTTAGTGCTCATATCAACAAAATTTTAATATAATGTATAGCTTGCCAGCAGTATCCAGGTTTGATTGAAACATAATTCATAAGTGAAATCAAACTTTTATTACTTGATATTCATAACTAGTTTGCCCTTTGGGAATCTACTCAGACTAAAAATTAAAATTTTGCTTCATGCCGAAACCAAAAGCCTATGTGCGTACTGAAAAGCCGCAAAGCATAGACACCTGGCTTGACAATACACCAATCCAATTGGAATGTAAGCTCCAAAATAAGAGGGGCTAAGAAGGCAGCCTTGTAGTGTTGATGTTGAATTGGTGGTGGAATGAATTTTGTATGAAATTCGAGAGTTTATCCCCAGAAATTCTTGGGGGATGAGTGAAATTTATGAACAACCAGTGATGAAATTTCATAAATGTCCAGATTGATGGACTTAGATCTAGGTTACTAGCCTAGATCCATGAAAAAGAAAGAGAATTAGCACTGGGGAGGGGGGGGGGGTTAATTAGTATGGTATGGATTGATGGTGGAATGACTGTTTGCTATAACATATACAAAATTGAAGATAAAATCTTTGTAAAAATGCTGAGACTGATTCCCCTGTCATGGCAAAATTGAAGGTGTATTCAGTTGGGTTTGGCTGGTGGCAAGTTTATAGTAAAGACACTATTTGAGAACTTATTCTTTTTAACTGCGAAATCTGCATAGACAAAAACTGGATACTTTTGGCAGCATGTTCTGATATTTAATACACAACTCTAAATGAGTACTCCTAGAGGGAGGAGCTAAAAACTACACCTTGTTAATATACAAACAAACAATGGACAAAGAAAAGCCAAATGCCACATCTGGTCAATAATTAACAAGACAAGTGTATTTGTATTGGAACTAATGCAATTAAACCTCCTGCTATGAACATGTAAAACTTCACATCCAGCTCATTGGTAAATGATGATAACAAATCTGTTTCTCTCCATAGTAAAGAAAATAAAATCTTTGATAAGAAAATCCTTAATTATAACCTGGAAGATTATATTGACAGGAACTACAACGATCAATTAAGCACTTATTTATAACCCGTGGATCCCTGTAGAAAAGATATGGAAACTGACTAATTAGTACGCTATCATTAATTTCCTTTTGTGACTATCTGCAATGCCACGGTCATAAATTGACCAGAGATACTTCATTTCAATCACATGGTTTTTATCGAGACAGATAAAAGGGGCACTAGCTGTCAAATCCATGTTCATCGATTTGACTCAAATTCTCATATTTGATTTATAACATACTAAAACATATATCCAAATTACAATAAGTCTGAAATAAAGTTAACAATGCATGTACACGATAATATATATATAAGAATTTCGTGTGTATTTTAGTCTAGATGCCATCTAATTAACTATGGAGATGACCTCCGAATACTGCTGATGGTCACATAACATGATATAAACATAAACATAAATATAAATAGCCTAGCGACCTTGTGCATTTGGATTTTTATAGGTCTGTTTGATTTCATGTTATAGATTAAAAAATAAGTTGATTAACGTTTTTATCTGTATAAGAATGATTTTTTTGTGGATCGAATCAGTCAACGAAATGATTCGCCTTTGTTTCACTTTCAATGTTGACATTCTTTTCCTTTTGAAGGTCATATGAATACGGATATAATGGGGTCGAATTATTCACTTGCAAGTGAATAATTCATCAGCAACATTTCTTTGCTTATTTTGACAAAATTGAACCAAATTGCCTGCTAAAAACGAATTATTATTTCATTATTTCACTTTTATTAGTGAATGAACCAAACGAAATCATATTCTAATTTTTTTCATATCTCGTAGCTAGTGCCTCTTTTTAACATCAATACCTGTCGGAAAAACACCTTTGCTTATTTCAATCGCGTCTGTTGACCTTTATTCAGAAACAACTTATTTAAACAAATCGACTAATGCATGAAAAATAAAAATCGGCCCAGAATTTTTTGTACTACAGCGTATTAAAATAGTAGGTGACATTATTTTATTTTTTCAGGGGTTAAGTTAAAACTGTCATAAGGGTGTGTTCCAGTTACTGCCGAGTCACGAAAATTTTCCTGATATAAATATACACTGTGACGAATCGATTAATATATATAGCAGAGCCTGGATTAGCCTAGAAAGTAGAAATTTTCAGTTTTATATGCAAAAATTAATCGATTAAGGACTAAATAACATAGAAATTATATATAACAAATATAGTTTTAAAAAAAAAAGACACACCTCGTTATTTATATATATATGTGTGTTTTAACTTTTTGGCATTTGTGAAATTCAAAACTGCTAAAATAATCGTATTTGAACGAATTTTGTCCGATAATATACAGTCAGTGTCAGTATTTCTATTTGTACATTTATAAATGTGCCAATCATGACTTATGATTTGACCTATTTATCAATTTGAAAAAAAACAAAGACATATTAAATGTTATGGAATGGCTAAACCATCTCTGTCCCATAAAATATTCTATCACTTTCTGTCCAAATGATACTAGTAAATATAACTAATACAGCTACAGTACTTCAAAAATTTCAACACACAGGAGCTCTGCAGAAACATTTGTATACCAACCAAAGATCTTACCCTGGATTTAGATTTAGAGCGAAGCCTTATAATTCTTACATCTATTTAAAATCTCTTTGATTTGTTATTTTAATCAGAACAATCATTTTACAATCGTCTTAAATATGCATGAAATGTATGCCACTGGAGTTAAACAAACAGTAATTAATCACAACTTGCTATACAAATACATAGTGACATTTCTACAGAAAAATAAGTCAATAAACATGATGTATTTATTCAATTAAAATGGTACAAATTTCCATCGTCAATGTGTTGTTTTTCTAGTATTAATGATGTCTCGCACAAATCCATCACTCTATCAATCGGCACACATAGGCAGATATAGGGTAACGGAATCTATTGAGGTTTGCCGATTGCTGTTTCCTCAGAATTTATTACAACCGCGAAAGCAACCGAGAATGACAATATTGTAGGGCGCCACACGCTGGTGTGTAAATAACATGCCATGTAACAAGTTAATTAACGTCAGTTAATTGCGCGCGGCATCGCAGATGTAACGTTTGAAGTCGGGTTGTAGTAGTTCCTGTCAATATAATACTTCCATGATTATAACAACTGATGTGATCAAAATCAAAATATGTATAAACAACACTTATATGACATGTAAGTTTCTAACTAATTTTTGGGACGTACGTATGGACAAGGGTAACACTTAACACCCCCTCCTGCCGTTGCAGGGGCATAAAAATACTATTTTAAACTATTAAAGTCAAGATCCAGATGTTGAATATAATTAAAACGTTATTGCTACAATAAATGAAATATACATAAAGAAAAAAAAGAAAAATTGTACTCACTTTCAAAGGTATGACTGGTTTCAGTGGCATATCTGAAAATACATTCTAAATAAATAACAAATCATAAAAACTTAAGGCTCTATTGAGCCTGAAACCTCTTTGCTATATATAACTTTAACTGACTTTATTTTATAACCTGTAACCTCTTTGCTATATATAACTGTAACTGACTTTGTTTTTTAATGTTTTTAATTAATAACATTAGGTTGTGTTAACTTTTTTTTTTGTGGAACGACAGTTATTGTAATCGAAACAAAATGCAGAAATGTCTTGCTTGCTTTCCTTATGATTGAATTTATGTTTATCAAATGAAGGTTTTACTACAATTATCACATACACTTAACATTATCAATGATCCATGAAAATGAGGTCAAGATCAGATGAACCATGCCAGACAAGACATGCAAGTTCATCTAACAATCATTCCATACACCAAATACCCTATTGCCTATACTATCTGGAAAACAGGCCAAACCATATACATGTGAGATGAAATCTGCTAGTCGGACATGTACACCTTACAATCATTTCATACACCAAATATAGAGGATTGTAACAGGATGCTGTTACGAAGTCTCCCAAACAAAGTTAACATAATTACAGTCATTCCCATGGTCGGCGGACATTGGGCAAACTCCAGTAAAAATTGGTTTAGTCCAGTAAAGTGATATGCATTAGTGACCCCTGGGGACTGACCCTATATATCATTCAAATCTTTGTGACATGACGAACAGGAATATATATGGTTTAGGTGTGGGGATCTTGACCATTTACAAATATTTGAACATATTCAAATGACAGGGGGTGGGGATGACCCTTGGGTCTTACCCTGTATATCATTCAAATCATCTTGGCATGACAAACCAGAATATATATGGTTTAGGGATGGGGAACTTCACCACTTACAAGATATTAGAACTTTATAAAATGGCAGGGGGTGGGGGTGATCCCTTGGGACAGACCCTATATATCATTCAAATCTTCTTGACATAAAGAATAGGAATATATATGGTTTAGGGGTGGGGATCTCGACCATTTACAAGATATTAGATCATTGGGGGTGGTGGGACCCCTGGGGACTGACCCTATATATCATTCGAATCTTTGTGACATGACGAACAGGAATATATATGGTTTAGGGGTGGGGATCTCAACCATTTACAAGATATTAGAACTTTCTCAAATGGCAGGGGGTGGGGGTGACCCCTGGGAACTTATACTTTAATTCATTTGATATGCTGTATCATGACTAACCACAATATATATGGTTTAGGGTGGGGATCTCGACCATTTACAAGATATTAGAACTTTCTCAAATGGCAAGAGGTGGGGATGACCCCTGGGGACTAATCCTTTATTTCATTTGATGGACTGTATCATGACAAACAAGAATATATATGGTTTAGGGGTGGGGATCTCGACTATTTACAAGATATTAGAACTTTCTCAAATGGCAGGGGGTGGGGGTGACCCCTGGGAACTAATACTTTAATTCATTTGATATGCTGTATCATGACTAACCACAATATATATGGTTTAGGGTGGGGATCTCGACCATTTACAAGATATTAGAACTTTCTCAAATGGCAAGAGGTGGGGATGACCCCTGGGGACTAATACTTTATTTCATTTGATGTGCTTTATCATGACTAACCAGAATATATATATGGTTTAGGGGTAGGGATCTTGACCATTTACAAGATATTAGAACTTTCTCAAATGGCAGGGGGTCGGGGTGACCCCTGGGGACTAATCCTTTACTTCATTTGATGGACTGTATCATGACTAACCAGAATATTTATGATTTAGGGGTGGGGATCTTGACCACTTACAAGATATTAGAACTCTCTCAAATGGCAGGGGGTAGTGGTGACCCCTGGGGACTTACCCTTTATTTCATTTGTGCTTTATCATGACAAACCAGAATATGTATGGTTTGGGAGTGGGGATCTGGACCACTTACAAGATATTAGAATTTTGTCAAATGGCAGGGGACGTGGGGTGACCCCTGGGGACTAACCCTTTATTTCATTTGATGTGCTTTATCATGTAGAATATTTTCAATTATAAAGATTGTGTCTATCACTTATGGTTTTCAAGTTATAATCATTTGAAAATAAAAAAACTTCAAATCCCATAGGGTTCTATAGTAAACCCCTTCCTTCTTTTGGCCCCTCAAAGTACCCCTTTTTAGACCCCAATGCACAAACAAAACCCTGATTGCACCACTCGACATGTTAGTCTAACATATTGTGAAACCTTAAGTAATTCTGACTAGAGGTTTTGGAGAACGGGTGCAGACAAGTTCATTTAGGGGTGGGATCTCGACCATTTACAGTGGTGGAAGAGGAAGAGGGAAGAGGAAGAGGAATAATAATAATAATAATAATAACTGAGCAAAAACAATAAGTCTCCAAACTTTGTTTGGGAGAATTAAATATCAAGCATGACAAAAAAAGTGCAGATAACTGATTACTTGCATGAATTTTCAAAGTGAAAGGACAATAACTCTGCACAAAATCATCAGACCGAAACAAAAATCAAATTTGATCTGAAACTCGTCATGATAAAACTAGATACCAAATATCAAATCAATATCTTCAAGCACAAAGTAAAAAAGTGTGGAAAACTGATTTGCCGTACTGAAGGATGGACAGACAGACGGTTGGAGTGCAAACCTGAACTTCGTCGATAGGGGACTAGAAATATTCAAGCAGTTGCTTAACCATGAAAATGGCAATAGACATATGACAGACAGGAAACTTCATAATATAAGAATATAAGGCATTTGCATACAAGGTGTGAAGCATCCAGGTCTACTACCTTCTGAAATATAAAGCTTTATAAAAAAAATAGTTTATGCCGTCACAGCCGCTGGATTGTAATCCCTATGTCTTGCATTCTGCGACCTTCGGCACATGCAGTCTTCACAATAGGCTTTTGAATCTAAAGGCCCTGAAGCTGAATTTTAAGAAAATTTTAGTTAGATTATATTGGCCTGGGGAGAGGATTTTTACAGGCCCAACAGAAGTTTTACAAGCCTGGGCTGGTTGGCCTGTGGTTGAGCGTGAAGACTGCACATGTGAGACAAAAAGATCAAGGTTCAATGAATATTGATCAATGTACTTATGATCTAAGAGACTGACCATTTTATTTCATTGGGGAGACTTTTCAAGTCCCACCTTGAAGGAAAATAAATTCAAGACCCCCTTCCAAAAGCCATGAATATTTCAACACCCCTTTGGGCTCCCTACAAATTTCTCAATACTTTAATACATGTACTGCCTGTTTCTGTATTGACCCATTATGGATTTAAGGTTATATTAGCTTATTGGCCCCGAGACTCGAAGGATTGAGGGCCAATACATATGATAATGATTCTATAAAAGGGCAGATACAGAAACAGCCAGTTCATTAGACTTTTATTATATGATACACATTCTTCAATTAAAAAACCAAGAAACTTACTTTAAATACATTGCCTCTTCCCAGTCACGACGAATTGTTTTGTCAAATATATTGTTGAGATTTCTGACTTCCAGTCCAGGTACTTAATCTATGCTAATGCAATTCTATTTATCTAGCAAATGTAAAGTACTTAGGAAGAATATTCAGACATTATGTTTTTTTTGTCGACGGAATGAAAATAAATTGAAAGTTCTACTCAGGAAGGTGGTGGAATGTTTCCCCAAATCGTAATAAAACTGATCATAATTAAATTTTCATGTCATTAAAATTGAAAAATGTGTCTTCCAATTTTTTTAAGATATGTCTATTCGAGGCTCGATTAGATACCTCCAACATAATTTGGAAGCGAAAACTTACCACTGGAAGTGAAAATCCTGTATTGCATTTTGGCCTTTTTCCCGTATCGGACTGGGCAGAAAAGCAATATTTACTCATAATTTATGTCAACAGGGCAACGTCAACAGTATTACACGCTGATTAATCCTATTAGGACTGATTTGCTCATATCATTTAAATAAATATAAATATTACAAGAGGAACGTAGTTGCATACATATAAAAATTCAATGAGGTACGAAATGGTAAGGGTATGAAATGACTATAATCCATTCCATCATAAGAAAATAACGCCACCTATGTCACAATAACAGTCCGTTACCTTTTTTGCTTTGCTTAAGTACCACACGAAGATAGTCCGTTTCATGAAGAAACTTCATTTATAATTATGTTTAATAAACAAATATCGATTTTATAATCGTACACGACTTCTGCGAATGATTTTAATACTAATGAGTACAGGATATCCCTGCTTCTACCAAGTGTGGATTTCTATGGAAATGAAACTTGCAAATGCCAATACATTTGCATACCAAATATCATTGACTTAACATTAGTGGTTCATCTTAAACTGACCTAATCACAAACTTATACATGTAAACTAAGCAAAAGTTTCAAAGTCAATAGACCATGACTGAGGGGTAAGGACCAAATATTCTCCATGGAAATGAGATGTGCTAATGCTTATACAACTGCATACCAATTATCATTGACCTACCACTAACGGTTCCCCTTAAACTGACCTAATCACAAACTAATACATGAAAACTAAGCAAAAGTTTCAAAGTCAATAGACCATGAAGAGGGGGCGGGGCCAAATAATCTCCATGGAAATGAGATATGCCAATGCTTATACAACTGCATACCAAATATCATTGACCTACCACTAGTGGTTCCCCAGAAACTGACCTAATCACAAACTTTCATGTAAACTAAGCAAAAGTTTCAAAGTCAATAGACCATGACTGAGCAAAAGGGGCAAAATAGTCTCCATAGAAATGAGATGTGCCAATGCTTATACATCTACATACCAAATATCATTGACCTACCACTAGTGGTTCCCCAGAAACTGACCTTATCACAAACTAATACATGTAAACTAAGCAAATGTTTCGAGGTCAATAGACCATGACTGAGGAGGCAAGGCCAAATAATCTCCATGTAAATGAGATGTGCCAATGCTTATACAACTGCATACCAAATATCATTGACCTACCACTAATGGTTCTCCATAAACTGACCTAATCACAAAATAATACATGTAAACTAAGCAAAAGTTTCAAAGTCATTAAACCATTGTGGTGACGTCAGCCTATTCATTTACCGTGGATTCTTTTTCTAGAATCAACGCTTCCTAAATCTGCCACTGAAATGGACTCACCAAATTATATTCAATTGTTTCCTTTGTGCGTCTAATTTCATTAAGTTTGAATTGGCTAATTTACTGATTTCTGTTCACTAATAGAATTAATTTAAAAACTTACCTTTAATTTTTGTAATTTGTATATGCCTTCACTGGGAATCGAACCCTTCATTGAAATCTGTTATGAATGACTGACATCAACACATCGACGAAACCTCTCGGCTACCAATGGGTTACAACTTAGATGTCTATTATATATATATAAATGAACATCGATCACACAGGGGTTGTACCTTTATATATGTAACACTCAGAAACGTGTCCTTCCCCCCAAACGTGTCCGATTCCCCCAAACGTGTCCACATGACATCACTGAGCATCAAACATCAAAACATGTCTAGTTGTAAAAGAGCGCTAAAGCGTGTCATTTGTATAAACGCCCAAACGTGTCCAATCCCCCAAACGTGTCAAGCTTATTTTTTTTTCTTTTACCGGAACTATCATTCGTGTCCATATTATAAATACGTAGGTTATTTGGTTATTGCTTTTTCATTAACGTATACTCATTTTACTATTTCATAAAAAAATAGAAATAAATTACTTTAGGACTTTTTAAACCAGCAGTATAACCTGGGTTAAAGTGGGGGCGTCTGTTCGGCTATGGTGGATGTAAATGTAAGCAGCCATGCTCAGTTAAACTGTAGATATTAAATCAGATACCTTGTGTTGGGAGAATGTCACTTTCTCTGCGTATTAAAACCTTTGTAGCAGTTCACTTTTTCATGGGGCCATCAGTTGTATTTTGGGAGGCAACATTTTTTTAAAATTTCCGCAACTTTTATTAAAACGGCCTCAATTACATAACAGAGATTGAAGTAGTTTCTTACTGAAGTCATAAAAAAATCGGTCTTTACTCGCTCTTAAATTTTTTAGATGAAAATCCCAACCTAGTGCTAATCCCGAATAACCGTAAAAACTTATGCCCAATCCAAAATTCCCGGTATGATAATAGAATCTATCTACAGTATTTACTGATGTCGTTCAAATAATGCATGAAATATTTGGCACCGGACGTTATGTCTCTTGTTCGTGTGTCTTTAGTGATGCTCGAAACCTAAAATTTATTAAAAAACCTGATAACCAGTTTTATGATTTGAAAAGCTTTTAAAATATCAGAACTGTTGAAAAAAGGGAAGTCAATTCTGGTTAAAGCCCGCCGTGCAATATTCGGATTAATATAAAAGGCATCATCAGAGTTTTTTAGTACAAAATAATTTACACAGTAAACGATTAATTCAACTGTACTAGAATATGTATGTTCGATCTTATTGAGCATGAAATACTTGCAACTGGACAATAAGCAATTTCAGTCAAAAGTTAATTCATATGTTACAGATTAAATTTGCAATTATGATAATCATTAACAACCGGCATTAGACAAACTAATGCTAATAAATGACCACTGCATCAACTGTCTCCCCCATCATAGAATTGCCGTTCACGTTATTGATTTCATTAGGAACATACATGTATTAGCGCTAAAAGATGTGAGACGTTCTGGCGTTTAATAGTGGACACGTTTTGGCGAATAACAATTATCGGACACGTTTGGGCAATATTGAATATTACGGACACGTTTGGGGGAATCGGACACGTTTAGGGGGATGGACACGTTTGGGAGTGTTACATATATACACAATGGGCAGTCGTATAGTATAAGTTGGTAGCCGCGAGGTTAACATGCTTAAAATCAACGAGTTAAAAGATAGGGATTTGTCGGTTTAGGTTCGAATCCCTGTATTATCTCTGTTGTCCCAATTCTGTTTTTTTTCTAATTTTGCATGTTATAGTGGACATTTTGTTTTAATAATAGCGAGTTTTACCGTTTATTTTTTGGATTATTATTGGCTATTTCACATGTTTGAAACAAAAATGATAACATTCTATTTGTCAAGAAAAAATCGTGATGTGCCTAGAGTGCTAGAAATTTCGGTAACATACTTATTATATATACTTTATATATGCTCTTTGGTCGGGTTGTTGTCTTTTTGACACATTCCCCATTTCCATTCTCAATTTTAATAGAAATAAGTTCGAATATGTCTTATTTTGTAAAAACAGATAATATTCAGATGCCTGATAATATAAAGATCTTTAAAGGTAGAAGTGTTATATTTGTATTTTGTTAACCAATTAATTGTGATCTGAGATTTATCAATGCATCGTTAGACACGATAACATGGTTATTTAAACTCACTTACAAAACCTCCTAATTAAGAAAAGGCTTTAATTTTGAAAAGAAATTAACACAATAGTTTAAGTTATAGATACAATGGATAAGCGTAGATTCATGAAAAACAAACCATTCGCCCTCCGGGCTCATGGTTTCTTTTTCAAGAATCCACGCTTATCCATTGTATCTATATAACATATACCATGATTGAGGGGGCAGGGCCAAATAATCCCCATGGAAATGAGATGTGACAATGCTAATACAACTGCACACTAAATATCATTGACCTACCACTAGTGGTTCCCCATAAACTGACCTACTCACAAACTAATACATTGTTGACGACGATGACACCTAAGCTGCCACTGATGACGCCACCATACCTGTCAACTAACCCGTATCCTGCGGATGTGACCCGAGATTTTCACAACTCTGAGGGTTCACCTGGGATACCTGCCGGGTCGTTAAATAACCCGGGAATTCCGAAAATGACCCGTTTTCACCAGGATTTTTAAGCCTTCAGACTGATTTCATAAGTGATTTTCCTTTGAAATACCGGCAAGTTCGTAATTCTTCCTCGACAAGAAATTCAACTAGCTGTGTAAACTCAAATTAAGTGACCCATTTTAGTGCATGGCTTCACTAGACAGCTATGGTGTCAAACAAAATTAACACCAATTACCTTAGCTTTAGGTCGTAAATAATTTGTGTATTTCAAAGTTGTTTCACAAAAAATTTGAGTTACTTCCCCTTTTTTGTCACCTTTCAAAATATACTCCTAAAATTTATGTTTATTTTTGTAAAAAGGTTAAATCTAAAACAAATTGAATGCAAATACGTATTACAATATTACTTTTCATTATTTTTCTACCTTAGTACAATTAGAAAATAAATAATTGAAAATTACTTTTCTTATCTCTACTTCCTTTAAATGTTTTAACTTTTTTTTTTATACTCTAACATCAACCAATTTTTAAAGAGTGTATAAAACTGTACAGATAGATGCACACTGAGTGTCTTGTGACTGGTGAACTGATAATACAAGAAAGTGGGGTTATGGCTTGGCTTGAATTGTTAAAGTATTTTATGAAACAACAATATATCAAAATCATAAGTGCATTGCAACAATAATAGTTTTAAATTATTTTCAGTTAATACTTAACCATTGGAACATGTTTTGGATACTGTTTGTTTTAAAATATAAAAAAAAAGGTCCCCTAAATACTTAAATTCAGCTTGAAAAAAGTTTGTACGCGTTATGACCTGAGATTTTATTCTTCAATGCAGGTCATGACCTGCATTTTCATTTTCATAGGTTGACAGGTATGATGCCACCGACACCAGAAACAGCATACCTATGTCTTGCTGTTTGACTCCATCAAGGTGAAACAAAAATCTCCCAATTCACAGACTGCTAAGACTCATTAGAAAATAATAAAAACAAGAATGTGTCTATAGTACACGAATGAACTATCATTTTCTATGTTCATTGGACCGTGAAATCGGGATCAAAACTCTAATTTGGCATTAAAATTAGAAAGATCATATCACAGGGAACATGTGTACTAAGTTTCAAGTTGATTGGAATTCAACTTCATGAAAAACTACCTTGACCAAAAACTTTAACCTGAAGCAGGACAGACGGACAAAAATGGACGAACGAACAACGCACAGACCGAATAACATAATGCCCCTCTACCTTTGTAGGTGGGGCATAAAAATCTAATTAAATTACCTTTTACAATGATGGAAAAACAACGAAGTGGTGAGTCATTACTACAAAATAAAACTTAAAACATAAACAATATTAAAACTATTTATAAGCAAAAAAAATAAACTTATTACATGTAAAATTTATATCTTGTTGTGATAGAGTAAAATTAATATTGTTGGATTCAACTGAATTGAGGATTTGTTTCATGGATTCATAATATTTGGTTAATTCTGTATTCTGCTGCAGACCTCATAATACTTAGATACCAATTTTGGTTGTGTTCCATGGTAAAATTACTGTATGTGATGTCTTAGATAAATATCTACAGTACTGTTCAGGTTATTAATTTCAAATTACTTTTGGTTCACTTTTGGTCAAAATTCGTTTAAACCAACTTTAAAAAAATTCCTTGATTAATCTAGTATATATATATATGTAGAACTCTGAACAGTGAAGGTACTCTGAACCGTGATGGTCACGTTGAAATGCGAATGTTTGAAGTTGAACTGCGTTTTTGATCACACTACAGTATGATATCGATGGTGGCATTGTGACGCTATCTTATTAATAGCTATGTTTGATGTGCGTTGGTGGTAACGCTGAAGTGAGATGGATTACATTAAGGATATATTTCATGTTTTTCATGTTAACATGTCCATGTAGAGGTCAATTTGTTTGTTAGAAGATTTTCAGGTTGTTAAGTAAACGTAGGACAATTTCTTATTTAGTATGAAGCTAAAGACATTCATAATATGAAATATATTCTTGTATTTCAAATATCACAAGTACTGTTTAAAGAGGTGTAAACTGAAGGTATCGATGATGGTATTTTTAAAAATAGTATAAAATTGTCAAATAATCCTAATTTGTATGGTAAAGAGGCTTATTATTATTATACAGGATGATCATTTTTTTTTAAGATTTTTTTATTTCAACCATACACAAACATCATCGATACAAAAATGCCATACATGGACAATAATGAATGCAAAGTTCATCTTGACTAACAAAAAAATCTACTTTTTATAATAATTATACATCCGTGATTTTTAAAACAAGCCATCATGCATCATATAGACCATCGCTAATCAGGGAAAGGACCATCACATTTCGGCAAAGGCCATTGCACTTCAGCGTCCCATCACACTTCTACATCCCCATCCCACCTCGGAGTCCTACATATATGTTCTGTGTTGACTTACATTTGTGCTATGAATTATTCCAGCTTATATTGACACATTTATCTTTTTCAATTTTATCATTGAAAATCCAATTCTTTCTGTTACAATAGTTTTGTATTTGTATACTTACTTTTTAATTAAAACTGAACCAGTTAGCTACACATAGGTTTTGAAGATGAATTTTTTATTTAAACAGTGATGTAAAATACCACACAAAAAGTTCATATAACCCTTAAGCTTTCACCCAGGTACACAAAAATAAAATATTACATTGCTGTGATCACTGCTTACTAATAGAAGATCTTTAAGGCTTACACATACGATTTGATTTAATCATACCCTAATGTATCTACAACGTATGAACACACTAGATGTTTTCCAGCTTCACTTTGTTTCGGTGTCCATTTCAGGGTGATGGTCTGTACTCTTGGACCTAACTCTAGTCTTTTGGCCATAATACTTTTATCAACATGTATTCCATCACGTCTTGTTAATAAGAACTGGTCAATCTCAGTAGTGCTGAAAAAAAATGCATACATGTAAAATGCAGATGTATACACAGCACATATTTCATGTACAGCTCGTCAAGTTCCAGACATTAAAATACAAACATACATAATACATATATTTCATACAGGCAATATCACTATCTGGCAATCACACTTAAGAAATTGTTGTTAAAATTATGTTACCAGTAGTGTTTTCAACCAGATGATGTCTGTTACCTATCATCTATTTATATCAAGAGTTGCTAACCAACTATCAATTATAATTGGTTTCATATTTAGTTGGAGGTCTACCCACATTGTCAGCAACTTTAAACATATTCTAATGCACATTGTTGATCTCTTAGTTGCTAGGGAGTTTGAAATAAAACATTATATGTGTTTCTTCTTTAATCCTTAATACTAAACAATTCTCTTTTTTTGACAAAATAAAAGAAGAATGTATCCGAGGATACGAATGCCCACGCTTAATCTGTACAATTTTTCAAGATTAAAAAGGGGCTCTTGAATGGTAAGTGACCAACTGCCCAAATTCGAACTCTGTGTGTTGTGGTTTTTAGCATTGTGTGTGAGTTTCCTAAAATTTGGATGAGACAAACTTAAGTTAGATTGAAGAAACTGAAAAATTTCCAATTTTCCAAGTAAAAAACGGGCATAATTCTAGAACGGTAGATGACTCACTGTCCAAATTGAAACTCTGTCTAGGAGTTTGGGTTCTAAGAATTGTGTATGAGTTTCGTAAAATTTGGATGAGAAAAACTTGTTAAAGTGCAGAAATGAAAATGGGAAAGACGGACAGATGGAAGGATGGTCAAGGGTAACAAGGAATGCCCCCATTGCCTATGGTGGAGGCATGAAAATATCTGTGAATATTCAAAATTTTTCAAAGATTTTACAGTGAACATACTTTACAATCATATTGCAGCCAAAATCATCTCCTACTTGATGAGATAAATGCAGTTAACCACCTGTGAGTGGGGATATAATATAATTATCACATTTACCTACCTGCTATTATCTGTGGGTTTAGCAAAAATATTCACACTAAATGCTGCTCCACTGTAAATTTCATAATGTTGACTATTTGGTGGGGTTGGATCTATAAACTCTGGTTCATTCAAATGTTGAACAATTTCGAAGTAAAACTGTCAAAAAAATTTAAATATAAAATAAACATGAAAATTTATATAAATGTAATTATGAAACTTTTTGGTAGAGCGGGTGGAGCATATTTGCCGTGAACACATTTTCGCCGTTTTTGCTATTTTTTCTGTAAATTTAGTGTGCCTTTACCCAATACTTGCCTAAAAAGATGCTAAACGCTGTTTGTAATGTTCGAACTGTTGATATTCCTCTTTACCCCATTTTCAATGTTATTCACACATATAAAGAAATACGCAGTAGTTTTTGAACGATTTTGGCAATTATGTAAGATTTATATGGCACGCATGCACAGTCATAAAATAAATATCTGTTAGAAAAATCGTATAGGAATGATCTCTCAAGCTAATTCATGTGATTGCAAACAATTGTTATTATAATTATATACAAGGATAATGAGGATGGTCATATCATACATTGTGGCGAAAATGTGTCCCCCATGGTACAAGAACAACTTGATTTCCTCTTGAGTTTGCGTTCATTTTTAAAACATTTAACCAATGTTTTGAAGAGAATTTCTTTATCAAACATTTTTTTCATATAGTAAACTTTTTTGAAACCTATATAAATAGTTTCAAATATTCGAATGTAGGTTGGATGAAGGTGGAAATGAACGAATTTTGTGGCGAATATGCGTCACCCACTCTACAGACAATCTCAAAAAGATTGGTATTATTCCAACCAGCTGATATTTATGGAATAAAAAATTCTTTATAATATTAGTTCAAACTGGAAGAAATATTTTGGAATATTATTTCTACTGGAAGAATATATTTCAGTATTTGTTCCTGATGAATATTACTAGGGTATTTTTCTGATTTTGTGATGCATTTTTGTTTGAAGGGGAACATTGAACTATAAGATATATAGTAGCAATCTAACAATGTTTGATTGGTTGATTGTTGCTTGTTTAATAATAGTAATAATAAAAATATTAGTAAGTAGTAATGTTTGAATACAAAGTTTAATGTCTTTCTATGTTAGGTTAAGATGAACAAGAATTTGTCCACAGTACATGGATGCCCCACTCGCACTATCATTTTTCTATGTTCAGTAGACCGTGAAATTGGGGTCAAAACTCTAATTTGGCATTAAAATTAGAAAGATCATATCATAGGGAATATGTGTACTAAGTTTCAAGTTGATTGGACTTCAACTTCATGAAAAACTACCTTGACTAAAAACTTTAACCTGAAGCAGGACAGATGGACAGACGAACAGACCCACAGACCGAAAAACATAATGCCCCTCTACTATCGTAGGTGGGGCATAAAAAATAGAAAATATGATCAATCCACACAGCATGCTCATATGAAGCTTTTTTTCTAAACTTCAGTAAGCTTTGATTTAGATCCTGAATAAAAATGCAAAGACCATTACACTGAAAGGAAGGATACAAGAATGAACAAAAGTAAATCAGTATACCCCTCTTTGAGAGCAGTGGTATAAGTTAACTTGCAACAGTTTTATAACTGCTCCAACACAGTCCTGAAACAAATCAGGTAAACATAAAAAGCAGACTTGGTCCAAGGATTGAGTTTATGACTGCCGAAAAAAAGTTGACTTTGACAGATTTGCTACTGAAGTTAAGTTAGAAACCAGCCCTGCACAATAAGTTAACTTTGACCTGGACAGCTCCAATTGAACTTAGACTGTTCTTAAGTTAAAGTTTGGTCTGGTCAGCTCCACACTTGTGATCAGGACCACTTAAAAATAAGGAGATGTGGTATGATTGCCAATGAGACAACTATATCCACCCAAATTCAAATTAAGTGGATGGAAGTAATCATAGGCAACCATTTGGCCATCAACAATGAGAAAAACCCATATTGTAAAAGGCCCCAACATGAAAAATATGAAACAATTCAATTGAGAAAACTAAAGACCGAATTTATAACAAAACAATTTACGAAAAACAAAAATGACAAACATGAACCAACAACAACCACTAAACTATAGGCTCCTGACTTGGGACAAGCACATAAAGAATGTGGCGGGGTTAAACATGTTTGTGAGCACTCAACCCTCCCCCAAACCTGGGACAGTGGTGTTACAGCAATTAAACAATAAAAATCAGTCAAAAAAGGCTTAACTCATCAGATCGATACAAAGCCAAAAACATCAAACAAAAACACAGACCGGACGTGGCAGGGTATTTATCCATCCCTCATCCCTAACAACAAAAAAAGACAATAAGTACAGATCTGAGAATACTCACAGTTAAAGACAGCTAGTTCAAAGCCAATAACAACTGATAAGAAAAATCATGTATCTAAGACTAAAATATCAATCAGTAAACATCCAACATCCAATGGATTTAGGGTACAGGCGTCATTAACAATCAGAGAAATACATGACCTTGTGCAATGCAATTATATAGGTATGGACAGATTGTAGTACCGTCAAAGTACATTTATGTGTATAACAATAATTTTTAGTAAGGTTTTAATTTATTGACAACAAAATCAATCTTTATTCCAATAAAAACAATATTCAAAAATTTAATAAGTGTTGAATTGGTAACCTTCCAGAATAAGTTTATTTAAAGGATTGATAAGTTTACCCAGATCATATCTATATTTACAGGCTTGGTTATCAACATCACCATAAAATTTAGGATGTTCTATTCTGTATGAAATAAGTTTTCTACAGGTACAACCAACTTGCAAACCAAATCTTTGTATCTATGGAAGAATTTTGTAAAAGTTTTTAAGTAATTTGTGGTAATGAAATCCCTGACTTAATAATTTACTAGTAAAACATAGATTTCGCTCAATGAAATCCAAAACGTCACTACAGATACAGGCAAATTTAACGAGTTGGGATATATAAACACCATAAGACGGTGCCAAAGGAATATCACCGTCCAAAAAAGGAACATTAACAATAAGAAAAGAAAAATCATCCCTTTTGTCGTTAATTTTTGTGTAGAGTCTCTGGTGTATTGTTTGGATTGATAAAACAGAACAACAAGAATGTGTCCATAGTACATGGATGCCCCACTTGCACTATCATTTTCTATAGTCAGTGGATCGTGAAATTGGGGTCAAAACTCTAATTTAGACAGATCATATCATAGGGAACATGTGTACTAAGTTTCAAGTTGATTGGACTTCAACTTCATCAATAAACAGCTGCACCATGAGCACATGATACGCCCGTTGCTTTTTCAAAGAATAACATTCCATAACTCATAAATGTCATATCAGAAATTTATTAAAGAACTAAAGGGAGCTCACGTCAATAGAAATAAAGCAGTCACCAAAGTTTCATGAAAACTGCTCAAAGCACTTTTGAGTTATTGTTCTGAATAAAACCCCATAAATTAGAAAGGTAAAATATAAAATTTATAAAAATCGAAAAGGCAGCTCATTTCAATAGATATAAATAATTCATCAAAGTTTCATGAAAACAGCTTAAAGCATTTTTGAGTTAATGTCTGAAAACTGGAAAATCCCCCCTTTTTTAATGAATTAAACCCCATAACTCGAAAAAGTAAAATCTAAAATTCATAAAAATCGAACTGCAGCTCACTTCTACAGATATAAACAATTCACCAATGTTCCATGAAAACTGCTCAAAGCACTTTTGAGTTATTGTCCGAAAACTGGAAAATCACCCTTTTTTAATGAATAACACACAATAACTACAAAACTTAAAATCTAAAATTTATAAAAAATGAAAGGGAGCTCATGTCAATAGATATAAACAATTCACATGCAAATTGGTTAAAGCGTTTTCGAGTTATTGTAAGACATGTGGACGACGGATGGACAGACAGACTGGCAGATGGACGGACGGACAATGGTATACCATTACGTCCCGTAAATGGGCATATAAAAACTACCTTGACCAAAAACTTTAACCTGAAGAGGGACAGACGGACGGACAAAAGGACGACGCACAGACCGAAAAACATAATGCCCCTAGGTGGGGCATAAAAATATGTTTTGATCTGCCTTTTTTTAAATTGAATAAGATATTTGATTCACTGTTTAAAAACAAAAAAGCTTACATACATTGCACATTTTACAGTGCATACCATAAAGGCTTTGTCCTTTCACAATACCAATTGCTAAAATGATTTACCAAACTGCAGTTAGAATTCATCTTTACAAACTGATCAACTAGTAAAATAGTTTAGTTTGTTGCTTGTGAAATGTTGTTAGTTTGACTAGTATTAGCCAACTTGTCTGCCTGTAATACACTTGACTCTGTACTAAAGTAATCCTGATCCTTGTAACAGTTTGTGTAGTTGTTTATCTAAACACTGAGAGGCTGTGAATTTTCTTTGAGTCATTGCTGAAGGTCCTAAATCAAATGTCCACATTGAAGTGTGAAATAGTGAGCATTTCTTTGCTGAGTTGTAAGTTTATCATTTTTTTTGGCATCAAAACATTCCAATTGATTTATTGACAAGAAGATTCCACTTAAATTCTATCAGTGCCGTTATTTACTTTTATCATCTTTAGCATGTGCCATTAATAGTAGCCATACCGAGTGTTTAATATTCGATCACCTGTTGTTTGTTCAATCAAGCTATTATCACTTGTTAATTAACATTGGGCCAGGGTTTAAATCAACAAAAGTTTCTTACTGTCCTAAATTAAACCTGATAAGTTCGGTACTCTCGGGTTTTTACATCTTAAATTTATATAGGTAAAAAACCTGAGTGCATTGAACTTTTCTCTGTTTACCGCACTGGGGGTATTTAATGACCTTGACTACCTATGAGGGTTTGGCACAGTCGGTGGTACTGTTCGTTTCAGATTTTAAAACTTTTATTGGACCTAATAGCTCAAAATTGTTTACCTGACAAAGGGTCTGACATGACAGCTATGTTGGACGGTCATACGATTTTCAACAGCTCTGGTTTTCCAGAAAAAAACATTGTTTAGGGGGATTTCGGAAATTCAACGTATCAAATGTTCTGATGAGGAAAAGAAAAGTAATCAGATTCCAGAGTTATTTTTAACCTGTTGTGACTAGGCATAGTTCGTCAACTTTTCATTATTATATCTATGACTGAAATGATCTTAAAAACAACTTAAGATTAAAATACCACTCGAAATAAACCCGAACTCTTTCACACGAACTTTTAAGTTCTTACGGTTTGTGAAACGGTTGGCTGCTCATTATACAAAATAAAACTCTATCAAAAGTTTTGAAAACTAACAAAAAACATCGTTTGATTCCTTGCTTCCTAATGTCACTGAAATACAATAAAAAACACAGAATATCGCAAATAGAAGAAAGAATTTCACTTTTCGGGTAATTTGTGATGACGTATTTACCCCCCACATAGAAACAAAATGGTTATTGCCTGATAACACTAAAGGCACTGCCTTTAAAAACTCGCATTCTGATATCTGATACATATATCTGTATGAAATTATTACTGAAATCGCAATAATTAATCTTGCATTTTTGTCCACTCTTCAAAAATCGAAACAATGCAATAATTTCTGAATTTACAGCAATCTACAAATTCAATAATTTTCGTTGTGTAACTATTACTTGAATATTTTTTAATCACCTACTCCGAGCATGCAACAGTTCATAATCTTCAATCATATGAAGATGAAACTGTATATCTGAAGAAGAAGATGAACTTGACATTAGCAAACTAAAGGAGATCCCATGAGTTTGGGTTTGGGCTATGCTAATATATATAGAGCCTTATTCAGTTAATAATTGCATAAAATAAGAGAATAATACAACATGCCTGTAATGGAACTGCACTAAGTGATCTAGCTGTGGAACTATCTCCAGCAGCAAATATTTCTCTGTGATTTGCTGATTCAAGTACTACATCTTGCTTGTTAAAATCCATAACATCGACCAAGATTAATCCTGTGTCTCCAACTTTATATTTACTTCCTGATACATCAAATTCAATGATACAGTCAGCCTTATAAAATAAATAAAAGGCTCAATTTAGTTAAAATTTTGTACTACACATAATGCGACTCTTCATATGTAGTCACTTGTCAGGCATTGGAACCACCAAAGGTAAATAGATTGCATAATAATTATATTACCTAGGATGCACATATTATATCTTCCAAGGGTTTTTTTTCTATAAAGGGGTTTTTAATGAATATTTTACAAGAAATGTATGCATGAGATTGCTAACAATGTTATTTTCCATTTATTTCTTTTGTCTAGAGATATTAGTTGGTTGGCACTCTTCCAAGACCTTTGATATAAATTTCTTTTAAATCTAGCAAGAATTGTACACATGAGAGCGAAAATGCTATTCTTGTTTTCTTTGTTAACTAAAGTTCCATAACTCCTCAATGTCATATCAGAAATGTATAAAAAAATAAAGGTAGCTTATCTCAATAGATATAAACCAGTCACCAAAGTTTTATGAAAACTGCTCAAAGCATTTTTGAGTTATTGTCTGAAATATTGATAATCCCCCTTTTTTATATGAATAAAGTCCCAATACACAAAAATGTAAAATCAGAAATTTTAAACAATCGAAAAGGAATTAATGTCAATATATATATAGACAACTTACCAAAGTTTCATGAAAATTGTTCAAAGCTTTTTTGGGTTATAGTCAGAAAACTGGAAAATCCCACAACTCGAAAAACGTAAAATCAAAAATTTACAAAAATTGAAAGGGAGCTTACATCAATAGATATTAACAATTCACCGAAATTTCATGAAAACTGGTTAAAGGGTTTTTGAGTTATTGTCCGACATGTTGATGACGGATGGACAGACGGACACACAACAGTATACCATAATACTTCCCGTAAATGGGTGTATAAAAATGAAAAACAACCAAAAGACAAAGAGTATACAAAACACAACATACAAAACTAACATGAACCCCAACAAAAACAGGGTATGATCTCAGGTGCTCCCAAAAGGTAAGCAGATCCTGCTCCACATGTGCCTTTGTCTTTTTGCTCATGCAAGTACAAACTAATAAGTCTAATTTGATTAGGTCCAATTTGAGGAAAAGAAGACAGGATTGTGGTTTCAGCAATTTGAACATATTCGTCTTCATCATGATGGTATGTGTAAAATTTTCAAAGGGATGACTTCAACTTTACCACTTGGAACTTGGTTAAATAGCTTCATTGTAAGCAGCAACCCTCTATCAAGGAAATCATGGTAGGAATATCATATCAGCTGGGCGATATATACTCCATATGCAGGGATGTTGCTACTAAGAAATGGAGAGTTCACAATAAAAAGCTGAAATCATCTCTTTTGTTGTAAAGTTTTGTCCTCAACTGACTCTCATTGTCAATTTATGTAGCAGACTTAACTGCATCTGTTGTATCCTATATTTCTACCATGAATTATTTAGTGAGAGGACATCATCTGTATAGCAGAACATGAAGTTAAAGGATAATGCTAGCTTCCTTTCATTATTCTTAAGAAGGTCCTGTATGAAGTCAGCCTCATATGAACAAAGGAACAAGTCAGCAAGAAGAGGAGTACTCATCAGAATTCAAGCATCCTGATTAATTCAGTTTTAGAGTATTTTTTGTTTGAATCAGAGAGTTTTTTTTTTTTACAAAGTATGATTTGTCCCTCCTTCAAACAAGATAATTATATCTATCTTGGCTATTTATTTTGATGAAACAAAGTAAGACCAATTTTTTCAGTTTATCTTTAAGTTTAGACAGGGGAATACTTGTGTAAAGGGTAGAATATTCAAATGATTTTATACTATTGCAAGAGGAAAAAGACTTAGATCGTATGTACTCTTACCAATCCAGGAATTTTTAAATATCCACATCTAATTTACACCCCCCTTAGAGTAGATAATTTAATAATAACTCTGAAGCCCAGTTTTGATTGCTGATAAAATTGATGTTAATAATTTAGAAAGAGGTTTCGTTGAGCACCAGGAAGACCCAGCAATATAACTTTGTTTGTAAGGACACTTGTGTAATTTAGGTATCCAATAAAGTAAAGGAAGATCAATTTCTTCATCTTTATTAGAAATTCAAAAGGAACATAGAAAAGACTTATTATTATCCAGGATTTCTTCTTGGAATATTGTGAGGTATATGTTGAGTTTTCAAGTGACTTGTCAAGCAGTAGGTGCAATGTGATTTACACACAAAAAGGATGTTGTTTTGTACCTAGATGAAAGTGGCAATAAAATATAAAGGTTATCTGCAAACTGATGCCACTGTTGTAGTAGCTGGAAAAGTAATACTTATGTCTGCTGAGACAATAACTACATTTTGTACAATATGAAGATTCTATTTTTGTGTAGAATCCCAAAGCATGCAGTATAATTAGTTACCTTATTCATTGACAATCCACTTGGTGTCTTTATTCCATTACCTGTTCCATAACTAGAAAACTCACATCTGACTATATCATCATCTTGGTCAATGTAATTAACACTAATTGTTGTAATTTTGTTAATTAGAAACCTAAAAAATTAATCATACTTTGTAAAAAATGAAGGATTCTTCTACTGATCATTGTCCAGCTACAGTCAGTTAAATCATTCAATTAATATTTCATTTATATATAAATAAAGGAATTCTGTTCTACTTGAAATATCAATATTTGCCATGCAAAAAAACATCCATAATGAATCAGAAAACAGATTTTTGTCTTTTCATTTGAAAAAATAGACAGTCCAAGGAATGTGTTAACAATGTGATGCTCATATGATTATATACAAAATATTAGCTCATTATCTGCAAGAAAAGATCTCTGAAGATAAATTTGTAAAAAAAGTCATCTGCAACTAATTATTGCAGGCCCTGTTTGCACATTCCTGATGCAAACAAAGCAATACAAGTTCATGAGGTATTAATTTCTATAAGTTTTGACATTAATTTAGAATATTTTTTAAATCAATATCAACTTTTTTTTTTCAAATCCAAGCACTATAAATTTTAATTTATTTGACAGCCATTTGCAGCAGACAGATAATTTTTGACACCAGGAATTAATTTGGAATAGCTTATTATACATATATGTAGGACGCGGAGAAACGATGGGGACACTTAAGTGTGATGGTCTGCGCTAAAGTGCGATGGTCTGTTCGCTGATATGCGACGGTCAATAGTACATTTGTACGCTTAATTGCTTGTTTAAAATCAACAGATGTTTAATTATTACGAGTAGTAGATTTGTTTAATAGTAAGTAGATAAATTTGCATTCATTATTGTCTATGTATGGCCTTAGTTACAGTTGCATACTAAATGAGAGGTCTCCTTCTTTGATTTTTCTGCATGTAGACATAATGCTGCGTGAACATGTTATCTTTACTTTGTTCATCTCTTGAGTTCCTCGTTTACCGTAGTATTATAATACAAAGAGTCTGTCTGCAGACCAGTAAGTATTAAGAGAATGCCATACGCCATCGTACATACAAAAAAGAACCTTTCAAAGATTTCGATAAAAAAACATCTGCTACAGAAGGTAAACTTTCCCCTCTCTGCCAATCACTCCCCGTTTCCCATAGTATTAAAATTTTATAAGCCCTTATTAACTCAACAAGCTATTGATTTTATGTTGAAAGTCTTACAGATAAAGGTTTTTCTACAAGTATGACATAAACTTAACATTTTTAAAGATCCATGACAATGAGGTCAAGGTCAGATAAAAACTGTCACACAGACATGTACACGTTACAATTATTCCATACACCAAATAAAGTTGACCCATTGCTTATGGTAATTGAAAAACAGAACAAAACACAAAAACTTAACTTTAACCATTGAACCATGAAAATGAGGTCAAGGTCAGATGACACTGGCTAGACAGACATGTACACCTTACAATCATTCCATACACCAATTATAGTTGACCTATTGCTATTAGTATTTGAAAAACAGACCAAAGCACAAAAACTTAACATTGAACAATGAACCATGAAAATGAGGTCTAGGTCAGATGACACTGGCTAGACAGACATGTACACCTTACAATCATTCCATACACCAATTATAGTTGACCTATTGCTATTAGTACATAAAAAACAGACCAAAACACAAAAAATTAACAATGACCAATGAACCATGAAAATGACATAAAGGTCAGATGAAACCTACCAATCTGACATGTACCCCCATACACCACATATAGTTGACCTTCTGCTTGTAGTATCTAAGTAACGGACCTAATCCCGTAACTTTAACCTTGATCACTGATCCATGAATTGGGGTTGAGGTCAGGTTTACCCTGTCTGACAGACAGGTAGACGTTGCAAGGAACCCATATACCAAATATAGTTATTCCATGACTCATAATAAGTGAGAATTTCACATGACAAAAAAACTGTAATTTTTTTTCAAGCAGTCACTGAACCATGAAAATGAGGTAAGGGCCAATGGGCATATGACAGACAGACACTTCGTAACATAAGGTAGCTGCATACAAGGTATGAAGCATCCAGGTCTGCTACCTTCTGAAATATAAAGCTTTATACAAATAGTTTAGGCTGCCTCTGCTGCCGCCGCCGGATAGTAATACCTATGTCTTGCATACTGCGACAAGTCGCAGTAAACAAAAACCTGAAAAAATGCTTCTCACAAACAAATTGACTTCTACATCGACATGAAAAGCATTGAAAACATAGTTTATGTAGTCCATCGCACTTCAGTGTTACTACCAAGGTAAGCTTCGGCGTAGCTATTAACAATATAGCGTCACAATGACACCATTGCACTACAGCGTGATATAAAATGCACTTCAGCATCCAACCATCGCACCTCAGCGTGACCATCGTGGTATTGGGTACCATCATGGTTCAGAGTCCTACATATATATCATTTATAAGTTATTTTTTTACTAACTATGATTCGTTCTCAAATGATCAAGTTTACTTATGTTTCCCCAGACTGCTTTGCAATGCTTTTATATTTAGTGTTTTGTAGATAATATTCTGAAGATAGTACAAGACATACAACACTTTACTATAAATAGATTTTAAAGTTCCCAAATGTTGTCATGTGTTCATGTAAACCAATGACAACATTGATCAAACATATTGCAAGTCAAATCAATAAAATATAATTTTAGTTTTATATCTAAACCAATATAGATATGGTAATATTTAGTTGCTGTCATCCCAGAAAAAACTTGATTTACTGACTATTATTATACAATTATTATTGTTTCAAAATGAAGTCATTACAGGGTAATATCTACAAACAATATATGGACCTCAGTTTTTTATTGTCTGTCAATATATGTATGTAAGGTTGATAATATATTGTATCAACCTCCTACGAAAGCAATAATGGTATAACATATCAATTTTTAGGAAATCCTAGCATAAAAAGAGGTCACAAAGCCTAATTTTATCTGAAGAACTAGATTACATTCTCTACAAACAGACATGGTTTAAACTGTAAGTATAGACTTTGGATATGTTACAAACATGAGGAAGGATTTTATCTGTATGATTACACACTAAACATGACTCGGACTTCTCTTAAACTGAGTTTTACTGTGCGTACTGTTGTACGTTAGTTTTTTCTACATTGGCTAGAGGTATAGGGGGAGGGTTGAGATCTCAAAAAACATGTTTAACCCCGCCGCATTTTTGCGCCTGTCCCAAGTCAGGAGCCTCTGGCTTTTGTTAGTCTTGTATCATTTTTAATTTTAGTTTCTTGTGTATAATTTGGAGTTTAGTATGACGTCCATCATCACTGAACTAGTATACATTTGTTTAGGGGCCAGCTGAAGGACGCCTCCGGGTGCGGGAGTTTCTCGCTGCATTGAAGACCCATTGGTGGCCTTCGGCTGTTGTCTGCTCTATGGTCGGGTTGTTGTCTCTTTGACACATTCCCCATTTCCATTCTCAATTTTATTAGATTGGTTAGGTTAATCTTTAGGACTTGAATTTGATTATGCTATATATATATATGACTACAAACCTTTGATATGGTTTAATTTGTAAGACTGGACTTCGATTACTCATCTTTGTGTCACTCCTAACAGCAGTTCTAATCTTTGTCTGCATCCACATTTCCTGTTGTGCAACTAAATTTTGAGAAACAGTCGATTGTACCCAGTACTTTCCAATGAATCTATAAAGAATATTAATGATTTGTGTGTAAAACTGAAAATAAACTGTATAAAACTACAAATAAAAATCCTTGACATTGGTAAGTGTATTTTACTACAGATTCCCATACAGTTAATTTTGATTGATTGATTGATTGATTGGTGCTTAACGCCACTTTCAACACTTTTGTGCTATTTTGTGGCGGTCAGTTTTTATTGGTGGAGGAAGCCGAAGTGCCCGTAGAGAACCACCGACCTTCGGTAGGAAAACTGACAATACTAGTCAATTAAGATAGGAGTCGAGTGCACCTGCCCCGTGAGGGATTCAAACTCACAACCTCAGTGTTGACTGGCTAGTGATACAGTAGTTCGACTACTTAGACCACTCGGCCACCGAGGCCCCCAGTTAATTGTGTATTCTTCAATTGACAAAAATTATCATATTTGATTTATATCATACTAAAATTTATATCTCAATAAAAAAAGTACAAAAGAGACAATTAACAATAAATGGACTCATAATCATAATGTAGTTAACCATTGAGATGACCTCCGATGGTCAATGACCCGATATAAACATAAATATAAATACACAGACATGTACATGCAATTGCATTATGATAATTTGTCTAGGTCTGTTTGATTTCATATCATAGATTAAAAAATATGTAAATCATCACTTTTACTTGTATAAGAAGAATTTTTGTTGGCCAAATATGTCAATGAAATGGTTCTTCTTGCTGGCTGCCTTGTTTCACTTTTCAATGTTGACATTCTTTACTTTTTAATAACTGAACATGCTTAGTACATGCAATCTCCAGCTAAGGGTCAAATCGAAGGCCCCATGAATATGGATTTAAAAGAGGTTGAAAAATTGATTGCAAGCCAATAATATGCCAGCAATGTTTTTGAGCCTATTTTGACAACATTGAACCAAACTAACTGCTTACATAGAAATATGATTTAAATACTCCACCTTTAAAAAATGTTTGAAACAAAAATTGTTTTTGAATTTTTTGTCTAAATAATAGATAATGCCCCTTTAACAGCTGTGTCTTTATTCTACAACTATGTCCTTATAGTTGTCAACCTCTACCAATAAGATATCGTATCATAACATGGCATGCCAAAAGGTAGGTAAAATTACATTTATGTCCTGAAAATCATTCAAATAAGTACACTTTAAAACTGTAAACTCTTATTCCTTTTCTTCTTTTTCCTCCATATAAGAGTTGGATTCCTAAACGACATTATGGACAATGCATGGCGACATAACACATATATCGTCCCATAAGGTTATATATACAATAAAATCAGTTGAAATACAATTAAAATTATTTACTTTGTTGAGTCAAGTATTAATGTGTAGTCTGTAGCCCTGAGCGGAATCAACAGATCCTGCTTCAGCAACCTAGGCAGGTTACATATTTCATTCCATAAATGTCCTTGGAAAGAAGGTGTTCCTGTAGACATTAGTGCTAAGCCTCTGTTAGTAAAACTTGTGTCTACCATGAGTTCTACTGTCGCCACCTTTGAGGTAAGTACACTTGTGGATGACTATCAAATCATTCTGGATACAAAAGAGCATGCATAGCCTGTTATCAAGGCGTCTTGTCCGTAATGAGTCCCATTTAGCTCTTCTACTTTTGCAGTGACACATCCTGGTAAACGTGATGTGTAGTGATTATAGACCAATTTAGCAGCTCTCTTCTGAGTAAGTTCAAGAGTGTTAATGTTGGCTTGGTTGGTTGGGTCCCAGATCGTAATAGAGTTGTATACCTAGCAGCCTTTAATATTATTGTACATTCTTTTAGACATTAAATTACGTTTTACAAAGCCAAGAGTTTGGTTACCCTTTGCTGTAACATTTTCTATATGTTTATTTCATGAGAGGTGGTTGCATATTGTAACTCCCAAGTACTTGGCCTTATTTACTGGTTTAAGTGTGTGGCCATGTGACTTGATGTAAGCTGTATGGGTATTGTACAAGGTCTTTGTTCTTCTGTGGTATGCAGATGATATTGCATTTTGTTGATTGAATCTCATTATCCATGTCTTTTCTAATGCTTCAATGTATTTTTGCAGTTGGTCTGTATCTTTGGCACCACTTATTTCTCTGTACAATAAACTGTCATCAGCAAAGAGGCGAACATCAGATTGGGTATAACCGAGTATGTCATTGATGTATGTTAGAAACAATAAAGGACCTAGCACTGAGCCCTGTGGCACTCCTGACAGTAAATAATCTTGTGATCTAGCCCCTTCCAATGTTACCTGTTGTTTCCTGTTTGATAGGTCCTGGAATGAACTGATCCATAAGTTTATCCCGCTCCTTATGCCATAAAGTTAAAATTTGTACAGGAGTCTTGAATGAGGAACCATGTCAAAAGCCTTTTCAAAGTCCAGAAGTATGATGTCATCCTGTTTTCCATAAGAGACGTTTTTGGTTATCTGGTTGATGGTATTGATAAGCTGGCCTTCACATGATCTGCATTTCCTGAAACCATGTTGGTCGTCACAGAGTATATTTTGTTGATAGAAATAATGTCATAATACTTCTGTGAACTATATGTTTTAATAGCTTACAAGTAGGTATCTCCTTTCTTGTATAGTGGAACTATGTTAGCATCTCTCCAATCTTGTTGAACTTCTTCTGTGTCAAGTGAAAACTGAAAAATTCTTGTGAGTACTGGTGATAGTTCTGCAGCTGTTATTTACAGAATTTTGGTTGGTATTTCATTTGGTCCTTCTGCTTTTTTGGTGTCTAGATTTTTCATTCATCATGTTGATGTAATTACAGCCTTTGTCAGGAATAGTGTTGCCATCTTCCTTGTTGCAAACCTAGCAAAAGTGTTCATTTAAAATACTGACTTTACTCTGGTTTTCGCTTTTAAGGAAGCCTTCCTTGTTTTTGAGTGATACAACTCCAAACAGGATCCTGTCCTTTGTTCTTCAGGATTGACTAGAATCATTTCAGTCATTCCTGAAGAGCAAGGATGATAGTTTTCTTATTGAGGGTACCATCTGGCTAACAATTGACTTTGACTGTCCAAGAACACTAACAACTTTCAAGTCAAAGATTGTGTCTGATTGTATGTAAAGACATTGATCAAGTGTACTATTTTGTGAAACAAAAACTGTGTTTTAACAGATGTAAAAGTGTGCAAGTTGCCCAAATATGATGAGCAATTTACAAAATAAAAACAAGAATGTGTCCATAGTACACCGATGCCCCACTCGCACTATCATTTTCTATGTTCAGTGGACCGTGAAATTGGGGTCAACACTCTAATTTGGCATTAAAATAAGAAAGATCATATCATAGGGAACATGTGTACTAAGTTTCAAGTTGATTTGACTTCAACTTCATTAAAAACTACCTTCACCAATAACTTTTAACCTGAAGCGGGACAGACGGACGGACGGATGGACTAACGGACGCACAGACCAAAAAACATAATGCCCCTCTACTATCGTAGGTGGGGCATTAAAACAGTGCTTATATTAATTTTCTCACATTAAAGTCAAAGGATGAAAATTATTGTAAGTATAAATATTTTAATAACTCGGATAGCATATAGTGCCAGCTTTGTATTAAATATGATTAAATTTTTCTTACTTCATATCCATGTAGTCTGTGCCTTGTGAAATTGTGGCATTAATATCAGCCTGATCCATTTCCCAATGTAGGCCCACATTCATTAATTGTACCTTTTCTATGATGTGACTGTTTACCTCATCAGTCATATTCACATAACTTCTGGATGTACTAATACCATATACACCTCTTTCACCTTCCCATGTTCCTAGGTATTCAGGACCATATTTATTTAACAAGTCCTGTCTAACTGTGGCAGTAGATCTTTCAATAGCAGTGTAGTTACATCCAGTACCACAAGGACCAGTTCCAATCTTCCATGCTGTCAGTACTTTTATTTTTGCCTACAATACAAGAATGTTTTCTAAATTTTTAAATGATCTTCAAACTTTTTTTGAACAGAAAAATATAACTGGCTTAAAATCGATATCACAAGATATAGAAAATGAGCTGACAGTATTTTTGAAATTAATTTTACTTTTATTAGTGGATGATACTGTTTTATTAGCAAAAAATAGCACTGATCTACAATACATATTAAATACCTTTTACGAATATATTTAATAAACTGTTAACACAGAGATATGTCTTTTTGTACTTTTGATAATGCAAATGTTAAAATTAAAAATAGCAATACTTTAACATGTAAGTTATGCAAATATTCAAAGTCAATGAACCATGACTGAAGGTACATGGCAAAACAATCTCCATGGAAATGAGATGTGCCAATGTTAATACAACTGCATACCAAATACCATAGACTTATCATGAGTCGTTCATTTTCAACAAACCCAAACACAAACATTGACTTGTAAACTATGTAAAAGTTTCAAAGTCAATGAACCATGATGAGGGGGTGGGGCTATATAATCTCCATGGAAACGAGACTTGCAATTGCCAATAAATTTGCATACCAAATATCATTGACTTAACATTAGCGGTTCATCTTAAACTGATCTAATCACAAACTAATACATGTAAACTAAGCAAAAGTTTCAAAGTCAATAGACCATGACTGAGGGGGCGGGACCAAATATTCTCCATGGAAATAAGTTATGCCAATGCTTATACAACTGCATACCAAATATCAATGACTTACCACTAGTGGTTCCCCTTGAACTGACCTAATCACAAACTAATACATGTAAACTAAGCAAAAGTTTTAAAGTCAATAGACCATGACTGAGGGGGCAGAGCCAAATAATCTCCATGGAAATGAGGTATGCCAATGCTTATACAACTGCAGACCAAATATCATTGACTTACCACTAGTGGTTCCCCATTAACTGACCTAATCACAAACTAATACATGTAAACTAAGCCAAAGTTTCAAAGTCAATAGACCATGACTGAGGGGGCAGGGCCAAATAATCTCCATGGAAATGAGATGTGTCAATGCTAATACAACTGCATACCAAATATCATTGACCAACCACCAGTGGTTCACCTTAAACTAGACCTAATCACAAACTAATACATTGTTGACGACGACGCCGACGACGACGCCTGGCAGCAAACAGCATACCTATGTCTCGCTTTTTGACTCCGTCAAGGCGAGACAAAAATGGAAAATGAAAATAAATACAAACAAAACTAAATTTTCCATCTTTTCAAGTGGCAGAATGCCAGCAAATCTCAAGTCAACTGTAAATTGTAACGATATTAAAATTGTAAAAGAACACAAATATTTAGGTATTTTATTTTCTAGAAGTGGATCCTTTTTATCAAATTTATCAAACAAAATAAATTTAGACTTCTTAATGGAAAAGAAATAAAATTTATGTTTTTCATATTATCATGATAATAGAATAGAAGTTAAGTGGATATCATATGTCAAAAATAGTTTTGATAATTGTGGTATGTCCAATATATGGAATGCACAGTTTGCTGATAAATGGGTGTCAAAAAGTATTGAGCAAAAACTCAAAGACCAGTTTCAACAAGAATGCTTTGCTTTTGTTGCAGAATTGTCTGAAACTAAATGTTATCATATTTTTGAAAAGAATTTACAATTTGAAAAATATTTTCATTTTTACCTTATAATTTCATTTAAACATTGTGCAAATATAGATGTGGTAGTCAGTATCTGCAATTGAGTCTAGAAGGTGGCAGGGTTTACAGAGAGAAGAGTCTGCAGTCTCTGTGACTCAAACGACATTGGTGAAGAGTACCATTACATTATGAATTGTAGAACATTTGAGTTAGAAAGAAATTTTTACCACAGTACTGTTGGTCAAACCCTAATATCTATAAACATGATCTTGACTGTTTTACTCATCAAATATTGTAATATAAGAAAAAAGTATGTAAATCTATCAAAGTTATAAAAACAAGGAATTAATTGAATCTGGAATAATTATATATTATGGAATATGAAATGATTTGGTGTATGTTGTTCTAAGCCTTAGTTATAAAATAAAATTAAAAAAAGGGATGAATTTTATGAAGTTATTTACAAATATGATTATCTTCAAATTGTCAGGCAAATATATGGTTAAGTCTGTAATTGATGCCTTGATCTAACTTGAGTATGGCTAACCCTTAGTTGGACTTAATAAAATATATTATTACTGTTCAACTAACCCTTAGCCATGCGTGCATGGCTAACCCCCTTAGTTGGACTTTATAAAATATATCATTATTGTTCAACTAACCCTTAGCCATGCACGCATGGCTAACCCCCTTAGTTGGACTTTATAAAATATATCATTATTGTTCAACTAACCCTTAGCCATGCACGCATGGCTAACCCCCTTAGTTGGACTTTATAAAATATATCATTATTGTTCAACTAACCCTTAGCCATGCATGCATGGCTAACCCCCTTAGTTGAATTTTATAAAATATAATAATTATTGTTCAACTAACCCTTAGCCATGCGTGCATGTCTAACCCCCTTAGTTGGACTAAAAAAAAAATTTTGTAAATACAAAAAAAATCAAATTTTTCAAAAATTCATAAAAAAAAAAAAAAGTGCAAAAAAAATTTTTTTTTTTCAAAATTTAATGGAAAAAAAAATTTTAAATGCAAAATTACAAAAACATTTAAATTTTCAAAAATTCATAAAAAAAAAAAAAAATTAAATGCAATTTTTTTTTTTTTTTTAAATTTAATAAAAAAAAAAGCAACGTATTATTCTGTTGTGAAAATGTATAAATGCCACATTGAAATGGGAATATTAATGGCTGCCAAAAGATTGGAATGTGTTCACATATCATTTCAATGGTAAAAACTCTTCACTGAACAGAATGATTGGAGGTGGAAATTTGTTTGCCATAACCTGGACAGAAGCTGGAATCAATTCATGAATGTTCCTGTTCATTTAGTAGTGGTAAGTGTTGTTTTTGTTTATTGTTTAAATTTATTATGTCTGTATAACATGTATAAATCAACATGTTTTGTTGCTCTATGATTTGTCTTCCATGCTATGCTACATTGTAGATCCTTTATATTAACCTTGGTCTCTTTATCATGTAACTTCTAATGAATAGTCGTCGGATAAATATCAAGTCCAATGTAAAAACTGTTTACTGAACAGAATGGATAGGGTATGAAATGTTTTTACCATATCCTTGAGAGGAATTGGAATCAATTCATGAAAGTTCTGAATTATTTATTAGTGGTGTTCCTTTTTTTCATTGGCTATGAGCTATGCTAATTCCTTTATATAGAAACATAGATATTGTTGTATTTTGCATCAGCCTTTTATAGTATACTTACTATACAATAACATACTTGCTACATGTAAATAATGCAAGCTGTATGTTAACCTGCAATTTTAAATCTGAGTCTTAAATAGACAGTCATAGCCAATCATACCACATCTCCTTATTCTTTTATGCAATTTGAGATATATTTGCAAGTTGAAGAAACTTTGACTGACATTTATCATTTCAATCATAGCAAAATATTCTCTCATGTGTATAGATGATCCTTGCAGTTACTATATACTTAACTTTCAATAAATATAAATAAAACTACAACAGATGCATGTATGGAAGGTCTTACATGTACACATGTTGAACTTTACTCACAATCATCTTTCATCTATAAATGCTAAACCATGCAACTTCTAATGCAAAGAGACAAGAGGGTTGCCAATTTTTTAAATGTATAAATAGTTTTATCTTCCACTATCTTTTTTTAATATTAAAATAAAAATAACTAAAACTGAGTATTTATTAACAAACATTTATTTCAGATATAATTTCCTTCGTTAAGAATATTTTGAACCTCTTTCTATATACATACATGATACATTTTAAACAAAGAATGGCTGTCGTCTGGAAGGAAAACAACTTGTTTTTTTAGAACTAAAATGTATGTCACAAATAAAATTTACACCTATCAAAGCAATAAGCATGCAACAAATATTTTCCTTTAACAAAAAGTGCAAACAAATTGCAAAATTCTGTGTGACATTTTGATTGGTGATCTTTTTTTTTTACTTATCTATAGGCAAGCATGTTATTAGATATGATCAAGAGACAGCAAAAAATTAGTATCTCAATACTTAATAGTTCCATTTTATTATGGAATATTTAGAAGGCAGCAGTATGGGCTTTGCTCATTGTTGAAGGCCGTATGGTGACCTATAGATGTTAATTTGTGTCATTTGGTCTCTTGTGGAGAGTTGTCTCATTGGCAATCATACCACATCTTCTTTTTTATATATCAGAAATAAATAAAATAGCTCTGTAGAAAGTCTTGCATGAGAAAATCCTTTGGCATATATGATAAAAAAGTTTGGTCAAATATAACTGTTTAAAATTCCCATAACTCTGGAAATGTAAACCAGAAAATTCACTAATCCCAAAAGCAGTGCAAGTTTGAAGTGGTTTGATCTAAGCATACAAGAGCTAGTGCATGGCTTTTACCAGGGTTCCACAAAATTGAAATGAAAATTCAGAAAATCTTCAAAATGTTACTGTTTCTTACTTTCACCAGAAGTCAGATATTCGGAATCCTCATAGTTTTATCCATGTAGTGCTATTAAAAGGTTTTGCCTGCTAATCCCAACTTTTATGTATATTTCTTTTTACATATATGGCATAAAAATCCATTTTTGAAAATCTTATAAAATCCTTGCTTTTTTTAAAACTATCAATAACAGTCTTTCAAAAAGCTTGTTATTTTGAAACAGAGAAGCGAACATCCTTAAAAAGCCTATTAATCTTGAATGACAACCAGAAAACATTTTTCTTTGCTTAAGGGAGCTTTCTCTTATAAATCTTTTTAAACAATAGTGTCAAAATTTGATGAAATCCATACAAGCATACTGGACTTTGTGTGTAAAATGTGAAAAATATCATAAATCTGAGACTTAAAATCGAGGAATGACACAACTAAAAAATTAAAAATCAAAAGGGAGTTTTTTTCCATCTATCCCAACATTAGTGTCAAGTTTTGAGAAAATCAATTAAAGCATACTTGAGTACAAATTTTTAAAATACGTCAATCTTAATGTTGTGTCATAATTTCATGAGAATCATTTAAATCTAATTGAAGTAATTGTACAAAGCATTGACAGAGGAACAAATATACCACCATTAAGTCTAAGACGGGCATATAAAAATGGTTTTAAAAAGAAAGGTATTTAATTGTCACACTAGGGCTATTCCAGAAAAAAATGTATGAGGGGGTTGGGGGTTGGAAAGCAGTTTGTTTCAGCACCTGCCACCCAGACAATTGTAATTGAGAATCATAGTGCATTATAGTGTAATAAAATGCTCCGCTGGGCGCAGCTTGATACGACCGCAGAGGTCGAACCCTGAACAGTTTGGGCAAGTATGGACACAACATTCAAGCTTGATACAGCTCTCAATTTGGATTGTGATTAAATATTTGACACAGCATAGGTTTCTGACACAGAATAAATGTGGTCTAAGAACTTAAAAAATTTTAATTTACCTATTATGGTCCAATATCCAAAATCTAAATACATGGTTAGATTCAGTACATCAAAGAATCCAAAGAATTCAATTTTTGATGAATCAAACAAAGTTTAATTTTGGACCCTTTTGACCTCAATGTGGACCAATTTGATAACGGGGCCAAAAAAAAAATATACATGGTTAGATTCAGCATATCAAAGAATCCCATATATTCAATTTTAGTTGAAATCAAACAAAGTTTAATTTTGGACCCCAACTTGGACCAACTTGAAAACTGGACCCATAATAAAAAATCTAAACACATGTTTAGATTCAGCATATCAATGAACCCCAAGAATTCAATTTTTGTTAAAATCAAACTAAGTTTAATTTTGGACCCTTTGGACCTTAATGTAGACCAATTTAAAGAACAGGACCCAAAATTAAAAATCTAAATACACGGTTAGATTTGGCATATCAAAGAACCCCAATAATTCAATTTTTGATGAAATCAAACAAAGTTTAATTTTGGACCCTTTCGACCTCAATATGAACCAATTTGATAGCCAGGCCAACAAATAAAATATCTAAATACACGGTTAGATTCAGCATATCAAAGAACCCCATATATCCAATTTTTGATGAAATCAAACAAAGTTTAATTTTGGACCCCAATTTGGACCAACTTGAAAACTGGGCCCAAAATCAAAAATCTAAATACATGTTTAGATTCAGCATATCAAAGAACCCCATATATTCAATTTTTGTTAAAATCAAACAAAGTTTAATTTTGGACCCTTTGGACCTTAATGTAGACCAATTTAAATAAAATGCTCAGCTGGGGCGCAGCTTCATACGACTGCGGAGGTTAATTTTTGCTTTTATATATAAATCAGAAATAACCAATTTAAAATGGAAAATTTTAAAGAAAAAAAAAGGAAAAAAAAATCCCCCTCAAATTTTTTGAACCCCCTTATGATTCATCACACCCAAACTCAATCCCAGCCTTCCCTTTGTGGTATGGTACCTTGCAGTACAATTTCAGAGAGATCAATACACTTGAACACAAGTTATTGTCTGGAAACTAGAAAAATGCTTGTTTTTTGGCCCCAAATTTCTAAACGTTTAGGGCAATTACCCCCAAACTCAAACCTAACTTTCCCTTAGTTATATGGAACCTTGCAGTACAATTTCATAAAGATCCATACACTTACACACAAGTTATTGTCCTGAAACTAGAAAAATGCTTGTTTTTCTGCCCTTTTATGGCCCCTAATTCCTAAAATTTTGAGGGAATTACCCCCCAAAATCAATCCCAGCCTTCCCTATGTGGAATGGTACCTTGCAGTACAATTTCAGAGAGATCCATACACTTGAACACAAGTTATTGTCTGGAAACTAGAAAAATGCTTATTTTTGGCCCCTTTTTCCTAAACGTTTTGGGCAATTACCCCCAAACTCAATTCCAGCTTTCCCTTTGTGATATGGAACCTTGTAGTGCAATTTCATAAAGATCCATACACTTGCACACAAGTTATTGTCATGAAACTAGAAAAATGCTTGTTTTAACTTTTTTGCCCCTTTTTGGCCCCTAATTCTTAAAATTTTGAGGGAATTACCCCCCAAAATCAATCCCAGCATTCCCTTTGTGATATGGAACCTCGTGATACAATGTCAGAGAGATCCATACACTAACACACAAGTTATTGTCATGAAACTAGAAAAATGCTTGTTTTTTGCCCCTTTTTGGCCCCTAATTCCTAAAATTTGGAGGCAATTACCCTAAAAATCAATCCCAGCATTCCCTTTGTGATATGGAACCTTGTGGTACAATGTCAGAGAGATCCATACACTTACACACAAGTTATGTCTGGAAGTTACAATAAAAATGCTTATTTTTGGCCCTTTTTTGGCCCCTAATTCCTTAACTGTTGGTACCATAACCCCCAAAATTAATCCCCACCTTCCTTTTGTGGTATTGAACCTTATGGTAAAATTTCATTATTGAGATCCATTTACCTAAACTAAAGTTAGAGTGCGAAAACCAACGTCATATCAATATACGACCACAAAAATGTTTTTGCCGTCATATAAAAACGGGACCCAAAATTAAAAATCTAAAAACATGGTTAGATTCGACATAACAAATAAATAAATGTGGTCAAAGATTTTACAAATCTAATGCGCCATACTGTGCAATTAAAGATTACTTCTTGAAATTTTTCAATATTTGAAATTTGAAAAAAAAATATTTGAAGAATAATTCTTTTTAATTTCTGAAATCTGAAATGAGAAAAAATTGACCCCCCACAATTTCTTGTTTACCACCCCCCCCCCCCCCCCCCCCCCCCCTTTTTCCCCAAAAAAATTCTTTCCCTCAAGATATGGTAATTATCGCAATTCAAATTTCCAATTACCCATTTAAATTTACCATAGTGCTAACTTAATCTATTTTATAATAGAATTTAAAATATGGTGTCAAATCTTTCATATGGATTTTTTTGTAAAAAAAAAAAGATGCAACATTTGCAGATATTTTTACTGCTTTTCCTTTATAAATATGCATTTCTTTAAACACAATTTAAAAGCAGTGTAAGGGAAGTAATCAAAACGTTGTATGTGGATAACCTCCCTTACACTGTTTAAAATTGTCTTAATTGTTCATTAACCATTACTTTATACATTATTTAAAAGCAGTGTAAGGGAGGTAATTCAAATGATGTATTTGATTTGTCTCCCTTACACTGCTTTAAATTATGTTTTGTACTAAAGTATTTGTCCAGTAACCAGGACAACCTTGTCTTTCCCCTATTTTGTCCCTAATTCCTAAACGGTTTGAGCCATAACACCCCAAAGCAAATCCTAACCATCCCTTTGTGGTATGGAAACTTGTGGTATAATTTCAGAGAGATCCATACACCGTTCCACAAGTTATTGTCTGGAAACTAGAAAATGCTTATTTTTGGCCCCTTTTTGGCCCCTAATTCCTTAACTGTAGGTACCATAACCCCCAATATCAATCCCAACCTTCCTTTTGTGGTATTGAACCTTATGGTAAAATTTCATAGGGATCCATTCACTTAAACTGAAGTTAGAGTGCGAAAACCAATGTGTGACTGTCTTCGGACGACAACGACGCCGACGTCATACCAATATAAGACCCCAAAATTTTTTTGCGGTCGTATAAAAAGTTGCTCTGATACCCATCACCCATGTATTATTAATACAAAGTGCCTTCCAACCACCTAACACCCCCCACCTTACATGTTTTACTGGAATAGCCCTTACATATTTATGTAATAGCTAAAAATACAATGTATGTAAGTTGTCTTAAAAATATTGAAATATTGATCAACAATTATTACAAACTGCAGCAAAATAACAATAAAGGCATCACCCTACAAGCACATCATCTGACCAGCATGATGTAGTCAGTTCAAAAAAAGAAATAATTGACATTACTTAACATCTATTTTGAATCTATAGGTTGGTATCTGGTTACACATACCGGTACATGTCATATAATTATAAACAAGTAGTGATAAAAAATACACAATGTCTCAATAATTTAAACAGAGCTACCTTAGCACAACTTGACCGTTGATTTGTTGTTAATGTTCAAACAGTAGTCTTAATCAATCTAATTATAGTTAATATGAGAATACATGTATGTACATTATAAGTGTCCATTAAAACAAAATTTTACAGAAAACATTAGATATATATTTATACAGCATGCATGACCTATACAAGGTGCCATGTGACAAGATTTCAGTCAGAGACTCCCAAATTTATTGTAAAATTACCATTTTGTAAGAACAATGTAACACATTTCTCTCTCTTTTCAATTCTGTGTTGCAGCAGTCATCTTTTTCATTGTCAAAACATATTTATTTTCTTATTATATAATATGAGTGACACAGCCACATTGACAATTGGAATATTTAATGTGGCAGTTTTTGTCTGATAAAATCTCTTTGATGTCTATATTGTCTAATGGGATTTTAATTATTTTCAAATGAAATTCACAATAAAATGTTAAAATTTCAAAGTTTAATATTTTTTATAAAAAAAGACTAGAATTTTGTTTGGGAATGTAATGGTCATCTAGGCTCGTCCCCAATAGCTGATTTTCTAACTTATTTGAGATAATTCTAATATGCAATAAATTTCATAAAAATATATCAAGAAATGAGGGTAATAGATCTACTAGATTTGAAACCAGAGGAACACCAGGTATTCCCCACTACATGTTGAAATAGTTGAAATATGTATATTTTGGAAAAATGTATTTTCCTTTCATTTGAACTTGATTTGCCACATTTTCTTAAATTTGGCATAATTCTTAATCAAATGACATTTTCAACTTTTATAATATGATTTATGAAATAAAGGAAATTTGTAGAACATATTGTCATGATTGTTGTTAATTGATTTGTCATAATTTATAACATCAACATATATTACAAAAGCATCTTCCTTTGCATGACTGTCTACAGGAGCTTGTGTTTCTGTATCTTTTCCTTAAAGAATTATAGCTTGTGTTCCCTTCACCTTTAATATCTTTGCAGACATTAATTAGATCTTCAGGAAGATATTTCCTCATTATATCTTAATCTGAAATAAAAAACCAAAACAAATAGTATGCTTTGAAATAGTTTCACATTTTTTTTACAAGACTGTACATGCTGAAATGTCTTGCCTACTTTATGGTCATGATTGAATTTTATGTTGCAAGTTTCCATATGAAGATTATACCACAATTAGTTCCATACAAATATATACATGAACATTTTTGTACTAACAGGATTTTTATTTATTTACTAAACAAGATGACAGTAGATAATGGAGAGTAGATAAATATATGGATTAGCTTCTCAATTTTAAATTGATATCAACAAAATGTATTATGGCTATTTTTCACTTATGATACAGGTAACCATGTGTTAACAGGAAGTTAATAAGCTATAGCAATGGATGTGAAAATACATTACACTGTATAGAATGCAAAAATGAAGCTCCATACAATATGTTTAAGAAGGAAACTATTGACTAGTAGTTTAAATATTCTTTTTGTTAAAATATAAAGTTTAGTAGCCATTTAATTCTTTTAAATTTAAACAAGTCTGAAGTACCGGTCTGCTTGGAATATTTGCAGATGCTGTAATGACACACTTCTTTTAACATCGGTAACGGTTATAATCATACCTTTGCTGTTCCGCACTTTGGTATTTCTTGAGTTCCTTTTCCCATCTATCATAGTATCAATATTATATATAGCATATCACCATCCTGATGCATTCTCTATTACAAATAGTTACTCAACAGTTTTATCCAAGCAATATTTTTGGTTTTTTATCAGGAACTACATGTTCTATGTTCTTGGAAAACTTACAATGCACAGAAAAGCTGAAATTATAAATAAGGTAATAATTATGATACAACAAAATCAGCTTTTTAAATGTTCATACATGGTAACTTTTTGAAACAATATTTGGATATTAAATTTCAGTTTTTGTCTTGCCAGAGTGTCCAATATTAGTGCTAAAGTATGTATATGGCTGACTTGTGCCTGTGTCACTCACCTTTGTCTATATGCATATTCAACAAAGGACACTCTCCAACATTATAGACGAGAATAGAATTCATTTCATGACAAAAATCTGTTTTGCTGATCTTGAATTGCTAATCATTTAGTCTGTTTAGTTTCTCTCTATCTTCATTAGTTTTTTCTCAAAACACAAAAGAAGGTGAAAAATATCCTAATTTAAGGACAATCACTCCTATAAAGAGTGACAGTCTGCTTACTGTATTGGCAAAATTTTACTTGTTAGTAGATCTTGTCTTGCTGACCATGTTTGCTTATTTAAGTTTCTATCTATCTATTATAATTTTTATCATTTAAGGCAAAATGCCAAAAAAAAATGATGAAAATTGTCATTAAAGGGCAGTAACTCCAATAAGGAGTTGTCAAACAATTTTAACAATTTGTTTTTATTGTAGATCTTGTCTTACTGATCATTTTTGCTTATTTAAGTTTCTATCTATCTATTATAATTTTTAAGATATAAGGCAAAACGCAATAAAAGTAAACATTTTCATCAAAGGGCAATAACTCTAATAAGGAGTTGACTGAAGATTTTAACCATTAGATTTTTTTGTAGATCTTGTCTTGCTGTTCATTTTGGCAATTATAAGTTTCTCTCTATCTATTATAGTTTTCAATATAATAGGCAAAAATGAAAAAAATAATTTTGTCATTTAAGGGCAATAACTCCTGACAGTATTGACTTATATGCACAATTGGAAGAGCTCAAAATGCTGAGCATTCTTGCCCTCATAAGATTTTCTCTTTTAACGGTTTTCAAAATAATAGACAAAATTTGCATTTTACCCCTATGTTCTATTTTTAGCGATGTCGGTCATCTTGGTTGGCAGGCAGGGTCATTGGACACATTTTTAAACAAGATACTCCAATGATGATTGTGACCAAGCTTGGTTAAATTTGGCCCAGTAGTTTCAGAGGAGAATTTTTTTGTAAAAGTTTACAGACGAGTTATGAGAAAAGCTCACTTGGCCCTTTGATAACTTGATACTTGCACTACACTAACGAAAGTAACAGTGCTGTTTAACTCATTTTATCATAAATTTTTTTTTAGACACCGGACCAAAGTTGATACGACGGGGACAAATAATTTCCTTGTAAATGAGATACATAACTGCATACCAAATATATTTAAAATATCATAAACAGTTCCTGTTAAACTTTGCCTAACCAGAAACTTGACATTCAAACTATGCAGAAATTTCAAAGTCTGAGTCAATAGGGCATTATTCTGAGCAGGACTACATTTGTAAGGATATGGGGTAAATAGTAAGTATGAAATTGATCTGGTGAATGCAGTTAAGGTGGATTGTTTGTATTCCTTAAACTTGGATTGTAAAATAGAACACAGTTTGTCTGGATCTTTAATACTATATACAAATTTTGAGAAAGGAATGTTCATCTATATGATGAAAATTATGAGTTTTGTGTTATAATCACGATTGATCTTAAAAAATGCCAATTGTTCTTTGTATTATCATTTTTTTTTTTCGAATTTGCAATATAAGGGGAGATAACTCATATAATACAGGGATGGAAATTAACAAGGGGCGACTAGCCCATGGCCCTTAAATTACAGCTGGACAACTAAATTTTTCCACATTTTTGATTGAACATTTAAGAGGCCATGTCAATAGGCAACGAGCTACGTACTGTACAAACCTTAAATGTGCATAAATTTAGATTCAGTTTAAAAGCCACAGAAAAAATAAGCTTAGCTAAGATAGACGAAAGATACAAAATAGATAATCAAACTCATAAGTCGAAAACAAACTGACTGGTTTTGCTCATTGTTGAAGGCTGTACGGTGACCTATATTTGTAAACTTCTATGTCATTTGGTCTCTTGTGGCGAGTTTTCTCATTGGCAATAATACCACACCTTCTTATTTTTATATGGACAATGCTTTGACAAAAAAAAATACCAAAAGACACACAACAGTATACAAAACACAACATAGATAAACTGTTTACACAGAGATATGTCTCGCCTTTTTGTACTTTTGATAATGCAAATGTTGAAATTAAAATAGCAATACTTTAACATGTAACTTATGCAAATATTCAAAGTCAATGAACCATGACTGAAGGTACAAGGCCAAATAATCTCCATGGAAATGAGATGTGCCAATGCTAATACAACTGCAAACCAAATACCATTGACTTTTCATAAGTCGTTCCCTTTAAACAAACCTAAACACAAACATTAACTTGTAATCTATGTAAAAGTTTCAAAGTCAGTGAACCATAATTAGGGGGTGGGGTTATATAATCTCCATGGAAACAAAACTTGCAAATGCCAATATATTTGCATACTGAATATCATTGACTTAACATTAGTGGTTCATCTTAAACTGACATAATCACAAACTAATACATGTAAACTAAGCAAAAAATTCAAAGTTAATAGACCATGACTGAGGGGTAAGGACCAAATATTCTCCATGGAAATGAGATGTGCTTATGCTTATACAACTGCATACCAATTATCATTGACCTACCACTAACAGTTCCCTTTAAACTGACCTAATCACAAACTAATACATGAAAACTAAGCAAAAGTTTCAAAGTCAATAGACCATGACTAAGGGGGCGGGGCCAAATAATCTCCATGGAAATGAGATATGCCAATCCTTATACAACTGCATACCAAATATCATTGACCTACCACTAGTGGTTCCCCATAAACTGACCTAATCACAAACTAATACATGTAAACTAAGCAAAGTTTCAAAGTCAATAGACCTTGACTGAGGGGGCGGGGCCAAATAATCTCCATGGTAATGAGATGTGCCAATGTTCTTCTTCTTCCATATACTGCCCACATTCAACTTTCTGAATATACTGGCAAATTTAATAAGTTAATAAAACTACATACCAAATACCGGGTATCATTGACCTACCACTAGTGGTTCACCATGAACTAGACCTAATCACAAACTAATACATTGTTGACGCCGCCGCAGCCAATGCCGGAAACAGCATACCTATGTCTCGCTTTTTGACTACGTCAAGGCGAGACAAAACTGAAGACTTAGCAACACAAATCCCACCAAAAACCAGGGATGATCTCAGGAGTTTCAGAAGGGTAACCAGATCCTGCTCTACATGCAAAACCTTTCACGTTACTCCTAGAAACAATATGTTAATAAGTTATACCATTGTAAACGATCTCATATTTTATCTTAAAATTCTATAAATACATCCAGATATATTATAACTGTTATGGTCTTCAGTTGTTTTATATGAAATACCTTGTATTCAGGGTACTCTACAGTGCAGGGTACTTTACAGTGCAGATCAAAGGAAAATATGTGGCAAAATTTTTAACAAACTTTTATAAACATACTCTTTCCAAATAATAAGCAGTATTCAAGACAAAAAAATAAAATAAAAATAAGAGTGAAAGGACCCAGGGCAAACAGTTAGGGATTTTCTGTTTTGAATTTTCCTCAGAGTTCTATATTTTTGTTATTTTACTTTTTTATAAGGGCGCACGGACCCAGGGCGAACAGGTCACTAATTTTAGGGCGAACGGAATTCGTGTGGTGGTGGTGCAATTGTGTATATAAGTGTATAAAGAAGAATTCTATATTAAATAGAAGTGCCATAAATTCAAAATTAAGGGATTCTTTTTACTAGTTTAACTGAAGTGGTTCATCTGATAAAGGTGGAATTTACAGAATATGTAACAGGTAACTGACACTAAGGCAATAATATATTAAAATGATCATTACTTGACAAGCAATTACCGCACGGTAGGTTGGTATGAGAGTCTCAGAGACATTCTGACACTGCAACTAAGACCAGATACACATTTTTATTTTATGCAGTCTCAGCACAGGAATCGGAAATTCTATCAATAAAATTCTGTAAATAATAAAGTCGACTATCAATAGAGCTTCTCTACTGTGGTCTCAGGTTTTAAAATTAGCGATCCTTTTTTCACTTGGTCTAAATCTTACCACGTAAATTCGTTTACTCTCTTATGAAATTGCAATTTAATGTAGGTTTTGTTTGTTTCAAAATAAACTGTTTTTCCTTATAAAATATTTCAATCTTGCAATCAGCATGATCAACCAAATCTTGCAATCAGCCATTCTTCGTGTTGACAGACGACGCGAGTACGAATAGCAATCTATCAGCAAAGTTCTAAATGCACATAAAATAGTCCGATGCGAGTTTTGAATACTTTTGAGAATGACAAGACATTTCATCGTTCCTTATAGAACAAAATATAAATCAATACACGTTTTTATTTCATTGATCTTGCTTGGGATGTTTCGACTTAAATGTTAAGGTAGCAATACACAGTTAGGAAAAAAACTTAAAATTGACACTCATGATTTTTAAACACCCTCTTTCCCTTCCTTTCTAACAAATGAGGCTTTATATTTGTTTTATGCATGTGTATATTTATAGAAAGAAAATCTTCCATAGATTTGATTTCTAATGGTTATAATGGTGAAATATAATCTCTTTTGGGTGTAACCATGGCAACAATATGCATTTCTTTGATACAAAATATTGCAAAAAAAGGGGGTGAACATGTCACAAAAGTCTCCAAAATTTGGTCCAAAGGAAAATTTCAATCAATTACAGTGATACCTTTCCTGAATCCATAGACATATATCTATCAAGAGGTCCAAAAAAAATCATAGGCATTTCTGCTCGTTTTTCCATAAAATTGAATTGAAAAGATCGAGCGCAAAATCTTTGTTGATAAACACTACAACAATTTATGGACCTATGGGCGGTACGGATAGGAAAATACGGACTGTCAAACAGAAAAATGGCCTATAAAACATGCTAAAAACAATCTAAATGTTCATATAAACCCACTAAGAAGGCTATATTATTCTTCAATTATCTAAAAATCAATTTTATTGTACAAAAACTTTCATTTTTAAAAAATTCACCATGGCCATAATGCGAAACTAAACTTCTAACTGTGTATTGCTACCTTAAGGATAAACATTTTTTTTTCCAATTCCATTTTAAATAGATTTCTGTGTTCTGCTAGCTTAAACAAGCAAATTGGCCTGCTAGTTTTGAAAATTGGTTCAGAAATAAATATTTTATGAAGGTTAGCAGTTGACACTGAAATGCAACAAAAAAGTGATTTGGTGAAACATGCCATGTCAAAGTGTAAATTCTCCTTTTTTAGTCAAATTTCTAAAACTATACCTTCTGTGCTTGTCTTTTCTTGTTTAAAAACTTAAATTAACCTTAACAGTAGACAAATTTTACAAGTTAAAGCTATTTTAAGGCTTTAGAATGTCAATTTTGTTGTGTATTAGCATACCAAAGCCTTGGTTAAAATTTAGCAAATACTGAATTAATTTATAACAGCGGGAATAAATTTAGACTTAATTCATGCTAAATTGTGACTTTATACTTGCTAAAATAATAAATTTGATTTAGTCGCATGAAAAAATATAAAGCGTTCCCTTCTGAGGTTTCTACATAATGTGCATTGTTTCTTTTCCAAGGGGTAGCCAATAAAGTATCAATTTATGACCGAACAAAGTCTTTGTGTCAAAATGTCTATATTGGTTGCTAAGGACAATAAACAACAAAACTAACATATATTGTCATACTAAAAGATGTTTCTCCCTCAGAATTGTATCTATAATCTAAAAATCAATAGATTTGTGGTATGATTTGTCTAAAAATAAGGAATTCTGTGCTTTGTCAAATGCCATAAGGTAGCAATACACAGTTAGGAAAAAAACTTAAAATTGACACTCATGATTTTTAAACACCCTCTTTCCCTTCCTTTCTAACAAATGAGGCTTTATATTTGTTTTATGCATGTGTATATTTATAGAAAGAAAATCTTCCATAGATTTGATTTCTAATGGTTATAATGGTGAAATATAATCTCTTTTGGGTGTAACCATGGCAACAATATGCATTTCTTTGATACAAAATATTGCAAAAAAAGGGGGTGAACATGTCACAAAAGTCTCCAAAATTTGGTCCAAAGGAAAATTTCAATCAATTACAGTGATACCTTTCCTGAATCCATAGACATATATCTATCAAGAGGTCCAAAAAAAATCATAGGCATTTCTGCTCGTTTTTCCATAAAATTGAATTGAAAAGATCGAGCGCAAAATCTTTGTTGATAAACACTACAACAATTTATGGACCTATGGGCGGTACGGATAGGAAAATACGGACTGTCAAACAGAAAAATGGCCTATAAAACATGCTAAAAACAATCTAAATGTTCATATAAACCCACTAAGAAGGCTATATTATTCTTCAATTATCTAAAAATCAATTTTATTGTACAAAAACTTTCATTTTTAAAAAATTCACCATGGCCATAATGCGAAACTAAACTTCTAACTGTGTATTGCTACCTAATGTAGTAATCTTCCTTCACCTTTCCGTACGAAAGGAGAGCTACGTAAAGACGCAATGAACTAGAAACAGATGAAGAAGGAATTTCATGTGTTATTTGGTAACGTAACATGCATACAACTTAAATTTTCTCCGTTAAAAGTCACTTGCTATTATTGCTTTTTCAACACTGTCTTTCAGGAAACTCGCATTAAAATAGCGAAATAACGAGGTATAGAAAAAAGGGGGAAGTATCTGTCAACAGATTCCGAGTACGTTCGCCCAGGAACATATATATTGAGATATACTGTTCCCAGGTTCGCCCTATAGTATTACTGTTCGCCCTGATAATGTGATATTTATTTTATTTTGCTATCATGTTGTGAACGTAAATTAATTAAATTAAATATGTGGAAGTTTGTTGAAAATTTCGCCGAATATTTATGTGGTTTTGCTGCTACCAGATAATTATTTTTCATTGATTTGTCACAATACACCTAGAGTGGGGCGCACATATTCGCCGGGGACACAATTTCGCCGTTTTATGATTTTCAGGTGTAGAAACTTCAAAGGATTGCTGAAATGGAAGAAACATGCCGGTAAATTATATTTCTATAATATCCTCGTGTATTGTATTTTCGACCTACTAACATATTTCTCCGAATTTCCCTTTTATAAATTATATGTTTGAACATAGACATGACTAATATTTTGAGAGTCACTAGTAAACTTGGGCATAAAATTATTGTATCTGAAATATATTTCGATCTTAAATTATTTTTTTATTTGAGTTCATTAGATCGATGGCACGTTTGTTGACAAAAACTAGCGTTTTGTGTTTTCGACCTCTCTAAGAAACTGGTCCAAAGTCGGAAATGACATGTCGTACAAATCCGGAATTGGTTAAAATTTGATGCCAATGTCTATATCAAATTATTTAAATTGTTAAGAGGCGATCAAACTTATGACTCAATGAATTAAATGGTTACATATACAACTTTAAGATAAAAAATATTATTTTGATATCTTCATTTGACTAGTTGTACACATTTCACTTAAGGCACTTTGGAAGCAACAGAGACATATATATATGTCTCTGGAAGCAAGTTTGATCTTGTATACAGTCATTTTTTTTTCAATACTTTAGTGAAGGCATTGTGGAGTGAGTATTGTCTGTAATTTCCACTGACAGACTGTTGTTTCTGTTAATTAAAATTAATCTATATTTTATTTTTTTAGTAAAAAGCTGTAAGGATCATGCAGATTTCCGTATTAAAAATAACTTTAAGTATTACAACTAACCACCTGAAGACGGTCGAAAACACAATACGAGACGATAAATATGATTATTTTTTAAACTAAGAAAAAATTTCGGCACTTACCGCAAAGGACCGAAAAACGAACAATGATTTTCGGCCAATTTCCTGAATGAAAAAAAAGATTTCAAAGAAGTATTTCTTAGTAATTCTTTGACTGATTGCCCTAAATTTTAGTTCTTTACACCTTTGAAATGTCTGCTATTCATCTATAATGAAATTGATTTGATAAATATTGTTTAAAGCTGCAGTTATTTGGTTTTAAATAGATGTGTAAATACGGCGAATATGTGTCCCCCTATGACAAAACATCAGGAAATTTCAAACAGCCTTTAATCTAACTTTTCAGATGATTTTTTTCAGAGAAACACGTTTTCAAGCTAAGAATATTTTGCTTTTGATGTTATCTTCATATAGAAATATCAGTATACTTCAAAAACTTAATGGTCTGAACATAAACTGCAGAAAACATGGAAAATTATGGCGAAAATGAGCACCCCACTCTAATCGCTATTTATTCCATTCCGGATAAGTTCTAAAATTACACAACTTTTTCATCCAGTTGAAGCTATCTTGGGCCCTGTTTAAACAATGCACCATGCATGATACGTTTTAATGAGATCTGTTTAAAACATCGTAAATACTTCAAACAAAATATTTTTTGACTATAATTTGAGTTTTGAAAAAGTGGATCATAATCTATCAAAATTTCGTATTGATCGCTTTCTAAATTTTTCCCTCCCTCAGCTCGTTACTGATGACCTTTGTTGTTTACCTGTTCAAGGCCTGTTGACCCAAACAGGAATTTGTCTAAATGACTGTTTTTCCGGATTGGACTAAATAGCGATAAGGTGTATTGTGTAAAGGGACACTTCCTATATATAAGGTGATAGGACGTGCCGCTGGAATAGGCCATATTCTCTAGCTTGAAAATATGTGAATACGTGGTGAAAATTATCAGAAATATATATTATGAGGTCAACAAATAAAAAAAAATAAATGAAGATGTGGTATGATTGCCAATGAGACAACAGTTAACAACTGTAGGTCACCGTACGGCCTTCACAAATAAGTAAAACCCATACAGCAAGTTCCCATTACTTGTTATAAATTTGTATGAAAAGCCCTGTAATTTTTTCACAGCCAAATGTTTTGCCGTAAGTAAATATTACATAAGGAATCTGAAGGTGTTATTCCACTTTTCCAACACACTACAAGAAATTCAACCAATATGGGAAAAGGTTACATTTTTACCTAATCAATATATGAAAAGGTATACATTTTCAAAATCTAAATTAATTATATGAAAAGGGTGGGGTAACAGAACCCCAGCTACACCCCTATCATATTAAGTATTGATGAACTCGCCCCATCCCCCCAAAAAAAATCAAATGGTCGTCCCCTAAATGAACATAATGTCACATCATTGGTTGAATTTCCATTATTTAGGAAATATATAACCAATCAAGAGGTCTTGGTGTACGCTTTTGAGAATATTACCAAAAATGCATTAGATTCTGAAACAGGGAATTGGGAGTATTACATTGTATGTTGTGATCCCAGCTGATATCAGAAACATATTACATGAATATTATTTTGGCAAGTGAGGTCTTTTTAAAAAAAGTTGAAAAATTTTACAAAACATAAAATAAAAAAAAATAAAATGCAATTTTGTATCAATATGTAGCTATATAGTGATGATTTATATTTTGATTGAATTGAAAGATGCAAAATTGGAATAAAAATGTTTTTATAAGTATTATGATATACCATACTCTTTAAAAGTCAATTTCAAGAAGGATTTGACAACTTGTAGATTTTTCTTACAAGTGAAATAAATACACGGGAAACTAAACCTACATGAGTTTATCTACATGTACCTTTTTATTGGTGTACACACCACAATTTTTTTATGAGATCCCTCAAACACATCGATACCACCAGATTTTTGACGATATATGTTTGAAGGTAAATCCAGAAAATCCCTTCTGACATTTTAAATTAATTGAGTGTTATTTTACATTTTGCATTAAATTTGCCTTCAATCAAGTACATGGCACAACCATTTAGGAAACTGTTGGAAAACAGCACAGCAAAAAAAATAAAATTATAAAGCCTTACAGTAGCAGATTAACAAGACTGCATTGTATTGAAGGGATTTTAGATGACTCAAATACTGCAATCTACCCCTGTCTATCAGTGTGTCCTGTTCGTCTGTCCCATGAAATTTTGGAAGTATAAATAGTCAGTGGCCTTTGGCTGTTTTTTGCTCTTTGGTCGTGTTGTTGTCTCTTTGACAACTTCCCCATGTCCATTCTCAATTCTCAATTCTATTTGTCTGTTTGTTCCAAAAACATCAAAAGAAAACTTGGAAACTTCACAGAAAGCTTGCATGCTTGTAAGGATTATTTGTCATCATATTCTGTTGACCATACTTATTAACAGTCAGTATAAATAAATAAAATATTGTTTAAATTAAACTTGGGCCAAAAATACTATTGTTTCCTGCCTCCATATCTACCCTTACACATGATGTTGTGGATATTTTGGTGAGACCGGGTTCTTTTCACCTGACCTAGACCTCCTTTCATGGATACATTTTGTAAGTGATCAAAGTTAAAATTACTTGATTTTTAGGTCCGTTTCTCAAATACCGTAAGCAAAAGTTCAACTATGAATAGTGTATGGAATGATTGTAAAGTGTACATGTTAGTCGGGCAGGTTTCATCTGACCTTAACCTCATTTCGATGGTTCATTGTTCAATGTTAAGTTTTTCTGTTTTGGTCAGTTTTTATGCCCCACTTAGGGGCATTATGTTTTTCGGTCTGTGCGTCTGTTTGTCCGTCCGTTTGTCCGTCTGTCCCGCTTCAGGTTAAAGTTTTTGGTCAACTCGAGGTAGTTTTTGATGAAGTTGAAGTCCAATCAACTTGAAACTTAGTACACATGTTCCCTATGATATGATCTTTCTAATTTTAATGCCAAATTAGAGTTTTTACCCCAATTTCACGGTCCACTGAACATATGAAATGATAGTGCGTGTGGGGCATCCGTGTATTATGGACACATTCTTGTTCAATAAGCAATAGGCCAATTTTATTTGGTATATGGGATGATTATAAGGTGTACATGTCTGTCTGGCAGGTATCATCTGTGGCTCTGCCTTTGACCTCATTTCCATTGTTCATTGGCCAGTATTAAGTTTCTGTAGTTTGGTCCTTTTCTCAGATTCTATAAGTAATAAGTTAACTATATTTGGTGTATGGAATGATTGTAAGATGTACATATCTTTCTGGCAGGGTTCATCTAACCTTCACCTCATTATCATGTTATGATTGCCAATGAAACAACTATCCACCAAAGTTCAAATGAAGAGGATGTAAGCAATTATCATGATTATAGGCAACCGTACGGCCTTCGTCAATGAGAAAAATCCAAACTGTATAGTCCGCGGTGAACGGTCCAGACATGAAAAATATGAAACAATTCAATTGAGCAAACTAACGGCCTAATTTGTAACAAAACAATCAAGTACTAAAATCAAATCTGACAGACTTGAACCAACGACAACCACTGAACTACATGTTCATGACTTAGGACAGGCACATAAAGAATGTGGCAGGGTCTGAACTTGACCTTATTGTCGTAAATAATTGATAATGTTAAGTTTATGTGATACTTGTAGTAAAAACTTTATCTTTAAGGCTTTCAATATTAAGTCAATCATGGTCAGTAGAGCAGACAAGACATGAACGTGTGCACTCAGACTCTCAAATAGTCTATGTAAAATATAAAAACATCATTTTACCTTCTCTTTTTTTACTGCCAGATAAAGCTTTTTTACTGCCAGATAAAGCAGGAATTAAGTATATTAATTGTCCATAGGAAACACTGTACCTGGAATGAAATTCACACTCTTCAAACAATTTTTCCTTGTAGATGTTGCAGAAAATACAAATGATGCCAAAGAAGAAAAGAGAAAAGGAACTTGGACTGTACCATTTTCTTTGCAGCTCCTAAGGTGAAGTATTGTGCAATAAAACATTTATATAAATGTTTATATAAAAATAAGAAGATGTGGTATGATTGTAAATGAAAAAACTCCCTCAACCAAAGACCAAAATTAACAACTATAGGTAACCGTACTGCCTTCAACAATGAGCTATATAAGGCCTTGAAATGACCAATGTGAAACAATTCTAATGAGAAACTTACAGCCTGATAAATCTACAAAACATTAAACGAAAAACTAATATGATATACAGCAACAAACCACTGAATTACAAGCTCCTGATTAGGGACAGGCACATGGAGTATGTAAAAACATTAAAAATGTTTGCTGGCACCAAACCCTCCTCCTAACTAGGACAGTGGTGTAACAGTACAACTTACAAACTATAAAAATCATTTGAAAAGGGCTGAATTCTTTAGACCAATACAAAGCACAGAAAAAAATCCTAACAAAAACACACAAAGTACAGATCAGAGAGTACTAACAGTTACCGAAAGCAAGTTCAATTGGTCAATATTTTATCCATGTCCTAACACAATCTGCTGAATTTCTCTTAATAGTTAACCTAGACCTACAAATGTATGGTTATAGCCATCACTTGATGTCATCTGTTGTTGGAAATTAAACAAATAATGACTTCTCTGAAACCAACAGATCAATTTCAACCAAATTTGTGCTGAATGATCCTTAGTGTCTTGTACAAGTTTGTGTTCTTTAATTTGAACAATGAGCACAGAAAAATGGCTAACATAATGACAGGAAACAAAGTTAAAATGCAAGTAATTGTCAAATATATTGAAAACCACAATTGATTAGGAAAAACTTGTATGTCATTTCCATGCAATAATTTGAGAACTGTTCAACCAATGTTTTTTTTTTAATTCTTGTATGTTCTGACTGATACCAAAGGTCAAGTTCTATAAAGAAGATTTTCACTTTTGTCGTTCTAGAGTTATTTCCTTTCCTTGCTTTTACAATGACACTAATAAATGTAATAAAACCTTGTTTGATGTCATTTTTACAGCCTACTGTTTTTAATAGCTCACCTTGACCAAAGGGTCAAGTGAGCTTTTCTCATCACTTGGCGTCCGTTGTTGTAACTTTTACAAAAATCTTCTCCTGTGAAACTACTAAACCAAATGTAACCAAACTTGGCCACAATCATCATTGAGGTATCTAGTTTAAAAAATGTGTCTGATGACCCCACCTGCCAACCAAGATGGCAGACATTGCTAAAAATAGAACATAGGGCCGTTAAATGCAAGTTTTGTCTATTATTTTGAAAACTGTTATGTAAAGAGAAAATCTGACTATGACGTCAATATTCAAGATGTTGAGCTCTAACATTTGTTCATTGACGTCAAAACTGTCAGGCGACTTCTTGTAGGAGTTATTGCCCTTAAATGACAAATTTTACCATTTATTTTCATTTTTGCCTTTTATCTTGAGAGCTATAATAGATGGAGAGAAACTTCTAAGTTGCAAAAATGATCAACAAGACCAGATCTACAAATAAATATGCATGATCGAAATTGTCAGGCAACTCCTAATTATTTAAATTAGCCACAGAGTTTTTTGTATGGTCTAGTTTTAATTGTACTTTTATTGTAGATCTAGGAGGTGAATTTCCTTCTGTTGAGGAGTCGGAAATTTAGACTGTCCTGAAGATATTAAATGAAGGTAAACATAACTTTAAAGTAATGTTTATATTGGTAATACCTCAAGTATGCATCAAGGATGTATATGGTTAGATGGTAATTACTGTATGTGAAACAATAAAATGTGTTCAAAGTGGGCAGTACATGTAACATACCATCAAAATTAGCATAGCCAAAAATGCAATCGCTTCTTAAGTTTAAGTTACATAGATCAAAGGCCCATGTGATCAGCATCATTTGTTGTTGATGGGTTTTATAGTATGTTGTCATAAACTTTAAAAAAAAATCTTAAATCATTTATACCGTTCCCAAGTTATGGTACTTGATTGTTAGAAAATAATTGTAATTTTTGTTTTCTATAAACAAATTCCTAAAGCAGAGATGCAGATAAATTTTTTTCCCTGTCAGACATAGGGGCCTGCAAGGTAGACAGTTTTGACAGACCTATCAACTGTTTGCCAGACCTACATTTTTTACCATTTTTTCTTCTTTTTTTTATCAGCTTTTTATACAGTTAAAACAAACAAGATAGGATGTCTTCATAGTGACTGCTGCTTCAGTGGATATCTTCATACTTGCCCAAGTTTTTAGGAGATTATAAACATTAATTTTTCTAACATGTATGATGTATATACTACATAATACATTACAACTAATTTAAATCATTCTTCAAAAACATATTTTGAAATTATTAAAGTAGCTATTTTGTTTGTTCATTCTGCTCAAATTCAAAGTTGGATTCATAACATTCTCAGTTGCAACGTAGGTTAACCAAGGACGACCCTCCTTCCATTTGGGGTTGAACTACAGCTTGGGTCGTTTTCCTTTTCATTAGCTACCAGCTTCACTTTTGTGTTTTTGCTTGCATTACTATTTTTATCAATTAAAACAAGATTAGATTGTTTTTTACCAGGTTTAGACCCCTCCTTAAATTTAATTGGCCATTCAGCCATGCTATAAGAAACATATTAAATATTTTTACCGGAGAATAAATTTAAAAAATTCAGATATGAACTGGTTCCCCAGATTAAGTGAAAGAGACGGGAAGTATTTGTGTAAAAAAGCATTGATAAATGCAAATAATTAATGTTTTCAAATCAAAAAATTATCAATATATAGTACAGATATGTTTAAGGATGTACTTAGGTGAAGTTTAGTAATTTGTGTCAGATGTTCGGACTCCTTCGTTTTTTTCCTACGATACAGGGTAAAATATTTTGCCCCATAACACCCTCTTTTTTTTTAAATAAGACTACAATAGCTCATAAAAGGTCATTTATCAAAATTAAACCAGATTATAGATTTCTTTTCTTTCGATTTGAGACCCAAATAATACCAATGGCAATGCTAATATAAGGTAAAAGTCCGAGTCAGCCTTTTCCCGCCAATTTTTAAATCTCAAATATGTCGAAAAGGAGCTCCATAACTTATCAATATTTTTAGCTTATTTTGTTCCTTAACTAATGCTATTTCGACTTCAGATATCAATTTTAAATTCTAGATTTTTTTAATTTCACCTCAGTACATCCTTAAATGCATCCCTTTAAAATTATTTGCCTGTTATTATAATATATTAATATTAAATCTAATAATTTTCAGATCCAATAATTTTCAATAAATCAAGGTTTTCTTAAATAAAAAACCAAGCCAAATGTTTTGAAAGTGGTGTTCAAAACTAAACAAACAATCAATCAATCCATACTGCAGCCATTTACCGATTTGATGACACATTTTTTACAATTTTCAGAAACTACAAGGCTAATTTGAACCAATTTTTGCATGTCTGAATTAATTCTTTTGCTCAATTAACCATGACTGATTTTCAAAATGATCATCATGTAAAAATAAAGAGATGTGATAAGATTGCCAATGATAACTATCTGTATGAACAATGTTAGTTCACTGGTTTGCTTTCAACAATAAGCACAAAGGAATACCATATATATTGTAGTAAGCTATTAATAAAGGCCCCCTCCTTATAAAATGTTAAACAATTAAAAAGTGAAAAACAGCGTCCTGATTTTTGCTCAAATAAACGTTTGCCTATGGAGATATCCTAAGTTAATCCCATATAGGAGTCAATAAAATCTATAGCTGATATAAAAAGTCCCTAAACTTTGTTTTAATTTGTATTGATGTTAATCATATAAAAGTTTGTACATTATTGAAGTTACTGTTAATTTTGTGTATTTCAGATTATTATTGAAAAAAAGAGCACCTTGAAGTACTAGAAGAATTTGAAAACAAACTAACTTGGTGAAATAGTCCTACTGGATATGACAGAACACCAAGAAAAATGGTGAAAAATTACACAACTTATCACAAGAAGATAAAAGCTTTTTGCAATTTTCGGTGGTTCTGAGATCAGTTACAGTCAAAGGAAAAAAAATACTGAACATGTATTAACGATTCATCGATCTTATGATGTATCTTGATTGATATCTTAAAACATATTGACTGTAAACTAGTTACAAATTCACCAATTATATCTGTTGTTCACAAAATTTGTTATTGTTGTTAGTTGGAAATATCTGTTGAATGTTTTGAAATTAAAATGTGTAAATTTAAATGATGTTCATTGAAGTCTTTAAATGATACAAAAGGAAGGATACATGGAATAATTGCCATTGAGACAACTACTTTTCCTGCATAGGAGGGCAGTGATGTAAACAACTACAGTTCACCTTAAGCCTTCAACAATGTGCAAAATCCATAAGTTAAAGACAGTTATAAAAGGTCCCAAGATAATGGTACTTATACTTATACATCCTTGGCATTCAAATTTTTGGTTTGAGTGTTTCTGATGAAGGTAAATTAAAAAAATGCACAGCAAAACTTAATTTATAAAATGTTTTTTTTTCAATTTCAAAAGAGAATACTAATGGCCAAATTTAAGCAAATACCAAAAAAGAAAATCGATTATGGCAGACAGCAACCAAACACAACCACTGGACTTTATGATCCTGTTTTGGAGTGCTCAAACTGCACCATAACCTGGGACTCATAAACATCTTATATAATACTGAAAGACAGAAAAGTGTAAAGTGTCTTTCTTTCAAATTATCTGCTCTTTTTTTATGTTTAAAATGTACATTGTAAAACGCATACAAGAAGTTTACTGCTATTGAGACAAAGGCAAAAATCATAGAGTTACAGAACATATTGATTACAGACATAATAACAATAAACAAAAACAACACTTACCACTACTAAATGATCAGGAACTTTCAGGAATTGATTCCAGCTACTATCCAGGTTATGTTAAACAAATTTCCACCTCCCAACTGTTCTGTTCAGTGAAGAGTTTTTACCATTGAAATGAAATGTGAATACATTCCAATCTTTTGGCAGCCATGAATATTCCCTTCACATGGCGGCATTTATACATTTTCACATAGGTACCCAGGTAGCTATATGCTGGTATTTGTACAGTAATGTTGTTTTTCTTAGACAATGAACAGAGAACCAGGTCATGGGTACCTTTATCCGGTGGTGATGATACACAGTGAAAATGAAACATTTTTTTCTTTCTTTTTATTAAATTTTGAAGAAAAAAAGAAGAAAAAATTTAGCATTTAAAATTTTTTTCTGAATTTTGAAAAAAAATATTTTTTTTGTAAATTTTTCATTTTTTTTTTTTTTTTTGAAATTTTGAAGAAAAAAAATTAATTATAAGCATTTTTTTTTTTTTTTTTTTTTGAAATTTTGAAAAATTTGATTTTTTTAGTAATTTTGCATTTAATTTTTTTTTTTTTTATTTACAAATTATTTTTTTTAGTCCAACTAGGAGGGTTAGCCATGCACGCATGGCTAAGGGTTAGTTGAACAATAATTATTATATTTTATAAAATTCAACTAAGGGGGTTAGCCATGCATGCATGGCTAAGGGTTAGTTGAACAATAATGATATATTTTATAAAGTCCAACTAAGGGGGTTAGCCATGCGTGCATGGCTAAGGGTTAGTTGAACAATAATGATATATTTTATAAAGTCCAACTAAGGGGGTTAGCCATGCACGCATGGCTAAGGGTTAGTTGAACAGTAATAATATATTTTATTAAGTCCAACTAAGGGTTAGCCATACTCAGGTTAGATCAAGGCATCAATTACAGACTTTACCATATATTTGCCTGACAATTTGAAGATAATCATATTTGTAAATAACTTCATAAAATTCATCCCTTTTTTTAATTTTATTTTATAACTAAGGCTTAGAACAACATACACCAAATCATTTCATATTCCATAATATATAATTATTCCAGATTCAATTAATTCCTTGTTTAAATGTGAAAGTCAGTTTTCCAAGTTAATTTACACATGCAGGTAATAATTGTACCTTATAGTAATGTTTATATATGTTCTCTATAACTATGTAACTGAAGTTTTATAAGAAATAAAGTATTCATATTTGATATTAACAGTGGTATTCCATATAATCCTTACATAATTTTTGTTCGTTTGATAATTTTACAATAGTTACGAAAAAATTAAACGTAGGATATACATTTATGAAATAACACAAAAAAAACTAAAATATCTTGAGGTCACCATGACTGTTATACATCTTTATCAGAGAAAACTCTGCTTAAACTTATGCCTAAATAAACCAGTAATATATCTGTACTGATTGTTGGTTTATTGCTATTTACACAGATGTTTTAATTCCCTTTAGCATGGGTTCCAAGCTTGGTGCTCAAATGTTTACTTTTATTATATCAGTGCATTGTCTGCCAGTATTAATTTCTGATATATGGCTTATACTACCGTAATGGGCCTTGAAAAGTCTGCACTGGTATATTGTCTGCACCCCCTTTTTGCCACCAGGAATTCAGGAAAAAACTTTTTTTCACTTGTTGAAAACGTCTATGAGAACTCTGGTAATTTCAAAGCGTGTGTGATTGTTTGCGTAGTGCCATTTTTCTATCATCAATTAGAAGTTGAAAATGCTTGTAAATGATTTTAGAACACTTTATGATTGTTGAAATAATCACAAATCACAAGAAAAACAATTGTAAAATTTGTATTTTTCATTAACCAGATATCGGAATAGAACATGTAAATCCCAAACAAATATGGTGAGAGTGTGCAAAAAAATTCCTACTTAATAGATATCACTAAAGAATAACAACTTTGAAACTAAAACAGTTCTGTTCTTAGGTGAAATACTGTCAGATATATACATCACATTAATGTTTGACAGACCTTTAACTAAAATTAAACACATGCAGCAGTATGAAACAACAAAACAGAACAAATAACCGATTACATTTTGTAGTTTATACATCGTTTTGTTTGGCTGGTTCCAGGCTATCTTCTTCACTTTTTTAGTAGCGTTATCAACAAGCGGATTCCAGTTTAAGTTATGCAATGCTATGAAATAAGAAATTTGTAAAGAAGCATTTGTTTTTGATAAGTATCAATTTTAAATAAAAATTGCATATTAATAGGGATAAAGTAAATTAATAGTTTTGAAAAGAAATTAAACAACGTTAGTAAGCGCGCTCACATACCCCACGTCCCCACATTGTCACTGGAGAAATAAAATAACTGTAAGAAAAAAAAATTGTATAAGAAAAAAAAATTGAATCATAATTTCCTGTCGATATGCACATCTACCTAGTATGTCCTAATTATCTACAAAGTTTCATGAAATTCTGTTGTGTGGATTCAGAGGAGTTGCGATGACAAACTGTTGCAGAGGTATATTGAAGCAAATAAGTTAAAAGGGGTGTAACTCCTAGAAACAAAATTGAATCGTAATTATCTGTCGATATGCACATCTATGTAGTATGTCCTTATTATCTGAAAAGGTTTCATGAAATTCTATTGTGTGGTTTGAGAGGAGTTGCGATGACAAAAGGTTGCAGTAGTATATTGGGCAAATAAGTTCAAAGGGGCGTAACTCCTGGGAAAAAAATTGAATCGTAATTTCCTGTCTATATGCACATCTACGTAGTATGTCCTTATTATCTACAAAGTTTCATGAAATTTTGTTGTGTGGTTTCAGAGGAGTTGAGATGACAAACTGTTGCAGTAGTACATTAAAGTAAATAAGTTCAAAGGGGCGCAACTCCTAGAAAAAAAAATAGATCGTAATTTCCTGTCGATATGCACAACTACATAGTATGTCCTTATTATCTAAAAAGGTTTCGTGAAATTCTGTTGTGTGGTTTGAGAGGAGTTGCGATGACAAGAAACAGGACTGACGGATGGACAGACGGACGGATGGACAGACAGACGGACGGACGGGTCAAAAACATTGTACCCTCGGCAACTCATTGCGTGGGGTATAATAAGGGTGCCCTCTACAATTTCAATCAAAGTGCTTGTAAGCACTGAATGGTAAAGATTGCTTTAATTTATCAGTGGGAAGTAAAATTGAATATTGCATTGTATAAAGCATTGGTTGTAGTTGATTCAATTACCACTCTAGACAGAGAAAGAAAGCTCCAATTTTCAAAGACGACTTTAAAAATGACATCATTTATATTTTTAGAACAGATATTAGATTCCTGCACCTTGCAAGAGTTATGTTCTTGACAAATGTAACATCATTTTGTGACTTGAAGCTCGGAACATATATTTCATTGATAAATTTCTGGAAATGTTCATGGATAGAATGTATAGAATGTTATGATCAATGCACTATATTTTATGTATCAAAAAGGTAGTGATCAGCTTTGGAAGATTGAGATATCAAGTCAGTAACATAGGGTTCTGATTGCATTTCATGCAATCTTTACCCAAAAACAAACATGGCAGGTGTAAACAAACATTGCGAAATCAAGTTTTTCTACTATATCTTGATTATAGTACTCTATAATCTGCACCCCTGTCTGCCAATCTTGATCGAAAAAAAGAATGCAGACGACTGAATTCAGTAATTTACAACAAGTTTGTTTAAAATTGGTTTTAAAATTCTTACAATAACTATCATCAGGTAAAAATTTCTACAGATTAATGTATAAATAAACTTTTTTGATTTACATCATAAATGAAACATACATTAATAACAATCTAACAAACTAATTTATCCTTTACATAATTTGTATAAGTGCAGTAACCTAAATCTGGATCAGTATGGACAGTTGGTTACATGAATTATTCAAAGCAGAGCGGAAAGTAGGCCGGCATCTAAAGTTCATTTATATTAGAAAAAATATGGTCCTTTAAAATACTCATTTCAAAGCTAACCCCTAGTGACGCAGAGGGGATTTTTAGAAGAACAGCAAGTTTATTTCTATTAAGAAATGTAGGTCCTATAAAATACTCATAACTACTATAAAGATTTATAGCACTAAATGCATTCTCAAATACACAAAATAAATAGCACACAAAAATGTTATTTATAGCATAAAAATATTTCAAAAACTATTGAATTTTGAAAAATTGATGTCAAGTAAATATTATCTCAATTCTTTTTACATACTAGCATCATGGAAAAAAAACATTGCCAGTTGTCAGATACAACTATAAGTATTAAATCTCTTACCATAAAATCCTTTCCTGATTTCTCAATTTCAAAGCTCATTGATCCACCAAACAGTTCTGCATGTTGTGTTGAATCTCCATTGTTTAGTACAATAATCAGGCAAAAACATAAAACTGTTACTCTACAAAAAAAAAAGCTTGCAATGATTCCTTGTTCATGTGAAAACATTTATCAAAATAAGCCGAGGAGTACACTTGACAAAAAGGTGTTCTGCCCTCATGATCATCTCTTCAAAGTTTAGATTCACCATCTTTAACTTTAAAAAAAATCTCTTAAAACAGTTAAGAACATCCATCAGATGTTCTCAAGATCTAATTTCTACAGCCATTCAGATTAACTTTTAAGACAGACAGCTAGATACCATAAACATACTACGTATACACAGGTCAGAGTCTGAGCTTGTTTTGCTATATGATATTAAAACTAAATTGACAAACTAGAGGCTCTCAAGAGCCTGTGTCGCTCACCTGTATTTACTGATGCTTTGGAAATCATGTTAAGTAAGGTTAAAATCATAATTAATAGTATTAAATATTAGATATTATAATGATATCTAAGATAATAACAAAAAACTGCAAAATTTTTGTAAAATAACTAACTCAGGGGCAGCAACCCAACAACGGGTCGTCCGATTTGTCTGAAAATTTCAGGGCAGATAAATCTAAATCTGATGAACATTTTTGTCACCTGTCAGATTTGCTCTAAATGCTTTAGTTTCAGAGATATAAACCAAAAACTGCATTTTACCCTTATGTTCTATTTTTAACTAAGTTGGCCATGATGGTTGGAAGGTGGGGTCATCGGACAAATTTTTTAAACTAGATACCCTAATAATGATTATGGCCAAGTATGGTTAAATTTGTATCAGTAGTTTCAGAGAAGAAGATTTTTGTAAAAGATTACAAAAATTTATGAAAAATTGTTAAAAATTGACTATTAAGGGCAATAACTCCTAAAGGGGTCGACTGACAATTTTGGTCATGACAACTTATTTGTAGATCTTACTTTGCTGAACATTATTGCTGTTTACAGTTTATCTCTATCTATAATAATATTCAAGATAATAACCAAAAACTGCAAAATTTCCTTAAAATTACCAATTCAGGGGCAGCAACCCAACAACAGGTTGTCAGATTTGTCTGAAAATTTCAGGGCAGATAGATCTTGACCTGATAATCAGTTTTACCCTATGTCAGATTTACTCTAAATGCTTTGGTTTCAGAGATATAAGCCAAAATCTGCATGTTACCCCTATGTTCTATTTTTATCCATGGCGGCCATCTTGGTTGGTTGGTGGGGTCATCGGACACATTTTTTAAACTAGATACCCTAATGATGATTGTGGCCAAGTTTGGTTAAATTTGGCCCAGTGGTTTCAGAGGAGAAGATTTTTGTAAAAAGCTAACGACGACGACGACGACGACGGACGACGGACGCCAAGTGATGAGAAAAGCTCACTCGACCCTTCGGGTCAGGTGAGCTAAAAAAGGTCATTCATTCAAAATCATAAAATGCAAAAAATACATTCTGCAAATAAAACATTTGACATAAAAGTTCATATTTAATATTTATAGAATAACTAATCGAAGAATTCAAATAGAGAAAAATATTCAACGAGTGACCGAACAACACATTAATTCACGAATGCGCGTAGCGCACGAGTTAATTATCAGTGTTGTTCGGTCACGAGTTGAATATTTTTCGATATTTGAATTCTTTGATTAGTTATTCTTTTTATTACATTGGCAAATGGCTTTTTTTAATGAAATTAATGTAGAAAATGTAAGGAACTATATCTTTTTTCTACGCTTTCACAATTTGTTTTGATCCGACGTTATCGACGTCTTGACAACGCCTATTGTTGTATGACTTCAGAGAGTGAAATAACCACGTTTATTTCACATGTGAAATTATCGGTTTTTATTTGACTGGGAAATCAATGTAATTCATTGCTACCAATGTAATAAGAAATTATAATACATAATTGATACGAAATTACATCAACTAAAATCATATCAATTGAATAAATGAGAAAGAATATCAAAGATGGGAAGAAAAATCTGCCCCACTAATAAACATATATACATAATTATAAAGATAACATTAAGGGAGGTATGTGGGTGGGAATTTTCCACAAATTGTTTGATAAGAATTAAAAGTTAACACAACAAAGGCTGATGAAAAAAGGAAGTGACCACAACGCACTTACACGTGAACTCTTGCTGAACCCGCAAGATCATTGACCAATAAAAAAGATGTAATCCAATCATGCACTGGTCATAAGTGAAATTTCTCTGCACGTGAAAACATGTTATCTAATTTCAACAATGTATCGTTTAATTAAGTAGGACAACTCTGACCTATTGACCAGACTAGAGACATCATAAATTTACAGTATAAATAGCTCACTCTTTATTTAAGTCTAAGTAATAAACAATTAATACAGAATTATCTTCTCTGCTGTCTTAAATGATTTTACTCAGCTTAATTTTCAATTAGCAAATAAAATTGGTTATCTGGATCTAATTTCGGATATATTTCTGAAATAAACCTATCTTTCATTAAACACTATTGATAGCATTGCACACATTTATATTATTATCTGCAATAAAACATGAGTTGTAAGTTTATGTTAAAGTGCAACAATAAAACAAGATGCTCCAAGGAGCAACATGCTAGCCTCGAGAGCAATAGGTCATAGGTTCAATCCCCAACCGCCTCAAACAAAGACTTTATAATTTCATTTCCTGCTTCTCTGCTAAGCACAAAGCATTGAGGAGCAAGATCAAAGACTGATAGCTCAGAATCAGACTTATGAGTCCAGGTAGGGCGACATGGTTTCCTGTGAAAGAGCAGGTTTCAAAAGTCTCAGCTGGTCAGTCTAGTACAAATCAGGTTTAATTGACATTTTCTCATCCTGAATCATGAATATGCATATAATTTGCCACTGGCCAGTAAACTTTCCAGAGCCATCCATAATGATGATCATTATATATATATCTAAGAAGTTTTACAAGGTTACATACTTCTTCGTATGGTAGATTCTCTGACACAGTAGAATATGTGATAAAAAGGATGATAGAGATGATATGTTGTCTAGCATTTCAAAATTTACTGTTGAGGATGAGGCTCATTTTCTTTTTGATAGCAAAAAATTTAAGGGTGATAGAAATGATATGTTGTCTTGTATTGCAATAATTTATACTTATTTTAATCATTTGGACAGTCATAACATATCTTTGGCTATTTAGGGTAGAAAATGGTATTAACTTCAGAATGACAGATAGCATGTAATTTTTAACATCTTCCTTCAGATTATTATATATTTAATAAATTTTGGCTGTATATTTTTACTGATTTGAATATCACATACATGTATTAGTACAAGTTTACCACACAAAAAATTGGAATATATAAATAATAATAAATATGTTCTTTTTCTTTTTACAAATGAAAATGTTCTTATATGGTAAAGGCATCTCCCCTTGTGTCAACCGTATTTGAATCAAGTTACCTACATACTCTGCTACCTTTTATGTTTTTGATTGTTGAGGAAGAGACATTTGCACATAAAATTTAGCATGTGAGTTAGTCTTTAAGGTATCACTCCCTGGTGTCAGCTGCATTTGAGATACCATACTGCTATCTAATACTTGCTGTTGACACTGGAAGGTTTGTAAACATGCTGAACCTTCTAGGCTAGGCAATTTTATATATATGTTACAGGCATTTTGTAAAATGCCTGAAAACTTTAGGCATTTTAGAGTAAGATTCAGGCATTTTATATATCAACTAATTTATTCAGGCTTTTTACAAAATGCCTTGAAAAATTGAAAGGAATTTCAAAATTCCTGAAATTATTTTATAGAATGAAATGTTCATAAAAACTGAGCAATTGAAAGTATGGAACAACAGTAAGTTTCATCTATGATAATTACTGAAATTTAACACTTGCATTTTAAGAGTTTTAATAATCTAAAATAAATTTGCACTGAATTATTTAAAATTCACACAAGCACGCGTCAGTTATTTGTTATTTCTAAAATGTTTGGATGAGAGGTTCTGTTACACATGTGTCCCGATTTTTTTGCAAATACATCGTTTGGCTTTAAATCCGGTCAGTACTACAATCACAGTTGGTGAAAACCGTCCATGACACATTCAACTCTGATAATACTTTTTATGATAATACACTTGAAGTGCGAAACGACATGGGGTTTTGCAAAAAGCATACACAAGAATATCTTCTTTTTCATGTGTTCCCAAAAGATTAATAAAAGACATTAGATCGATTAGGTTGCCTTTCATCTTTTGGTTTATTAGAGCATTCAACAGGCTGATGCAGATCTATGTCAGCGGGTGATGCATGTATAGCAGGAAAATCTTACCATGTCCATGCACCCGGTCTCGCTTCATATGGAGTTCATGCAATCCCTCAAGTTTTGCTTCTAGGTTACCTTGATTTGTCTCTTTTTGATTGATTTTCAAGACTTTAACAACGGTAAAGTACTCTCACCTTAATTCATCAGATTGTAAAGATCCTAGAATTCCTATGCGGCACTGAAGATGAAGATACTCATATCTTTGCATCGCTATCAAACATAGCCTTGTATGGTGAACCCCATGCTAAAAAGAGGAATCCATTTGACTGTGCAGGATGTATAATTTCGCATTCTTTCTGAATGGGGACATTAAATCTGATGTCTCATGTAAGGAGAGTGCCACGCCCTCTGTATGTTAAGAACTATTTTACTGTTCTGATGGTGGCCTTTTGGAAGGCAATATTTCTGTCCCTATCCAACATACCTTCATTTCAAGTGGCAGTCAAAATTCCTGTCTTTTAAAAAATATGAGTCATTCCATTGCAAAACTTATTTGATTTATCATCAATTTGTTCTCTTTCCAATTATTCATGAAATATTTGCTACTGAATGCAAACACACAACAACCAGTCATGCAATCAAAACCCATCCATTCTTTTCTCTGCTTCATATTACACACTTCTGTTTTGATTCTAAATTTTCTAAAGATTCATTAGTAAATTTTGTTTTATTGCAAGAACAATTTGTCCTTCTGCCATCTTGATAAGAAGATCATAAGATTAGTATATGAAATACAGAGTGAGTACATATTTAACATGTTTAACACAGTTTCAATTAAAAGAACTAATTAACAGACATACAAACTTTCAGCTGGCATTTGAATAATAAACTTTGTTTTACTGAACCATTAGTTATTTTATATAGCAAGATATTGTGTTCTAAGTCATATGTATCTTAATGATTTCCATTTTCTACAAATTACCTGAAACTAAACAGCCAATTTGTTGAATTTTGTTTGAAAATTTCAATCATTTTACAAAATGACTAGGTATTTTCAGTCATTTTATATAATGTCTGTTGAGGTTAAGCATTTTATAAATTGCCTGAAAATTCAGTCATTTTACAAAATGCCTAAATTTAGAAAATGCCTGTAACATATATATATATCTTTTTACCTAATTATATATATCAAATAAAATGCTTCGCTGAACACAGCCTGATACGACTGCAGAGGTTGAACCCTGAACAGTTGGGGCAAGTTTGGACACAATATTCAAGCTTGATACTGTCTGAATTTGAATTGGGATATTTAATAATAATTTACCTAGAATGGTCTGATATCTAAAATCTAACAACATGGTTAGATTCAGCATATAAAAAAAGTTTAATTTTGGACCCTTCAAACCTTAATATGGACTAATTTGAAAACAGGGCCCAAAATAAAAAATCTAAATGCACAATAAGATTCAGGATATCATACAGCTGCAATAATTCAGTTTTTGATAAAATCAAACAAAGTTTAATTTTGGACCCTTTTGAACTCAATGTAGAACAATTTAAAAATGGGGCCCAATATCCAAAATAGTAATAAAAGGTTAGAACCCCCAAAAATTAAAGACTTTAAATTAATCCCATTGAAATTGGTTAAAAGATTTGTATTTATTTTCAATTGAAGATTTCTTGCTATTACACAATACTGTGCTATTGCCCAATACTGTGCTATTGCGCAATACAGTGCAATTGAAGATTTCTTGCTATTGCGCAATATCACAGTGCAATACTGTGCTACTGCCCAATACTGTGCTGTTGCGCAATACTGTGCTATTGCTCAATACTGTGCTATTGCGCAATACTGTGCAATTAAAGATTTCTTACTATTGCGCAATATTGTGCTATTGAAGATTTCTTGATATTGCGCAATACTGTGCTATTGCGCAATATTGTGCAATTGAAGATTTTTTGCTATTGCGCAATACTGTGCTGTTGCGCAATACTGTGCTGTTGCGCAATACTGTGCAATTGAAGATTTCTTCTTGAAGCTTTTCAAAAACCTTGAAATTTCAAAAATTTTGAAGAAAAAAAATCCCCCCAAACTTTTTGAACCCTCCCTTGGAGTCATTACCCCCAAACTCAATCCCAGCCTTCCCTTTATGGTATTGAACCTTGTAGTACAATTTTAGAGAGATCCATACACTTACACATAAGTTATTGTCCCGAAACTACAAAAATGCTTGTTTTTGGCCCCTTAATCCTAAACTGTTGGTACCGTAACCCCCAAAATCAATCCCAACTTTCCTTTTGGGGTATTGAACCTTCTATTAAAATTTCATAGAGATCCATTCACTTAAACTAAAGTTAAAGTTGTCCAGATACCAAATGTGTGTTCAGACGACGCTGACGCCGACAATGACATGATTATGATGATAGCATTCTACGAACGCAAAAAAATGTTTGCAGTCGTATAAAAATTACAATAAATGATTATAAACCTTATATCAGCCACAGTTGCATTAATGTGAGTAAAATGTCTTGAGTTGTTCAAATGTTTACTTTACTTTCACTGGATTTTATTGAATGAAGGAAAAAAGTCACAGAAAAAAGTCATGAATAAAAAGTCACAGGAAAAAAAGTCCAAAGAAACAGAGTCGAAAAAAGAAAAAGTAAATTTGGTTTATATATTAAGTTTTTGATTATATACACTTTATAATAGATTTTTATTAAGATGTAAGCAGAAACTTATATATGTTATATATCATTCTAATGTATAGAAAAAAGTCACAGGAAAATTATTTGAAATTATATGCAGTTATATCAAATGGATAGTGTTTCAGAATATTTCAACATCTTTTAATGTTAGAAAACAGGATTATTGTACATGTAGTTCAATGTTTGTGTTTATTGCAATTTAATAAATTTTCCAAGATTATTAACATTTTGCCCATGGAAATGTCAAGTATTTAAAACAATTCAAAAGACGGTTATTAACTAATTAACTGGCTTCAGTTTACTATTTACATTTCCTGTAAATTGTCTACTGTCTGGTCAGATTATGTAAATCCTTAAAAATATATATTTTTTTTCTTAATATGCTGGTTTTTGGTGGGGTTCTTGTTGCTTAGTCTTTCTTTTTGTATGTTTTGTTTTGTGTACTGTTGTTTGTCTTTTTGTATGTTTTGTTTTATGTACTGTTGTTTGTCTTTTTGTATGTTTTGTTTTGTGTACTGTTGTTTGTCTTTTTGTATGTTTTGTTTTGTGTACTGTTGTTTGTCTTTTTGTATGTTTTGTTTTGTGTACTGTTGTTTGTCTTTTTGTATGTTTTGTTTTGTGTACTGTTGTTTTGTCTTTTGGTCTTAATCTTCTTTTTTTTAAATTAGCAAAAATATTGAAAAGTGCATTTGTATAGGTCTATAGTAGCAACTTTTGGTTAGTGACTTTTCCAGAAAATAAACAAGTTGCTAGATTGATCCTTCTAAAAAAAGTATCATCCAAGGGATCAAACTCATACACAATCAGGTATTTAGAAAAATTGCTAACCAAAAGTTGTTGCATTTCATGTAATCATTTGCACTTCGTAATATTTTTCCTGGAATCATTTTGCACGGTAAATTTATATCCCATTTGGATAACAAGCGCCTGTTAAAGGGGCAAGAGCTGTCAAATTCATGTTCACCAATTTGACTCAAATTCTCATATTTGATTTATAACAATGTAAAACATTTATCCAAACTATTGAAAGTCTAAAATAAACAGTTAACAGGACATGGGAATGATAACACTTAGCTTCGTTTCGTGTGTATTTTAGTCTAGACGCCATCTAATTAAATATCGAGTTGACCTCCAAAGTCATCCGATGACCATATATAAGCGATGTAAACATAAATAAATATATAAGTAGAATAAGCGAACTTGTGCTATTGGATTTTTCTAGGTCTGTTTAATTTCATATTATAGATTAAAAATATATGTTTATCATCATTTTTACCTGTATAAGAATGATTTTTTGTGGATCGGATCAGTCAATCAACAGATTTACCTTTGTTTCACATTCAATGTTGACATTCTTTTCCTTTAAATAAATTTACACATACAATTCACGTGTTATTCATCTCTAGCTAAGGGGTTAAATTGAAGTTCACATGAATACGGATTCAATGAGGTCGAATTATTCACTTGCAAGTGAATAATTCATCATCAATGTTTCTTAGCTTATTTTGACAAAATTGAAGTATACTGGCGGCTAAAAGTGAATAATTATTTCACTATTTCACTTTCATTAATGATTGAACAAAAACAAATCATATGTTAGATTTTTTATATATCTCGTAGCTAGTGCCCCTTTAATCCCTTTTGAAATTCTGAATCCAGAGCAATTTTCTTCAGTATTTGACCAGTAAATCGCTTCGTAGTCAGTATACCAGAGGGACTAGTTTTCGGGACAAAGTGTAGTTGTCCCTGTAAGTGGTGATTTTACCATAAACTATGGGTGAGGCAACCGATTATATGCCAAAATAGAATGCCTTTACCCTGGGACTATTACTATTAAACGGGATTAGAATCTTGTAGGTTTTCCCTTATAACATGACCAACATAACAATGAGCAAAACCCATACATCTTATAGTTGGGAATAGTATAATGTCAAAATAAAGTTTTCGTGCTGTCAATATATTATGTCCCATCTTTACCTGACTATAACTGGGTCCATGATAATATGATCAAATTACTGTAATAACGCGGGAAAAGTCAAGGGACATAATTTCTTACAGATATGTCTGAAATTTGAAACGCAAGTATCACGGTCCTAATTACAGAACAGTATTGGTAAGAGTTCCTAATGCCATCTAATCAATAAAAATGATGAAACCATACAGTCTATTCTTTCAATATTTGACCCATATGTGTACCTGTATAGTAAACATCTGAAAAGCTATTTGAACTCTTCATACTGAGGTAGAATATTGGAGTATTACTATGTCCTAGTGCAAAGGCAGATGATATATAGAGTATAAAAACAGGGAGCAGTTTTAAAAGTATCTTGAGCAAATACTTGAAAATTGGAGAAGGATAAAAAGTCATATAATAAAAAAGTTGTTGACTTTTGATTTCATTTGATCAGAGACATATAATACTTGTATTATATGTCTCTGATTTGATACAATGATTTATCAACTCCAGAGATTTGACATTCACCCTCGGCCCGTTGGCCTCGGTACATTTCATACCTCTGGAGTTGATAAATCATAATGCATCAACCTCATCAAAAGTCAATAATTGTATATCAACGTTATTTTAACAAATATTTTACCGTCATTCGTCATGTGGGGTACCCCATTCCTACCCTCATATAACTGCCAAAAAATTTATAGAGTTCTTTAAACTGTACAAAAATATGTAGTTTGTACTGGGCTATTTCCAAGCATGTATTAACAATTACAGATCGTCGTGCTTCAAGACTACTCAGTGGCGGATCCAGAGGGGGGCGTAGAGGGCGTACGCCCCCCCCCCCCCCCTTTTGCTTGCCCTTTTTTTTTCTTTTTTTTTGTAAAATGATTAATCAGACTAGACTTCGTGAACTTTGCCATTTCCCGCGTTTTTAATTTTTATGCGACAATTCTTTACTTATAAAGATATGTTTCGCTCGTATTTACTGTAATATATTATTGATTATGTCAAAATCATGTGATTCGCTACGGTGGAGTTGACCAGTGCGTCGAAAAAACGTCACTCAGTCATTTTGAAATTCAAATTACAGTAACACATTGCTTAGGCTGAGATTGACAAGCATGACACCTTCAAAGCGACAAAGGATTGAGCAAGAACGTATTTATTGACTTCTATTTCACAATTCCACCAAACAGAAAGTAATACTCTTTTACATTCTCGTGAAAAAAAAAGTTCCACAGCAATATTATTTACCTACGAAAACATGTTTAACCCCACACGCCCCAGCCTATTAATAACATAGCTGAATAATGATCCCCAGTCAATAAGCTCTAGATAGATTTAAAGTCTAAGGTACGGACCATTTGATTTGAGGGGGCAGTCTAAGATATTTGAGAGAAAAAATTCTGACCCTGATTTTTGCCTTAAACAAAAATTCTGACGGTATCTGGATTGAAAACAATAATCTTGTCCACTATTTTGCTATTAGAAACAAAAGTTTCCAACAGAATTATTTAGCATTAAATAAACATCATGAATAGAAAAACGGGCGTATTTTTTTTGAGGCCGTGGGTTTGCATGTCTGACCGGAAAGTCTGTTTCGTCGAACTGATAAAATTGATACTTTTTACAAGGCCCGACTGCAACCTGCCTGCTGGTTGTGGCCTTTATGTCTCCATTTGTCGACCGTCATTCATAAATTCGTTGTCATTTCAGACTCATTCGTAGCCTTTGGTTGATTTGGAACCCCTCACTTCCCTTGTTGGGTGAAACATCTCAACCAAACATTTGGATAAAAATCGTGTCGGTCGTATTGTAAATTTCATTGAATAGCCCGGCGTATAGCTTGTTTACAACAAGAAATCCGTGAGGTTATGCTAACTAAACATACAACAAACGAGAATTTTCCATGTCAATTTTTTACTGACAAGTTCTACATCAAATATATTAGTACATAGCTTTGGATCCATCCAATCATTTTATAATAGACAATTAATGGGGAGAATACGGCATCAAAAATGTCCAACCCTTACACTTTAACTATAAAATATACATGCCCCACGTCAGGAACCGTTAAAAAAGTGCATTTTACACTTATTTTATGTTTTTTAGCCCAAAAAAAATCCAAAAAAAATTTCGCCTCGCTCCGCTCGACGAGATTTACATACTTCGCCCCCCCCCCCCCTTGTCAAAATCCTGGATCCGCCCCTGCTTCTGGCTAGTCACAGGGGTTTTCGTGATTTAAACTTGAAAAAAAACACTATTAATGGATTTGAAAAAAAAACTTAGAGACAGAATTTTAAATGAACAATATGCAAATAGTTTTCAAAAACGCTTTTAAAAAAACAAAATGGGGAAAATGTGATCATAAAATTCGTTTATAAATTTTTCCCTTTTGGAAAGAACTCGAGTTTGTACTAAAAAGTAAGGGTCAATCAAAATGTTCCATTCCGAAAAAAATAACTGTCATAAAATCATAAAAAGTTGAGTTATCTATGCGTTACTGTATCTAAATTTGAGTCTTTTGTAGACGAAACGCGGGCCTGGCGTACAAAATTTAAATCCTGGTATTAGTTTTTTTTTTTTGCCAATTTCTATAAAAATCTGCACCTTCTTCTTCTTTTTTATTCTTCCCTCTACTATCTGGGGTACCACTACTTTTGTAGTGTAATTCGGTTAAGCAACTATTACTGTAAGCAACTGTGTGCATGTGCAGGAAACGTTTTACATTGAGAAATTTCGGTGCACAAACCAGTATAATTACGCCTATAACTCAATTGTTCAAGATACTGGTATAAAGGATATCAACACTGCCTGTTGTACACACCACCAAGTTAAAATCACAAAGGCAGATTGTCACATCCAATTATAAGCTAGGGATTCTATCCCAGCAGGGTGCTCAATTCAAAACATGAAGCACAAGTAGCACAAAACTATATAATTCACTATTTTATGTGCAGGGATCTATTCCATTACCATACTATATACATTTGGACCGTCCATTTAAGGATGTACACCTCTGAGGAGCCAAACATTTCTAGAATTAAACTTTTTTTTTTAACCTGATTTTTGAGTTTATATGAATGTAAGAAAGTAATTGATGAAGAAAAAATCATATGGTGGTGCACTTCTTTTTTTGTTACGGCCATTTGAAAGTACACCATTTATAATGATTTTCACATTTTTCATCAATTTTTACCCATTTTTGGGCTATTATCATGATAAAAAATCACAGTTTCACAATTAAACTTTTTTTCATACTTTCAATAAAGATGAAGGGGACCAATCTGAATAAATTAAACTTATAAAAAAAACTATAGGTTGGTGTAACTTTTAGAAAGTTTTATAAAATTTGTTGTTGCTTTTTCGTGTCAAATTGACCATGCTGTCAGTTTTGTGATTTGGGATTTATCTCTGTTTTTTTTAGAACAAAAAGCATATTATTTCAACTTCTTTGTTATAAATGAATGAACAAATACATATCTAAGAATTTTGAACAGAAAAACATTGATATGTGATGTACATATTTTTTATATTAAAAATCATTTCTTTGTACCCCTCATACATTTTCTCAACATTTTGGCTGATGACACTGGCCGGATCGGTTATAAAATTTAAAAAATTTATTACTTAAAAACTAATTGTAAGTACACAATTTTTTCACAGAATTTAGTTTGATTATAATATTTTTAAAATTCATTGATTGTTTCCACTTGTATCACATGTTTTGGAAATCAAATGAATGTCCGAACGAGATTTCAACGAGACTGAAACATCAGAAGAATACATCCGTAAGGCACAAATGTTATAACGTTAATAAAGCACTAATCTATGTACAACACTGTAAAAGTCTATGCACTGTGGCTTTACTAAAATCTAAAAGCATCTCACGTGCCACCAAGATATCAATGTTACTGTCACAATCTGTTACGCAGAATATATAGGTTCTTACTTTCTATTGTTTATTCTAAGCAACAAAAAAACACATCTTTATAAGAACTTTTCATAAGACTTAAGTCGCCTTACACTGCACCAGTAGACTCGCTTATAAATCCTACTTCAATAAAGAGATACAATAAATTGAATTAGGGACAAAAATTTGATTAACGTTCGAAGACTTTGTGCACAGCTCATAGCAAGAGTTACATCATTTATTTATACTTAAGTTTGATCAGATATATAAAAAATTTAACTTATACCTTCTTTAAATCATTGCAATGAGTTATTTAAGTGATCTACTAATCTCATTCAATTATACAACTTAACCATTTACATAACCCTTAAGCTTCACCCCTACGAACTCAACTATAAGTACTGCAATAATAGGGAAACAAAGCCTATCCTTAACAACTGACTGTCAATTAAAGTCTTAATTGTTTATTTAAGTATTAACTAAATGAATTTGCTTTTAATATTATGTTATATCAAATAGCTTTAAATGACATTGCCACCCTAACTGCTAGCCAAATCCAGTATGAAACATCTTTTATGGTGTAAGGCATATACCATTCCTCTTGAAATGGCCTCTATTTTCTCCATCAGTAAGATAGTCTGTATAAATATTGGAATTTGTGGACTTGACACATCTAAAATCGCTTTCAATAGCATTGACTTGTTTGAGAAGACTAAATTTTCTATTGCATGATCAATTTCATATAGCAGAGTTCTCAGATTTGTAATAAACGGACTCCTCACAGTATCTGTACTGCTACACTGTAGCAGGAAATGTTCAGTATCTTCAATGTCAGCCATACACAACGGACATATCGGACTTACTTCATACTTATTAAATCTACTACGAGTTGATTGCAGTGTATACACTCCTGCCAGTAACATAGCTTTAACATTAGCTTTCATAATAGAAATAGAAGCCCTGTATTGGCCCATATATTATAAACAGTGCCACAATTCATTGACATTGGATGTAAAAAACGAACAGTAGATTTCCTTCTGCCATAATCATTATCTTCTGTCTCCAAACGGTATCTATTCTTTTTTTCACATAATTTTCCCAACCTTCTTTATTCGGTATAGAATTTAAAATGTCAAATATGGAATCAAAGTCATACAATGAAAGTATATCATTCACATATATAAACCAGCTTTGAGAGGTGTTATCCTTCAGTACAAGTTGTCTAATACAAATCTCCTTCTCTATATCATTATTTCTCACAATGTTACCAAAGTTAACTAAAATTTGACTATGTAAGAACGCTTCAATTGGCATCTGACCAGACAGTATATAAATTGCTGCATCAGCTGTTCGTTCTATAATTTGTGATCATTTGTAATCTAAGATGGCTGAAGACGCCAATACTTCCACATGTAACATAAAGATATCGAATTTATACTGCATTACCGCCAACTTGTTCATCAGTTTAATAGCCGAAAGTAAGAACTTATCGGAGAAGTGGTTAGTTCTGGTATATTTCAGGAATATTCTGAGATTAACGAGTGAAATGGTTATGTTGAGTTTTTATGTTTGTAAAAATTCTTTAACACTTTACTTATTTTGAGTTTAGGGAAAAAAGAAAAGAATGACAGCATATATAAACTACTCTTATTGTAATATCGTATGGACAAGAACAAGAACACATTGAATAAGTGCCACATATTCACCTCCCTTATATAAAACTCCACTTGAAATCAGTAGCATAAAAGTTTACTAATCATAAGATGATTAAAAATCTATCAAACAATATTTCTTAAAATATCACAGTCTGTCTAAGGAATATGTTAAAGAACTAATTCATGACAAATGGAAGAATTGTAGCACTGAATTCGACACTTTTCAGTAACAATGGCTTGCCTTTAAAGGAGAAAGCACAGTGACAACATTATTTTAATGCACTATCAAATAGATCCTCTGAGCTCCTGTACGCAAGTCCGAACCCAAATCATGTAGAACACTTCGTATTAATATGATGCAATTTAGTTGAATTTAGGAATGAGGATACTGCAAACATACTAATTCGCAAGCATTTTTTTACACGGCATTTGTGAATTAAAAATAAACCTAATAGAACAAGATGTGACCATAGGACATCATGCACCGCTAAAACTATCTTATGTCACTGAACATGAAATCTGGGACATGATATATTGACATATTAGTACAATAGTCCCAGATAGAATAGAGGTTAAAATCATGCTCAATTTTAATATGATTGAAAAATGTCACCTCACAATGAACATGTGCACTAATTTTCAAGATGATGTGACCACAACTTGATGGTTAACCACCTTAACCAAATACATTCAGTAATCTGAGACGAAATGACGGAGAAATGGACGAACGGACGCACAGACCAGAAAATATAATCCCCCTAATATCGTAGGCGGGGTATCAAAATAAGGCTAGTTTTATATATCTTCTTGAAGATATCAAACTTAGATCCTCTATCAAATAATAGTTATTAGTAACTCGGAATACAAAATTGCCACGAAGTCTGCTAGAAACGGTTTAACGCCAATAAAAGCTATTTCGTCGAAAATAGTTGGTCTTCGAGCAGATATTTCGGTGTTGATATATTACTACTCAAGATTGCGTAAATAATTAAGTCAGCATTGAAATGTGTTCTAGAGATAATAATAATTTATGGTTTACAGTACAGAAACGAGAAGTTTTTATAATATGAGACATGCACGCTACTCCCCTAACAGGGTTACGATTCGATCCCATTACTCGCAATGGAGCAACAGTGAATTCGTCTATTTATTGAAGAAATAACAGCAGGTACCTTTTTTAATCTCAGAACGACATATGAGAAAACTAACCGGGAATTTATGTCGCAATAGACATCAGCTACATAAACATTATGAACAGCTTTACTTTCTTAGTTTTTTTTCTCTCTCTTTTAAGCTATATATTTATTCATTATTATAGAAAACTATATATATATATTTTATTTGTCAATCGCCAATGGCAGTCAGCAGGGTTTAAGAACATCAGTTGTTCGACCTGTTAGTCAAATGCGTTTTGTTAAAATAGACTTTTTCACTTTTTTTGGTCTTTTGGAAATTGTTGTTTGTGCTGTATTTAGACCCCTCTACCAAGAAATTTGTTTTACATGCACACGTATAAAAATTGCGGTTTTTATCCAACGCAATCATAGGTTTGAACGTTGTTTTCAATTTAGACTTTTATATAAAAGTGCCTATAAATAGCAGCACATGACATACAAATCTATGGGAGTGTGGATTAATCAGTACAGAGATTAATTCAATTACACAAATAAAATTATAGATTGCCGTGGTGTCCCATTCGGTGTTGACTTCTATGATTTGGAAAGTAACATTATCAAAAGAATGTTTCGTTGAACGAAGATGTCTTGTGAGAGGACAGTTTTTGTTGGTTTTGTACCATGAACGATGGTTATTGAGCCGAATATTAAATTTGTCCATTGTTTCTCCCACATACTGAATGCCACAAGTATCACATGCTAATATATAGATTGAGTTCTCCGTTTTACAGTTGGAATTTGAGTAGATGGTATAATTTTGTTTAGTAACGGAGCTGATGAAAGAACTGCTTGTATTGGCAGCTTTACAACACAAGCAGTTCCTTCGACCACATTGTTTGTAGCAACCGGGAGATGGATAAGCTGGTTTGCTAATACAGATGTCACTAATTTGTCACGGATGTTTTTAGGTCTTCTGAAGGCCATGACTGGTGGTGAGGAAAATACTTTTTTAAGATTTGAATCATTTTCTATAATTTTCCAATGCTTCTGAACAATGGAAGACACATTTTTAAAATCAGGATGGTAAGTGAGTACAAGGGGTGTTCTGTTAGCTGCTTTATTCTTATCTTTGTACTCTAGAAGTTCTTGGCGACTAGTTTTGTTTGCTCTTTCGAAAGCGCTATCAATGATGTAACAATTAACCACAGATCCAACACTAAATACTATTCGAAGGATCAACACCATCCTTCAAGATATGTTCGACAAAAAGCATATAGACAAAGACACCTTTGATTATCTCCGACCTCTTGAGAACGAAGCAAAGGCCGGAAGATTCTTTATGTTGCCTAAAATTCATAAAACGGGCAATCCAGGTCGACCAATTGTTTCAGCAAATAGTCATCCAACTGAAAAGATATCAGAATTTGTAGACCATCATCTAAGACCTCATGTGAAAGAACTACCCTCTTACATCCAAGATACGACTGATTATCTAAAGAAAATGGAAAGCCTCAATCCTCTACCAAGCAATACTATACTTGCATCCATGGACGTGTCTTCTTTATATACCAACATTCCACAAGACGAAGGAATAGCAGCGTGTGAAGAGGTATGGAACACTCGTAGTGAAAAAAATCCTCTAACTGAGTGCCTTGTTACACTTCTGAAACTAGTGCTAGAGAACAACAACTTCTCTTTCAATGAAAAACATTATCTCCAGATAGACGGTACTAGTATGGGCACAAAAATGGCCCCGTCATATGCCAACATATTTATGGGCCAACTTGAAAAACGCCTCTTGGCTAGTGCTCCATACCAGCCCTTATCATGGTTCCGATTCATTGACGATATTGATTTCAAATGGACAGATTCACAAGAACATCTTAATGAATTTCTAGGACACTGTAACTCTTTCCACCATTCAATAAAATTTACATATGAATCATCTATGGAGAAAATAAACTTCCTCGACAATACGAGTTACATCAAGAACGGAACCATTATAACGGACCTTCATACCAAACAAACGGACAAACATCAATTCCTTTCTCCTAAAAGTTGCCATCCTAAACACTGCTCCCGTGACATCGCATTCAGCCAGGCATTGCGAATCAAGAGAATATGCTCTACTGAAAATACGCAAAATGCTAGACTTAGACAACTACGTAAACATCTAGTTGTTCGAGGATACAATAACAACATCATTGATAGCGCTTTCGAAAGAGCAAACAAAACTAGTCGCCAAGAACTTCAAAAGTACAAAGATAAGAATAAAGCAGCTAACAGAACACCCCTTGTACTCACTTACCATCCTGATTTTAAAAATGTGTCTTCCATTGTTCAGAAGCATTGGAAAATTATAGAAAATGATTCAAATCTTAAAAAAGTATTTTCCTCACCACCAGTCATGGCCTTCAGAAGACCTAAAACATCCGTGACAAATTAGTGACATCTGTATTAGCAAACCAGCCTACTCCATCTCCCGGTTGCTACAAACAATGTGGTCGAAGGAACTGCTTGTGTTGTAAAGCTGCCAATACAAGCAGTTCTTTCATCAGCTCCGTTACTAAACAAAATTATACCATCTACTCAAATTCTAACTGTAAAACGGAGAACTCAATCTATATATTAACATGTGATACTTGTGGCATTCAGTATGTGGGAGAAACAATGGACAAATTTAATATTCGGCTCAATAACCATCGTTCATGGTACAAAACCAACAAAAACTGTCCTCTCACAAGACATCTTCGTTCAACGAAACATTCTTTTGATAATATTACTTTCCAAATCATAGAAGTCAACACCGAGTGGGACACCACGGCGAGAAGGAGAAGAGAAAATTTTTGGATCCACCAACTCCACACTTTAGAACCTGATGGTCTTAACGAAAAAGATGAGAAAAGATACAGGAAAGATAAAGAATAGTTTAGTTCACACTCGTCCTTTTTATCCTGTAATATTGGCCAACGGACGTTGCTAACTTCAACTACCAATTTTGTAAAAATCTTGAACTTCATCCAAATTATGTATTATTTTCAAGGCAGCTAAATTCAAGTGCAACATATACATTGAGCTGCAAAAGTTTCTTATCATCTACATCCGATTTCACCTGGATAGATGCACGCTTGATAAAGCTAGTTAGTCTAGCGAAATATTGCGTTTATTTTCATCATTTTGTAAATATTTTAAACATTCTTATATTTACATATTAAATAGTGTGTTAAAATTACATTGTTAGGCAATCTATATATATATAACGTTCAAACCTATGATTGCGTTGGATAAAACCCGCAATTTTTATACGTGTGCATGCAAAACAAATTTCTTGTTAGAGGGGTCTAAATACAGCACAAACAACATTTTCCAAAAGACCAAAAAAGTGAAAAAGTATATTTTAACAAAACGCATTTGATATATATATTAGTCATATTCGTACGCGGTAAATTGCATAAAAGTTTCTATACAAGGCAATGCATATTTAGCTTTTTTAAATATTGTTATATCACACAAATAAGTTAGTGTATATAATTCCGTTACAGTATCTAATTCTGAAATAGATAGTATTTCTTGCATTTTTGCAATACCCATTCCTTCTCGACATTTGCAGAAATTTGTAAGAAATGTTTTTCTCAGAATGTATAATACTTAGTATCCGCAATTAAGATTAACCAAAAACCTTAAACCTGCTATACGATTTTATCAGTGTAAGAATCCTTACATTGCACAGGTCCTTAATTCAAATTCATCAAAACAGTATTTATAAACAGGAAAGTTTTCGGAGGAAGAAAAGGGGGAAAATAGAATTGAATTTTGAGTGGTCATAGTTTTAACATTTATACATATGCAGGACTACCCAAATATCATTATGTATATTATATAATATATTACATTTCAATTACAAATACAGTTAATGTATAAAACGAATGCTGTTTCTAACTAAATTAACCGATAAAGAAATTATACAAGGAATGTTGGGTTTAATAATTGTGTTAAGTTCATTCAAGCAATTTTTGATATGTTCTATCCGCTTTTTTTATTATTAATTTCCCTTAGAATACCTTCAGTTTTGAAGACAGTTGAGAAGCAAACAATTTTCACATTCATTTTTTTTTATTTGCCAAATATATATGATCTTCACAATAATTGACTACCACTTCTTTATAACTCATTTTTGTAGGATTTTTCTTAATTTATAACTCACCCCCTGGGACTCCGAAAGGGCTCCATTGCTTTTGAGAGAACAAATAATTGAGTCCTAAATTTTTTCCGCCTTCAAGATGAATATAAGGATATAGATGTATCTAAAGCTCTATATCTATCTTGATATAGATCAAAGTTTTCCTTGGATTTATACTGATTGATTTTTTCCTTTCTTATTGGCCAGATATTCAAATTCCTGTAACTCTGTAATTATTAAAATCTTAATCCCAAATAAAGGCCATCGCTCAATAATAACAGATCAATTGTATTTGTAGATACTAACTGGATTTAAATTTGTTTTGATTAACACTGTGTCAAAGTTGATAATCGGGGAAGTACCGACAAGAACAGTTGACAATCAGTGAGGCAAATATTTTACCGTAGTCAATTATTTAGGCTTGTACACGACGGGTGCCACTAATGGAGCAATGACTGCATATCCTTACGGAGTACCTGATTTCAATCGGGTTGCTTTTACAGTTTTAGATTTCCTTGAAGTCTTCTGTGAAGTGTTATTCGTCTTTTCTTCATTTTTCTTAATCGACGGTGCTTTTCTTTTTCTTCGACTTATACGGTTTTTGATTGTCTAGTTGTAGAAATGTCAGACAGACATTTAGTTTAAATTTGTATCTCTGTATGGTCTGGCAAGAAAACTCTGTGAACGACCATGTCACTTTCGTATCTAAATCATTTGTTTTAATGTTTATGCCCGTAGAGCTTCCTTGTGCATTGGATTACAAGGTTTATAATTTTGCACAAACGAAAAACGATCTTATGTTGTTCTGTTACACCCCTGTCCAAAACATGTTTACCCCCGATCCTATATGTGCCTGCTAATTCAGGAGCCTGTAATTCAGTGGCTGTTTGTTGCAGTATATCATATTGATTTTCGTTTATTGTATTGTTTATACATTAGGCCTTTTATTTTTAGTTTGAATTGTAATTTTACGGATTATATTCTATTCCCGACTGTAACATTTTGACATCACTGACATGACGGGCGATGCACGCATAGCAGAAGACGCTTACCCTGTCGACGCACTGGATTGTCGTACTCACCCTGTCGACGCACTGGATTGTCGTACTCACCCTGTCGACGCACTGGATTGTCGTACTCAGAATTTAACATTCAAAATACTGGAATTAGTGTTTCGGGCACAAATGTTGTACTCCGAACACTGAATCAAGTATTATGACCGTATGCCCCGGTCTCGCTCCTTTAAGAGTTCATGCGATTCCCTCAGTTTCTGTATATTACATTGATTTGCCTCTTCCATATATATTTACGCTATTTAAATTTCGGTAAACAACTGTCGCCTTAATTTATCTTTGTAATGTCGGGGCCTTTTATAGCTTGCTTATGCGGAATGGGATTTGCTCATTGTTGAAGGACGTACGGTGACATGAAGTACGAATTTCTACGTCATTTTGGTCTCTGGTGGAAAATTTGAAATCCTACCACGTCTTATTTTCATAAAGAAAAAACACAACAAAAACAAACAAAAACATACAAACAAACAAATAAAACAATACAAGTACCTTTTTTTAGAATGAATTAACTATATAATAAAAGAGATGAATAAGATACTAATCTAACATACACACAAATATCTCATACGAGCCTGAATCGCTCACATGTCAAACCTATGTCATTTGATATTCATGTCTACCTTTATTGCAATCGGTTATGGTTGATCTCATCTAGCTGAACATATTTGCGTTTTTTTCTATCTTTTGAAGTTTTCAAGAAAATATTAAAAGTGTTTGAAAATATCATTTAAGGTAAACAATCCTACAAGGAGTTGTTGACGATTTTAGTCATGTCGATTTATTTGTAGATTTTATCTTGCTGATTATTTTTGCTGTTAAAAGATGCTCTCTATCTATTATAGTGTTTATGATAATTGCATAAAATGCAAAAAATTGGTCAAACAACACCATTAGAAGACGATAACTCCTGTAAGATATCTGCTTATTTCTATATAATGAAAAGAAGGTAAATCTTAGATTTGAACGATGTTGCCTTCTAAGGATGTTCTCTATCTATAATTATGATTTTCAAGATATTAGACAATTACTTGAACTTCACAACAGTAACTACATGTGTGTTTTATTTTCAGCTATGGCGGCCATATTGGTTGATGACCAGAAACAAAACAAAAAATACAAACTTCATGCTCGATATCTTTAGAATCATTTAGCCCATATTGGGTTGCAGTAATTTATATTTAAAGGAGTCGATTTTTTTTTAAAGTTCGACGACGATGGACGCCAACTGCATGATGGCAATAGCTCACATGGCACAAATTGATGCTAAAGACACGGATCGATAACGGTCTCCGAATTAGGATATTTTCTCAAAAATTGGCGTTTTCTGTGGAAAAAAGATTGTTTCAAAAACAAATTTAGGAAGAACAAAACACTACATTTATATATATACGTCCTATCACAAATATTTCCGACTTTGTATGGTTTCAGAGGAGTTGCGGCTCAATGAAATCGGTCTCTTCCTTTAGTAGTATAGATGTGCCAACATATTGAAGAAATGATTGAAGGGATATATATCTATATCTAACTCAAGCAAGAGCATACTAAATATAAAGCGTCTATCCTTTTCAACATAAATCGTACCGTACTATCATCTTGTTGCCGAAGCTCGCGACTGAGTACAGAATTCTCTATCAGATGTTGACTTTGTTGGGCATATAGTTTGCACATGACTTTTATCGTTAACTTAAGATTTGGATGACCATTTTACATGAACTATGACAACAATGTACTCAGGTCATTAGAAAAATCAGAGTGAAGTACTTCACATCGTCTTAAATCTGGTTGATATATAACAGTGTGTTCCGCTTCATTCTTAAAACGGTCTTTGATGAAAAGTAAACCTTCATTAAGTAGCTACATAAAGTTTAGAATAACATTAACGGTACAAATTTTTCTGCACCAGATGCGCATTTCGACAATACATGTCTCTTCAGTGATGCTCGAGGCCAAAATATTTGAAAATCCAAAACTTATTAAAAAAATGAAGAGCTTATAAACCAAAAAGAAGTTTTGAATAATATAATAAAAAGTGTTTAAATCTTTAACCTTTTGAAACATCTGCTGACATCATCTAATGTTCTTAAAAAACAACAACAAAAGTAACATATTGAGAACTGAAATTGTCTTTGAAATTCAGCAAACCTTGTTTTATCAAATAGAATAAGTATTGTACGACATGACGAACGCTGAACATCGTGCATTTTTGGGTTTTTTTCACATAATGATTTGACAAGCAACTAAATCAATTGTTTGGTTAAGGCAGCAATATCTTGTTTTGTATGCCCCGCATACGATAATAGAGGGGTATTATGTTTTCCGGTCTGTGCGTCAGTCTGTGCGTCAGTCCGTCCGTTAGTCCGTCGATCCCGTATCAGGTTAAAGTTTATGTTTAGTGTAGTTTGTGATCACATCAACTTAGAACACATGTTCATTATGAAGTGAACTGTTTAATATGTATGCCAATGGTTTTCTTATGGATACAAATTCTTGTTTTAAAATACGTATATATTAACTCTTGCCTCTTGCTTATACAGCTGTGTTTCAAATGGCGTTTTATATTTGTCGCCTATCAAATTTAGTCATTCTTTTGTTACCTATTCTGACATCGGACTCGGACTTCTTTTAAACTGAGTTTTACTGTGCGTATTGCTATGTGTTTCTTTATTCTACATTGGCTAGAGGTATAGTGGAGGGTTGAGATCTCACAAAACATGTTTAACTCCGCCGCATTTTTGCGCCTGTCCAAAGTCAGGAGACTCTGGCCTTTGTTAGTCTTGTATGTTTTTTTTATAATTTTAGTTCCTTTATATGTTTTGGAGTTTAGTGCACGACGTCCATTTTCACTGAACCAGTACACAATTTTATTTAGGGGCCAGCTGAGGACCACCTCCGGGTGCGGGATTTTCTCGCTGCGTTGAAGACCCATTGGTGGCCGTCTGTTGTTATCTGCTCTTTAATCGGGTTGTTGTCTCTTTGACATATTCCCCATTTCCATTCTCAATTTTATTACTCAGAAAGAAAGAATACATAACTAACCCGTGACAGTTCATAACGTTGCGGTATGAAATCTAGCCAGAACAACATTGGCCGATATAAGAGTGTCGGGTGTCATGATTTCTGTGTTAGAAGACTAAGACATTTAAATTGAATAGCCTTCGATAGCTGCTAGCAATCTTTGATATGGTATTACTTTTTTCAGTATAGCTTTACCTGTACCTGTTTTACGAGCCGTTTTATCGTTTGTAGAAACACAGAGTTGCGTAAGCGGTTGAGCTAGCTAAGTACTTTATTTTTTTAGCTCAGTCGGTTAGAGCACTGACTTGTAAGAATCCCAGAGGAGACAAATATGATTTTCCAATTAGAATCATGCTTTCCAGTTACATTTGGCGCCCAACTAAAAAAAAACACACTGGTAAGAGAGGATATCCAGACTGAGGATATCCAGAATTTAACCTGATACGGGATCGACGGACTACCGCACGGACTGACGCACGTACGGACGCACAGACCGGAAAACATAATACACCTCTACTATCGTAGGCGGGGCATACAAAACAAGACATTGTTCCCTTTTCAAAACAATTGATTTAGTTGCTTCCCTTTAATGTAAATACTTAACCAGACGTAAGCGGTTGAGCTAGGGAAGTTATTATTTTTAACTCAATCGGTTAGAGCGCTGACTTTGAACACAGAGGTCGCGGAGGAGACAATGTGATTTTTTTATAAGAATCATGCTCTCTGGTTACAGTCGTACAAATTAAGACTCAATGAAACTTCACCTAATAGGTATTCTAAACTAACAAGTAAATATATTATTCAATCCATTTCTCTACATAATCCAGATTTTATGACAAATTAACTAATAATTAACCTCAACTGTTACTCAACTTCGTCAAAAGTGATCTTTGTTTGAAGAATTATTGAAATTTTAAAAGTTTTTATTCTTAAAACCATATTTCTTTTTACAAATGGCATAACGTTTCATTTCTTATTATCAATTTTCCCTTCCTTGATGGCTATATGTTGTTGGGTTCTTCTTACATTTTATATTTTACATATGCGAGTTTTCGCAGTAGCATGCTATTATAATTAAAGTAACGTTATATTTCCACAACATAAAATATTTTGAACAGCAATGAAGATAAAAACAAAATTGGTTAAAACTTTTACTAAATCGTATCACAAATGAACCACAACATTCTTTGATACGTATTATTTAGTGTTGCGATACGTTCCTGTGTTTTGTTGTTTGTTATAGTGAAGTGTTTTTTTTTAATTTGATCATTTCTAATTGTACGTTTGGCGAGTGTTAAAAAGTTAGTTAAACCCCTTTATATGTGTATGTTAACCGTTAGTGGTTGCCTGAAGTCATGAGTATTGTTTTGTCTTTTAAAGAAATTAGTATTGATGAACGATTTTTAATAGTCTCTGTTGAATATTAAAAACTTTTCACTGCGATTTAGGGCTTGATATTCTGTATAGATGTGTCAATGTTATTTTGTAGACCGTATGTTCACATTGAAATATGTTTTTTTTTTCTGTCGTAATGTTGTAGCCTCATTGACATCTATACCTCACATCTCGTCTTATTCATTACTGTTAAATTTATTCACAACTTACAGGTGACTTCGAGCTTGATATACGGAAAAGGTTGTTGAAGGCCAATTTATTTTATACAAGTGAAAATAACATGTGGGGAAAAAACCGGAATCACGTTTAACTATAAGTCTGTATTTACTAATTTTATAAAAAAAAAATTTGAAAAAAACCAACATTAACTTAATCAAGATATAATATTGGTACCTCATTTTATGATATTATCCCAGAATATTAAAAAAAAGTGTCAAATCAAATAATTAAACTGTATCGTTAACCAGTTCATTTGCTGAATCATGACCAAAACATGCCTGAAAGCTACATTAATAATAACGTGAAATCAATAATATGTTTACCTCTGGTAGCTTCTTTAATTCTTTTAAGACAGGTTAAAATGATAAATTAACAAGAAAATTCGGGCTATCATGATGGGAGATTTAAATATTGATACTAAGATTCCACTTGATTTGATTTTCTAACATTTATCATTTACCATTAAGTAAACGCTCTAAGTTAATTGATTTAATTTATGTCAAGAGATTGCATAATTGTAATACAGAGGGGTTTGTTTAAATAGGAATGTCAATAATCAATCAGATACACATACTAAAACTTTAAAACATCATAGAAGAATTTTACTTTATTCCTTCTTTATTTCAAAACAATTCCAGAGATATTTCTATAGTTTCTTCAGATGATAAAAAACATTTTTCTATTAAATATGCATGTTCAGTTAAAGTGTAGATGTTTTAATCATCATAAAATAAAAAAATATTCGTAAGTATTATCCTTTGAAATCAATCTTTTACGTAAGTTTATTGCGAAATACTGATTTCCATACGACCTGAACATTTATGTAGTGGCAATGACGTTTGAATGGATTCCTTTCCATTTTTGAGAAGTATATATCCAATGCATTATAAAATCGAAAGTGTGCAGTATTAAAGCAAAATAATTTGGATTTTAAGTAACTTATGTTCAAAGTCTCAGATTTTTTTTACCTGAGACATTGTTGAATGTTTGATCCTTGTTTTAAGTTTAAACCTCTCTTTTTTCTTAATGGCTTTTTGGAGGTGTTGACCATGAACTATATAGATGAAAATAATCTGGAGAAGCACTCTTAACACAAAATCATACGAAAATTATGGACACAAAACCGATATTGACCTCATTATATTGAAGCAACTCTGTGCATACTGAAACTCGAAAAACAAATGCCGGCGGGGCTAGTTGGGATTGTGAACAGTCTCCTATTTTATCGAATTTTAACATGTTTTTATCCACCGCATGTGTTGAAATTTAACAGAGATGATTTAAGAATAGAAGATTTAAGTTTTTACTCAACAGCAGAGATTTTAGCGCTTCCCAAGTGCGATTAAGTAGTAACGAGTCTGTACCTATCTCGGGTCAAACTTTATCTCAACTTAAAAAACAACAAGATCGCTACATCAAGAAAAAATAAACACTACACAGTCATAATTATATTTATAAACACTACACAGTCATAATTATATTTATAAACACTGCTTGATTACTTTATATTTTTCAGTGGCGACATATCAGAAAACCCTAGACCGAATTCGTCTGTCTCTATATAGCATATATTTCCTGATCTTCATTTGCTTTTTACTATCTTTGTTTTTTTCATTTTACTCTTTTTGCGATATAGATTTGATGAAAAAATAACAATTGTTGACTGATCAAAATTGTTGACTTATTATACATCTCAGAAACCATGCTTGATGCATTTTTTAATGACAACCTTTTTAAGATGGAAGGTTGTAAACTTGAGAGAAAAGACAGAAATAGTAAAGGCGAAGGAATCCTTTGTTATATAAACACCCACTTACCATCAAGAATTAGGAAAGATCTGGAGAGTGAGGAACTAGAAAACATTTATTAGAAAGTTATATGGGACAAAAATAAATGGTGCTTTATAGTGACATAACATGATCTTATCTAAACTATTACCTAAGTCTGGAGAATACAAGTAACCCAGATCACCTATCATGAACTGAAGGCCGTACGGTTGCCTACAATTGCTTACATCCACTTCATTTGAACTTTGGTGGATAGTTGTCTCATTGGCAACCATACCACATCTCCTTATTTTTATATGCATTTGGGCAACGGGCAGCAACTCTGAAAAGCAGATATCCATTTTTACATCGCGATGACCATGAGGGCATTCCGATGTATTGTTGCCACAGAGATTTCTACTTACGTAACTTTTGTTTTTGACTGGTAACCGATCTATAAATACGCGGACATTATCGAGTGCAAAATAACATTCCTTATCGCTTGTTATAAATTAATTTCTTCAATAAATACTCATAAAAATATTTTTTTTTAGAACATAAATTAATAATATGAAAATGTTTTGTCGTTAAAAATATATATATAAGTAAATCAAAGTACTGAAGTACTGAACATCGGATGACCGCAAGTTCTTGTGGATGGTCACAAGCACTTGTCTCAGAAAAAAAATCACATCTGTATACCTGAAAGTGAGGTTAATGTACAGATATATATTTTTTTCTCAGACAAGTTCGTGCGTGGATGATGAATTAATGACAGGGAATTCAACGTCACCGTAATAACTATTATATTGTAGCGATACAAATCAGTGTACTCTGGTTTGTTATCATGTGTATATTATATTAATGTTTGTATATAACAGTTACATGTATATATAATTTTCATCCATTTGAATATCATTCTTTTCTACTATTCTAATAATAGTGCAGTGCAAGTGCATGGTGGACACTCTTCTGTAATAATTCGATTTTTCTAATAGATTGGATTTGAGCAGGCATTCATATTTTCCCGCAAAACGTTGATTCATATTGCCGCAATTTGTGCTGTGTACATACTATTTTTTATTAATATCTTTTAATATTTTAACGCACCAAAGACATAATAAACCCTTATTTAATTCACCTTAACCAATTTTATTTTTGAATTATATTCTGTTATATTGTAAATATAAAGATATCCACTTTTTCGATTAAGTAAATATTTAAAAATTGCTCATCCGATAAGTGGAGTGCTCCGAATATAAACGGAGGTACATACCTGATCAGAACAGAACAGAACAGAACAGATATTATTCCGCATGTGTTAACACAATTTTTCTGTACGTGTGCATAGATATTATCAATGATTTGTTACTTATATATATATATATTTCTAACGACAAAACATTTTCATATTTTTAATTTATGTTCTAAACAAAAATATTTTTATGGGTATTCATTGAAGAAATGAATTTATAACAAGCGATAAGGAATGTTATTTTGCACTCGATAATGTCCGCGTATATAGATCGGTTACCAGTCAAACACGAAGGTTACGTAAGTAGAAATCTCTGTGGCAACAACACATCGGAATGCCCTCACGGTCATCGCGATGTAAAAATCATTAATATCTATGCACACGTACAGAAAAATTGTGTTAACGCATGCGGAAGAATATCTCAAGAACGTTTAGCGGGAAAATATGAATGCCTACTCAAATCCAATCTATTAGAAAAATCGAATTATTACAGAAGAGTGTCCACCATGCACTTGCACTGCACTATTATTAGAATAGTAGAACAGAATGATATACAAATGGATGAAAATTATATATACATGTAACTGTTATATACAAACATTAATATAATATACACATGATAACAAACCAGAGTATACTGATTTGTATCACTACAATATAATAGTTATTACGGTGAAGTTGAATTCCCTGTCATTTATTCATCATCCACGCACGAACTTGTCTCAGAAATAAATATATTTCTGTATATTACCCTCACTTTGAGGTATAGAGATGTGATTTTTTTTCAGAGACAAGTCGGCTTGTGACGATCCACAAGAACTTGCGGTCATCCGATGTTCAGTACTTCAGTACTTTAATTAAACTATCGAAAAATGCTTGTATGTCAGTAATTTCTCTTTTTCTGATAGACGAGAAAGAAGGACAATCTAAGATAACGTGAAAAATATTTTCAGTCGCATTTGAGGAACATAAGTGACACTCATATTTTGTTACAAGATTCATTCGTTGGAGGGTATAGGCAGACAATTCGTTCTTTCCAAAAATGTTAGCCTTGTTGAGCGAACGTCGTCAACGATTGATAAATACAACTGCTTACGTTTAACAATCACAAATCTAAGATATTTGATAGTTGTGTATTTGTCATTTCGTTACCATAAAGTTTATTAAAAATATTAAGTTTATGTTCCCATTTGCATATTAATGGTCATGCCCGCAATCTGTAGAATAATTTCGATATTTTCTATGTATTTCCATTCATTACATTTTAGAATTACAATTTCATTAAGGATAATTTTAGACAATCGATTATCAGGCAGGTTTTTTAATCTAGCGTAGTATGCAGTTCTTTGTCTATCCATAAATCTATTTATTGATTCCCAGGCAAATTCAGCTAGTAGCGCACATTTAGGGATATTCATTTTTGTGTTTAGGATAATTTTCCCTACTTTATATTGAAAGCTTTATAGAAAAATTTAAAATTTTCCCGAAATTAACATTATGTTGTGTATAAACATATTTTTTTCACATCTATATGTCCAGGTACTCAAAACGAAAAAAGTGCATGTTCAAACTTTTCGGACTGCATTAACAGGGATGTGCTCCTTACGCAAAAACTGCTCCAATAGAGTTATTAGAAAGAACATATAAAATCGACACACATAAGTTTTACGGTCATTATCACGAATTGGTTGACCAATATCATGGGTATGTGTCTCAACTCACTAGCGACATTTTTCGCTGTCTTTGATCTTAAGATACCAGTATAGTCGTCTGCTCTGTAACTTAACTGAGTGTGTCCTTATCCCGACTTCGACGTTTTGACTGAGTGTGATTTCACATGGCGGTTGATGCATGCATAGCAGGAGATGCTTATCCTGTCGACTCTCCCGGTCTCACTCCTTTTAGAGTTTACGCGATCCCCTCAGTTTTGTTTATTATCTTGATTTCTCTCTTTTAAATCGATTTACGAGATTTGGACATCGGTAAACTACTGTCGCCTTTTAATTTGGTACTACGCCAGTACTTAGAAATTTAAAAGGCACAAATTAAGAACAAACTGTAAAAATAAGTTTGGAAGGGATCGACTCATCCGATTTACACGAAGCACAAACAAACAACTTACAAAAACGCCAAAAAATACCAATCTAAGATTACTCGCTGTTACTCAAAGACAATTTCAACTAATGAATGTTGTCTTATAAATAGATATTCATCTTACAGGTTAAGGTCGGAATCCTCGTCTGTGGTCTAAATTTTAACGTTTTTTTCTTCTTTTTTCTTCAATTTGTTGAAATTACTTCCATACCTGTCAGGATGATTTAGATCTTGAAATTGAATATAGCAGCTTTTCACTTTAGTTGTCTATAGTTGAAAGCAACATGTTGCCCTATAAATATTATTGCTGGTTTAATTGCATTTCAGGGTTTTGTCTTATCAGATTAAACTATTAAATTAAACTAACAATTCTTTTATGTCGTAATGTTAGGATTTGGCCATCATTTTGATTAGGCGAATGACAAACGACTCTTGCAGTGCAGCTAATAACGATTTCAATATGAAAGCCGTCGGGTGGCACTTTCGTTTGGAGGCAAGTATTATAGTTATTTATTTTGAATAGGGTGTTTTTTTAAAGATGTACGACTAAAATGTTTTCTATATTTTTCTTTCACTTTTAAAATTTTGAACATGATTTGATCTGCCATTGCAAAAGATCTTTTTTTTTGTGCACTTTTTATGGAATGTACTTTTAAGTAAGGAGTGCGATAATGTATAATTGCTATACCAGTAGTTTAAGTAGGAATTAATATATGTTTTAATCCCTTTTTTCCCTATCTCATTGAATTATTGTAATATATAACTTGTATTTTTCAGTGTTTAATTTCATAAGATAAATTGATTTATAGAATTTCTAAACTTGGAACTTTTACCATACGTTTAGTAAATGCAAAAATTCTTGAATACGGTATCAATAAATACTATTTTACTTGTATCTGAAGTCTTGTCATCTGGAACAGCAAAAGTACTTCTATTTCTCCTAATCGAGCTACAGAAAGGATGGGTCTGATTACCCACAAAATAAGTTTAACCTTGTCCCAAGGTTATGTGGCTGTCTCAAGTCAGGAACCTCGTAACTGTTTGTAATAGAAAAACAAAGGTTATGGGGTATCCATCCATGCATGACACAAAATCAGTACATGCACAGCAAAAAAAAAAACACGAAATGAAAAGGAACAGCGCTTTTATTGCTGTTCTTCATCTCAAAGTCACAATGAGGCCTTCAACACGGATAAAAAATATCTCACCTCATTGCAAGTTTAAGACAGCCCGTAGCACAGGCTTGGGCGGAATTCATTACAAAAATAATTTGGATAGACTTTGTAAGATGGAACACCACCAAATCCGGGCCCGGTCAGAAAAGAACATACTGGAATGTAGTACATATTTATGTTATTTTCGAATGTTGAAATCCCAGAAATGAATTTTACATCTAATGAAAAAAACATACCAGTAACTTATATTCATAAACACTTAGGGGTTACATTTAGCAATGATGCTAAATGGAATGTTCATACTGACAATATTATTTTAAGTGTATCTAAACATATGAATTTTCCTCGGAGTTCAGTATTTTTGTGATTTTACTTTTTATGCTTAAGAAACTGAAATATAGACTTAGTAGAAAAAATTTAGAAAAAATATATCTAGTTTTTATAAGACCTTTATTTGAATATGCCAGTGAAGTTTGGGATAATATGGGATTGGGTAATATTAATAAGCTGGAGCAATTACAGCTTCAAGCTGCTCGAATAGTAACGGGTTTACCTATTTTTTACAAGCTCAATGGTAATTTACAAGGAACTTGGGTCGGAAACGTTGACAGAAAGAAGAAAAAGAAGAAAAATTCAAATGTTTTATAATATTACACAAAATAATGTACCAGAATATTTGAGTAATTTAATTCCACCAACAATCCAAAGTATGACTGTTTATGCACTACGCAATGGTAACGATATAATAATTCCGTTCTGCCTTGCATTAACTAATGAATCATTTATACCATCAACTATACGTTTATGGAATAACCTTGATACTTCAACCCGTGAAGCAGATACAATAGGAAAAATTAAAACGAAACTAAAAAACTTAAATCCCAATAGTAATATATACATGCCGAAACAATATGAGTTTGAAAGTCGTAAACTCAACATTGTGCTTACTCAACTTCGATGTTCTGCTTCCTTCCTAAATTATGATCTGTCTAGAGTAAATATTATTTCTGATCCTTCTTGCCGCTGCGGTGTGTATCGCGAAGATTCGCATCATTTCTATTTTAAATGTATATTATATTCAGAAATACGAAGTAAGCTTTTAGAAAATCTTAGCTGGCTCCCAAATAACTGTCCATTAAATATAGAACTATTAACCTCGGGTAGTAGTCTACTTACTCAGGAGCAAAATGAAAATATCTTTAAACATGTGTTTGAGTTTATTAGAGGGTCGAAAAGATTCCTTATTGTTTAGATAGTAAACCATGACCACACACACATCATTATCTAGGTTCAGCTGTTTTTTTTGTTTTTTTTTATTTTTTTTTTTATTTGTTTTTTTGTTTTTGTTTTTAATAATCTATTTCCTAGTTTTTTGTGTTCTATTATTTTTTTTTTCTCTCTACTACTTTTGTGACACTTAATTTTTCTGTCCAACTTATACAAATGTTGGAATAATATGTAATGTATGCATGCTCTTATATATTGTATTGTTAAATATGTTAAATGGAGAAGACTCTCTTTTTTGGTGTTGGTGTTGTTTTTGTTCTTGTTTTGCTGGCAGTCTGCGTAAAATCATATTTGTATTTATTTGTAAAAAGGGAAGGATTCAAAGTCTAGTTTTGTCTGTCGAAATAGCATCTTGGCATCCTTTCAACTGAATTTTGTTTATGGTTCATCTAAAAGACATGTATAATAATCAAAAGAAAATTTAAAAATAAGTTTAAAGACACGACATAATAATGTAAGTGCAACATTGTCATCATTATTCAATTTACATTAAGGTAATTTTTAGAACATGTACAAGAATTATGGACACTTTTGAGGGAGATAACTCAAATTAAGAAATAATTCTTTTGAACTGGGTTTCTAATCTCCTTGACTCATCTGGTGGCCAGTTCGCAAGATAAGACAACTCTCGATAGATGTCGCGATGGTCTATAATATATGATCATATATGTGTTAATTGATTAATCAGTGGGAATCGTTTAACATGTTAACTATCAGCAAGGATTTGTATAGTTTTAAATCCGTGCTACCAGCAAGACACTTGGTTTTAAAGGGAAAGAAAAATTAATAGGGCAGTACAAGGAATTGTGTATTTATATATACAATTCCTTGGGCAGTAGTAGAAAGAATTCACGACTAACTATGTCAAAAAAAGTTCATAGCTTAATTTTCATTTGGCATAATTACAAATCTTTCTTTCAAGAGAATCTTCTTTGTCCTTCTTGATTATAATAAAAAATAAATCTGAAAAAAGGTATTTACAATCCGTTTTATACGCCTCTGAAACCGTAAGCGATTGACTTTACAATGTTAATATGAGGTCATAAGTAAAGGTAATTTTTCAATGATTGTTTGTTTTAAGATATGATTAGTTAAACTTTCATAACAGTTTCTTTACTCGAGTTATTTATTGTTTGATATGAGTAAAAATGATTTGAATATTGAATTCTGCGAAATTTTTTATTCGGTTTAACACAGGTCTAGAATGTTAAGAGAATAAGTCTTAACGAATAATTGATGTGTAGACAGTGAGAACATAGCTAAACATAGGTCGAGATTAGTCGAAGACGGACACTTTAGGCGTTTTAATACAATTTTCAAGGACTTCGGTTGAAAAATAAAAGCTAAAACTATTTGTGTACTAATATAGTGAAGTTAAGGCCAATGAACAGTAAATAGTTATGCCACAGATTTTGTTTAAAATTTTGCATACAATCTTTACGTGTTGAATTACCCCCAGTTTTTAGTGGGGTTCGTGTTGCTAGTCTTTAGTTTTCTATGTAGTGTTTTGTGTATCTGTAAAAAAAAAAGGCCAGGTTGTTTTGGTCATATATTAAAATAAACACCTCATGACCAATAGATACGTTTTAATGTGAAGTAATATATTGACCCTGCAATACAAACACAAATAATCAGTACAAAGAAAGATAAGAACGCTAAACTATTATGGTTAACATGGGATTAATTGAAAATGAAACTGAATGCAGTTATTTTGTACAATAGTTCGTATAGAATAATTGTTTCAAAGACATTAGTATGTGTGCGTCCGTATTTTTAAGTAATTATTATAAGGTTTACCTATGTAAAAAAATTTCCTATGTGAAGTTCAGACCTGAAAATAAATAATTCATTTAGAGCTGTTTTCCTAATGCTAGTAGTTTAAAGGTTTGGTTGGCTTGCTTGCTTTGTTTGTATGAATGTTTGCTCAAGCATTGTAATTAAGATTGACATCTGCAATCAATAGATAGGCGGGGCTTCAGCTTGTACACATTATATTCAAATAGCTCTAAAGGGTATATAAAAACAAGTTCTAAAAACTACTTTGAGAATTTGAATCATAATAAAATGCCAAAAAAATGATGAAAAAAGTATACTTTATTTATATAAGAACCTTAAACAAAATTTAATTTTTGAAGACTATTTAAGAACACCAAACTTTTTACATAGAAAATTACTAACAAAACTAAAAATTAGAGACCATAATTTAAATATAGAAAAAGGAAGACATTCTAATATTCTCAGAGAGCAGAGATTATGCCTTAAATGTTACATGTTAGAAGATGAAAAACATTTTTTTTATTAGATTGTGAATTAAATAATGAGCTGAGAAACGCATTTTTTGGTAATTTGGAAATAAACTTTTCTGTTCAAGATTTTTCTGATGAAGAAAAGGTGATTTTTATGCTCAATCCATCAACACCATCACAAGTAAATAAATTGGGGTCCTACATTAAAAAGTCATTAGAACTAAGGACATGAGACTTATATATATATCTTTATTTCTCAATAAACCATTTACATTGGAATGGTACAGAGAACACATAATATTAATAAAAAATCAACATGTATGAGAGAGATGTCAGCCCGGATCACACAACCCTTTATTAACAATTTTAATAAATTTGCAGAGTTTCGAAAGTATCGATTTTCTTTTGCAGGTCATAAGATTACTAAATTTAAGTGTATTTGGACGTTTTGAAAATTTTTCTTGAATAAATAAATTTCGGATGTTAGCAAATTTCCTGCATGACATAATGTAATGAAATTCGTCACCAATTTCATTCGAGTCGCATAATGTGCAGATTCGTTTTTCACGTTGGATATTTTGCCATCTTCCTTGTTCAATAGGTAGCTTTTGATTTGTTGTCCTGAACTTGCAGAGTTCTACTATTTCGTTGGTTTCTAAAATATCAAAATAAACTTTCGAATTTGAATTTTTGTTTAAATAGCCGGTAACAAAGTGATTTTGACGAGTTTTCCATTTCACTATGCCAATTTTGTTCATATTGATCTTTCATACTTTGAACAACTGTGTTTACCAACCATCCCTTGTTAATAAAAGTGTGTGTGTTCCATACATATGCCAATCCACAATCATTGAGTATACTCATTATACTCGATAACCATGGAGACCCTACATTATTTACAATATTCAATTGATAAATCGGTTTGTATGTTTTAGAGGACAGTTTCGAACTTTTACCCTCAATTAATTTTGTCCAAAATGACACTATTCTTGTTTTTATATGTATTTCGAGAGGAAACCTTCCAAGTTCGCCATATACCATAAAAGATGGTGTCGACGATTTAAGTTGTAAAAGCATCTTACAAAACTTTAAGTGAACCCTTTCAATGATACTCTGGACTGTAAATGATTGTGTATATATGTTACAGTGAATTTGTATAATCAGTGATTATGTAGAATCCCTAAAATTTTCAGGGATTATGTAGAATCACTGGTTAGTTTAGGGATTATATATATTCACTAAAATTTTCAGGGATTATGTATAATCACTAGAAAACACGTCAGGGATTATACATTTCAGGGGTTGTCATCAAAACGAACTTTCAAAATCTGTCATTTTTTTAGTTGATATTAAGGTCATTATAGATATTAACAAAACAAATAGTAACACATGGTTTACAAAATGTATTCTAATTCTATTTTTCTTTGGCCGCCTCGTGGATGGTCAAACTAGATGCATTTCTTTATGCTAAAATCAGTTACTGACCTTGAGCAATATTTCTTTTGTATTTTGCCAGAAAGAAAGCCCACTTTGCTAAACACTAAAACAGTTTTAGGTTTTCGAGCCATGACATGCTAGGTCTATACTCTGGGGAGGGGGCATTTTCTATATAATATGTGGTAGGGATCGCTGTAGTAGGTAACTGTTTTCTGCTTCATTATATGGATTAGACTGAAAATGTGTTTGTAGGGGGGAGGGGTTTGATTCTAAAAGTAGAAAGCAAAAAAACAAATATTTGAATATTCAAATAGTCTAGAAAAAAGGGGCGAAAGATACCAAAGGGACATTCAAACTCATAAATCGAAAATAAACTGACAACGCCATGGCTAAAAAAGAAAAAGACAAACAGACAAACAGTAGTACACAAAGCACAACATAGAAAACTAAAGACTAAGCAACACGAACCCCACCAAAAACTGAAGTAATTAAGAAGTAATTAAGTTTTGCCTCATGCTCCAACGCCCTTGAAGTTTAACAGGCACTTAATTCAATTTCTGAATTGAAGCAAACCAAACGATATTTGAATTTGACTTTGAATTTTCAATATCGCAAGTAGTCATTAGATGTCTATGCATGTCAATCTTTTATGTTAGGTTGCTGACATGCTGACTTTTGACTAATTATCTACTTATTCATATCTTAAATATTAGTATTTAGTATAATAAAATGTTTGGCTCCTTCCTCCACCACTAACTGACATGTAACCACACCCCTTTTTAATAATTCCTTGATCCACAACTGATTAAACTAAGAGAATCAAAATATGCTTCTGTGATTTACCTCTTCCGTTTGAACAAGTCATAAAGACACATAAAACAATTGCTACTATATACATGCAGAGACATATAATACTATATCATATGTCTCTGATACATGGTAGAAATTACATGAATTTAATATATTAATCATTGCTGGGGTCTGGCATAATTAAGAAACAGTGAGTACATGTAAATTAGAAATATTAAAAACTAATCAAAGAACAAAAAAAGTCTACGCTGTAAAGTTTTAAGGAAAAGGGCAACCTACATAAACTTTTCCAGTCTTGTATTGGGGAAGAGTGTCTATTTTAAACACAAACACGCCTGATCGAAATGCATTCATTAAATGTATTAGAATCATGTGCAAAACAGTGTAGCCGAGACCATTGATTGGCGCGCTAAAATATCCCATTGACTGGGTCAGATTAGGTGAACGTTCGTCTGTAACGCCCACAACTCACGACGTATTTATTATAAACATTTAAACTGTGGGGTTGCCAAAGGGTCTCAGTATATATACGAACTACAGTGCACAGTATATTATATACATATTTTATTTGCGATCATAAAATGTACGAAGTCGTCCATTACTATGTAAATTGGGTCGATTAAAAAAAAAGCTGAATATGTTTCTGTTGCCAAGGGTTTTTCACAAGTATAGTAGTTAGCAGAAAAGATCACCAAACTATACATTTTACCTATTCAAAAACGTAAATGCAAATTTCACAAGGCTTGATCCAAATAGCCTTTTTACTGTCTAATAACTTGCATGTACGAAAAAGTCAGGAAAGAAGTATATTTTGTCTATATGTTTTGTGTTTGCACACTTTTTAAAGTTGATCATGCATTCGTTCTAAAATAAAATTTTAACCAGATAAAAGTTAAAAGATGACATAATTGGACAACCGCAATTGTTAAATCGCTTTGACGTCCGAAAAAAAGATAATAATCAACACATCCATTGTAACTTTTAAAGCCAGTTAAATCCTTTTTTGCTGAAAAAACGTCCGATATCATAAAAAATCATTATCAAAACATAACAAAAAAACAAGTAAAGAACGTTTAAGTATTCAACATAAATCAAAACACAAAGGTTATTCCTGATTAGTTTTTCGAATTATTTTATTTAGGCGTTGAGACCCTTTGATGACCCCACAGTTTAAATGTTTATAATAAATACGTCGTGAGTTGTGGGCGTTACAGACGAACGTTCACCTAATCTGACCCAGTCAATGGGATATTTTAGCGCGCCAATCAATGGTCTCGGCTACACTGTTTTGCACATGATTCTATATCCAATCTTCAGACAGTGCAAAACACATTTAACTTTTTTTGTTATCCCTTTCGACCCTCTATGCCCACAGAACCTAGACAATTGATTACATGTAAAATACTAGATGTTAACGTCTTAAATGTGGGTGAAATGTTTGATATTCGACTTGAAAAGGCAACTGCTATTAGTCTATATGGAGGTAGAACATTATTTTAATTTATTTGCCAGCCATCAGATCTTGGTTTTTTCTTCTTCTAGTAAACAGCACGCCAGTACTTTGATTTTTATTACCAACAAAGTATCATATTGGTTAATACATCAAAAAGAAAGACGGTAACTCTTTGATTATAAAAATAAGAATTTGTGGTATGATTGCTAATGAGACAACTCTCCACAAGAGACCAAATGACATAGAAGTTTACAGCTATATGTCACCGTATGGCCTTCAACAATGAGAAAAACCGATACCGCATAGTCAGCTATAAACGGCTTCGAAATGACAAATGTAAAACAATTCAAACGAGAAAACTAACGGCCTGATTTACGTACAAAACAATGAACGAAAAATAAATATGATATACAGCAACAAACGACAACCACTGAATTAGTTCAATTACATAAATCGGAAACTTGTGTCTTTATTGAAAGATTTCAATCCAATAATATCTAAGGAAATACAAGAGATTAATAATTTTTTCTTTGATAATTGATTCTTGATCAACACACCACAGTTGTATGCAAAATCTTATAAATATCACTGACAGCAAATTTACTGTAAATGTATAAACTTTCCTAACAACTGTTGACTAACTATTAATTAATTGTCATTGGTTTGATTGTACTGATGATGATGATGATGATGATGATGATGATGATGATGATGATGATGATGATGATGATGATGATGATGATGATGATGATGATGATGATGATGATGATGACGACGATGATGATGATGCCGCTGCCGCCGCCGCCGCCGCCGACAATGATGATTAAAAAGTTTTTTGTTGTATCTATTCTCAAAGCAAATAGCAACAGAACTAAACACAGTTTTAACATGTCAGCGAGAATACATGTACTTAGATATAAGAAGATGTGGTATGAGTGCCAATGAGACAACTTTATCCAAGTCACAATTTGTAAAAGTAAACCATTATAGGTCAAAGTATGGCCTTCAACACAGAGCCTTGGCTCACACCGAACAGCAAGCTATACAGGGCCCCAAAATGACTGATGTAAAACCATTCAAACAGGAAAACCAACGGTCTAATCTATATAAAAAAAACGAAAAACACTTATGAACCACATCAACAAACGACAACAACTGAACATCAGGTTACTGACTTAGGACAGGTGCAAACAAATGCAGCGGATTTAAACGTTTCGATACATGTGCAAACTTTATCTTAAAGATAAAGTTAAGATGACACATATTTCATTTACTTGACTACAAAGTTATACATTTTCTACACAAGATGATGAAGTCTTATAGACTGTGAGTAAATTTATTCATAATTTAAAGTAAACATTTATTTTGTTTTCTTTAAGAATTTTTAAAATATATTTTTATACTTGGGCAAAATGTCAACAAATGAAGCGACGAATTTTATAGAAATTGCAGCGTAAGATGTAGGATAAATAGTCTTTTTGCCTATTCCGCTATTTACGCTGTAATTAGAGATTGATTTGTACGAGTTTTAATTTACAACGAAGAGCTAGCGGAAAGAGTAAATCTATCTCTACGTAAAATGTGAAATCTTAAAGTTTTTCAAATAATTTCATTACCTTTTATCATTTGTTAAGCTTAACACTTTTGATATCTAATTATTTTTCATAAAAATTGTGTAAAGCGCCTATATACCACTTTCCATTTCTTTGCATGTGCAGCAGCCTTTGTCTGGTTACAAACCAGCCTAGTAGTGGCAAAACTTGTGTTAAAAGTGTATTATACTGGAATAAATCAGTAATAAGCAAATAAAATTGAAAATGAAAATGGGGAATGTGTCAGAGAGACAACAACCCGACCAAAGAGCAGAAAACAGCCCAAGGCCACCAATGGTTTTTCAACACAGCGGGAAAATCCCGCACCCAGAGGCGGGCTTCAGCTTGCACCTAAACAAAAACGTGTACTAGTTCAGTGAAAATGGACGTCACACTAAACTCCCAAAAATATAAATGAACTAGAATTAAAAAACATACAAGACTTAACAATTGCCAGATGCTCCTGACTTGGGACAGGCGCAAACATGCGGCGGGGTTAAACATGTTTTGTGAGATCTCAACCCCCCCCCCCCCCTTATACCTATAGCCAATGTAGAATAAACAAACACACATCAATACGCACAGTAAAATTCAGTTTAAAAGAAGTCCTAGTCCGATGTCAGAATAGGTAACAAAAGAGACTAAGCAAAATGAAATTGATACATAAATTAACAAAGGACTACTAGCAGTTACTGACATGCCAGCTCCAGACCTCAATTAAACTGAATGAAAGATTATGTCTTCATCATATGAAAATCAAGCACAATTCCTCTCGTTAGGTGTTTAGTATCATACCATCATGAAATATATGAGAAGAACATAACCCGTATCATGCCAACAACTGGTTTTAGAATAAATGTGTTTATTTCCGATGCAAAGACCCTATGAGTGAATCAATATGAATACCAAGATATGCCATCTTGAATGACCTGACAACAGTATCGTCTCTATACCCCTTCTGAATAAGTCTGTTTAAAAGTTTGGTTAGCTTTTGAGGTGAATGCCGACATTTTTGTGCTTTGTATTGAATATTACCATAAAAGATTGGATGTGAAATACCTGAACGTATAATCTGTCTGCATGTTGATTTATATTTACGAATGATATCCTTGTACCGATGATAAAATTTAGTAAATGTTTTGACTAGTTTGTGATATCGAAAACCTTGGTGTAATTATTTTTTAGTAATACAGAGATTTCTTTCGTTAAAATCATAGACGAGCGAATCGAACAAGTTGAGATATATAAACATCATAAGATGGTGACAAGGGAACGTCACCATCTAAAAATGGATTATTAACAATAGGAAATGAAAAATCATCCTTTTATAATAAATTTTGGTATTAAGCTTCCCGTTAAAGATATAGATATCAAGATCCAGGAAAGGGCAGTGTTCATTGTTAGTATTAGCTTTATTTAAAGTCATAGAAAATAGACTACTGGAATTACATATTTCAGTTGATCATATAAAAGTTCACTGAAAATTGATCAATGAGGTTGATTGTAATTATGATGATGATGATGAGTCTGATATTTGAAAGTTTTTTGTATTCAATTTTGAGGAAAAGCAGAAATAATAACAGAGCTAAAAAGACAATTCAAACATGTTAGCGAGAACACAAAGGCATGTTCTTGAATAGAAAGTTTATCTAAAAGGTAAATTATGGTGATACATATTTTATTCACTTGACTACAAAGCTATACATTTTTCTACTCAAAATAATAAAGACTTTCAGATTGAATTTTTTTTAGTTTTTTTTTTTCTCAATATATTGTTTAACGCTATGAGTAAAAAAAATCAGCAGTGCAAGGTAATTTTCTTAAAAGAGGTGGCGCCTATTTCCCCTGAATTTGTTCCACACAACACGATTTCATCTAAACATAAATTTACATTTTCAATATAAATTATTTGCATGTGTAATTTGAGATTGTAACAACATTATGACGTTTGCCTAAGTTTCCGAGACAGCGTTTACGTATGAAATTTAGGTTCTATGATTAAGTTGTGTTGTAGACGTTAGTTACTTAAGGAATGAGTGTAATATTTTTTCTGTCTATGAAGAAATAATATAAACTAGAGACTCCAAGGAGCCGATGTCATTCACCTGATATTTTTGTTTACAATTGATGCATGAAACAATGCAACAATAATACTTTTATTAAAGAAAACTGTGTAGACCAAAATCTAATCTTTCTTATGATTTTAACTGCTTTCAACCCATTTATCATTTTAAGTTTTCAAGGTTAAAACACACATTTCAAGTATGCCGTGTTGCTGTCTCATGGACATACATTTATATATATATATTTTGTATATCATTACTGGTAAAATGTTTTGTTTTTACCTTTTCCAAAGATGAATGGGGTGAGAAAAATAATAAAAAATATCAAATTTAGATTATGTTTATTATGAAAAATGTGAAATCATCAAATACTTCAAATAATGCATTAAAATGTTCATTGTCTTATACATGTTTTATTTGTACAAAATGTGCATTAAAACCTTTCTCTTATAGAACACAATTTACATTCTATAACAGCACATTTTCAAAGTCAAAATATGACAGTAAATGACAGTATATATGAAAAGCAACACACTGATTACATAGGATATGAGAATGGTCTCCATAACTTGACCTTTAAAATGCCTTGAAGTTAATTTGTAAGAAACACTTGTTGAGAAGAATTTTCAGCAGTTTATGAATGGATTATTACTCCTCTACCACAGAAAAATGGTTGACTCATCAGCAAGGGTCTTACTGCTTTAAGGAAGTCAAAGTAACACACTTTCAAATTTCTTTACCCATGCTACCCTAACCCAGTGAACCTTTAAAGAAGATCGCTTTGTTAAGAAGCTTTCTCCTATACAAGTAATACTGGATATCAGGAGTCTTAAAGCCCATTATTTTAAAGAACTAATTTCTATTCCTACTTATGAAAAGGCAAATCTGTTGGAGTTGAAACCCATTTTTCCTTTCAAACCACTCCATTCACATTTAAGGTTGCATTTTCAGCAACCTTAAATGTGCCATATTTTTCAGCGGGTTTAATTTACATCGTTACAAACAAAGCTGGTATCGGTACATAAAATCATCATTACACTGAATCATTGTGTTTCAATAGACGCATGAATTACTTTATGATCTGACCAAAATTAATCAAGAACATCTGTTTCAAAATTTACCCTACTATCAAAATTAAAGAAAATAAAGTCCAACAATGTGCCATAAGATGTAGTAGCTTTAGACACAATTTGTGAACAGCAAAATTGATCTCTCATGAACTTTAAAAAAGAATTTTTTCCTGTGTTTAAAGTCTCCCATTATGATAATTTGTGGGTGTCTTAAATACACATCAGGTAGAAGGTCTGTAAGGAAAGTATCCTTCAGCTGTTGCAATTTGCAGTTTGGTGCTTTGTAAACAAAGACAACATGAAAAAGACCTTTTCTGGATGATATTATGTCTGCTATTACAAACTCTAAAGTTGGAATTGAGTAAGTGAATGTATTGTAAAGAATACAATCAGTTCGATAATATAATACCAATCCATGAGGTGGTCTTGTATTAAAGTTTGTTTGCTTTTTGTCTAAGCGAACTGGTGGTTCAAGACCAGGTACATCAAAATCATCATTTTCATCTGTTGAAATAAGTCTTGATTCAGCAATACCAATAACATCAATATCCAAGATGCTAGGGTCTGATTTTAGATAATTAAAATGAGCATGCAATGACCTTGAGTTGTTGAAAACTACTTTAAAATAGTTTCTTGATAAGTTATACAATGGCTTAAAGCACAACTGTAGAGTTGTATCTGTCCTTAGCCTGTGTTATTCTTGTCGAACACACTCTGCTACAGCTATTGCTTCGAGATTGAGTTCTAATATCTGTAATCCAGTTAAAGATGTTACTCTGCTTAACGCAACATAGTGAATATGTGGTATTTTCCCTTATGTTTGGATTTCAGACAAACAACAACTTCATGTAATGTATCTCCTTGTGATTTATGAATTGTTTTCCCGGCTGCTGGACGAAGCGGAAACTGAATTCTTTCAAAGGTCTTGAATTTGTAAGTAAATGATCTTTTGATGTCAAAAACTGGAGTCCAATTTTTATCGACATCTTTTCCATTCAAGTGGGCATATTTCCTTCTGTTATTTACACCTATTCTGTCATCCTCAAACTTAAACTAAACAATACTTGGCCTTAGTGATTTAGTTTTACTCTCAATAAATTTTAGTTCACATGTTGAACCATTTGTAAGACCATCAGTGACTTTAATATTTGCTGTAAGATCATATTTCATCCAAATGGCTAATACTACTTCTTTTGCAAGATTGGCCGTATCAAACTGTTTTTCAGGTAAAGAGCTAAGTAACTTTGATTTTACAGATAAAGGTAAATCTCCAAAAACTATGTCTACTGCTTTTTATAATTTTTTGTGAGCACAATTTCGATATGTATTGCAGATTGTAATTATCCACTAAGGCATTTTCAATAAACAAATGAGTAGCATTAGTTCTGTTTGTAGAATCATTGACTGAAATAGTTCTGGTGTTCAGAACTGCAAAATTGTTTTCAGTAAGCTGATTTTGTCTCAACCTATTTAGTAACTGAGCAAACTTTAAATCATCTTTTTGTCTCATTATTTCAGTAAGCTCATGATAAGAAAATAATGATTTCCAGTAATTTGGTGCTAATGCTGGTAATCCTTTGCTAATATCATTGAAAATCCAACTGTCAAATACAGGTTGGAGTTGGAAAAAGTCACCAATAGCTATGATACTCAAACCACCAAATGAACAGTTGCTACCCTTGATTTTTTTTCAACCTTATTTGTCTCCAGCAAAGAGAACATTTTATTACCAAACATTGAAATTTCATCAATCAGAATCAGAGACAAATTTCTGTATTTCATTCGAAGAGTATTGAGGGCATCACAAGACAGTGACTGATCAGGTTCTTTATTTGGTTGTATCTGGAAAGCATTGTGAATGGTCAGTCCATTTATATTGTAAGCTGCTTTTCCAGTAGGAGCACAAAGAAGAATTCTGATATCGTCAGGATCCTCGCCTTCAGTAGAACATAAGTGTCTGTGTAAAGCTTGAAAAATTGCTTTGACAACAACAGATTTTCCATAACCTGCTCCACCTGTCAAAAATGTATATAATGGTTCATGTTTTGTTTTAACCCACATGACAACATGTTGGAAAAATTCCCACTCTTTCTTATTCAAGGATCTCATCAATAAAAAATAATCACTTTTACTTATTCTGTTGGCATGATTGGTCAACTCTACTGTTCTTGCTTCTATTCCAACTTCACGGGACATATTACATTGTCTATGTTCTATTGGCCTATATGGATTGAAATGTACATACTGTTCAGATTCTGTTGGGACTATTTCAGCATCTTCCATTTCTACTTGCTGTGTGCCAGGTGCTACTTGATCATTCTCATTACAATCGTTTTCTGCCACTTCTATAGCTTTCTCTATATATATTACTTTTCTTCCACATTGCTTAGCTTTATTTTCCAAGAGTCTTGAAACAGTTAAGTACATTTTTTCATATGTTTCATGCCCACATTGCAAATCTGAGACTTCATTTCTCCATGGATAAAATAACATTAAGCGTTCTCTGTAGGAGTTTTCAGAGTCAGTCTTGTAATTGTATTTAACATATCTTATTACCTTGGGTGTTTTTCTTTTGTATATTCTTATACCATTTTTTAAGGTTATGTTGATTTTGTTACTGTTTTCTTCTATTACTTCTTTATTTTCATTTTCACTTTCAGGTTCATTTTCCTGATGTTCTGTTTCATTTTCATGGTTTGAGGACTCTGATGCTTTAGGGTACTGTAATTCAAACTGAGATACATAGTCTGCTAGACACCAGTTTTAAATTTGTTTTGGTCTACTCGAGTATCGCTTAATTTCATTATCTGATTCTATTTCAGAAGATTCTGGGCATAGTTTTTCAAGGGCGGATGATTGCTTCAGGAGAAAAGTTCTTTTGTCTCGTGGAGATGTATTAATGAATACAACTTGTCGTGTAGCTTTTGTTAAAGGCATCTGTAATGTTAAGTATGTTGCTTCTTGTGCTTGTTTCAACAGAATTTGAAAAGTAATTCACAATGTGTCTTACTTGATGCTTCAAGTTTAAATTTACCTGTCGTGCTTCTTTTGCTGCCTGGTCTAGTAATGCAGTCATACCTTTTTGTGACTTACTTATGTATGAGAGTTTAAACACTGCACAGGCAAATGCATCTATAACAAACTGTAAATCATGATTTGCTTGCCAAGCTTCCAACACAGTTTTTATGTAGCCATTAACACGGACTTCAGAGGGTTTTCGTTTGAGAAAAACTTTTGGACCGCTCAATTTGCTTCTAGTGGCCTTTAGGTAATCTTCATCATTTATTTGTAACATATCATCCAAAACATCTTATATGTCATCTGGTCTATATCTTCAGAATTGTGAAGTGAATTAATTTCATTTTGTATCTCTTTATATATAGCCTTCCTATTTAATCAACTGGTTGTTTTGGTAAATCTGAATGCAAATATATTTGCTGCAACTCATTTAAGGCTTTCTTCTCTAATGAGAAAGGTAAATATGGTAGAGGTGTAATGAGGTGATTGAAGCTGTTAATTTTCTCCTAGATAATATTTATGTACGTTTCGGCAATTAGGTTTATCGACAGGTTGTAGGTATTCCTATGGGCACCAATTGCGCCCTGTTAATAGCAGACTTGATCTTGTATTGTTATGAATCACAGTTTATGACCAAACTCAGTAAAGACCCGTCTAAATTGCATTTAATTGATAAATTCAACAACACTTACCGTTATCTTGATGATATTTTTTCGTTAAATAATCAAGAATTTTCTAAATATACCGCCGAAATTTGCCCAAAGGAACTTACTTTAAATAGATCAAATATAAAAGGTAATAACTGTCATTTCCTCGATTTAGATATTTCAGTTTTACACGGGAAACTCTACTCTAAAATTTACGACAAAAGGGACGATTTTTCGTTCCCTATTGTTAATTTTCCTTTTTTTTACGGTGATGTCCCTTTGGGACCATCTTAGGGTGTTTATATATCACAACTCGTTCGCTATGCCCGTGTCTGTTGTGAGTTTTGGATTTCAATGAACGTAATCCATGCATTACTGGTAAATTATAAAGTCAGGGATTTGGTTACCTCAAATTACTTAAAACCTTTACTAAATTCTTCCATAGATATAAAGATTTGGTTTTGAAGTTTGGTTGTACCTGTAAAAACATTTTTCAAATGGGATAGCACATACTAATTTTTACGGAGATGTTGTTTACGGAGCCAGGAAATTTAGTTACAATCCGGGTTAACTTATCAATCCATAAAATAAACTTATTCTAAAAGGTTACCAATTGAACACTGTAATTAGATCTTTGAATATTGTTTTTATTGGTATTAATATTAATTATTATTGATTTTGTTTTCAGTAAATTAAAATCAAACTAAATAATATTATTATATACATATGCACATTCATGGCTCTACAATCTTTCGATACCTGTATCTTGACATTGCACAAGGTAGTGTTTTTCTCTGACTGTTAATGACGTATTTACACTAAATCCATTGGATGTTAGATGTTAGATGTGTACTGATTGATATTTTAGTCTTAGATGCATGTTCTTTTTTTTCTAAGTTATTGGCTTTGAACTAGCTGTCAGTAACTGCGAGTACTCTCAGATCTGTACTTATTGTCTTTTTGTTGTGGGGATGTATAAGTACCCTGCCACGTCCACTCTGTGTTTTTGTTATATGTATTTCTGTTTGTATCCATCTGATGAGTTAAGCCTTTTTCAACTGATTTTTATAGTTTGTTCTTATGTTGTACTGTTACACCACTGTCCATGGTTAGGGGGAGGGTTGGGCGCCTGTTAACATGTTTAATCCCGCCACATTATGTATGTGCCTGTCCCAAGTCAGGAGCCTGTAATTCAGTGGTTGTCGTTTGTTTATTTGTATTATATTTGTTTTTCGTTCATTATTTTGTACATGAATAAGGCCGTTAGTTTCTCGTTTGAATTGTTTTACATTTGTCATTTCGAGGCCTTTTATAGCTGACTATGCGGTATGGCTTTTGCTCATTGTTGAATGCCGTACGGTGATCTATAGTTGTTAATTTCTGTGTCATTTGGTCTCTTGTGGAGAGTTGTCTCGTTGGCAATTATACCACATCTTCTTATTCTTATTTGTACTTTTCGATGTCATAATTTTATTTCAATGGCTCTAATATAACTGTTTCTTTCATAGGTCGAAAGGGGAAACCAAAACAACAGATCGGATGACCTTTTTTTCTGCATGTTTTTGAATGTTTGTTGACTTGCAATTTGACTAAACTAGTGTTATTTTCCAAGAATGAACAGGAGACATATTTATCAATAAATTTTACTACATCTTCATTTGAATCGCTTCCATATACTGGTGCATTTTCAATCCAGATCAAGATATGAATGTGTGATGAGCCTCTTTGTTGAAATTCATCCATATAAAAATAATATGTTAATTTCCCAATTGGATTTTGATCACTTACCAACACCAAGTTGATAAACTGTTGGACACGATAATCAAAATATCTAGAGCATGTCACAGGGTCTTTCTGAACAAGTTTAGATTTCTGATTCCAATCTATTTCTTCCAATTCACTGTTAGTATACTCTTTGCCATCATTTAATTTGCCTAAAATTCATAATAAATCTTTCCAGTTAGTGTCTGCAGATGAAAAAGAGCTAAACCATGTTGAAAGACCCAACTGCCTGATCATTGCAAACAAATCCTTCTTCCTCTTTTCAATGTATACTGGAGAGTTTCTTAAACTTCTAAAGATATAACAACCTTCATCCAATCTTACAATATCATTTACAGTGTTAGGATTCATTACATCTTTTGCTGTCCATTTTGTTCCATCTGATTGACACCTTCTTAGAGCAAGATTGACCTTATTACGTATGTTTTTAACTGAATGTTCTTTAACTTGAAAAATATGTTTGGTACATATCAATGTCGCCTATCAATGGACCTTAGTTCCTATTTGACAATATCAGTATAGTGAACAGAAACAGACCTATCTTTGTTATCTGGCCTTCTTTGACCATAAAATATAGTTGGAAAAGATAAGTACTCTGCATCAGGATCACTGTAAAGGCTAATTGGTCGTTGACCTTCACCAGGAGCAAAAGTTAAACCTGTATCACATGGTGGATTGGCATCTGGAATGTAATCTAACATTGTATCTGTATTTAAAACATGTGTTTTATTTTCATCTACTTCACTGAAATGATCGGAGTAATCATCTGTATCATTTTGATCTCGATTAACCTCTTTTTCCGTACTATATTTTTCATTTTGTGTTTCTTCTTCGTTTATTTTTGCTATTTCTGTAACCCAATCCTCATTTATTTCTATTCCAGAAGACTTGTACAAGTCACTTGTTCTCATTAAATAATGTAATGCACAAATAACAGCAAATGGACTGACATTTTCACTAAAATCATACTTTTTGAATGCCAGTTTCTTCTTCAGTTTAACTGATATTGTACCCGATTTCTCTAATGTATGTGGAAGTGAATTTATTGTAGGTTGAACTTCAACATGCACATTTACAACATTCCGTTTCACCGATAACTGTCCACCTCTAGGCAACTGTCGAATCTGCATAAAAGGAATCCCATTTTATTGGCTATTAAAAATCGAGGAATTTTTTGTTTTTTTTAATTGCATTTAGACAAGTGTGGTATATCTATTCTATGTGTTGTATAGATTTAAAATTGGTAAAGCAATGAGACATGTTAGCTGGAGTATACGTTTTTACAGTTTTCGCATTTACTACAGAATCACAGAACCAAGTTTGATGACATGAAGTACATATATATGTAGGACCATCATTAATTTTTGTTTTAAAATTTCTTATGCAGGCATCAAGGGTTATACCTTGAATTTTTATGTTTTTTAATTCTTTTTCATGATCTGTAAAATCAGTGTTTTTCCTTTTAGTACTTTTGACTGATTACCGTCTGGAACTCTGTTTTGCCAAACGCTCATTTTCTAAATTTTCTGGATTTGACCTATAATCTTGTTTTCTGTGGAAATCTCGTTTGGACTCATGTTTTCTATACTCTTCATTCTGTCTTGCATTGTTTTCTTTTCTGCTTCATTTCTTTTGAAAACATCTTTCTTTCTAGCCTCTTTTTTTAGAAGCAAGATCTCTCTTTTTGAAATCTTCATCCTTTCTAATTTCTTTTTTAGAAGCAAGTTCTCTCTTTTTGAAACTTCATCTTTTCTAATTTCTCTTTTAGCAGCAAGTTCTCTTTTTTTTGAAATCTTGATTCTTTCTAGCCTCTCTTTTAGAACTAGTTAAATTACAGTACATACTTTGTTTATTTGTTGATTCCATGAAAGACAATCATCGATTAAAATACCAAGTAATCTATCTTTAATGTTTCTCGTAGGTTTTGAAGTTTCCTATTTGTTAATACTAATATAGATTTGGATTTTTTTTATATTTAAAATCATATCATTATTTTCACACCATATTTTAAAAGTTGCTATTTCGTCATTAAGTTTGTCACATATATCATTAAGGGAATTTGACGAGTATTTCAGTGTTGTTTCATCCGCATAAAAATCAGGCTTTGTATGATTTAGTTGAAGTGGGAGATCATTTACATATAACAGAAATAATAAAGGACATAGAATACTGCCCTGTGATACACCAAATTTTACTTCTTTACCTGAAGATATGCTTTTTAGCATATCTACTTCCGGTCCATTTCTGGTTGCATTTTTCATGCGCAGTCATATAAATTGTAACGAAAATATCAGAGGATGACAATTACAATATCAAACATCCAATGATCAAAGATATAAACAATTTCTTTCAGTAGAAACGTTTTGAAAGCATTGACTTTTCAGATTGGTTGTATGCTATTTTAAAGAAACAACTTTTTATGAAGTTTTTTCTTTCACTTCCAGTTTTGTTACTCTAGCTTATATCAAAACATTCTGATTTTCAGCAAAATACATGTAAATTTGTTACTTCATTAGTGATGAAATTGCCGATTGCTAATGTTTCATCTATTTATTGCATTGTAAACATTATATTCCTTTCCAATTAGCTTGTCAAACATTGTTTATTTTTGTAATTATTCTTTGTCTGCCAATGAAATATGAACCACGGATCAGACGCAAACCAAATATGACTGAAATTCGTATTTTTACGAAAATAACTACAGAAGCAAGAATGGCACAGCTGACAGAAGAACTGTTATCCCAAAAGTGAAAACTATACATTCCTCACGCATTAATAGACATTTGGTTAGATCCCCTTAGTAAGAGAAACGTTACAATTTTGATAAGCTATGTATTTGAAATTATCATGTGAGTGATACTTTTGAAATTTAAAAATTTTGTTTCATTGTTGTGAATAATTAAGTATTGTAATTATAAGGCAGCATATGTTCAATCTGAATCTGGTCTCTAATTGATTCACTGTTTTTATTAGAATGGCTGTAGAAATTAGATTGCATTGAGTTAATCTAAATGGATGTTCTTGACTGTTTAAAAAAATCTTTAAAGTTAAAGATGGTGAACCTAACTTTTCAGAAATTATCATGAGGGCAGAACATCTATTGTCGAGTCTTCTCCCATGCTTATTTTGTAAAATGTTTTCTAAAAAAAAATCATTGAAAGATTTTTGTTGTTTTGTAGAATAACAGTTTTATGTTTTTGTCTGACTATCCTACTAAACAATGGAGCTTCAACCCAACATGCACAACTGTTTGGTGGATCAATGAGCTTTGAAATTGAGAAATTAGGAAAGGATTTTATGGTAAGAGTTTCAATACTTATAGTTGTATCTGACAACTGGCAATATTTTTTTCAATGATGCTAGCATGTAAACAGAATTGAAATAACATTTGCTCGACAATTTTTCAAAATTTAATAGTTTTTTGAATACATGTATTTTTTTTATTTTGATTATTGAAAATATGAATATCTTTAAGCTTTAAAAGATAGATGATAGATCTCAGGACATGTATGATAACTATTACAACACTTTTTTTTAAAGTGTTCTATTATTTGTCCTTGTAAATTATTAACCGTTACTGTTTAGTCCATTTTTGGTAATATCCTTTTGGCGTGGCTCGGTACTTATACATCCCGCCATTGTGTTATTGTGCATGGTCATTTTTTTTGTATTCTTGTCTTACATTATTCCTTATGTGCTTTGTCTATATGCCATTTCGTTTTTCTTTGTTGACACATTTGTTTGTTTTTATAGTAATTAAGATTATAACACAATGTTGACTGCTGTACCCCTTTTTTGACATTTTTACCTATTATGTCTGTTTGTTTTGTTCACACATTGTTTTCAATATAATGGAATTTTATGCAAGTGAGAGGTTAAGCTAGCTATAAAACCAGGTTTAATCCACCATTTTCTACATAAGGAAATGCCTGTACCAAGTCAGGAATATGACAGTTGTTTTCCATTCGTTTGATGTGTTTGAGCTTTGAATTTTGCCTTTTGATAAAGGACTTTCCGTTTTGAATTTCCTTGGAGTTCGGTATTTTTGTTATTTTACTTTTTATTATTTCCCTTTATGATCTAGTCCATTCATGCTAATATACATTGTACTATGAATAAAATTTGTTTGTGCTATTTATTTTGTGTATTTGAGAATGCATTTAGTGCAATAAATAAATATAAATCTTTATAGCAGTTATGCGTATTTTATAGGACCTACATTTCCTAATAGAAATAAAGTTGTGATGCTGTTTTTCTAAAAATCCCCTATGTGCCACAAGGGGTTAGCTTTGAAATGGTTACTGCACTTATGCAAATTAGGTCAACAATAAATTAGTTTGTTAGATTGTTAATTAATATTTGATTTATGATGTAAATCAATAAAGTTTGATTTTTTATACTTTAATCATAAGAACTTCTTACCTGATGATAGTTATTGTATGAATATTTTTAACCAATTCTAAACAAATTTGTGGTGGAATAGTATAAGCCATATATCAGAAATTAATACCAGCCTACAACGCACTGATATGATAAAAGTAAACTCTTTGAGCATCAGGCTTAGAACCCATGCTAAAGGGAATTGAAACATCTGTGTAAATAGCAATGAACAAGCAATCAGTTCAGATATATGACTGGTTTAAATAGGCTCAAGTTTAAGCAGAGTTCACTCTTCTAATTTTGCTAAAGATCTATAACAGTCATGGTGACGTCAAGATGTAGTTGTTTTTTTGTGTTGTTTCATAAATGTGTATCCTACATTTTATTTTTTCATAACTATTGTTAAATTATCCAAGGAATGAAAATTATTATTGAATACCACTGTTCATATCAACATTCTTGTATTGAAGGCAAAAATAAAAGTACTGACAGCATGGAAGATTGGAACTGGTCCTTGTGGTACTGGATGTAACTACACTGCTATTGAAAGATCTACTGCCACAGTTAGACAGGACTTGTTAAATAAATATGGTCCAGAATACCTAGGAATATGGCAAGGTGAAACAGGTGCATATGGTATTAGTACATCCAGAAGTTATGTCAATATGACTCATGAGGTAAACAGTCACATCATAGAAAAGGTACAATTATTGAACCTTGGCCTACATTGGGAAATGGATCAGGCCGATATTACTGCCACAATTTCACAAGGCACAGACTACATGGATATGAAGTAAGAAAAAAAATAATCAAAGTTAATACATATGTGCCACTATCAGCACTCTGAGTTATTAGAATATTTATACTTACAATAATATTCCTCCTTTGACTTTAATATGAAGAAAATCAATAAAAGCACTGTTTTTTTTATTTTGTAAATTGCTCATCATATTTGGGCAACTTGCACACTTTTACATCTGTTAAAACACAGTTTTTGTTTCACAAAATGAGTACACTTGATCAATGTCTTTACATGCAATCAGACGTAATCTTTGACTTGGAACTTGTTAGTGTTCTTAGACAGTCAAAGTCAATTGTTAGCCCTTGCCCTCTTAGGTGCAGATGGTACACTCAATAAGAAAACTATCATCCTTGCTCTTCAGGAATGACTGAAATGATTCTGATCAATCCTAAAGAACAAAGGACAGGATTCTGTTGGGAGTTGGTCACTCAAAAAAATGAAGATTTCCTTAAAAGCGACAGCCAGAGTATCGTCAGTATTTTGAATGAACACTTTTTGCTCGGTTTGCAACAAGGAAGATGGCAACACCATCAACATGATGAATGAAATCTCAGTAACTTAGAAAAAAGTATGCAAACTGATAAAAAAATCTAGACACCAAAAAAGCACCAGGACCACATGAAATACCAACCAAAATACTGCAAATAAAAGCTACAGAACTATTACCAGTACTCACAAGAATTTTTCAGTTTTCATTTGACACAGAAGACGTTCAGCAAGATTATAGGGAGATGCTAACATAGTTGCAATGTACAAGAAAGGAGATACCTACTTGTAAGCTATTAGAACATATAGTTCACAGAAGTATTATGACATTATTTCTATCAACAAAATATACTCTGTGACGACCAACATGATTTCAGGAAATGCAGATCATGTGAAAGCCAGCTTATTAATACCATCAACCAGATAACCAAAAACGTCTCTTATGGAAAACAGGATGACATCATACTCCTGGACTTTGGAAAGGCTTTGGACAAGGTTCCTCATTCAAGACTCCTGTACAAACTTTAATTTTATGGCATAAGGAGCGGGATAAACTCGTGGATCATTTCATTCCTATCAAATAGGTAACAGGTAATATTGGAAGGGCTAGATCACAACAAGATGTTGTACTGTCAGGAGTGCCACAAGGCACAGTGCTATGTCCTTTATTGTTTATAACATACATCAATGATATGCTCGGTTATACCCAATCTGGTGTTCGCCTCTTTGCTGATGACAGTTTATTGTACAGAGACATTAGTGATGTCAAAGATACAGATCAACTGCAAAAATACCTGGAAGAGTTAGAAAATTGGAAAAAGACATGGATAATGAGACTTAATCAACAAAATGCAATGTCATCTGCATACCACGGAAGAACAAAGACCTTGTACAATATCTAAACAGCTTACATGGCCACACACTTAAACCAGTAAATGGCCAAGAACTTGGGAGTTACAATATGATACCACCTCTCATAAAATAAACATATAGAGAATGTTTATACAGCAAAGGGTAACCAAACTCGTGGCTTTGTAAAACGTATTTTAAAAGAATGTACAATAATAGTAAAGGCTGCTAGGTACACAACTCTAAAACGACATGGAACCCAACCAACCAGGCCAACATTAACACTCTTGAACTTACTCAGAGGAGAGATGCTAGATTCGTCTATAATGACAACACATCACGTTCATCAGGATGTGTCACTGCAAAAGTAAAATAGCTTAATGGAATTCATTACGGACAAGATGCTTTGATAACAGGCTATGCATGCTCTATCATATCCAGAATGATTTGATAGTCATCAACATGTGTACTTACCTCAAAGATGGCGACACTCAGTGTAGAACTCATGGTAGACACAAGTACAGAGGCTTAGCGCTAATGTCTACAGGAACACCTTCTTTCCAAGGGCATTTATGGCATGCAATATGTAACCTGCCGAAGCAGGATCCTTTGATCATTTCCACTCTGGGCTACAGACTACACATTAATACTTGACTCAACAATGTAAATAATTTTAATTGTACTTCAACTTCAACTGATTTTATTGTATATATAACCTTATATGATGCTATGTGTTATGTCACCATGCGTATTCCGTAATGGTGTTAGGAATCCAACTCTTATATGGAGGAAAATGAATGAAAGTTTACAGTTGTAAAGTGTACTTATTTGAATGATTTTCAGGACATAAAAGAATATAATATTATTTTACCTACCTTTTGGCATGCCATGTTATGCTATGATGTCTTATTGGTCGAGGCTGACAACTATAAGGGCATAGTTGTAGAATAAAGACACAACTGTTAAAGGGGCATTATCTATGATTTAGACAAAAAATGGAGAAACAATTTTTGTTTCAAACATTTTCAAAAGTGATATTTCGCTGTAAGCAGTTAGTTTGGTTCAATTTTGTCAAAAATAAGCTCCAAAACATTTCTGGCATATAATTGGCTTGCAATCAATTATTCAACCTCTTTTGAATGCATATTCATGGGCCTTCAATTTGACACTTAGCAGGAGATTGCATATGCTAAGCATGTTCAGTTATTGGAAAAAAAGAATGTCAGTTATTGAAAAGTGAAACAAGTTAACCAACAAGAAGAACCATTTCATTGACGTATTTGACCAACAAATATTCTTCTTATACAAGTAAAAGTGATGATTTACATATTTTTTTAATCTATGACATAAAAGCAAACAGACCAAGAAAAATCATCATAATACAATTGCATGTGCATGTCTGTTTATTTATATTAATGTTTATATCGGGTCATTGACCACCAGCATTGTTTGGAGGTCATCGCAATGGTTAACTACATTATTATGAGTCCATTTATTGTTAAATGTCTCTTTTGTACTTTTTGTAATTGAAATATAAATTTTAGTATTTTATAAATCAAATATGAGAATTTGAGTCAATCGGAGAATAAATAACTGTTTGGGAATCTATAGTAAAATACACTTACCAGTGTTATGGAATCTTATTTGTAGTTTTATACAGTTTATTTTCAGTTTCACACACTAATAATTAATATTCTTTAAAGATTCATTGGAAAGTATTGGGTACACTCGACTGTTTCTCAAAATGTAGTTGCGCAACAGGAAATGCGGATGCAGACAAAGATTAGAACTGCTGTGAGGAGTGACACACAGATGAGTAATCGTAGTCCAGTCTTACAAATTAAACCATATCAAAGGTGTGTAACTTGGGTAGTACATATAGGACTCTAAAGTGCGACGAGGACGCTAAAACGCGATTGTCACACTAAAGTGCGATGGTCTACTCTCAAGTGCGATGGTTTGGTACGCTAAAGTGTGATGGTCTGTGATGTTCAATAGAAGACGCTAAAGTCCGATGCCTCAATACGCTAAATTGCTTTTTACCGCGAAAATGCGTTTGTTCATAAAAGTAAGGAAGTTATTAAGGTCAAACAGCATTCTGACATCACAAGCCGTTTGTACAAACACAAATGGACATGCCGGAAAACCAGAATATTTGTCGAGGGTTTTTATTAAACAACGAAAAAGAAAGAAAAAAACAACAAATAATCCTGATCCGGAACATTTTTGGTCGGTGGTTGAAAAGGTTAACTTGTTTTGGCTAATTTGTGTTAACAAAAGGGCATCAAAACGACCAGTGTAAAAAATTCAAACTAAATAAATAGCTACCTGATTTATATACAAAACAATAAACGAAAAACAAATATGAATACAGCACGAACGACTAGCACTGAATTACAGGTCCCTGGCTTGAAACAGGTTCATAAAGTATATACCAGCTTCTGCAATGTAACCATTTTGCTTTTTTAATTACTATCGTGCATTAAATAAAAATAAGAAAATGTGTTATAATTGTCAATGAGACAGCTATCCACCGAACACCACATGTCGTTGATGTTTGCAACTAATAACCATACGGCCCACGTAGCATAGGAAGTTATATAGGGCCACACAATGACCAGTGTAAAACAATTCAAAAGAGAAAGACAACGGCTTGATTTATAATCAAAACAATAAATGAAAATAAACAGAAAACAGGAATAAAAAAGTCCATTGCATGAACACTATTTACGTTACACCATCGCACTTTAGCGTGTTATACCATCGCGCTTAAGCGGGCAATACCATTGCACTTTAGCGTGTTCTACCATCGCACTTAAGCGTGTCATATAATCGCACTAAAAAAAACAAGCAACCATCGCACTTTAACGTTTACCATCATCGCACTTTAGCGTAGATCATCGCTCTTTAAATACCGTCATTGTCATGATAATTGTTTGGACTGGTATTGTGAAAATAATTTTATGTAGTTCAAGATTACATAATCGTTACATAAGTGCGTTACTGTTTGTGATTTCCTATGCTGTCTGTCGTTTTTGGAAGATGTTCGTTGTTGTTCTGCGGTTTGCATGTTGTGTCCACTATTACATTATTTTTGTTTGTGCGTTTCTCTGTGATGAGTGTTCATGCGTGTGTTTGTGCTGTATTTCTGTCACGTAGTGTTGTCATTTTAGCGATATATTTTAACATTGCCATATAAGCGGAAGGTTTGGCTAGCCATAAAACCAGGTTCAACCCACCATTTTTAAAATGTCCTGTACCAAGTCAGGAATATGGCAGTTGTTATCAAATAGTTCGTATCTATGTATGCTGGCGTTTGTTTTTGTTGCAGTGTTCCTGTTGTCCCTGTTGTTCCTTTGTTTTCCTCTTATAGTTGATGTGTTTCCCTCGGTTTTAGTTTGTAACCCGGATTTGTTTTCTCTCAATCGTTTTATGACTTTTGAACAGCGGTAAACTACTGTTGCCTTTATTAAGCGTTACCATCTTCCCACTTAAGGGTCCTACGTATGTAAATATATATCTAATATATATTTACCATCTTTTCCGCAAGTTTATTGTTTTCTGTTTGGTAATAAATTAATAATAAGATCTATTTTGTTACATCTTGTGATCCGTTTATTTGGCAATCGCCAATGGCAGTCAGCAGGGTTTAAGAACATCAGTTGTTCGACCTGCTAATCAAATGCGTTTTGTTAAGATATACTTTTCCACTCATTTTGGTCTTTTGGAAAATGTTGTTTGTGCTGTATTTAGACCCTTCTACCAAGAAATTTGTTTTGCATGCACACGTATAAAAAATGCGGTTTTTATCCAACGCAATCATAGGTTTGAACGTTGTTTTCAATTTAGAATTGTTTATATTTTTTCGTTTGGGCTTGTATTATATTTGCCTTCGGGTTTATATGATCCGTTCATCCTATTTTGACTCTTTCAAATTTCAAGAGTCTATCCTAAATTGAGGTAAATTATATGGCCTTCCAAATACCGTTTCGATTCCTAACATCACTAAAGAGACATTAATTGTCGAAATCCGGATATCGGTGTACAAATTTTTGCACCTCATGTTTGCGGTATACCATCTTTTCCGCAAGTTTATTGTTTTCTGTTTGGTAATAAATTAATAATAAGATCTATTTTGTTACATCTTGTGATCCGTTTATTTGGCAATCGCCAATGGCAGTCAGCAGGGTTTAAGAACATAAGTTGTTCGACCTGCTAGTCAAATGCGTTTTGTTAAGATATACTTTTCCACTCATTTGGTCTTTTGGAAAATGTTGTTTGTGCTGTATTTAGACCCTTCTACCAAGAAATTTGTTTTGTATGCACACGTATAAAAAATGCGGTTTTTATCCAACGCAATCATAGGTTTGAACGTTGTTTTCAATTTAGACTTGTTTATATTTTTTCGTTTGGGCTTGTATTATATTTGCCTTCGAGTTTATATGATCCGTTCATCCTATTTTGACTCTTTCAAAATTCAAGAGTCTATCCTAAATTGAGGTAAATTATATGGTCTTCCAAATACCGTTTCGATTCCTAACATCACTGAAGAGACATTCATTGTCGAAATCCGGATATGGTGTACAAATTTTTGCACCTAATGTTTGCGGTATACTATTTTTTCCGCAAGTTTATTGTTTTCTGTTTGATAATAAATTAATAATAATATCTATTTTGTTACATCTTGTGATCCGTTTATTTGGCAATCGCCAATGGCAGTCAGCAGGGTTTAAGAACATCAGTTGTTCGACCTGCTAGTCAAATGCGTTTTGTTAAAATATACTTTTCCACTCATTTGGTCTTTTGGACAATGTTGTTTGTGCTGTATTTAGACCCCTCTACCAAGAAATTTGTTTTGCATGCACACGTATGAAAATTGCGGTTTTTATCCAATGCAATCATAAGTTTTGAACGCTGTTTTCAATTTAGACTTGTTTATATTTTTTCGTTTGGGCTTGGATTATATTTGCCTTCGGGTTTATATAATCCGTTCATACTATTTTGACTCTTCCAAATTCAAGAGTCTATCCTAAATTGAGGTAAATTATATGGCCTTTCAAATACCGTTTCGATTCCTAACATCACTGAAGAGACATTAATTGTCGAAATCCGGATATGGTGTACCAATTTTTGCACCTCATGTTTGCGGTATACTATCTTTTCCGCAAGTTTATTGTTTTCTGTTTGGTATTAAATTAATAATTAAGATCCATTTTGTTACATCAAGTGATCCGTTTATTTGGAAATCGCCATGGCAGTCAGCATGGTTTAAGAACATCCGTTGTTCGACCTGCTAGTCAAATGCGTTTTGTTAAAATATACTTTTTCACTTTTGTTTCACAAGTTGGGCCTGCAATAAGTAGTTGCAGATGACTTTGTTTACAAATTTATCTTCAGAGATCGTTTCTTGCAGATAATGAGCTAGTATTTTGTATATATTTGTATCAATAGTAAAATAACAAAAATACCGAACTTCAAGGAATGTTCAAAACGGAAAGTCCTCTATCAAATGGCAAAATCAAAAGCTCAAACACATCAAATGAATGGAAAACAACTGTCATATTCCTGACTTTTTACAGGCATTTCCTTATGTAAAAATGGTAGATTAAATCTAGCTTTAAAGCAAATGAGTATCACATAGTTAAAACATTCTTTGCACTGTCCAACTTTCCAAACATTACAAAAAAAATTTGTTTTGTGCTTCATTTTCATTTTTGAGCTCAGCAAAAATTGATATTTCAAGTAAAACAGAATTCCTTTATTTATATGTAGGACTTAGAGATGCGATTAGGACGCCGAAGTGCGATGGTCACGCTGATGTGCGATGGTCTGCGCCGATATGCGATGGTCTATAAGACGCGTAATGGCTAGTTTAAAATTTACAGATGTCCAATTAGCATGAAAGCTTTAATGTTTTATAAGTTAGTATATAAATACCAAACATTCAATATTTATCCAGTTGCAGTAAAAAACATCTATTTTATTCCTTGTTGTGATTCACAGCAGCCGTATAGATTTTTCGCTTATTTGGTCGACAACCAAGAAGTATTTGAATCTCAAACAACTACCACATTTTTTTCAGTATTTGCAATTGGTACTGGTTTTAAAGGGAAAATAGCTTTTGTATGTAGCATCAATTTCCGAACGATTGTATGAACGACTGCTTTTTTTGTTTTGCCTAAGTTATACACAAAGTATAATGTACACTACACCGTTATAGTGAGGACTGAAAATGCAAAAACTTTTTATAATGACTGTTTTGAATTCAACAGGTTATACTCTTGATATTTTACATAAAAAAACCAAAAAGTTACTTTTAACAAACAAATTGACTTCTACATCGACATGTGAACATGAAAAACATTGAATATATGATTTATGTAATCCATCACACTTTATCGTAACCACCATTGCACTTCAGCGTAGCTATCAACTTCGGCGTGATCAAAAACGCAATTCAGCGTTAAACCATAGCACATCAGCGTGAACATCGCGGTTCGGAGTACCATCGTGGTTCAGAGTCCTACATATATATAAATGAAATGATAATAGAATGATTGAATGATTTAAAAACTGACAGTAGCTAGACTATGACTACAAACTTTTAGTGGAACCAAGTTTTTTAAGTATGACAAATTTTTCAGGTTCCTTATTAACAAAACTACAACAATTAATGTTAGTTACATTGACCAAGATGATGACATAGTCCGATGTGAGTTTTCTAGTTATGGAACAGGTAATGGGATAAAGACACCAAGTGGATTGTTAATGAATAAGGTAACTAATTATACTGCATGCGTTGGAGCTCTACTGTAAAATCAATAGAAACTTCATACTGCACAAAATATATTTTTTGTCTCACCAGCAGCTAGACGTTAGTATTACTTTTCCAGCTACTGCAACAGTATCATCAACTTGCAAATTACCTCAATATTTTATTACCACTTTCACCTAGGTACAAAACAACATCCTTTTTGTGTGTAAATCACATTTCATCAACTGCTGCTAAAGGAATTATGTATTGACAAGTTACTTGGAAATTCAACATATACCCTTACGACACGTACCAAGGAGGAAATACTGAATAATCACAGGTCTTTTCTAAGTTCCTTTTGAATTTCAACCAAGGATGAAGAAAGAACTGAATTTTTTTCACTTTATTGGATACCCAAATTACATGAGTGTCCAATGTTATATTGCTGGGTCTTCGCAGTGCTCCATGAAACCTCCTTCTATTTTTTAATATTAATTTTATCAGCAATAAAAACTGGTATTCTGATTTATTTTGAAATTACTCTAGTGGCGGTGTGAATCAGATGTGGATACTTATTCCAAAGAATACATACAGTTTAAGTCTCTTTCCTCGTGCAATGGTATAACACATTTGACTTAAGTATTCCCCATTCGAAACTTAAAGACAAATTTGAAAATGAAAGAATTTCATAAAAAGAATGGCCAAGATACACTATAGATACAAATGTCTTATTTGAGGGAGGGACAAATCATACTTTGTAAAAACAAGTCTGTTTGATTCATACAAAAAATCATCTTAAACTGAAACTATTAAGATGTTTGATTTCTTGATTGACAAAATACATGTGACGTTTGGAGGAGGACTACACACAATCTGAATTCCCATGGGAACCAACGGTGCTCCTCTTCCTAATGATATGTTCCTGTATTCATATGAAGCAGACTTCATACAGGAGCTTCTTATGAAAATGAAAAGAAGCTATCATTACCCTTATCTTCATGTTCAGCTATATAGATAATGTCTTCTCAAGAAATAATTCAGAGTTTGGTGAACGCATATATCCCATCGAACTTGAAATAAAGGATATACCAGATACAGTTAAGTCTGCCCCAAATATTAACTTACATGAACTTTCCATTTCTTTGTAGCAACATTCCAACGGGGTATGCATATGGAGTATTTACCTCCCAGCTTATATGATATTCCAAAGGTTGCAATTCCTATCATGATTTCTTTGATAGAGAGTTGCTGCTTACAATGAAGATTTTAAACCAAGGGTTTCAAGTGGTAAAGTTGAAGTAATCCCTTTGATTATTTTACGGTCGCAATTATGAGGACAATGGATATGTTCCAATTGATGAAACCGCAATCCCGTTCTTTTTTCATCGAATGGGACTTATTACCGAGTTTGTACTTACAAGAGCAATACGACAAAAACCAATGCCGGCTTATAGTATGATCATTTTAGGCAGGTGGGTGTTGAAAAGCGTGTACCTTATTTGTGTAACCAACTTCTCTCAAAGTTGTCAATCCAGATCCCTGAAAATTCACATATGTTGAATTTGTGAACCTGTAATTATGGAATTGTTTGAAGAATATTTTTCTATTTTTCCAGACTTGGATGAACTTAGACATTTCAGCAAAATCTATGAAAGATGGTACAAATTTTGTGTAATCAAATACTCCTACAGTTTTCTACCCAGATTCATGAAACTTCACAGGAAAATTGCACATATGTTGAAATTGTGCTCTGCTATTATGGAATTGTTCGAGGAATTGTTACATTTAATATTTTAAATTTTTCAATGTTCAGTAGAACATTCTCTATTGTTTAAGAAACATTATGTGCAACCCGGCCATTTGAGTCTTTGCTCTTTTTTTTTGTGTTTCGCCATTGCGTTGTCAGTTTGTCATCGATATATGAGTTTGAATTTCCTTTTATCTCTCTTTTAATTGTGGAAAATATGTATATCTCAGGAAATTGCATCATGCTAAGGACTATGTAAAATATGCTGAAATAGCTTTTTGTTTTGTTTGTACATGTCTTTGTTCATTTTTTAAAATATATAAATGCAGCAAAGATTCACATTAAAAAATCAATCTTACAAAGTATCTTAAAAGATAGAAAAGCAAGACATGCATTTGCGATCTCATGTGTATAATACTTCCCAGAGTTTTAAGAAATTTATATCAAAGGTTTATATCAGTAATAGTTCTGACAAGTTAAAAAATCAGTGCCATACAAGTTTTTTTAAAGGAGTTATGCCCCTTTCGAAATATATATTTTATCAAAAATTGCATTGTAAGGACTCTCATAAAATGTTATTAATGTTGAGCCTTGCATTGTAAACACACTCACACCTTCATTTCTTGTCGAATTCTTATTTTATGAAGTTTATATCAAAGGCAAGGTCTATGAAGAGTGCCGACCAATGTTTTTTTTACAGGAGATATGCCTCTTGATAATAGAACTATATGGACACTAACATTGTTAGCAATTTCATACATACACTTCTTGTAAGATATTTATTAAAAACTATTTTTTTTTACTTATTGCCATTGGGCAGATAAAATATGTGCAACGCAGGGGATAATGAAAAGCTGTTATTTTATGACTATATAATTATTATGAAATCTATTTACCTTTGGTGGTTCCAATGCCTGACAAGTGACAACATATGAAGAGTCTCATGCGTTTGGGTAGCACACAACTATGATTAAATTGAGCCTTTTATGTCTTTTATTAGGCTGACTGTATAATTGAATTTGATGTATCAGGAAGGAAATATAGAGTCGGAGACACAGGATTAATCTTGGTCGATGTTATGGATTTTAACAGACATGACGTGGTACTTGTATCTGGAGATCACAAAGAAATATTTGTTGCTGGGAATAGTGCCACAGGTAGATCTCTTAGTGCAGTTCCATTTCAGGCAAGTTGTATTATTCACATATCTGATAATATTATTAACTGAATATCGCTTGATTTAAATCAGCTTAATTCAACCCCATGGCCTCTCCATTGATTTGCTAGTGTCAAAGTAAAAATATTTTTAAAAGGCAATTAACTTTTTTTTTAAGATAAAACAAAACATAATTTAAATATATAAATATTTGTGACCTACATTTAACAGGTCTATGATAGGTCAACATAAAACCAATTTATCCGAATTATGGATCACTTTTCGGTTGTAGCAGTGGAGCATGATTATCATTAAAAAACAACCAACAGTTCCAGCCAGGTTTAAAATTGGAACAGGTAGCCACAGCTCTACCAGATGAGCTAAAGGAGATCAAGTATCTCACTAGCACAGCTGCATATGGGTGCAGTGATTACCGGTACAAAAGTTAACTTTACGCAGACATTTTGACTGCTTTCTAAGCCAACGAAATAAATTTGAGCAGACAAGCAAGTTAACTATATTCATGGTAGACCAGAACTAGGTCTGCTTTTTAGTTTCCATTCCTGGCTACACCAGACCTGTCGAAAAGTACCTGTTCAGCGACAGTTTAGTTCATGACCTGTCTATATACAGGTCTGCTTTTGACAGATCAATGTGTTTACACTTTTCATACCAGACCTGGCATCTGTACTACTAGCGTAACGAGATCCACTTTGTTAACCAGCATGACGTAAAACCGCCGAATCAAAAACATCAACTTTATATATAATTAATATAGGACAATGGTGTTGTTAAAAATAACACCATCCCAAGCCCTTTTGTTTTCCACATAATTAATATTACCAATAATTAATAAGTTCCGGGTCGAATCCGATACCAATACCAATGGAATTCTTCCAGTAGTTGTTTTATATCTATGTTACACTATAGTACACTATGTTACAAGTATATTTCCTTCCAGCTCAATACCACTATTAATTTTGGTTATTAGTTAAAACATTAAATTCTGTTTATAGTAAATAGATATAAGAAGATGTGGTATGAGTGCCAATGAGACAACTCTCCATCCAAGTCAAAATTTATAAAAGGAAACCATTATAGGTCAAAGTACGGTCTTCAACACGGAACCTTGGCTCACACCGAACAGCAAGCTATAAAGGGCCCCAAAAATTACTAGTGTAAAACCATTCAAACGGGAAAACCAATGGTCTAATCTATATAAAAAACGAGAAACGAGAAACACTTATGAACCACATCAACAAACGACAACTACTGAACATCAGATTCCTGACTTAGGACAGGTGCAAACAATTGCAGCGGGTTTAAACGTTTTAATGGTACCAAACCTTCACCCTTATCTGAAACAATAGTGTAACATCACAACATAGAAAGATACACTATAAAATATCAATTGAAATGGCTTAAACCAATCAAAAGACATATTAACACCAGTGAACATACACTGAACAAATAAATTTGATCTATGATACAATGTAAATACATAGTAAGTTTATTACAGTAAGAAAACTAGCACGGGTTCAAACAGAACGATTTTGAAAGCAGAAAAAACTGTGCGCCTTACAATCAGCATGACTTTACCAGATGAAAATACAAATACTAAAAATCCAGGCTAAAAATAAAGCATAGGTACTTTAATTCAGTCACGGACCCGCGACATGAGTGTATTCTAGTTTTATTGTATAAACAGTAATCGTATTTTTGTATTTTCCAGAACAGCAAAATAATATGCTCTAAATACATATATTGGAATTTCTTTGTCATTCATGAACATGTTTGTAATCAAATATTGGTTATCAAGTTTTGCATTTGTCCACATATTTATTTGTATATATGCAGATATTATAAAAAGTAAAATAACAAAAAACCGAACTCCAAGGAAATTCAAACGGAAAGTCCTTTATCAAATTGCAAAATCAAAAGCTCAAACACATCAAACGAATGGAAAACAACTGTCAAATTCCTGATTTGGTACAGGCATTTCCTTATGTAGAAAATGGTGGATTAAACCTGGTTTTATAGCTAGCTAGACCTCTTACTTGTATGAAAGTCGCATAGAATTCCATTATATTGATAACAATGTGTGAGCAAAAAAAACCCAGACATAATAGGTAAAAATGTCAAAAATTGGGGTACAGCAGTCAACATTGTGTTATAAAAGAAGAGAGACCCTGTTTCGAAGATTGATAAGAAAGGTTATCAAATGGATTGGAATAAATATATATTTATAGTTGATAGAAACACCAATTTTGACAGACACGTGAAAGAACGTAAAAGTAATCTAATCAGTAAATTTCAAAAATTTCAGTAAAATATACTTAATTTAATTAGGGATATCATAGTACAGAGTATATAAATATAGTTGTATTCTAATTCGTTACCTCAAACGAACATAAAGTATTTATAAGATAAAAAGAAGCACTTGTTTTATAGGAATATCTCGCTAGCATGTGCAGCTTACTTGATTACTTTATTATAAACAGAATTAAATAATTTGAGTCCCGATGATGTTGCAACACCGCTGCGTGGTACACGAAAGCCTACAAAATAAAAAATCAAAGTGAGAAAAGAAATCATATAATATATATGTATATATATATATATAGGTCTAAGAGATTTACCAAACAAAGTCATAGTATAAATATATATATATCTACTTATGCATGAAATCATTACAAAAATACAAACATTCATTTTTGGGGGGGGGGGGGGGGTACCCTTCATCTAAACTTAACTGCACAGTATACGAGATTCGAATGACAATATTCCTTAAATTACTTATCAGGTAGGCTGTATAAGGATGGAAAGTAAAGGTCAAATCCGGGACAAAAAATACGTAATTACCAATTTAGGTGAATTGCATTTATATATAAATGTATTTATTAAAGTATGTAATTAACTAACAAGTATATAAAGTAAGTCTTATCTTTAAGACACCTTATTCTTAAAGATATTAATATATCAGGGTACCTTGTTCGTGAAAGCTATAGCAATAAGGTAATTGTAACAGCTTTAGACTAATAAATTAATTATCATTGTCAAAAAAAAGAAACACCAATTTTAAGTTATTTTGTTACCCATTGTTTCCCCTCCTAGATAGACTCCACGCCGTACATGTATTTTTCATCATATTTTGATCATCTTGGATTTATAGATTACATTTTAAATGACCTTGTTCGTGAAAGCTATAGCAATAAGGTAATCGTAACTGCTTTAGACTAACAAATTAATTATCATTGTCAAAAAAAAAAGAAACACCAATTTTTTAAGTTATTTTATTGTCCATTGTTTCCTCTCTTAGATATACTCCCCGCCGTACATGTATTTTTCATCATATTTTTTATCATCTTGGATTGATAGATTACATTTTAAATGAAATTTGTCTAGTGCCCAGATATATTAGGTATTGAATAATTTTTTGAAGCACTTTTGGACTTGTTTTGTTTTGACTATGCAGTATTGGTTTTTGTTCATTGTGGAAGGCCGTTTTGGTGACCATTAGTTGTTACATTCTATGTCATTTAGTTTTGTGGAGAGTTGTCTCATTGTCAATCATACCACATCTTCTTTTTTTTATATCTATATTGATTTATGATAATATCATATGATTTGCAATATAAAGTACAAATGTGGCCAATGTTAACTAATGCAGGCTTCGTTATCCAATCCATCCGAGATATCAAGATTACTTTTTTAAATGCCTGTTCAGTAATTTGAATAAAAAAAAAGCAATGTAAGCAATCTTAATTAAAGGAAACACAATTTTAGTTATTGTGTACCAATATTGCAGTGATTTGTTCTTATACAATCCATCCTGGATTACCTAAGTTACTCATTTATGATAACTGCATATATCTTAAATATAAAGTACAAACATGGCAAGTGTTGAAAGATGCAGGCCAAAAGTTTTGGTATAAAAACCCTTCTGAGATATCAAAACTACAGATTTATAATGCCAGTTCAGTATTTTGAATGAAAAGAAAAAAAAGATTGGCACTCTAAATTAAAGCCGACAAAAATTCTATACCAGTATTTATTATTAAGCAATTCATTTTGACTGACCAAATTTACTCGTTTTTGATTACAGCATAGAATCTTTCAAATAGTACATGTATGGCCAATGTTGCATGATGTTGGACAAAACATTTTTTCAAAAAAGCCTTCCTGAGATATCAAGACTTCTGATTTTAATTGCCAGTTCAATATTATAAATTAAAAGGAGAAATGTTGCTTTTATTTGTTAAAGCTGACAAAATGTTTTAGTTATGTTCACCAATATTCGTGTCATTTATTTTATTTGATCCATCTTGAGTTACTAAGTAAATTAACTGATTTTAAACTGCAAATATGGCAAATGTTAACCAATGTGGGCGAAAACGTTTGTCATACTAACCATTCTGAGTAATGAAGACTACAGATTCTTAATGCCTGTTCAGGATTTTTAATAAAAAGAAGAACTCTTAGAAATATTGATTCATGCTGACCAAACAATTTTCGTCGTTGAATATCAATATTACTGTCATTTATTTTAAAACAATTCATTGGGAGCTTCCAAATTTTCTTATTTGTGATAATGGGATATTCTTTGATAAAGAACTTTTCGTTTTGAATTTTCCTTGGAGTTCAGTATTTTTGTTATATTACTTGCTTTCAATATAAAGTACAAATATGACAAGCTTTGATAGATGATGGCACTAATTTTTGTTAAACAAACGATCCTTAGATATCAATAAACTACTTTTTAATGTCGGTTCATTGTTTTGAATCAAGAGGAGAAATATTGGCACTCAAAAGCAAACACAATTTTTAGTAATGGTATATTAATATTGATGTGGCCAAATTTACTTATTTATGATAATGGCTTACAATTTTCAATATAGAGTACACATATGGCCATTGTTGATTGATGCAGGCCAAAACCTTGTTACTTAAAAGAACACTTGCCAATAGAAAATATAAATTGTACAAAAATTAAAGACTTAGTAGGGCAGAGAACTGCTTGAATCCCTAGACTTCTTTATTATAGTAACAACAATTTAACAACAGACATGATATGTTTTATCAATTTTAATAGATATAAGAAGATGTGGTATGAGTGCCAATGAGACAACTCTCCATCCAAGTCAAAATTTATAAAAGTAAACCATTATAGGTCAAAGTACGGTCTTCAACACGGAGCTTTGGTTCACACCGAACAGCAAGCTATAAAGGGCTCCAAAAATTACTAGTGTAAAACCATTCAAACGGAAAAACAATATGTATTAGGTATCCTAAACACAGAAAATTAGAATTAAAAACCAATTGTTCAGAGAAGAGTTGAAGGTCTTTCCACCCTAACATTCGATGATAAAGGATTAGATTAAACAACGTTGTAAGAAGATGTCACTTCAGGTTCATATAATTGGTGACTTCAGACTGATTCTAAAAATATAAGGTTTCTAGGTATTTTTCATTAAATTTGTGTGATAATGACTACTTCCGGTTAAAATTATGTCACCTCCCGTTGACTTTTTTGAAGATTAATGTCTACCAACCTAATGCAAAAGACCTAATGGTTTTATAATGAACCAGTATGATTTTTTTAGCAAAGGTCAAAATCAAGAACGTCAAATTGACCTTTGATCTTTAGCTCAATTTCAAAGTCATAGGTCAGTGATCTCATATCGAAAAGCCCTAGGTCATTCACTGGTATGGTTGAGGAGTTTCACTGATTTCAAATATATAAAAGGAGAAAACTCATATAAAGGGTCACCAAAACACTTCGACTCAAATGCGTTGAACTTGCTCAATTTCGTAAACAATTATTTGGCAAAAGCATCTTATCCTTATCTGTTACGGTTTCTTTGTAATAAAGATAATAAGCAAAGTTCGAAATTAAGAACATGGCCTTGACCTTTGACCGTGACCTCAATTTCCTTTAAATGGACCAAGGACTTCATATCAAAAGACGTTAGGTGTCTAAGACTTATTATGTATGAATTTATCAACATATCTCCTGTGTTAAATTTGAAAAGGGAAATAACTCCCATAAGAAGTCATTGGATCACTTCTATGAAACTTCACCAAATCATTCTAAAGAGTATACCAACAATTTGGAAAAATATTTTTGTCGATATCATTTAAGGTTACAGAGAAATAAATATAACAAGAAAAAGGGGTCGCGGGGAGATAACTCCTATAAGAAAAAGTGTTTAGTCACGCAGGGTGAATGATGAAATCGTTATCACTGTACAATATCATGGGGCAAAAATCCTTTCGATATGTCAAGTTACAAAAAAACATCTCAGACTGCTAAAGAAATATGAAAAAAAAAATAATTAAAAACCAATTGTTCAGAGAACAATTGAAGGTCTTTCCACCTCAACTTCGATAATAAAGAATTAAATTTAAAAAAACGGTGTAACAGTTGGGTTAGAAGATGACACTTCTGGTTCATATGATTTGTTACTTCAAACTGATTCTAAAAATATAAGATTTCTAGGTACTTTGTCATTAAATTAGTATGAAATAGGCTACTTCCGGTTAAAATAATGTCACTTCCGGTTGACCTTTTTAAAAGTAATACGTCTACCAACTTATGTAAAAGACCTAATGGTTTTATAATGAACCGGTATGAAATTTTAGCAAAGGTCAAAATCTAGAACGTCAAATTGACCTTTGACTTTGACCTCAATTTTAAGGTCATGGGTCAGTGATCTCAAATCAAAAGATCGCAGATCATTCACTTGTATGGTTGTGGAGTTATACTGATTATAAATACATAAGGGAAGAAAACTCCTATGAAGGTTCACCAAAACACTTTGACTTAAACGGGTTGAAGTTGCTCCTTATCGTAAACAATTATTTGGCAAAAGCCTCTTATCATTAACTGTTACGGTTTCTTTACAATAAAGGTAACAAGCACAGTTCAAAATTAAAAAAATGACCTTGACCTTTGACCTTGACATCATTTTCCTCCTAATGGACCAAGTACTTTATATCAAAAGACTTTAGGTCTATATGATATATCGTATATGAATTAATTCAAGAAATCACCTATGTTAATTTGAAAAGAGAAATAACTCCCATAAGATGTCATTGGATCACTTCGGTTTAATTAACCAATCATCCTTAAGACTATACGAACATTGGAAAAGAAGTTTGTCGATATTTTTTACGGTTTCAGAGAAATAAAGATAACAAGAAGTACGGGGGGAGATAACTCCTATAAGAATAAGTGTTCGGTTATGCAGGGTGAATGGGGAAGCTCTAATCACCGTACGATATCAAAGAAAAATTAAAAAAGAAAATAATTAAAAACCAATTGTTCAGAGAACAATTGAAGGTCTTTCCACCTCAACTTCGATAATAAAGAATTAAATTTAAAAAAACGGTGTAACAGTTGGGTTAGAAGATGACATTTCTGGTTCATATGATTTGTTACTTCAAACTGATTCTAAAAATATAAGATTTCTAGGTACTTTGTCATTAAATTAGTATGAAATAGGCTACTTCCGGTTAAAATAATGTCACTTCCGGTTGACCTTTTTAAAAGTAATACGTCTACCAACTTATGTAAAAGACCTAATGGTTTTATAATGAACCGGTATGAAATTTTAGCAAAGGTCAAAATCTACAACGTCAAATTGACCTTTGACCTTGACCTCAATTTTAAGGTCATAGGTCAGTGATCTCAAATCAAAAGATCGCAGATCATTCACTTGTATGGTTGTGGAGTTATACTGATTATAAATACATAAGGGAAGAAAACTCCTATGAAGGGTCACCAAAACACTTTGACTTAAACGGATTGAAGTTGCTCCTTGTCGTAAACAATTATTTGGCAAAAGCCTCTTATCATTAACTGTTACGGTTTCTTTACAATAAAGGTAACAAGCACAGTTCAAAATTAAAAAAAATGACCTTGACCTTTGACCTTGACATCATTTTCCTCCTAATGGACCAAGTACTTTATATCAAAAGACTTTAGGTCTATATGATATATCGTATATGAATTAATTCAAGAAATCACCTATGTTAATTTGAAAAGAGAAATAACTCCCATAAGATGTCATTGGATCACTTCGGTTTAATTAACCAATCATCCTTAAGACTATACGAACATTAGAAAAGAAGTTTGTCGATATTTTTTACGTTTTCAGAGAAATAAAGATAACAAGAAGTACGGGGGGAGATAACTCCTATAAGAATAAGTGTTCGGTTATGCAGGGTGAATGGGGAAGCTCTAATCACCGTACGATATCATGGGCCAAACATCCTTTCAATATGTCTTGAAACAAAAAACAAAAAACATCTCAGACGGCAGAAGAAAAAACATCAGAACAAAAGCAAAAGGCCTTTCCACGAAAAGCGGAAATACCTTATTAAAAAACCAAGAGAACAACTGAAGGACTTTTCACCCAAATAGACATATCTAGACAGGAAAATATATAATTTTGATTTAAGATGTCGATTCTGGTGTCAGATAATAGCTTAATTTATGATGATTCCAAAAATATATGGTTTTTATATACTTTTGATAAAAATAAGTGAGATAACTAGGTAATTCCAGTTAACAAAATGCTAATTCCGGTTGTATTTGAACCTTACTTCACAATGATTCCAAAAATATAAAGTGACCTAAATTTCAAGGTCATACAACAAGGCCCTCAATTAATTTCAAAAATATAAAGTGACCTAAATTTCAAGGTCATACAACAAGGCCCTCAATTGTTCTATATCCTTTTACATTATATAAGTTCAAAAAAGCTACTTCCGGTTTGCATAAGGTCACTTTCAAGGTCATATAGCTAACAAGATAATGCAAAATTGTCCCATGGCTTTATTATGTATAAATATGAAATTAAAGCAAAGGTCAAAATCTAAAACGTCAAGTTTACCTTTGATCTAGACCTCAATTTCAAGGTCATCAAGCAAAGACCTCATATAAAAAGACCTTGGTTTCTACTATGTATTGTTAATAAGTTATATTACCATTCATCTAATTTTTAATATTCCAGGGGAGAAAACTCCTTATAAATGTTACCGCACTGCTTCAAAGAAAACATTTCCTATTACGACATATCACAGCTAACAATTTAGGGAAACCTTTTGTTGATACATTACAGTTGCTAAGCAAAAGCATGCACAAGCAAAAGCAAAAACTTTAAACATGACCTTGACCTCATTTTCTTTTTGTGGACCCAGGACGGACCTCAAACTTCGAATATCCAGGTCGCTTCGGTCAAAATTATTCTTAAGATCCTGAGGTAATAACGAGCAAATTGATGAAATAATTTTGTCGTAATCTTTTACGGTTGCGAAGGAGTAGTTAACACAAGAAAAACAGTGTTCTGAGAGATAATTCTTACAAAGAAATGTGTTCCTTTACGCGGTGTCAGTTTTAAAAGCGTATAAACTGTTCGATATCATATATTAAATATCTAAGCGACATGTTGCGAAACAACCAAACAGCGGAAGAAAAAAATTGGCGGAAAAAAAAATAATCAGAACAAAAGCAATAGGTCTTTCCACGAAAAAGTGGAAATACCTAATAATCAAAACAAAAGCGACAGGTCTTTCCACGGGAAAGTGGAAAGACCTTATAATCAGAACAAAAGCAAAAGGTCTTTCCACGAAAAGTGGAAAGACCTAATTAGTTAAGCTTTGTTTATTATTACGTTCTTAAATGAATTAATTCATGATTGTCTATTGAACCTGTGTATATCTCCTGTCTATGTTTTATATCATTCATTAAAAGAATTGAATATTAAGCATAAACTGTTTATAACTATTATGTGCCTGTGTAAGAAATTCTAAGAAAATCTAAGAAATCTAAAAAATACTTTGTTAAGTAAACAATCCTAAGATATCAAGAATTCTGATTTAAAATCGTGGTTAGATATTTTGAATAAAAATTATAAATGTTGACAGTCTCAACTAAAGACAAAACTATTGAGTATTTGTATACTAATATTGTTGTCATTAAAACAGTCCATTTTAATTTACTCATTTATGAAACAGTCATATAATTTTCAATATAAAGTACAAATAAAGTTAGTGTTAATTGATGTAGGCAAGCTTTTTTGCTATACAAACCATCCTGTTATTTCAAGATTACTGATTTTTATACGTCCGTTTACGGGACGTCTTATGGTATACCGTTGTCCTTCCGTCCGTCTGTCCTTCTGTCCGTCCTTCTGTCCGTCTGTCCATCTATCGTCAACATGTCGGACAATAACTCAAAAACGCTTTAACCAATTTGCATGAAACTTCGGTGAAGGGTTAATATCTATTGACGTGAGCTTCCTTTCGATTTTTATAAGTTTTAGAATTTACATTTCCGAGTTATAGGGTTTTATTCATTAAAAAAGGGGGATTTTTCAATTTTTGGACAATAACTCAAAAACACTAGCAAATTTGCATGAAACTTTTGTGAATTGTTTATATCTATTGACGTGAGTTCCCTTCCGATTTTTATAAATTTTAGATTTTACGTTTCCGAGTTATGGTATTTTATTCATAAAAAAGGGGGGATTTTCCAGTTTTCGGACAATAACTCAAAAGCGCTTTGATCAGTTTTCAGGAAACTTTGGTGACTGATTCATATCTATTAAAATAACCTCCTTTTTTTTTTTTTTCTTATATGACATTGGGGATTTATGGAACTTTATTCTTTGAAAAAGCAACGGGCTTATCATGCGCTCATGGCGCAGCTCTTTATAAGCATAGGTTCAGTATTTAGAATAAAATGAAGAAATATTGCCACCCTTAGTCAAAATGTTTAGTTATGCATACCAATGTTGGTGTCATTTATTGTCTTGCTTCTGTGAACTTGAAAAAGCAAAACTCAGGCCTGTGGTTTTATGCGTCAGCGTCAGCTATGTATTAGTTTGTGATTCGGTCGGCTTTAGAGGAACCATTAGTGGTAGGTCAATGATATTTGGTATGCAGTTGTATTTGCATTAGCACATATCATTTTTTTGGAGATTATTTGAAACCGCCTATTCGATCATGGCTTATTGATATGAAACCTTTGCATAGTTTACATGTTGAAGTCTGTGATTAGTTCAATCTAAGATGAACCAATAATGATAAGTCAATGATATTTGGTATACTGTTGTATAAGCATTAGCATTCCAATTTTTCTGCACCTTCGGTCATGTTTCATTGACTTTGAATGTTTTGCTTAGTTTACATGTTAAAATTTAACACTTTACTATCAAAATGACATACATGCGAGACACATCTCTGTGTAAACAGTTTATATTTATAGAAAGCATCATGAGTTACCAAAAGAGTAGGTTTGCATAGGGTAAAATTTGGACATAAGATTTTAATTATTTTTCATACCTGTCAAAATACTTCAAATCCACATAGAAATAGTGATATTTCTATGAATATAAAATAGCTTCTTTTGGCACCTCGCTTCATAAGTTACAAAGTTTTGACTCGTTAGCAAGGCCTTATGTGAGTTGTAACTTCAGTTTATGCCCAGAGTTTCTGTTGTGTCCAAGGTTTTCCTCAAGTTTGTATATCCAAAATATGCACATAATCATCGAATTTGACAAAAGTGAACCTGTCCTTTACTGAGTTATAATCCCAGCATATTATTGTAACTGTAAAGTATATATATATATCCAGTGTTAATTGATGCAGGCAATGTATTTTTACTTATAAAACCCATCTCGAGATACCAAAACTACTAATTTCTTATTCAGGCTCAGACTTTTTGGTCCTTTTTGGTTTATAGCTCTTCATATTTTTAATAAGCTTGGTTGGAATAATACCAAGCTTTTGAGATTGTCTGTACCAGAAAGCTTCATAATTACATTTATGTAAATTTTTATGCATATCTTATTTTTAAACTATTTTGACAGTTTTACTTTGAAGTTGTCGGTCATTTGAATGAACCAGAGTTTATAGATCCAACCCCACCACATAAACAACATTATGAAATTTACAGTGGAGCAGCATTTACCGTGAATATTTTTGCTAAACCCACAGATAATAGCAGGTAAGAAAATGTAAACATTACGTTATTAGAAACTTTACAAAATTGATGGAAATTGGTGAACATAAGTATGATAAAACTCGTTTTTTATTTTGAAAATTTTCCGCTTTGTCATTTCAGAGAATATTGTGGTTGATTATTTAGTTGGTATATACTTGCATGTTCTCATGAAAGAGCAGCATTTTCCGTGACATCAAAACTACATTTCTTGTGAAACATGGATCAAATCAAATGTTTTCTAACTGGCCGTTTTTTCCATATTTTTACCCAATAATTCCATTGATATTAACCCATACCTTTTTCTATACAGTATATCACATCCTTTTTAAAGCGTAGCAAATTTTATGTGTTTGGATTGTTTTCATTCGTTTTTCAAAATATTCACGCACCAGTGAATTTTGTTCCTTATCGGCATACACCAAATTACGGATCATATAAATTTGCTGGTGCTTGAATGAATTATAATTCCTTATGAGCAAAGGAAAGACATGTGCTCTGTTTAAAATCTAATCCGCTATTAACCGGTCCATGTGATTCAGTGATAGTAAATACATATTTCACGATATCGTGCATGTCACTGGTTTGATTTCGCAGCATAGAATTATGATAAAAAGAAAAAAATATATAACCTCCCAGTTGATATGATATTCCAGGGCCTGTATTTCCTATCATGATTTCCTTGATTGAGAGTTGCTAACAAGGAAGCTATTAAACCAAGAGTTCCATGTGGTGAAGTTGAAATCATCCCTTCGTAAATTTTATGGACGCCATCACGAGTTGGTTGACCGTTTTGGAATATCTGTTTCACAGATGGCAATCATATGTTACAATTGTCGTAACTATAATCCCGTCCCCTTTTCCCCGAATGTGACCTACTGAATTAGATTTATCACCAGGTTTATACTAACTTGAGCAACACGACGGCAGATATCTGCTTACCCTTCCGAAGCACCTAAAATCACCCCCAGTTTCTGGTGGGTTTCGTGTTGGTCAGTCTTTAGTTTTTTATGTTATGTTTTGTGTACTGTTGTTTGTCTGTTGGTCTTTTTCTTTTTAGCTCATTGGGGCCCGAAGTTCCCCATGTGAGCTTATGCCATCACTTGGCGTCCGTCGTCTGTCGTCGTCTGTCGTCGTAAACTATTTCAAAAATCTTCTCCTCTGAAACTACTGGGCCAAATACCTTCAAATTTTAACTAAATGTTTCTTAGGGTATCTAGTTTATAAATTGTATCCGAAATTTTGATCCATCGACAAACATGGCCACCATGGCTAAAAATAGAACAAAGGGTCAAATGCAGTTTTTGGCTTATATCTCAAAAACTAAAGCTTTTAGAGCAAATCTGACAAGGTAAAATTGTTCAATTGGTCAAGATCTATCAGCTCTGAAATTTTCAGACGAATCGAACAACCCATTGTTGGGTTGCTGCCACCGAATTGGTAGTTTTAACAAAATTTTGCAGTTTTTTGTTATTATTTTGAATATTATTATAGATATATATAAACTGTAAGCAGCAATAATGTTCAGCAAAGTAAGATCCACAAAAAAGTTAATATGACCATAATTGTCAATTGACCTCTTAAGGAGTTATTGCCCTTTAAAGACAATTTTACACAATTTGTTCAAGTTTGCTAACATTCAAAAATCTTCTCCTCTGAAATACAGGTGAGCGATTCAGGCTCTTGAGAGCCTCTTGTTTAGATATAAGAAGATGTGGTATGAGTGCCAATGAGACAACTAGCCATGACGTTGTCAGTTATTTTCGACTTATGAGTTTGAATGTCGCTTGGGTATCTTTCGCCTCTCTCTTAACAATTGAAATTGAATTTATGTGTACAAATAATGATTATGATGTCAGAGAAATATTTCATACTGACATTTTTTTTTAATTCTGGGAACAAATTAAGACTTGTAACGGGTGAGTTTGAACATCAACAGAAAACAGGCATATTAATGTTTGAATGGTATGATTGTTTATTATAATCACACAAGTAAGTTAGCAAAGAAAATTCTAAGTAACGGAGAAAATATACCAGAATTATTTAGTATTTAGGTTAAATGAGAAACAAATTATTTCATTTTAAACTCTCTGGCTACTAAAAATGTGCATAAGAATATGTATAAATCTTAGAAATATAATTTATTTATTAGTTGTCATTGGCTTTGAACTAGCTGTCAGTAACTGCGAGTACTCTCAGATCTGTATTTAGTGTCCTTTTTGTTGTTAGGGATGAGGGATGGATAAATACCCTGCCACGTTCAGTCTGTGTTTCTGTTTGATTGTTCTACTTTGTATCGATCTGATGAGTTAAGCCTTTTTCAACTGATTTTTATAGTTTGTTCTTATGTTGTGCTGTTTCACTACTGTCCCAGGTGAAGGGAGGGTTGAGCGCTAACACACATGTTTAACCCCGCCACATTCTTTATGTGCCTAGTCCAAGTCAGGAGCCTGTAGTTCAGTGGTTGTCGTTGGTTCATTTCGTTTATATTTAATTTTTGTAAATTGTTTTGTTATAGATTAGGCCGTTAGTTTTCTCAATTGAATTGTTTCATATTTTTATGTCAGTGCCTTTTATAGCCGACTATACGGTATGGGGTTTTCTCATTGTTGAAGGCCGTACGGTTGCCTATAATTGCTTACATCTACTTCATTTGAACTTTGGTAGATAGTTGTCTCATTGGCAATCATACCTCATCTCCTTATTTTTATATAAAGTTTCTGACAATGAAGATAAACTCCCAACTAAATAAGCAACCGATTATAATCGATGGTTGGTTGTCACCAGCTAATAACTGATATAATCGGCAAGATATGTCATCGGATTAAACAACACCACTCTTAAAATAATTATGCCAATAATTTTATTTAGTGTGATATCAAGATAGAGATATTTTGTATGAAATCCATGTATGATGTATGATCATATTTTAAAGTCTGTATAGAAACACGATATACATGAAATACATACCGTTTGTACATTTGAATTTTAAAAGCATGGTTTTTTTCAGTATTACAGAGATTGACCAATTCTTGATAACAAGACGTAATGAAATACATGTTAATAAAAGTCCTGTGACCAAAAGACCAGAGTTAGGTTCAAGAGTACAGTCCATCACCGTGAAATGGACCCCTAAACAAACTGAAACCGGAAAACATCTCGTGTGCTCATATGTTGTAGATACATTAGGGTATGATTAAATCAAACAGTATATGTAAGCCTTTAAGCTTATAAATTAGTAAGCAATGATCACAGCAATGGAATGTTACATTTTTGTCTACCCGGGTGAAAGGGTTATATGAACTGTCTTCATGTGGTATTTTACATCACTGTTTAAAAAAAATAAAGTTATCTTCAAAACATATGTTTTACCAGTTGGTTATGTTTTAACCAAAAAAGAAGTAACAAATAGATTTTCAACGATATAGTTGAAAAAAAATGAATGTATCAATGTTAGCTGAAATAATTCATACCACTAGATTAATGAAGGCTTTTTTGACAGTTGGTTAAATCCACTTTTCAATCAAAAGTGAACCCAAATTAATTTGAAATTATTAACCTGAACAGAATTTTATATATATATATATATTAAGACAGTATCACAAATATGGAATTTGCCTCCAAACAGAACAAAGATTTGTATCTTATAATGTTGAGGTCTTCATCAAAATACTGAATTAACCAGACAAAAATCCATCAAACAAATCCCAAATTTATTTGAATCCAACAAATTTAATATTGCCCAATCACATCAATTTATAAATTTCACATTTAATACGTTTAATTTATTTACTAATAAATATGTTAAGTATTATTGATGTATTCATCTTTGATATTGTAGTAATGACTCGCCGCTTCGATGTTTTTCCATCATTGTGAAAGGTAATTCAGTTACATATTCATAATTATTTTCTAATGAACCATCATTGATTTCAGTCTATGAATTGTAAAATTTTCCATAAATAAAACTTAAGACTGCATAAAATTATTCCTACCTAACAGATATTCTGTCTGTCTTTTTTCAAATGACTATGACTTTTCGCCCATTTTCCAAGCAATTTCATAAAATGATGATAAAATAAAGCAGCTTGGCATTATCATAAAGTTAGCGAAGTAGTTCGGTGCATTTCCCGTTTAGTCAAGATATTGTAACCAAAATTGGTTTTAAAATGACATCAACCAAATTAAGTGCCTAGATGAGGTGACAGGTGTAGCATCATTTATCAGAAAATTGATTTTTGGTAGAGATAATCTACAAAATTGCGATAAACATATATAAAAGACCATGCATCTTTCGTTAAAAACCTGGTAGTTTTTTTTAGACAAGACATAAAGCATAGAAGAACGAGCAAGTTCAATATCTCAATTATTCTTTTTTTCAAATTAGCAATAAAAGAAAAATGCAATCAATCCGTACCGAGGAAACGTGTAGAACTTTTAATTTAATATTAACATCTCCTTTTGACTTTGGGAACGCATTACTGTACTTGACAAACACAAATATCTACAGCATGTTCAAAATACAGCTGCTAGACTGATCGCCTGAAATAGTAATATAAAACACCTATTATCATATAACAGCATTGGCTGCCAGGACAATGTTAATTCAAACTGTTGCTGCTCACATTTAAAGCCATACACAATCTTGCTCCTGTATACCTAAAATAGTTATTTTTGTTAGCGATATGGTTCACGACTTAAGTGGAATGACAATTTAACAAAGCGGCAGCAACTGTTTTATATCAGGGGGTTACTCAGATAAGGCACCTTAGCTTTATAAAGTAAGGTAAAGTAAATTTCTAAATTCTATCGTTTAGTTTTCTTTCCTTTCACAAAAAGTACTTTTTCCATGTACACAATGTATAACCCTTTACAAAATTTTACAATTTTGTACAACATGTATCCCTATTACCCATACTTTGTTTTTTTATATTTTTTTGAAAATATCATGATATAAATCACATTTTGGCAAAGTAGGAACGTTTAATTTGTTTTATTTACCTTAGCACGACAATGCTCAAAACCGTAGGCCATTTCACTTGATCAAAATGACCATTGTTCTACAAAAAATGAGGTCAGTTATAGTTATTGCAAAGAGGTTGCAGACTCAATGGAGCCTTTAATTTCTATGATTTTGTCTTTATATACAAATACCATTTCAGATATGCCACTGAAACCAGTCTTTTCTTTGAAAGTGAGTACAATAATTTGTTTTTGTTTCCGTTTAAGTGTAACTGTGCACATTTCAATTATTGTAGCAATGATATTATATTGTTGATCGGTATATGTAAGTAATACACTGTAATGTTGATAATACGTATTATGCGGATCATTTACATACATTCCTAAAGTCTGTTTATCTATCATCAAATCAACAAAATGCACAAAAGGCTTTACCTGACCTGACTCCTGCCAGTAACCAGGATATCTCTGATGGAATTAGTTTGAGGTCATGACACTTTTGCTTCATTAGACTCTGGTGAATAATTGTCACATTGGCAATCGCACCACGTCTCCTTATTTAATAAACTTTAATCTGTAACTCGACTTTAATAGTCTTAAATAGTGTTATTTACTTTTTCATGGAGAGTTGCTAGAGGGTTTGGAAGCTATGGATGTGAGAATATGATTGTGTAAGCTTAGAAATGACTAATGTTAGTTGAAATGGTGCCAAACAAATAAACTCATCAAAGATACCAGGATTCAAAAATTTGTACGCCAGACGCACGTTTCATCTACAAAAGACTCATATGTGACGCTCGAATCATTTTTAAAAAAAGGCTAAAAAAAAGTACGAAGTTGAAGAGCATTGATGACCCAAAATTCCTCAAAGTTTTGCCAAATACAGCTAAGGTAATCTATTCCTGGGGTAGAAAAGCCAAAGTATTTCGAAAAATTCAAACAGTTAATTCATAATCATGACCATATCAATGAAATGACTGACAAACCTGAGATATATAGATTGTATCAATGGTTGAATGATTGGATTATATTGAATAGTTTTAGATCTATTACAATTGCTTTATTTATAGAACGTATACAGACTACCAGATAGTGAAGCAAGTTGGATGAATAGTCTATAAAGTGTTATTCAAGGTCAAACTTGAAATAAACATACACAATTATCATTTTATTGTATTTTAATCAGGGAAAACCATACTTCTTACATTTCCCTGGTGATAAAGACATCGTATGCCAGGTTGATTCTGTGTGTAAATTTCCAGTGTATGCAACAACAGATACTCTTGGGTAAGATATATAGAATCACTGACAGAAGTGTACATTATCTGGTAAATATTTTCCTTTAATCTTTGGAATGCACATGATATTGTACATTTTGTAAGTGCCATGTTTCCAGGTTAAACATAACAACTTTAATAAAGTGTTTTAAAAATAGTAAAAACAAAATGTATCCATAAGGATGATGTAAAAATATTTTTTTATTAGTTTACTTTGATCTTTTTATTCTCAATGATTGTATAAACTTCAGTGCTTTCATAGGAGCATACTCGCCTTGAGTATGGGAGAATGTTGGATTGATCCATGGACAGGTGAAACAAAAGACCTACAAACTGGTATTTGCTGATTTTCTAATACACTCATGGCATTTAGGCGCAAGCTCAATATTGAAATAATTTGCATGAGTAAGGTGACATTTCTTCATGCAGACTTTCATTATGAACTAGAATGTTCAATTCTGACTTCTTGTGTCAGTCGAGAACAAAACATGATTCATATTTATATCACATCTAAATATTTTCATCCTGCATATGTATTTTATATTTCCTCATGGACATTTAAACCATCCATTTATTCATCCACCTTCGACAAGTGACTGTACTGAACTATATGTCTTTTGGTTATTAGTGCCATTGACTGTTGCTATCTCATTCATGTATACCCAAGTTGTTTTAATTCATGAATGCATCATTTTCTTGAATCTCGTCCAGTATTGTTGATGGTGCAGATGGGACCTAAAATAGTATTCATGGTGTTATGGAAGTCTGCACACAACATACAATTATTCTTTTTATCAGAAAGACATCTTCCAGTATTTTTAAATGTCATAAAAGATATAGTTCTAATTATTCGTTTTGTTAACTCACTTGGCCCAATATGAGTGTCCTTTATTTTGAAAAGTGATAGCGAAAAGCTGACATGGTAAAAAATCCACATTTTGTATATTTTTATCCAATTGTCCTGATAGGTGTTATTGCCCTTAAAAGATTATTTCTAACTATATTTTAATATGTTTTTCCTATTATATTGAAAACAGATAGAACAAAATTATTTTGTCAAAAATTATCAACAAATCCAGATCAATTAACATGTTCATTAAATGGCAGACATCATCAGTTGACTCCTTAATGGAGTTATTGCCCAAAACAATTTTTCACCCATTATCGTGACAACAATAATATATAGAGGTAGAATTTCAAGAGCTAAAAGATCAGTAATACAGATCTTTTAATAAGTAAACATAGCTGCAATTGTTAAATAAAGGCAACAGTAGTATACCGCTGTTCGAAATTCATAAATCGATTGAGAAAAAAACAAATCCGGGTTACAAACTAAAACTGAGGGAAACACATCAAATATAAGAGGAGAACTACGACACAACAAAAACACAACATTAAAATGTAACACACACAGAAACGAACTATAATATAACAATGGCCATTTTCCTGACTTGGTACAGGACATTTTAAGAAAAAAATGGTGGGTTGAACCTGGTTTTGTGGCTAGCCAAACCTTCCGCTTTTATGGCAATGTTAAATATAACATTAAAATGACAACATTACATGACAGGACTACAATATAAATAAATGGGAGAACATATAGGACAGAGAAACATACGAATTATAGTTAACAAAAGGTACCAGGTTTAAAATTTAATACGCAAGACGCGCGTTTCGTCCGCACAAGACTAACCAGTGACGCTCAGATCAAAAAAGTATGAAAGCCAAAACAACTTTGTATGGGAATTGTTGCCAATTTATCATACTTTTTACCCATTGTTTTCATTATTTACATTACTTGCAATAACTATAGATATATAGAAAAACTGTTAATATCACAAATGATATCAAAGACATGATCAAAATCAATCAACATTGCATTGTCAGTCAACTACTTATCAGAATTTAGCGCTTAAATGGCATATTTTCACCATTGCATTTTGGTATAAAAAAACTACGGAAGAAAGATCAACAACACCAGATTAAAAAAGATATTTAGTCTTATATTATATTTTGTCTATACTGTTTGGAAATGGCTATTGTTGAAGATCCAATATGATACAGGTGAGAATCCTGCTCTGTAGAGTCTATTGTTTAATAAATCGAAGTAAAACAGAAATGACACAATTTTATAATTTTAACGTCCTTTAAGTACCTCCATTGTTGATAAGTATGTTAACAGAAATCCTCTCTTTAAATCCTTTAAATCACCTCGGAGCTTTGTATTGAAACATGGCATGATCATTCGCCCTACTAGACGATGAGTAGCGTACAAGAAAAAGAACGCCACATTGAAAATCGTGATGAAATAAGTTCAACTTGTTGATAATAATAATTAATAAAAAAATATTTCTGCTCTCTAATCTTAAAACTCAGTAGCGTTTGGGGATGAATTGATTTGGTGCATCATTAAAACGTCTGCTTTTCATGGGTATTAGCTATGTTTAAATGGAATAACCCTGATAACTTTTAAAATTGCACCACAATGTACTTATAAAGCTATGTATATAGTCAATTGCGCCCTTTTGTAATGGCTCCAATTAATATCCACTAGTTTGTTCGTTCATATTAAAATTTGGACAAATTGAACGTTATCATTTTTTTTTCAAATATGTGAAATAGCCAATAATAATCCAAAAATAAACGGGAAACCCGCTATTATTACAAAAATATCCACAGTAACATACAAAATAAGACTATAATAACAGGAAAACTAAAGAATAGGGACAACAAAGAAAATACAGGGATTCGAACCTAAACCGACCAATCTTTACCTTTAACTTGATTTTGTGACTCATTGATCTTAATCATGTTAACCTCGCGGGTACCAACTTATACTATACGATTGTCTATTATGTATACATAAAGGTACAAACCCTATGTGTCTGTTGTACCGACGTGTATCAAATGTTCATTTATATATATAAAATAGACATTTAAATTGCAACCCATTGGTAGCTGAGAGGTTTCGTCGATGTGTTGATGTCAGTCACACATAACAGATTTTTAGGAGGGGTTCGATTACCAGTGATGGCATATGCAAATTACAAAAATTAAAGGTAAGTTTTTAAATTAATTTCATTAGTGAACAGAAATCAGTAAATTAGCCAATTAAAACTTAATGAAATTAGACACACAAAGGAAACAATTGAATATAATTTGGTGAGTCCATTTAAGCGACAGATTTAGGAAGCATTGATTCTAGAGAAAAAAATCCACGGTAAATGAATAGGCTGACGTCACGACGATGGTTTAAGTATAGGTTAGACGATACTTGATCATGTTTTTCTGAATATTTAAAGCCAAAGGCGTAGCCGAGGGTTTTAAATGTTCATAAAACATGACCTATTATTGTCTGACCAATTTAGAACACATTCACACCTTCGAGTGACATTACAAAATTATCCTTTCCAATTGTAATATTCAAACCTGAATAAGAATTTACTTTTTATAATGAATTGTTAACTAGGTTGATAAAAGGATTGTATAGCATATGCAATGGTCATTTCAATGGATGGACTGAAATAGCACTGACATAGTTTTGTGAGGACAAAAAAGATAAATTGTTCATAAGTTAAGTTTTTTTTCTGCTTCAGGAAAAATTTAATACTTACATATCTTAAATTTCTTGATTATAAAAAGCTCACAATGTTATATAAATCAGCTTTTTGAAATTGTATATCTTTTGATAATTATAAAACTCACACAATAAATATTAAAATTACGATTATTCAACTTCAGAACCTTACTTTCTATTAATAAATGTATATGTATTGTTTGTTTTTTTTCGAAAAAAAAGTTCCTTTGCATAATATATCAGCAGTCATTGTATTCTTTGAAAAAAAACATTGACTCTAAGGTCTGGTATAAAAATTAGATTAAAGATTATTTTACCTACACCTTTGCCCCAATTTAATTTTTTGTTTGTTTTGTTCTATATATGTACCATTATAAACGTTTGCGATATTCAAAATGTTTTTTTTATGATTCTATTCTCATAATTAATCAGTAGGCTGTTCCCCTATGGAAATTGCCTCAGGGGGATTGTACACTTCATTAGTATAGTTATTAAGAGTCTACTTTCATAATTAATCTACAATGAAAAGTCATTCATGTATAGCATTTTATAGTGCATGGAAAGCCATGTGCACTCTTGTTATATCATAATTTGTACACACATATTGCATTCACCATTTTTGTCCATTCGTCTTTTTGTTCAACAATATTTTTGCCACACTTCTAAGGTACCACTGAAAACAGAACCACTTCATAATCATCAGCTTGACAGCGAAAAGTTGTAATGTGTGAGCACATTTAAAATCTGCCAGACTTCTACTCCTGTTTGTTGATACTTTGAATGTTTCAATATGTCGAATAAACTTTAAATTTTTCGTCACACTTTTCTCAGGTACTACTGTACAGAACGCATATTTTGTCAACAGGTAGAAAGTGATGAGTTGTAAAGTGAAGGAAGATTTGTCAGACAATTTCCTCTAGTTTTTGTACAGTTTTTCAATATATTGAATGAACTTAATTTTTCTTGACAGTTTTCCCAAGTACATCGGAACATAATAACTTCATATTAAGTCAGCAGCTTGGTAGTGATGAGTTGTAATATTAGACACCCAATTTGTTTTTTGTACTTAGTGTGAGAGTATGCTTTGCTCGACAACGTCTCGCAATCTTGTTTGTTGTTCTGTTGAAAAGTCTCTTAATTAAGAGTAATAATAGATCTTATAATGTGGTTTGGTTATTTATTTGTACTTTTCTGTTTCAGAGGCATAATAGACATACTTATTATAAGAAAAGCGTTATTCAAGTTAAAGAGAGAAGGACAGTTAAAACCTGCTCCAACTAACATTGCACAGAAAGCTTGGATGATAGAAGTTAGTTTCCAGGACCCTAAGCATGGAGAAAAAATGTTTTGTGCTAAAGCTATTGACCAGTAAGGATGTGAAAATTATCTTTGAGCTCAGGCTCAAAAGGGACAATATAAAAAGTAAAATAACAAAAATACCAAACTCCAAGGAAAATTCAAAACGGAAAGTCCCTTAACAAATTGAAAAACAACACGTTATAAATTGCATGCGCAATGGGTCGATACCTCTGCTGGTGGACTATCAATCCCCGAGGGTATCATCAGCTCAGTAGTCAGTACTTCGGTACTGACATGATTTATAACAAACCTTTCTAAAATTGTCCGTTTATAAATTTTGAAATTATAAAGAAACTAAGGTTTCAACTCCCTCAGGCAAAGTTGGCCTTAGATGAATTTGGCTATTTTTTAAGGTATTTTTGTCATATAGCTCTTCAACTTTTTCGGTACTTATACATCCTCGGATTTCAAATGTTTGGCTTTGAGCGTTCCTGATGAAGGTAAATCCAGAAAAGCGCTTCGGACGCATGAAATTATTAAACGTGTTGTTTTCAATTTTTTACAGCACTGGGTCGATACCTCTGCTAGTGGACTATCAGTCCCCGGGGGTATCATCAGCTCAGTAGTCAGTACTTCGGTACTGACATGATTTAAAACAAACCTTTCTAAAATTGTCCGTTTATAAATTTTTAAATTATAAAGAAACTAAGGTTTCAACTCCCTAAGGCAAAGTTGGCCTTAGATGAATTTGGCTATTTTTTTTTAGGTATTTTTGTCATATAGCTCTTCAACTGTTTCGGTACTTATACATCCTCGGATTTCAAATGTTTGGCTTTGAGCGTTCCTGATGAAGGTAAATCCAGAAAAGCGCTTCGGACGCATGAAATTATTAAACGTGTTGTTTTCAATTTTTTCGAAGCGCTTATTCTGGATTTACTTTCATCAGGAACGCTGATAGCCGAATATTTGAAAGCCAATAATGTATAAGAACCGAAACAGTTGAAGAGCTATATAACCATAAAATGGTAAAATCAAAAGCTAAAACACATCAAACGAATGGAAAACAACTGTCATATTCCTGACTTGGTACAGGCATTCCCTTATGTACAAGATGGTGAATTAAACCCGGTTTATAGCTAGCTAAACCTCTCACTTGTTTGACAGTATCGTAAAATTCCATTATATTGACAACAACGTGTGAGCAAAAAAAAACAGACATAATAGATAAAAATGTCAAAACTTTTGGGTTCAGCAAGTCAACATTGTGTTATAATCTCTTTCACTATAAAATGAAACAACTATGTCAACAAAGAAAAACAAAATGGCTTGTAGACACTTTATAGACAAAGAACATCAGAAAAAAAAGACAAGAATACAAAAAATTACCATAGCACAATAACACAATGGCGGAATGTATAAATACAAAGCCACGCCAAAAGGATATTACCAAAAATGAACTAAGCAGTAAAGTTTAATAAAATACGAAGACACTATAACTTGTTATTAAGATGATAAATAACGTCAGTACCTAGAATCTATACTTCAAGACCATCATGTATTATTTGTGAAGTTGATACGGAATATTTGGTAAAGGTCATGGTATCTTCCGATGAACTTTTTTTTAGAAAAAGCACGAGACGTTCTTTGACATAACCCTGATTCATCAACTTTCTGCTCAGTCACTGGTGACATTTTATAAAGTCTAAGTAGTAGCTACCATTTTTATAAGTTGTTTCTATCTCAGTGTTCAATGACTGAGAACAATTTAGAAAATTTAGTCTACCATGTATTCGAGTATCACTGCTATTCTAATAAGATGTAAAAGATAGGTGCCTGAGGCAATATTTGAGTTTGATTAACCGATCTTTAGGAATCTTTTTATCTGACTCTAGATCTGCAAGGAACAAAAGTTTTGAAACATTTTATTAACCAATGCCGTGTTTTTATTAACCAATACCTGGTTGTTTAGATGAGGTTACCCAATTGCAAGGTATGCAAGGATTACTTGTTTAACATGAAAATGAAAAAAAGTGGAAGAACATAATACTTAGATTATTATCATTGTATTTATTACATTGACATGTTTCAGCTTTCACTTTAAAGTTTTATTTGTTTACTATTTTGTTCGAAAATGCAAAATATTTAGAAAGTTTACTGGGTTGATGATTTTGATAACCTCTACAAAAATCCTCATCACTGTTGATTAGATGGCAAAGATAGCAGTGTTTGTATATAGTAACTACTGGTATCGTAAAGAAAATCACATGTCCATCTGTTTAAACTTATTAGATAAATTTTGTTTGGAGTTTTCTGTATAATTTCTTCACCCAATTTAATTTTGATGAAAAACTTGACTTCTTAGGCATTATTAGATGACAGGGCTTCTAGTTGAAATAAACAATATAACTTTTTATCATAGAATATATAAATGTTTTAGCATATTCAGATTGTTTATATCTGGTTCTATGGTTGATAAAATTTAAATGCAGCGATATAATTTCATTTTTGCATTTTATATACTTATTCATTCACATATTATAGGAAGCAGCTTAAAGAAACAAATTACATCTTTTTAATTAAAAAATTACCCAAAACAACTGAATTTGGTAGCTGCATATCATTTTGCATCAAAAGGAAGCATATTCATAAACTCTATCGAATATATCAATAAAAAAACGAAAGTTTGATCTGTTAAAAGCTTAATTTGTATCTCTTCTTTAAGTATTTTGAAGAAGAAAACAATCATGTAAATAGGTTATAATCTTATCCTGGAGGAGAAAGTGGTTTACACCTTTTACACTAAGGCCTGTTTGAGTCTACTATTTTGTCTTGAAAAGTATTTTTTTTATATCAACTTTGACTATGAGTCTTCCAAACTTAAAAATAAATATGATTATAATGTTGATATGTATATGTTCTCTGTAATGTTTTTGTTTTATGAGAATAAAGTATTCATTCACTCATTCAAAGTCTGAAAATATCAAGTCTGCCTTTTCAGAATTTTTTTTAGATGGATTTGCATTTGCGTTTGATTAAACTGCTAAAATATCACCCTTCCAATCAGACAATAACACTTTTCTTATATGTAAACAATAAATACGCATAATGGGGAGACAATTTGGACAAAGAAGAAAGCTTCCTGATAATGGTTAACTAGTTTTCGAAACAAAACAAAAAGTCTTGGTAACTAACAAATATTGAGGCATTATTGCATTGACAGTTATAAATAAACTCATCATAGATATCAGCCTCAAAATCATTTTACGTTAAACTACATCAGAATATAAAAGACCCATCAATGACACTCCAAAAAAGAAGTTAAAAGGCCAAATAAAGTACTAAGTTCAAGAACATTAATGACCTTAAATTCCGACAGGGTTTGCCAAGAACAGCTTACGTAAGCCACTCTACAATCTACTATGTTAGTGTCTATCAAGTTGCAAACATTGTGGTATTGGTCTCACAAAGTAAACAATGAAAACTAAAAGACATCATTTTTTTACTTCTTTTCTAACACTCTTAAATCTTTTGAGTCATTTTTAGAATACAAACTAACAACTCAGTTGCATTTGTTACATTTGTAGTTTTTTCAAATGATAAAAATAAAATATTCACTTTAACATGACAGAATTTGCGTATCTTTAAATGTTACAGGTAAGGAAACATATATTTTGTCTGGTCTGTCACATGTGTAAGTCAATGTTAAAGTTTTATATAAAGTAACTTAAAACAAATGTGTCAAAACAATATTCCATTATTGAATTGAAATCAGAGTTCTTTTTTGCAGATTTACTTCAATAGAACAGTGCACAGTTATACATGTTAAACCTAAAGGTATGATTTTTATGAGGCTCTCATTGGTGTAAAAAATAGTAACTGATTTGCATTGTTGTCCCGTGCTGAGTAGATGGTTGATATAGAATTTTGATAAAACTTATGTTAAAGACCAAAATATTTAAGAAGTAGTTAATTCTGGGACAAAGAAATAAAAGTTAAGCTATGCCCCTCGTCTCTCATGCCAGCAATATGTAAAGCCAATAATGAAAGTTCTCTCGTGTCTACATTAATCTGTCGAGTATGATGAAGTTTATATAGAAGGTTAAATGAATGAGTTAGAACAAAATTGAAGTTGATTATGCATTTATCAGGATGAGTCATTCCGCAATGTAATTGCTCTCATGCCTACACTTATATTGAAGTAAAATCAATTTTATGCCTTAAATAATATCTAACTCAAGTTTGAAAATCAGAGGAAAACTTATCTAAACTTAATTTTGCCCCTTTGAAATAAAAGTGATATGAAAAATTCCAATATATCAACGGGGTGGCTACATTGTAGAAATCTAGTTTTATTCAGAAATTAGAAATTAAAACCAAATCATTAAAACTCGACAGTAATGAAGTTGGAAACTATATAGAAACCATATATTTTTTAAATCAGTGTAATGACAGCGTTCTTATGACTACGGAAGTAGCTTTATTGTACTCCTGAAGTAGCCATTATCTCCCTTTTCTCATAGGGAAATACAAAGAAACCATATACTTTTGGAATCAGCGAAAAGATGACACTATAAATGATGATTTTTAACAAGAAGTACGTAACTTCGCATCTGTTATTTCAATGAATTTTGGAATCTGTGTATGAGTAGTTATCTTCTGACATTTTTGTTTCTTTACGAAGGTGCCTTTTTAATTAAATTTTAATTTAAAATCATGTCTGTGTAAAAGTTCATTTACATCTGAATATCAAACATGTGAGGTGGAAAGACTTTCAATTGTTTTTTAAACAATTTGGTTTTAATAAATGGATAAGGTTGTAAATGGCAATTGCAATGGTGCATTTAATAGTGCTCAGAAACAAGGGTCATAATAGTTTAACATGATAATTTGAATAAAACAATGCAAATTTAAAACGTTTTAAAACTTTGAAATTGTTTAAAATATTGTTCTAATTAAGAGTTCAATTTTTGGGGTACTTTTCTATGCAATTTTCACATAAAATTTTCTGTAACTATGAAACTATCTGCATGTTGGTAACAAACTTATCATAGATATCTAGATTAAAATTTTGTCAGAAGACATGCGTTTTGTCTTCAAAAGACTCATCAGTTATCCTTGAATCAAAATAGTTGAAAAGGCCAAATGAAGTACGAAGTTAAAGAACATTGAGGACGCAAATTCCGAAAGGTTTTGCCAATACAGTTAAGGTAATATATTCCTGGAGTAGTAAATCCTAAGTATTTCGAAAAATCAAAGTTTTGTAAGCAACTTATTTATAATTATGACCAAATCAATGATAATTCTCGTCAACAAAGAATTGTTGACTACTGGCCTGGAGATACCTCGGGGTAGAAACCCCAAACCAGCAGTCACATCGACCCAGTGGTTGTAAATAAACTCATCATAGAAAACAGGATTGAAATTTAAGCAGAAAAAATATTATGATTTGTATATTAAATTCAACCACATAATTTCTTGTCTTCACTTACATATTACGTGATTTCTTCTATAATTGTACTTCTTTTTGTCCTACATAGTTTTCACGACAACAATTGCATATGAGTAACAAATAAGATTTTTGCAAACACAAGTAAAATAATTTTAGTCCTAAATATTTGTCCATATTTAAAAGAAATGTTGCATCCTTCGTACTCGTATTTGGCTTTCTAACTTTTTAGATTCGAGCGTCACTGTTGAGTCTTTTGTAGACGAAACGCGCACACAATTTCAATCCTTGTATATATGATGAGTTTATTTAGTAATGTAAGCTCAGAGTTCACAATTTTAAATTTTAGGAGATATGTTATAAATATTGCAAATTGTAATTCAAATGCCAGTAGTTTTATCGTAACCTCAGTAGATAGAGCCGTAAATAAGACCATGAAGTACACAAAAAAAAAATGGTTATCTATACTTCTTCATTATGAAAAAACCTATAGTATTGGTTTACCTTTGTATGACACACTTTGCTCGAGTTAATTTTTAGCAAGTGAAAACCATAATCGGTAGTTAGTTTTATGTACAAAATCTTTATCTGTAGAATGCAGTTAAGGTAGGTGTCTTTTCTCCTTTTTTTTCTTGATTACATGTTTTTTTCTGTTTGTGATATTGATACAATTTTTATATTATGATATATCAAAGTTCTTTTGAGCGTCTATCTTTTACTGAAGCATGCTCTTTTATTTCTGAAGTATGCTTTAAAAAACCAAACAAAAATGTTACACTCTAACATGTTCCTATTAACATGCCCATGTTGTATCACTGGCGGATTTAGTGGGGTGTTGGGGGTTCACAAAAATTCTCCCGCTCAGAAATGGTAAAATAGTTAGGTGATTATATATAGATCTAATCATTTTCAATAAAATATAAATATCAAGTGAGCCACTTAATAAGTCGAGATGCTGTTATCAGACTCTGTAAAGTAAACACAATCGTGTCATAATTAGATTGACTCTGGTGGTAAATCTTTTTTATAGCCTATCAGGTGTTTAAATCATCAGAGTATGAATCAAAGGAAGGAATAAATTAAGTTGAAGCAGGTTGTAATAATTTCTTAATAAGGTTGTTTTTACAAAACAAAATTGGTAAAAACAGTGAAATAAAGAATCGATATACTATCAATATCTATGAAAGTGCTATTATTTGATTTCTTGTACAAATGTCTACATCTGCAACATCAGCTCTCAATTCTCTTTCAAGTGCATCTCTACAATCTGTTTTGACCCGAATTTGTTCTTATGTGATGAATGCAGGGGGGGGGGGGGGGGGGGCTCTTACAATTCAGAAAAATATCATATTTTTGGCATCATACTCTTTCAAAATGTTTTCACTTTGCTTTCCTTGCCTCATATGTTAAGATCTAACTTTCATTAACCCAAAATTCGTCAGTTTCAACGTATTATTGTATCAAAGTATTCATTTTGTTTTACTAATTTGATAAGGGATAAACATATGAAAATTTAACAAAAAAAATAGTCAAAGATGAAATGAAGGTGGTGTCGGGTAGGAGTCGGTGTGGCCACAAATTAACATGCATATCTGGATACGCCCTCCTAAATTCTAAAAAAATATAATTTATAATAAATATATAATATCCCCTTACTCTGCACTGCGAAATTATTCTTGATATACCCACAATAACTTTAAATCCTTGTTATAAAGGTTAGACATATGATAAAGGGACAAAAAATGCGCGAAAATTGAACAAGTTGTAATCTGGGGTAAATAAGAATATAACACGCATTTTCAAAAAAACTTTCGTGATGTCACAAAAACCCCTGATTGAAAACCTGGATCTGCTACTTTATGGGACTTTTATCATTTAATTCTAGACAATTGTTCATATGTCTCACGTTTTATGCCTTCATGTAATTAGCGTAGTTTATTATATTTGCAAAACCAGTGGGGAGTTTAAACTGGTTTAATTACATTTTTAATCACTAAAGCTTTTATATATAATTATTAGATCCATGCCTCTCCTCTCCTTGTAAGAACAGTGGTGAATGTATTGCAACGAAAGATGGGACTGCACAATGTTTTTGTAAACATGGTGCTACAGGAGAGAGCTGCCAAAATCGTAAGTATATTGTGGTAGAAAAACTTTGTTTGATCCTGGATGATATTTCAGTTTAAAAAAGTATAAGTTGTGACTGGAAATCGATTTTGTGAGTATTTTCCACTTGAAATTCTTGTAAATTGGATGAAATGAATGTGAAAATGTATTAAAAAAAATAAAAAAGAATTTGAAAATGTGTTGTCTGTACAAAATTTAATCTCATAATTTCTAAATTGTTGTCATCGGCTTTCAACTTGCTTTTAGTAATTTTGAGTACTCATAGACCGGTAATTTGTTTCTTTAGTCTTTATGTTAGTTGTTTGTTTTTTGTGACTCGTACCAATCTGAGTCAATTCATTTGCAACTGATGTTTACCATTTATTCGTATGTTGTGATGTTACACCACTGTCCAAGTTAGGGAAGGGTTGAGCACTCGAAAACATATTGAACCCGACCCCGTTTTTTTGTGATGTCCGAAGTCATGAGCCTGTAATTAAATGGTTGTTGTTGGTTTCGGTCTGTCATATATGATTTTCTTTATTGTTTTGTTATAGATCAGGCCGTTTGGTTTTCTCGTTTGAACTGTTTTCACATTTTGTCATGTCAGGGCCTTTTATAACTAACTATACGGTGTGGGTTTTGCTCATTCTTGGAATCGGTGACCTATAGTTTCTTACATGTACATCATTTGGTGGTTAGTTGTCTCATTGGCTCTATCGTATCCTTTTCAAAATCATTCCAAGATGGAGTGTTGTGGTATTTCGTTTCAAACATGAATTTCAATTGCCATTTGATAATTTCTACGTTTGCAAACCCCCCCTCCCCTAATTTTTATAAGATGTTCTGAGGTATGGTTTTTATAACTGCCAGTAAGTTGTCTGATTGACAATACAAGTGTAAATATGTTTATCGATATATAATAATTATTGGGCGTACACTATTTTTATTATTATTATTTGATACAGTTACATGTGTAGCCTACAATTGTAGATGACTTCAGTCCATTGACATCTCAAGGTTAAATTTTGGGATTTCTCCGGAAGAATGAAATAATTTTAGCAAAATTTTTTCCTCATAACTTAATTTAGAGCAAAAGCCCCACCTCATGTTCTAAAAAGAAAATGTTGGTTTAATATATAAATGTGTTTGTTATGTCCTTTCTATTAGTGTGATTATTTCAATGGAGGAAGGGGATACATATATATGTTTTAGTACACTATTACAGCTCCTCCTAGTTCAGGCACGATCTTCTGAATTTAAGGTACTTACTTGGCTTGTAGTAATGTTTTTTTATTAGGTCAATATTGAAAAATACTGTACGTGAAAAAGGATATCGATTCCTATAAACAGGCATTAACATATGCAGTTTATCAAATAACTATAATTATTTGATTTATTTGCAAAACAGGGAAGGCATATCTCTGTGGTAACGTTTTTTGTTTTAACATACGGGAATGAGGTGTATACTATTACCCCCATTCACATTATGCTACAATAAAACTGTACTAATACTTTGTAATATTAGTTTTGAATAATACAATTCTTTAACATTTTGTCTACGGGATAAACAATGCTACCAGATAGGCAACACAGTATCAGATGAACATTTGCTCTTTTGTCAAGACACTTACAATTCTTAAAGAAATAAGTTGATTTTAATTTTTATTACAGGTCCAGATCCTTGTGATGAAAAAGACTTCTGTAAAAATGGTGGAACATGTGATCATGGTTTTTGTTTATGTCCACCAGAAGTAACTGGAATGAACTGTGAAAATGGTATGGACCTATTCAATTCAATTATATTTATTGTATTGTTTTGAATAGCCTTATATCAACTTATATTATCAAAATAAAAAGAAACATTAGGTACTCAGAGGTCAGTGACTAAAATAGTGAGTTGGTAATGTATGGCATTATCTCTGGCATGTTTTCTTAATTTTTATTTTTTAGAAGGAACAAATGTTTGAAATGAGACAGAATGATGTAAACAAATTATCTTTACTCTAAAATTTGAAGATGAACTTTAGCTCTTAATGAATTAAGAAAAAGTTTATTATGATCTTCCAGCAACTTTTAAGATTGATATTTCAGTGCATTTGGTATATATATTGGTTATAAGGACCATGTTTACTAATCAATAGAAGACCTTTATTAATTAGCTTGTGAATCCGTTAATATGGGAGTTCGTCACAAATCAGTTCTTCTCCTTAACCTCAAAACCCCTTTGTGTTTGGTTAATGCAACTTGACGTGATTATCTACCACTACTGGAATGTGTGTCGCCTAAAAAAAAGAAAACCATACAATGAAACTCATTGTCATAAACTTAGTTGAACTTAGTCACTCTTGTGCAACACACATTTTGTAACACATTTATCATAAACGACTGAATAGTATGACCTCATATTTAATCATAAGCTTGACAGTGATAAGTGTTTTGAATCAGTCAGAAACTTGACTGTTTGCTGATATTTTAAATGTTTTAATATGTTGAAAGGACGTAAATGTATCTAAAACTTCAGGACAGAATGACTCCAAATTTGGTCGGCAGCACAACAGTGATGAGTAGAAACGTGTGAATCGTTTTTATCTGTCAAATATATTTTTCATATTTGCCAATACTTTGATTTTTTTAATATGATGATGTCACATTTTTCACAGAAACTCTAAGACAGAATAATTTCATATTTTGTCAGAATTGAATATCAATTATATGGTCATTTTTATAAATTTACTGTTTGCAAAAGTATGAATTATTCGAAATACTAAGGATTTTCTTATCCCAGGCATAGATCACCTTAGCCGTATTTGGCACAACTTTTTGGAATTTTGGGTCCTCAATGCTCTTCAACTTTATACTTGTTTGGCTTTCTAACTATTTTAATCTGAGCGTCACTGATGAGTCTTATGTAGACAAAACGCGCGTCTGGCGTATCAAATTATAAGTCTGGTACCTTTGATAACTAATCATAACGAGTGAGTGCTTTTTTTTGGAACAGTCAACCATCTACTTCCTGTTTTCCAGTACTTTAAATTACGAGTGGGATATACTTAGCAGGACAACACTTTAATCCTTGTTCTGTTTGTAATGAACTAAGATAGTTATACTAGTACAGTATTATAGTCGAAGATTTGATTTTAATTGACTTCATAAATTATTAAATAGATTTTTTCTCTTGTAGAAATTAATGAACATTACCTTGTTTTCCATTGTAAACCAATAATACAAATTTGGATCATGAGACTCGATGTGATTTGTATACGTACGGTGAACAAATATAGAATCCTATGTAATCAAGTTTATCTTGCAATAAAAGAGAATAATGATCATTATAGTTTTCAGTACCTGTGACCAGAATATTTGTCAAGGACATAGTATGTGTGTTGATACGCCTGGAGGAAAACAAGACCATGAATGTCTATGTACAAACTTATATACAGGACAGCAGTGCGCAAGTATGTCATATGTAAATTCAAGTATCTAATACTTTTAAAAATTCAATTATGCATGCACTCTGTCTCGTGAATAAACATTTTGTTGTGGTTATGGAATTATAGTTTGAATTTTCCATGTAATTTATTTAATAGTACTTCTCATTCTGTATTCAGTCTTAAACCAGGATCGTCAGTTATCATGTAAAGCAAAAAAATCGATTTTATGGTTTATGAAACCAATTAAAAACCAAATTTCTTCAAGACTCATATTAAGGGTAATTTCTACCAAGTTTGCTACCCATAAATGATTGACATCACTGAACTAAAACCAGCCTTTTCAATGATCGAAAAACATTTTAAAAAAATGTCCTCTTTTATATCTGTAGTAGAGTACACACTGAAGCAGAGTTATTTGATATTTTGTGACCAAATCTTTGGAAGCAAAACTTTTTCCATATTTTATCAGATGACCTTAAGGTCTTTCATCTACTGAAATCATAGTTTTGAAATTATTATTCAATTATTGACAGAACTTAAATTAAGTAAATAGATTGCAAAGAAAAATCCTTTCAGTATCAATTTTGAAAATACTTTGTTAGAATATGGCTGCCAGTGTGGAACAACAGACAATCCAGTTAATGATGTATTCACCTTTAATTTAAATCTCTTGTAAATATATTTGAATAGAGGTAACAGAGTTTTACCCTTTACTTGTCTGTCCCTACATTCATTCATTACACAAAAAGTAAGATTTTACCAAATGAAATTTTATTCAAGAAATTTGTTAGGTACGACTTAACAGGTCTAGAAGAAAATTGTACTTTTTCAATATTTGTCATTTTGTTATTCTGCAACAGATAAATCCCATGTTTTTAAATTAAGTTAATTAACTTTAATATGATTCAATGTAATCATTTGAATTTTTTTTAAAAGTGTTCGGAATCATTACATTTAAGTCTTTTCGCACATTCTGCAGCATGATGCGGAATTTACTTTTAACTTCAACACAATGATTCAAAAAAAAAAATACTCCGGTTACAATTCAGGTTAAAACCTTTCATATTGGTTATTCTTTAATTTATGCCGTTTAATTTGAAATATATCCATAGATAGGGGTTTATTATCACTTGAAAATATTAATATAAAATGATAACACTATTCTGAAAACTTCTAAATTCAAATTTAGTACAGATGGTATTTCATTCCATAGTAATACCTCTGATTAATGTTGAAATTATCCAAATTTGAGGTCCACTCTATCAATAACTCAAAAATCTTATACAAAATCATTTGAAATTTGAACACTTTTCACTATACATTGGGATGCTTATCCAGCGACGTCAAAGGCTGAACCTATTTGTATAAATCTGTTTATTTCAGAAAGTAGAAGACCTGTTTTTTTTTCATTTTTAATCTTGTTATATCACTTATGTTCTGAAGTTTCTGTCCATTATCCCAAACCTCATTTTCATGGTTCAGCATAAAAAATTATACTTTGTTCTTATCGCATGATTTTTGTTAACTTTTTATGAGAAATAAAGCAACGGTATTTGGTATAAATAATTATTGCAAGGTATACACGTCCGTCAGACAGGGTTCACCGGACCCCGAACTCGTTTCATAGATCACAGATCAAAGTCAAGTCTTCGTAGTTTGGCCCATGTCTCAGATACTATGAGCAATGAATCAACTACATTTGGTGTATGTAATTGTTTTCATGTGTTCATGTTCATCTGACTTTTATCTCATTTTCATGGTTCATTGCATAGGTACTTCGGGACAGGAATTTTTTTTAGCCCTCCCCCTTTTTTCCAAAATCCGTTTTTTTTTTGTTTTCTATTAATTTCAATTATTTTCTCAGTAACCGCTGTGGATAGTAAACATGGAATTGATAGAAAATAGCAAATACAAGTTATTTCTAGTATATTTATGTTCATATAATACAGAAAAACGCGAAATAATTGAAATTAATGGAAAACAAAAAAATAACGGATTTTGGAAAAAAAGGGGAAAGATTAAAAAAAATTGTCCTGTCCCCAGTTACCTATTGTTCATTGGTCAACGTTAAGTTTCAGTATAATAAAGCATAAAAAAACCTATGATGATGTGGGACCTGTTTTAAAATCAAGTAAAGGAGGCGACTTTTAACAGTTACTATTGTAAGGCTAGACAAAACGAAAACAGAGAAGAAGTTAAGAGTTGAAAACAAATTAATGAAATCTGTGATAATGAATTAAATTCACAAAAACTAAAATCTATTAATAAACAAATTGAGGATACAGAAAAAAATAAGAGCGCCCAAATAAGATCAACCAAAGGTCAACCAAGGAAAAATTACAGATGAACAGAGTAAAATATTACAAATAAAAAGAAAGTATTCTTAATTTATATACCTAAAAAACAGATGTAAAAGAAATACAAGAATATTTTGAGAAAATTAAAAACAACAACATTTTATCTCAATAAGAAAGCAATAAATTAGAAGGAAAGGTAACAATAGATGAATGTACAAAATCAGTTTCTGATATGAAATTAAATAAATCTCCGGTAATAGATGGTTTAACATAAATAAGATGTGGTATGAGTGCCAATGAGACAATTGACCATCCAATTCACAGTATAGTTTTATAGGACCTTTTGTCAAAAGTAAAAGACTGAGCAGCACGAACCCCACAAAAACTGGGGGTGATCTCAGGTGCTCCGGAATGGTAAGCAGGTCCTGCTCCACATGTGGTACCCGTCGTGTTGCTCATTTGTGAAACGGATATTCCATAACGGTCAACCAACTCGTGATGGCGTCCGTAAAATTTACGAAGGGATGACTTCAACTTCACCACTTGGAACTCTTGGTTTAATAGCTTCTTTGTGAGCAGCAACCCTCTATCAAGGAAATCATGATAGGAAATATAAGCCCTGGAATATCAACTGGGAGATATATGCTCCGTATGCAGGCGCTGCTGGAATGTTGCTACATAGAACTGGAAAGTTCACAAATGGGAAGCTGAAATCATCTCTTTTGTCGTTAAGTTTTGTTTTCAATCGACCATCATTATCATATTATTTTGTATTCAGTTTTTGTGTATAATAAATGCTATAAAAAAAAAACTCACAGACAAAAAGATTGGACTTATAAATGTTAAATATAAAAAAAAAGATCCACTAGATCTTGATAATTACAGACCAATAACTTTGTTAAATGTAGATACTAAAATAATAGCTTATTCAGTAGTACAAAGATAAAAACCAAAACTTCATAAATTTATTTACTTTGTCCAAAATGGATATGTGAAAAATAGAATGGGTTTGATATCAGACAAATTTAAGACAATATTGACTATTCTGATAAATTCATTGTAGGTGGAGCAATCTTATTTCTTGTTTTTTCAAATTGTTTGATTCTTTGGAATGGGAGTTTACATACTGTTTATTTAGAAAATTGTGCCTTCAAAGTTCTATTATAAATTGGATTCATATTTTATATACAGATATTGGGGGTTGTGTAACAAATAATGGTTGGATTTCTGTACCCTTTGCCAATCAGAGGGGAATTAGGCAATGTTGTTCGGTTAGCGCAATCGTAGAAATCTTCGCATGTAGATTAAGACAAGACAACAAAATAAAACGTATACAAATCAAATTAGATAATAAAACACTTAGATTAGAATTAGGTCAGTTAGCAGATGACACAACACTTTTTGTTAAATCTAAGAAAGAAATTTAAATAGCCCTTAATATAATAGAGATATTCGATTCATTATCTAGTCTAAAACTGAATAGAGATAAAACAGAAGGTATTTGGCTAGGAAATCTGAAAAGTAGTAAAGATAGATATGAAAATAAAAATTGGTCAAAAAAACTAATAAAATGCTTATGAGTATACTTTGGACATTGAATGTGAAATAAAAACTATACTTAGAAAAAAACAGTTCACAAAATCAGAGAACACTATCAAAGATTGATTTAAACGAAAGCTCACTATTTAAGGCAACATAATTGTTGTAAAGTTTTAAATAGTTCCAAACTTAACCTTTTAAGCAACAGTAATCGACATCAATAAAGAGTACATAACAAAATTAAAAAAAAATATTTTACTTTATTTAAGAGGGGCTGACAGTAAGGATTGAGAATTTCATGGAAAGTAATTTTTTTTTAGATTTTCCTAAAAACCTGTTTATATCATGTGTTTGAGTAAAGAAACAATTCTCTGTGTTTGAAAATTAAAAAAAAAAAACATTTTAAAAAAAATACATTATCATTGTTGCCATGGAAATCGCTTGGATTGAACCTGCAAAAATCAAATATATGGTTATTTCAATGCATAATATTACTAAAAAAAGTCAGTGGTGTGTAGACATGAACATTAATTCCTTGTACCATATAAGTTCTTGTACAAGTTACATAAAAAAAAAATCAACAAAAAAATGTTTGGTTACCATGGCAACACCTTAATACCGTATATACTTGACAAATTGTCATTTTTGGTAGAAATTGGTCTTTTTAAAAACTGTATTGCAGAAAAAATGCAACCACCCACGAAGAAATGAAAATGTCCTAAATATACTACACGAGAAAAGGTTAAAAATCTGTAATTTTCACAAATTATTCAAACGGAGGATTGAACATAATTGAAATAGATGAATAAGTTGAATCATTAGAAATATATTGAATTAAATTATTAGTAAGCAATGATGATATGTTACCGAACTAGCAAGTTATTGCTCAGTTTTACTTTAATGAACTAGGCAAAAACTACTTAATTTTCTATATGAACATAGATAATAAAAACAAGATATATAGAATTTAAAGCTTGTGTGAAATTGAAAAACACTAGAATAGAAAACAATTCAAAATAATTTTACTGAAATAACAAAACAAATAATATGGGTAAACAAACACATACAATTTAATGATAAATGCTAAGTCTTTAATTAATAGGTTAAAAACAACATATTATACATAAATGATATCCTGGATGATAATGGGGATATTTCTCAAAATTTGATATTAAACAAACTATATATATATCTATATATATACAAGTCTAAATTGAAAACAACGTTCAAACCTATGATTGCGTTGGATAAAACCGCTATTTTTATACGTGTGCATGCAAAACAAATTTCTTGTTAGAGGGGTCTAAATACAGCATAAACAACATTTTCCAAAAGACCAAAAAAGTGAAAAAGTATATTTTAACAAAACGCATTTGACTAACAGGTCGAACAACAAATGTTCTTAAACCCTGCTGACTGCCATTGGCGATTGCTAAATAAACGGATCACAGATGTAATAAATGGATCTTAATTATAAATTTAATACTAAACAGAAAACAATAAACTTGCGGAAAGATGGTATACCGCAAACAAAAGGTGCAAAGGTTTTTGTACACCATATCCGGATTTCGACAAATAATGTCTCTTCAGTGATGTTAGGAATCGAAACGGTATTTGGAAAGCCCAACAATTTACCTCAATTTAGGATAGACTCTTGAAAATTGGGAGTCAAAATAGGATGAACGGATCATATAAACCCTAAGGCAAATATAATACAAGCCCAATCGAAAAAATATAAACAAGTCTAAATTGAAAACAACGTTCAAACCTATGATTGCGTTGGATAAAAACCGCAATTTTTATACGTGTGCATGCAAAACAAATTTCTTGTTAGAGGGGTCTAAATACAGCACAAACAACATTTTCCAAAAGACCAAAAAAGTGAAAAAGTATATTTTAACAAAACGCATTTGATTAACAGGTCGAACAACAATTGTTCTTAAACCCTGCTGACTGCCATTGGCGATTGTCAAATAAACGGATCACCGATGTAATAAATGGATCTTAATTTTAAATTTAATACTAAACACAAAACAATATATATATATATATATATATATATTGTTTGACAAAATGCTTTGAAGTAGCTCATATATGACGTCATAACTACATTTATTGTCTATCAACTTTAGATGTATGTATCATCTTATCATATTTTCTTGAGAAAAATAAATGAAGTCGAAATCAGGAAATAAGAGTAAAACTTCAGTCAAAGAATGGTGTCCATCAGACACATACCTTATGACCTCGACCTCATTTTCAGGTACAGATGTTCATGTTAATTTAGAAGGATAATGGATGTTCCTCAGCAACCATAAACAACAGGTTAATATTTTTTGGTATATGGAAATTTTTGAGAAGATTATATTTCTGTCTAATATATGGCATCGACCTCATTTTAATGCATCATGGGACAGGTTCAAACTTTTTTTTTTTTTATCTCAGAACAGTTCCACGAGATATCAATGTTTAAGATTTATCAACACTAACGAGTAATGGTAGAGAAAATTTACTGAAAACATTATTTTGTTTTGTTTCAGCGAACCCAGTTCCATTTATAGATTGTATAATAACTCCAAATGATCCCAAATGTGTTAGTGAGTATATTTTGAACTGTTTAATTGTTCAATGGTCTTATTGTGAAGGAAATAAAACTTTTCCCCAGAATCAGTTGGTGTTTATCTCGTTATTTAAATTTTTGCAACGTGAACTGTCCCATGGAATAAAGACAACAGTTATTGTTCTCTATGAAGTGTATCTAATGGAAACATTTAATTTCTAATGACACACATTGTTGAACAAGAAAAAATAATGACAAAATTATGTCAATAATAGACTATTGAAGAACAAGTTTTCAAATTATTTGGTGAGTACTGAAAAATCAAATTTAAAACAAATTATAGAGAAAAAAACTGCAGACAATTTCGTTTTGAATGGTGCATATTGCAATAAATCATATCAGTTTATTTTGATTTTATAATTTTAAAACTTAAGGCTGGTATAGCAATGCAGTCATTTAAATCATTAGCTAATAACCCAATAAAAAAAGAATATTATTACAGAAGGCTTAAATTTGTTTATATTGAATAAATACAACACATGCAGTGTTTCATAATTCAGTATGTTCATCGCAAGGATTAAATGTTTTTGGTACTATTGTATAGCTATTGCATTTATTTAATGAGACAGTTCACTTTGCAAATATTTAAATGGTTAGGTTAACACCAACTGATTCTAGGGAAAGGTTTTATTTCAATTTTTCGATTATGTGCAATGATGTTATTTGAACTAATGTATATTGCCTGCAAAAATTACTTGTATGAAACAGTGAAATGTTATTATAGTTACAAAACAAATACCACTGTAATACACTATTTATGAATATTTTGATTCACCTAGAAGTCTTGTCAGTTTTTTAAACTAATATATACATTGCTATAAGACGTGTCTCGGTATTTGTTTATCCAGCGTATTTAGTTACAAATTTTTATTTGTAATTCTGATTGGATATTGTTTTGTGTCTTACCGTTTGTAGTTGTGATTCTATCTTTTAGTTTCTATTCGTATGTAAAAGTAAAGATAATTAATCACCCAGTTCATTTGTATGATTTTAGTTTAAAGCAACTATGTGCACAGGATTTATTTGTTTTACACAGTTTGATTTGGAAGAAAGGCCGACATAGTGAGTTGAAATACTACTAACACAATTCTATATTAATATTCCTGTATTTTTTATAAAATACATCAAATAACCTAATTAGAAACTTAATCTTGATTTATATCCAATTTTTAGAAATTTACCTGTGACGTTACTTTTTATGGCGTTGATCCATTCGTGTTACAGACACACCTTCGTAATTCTGTTAAGCTGTTTTTGTGTACTGTCCTAAATTATTTTAGTTGTTCGTTGTTATTCTGAGGTTAACATGTCGAAATGTACTATTATATCATTTATTTATGTATTTCTCTGTCTTTGGTGTTTTTGCATTTAATTGTACTCTGTTCCCGTCATGTAATGTTGTCATTTTAGCGGTATATTTAACATTGCCATAAAGCGTGGAGGTTTGGCTAGCCACAAAACCAGGTTCAACCCACCATTTTTTCTTAACATGTCCTGTACCAAGTCAGGAATATGGCAGTTGTTATTTAATAGTTCGTTTCTATGAATGTTGCATTGTTGTTTGTTTTTTGTTGCACTTCTGTGTTCTGTTATTTCGTTGTTTTCCTCTTATAGTTGATATGTTTCCCTCGGTTTTAGTTTGTAACTCGGATTTGTTTTCTCTCAATCGATTTATGACTTTTGAACAGCGGTTCACTACTGTTACCTTATTTATATACATTGTTTGTAAGAAAGGATATGGAACATCCATCCATAACACAACTTCAATACATGCACATCAAAAAAACACAAAAAAGCAAAGGAACAGATCTTTTATTGCTGTTCTGCATCTCAGTCACAGCAAGTCCTTCAAAACGTAGCAAAAACTCTCACCTCACTGCAAGTTTAAGACAATAACTAGCTCTAGCATATTAGATTATTTGATAAATATTTATTTATAAAATCTAAATATAAAACAAAATGTTTGTATCATATATTTGAAGGGTTAAGGAATGTTTGTATATTTTTGTATTGTAGGTTGTAACATAACGCCCAATCCTTGCAACACTGGGAAATGTAAAATGCATAATGGCAGTCATATATGTATTTGTTCAGAGGGATTTGTCGGAAAAGATTGCCAAACAGGTAAATGACTCAACAATTTTATTCTGACAAAAGTTCAGGATACTGAAGCTATATTAGTGGATATGAAAACAAATATAGGAACTTTTTACAGAACTGAGAACATCATTTTCAAAAAGGTAGGACTACAAAACCTTTGAAAGTACAACACTGCTCTGAGTCTTATATTGCCTTTGCATGACAAGGAGTTGTTTAAATAATGTATAAGAGTTATGGATCATTTCTATTTAAATTGTCTTTTAAAAGAAGTAGACCTTGGTTAAGGGACATAACTCTAAATAAATCTCTGGTACGTTTGTGTCAACCTTTGATAAAAAGTAGATTCTTAGCTTCTAAGTGACACAGATTATTGAATTATGTTTCATATTTATACTTTTCAATAATTGACGAATTAGCTTTTTACAAAATCCTAACTAATTTAAAGAGTTATCTTCCTTATTCTTGGGTTGAGCAATTTTACAATTTTATATAGAGGAATTCATATGGCTGACAAACTACTGTGATAATATGAGGCAGGTGTTACCTGTGAAAGAGGACAAAATCAGTTAGCTGGCCATGTAAACAGTCTACCGGATTTTTTTTCAAAATCTAAATAATTAAATAATTTTGATTCTTTGTATAACTAAGGTCATGATTTCATAAATCATATATACAATAACAGGAAACACCACGAGTCATTGTCTTCATAATTGAAACCTGAACAATAAAAAGAAAACAAGTTTGCCGTATTGATTGCATATTTGCTGTTGAGAAGTTATTTGAAATACGGAATCGTTCCCGATATTGGTCATGTTATTATCGTTTTTTTTTTATGACAAAACTCCGTACAGTGATCGTTAGTGTAGGTAGTATGCGGATCGGAGCTAGAACTGCCGGAAAGTTTGATTTATGACGTCATCATCTTTGTAAACGCGGTTATACACTCTTTGTTTCAGGTAACGTTTTATCTTATCAAAGTATTATTTAACTTATATAACTTATAAAATCTTATGTTGAATAAGCATATAATACTTGTTTTTATTTAAACAAACAGAATATTTGAGCTCTTTCACAGGAAACAAATTTCTCATATTATATTTGGTAATTAGACATTCAAAATTGCGGCATATTGGTATGATTCTTTATGACGTAATCAAGAAAAACAAAGTTGCGGGAATTCGTATTCCTCTTTATGATGTTTTATGCAAAGTCCCGAGAGAAACGATACAGAAAAAGATTTTCTGCCCAAATGCGGAGGTCTGAAAAAAAAGTTATTGATTTTGGATTCATTAGTACATTGACTCTTTTATTCATTTTATCTTATAGTTGATGTGTTTCCCTCGATTATAGTTTGGTACCCGGATTTGGTTTTGCTAAATCCAATTATGACTATCGAACAGCGGTATACTACTGTTTCCTTTTTTTTTTTAATTTTTCATTGTTTTTTCTACTATATTGACTTGAGGAATCCGTCCTCATTATGTATTACACATGAAGGTTTGAAAATAAAACATAATTTAATTTGTAAAGGACAACAGTATGACGTAAATAAGGGGAAATGTAAAAATAACAATATATATCCAAAATCAAAATTGTAGCTGCCAGAATGGACTATCACTTTTCTCTTAGCCTTACCACTTCTTCCTGTTTGCTTCAAAAAGAGTGATGTAATTTCTACCTCTGATTCTGATTTCGATTGAGTCCTGATTTGTTTTTGTGTTATAATTAAGTATTTATATATTTTGTTGAGACATTTTGCCTATATCATTATTTATCTTATTATATTTTTCTTGTTATTTTAGCTATTGATTCAACTAGAGGAAGTTTAAATGTAAGATTTATTTGAAAGAAATGTTCATAATATTTGTTTATATCACCTCTTTGAAATAGGGGATATATTATTTTACTCCTGTCTGTCTGTAAATTAATATAAAAGTACATATGTTTTTCAATTATAAAAGGATTCAGGTTGATAAAATAGACCAGATTGACTGGGTTGAAAAGTAGGCAGGGTACAAAAATTGGCATAGGTTACATGCTTGAGTAGGTCGAGAGGTTTCTATGGTTGACAGGATTGACAGGTTTACATGGTTGAGAAGGTAGGGTCGCCAATTTGATGAAATAGACTTGTGACAGGGTTAAAATGGATTTACATATGAACTTTGCTGAAATGATATATGAACTATGCTACAAAATAGTTATATATAAATACACACATAAAACTTTATCTAGATGAACAACAATATCAACCTGTTGCCTGCTTGACAGTAACTAAATAACATTCTAAAAAATGTATAAAAACCTTCTCAACAATGTCAATCTTGTTTACTTGTCAACCCGGATTTGTTTCAGTTAAATCGATTTATGACTATTGAAAAACGGTATACTACTGTTGCCTTTATTTATTTATAAGTACCGAATCAGTGCTTAATCCTTAAGCAGGAAATATATATACTTTAACACTACTTTACCCAAAATGTGGACAACTGTAACAAATACCATATGATCCTTTTCTTCACTTCGTATTTGTTGCCAGTGATTTGCTTTTCTATTGATTTTCTTGAAAGAAATCCGACCATCTTTTCAGATTTTGGTCTAAGATGTTGTATGAAGGTTATTTTTTATTCCAATTAGATTTCAGACAATGCTACCCACAAAAGAAAGGCTTTTCTGCTTTGCTGAATTTCAAAGACCTTTTCATAAACCTCTACCAATTGAATCCAAATTTGAAGAAAAGTTTGTTATATCATACTGAATATTGTTTCTTCATTGCCAATAAAACAAAGTATAACAAAAATACCGAACTCCAGGTAAATTGTCGTCTGACTTTATCAACCAACGGAACCATGGAAAACAATCGTCATATTCCTTGCTTGGTGCAGGCATTTTCAGAAGAAAATACTGGGTTAAACCTGGTACTATAGCTAGTTGAATCTCCCACTTGTATGACAGTTGTTTATAATTTATATTGGCAAATTAGCTAACCAGTATGAAAATCATGAATTAGGGAGGGGCTTAGGCAGTATGTGAAATAGCTTCTTTTACTCTTTGAAACCAATTTTGACCAGAATATTGTCTGTTATTGATTAAAATAGCACTTGTTGATTGTAAGGTGAGAAGCAAAAGTTGTTTGCTATAACCAATTCATGTGAAGTAAGGGTAAATAAAAATGTAAGTTCATTTTCACATAACTGTTACAATTTAATTTCAAATTCAAACAGAATTGTTGTACTATTCATTTTAAGTGAATATTGTACTAAAATCAATTTCGATTGTAAGTATGGGATTTTGGGATGAAATATTGGTGAAATAATCCTTTAACATTCTATTTTAGTTTTGAATTGTTTCGGTTGACCACGAATTTTCAATCTGCTAAAATTAATAAAAAAATCTTTTATTTAACCATTTGGAAACTGTTTTTCCCAGAAATTTTAATTAAATTTGGCCTGAATGATATGCAGTACAGTTCTGAATATGATTATATATGGTAACAGCAGTTTTTACTGAAAGATGCAGCTGCTTTTCTGACCGTTAATTCTAATTTGAAAGAAACCACAAATTCATGGATATAATTTTATTAACACAAATAACATTGTTTCTAATCTGAAAACATACTTCTGAATGACGTACTTTAATGTTAGTTTACAGTGAAAGTGGGTCGAATATTTAGTTGGACACTCCAGTAAATAGAATATCGTCAAAACATTAATTTCAACTTGTTTTCACAGTCCAAGTTTGTATCACCAACACCAGCACCAGGGACCGTCATTAAATGTGATCCTCTATCTGGTTTAAGTGGTGGAGGTTTTACCGCTAGCTGTGAATTTCCTGTGTATGTTTTTTGGAATGGTGGTCTACCAAGGTAAGATTGTTTTTGGAGAAACATTTGCTAGATATTGGTGTCAAAGTCCATTCCCAAAATTGCTGTATAGACAAGTAATAACATTCCCCCGTCTACCTGTATTTGAAAACCAAAACACTTTCAATTAAAATTTGTCAATATTATATCCTACTTAATGTCGATTTTTTTCAACTTAACGGTAATATAAGGACATGTACAGAAAAATATATTTTTTTATTCTATTGTTACTAGATTTGATACTGATTGTTTTATCCTCTACTGAAATCCACTTGATCTTTTTAATTTAGATTTGAAAGGAATGGTGTATGAATCCTCGAAAAACATTAAACAATCCTTATTTCCAATCGGATAAAAAATGGCTTCCAGGGACAAAATTTAATACTGATTGGCCAATTTTCAAAAATCTACCTCTCTGAAACACAAAGGAAAATGTTTTGAAATTTAATAGCATTGAAAATTTGCAGACATCATCAAACGATTCTTATTAAATGTTGATAAGATAGCAACATTATGCATATGTGGCACATAATTCTGATAATAAATCTATGGAAAAAAGTAAAATCACAAAAATACTGGAAGATTACATCTTCATCTCTTTCTCTGATACTGCTAAGAACTTTGAAATGAACTCGACAGAAATAGTGTTTAACAGGATCTTTTGAAATGATCCTAATTTAATTCCAATCAAACAAGACGCAATCTTTGATTCTGATTGACTAATTTTTGATAATTGATTTCTGTGGATTAATAAACCCAAATGATTTGAATGTTTTCAAGACTAATGATTATATTAAGATCCTGTACAAAGGATGCTAATTATTATGATAATATTGATAGATTTTCTTTTCAAGCATGTTCAGTAAAGATGTCATTTTATATACAAAATATAAGTATCCACAGATTGTAGAGCCGTGAATGTACATATGTGTATAACATCAATATTTAGTATGGTTTTAATTTACTGATCATGCTGACAACAAAATCAATATTAATACCAATAAAACAAATATTCAAAGATCTAAAAACAGTGTTGAATTGTTAACCTTTTTAAATAAGTTTATATAAAGGTTCGATAATTTTTTGATTGTATCTCTGGGCTCGGTAAACAACATCGCCGTAAAAATTGGGATGTGCCAGCTTTGAGGCTAGTTTTTGCCTTCTAGTTCGATGGTTTCGAGTGTGAGAAAGATATGCTCTTTATAGTTTAAAATATCATTGAGGTATAATTTCGTTCAAATCGATACCCTCATGCAAGATTTATAACTTCCTTGGTGATGTCATTGTGGCGTTCTCGCTTTGCATGCGATCAGAACAACACAGCAAATAAGGACCCTACATTTACTTCAGTAGTCCCAAACATTATTACCAATATAACACTTCATTCAGCTAACCTTAAACCATACATAGATTTAACATTAGCCCTTATCCTAGAACCTAGCCTTTACAGTTAAATTAACCCTAACCCTATATAATACAGAGACCCTTGAAGTGCAGGGACCACAAATATAAATGGAGGACCAAAGACCTAAAAATGTTGTTGGTGGTTGTCTTCTTGTTATTTACACTATATGTTTTTTTTGTGAGGGATGTTGTGGACTTTACCATTTTTTTCCATAGGTCAACTCAATCACAAATGTTACATGCATGATTTCTAATGAGTCTATTTATGCGGCGTAGTAATTCATGATAAGAAGGAAAATAATCACTACAGAGGACACAAAAAGACATTAAAAAAGTTCGAAAGCCAAAACAAGTACAAAGTTAAAGAGCATTGAGGACAAAAAGTTCCAAAAAGTTGTGCCTAATATGGCTAAGGTTTTCTGGGATCAGAACATCCTTATAATTTAGAATAGTTCATACTTTTGCAAATAGTAAATTTATAAAAATGACTATATAATAGATATACATGATAACACCGAAGTGGTGACTAACTACAGAATAAAAACTGATACATAAAACAACATAAACCAGCACATAAAAATTCACAGCCGAGTTAGCCAAAGAGATCAACGCAAAAAGTGACGTCACATTTGAATTTCTTAAAATTTCCCCAAAATAGGATAGAATTAGGATAGAATTCAAGATTAGGTTTGTAATACTCATATAACATTTATTAATAACAATGAAAATTACAATACTAATTAATATAAAATTGTGGTAGTAATTAGATAATTAATTGTATTATCTAGCTATGTCGGTGTTTCTTCTAAATGAAACTGTAAACCAAATATATCGTATAAATTTAGTTGACCCAAACTAAAATCTAATAAATGAACTGGGTGATTAATTATCTTTACCATAACACACGAATACAACAGAAAAAAATAAGATTTACAACTACAAACGATAAGACATTTGACAAAATCCGATGAGAATAACAAATATAACATCAAAACTAAATACATAAATTTTGGATAGAAAAGTACCGTGACACCGTCTTATAGCAATGCGAATTCATACTAAGAAAAACAGTCACAATCGGGAATAAGTCACGTTCGGTAATTAAAAGATCAGACGACGTAATGTCAAACCACAATCTAACACGTGGTAAAAATGTCCTTAGTTAGTTTGGACAAAGACACATCGTATGGATCAACCAATTCGTGATGGTGTCCGTAAAATTTACGGAATGTCAATTTTAATCTGTCCTCCTCATAACTTTTTTGAAGCAGTTTCTGCGTTACGAGCACACTCCTGTATATGAAGTCCGTATAGTGTGAACATGCACGAGCATAACGTATAAACTGAGATATGTAAACACCATACGAAGGGGCAGAGGGTATGTTACATAAAACACAACAATACTTCTGAGGTGGATTCGCTTTTATTTCCGGACAAAATCAGGATGATAAACAATAACTATATAAATACCCTGAAAAATAAATACAATAATAAGATTCATTATTTATCAAGTTTATAATTAGTACATAGGTTTCTATCCAAGTAATATGACAAATAAATGCTTTACTATTAAAAATATCACTAAATCTGTTCTGCGTGTATTTTCAACAATATGCTTATATCGGTGAGGGTATCTGACACAGTTTAGTCCATATGCACTGAATGACTAATATTTATATAAACAAGTCTAATACACAAAAATGACAACAAGCTGTTATAGTAAACTTTAAAATAAGCAAATTAACAAAACTAAAATCAAAAGCTGCATGCTGTATAAATGCCGTAAGCATAAAATAGCAACACACATAGATACGAACATTACAAAAGTAACAGTTAGGGAGCTACCATTTGATTTTTATGGGGGGGGGGGGGGGGGGGGGCTAGGATGAAAAATTTTGTCCTGCATTTTTTTTTTAGCTGTAATCTCTGTCCTGCCTTTTTATTTTTCACTCTATTCGGTACTGCCTTTTTTTTTATTTTATCCTGACTTTTTTTTTACCTAAATTGTCGTCCTGTTTTTTTTTTTGCAAGTGTCTCATCCTGCCTTTTTTTTTACTCAAAACTCCTGTCCGGCCTATTTTTCTCAAATTTCATCCTAGCCCCCCCCCCCCCCCCCCCCCCCCCCCCCCCCCCCCCCATAAAAATCAAATGTTAGCTCCCTTAGTTTACATCGCATGAGGTGCAAAGGCCTCCTAAATAATCTTCATGGAATTAATCTCACTTCTTTCCAGGATTACTAAAAGATACATGCATAACAAATAAACAAATTGTAATCCATATTTTACTGTACTTATCCACCTGTTTACGATTTGTACGCGTAGTTAAGATAATCAATCAATACTACATAACTTTTATTATGTTTTAGCTTTACCTTTACAAATATTTATAGCATTCATACCGGAACCCTCGAATTCTCACACAATGTTTATTAAGTAAATTATTTACCAAATTAGAAAATATGAAAACAGCGTCTCACAACCTTTTTAATCAAGCAGACAATACTTTAAATGTACTCTCTATATTTTATATAATTTCATGGCATTCATCTCGCATTCAACATTTGCGCATCGACCTTTCATTCTAATCATTCATTCTACGTAAAACAATAAATATCTGAACTATTAACATGCTTAGTATCTAATAGAGAAAAATAACTGACCAATAATATAGAAAACTAAGAAAGATTAAATCAAACTTAGAAAATATTAAATTTCACATATGACTATGTCCACCATTATATCAAAAAGTGATGACTAGAATAAAAAAAAAAAGAAAAGAAATATAGCGCCAAAACATTATGACCAATAGAAATAAAGTAAGTGTGCGATCCAATGACCCATGAAAAGAAATCCCTTGAAGTATCAAAATATCAAATTTCACATATAACTATTTCCATCATTATATAAAAAAGTGATGACCAGAAAAAAGAACAAAAGAATATAGCGCCAAAACAAAATGACCAATAGATATGAAGTAAGTGTTCGATCCAATGAACCATGAAAAGAAATCCTTTGAGGAAAAAATACAGTGAAACCAAAATTACCCAAACAAGTAGAAAAAGTCGTCTGTCAATAAGTCCAAATGTCAAATAAGTAAATAAAATACACTAAGCACACACATATCCCAATCAATTGATTACAATTTGTAATTATTATACTCTGACCTTTAATTAATCAATATAAGTCATATAATAAACAAAATACAATAATGTTAACTAAACATAGAAATATACACAATTACTGTAAAACCTATAAAATACAGTCTACGACATTGTCACAATCAAGAACAGGATAATCATCTGTGACATAGATAATCCATAATGGTCAATCAAACATCATGGAATCTGTTAAATGATAACAAATGATAACAAAAGAAACAAATTTAACATTTTCATATTTATTGTTTTTGAAAACATATAAACCCTGCGATAGTTTTGGACACATTGTTCTTCTATCCATTCATATGTCTGTACACCTGTTTGTCTCTTTCTACATGTGAGACATGGAGATGGTCACGGTATATCAAACAACTTCATACAGCTCTTCAAATCAAAGTAGTTGTCATAATTGTATATTTATGCATTATGTATTTGTGTACAGGGAAAAACCTTCGGTTGAATATCAATTGATTCCCAAGGATATGGGATTAGAGCGCCGTGTTAAGGCATTGCTAAGATATTTACAAGCATCACCTACTGATGGGTTCAACAAGACACTCACAGCTTTAGTTCGAATTACCAATCCAGACAACCGGATGTTTCAGAAAGGAATGCATGCTGTTTGTTTAGTTGTTAAACAGTAAGTTATTATAACTTGATTATAAACAGGTTAATAACCTGAAAATTAAAGTATTGCAAAATGAATTATGTATGAAATGTTTCCTAATGATCTCTGTTGCATAAATTAATATCTTCAATTTTTTTATTAATGTCCTTGCAGTCCTTAATTTACTCCGAACTGGGGTATATTGTTCTAAAATGACTTGAATGAATTTACCATTTTTTTTTAATATTCTCCAAGTAGATATTGATATTGGCACACTAATATTTAGTGTTAACTTTTTTTTCTCCAAGTAGATTTTGATCAAACTGGTAACAATTGTACTTAGTGTGTGAAAGATAACTGCCACTGTTAATTTTTACATATTATTACCAGATAAAAGAGAGGCGAAAGATACCAGAGGGACATTCAAACTCATAAGTCGAAAATAAACTGACAACGCCTGACAACGCCATGACTAAAAAAGAAAAAGACAAACAGACAAACAATAGTACACAAAACACAACATAGAAAACTAAAGACTGAGCAACACGAACCCTCAAAAAAACTGGGGGTGATCTCATGTGCTCCGGAAGGGTAAGCAAATCCTGCTCCTCATGTGGCACCTATCGTGTTGCTCATGTTAGTACAAACCCAGTAATAAGTCTAAATAGGTAGTTCATATTCGGGAAAAAGGGACGGTATTGTAGTCACGAGATTCAGGCTCCAGGGAGTTTTGAGTGTTTATTCCCATACACATTCTAGACAAAACTTGTTGTAGGAAAGATTTAGATATTACTTTTCTAGCAACAACATCAACAGTTTATGAATCATTGTGTCTGATCCATCTTAACCATCTAGCTTAACATTTAACAAAAAGAAACACAATAAGGTAAACTATAAATCAACCAAAGCTCAAAAGAACCAGAGACTATTAACGAACTGACACCACTACCAAAGTTCCTAAAAAAAATTATTCCAATATGCACCAAACTGAAACAGATTCATGACTCAATCTTGGAACAGATGCACGAAAAGAGGGACGGTAGATACCAGAGGGACAGTCAAACTCATAGATCTAAAACAAACTGACAACTCCATGGCCAAAAATAAAAAGACAAACAGACAACTTGCAGTTGTTTATGATTCCATGTCAGTGTTCCAGATGACAGGATATGTTTTCAGGATGGCAGGACAAAAATAATTAGTTTATTTGCTGCGATAAGTATTTATGCAACTGACATATGAACTTGACCTCATATTATTTTCCAGAGGTCATATCAAAGTAAGGATTAGGTCTTTTCCTTTAACAATACATCCTCATATATTTGGATTATTTATAACAAAAAATGCCAGTTTGAGATCATTATCACACTCTAATGTCCAGAAATTAACAACTATAGGTCACCGTACGGCCTTCAAGCATGTAAGCATTACTCCTCTGAGGAAGCGTTCAAAATGTTTTTCACAAGATTTAACCATTTTTTTTAAACTGTCAAATTCATACCAGAGGTAAAGCAATACCTAAGGAGAAGCTATGATAAGGTCACATATTTGGCGCCTTGAATTCAAAAATTAAAAGTACTATAAATCTACTAAAAGAGAGGCGAAAGATACCAGAGTGACATTCAAACTCATAAGTTGAAAATAAACTGACAACGCCATGGCTAAAAAAGAAAAAGACCAACACACAAACAATAGTACACAAAACACAACATAGAAAACTAAAGACTGAGCAACACGAACCCTACCAAAAACTGGGGGTGATCTCAGGTGCTCCGGAAGGGTAAGCAGTCCTACTCCACATGTGGCACCCGTCGTGTTGCTCATGTTAGTATGTTTAATATCTTTCTTCAAATGTTTATAAGACATTAGTCTGTCGGACATCAGTATTAATATTTTTGAATTTTGAGATTGAATTAGGGCTTAAAATTTATTACATGTAATGCAAAACAGCAAAAATTGCTAACAAGTTTCATTTTGAGATCTTGTCTTAAATGTTTAGATATGAGTAACAGCTTTACTCAAAGGGATATTTTGTTACAAAATGTTATGTTACTGTGTAAATATTGTTTTTGTTAAAGCTGTTGCTGCAATACATATCTTGACTGAAAACTATTCTTGAAATGAATGATGTCAAATAAGTAAATTTCAGCATGTTAATGACGTCATATTGACATCTCAAGTAACCTTTTTGCACTAAAGTGTCAATATTGATAAAAGTATCATACTTTTGAAACGCTTGAATATATTTCCTTTTTGCAATTTCAAGGGGTTTAGCAGCATGAACTACATGAAATTGTTTTACCTCTTTTGTGTGAATATGTTTGAGAATAGTTCTTGGAGAGCAAGAATTTAAAATGCAAATGATTTAATGACACCGTATGAGTCGATTATGCTTCTTTTGATTAAGAGAAATAAAATCATTTAAACGAATGTTTGAAGCTGATTATGAGTTTTGAATAAATCATGTCAAATAGTGTTTGTTCTGACCACCAAATAGCAGTAAACAGTAAACCAAGGTCTATCTCCTATGACATTTTCAGAAAAATCGTAAAAACCCTGAAATGTCAATTTTTAGTAAATGTCACAGTTTCTGGCTTAAATCTCCAAAACTAAAACCGTCAGATCAAATCTGGCAATAGCTAAAACGATCAACAGGTCACGGTTAATCTCCTTTGGAATTTTCAGAAAAACTAGGACAAACCATTTGAAGTTATTAACCTATCAATGTTTTCATTTACTATCTTGAAAACTGTAAAAGATGAAGAGAAATTATGAACACTGAAAATGACATGAACAATAAGATCTACAAGTAAGTCAATATGGCTCAAACCCTTATAGGAGTAATTGCAATTAAATGATCAGTTTTACTCATTTAACCTTTTTTGCGGAACATAGTAACTAGAGAGGAGTAATGGTTCTTGAAAAATAAATTTTACCAATGTTTTTAAAAAAAAAAATTTAAGAACTATAACAAATAGAGAGGAACGGCACATAGCAAAAATATTCGGCACATTAAGATCTTCAAATAGGTCAATATAGCCGAAATTGTCAACCGACTTCTTACATGAGTTATTTTCCTGAGTGATTATTTTAACCCATTTTCACATTTGTGACAAAAACTATGGTTGATAGAGAAGGTCTGTAAAGCTAAATAGATCAGCACAATAAGAACTACAAGTAAGTCAACATGTCCTTATGCCATTTATTGCCTTGAATGACGAAATTTGTTTAACTAATTTCTATACTTTAGATAATTTTTTTGAAAAAAATTCAATAGATTAGTAATAAACTGAAAACAGTATAAACTGACCATCAAAACAAGATCTACCAAAATGCCACTAAATAAGATTTACAATTAGGCAAACATAACGAATTGCAATAAAGGTAAAATAAATATCAAAATATCATATAATTACCATGTGAGCGATTTCGGCATTTGGGAGTATTTGTTTTTGTTTAAAAATTCAGACCTGAAAAGTGTTTTAATGATTATGACATATAACATTTAACTCTCGTAATTTGGCATGAAATTATTTTATGATGAAGCTTGTAATTTTATTCTTGTTTCAAAATGGGGACACTTGCAGATGTGGTATGAATAATTAATGACTTGGACTTGTGAAACATTCCTGATTTCAAAATTCAAATAGACCGAAATTATGAATTTTATTTCAGCTCTGAATGTTTAATTTTTAATGTAGAATTAACCTCATTTGTATTATTTTATTGTAATAACATACAGTTCAGACATATGTTAACTGTAGTTTATATTATTTTGAATTACCTGCTATAACAGCAGTGGATAATATTCCCATTTTTATGGTTCATAGTTTTGTACATGTTCTCCATACAGCACAACTAACTACAGAAATAACATCTAAAGAACAATACGAAAAACCAGTATTAGTAAGAGTTAATAAACATTTAAACCCGCTGCATTTGTTTGCACCTGTCCTAAGTCAGGAATCTGATGTTCAGTAGTTGTCGTTTGTTGATGTGGTTCATAAGTGTTTCTCGTTTTTTATATAGATTAGACCGTTGGTTTTCCCGTTTGAATGGTTTTACACTAGTAATTTTTGGGGCCCTTTATAGCTTGCTGTTCGGCGTGAGCTAAGGCTCCATGTTGAAGACCGTACTTTGACCTATATTTGTTTACTTTTATAAATTTTGACTTGGATGGAGAGTTGTCTCATTGGCACTCATACCACATCTTCTTATATCTATATATAGATAACATAATACAATACAGTGGTCATTAAAAACTGCTAAATCATTGCATTGATAGACTTTACAGTTTGTTACTATGTTTTGCTGTATATCCCATATATAACCTACTACCCCAGGTTGGGAGGGGAGGGATAGCGCTCTAAAACATGATTAACCAAGCCAAATTCTTATTTTGCCTGTAGTTAAGTGTTGTCGTTGTTTCATGTCTGTCATATTTGTTTTGTTATAAAATAGGCCGTTAGTTTTTTCAATTGATTTTTTTCCCATTTTTTATGTCGAGGCCTTTTATAGCCGACTATACGGTATGGGTTTTCTCATTGATGTAGGCTTTACTATAATTGGTTATATCCACTTCATTTGAACTTTGATGGATAGTTGTCTCATTGGCAATCAAACCACATCTCCTTAATTTTATATCTAAGAGCTAAGAGTTTGTTGTTTTATAGAGGAACAATAGAAACAGACCACAGATGTTTCAGTATTGATGTAGAATTTGAGGGTATGTGATATATATAGTAATATTTACAGTAGATGTTTAAGTTTCTAAAAATACTGATATGGAATGATCATATCTTTTAATCCAATTCTTTCTCAAGGCACCAGACTTCAGACAGGAAGTAACCAGGTTAGCTACAAATCTATACACACTGAAATGTAGTTCTCAATAATTTTCATAATATAAAGGGTACCAATTTTACTGAATCAGATGTCTTTTTATATATGCAAAAATGAACTGTAAAAATGTGGATTTCACCTTTAGAGCAGTACTGTGGTACTGTCATTGACTCTCATTTGTGTTATTTTATCCACTGAAAATGGCTTTATGCAGCTGTCTCAAATTAGGCTATATCAAAGATTTTTGTCCAAACCCTACATATATATGATAAATATGATATGAAATATTTCAAACAACTGTTTCAATCTTTCTACTAGTGATTTCGATCGCTGTGATTATTGGCTGAAATTCGAAACAAGTCTTCACGTCATAAAGTTTCAATTCTATATAAATTCAACTCTGTCTATATGAAAGCAACACAACGCACCTCATTAAACAACACTATTTAGACACCATTCTTGTACTCCGTGCAAACAGTCGTTTTACATTTTTTAAAATCAATTTGTAATAGAAGATTACATTATATATTGTAAATACAAATAATTAGTTGAATTCTGTAGCAATCAATTAATATCCTAATATTATGAGATATACTTTTTTGGTCTTTTGGACAATGTTGTTTGTGCTGTATTTAGACCCCTCTAACAAGAAATTCGTTTTGCATGCGCACGTATAAAAATCGCGGTTTTTATCCAACGTAATCATAGGTTTGAACGTTGTTTTCAATTTAGACTTATTTATATTTTTTCGTTTGGACTTGTATATTATATTTGCCTTCGGGTTTATATGATCCGTTCATCCTATTTTGACTCCTAAAAATTCAAGAGTCTATCCTACGTATAAAAATCACGGTTTTTATCATACGCAATCATAGGTTTGAACGTTGTTTTCAATTTAGACTTGTATATATATATAGGTTTGAACGTTGTTTTCAATTTAGACTTGTATATATATATATATATATATATATAAACAAGTCTAAATTGAAAACAACGTTCAAACCTATGATTGTGTTGGATAAAAACCGCAATTTTTATACGTGTGCATGCAAAAGAAATATCTTGGTAGAGGGGTCTAAATATAGCACAAACAACATTTTCCGAAAGACCAAAAAGGTGAAAAATTATATTTTACCAAATCGCATTTGACTGGCAGGTCGAACAACGGATGTTCTTAAACCCTGCTGACTGCCATTGGCGATTGCCAAATAAATTGATCACCAGATGTAATAATTTTATAATTTACCTCAATTTATGATAGACTCTTGAATTTTGAAGAGTCGAACTAGGATGAACGGATCATATAAACCCGAAGGCAAATATAATACAAGCCCAAACGAAAAAATATAAACAAGTCTAAATTGAAAACAATGTTCAAACCTATGATGGCGTTGGATAAAAACCGCAATTTTTATACGTGTGCATGCAAAACAAATGTCTTGGTAGAGGGGTCTAAATATAGCACAAACAACATTTTCCGAAAGACCAAAAAAGTGAAAAAGTATATTTTAACAAAAGGCATTTGACTAGCAGGTCGAACAACGAATGTTCTTAAACCCTGCTCCAGATGTAACAAAATGAATCTTAACTATTAATTTAATACCAAACAGAAAACAATAAACTTGCGGAAAAGATGCTATACCGCAAACAAAAGGTGCAAAAATTAATTAGAAAACTATATCCGGATTTCGACAATTAATGTCATTCAGTGATGTTGGGAATCGAAACGGTATTTGGAAGGCCATATAATTTACCTCAATATATATATACACACGTGTAAACATTTGACAACTTTATGATAGATATTCTCCATCGAATAACACGTGGTACACCATAATATATATATATAATTCGTCTCAAATTTATTCCAACAATGTTAGATCTGTAAATTTGCGTTAGCAAGTTTTTGTTGTTCCCTCAGCGGGATTCAAACCCTTGCTTCTGTGACATCGTGGCAACACCGCCTGCACCGTGCCCAGCGCCCTATACCACTCGACCACGTAGGCTACATAATAATATTGCTTTTGGTGGTCGATGTTATACCTTTTCTGTTTGGCTTTATCTAGGGTTGTAACAGTACATGATGTATAGTGGCAAGTAGATTGTGTAACTTTCAGATCAGCTATTTTGCCTGTCGTAAAAGATGATAATGTTAATTACCATGCCGCCACATCAAATTGTAATTTCATTACACGCGTGTAAACATGTGACAACTTTATGACAGACATTCTCAATCAGATAACACGTGGTTATACAGGGCTAACATCATAATATATATATAATTCATATTGAAATTTAGCCCAACAATGTTAGATCTGTAAATTTTCTTCTGTGACATCGTGGCAACACCTCCTGCACCGTGTCCAGCGCACTAAGCCACTCGACCACCTAGGCTACATAATAATATAGCTTTCGGTGGTCGGTTATACATATTATGGTGTTAGCCCTGTATAACCACGTGTTATCCGATGGAGAATGTCTGTCATAAAGTTTTTACATGTTTACACGTGTATAATAAAATTAAAATTAATCATTCCTCAATTTAGTAACCCAAGGTTTACTATGGAATAAAAAAGAGAGCATTGTGAAAAGGACACAGATCTGAGGAAAGATAGTACATAGCATTGTGACATCTTAAACCCATTAAATGGAAGAACATGGATTTGAGGCTGGACATAGATTTGACATGGATTTGTAGCTGGACATAGATTAATGTTACCAGTTATTTGAAAGTAATTATTCGTTAGCAACAGAAGCAGGATATCAGAAGATTATATATGTATACTTTACGTATATCCCTCCGTTTTAACTGTACAACTGTATTTGTATAGTGAACTGGTCGATTGCAATTGATTGAAATGACCTAAAGAAATCACCACCAACAAAAGGAATATTAATAATAGACAAGGAAATTAAAGTTTTGTAACCCGGATAATTCAGTCGTTATATTTCGTTGCTCTACGATGTATTCATCGCAAGAAGAAGAGCTAGATCGATTACGGAGAGGAACTTAATTATTCGGGTTAAAAGTCTTGTTGTTTATCATAAATTTAGCAATGAAGATTCTCATGAAAATTTCTTATTGTTATTAAGGTCTTAAAAGGACATTAGTCGCTAATAATGTTTGATTAAGAAAGAATGAGTGGAGACGGATAAATTTCAGCGAAAATCAGTTGACAATATACATGTAACACTGTTGATAAATATACAGCTTCTTCTTGGAAACTGCTTGACAGGATGGAGAGTAATATATTTATTTTGAACAATAACAAAACTATTAATGTATACAAGTACTACTTGCATATGACTAAATGTATAGTTTTATTCTATCATCACACACTTATAAACTATATCTTTCATTTTTATATTTGTTTTTGCAGTGTTGAAATTACAGAAAAGTTTAACCAAGGTAAAATGTGTAAAAATAGATAGTAGAAAACCTGCAAATTAAAAACCTGAGTTATTGTAGTAATTTTGCAGCAATCATATCAATGGTAATAGACCTCAAATTTGGATATAAACTTTCTGTGCAAATTTGTAATAGATTTCTTGTCAGAAATTCTTCGTAATTTGATTGTAAAGTTGATTTCAGTTCATGGTCTCATGAAGTTTTATCGCATCCACAATCTATATACTTATTTGAATTTCGTACTACAGGATATTGAGGATGCTGTAGTTTTTCTTTTAAGATAATAGATATCAGATTGTTTTGCAATTACAATGGAAGATGAAGGATTATTGCAGTTTTTTTATTTACATATGACAACTTTCTTTAAAATTTATTTTGCTTTTATAAGAAATTGGTTTTTGTTCTCCATAGACATTATGTGGAGATTAATATAATATAAAACATTGTTGTTCAAAACAAGTTATCACACGTTCTACTGTATTAATCTTGAATTTTGCTAGTAAAACATGGAATCAAATATAGGAAGTGACTGTCAGTAGTGACTAAGCGTTTTCTTCTAAAGCTCAATTTAGAATGTAAGGGAAAACCCATCACTGCTTTAGAAAAAAAAATATATCAAACTAGAGCTGTCTGCATAGCGGGACTAATACCTTCCGTACAAGCATTTTAGTTGCTGCTGTTTCAGTATTGAGATTTCTGGTTTTCAGCCATTCATTTCATATGATAATTGCCTCTGTGTAAGATTGACACATAGTTAGTGATAAGTCAATCTGAAAAAAAATATACTGGCACAGGAACAAAATCCGAAGTTTTCATACTGTGAATTAAAAAATTAAAGATCAATGTCAAGGTCAGTATGATGCAAAGTTTTGTTTTATGCTACAGTACAAACGTAAAGCACAAATCACAAATCAGACAATGAATTACTATCATAGTGGTTAATGGTCGAATTCAAGGTCAGAGTGACCTGACATCGATATGTGAAACCCCCTATCCCATGATGTATCGTATCGGCATACCAAGTTTGGTCAACTTAAGTTCTATGGTAGAAAAGATATGCACAGGAATCAAATCCGACAAGATTTTACTATTATAGGGATGAAAGGTCAAAAGTAAAATCACAAAAATACTGAACTCCGAGGAAAATTCAATCGGAAAGTCCCTAATCACATGGCAAAATCAAATGACAAAACACATCAAACGAATGGACAACAACTGTCATATTCCTGACTTGGTACAGGCATTTTCAAATGTAGAAAATGGTGGATTGAACCTGGTTTTATAGCGCTAAACCTCTCACTTGTACGACAGTTTTATCAAATTTCGTTATATTTACAACGATGCGTGAACAAAACAGACATTATAAATAAAATAGTCAAAATATGGGTACAGCAGTCATCACTGTGTTACAATATCAAAACAAACAATTATTTACAAAAAAAGCACAAAAGCATCTATCAAATTAAGACCCACATTCATTGCTTCGCGTGTCTGACGTCAGAAAATGTAAACGTCACATAAGAAAAAAGTTTGTCATTCAATGTCTATTCAAAACAATTTTATAATTTCACATGGGGAATGTTGGTATACAGGGTTAAAAAATCAAAAGTTATGTTAGAATTAATTTCAGAAATAGACCGAGATTTATAATTGTCCAGAAGTTCTTCAGAACCCTTAAGAATCCACATATGGTCAAAGTGATCTGATTATGATAAATGACACACTAGTATTCTAGCCCAAAATGCAAATGCATTCCAAGTTTGGTTAATCTTAAATTTACGGTACAAAAGATATGAGGCAAATACTAAGTGGGCAAGGTTTTACTCTCATAGGGGTCAAAGGTCTAAGTCAAGGTCAGAGTGATCTGACTTTGGTATATGACACACCCAAAGTCCATGAACCTTAATTTTACGTTTCAAAAGTTATGAAAAGTTCTAGTTCAAAAGACAAGTATAAGCTTTTGCTATCACTTGGCGTCCGTCGTCTGTCGTCGTCGTCCGTCGTCTGTCGTCGTCGTCCGTCGTCTGTTGTCGTCGTCCGTCGTCCACCGAAAACTTTCTCAAAGATCTTCTCCTCTGAAACTACATGGCCAAATTTAACAACACTTGGCCACAATCATCAATGGGGTATCTAATTTCGAAATTGGGTTCAATGACTTAACCTACCAACAAACATGGCAAACATGGCTAAAGAAAGAACAAAGGGGAAAATTGCAAATTTTGTTTAGTATTTTGAAACCCGCTATAGGTAGAGAAAATATGACAGTATGCCAAAATGTTCAAAATGGTGAAATGTTCATAATGTCTATGACAATTATCAGGCGACACCTTGCTGAAGTTCTTGCCCTTTAATTACGATTTTCTCTTTTTTCTGCATGGTGCATATCATTTTGAAAAAAATGTAATAGATGGATAGAAACTGTAAATGGCACAAATTATCAACAAGAAAAATCTACAAATAAGTCAACTTGACCGAAACCTTTGGTCGACTCCTTATGAAAGTTGTTGCCCTTTGATTTTCCATTGTATTGCATTCGTGCCTATTATCTTTAAAACTATAATAGATAAATAGAAACGTTCAAACGCAAAAATGATCAGCAAAACAAGATCACAATTTAGTAAGCATGAATGAAATCGTTAGTCGACCCTTTATTGAAGTTTTTGCTCTTTAATGACGATTTTCCCCAGTTTGTTGCATTGTTTGGCTATTATTTTGAAAACTATAATAGTTAGGTAGAAACTTTAACAAAGTATTTGCGGAATAAGATCTTTTTCTACAAAATACGTCAATATGACTTACATTGTCAGCTAACTCTTAATAGACTTATTTCCCTTTAATGATGATTTTTACTAAAAATGGCTTTTGTTGAAGATACAGGTGAGCGACACAACCGCTGTTAAAACTTTAGTTTTTATTGTTATTACCTTCTTTGAGGGGATGGACAGGGAGGTCCCTGATTTCCACATGCCTCCCTCTACTCCAAAAATACCTCTTCCTATACCACTTCACTACCACCTTTATATCCATACGAAAATCGGTCAAACATTTTTTCCAACATATACCTATTGTTACTGCCCCCCTCTCCCCCCTGTTCCCGCCCTCTGACTCCTTCTTCTTTATCCTGCTCCCCTCTTTTGCTTCTCATGCCCTTATTCTTATGTTCCCTTTCCCTGTCCGTCCCTCTTCTTTGGTTATTTCATGTTAATCAAAGCATGTCGTTTTAAGCTCACCTGGACCGAATGATCAACTGAGCTATTATCATTACTTGAAGTCTGTTGTCCGTCGTTATCCTTTAATTTTTACGACAATCTTCTCTGAAATTACTGGGCCAAATGCAATTAAACTTGGCAACATTCATCGTAGGAATATCTTATTAAATAAAATGTCCTTTGATCTTGCCTATCAACTAACATGGCCAACATGGTTAAATATAGAACATAGCGGTAAAACCAAGTTTTTTTTCTATTATCCTGAAAAATGCTATATTTCATCAATGCTGTAATGATGACTAACATGACTGTTTTATATTATATTATGCTGTACATAATTAATAAAATTAGAATAAGCGAAGAGAAAAAAGTTGCATGAAAATGAAAATGAACCTGTCAAAATGTGTAATGCTCGAAAGAGTCTAGTGATTAGAAAAGTAAAGATTTTGAATTTGAACTTATAATACATAGAGAAAATCTGATTGGGGCAGAAATGTTCAGAAGGTTGAGTGAGACCTGCCTACTGTCCATATGCACCAAAACTGTCAGACGCCTCGTTATATGTGTTATTGCCCTTAGATAATGATTTTACCATTTTTTGTTTTAATTTTAGCATATTATCTTGAAAAAAATATAATCTGTTGAGAAAAATGTTAGATTGCTAATTTGATCAACTTGTCAAGATCTACAACTACGTAAAGCATAGTAGAATCGTCAGTCGACTCCTTTAAGTAGCCTTATCAACTATTCTTATTTCATTTTTTATTTCAAAAACAGTTTTTGTAATTCCATTATATGGATGGAATTCTCTTGATTTTAACTGATGAAACCATAGTTTACAAAAAGTTTGACCACAAAACAATCTGTTTTTTTTATGGAAAACTATTAATTGTTTTCCTTTAATATAAAAAAGTTTTAGTTTTTAAATCTTCATTTCTTAAAGCTTTTTCTGAAAGTCTTTAAATGATGCAATTCGTTGTCTTAACCTGTGAAACTGCTTTTGCTTCCTTACTTTGATTTTCCTTGTGAAAGGGGGACATACATTCCCAATCAAATAATAATTTATTAGTAACAATTCTACTTTTGTCCTTGCGAATTTTGCTATTGAAGAAATATAAGCTATTACATAACAATTTATGAAAATGGATATTACGAAATATTTTTTTGATTATTACTACTTCCTATAATTCTTTATTTAATCTTTTCTTTTCTACTATAATCTGTATAAATTAGCTTAAAAAAATTGCTTGAAAAATATTACATTGCATAAAAAAATCCAAATATAAATTAAAACTAGACTGATATTTATTATACTTACTTTTAAAAAAAGGTTGTTTATGTAAACTCACCATAAATACCAGGATTAGAATTTGTACGCCAGACGCGCGTTTTTGTCTACAATAGACTAATCAGTAACGCTTGAATAATTTTTTTTGAAAGTCCAAATAAAGTACAAAGTTAAAGAGCATTGAGAACCCAAAATCCCGGAAGCTGTTTTGGTATATACAGCTATGGTAATCTATTCCTGTGGTAAAAAATCCTTAGTATTTCGAATAAAATTGAAAAAATAAGGTAAGAAAAATCTTTTCATGGATCATCAGAACTGTGTACTGTAAAAGTTGATATTATCGCGAGTTGCTCTACATGAATTTAACTAATTGTATCTTTTCCAGGGTGATGGAAGATTGTTTGAAAGTCCCACATTACCAGGGGGTTCAGAGATTGTTTGTATAAAGGATAAGTTTTGCCATATCAACCTTTACACTGAACACAAATCATCACCAAACTGGTAAGTATTAATTCTATTCAAACTGCTTTCAAACATTATGATATATTTCACGTCTACAGAAAATTGTATTGCACGATGCGTTACCATAGTTTTTATTTGAAATCCTTTTCCTACAGATACACGTAATGTACTTAACTGATGAAGTTGAAAAGGTTTTGGAGCGAACAAAATAATGAAAAAAACCATAATGTTTACATACTAGTGAGCATGTGTGGACCGTTATAAACCATAACAATGCATCTAAATGCTTTTCAAAATAGATAAGTTATGTATTAATTATCTTAGTTAAGGACTACACAAACTTGGGGATAGTTGGTTAAAAGAATTTAGTTAGTCCAAAATGCCTATAGAATCAACTGAAAGAACAGATGATATCTGAAGCAAACCAGAGCGACGTTGATCCTTCGATATGGAAAGTTTGACTTTTTAATCAGGAGAGAAAATTCGGTTTTTACATAATTAAGTGTCTGGAAAGTAAGGAATTGTTCTTTGTTTGAAATGTTTAACATTTGAATGGTATTACTATTTTTTTTTGTCACGAAAATCAGTTTGTAAACACTTTTGTTTGTTACGGTTGGAAGAATTATGGTGGTTCTCTCCAGTTGGTGCTCTCTGAAGCTTCATCAGTATCACAGTCGATTCGACCGATTTCAGTTCAGAGAAGAATAGCAACAGCAAGCGCAACAGATTTTGGTTCTGAGAACAACAAAAAATGAGCAGAGTTTTATATGCCTCAAACGAATCTGGAAGTTGGACAATTTTGGCCGTAGATGCTATGTACAACAAGCAATCACAAAAACTTTTTTTAGAGCAACACAAATCTACCGACTAATAGCTGGTGGACAGATCCCTGAAATGTTCGTCGGGCGAATCAGAAGAAGCATTTAAAGTGTCGTTAGAGTTATTAAAGTTATAGCACTGGTACAAGAAGAAGAGAAAGTATCAGAATTGTGTGTGGCAGGGAAAATAGCTTAGCATTGTGAAATATGACAATCAATTAAAAGTGTTTTGAATATTTAATGTCACGGTTACCACTTGTTTTCGAACCAACTTTTCATCAGTGTGGGGAATTTTTGTCTAGTATTTTTATCAGACTCAAAGCCGATGGCTCATGTAGATTACATTGAAATTTAAGTATCCTGAAGAAGCATTTCCAATATAAACATTTTAAGAATGAAACTTTTGAGTCAACATTAGAATTAATTATTTTTTTGTTTGTGCAAAGTTGGATATTAAAGATGCATATTATAGTATGAGAATTAAAATTGAAGAAAGAAATGTTTTGAGATCTACATGGAAAGGAAACGTGTATCAGTTTACAGCCCTTGCCTTTACTAATCAAATGTGTTGTTTCTATGGGGGAACTGGCTCAGATAATTGGAAAATTGGTTGGTAGTGAACATGGTGTTATATATGCACCACTATTTTACAAAAATGTTGAAATAAATAAGAATATTGAGTGAAGAGTAATTAAGAGAATTCAGATAATGGTGATGGGTGGATGTGTAACATACAGCGGTACATTAATGCATATCTAAGACGAGAACATGTTAATAAGATATGAATATTAACCCTGTTGTGTACAAGACCGACACGCCGAGTCGGATTTTTAACGTGCTAGTTCATAAGGTAACAGTCCGCAGGAAGACATGTTACCCTACTTGGACACATTATTGTGACTCCGATCCGACCAGTCTTTACTCTTACTCTTGGGGTTCAAACCCACGACCTCCCGCACTCGAGGCGAACACGCTACCACGTAACCAGCGACTTTTGATGTTAATATAAGTTTATCAAGTATTATAAAGTATAGTAATTTTTAATATATTCCATTTTAAAGTTGTTTTATTTCTTTCTATGATTGTATGTGATTGTATTTTGTATATATTTACCTCTTGTTTCACATGTGAATGTGACAAAATGTTTTTAAATAAAGTATATTGTATTGTATTGTATTGTACATCAAAGGTTTTATGAGTTGACGGTTTGGAAATGTTTTTATATATTGCAGTTATAAATTTATTATTTTATGGCACCATATAGAAAATTGAATCTGATAGTAGCATGTTAGGATATGGGGCACTTGATTTAACGAAAAGTTATCAGGTGTATGGACTTCGAGTGACCAAAATCAACATATTCAGATTTTGGAACTTAAGGCAGCTTCATAAAAAGCATTTGACAAAACAAGAAACGAACATGTTCAATTATTTCTTGACGTTACTACTGCTATTAAGTATTTAAATACAATGGGATGAAGAGAAGAGTCCCTAAATAAATTGGCGAAAAAGATATGGTTATGGTGAATGCATCAGCCTGATATATTTGATGAGTTCTTACAAAACTTGTGAATAGGGTTATAGTCGGTGATTTATAAACAGGCGCATTGATAAAGATATATTACAGGTCAGCACAATATAGCAAAATAGCGTTCACTAAATATCAGAATAACACATCAAAAACAAAATGATACACTGTCAAAGAAGGCTTACATTCAAGAAAAGAAAATTTTCAGTACGGTACTTAAGAAAATCTGCTGACGAAGAAATCTTGGCACTGTACTCCAGAGTAGATTTCATGATGCATCATCATGAATTGTGCAAAAAAAAAACAATCTGTGGCAAAATCCAAAGTATGAAATGTTTATGCTTATTATGTCACAGAGAAATGACAAATGACATTTGATTCCAAAGTTACATTGTACAAGACTTAAGTCATCCTATTTCAATTATGCAAAATAACCAAACGGATAACTTCTTTTGGCAAACAAATTATAGTTCTGCAAAATGAGTTGATTTTTGCGTAAATATCGTTGATTTGTACATGCAAAGTTTAAACCGTTATGAATTTAAAATATATTTGAAATATTCAGCGAGATTTCTTATATATTATATTTCGCCTAATTCAAGAACAAAAAATGCATATTTTGACGCATTTTGTGAGTCGGAAATATTCAGTACTAAATAAAAATTAATATGAGGTGCGGTCTTTATAAAAACAAGTATTTAGTTGGTTCTTGCATTTGCTCTACGTTTGCGTAACCAAAAACTATTTGAAAGTTGCCAAAAATCTATGAATTTTTCGCAAACACGAATAAAAGGGCTTTTCCCATGACTTCACAAACTACATTTGTTCTGACTTCATGGATGGTAAACTGCAACTTTTTGATTTAGTATTACCTTATCTATAGACATAAATGAAAATCTTGAATTGAAATATCACATTCGATTTTGCAATTTGATAAAGTTTTGCTGAAAAAAAAGCCCTTATCGCAGTCTCCCTTTCGATACATAACTGTCGACTTTGAAAATCTCCATGTGGGTTTTAGTAGCTAGAATACCTGGTCTTGTGTATGAATAACTGACAGTTGGCCTTTTTAACATATAAATGTTGACACAAACGGACATTTATATGAATCCGTGTATAGAATGAAACACTGATAATCAAATCACAAAAGTTATAACAATATTAGGATCAGTTTCAATATTTGTAATGTCCAGATAAGCTACTACTTAAATCGGGAACCACTAAACTTTCGTTTAGATTTTCACAAAATCATGTTTTAAGGCTATTTTCACGATTACAATCGTGCAATGTAGACAAAAAATCAAGGTTTAAATAATGAGTTCTTGCAATGCTTATATAATTGAAGAATTTAAGAATTATGAAATTTAGACATCATATAATGGATCTTGTTAATACCCTTTTTTTGTTAAGCAGTTATTTTATTTATTTGTTTGATGCGTATTCTGTTCTTTTCCAATATCTGATTGGTTGTTATTTTTATTGTTTACTGTTTGATCACAGCTTACCACCAGTTTTTCAAAGTGATGCACCCTGTACAGTCTTTGGTCCTGTTCAAATGGAATTTTTATACAGTGATGCTGGTAAAATTTGCCATTCTGACATAGCTTACAGTACGGGAGGCTTGGCCATTGGAACAAAAAAGGATATTTGTTTTCAGGCAAGGTAAGAAAATGTACATGTATTGTTAGTTTCAGTGTTTGATTGGTTAAATGCTTTTTTATGTTTATGGACTTGGATAAATAGACGATACAAGTACATATTAAGTAGTTTATATATTGTCAATTACTGAACATACATCGAGATACACTGTATATTTCCTAGGATGTGCAACGGTAAAAACATTTCTGATGGTTTAACCTGTTCTTATGAGATAGAACCGTCTCTTGGACTCTATCATCTATCTGTCCTATATCTGGTTAAAACTACTCAAAATATCTTTTAAAAATTCATCTTGAAGCAATCTTGTTTTTACGTTGTGCTATTACATCACTATCACGGGTTAGGTAGTGGGTTGAACGTTGCGAAAATGGTAATACCCGCATCATTCTGTATTTGCCTGTTCTTAGTATGGAGCCTGTAATTCAGTGGTTGTCCTTGTTTCAAGTCTGTTTTGCTAATGTATTTGTATTAAATAGTCCGCTATTTTTCTCGTTTGAATTGAATCACACTTTTCTTGTTTGGTCTTTTATAGCTTACTATACGATATGGGTTGTTCACCTTGTTGAAGGCCGTACGACGACCTGTGATTGCTTGCTTCCACATTATCGTTGTTTAAACTCTGGTGCATAGTTGTCTCATTGGCAATCATACCACTTCGCCTTATTTTTATATTGGTCTTAGTAAATACAGAAAAATGTAAGAAAAAAGCCAAGATGGTAATAAAAAATATGAAACGATGATTGACAGATGACCACAAAAAGAGAAAGACTACAGTTTATGTTTATAGAAGGAATTTATATTATTCACGTGTGCCTGGTACTGTTAATTGTATATTTAACTATAAAAAATGAGAGTAAATGAGAAGTCATATTAATTCAAGCAGAATTTAATTATGAGTTGGAACCCTTCACTTCAACTGTCAAAGTCACATTTCTTTAAATTATTAGATGCCTTTACTATAACTGTAAATACATAAAAACGAGATTTTGTTTTCTATAAATGCTATTTGGACCATTCATTATGGAATGATATGTGATAGGCCCCTTCAAGAGGACTAATGAACCATCATGTTATAATGACTAAGATGTTAAAATGAAAATGTTTCAAAGAATTATTTGAGAACAGAATATATAAAGAAGTAAATGATAGATTTAAGTAGTTAATCTATTTAACAAAAATATATTTTAAGAATTAAGATTAACAAAAAAATGTTCATGTCTTTAGTCAAACTTGAAAGTCCAGTGTTCGCGGTCTTTCAGTTTCTGTTTTCTGTCCCACACAAAAGTCTTCTCTGAAACCGACATGCTCCCAAAAACCTGTCCTGCGTTTTTTACAGGCTCTCAAGTGACAGTCAATTATTTTGAAAGAAACATAGTGTAAAAAAGGAAATAAAGGTTATTCTATTTGTAATTACTGGTAATGAATTAAAGGAGCTTTGCAATTTATGTAATTGAAACGTCAACCCGACAAATTAAAAAACCAATATAAATTAAGAGATAAGCGAACTAAACTGATTTGTCCAAATTTTATTGAGATCGGTGTTAACCATCAATTAAAAGGGTCAAATAGAAATAAAACTAATTAGAACATGAAGAATCATTAATATAATGTCGAGAGTGAAACACTCATGAATATTCTGATGAAAAGCAGCTAGATGAGAGGTAATTAATAAAACCATTAGTTGAGTTATAAAGGTAAGATTTTCTTTCTTGTTTATTAGTGAAAATCCACATAAACAGAAGTTAAATGTATCATGCTTACATATAATATTAATGAAGTTACTTATTTTCAGTCAAGACGGAGAGACCAGATGTTTTCTATTGCATATAATTGACAATAGTAAAGGTGAGTTGTCATTGTGTACATGTGAGACTCGGCAGAAAATGTGAGTTGACATTGTGTTCGGGTAAAACTTGATAGAAAAGTCGAGTTCACATTGTTTACATGTGATACTTGATAGTAAAGGTGAGTTGTCATTATGTTCATGTGAGACTTGATAGAAAAGGTGAGTTGTCATTGTGTACATATAAGACTTCATAGTAAAGATGATTGACATTGTGTTCATGTTAGACTTGATAGAAAAGGTAAGCTGTCATTTTGAACAATGAAACTTGATAGAAAAGATGAGTTGTCATTGTGTACATGTGAAACTTTATAAAAAAAGGTGAGTTGGCATTGTATACATATGAAACTTTTTCGAAAAGATAGGTTGGCATTGTGTACAGATGAAAATTGGCAGAAAAAGTGAGTTGAATTGTGTTTTGGTATCCACATGTGGAGCAGGATCTGCTTACCCTTCCGAAGCACCTGAAATAACTCGCGGTTTTGGGTGGGGTTTGTGTTGCTCAGTCTTTAGTTCTCTATGTTGTGTTTTGTGTACAGTTTTTTGTTTGGTCGTTTTTATTTTTGCCATGGCATTATCAGTTTTTATTCGACTTATGAGTATGAATATCCATAGAAAATGTGAGTTGACACTGGGAAGAGGTGATACTTAATTAAGAAAATGATTTGACATTGTGTGCAGGTGAAATTTGATAGTTTATGGAGACTTGTCATTATATTCAAGCTATACAATATAGTAAAGTTGAGTTGTCTAATTGAAGATCTGATTCCTTGTCCGGGCTTAGATTTACCTTTGGTATTTTATCAGCTCTCCAACGTTTATATTAGGTTTTGACCTCTCAAATATTGTGGCCTTGAACATCACTGAAGAAACAGTGTTTGCCGAAATGAGCATCTAGTAGAGTTAAATTGGTATTGTTAGTTTTATTGTACAGGTGAAACCTCATAGTAAATATAAATCAGTGTGTTATCAGGTAAACATTTATGATTAAAATAAATCACTATGAAGTTGTGATCACATTTATTTTGAAAATTAATGCACATGTGCATTTTGAATTATATGACATATTACAATTTTCACCCAGATTTTGAGGAAATCTGATAGGATGTGGTCGGCATGTAGTCATCGGCATGTAGTCACCCCCAACGGCTGTACAGATGAGAGAACATGATAATGGTTATTCCACATACAAGAGTTGTGTACATAAAAATCCTGTCATTTTTTTTTTGCTAAACAAACCTAGGTTATAAGGTTCCTTATGAGGCACGGACAATGATTCCTTACATTATTGACAATCAACCAAATAAGTACAACAGCAATATGTTTTACAGTTGCAAATTTTGGAAAATCAGATCTAACCACAAAAGTAAAAAAATCATAATTTATGCAGTACAATCAATATGTACTGTTGTCATTCCAATCAGTAAAAATTGGATTTCTGACATTGAAAATAAACCAAGACTCTGTTTTAGCTCACCTAGACTGGTGTTTTTCATCTATATCAATTGTTTTATGAATGTGTTATAAAAAATCTTTTCTGAATCTTTGAGTAACTGAACAGAAACTGAAAGAACTATACTTTGTTGTGTAGTTATAAAATATGTCCAATGATGTGAGTGACTAACCAATATGAATGAATGTAGTAGTCTTAATAACTTGGTTTTCAAAATAATTCCTTATACATGAATGTTTTTCTGGTCATCAAAGTGACATGAAGAGTAAGAACTTTAAAACTTGTAAAAGCTAATGTCATTATCAGGCTAATAATTGTATATGCCTTACACGAGTTCCGTTTAAATTATACCCATCAGTTGTGCCTAAATCAAACAGTTGGAAGACCAATTTAAATACAATTTCGTAGAGTCTTTTAAAACTCCAGAAGAATGTATCGAATCAGCGAAAGGCCATCATAGTCTAGAGGTAGAAACAAAAAGTAAATATTTTATAAACAGAAAATTAACAAAGGTAGAAAAAAAAACCAAGCATAATGGGCCATTTCAAATATTCAACCTTGGTCATTGTAAATATCTAGCGCAGTCTCCGATTCCTCATTGATGACATCTCAGTGTATTATTAGTTACAAAGTGTGCTAGTGACATAATACGATATATATAGGGTCAGTAAATTCCATATGGGGTGAAAGCGAAGCTCGAATCCCCATATGGAATTTACTGACCCCATATATATCGTATTAGGTCACTAGCACACTATGTAACGAATTTATCTTACCGACTATCTTAACATGTGGTATTTAGACTAGTGGTCTATCAAAGTTATCAAGTCTTCAATACCGTTAGTATTAAGCACCTACTTTCATTGGTCTATACAAAAACAAATGCCAACAATAACAACTTGTTAGCTTTAAATGTGTTTTACGGATTTATTTCAATCGTTCATCATCAATTTCTTCGTCTGTTGTAACCTTTAAGATTTTTCCTCAAAATCGTGGTGTATTTATAAAGGGACGTAACACCACTACTAACCGTGTATTGAAATAAGCCCCGCCTACTAACCCTAAATGGAATATACACGGTCTCCACGCGGTTGCTTTTAACCAATCATATTCCTAGAAATGTATAGGAGGTAAGATAAAAATACATATAACATACAGGTTTCTTACAATTTAATATGTTTTAAAGACTTATATTGCCCTTAGACTGGTTTTGATTTTAAATAACGGTTTCCACTCTAGTTGAAATAATCAGCTATTTTCGTTTGTAATCATATGAATACTAGTTATTACTTATGATTTAGATTGTGATTGAAATGCTTTTGACTTATTTTGACCTTTGGACTTGTTTTGTTTTTAAATGAATTCTTTGCTCTGTTAGAAACTGGTAGAAAAATATATAGTGTCTGGTATTTTGTACTCGATTTCCAATAAATAGAATAACTAATCGAAGAATTCAAATGTAAAAATAAATATTCAACTGGTAACAGAACTACACTGGCAATAATCTCATTTCGAGGGTGAACAAATCTTCATATCTCCCTAAGCCAAGGGAAATGAATATTTTATTCCACAATCCAAATTTTTTTTACTTCCTGAACATAAGATATTAAACTACATATTTCTTTTTCTTATCCACTTGTTTTGATAACTAAACACGACATTAATAATGATAATTAGTACCGATCAAAATTTAATCATTTATTCTTTTTGTTTTGTTTTTAGATCTGAAATAATTTTGAAAACGAAATTACTTTACTTTCTCTAAAAAAAAACCCGTTCAAAACGTAATAAACATTTACCGCGCATAACGTCGCACATGGAAGTCCCGACGTTCAGAGGAGGGGAATATGAAGTTTTGTTCGACGTCATGTGGGATAGTCTCAACCAATCAAATGTTGATTTCGCTATCAATATTAACATACATTGGAATGATTTCTATAATTGAATTTTTCGATTATTTATTCTACAAACATGATATCAAACTGTATAATGACTTTTTTGTTCCAAATGACAGCATTGTGATTTTCTTATGACCATCGGACAGTTTCATTAAAAATAGCTTTACTGCATAATTTGTATGAAGTTCAACATAATAGAAATACTTTGACTTTATTTCATGTTAGGCTGGGTTATAGGAACCCTTGTAAAATGGGATTCCTACAGGATTTTACATTTTGAGGCACTGTTAGTTTGAACTAATATTACAAGTGCCCATCATGGGATCATCCTTTTGTTTGCCACATAAGCATGCTTTTGAAATGTGATTTTAAAATCTAGTCTGCATTATTAATGTATTCCAGGTGAGCAATACATGTGAATAAAAGGATATATTGGTATGTGTTATGGAGATTGATTGATTGGTAGAATGTTGCTTGCTTACTTGCTTAACTTTCAATAACTTCCAATGCGATATCAACTCAATGGCACAATAGCCAAGCTGGCTTCTTTGAGTGGGCATATCTGGTAAACACAATAGAATTAATATTCGTTTGGTAAGAAATGCAAAACAAGAGTAATAACATAATTGAACCAATTAAGATCAAACAAAAGAGTCCTGTAATAATTTTACTATCACTAACTGAATTTGTTTTGTAGATCCCTGTTCATCAATTCCATGTCAGAATAATGGTTTATGTATTACACTATCAGACGGAACATATTCGTGTATCTGTAAATTAGATTTCTATGGAAGCAGTTGCGAAAAAGGTATGGTCAAATATGAAATTCAGCCATTTCTTACAATAATAGGTAATCAGGATTCATAAATTTTCTTTAATATGGATACAATGAAATGATGAATACACTTCAATAAGACAACAACCAAACAACACAAAAGAAGCAAAATAATCTATGTACAGTCTTCAACTGTAGACATATATATGTTCATATCAAAATACAAAATCACATCCTTCTATGTTCTAGAAAATTTGTAAAAATTTAAATAAGACTACTAAAGATCTGCCATCTGAAGCCTTTATAAAGCATAAGGTTAAAATACATAGATATTGGGTTTTTTTCGGATGATAAAATGATATAGTCTGTTGAATGCTGCCATCATAATTTATGGCAGGCCAAAGATTTTTTTGATCAAATTGATTTAGCGTTTAATTGCAGGTGTATTGTTTACCAACAACAATATTACAGTATTATGCATTATAATACATTTGTTTTATTTATACATAGGTAATTGTCCTGCCACAACATCTAATCAACAATATTGTCAAAATGATGGACAGTGTCACACAGATAGTATCAAGAAAACATGTTTCTGTAGACTTGGGAGTTTTGGTTCACAGTGTGGACACAGTATGTATTTGTTTCTTCTTCTTATGAATTTATTCATTATGCTTTAATAATACTGATATCATACCACATCTCCTTATTTTTAGATTGAGAACAAATGCATGGTTTTAGTGCTTAGTTTGCGTTTAAAATAGAGATATTAAAAAAAAAACAATAGCATTTTACTGTAAACAAAAAACTATGATTAACCAAGTAGATCTATTATGTAAAATTAAAGATAGAATAGCCATGTAGAATGAAATATGTGAAAATAGATTTGGACTTGACAGATGAACACATCTTAGCTAGTCATATGTCTAATATTGCTTATAATTAATCTTGATCTTTTATTATTCTCCCTCTATTGTTTGTTCATTCGAGTATCTATCCAATTGCACTTTGTACCCACAACACCTCCTAAACCAAAACGGATTTTCAAAGAAACCTTAATAGAATCTTCACTATTTGATGGCGTTGTCTAACTTTGATATTTTGTAAGCATATTCCAGGCAGTGGCAAGGGATATTATGTTACCATGTCCGTCATTCTATTGACTCCGAAAACTTTATTAGAATTGAAATATTCTTCTCACCATTGATTTCGTATGTCTACTTCTAAACTATAGAGCTTATTTTGGTGCATTTATGTATAATAGTGACTTACAGATCAAGTTTGTATTTTGTTCCAGATAACCAACTTTTCACTGAATATAAGACATACAAAACTTACAGATTTGTTCTGTACCTGATTTTTCTTTTTTAGTCTTAAGATGTTTTGTTTTTTTTTTTTGGGGGGGGGGGGGGGGGGTGGTGGTGGTGGGGGTGGGGGGGATTGGAGCTCATGTCATAACGACATATAGTATCTCAACTTTTAGTGCGTGCATGTATATGTATGTATCATTTTATTCATACATGTAGTCTTATATTTCAGAGAACATAGAAAGTTTAACGAACCCTGCAACAAGTGGGGTATGCAAGTTATATTTTATTATTGATTTCTAAACAAGACTATAAGAAAATTTTGATGTCTTTAAATGTTAGATAATTTCAAAGATAACAGTTTCATTACTCTAACATGAAGTTAGATATGGTGTGAATGAAATGAAAATGAAAGTGGGTTTAAAATACAAGAAATATACAATTAGGAAAAATTCACACAGACATTCACAAATACCACAAATGCAAAAATGTTTTTTATGTGAGAAATTTGTGTCATAATGCATGTCAAACTTGTAGTTTGAATAAAAGTTGATGCATTTATCTGTAGGCCAAGTTTATTGGATCATCATTACCAACAACAATTAAATGTCATCTTGGTGATCCATGTGAGATACCCTCTGTTTTGACTGGTGATCCTAATGTAAAGTAAGTCTTCTAATTCATATTGGTAGACATGGTACTGAATGATTGCCAGAACAATACAAATTGTTATTCCTTTTTATTTAAATGGATTATTTGTACTGATATAGGCTTTACAAATCACAAATATCAACTGGGTATCTCCTGGATTATATTAAAAGCATACATAGAAAGTTTAAACAAAAATACCGAACTTCAAGGTAAATATATAACAGCATATAATTAAGAAATGATGACATAATGGTAGTTTGAAATCTTTTAGACAACCTGAGATTCTTATCCGATTCTGTGTGTTATTCTCTTTAGACCTTGTGTAGCTGAAAGAGGTCAGTTCAATCAAGGGCAATGCGTTTGGTGCCAACAACTGAAGATGATTACTTCGTACTTTTGATACTATTTCCATGCACTGCATGGCTATCAAAATTCCTGATTTTAAGAAAAGTTGTTCAGACTCTTTTAAAGTTTTCATTTTATAAACTGAATACCTCAAAACAGACATTTAGGGAGTAAAATGGAATTTAATCACACAAACACAATCCCTAAAAACTATAGTTAACTACATAAGAGTGAAACACTAAGGACAGGTATAAAATATGTATATTAGTCTCTGATGCATGATTTTTTATTATTATTTGTTTTTGGCTTTTAACTAGCTTTCAGTAACTGCGAGTACTCTCAAATCGGACTTTCGTGTTAATTTGACCTGTTGACACAATTTGTAATGCACTTTTGTTATTCAATGTTTATTTATTTAGTGTTATATCTCGTCTCACTTTTTTTAATATGTACCACCTTTGATAAGTATTAAGTAGGACGATAAATTTTCACTTCTGTACTCGTACTGTAAACAACAAATTCATTTATTTTTGAAAAAACATTTCCGTACTCCTAACAACAAAATTATTATATTTAAATTTACCTGTGTACGTTATTTTATTTAACGCCAGGTTATAGTTGTCTTTTTGACATTGTTCTACAACATTTTTTTTTACTAATATTGTATTTATATTGTGTCATAGATCAAACTTATTCGTTCAGTGTATGTTTACCTGTTTTTGTCTATATGTCTTTTTGATCAAGTTAAGCCATTCCAATTGATATTTTATAGTGTGTCCTTTTATGTTGTAATGTTACACTACTGTTTCAGGTAAAGGTGAAGATTGGCGCCTGTTAAAACGTTTAAACCCGCTGCATTGGTATGCATGCACCTGTTCAAAGTCAGGAGCCTGTTGTTCAGTGGTTGTCGTTTATTGATGTTGTTCATAAGTGTTTCTCGTTTCTCGTTTTTTAAAAAGATTAGACCGTTGGTTTTCCTGTTTGAATGGTTTTACACTAGTCATTTTGGGTCCCTTTATAGCTTGCTGTTTGGTGTGAGCCATGGCTCCGTGTTGAAGGCCGTACTTTGACCTATGATTGTTTACTTTTTACACATTGAGACTTGGATGGAGAGTTGTCTCATTGGCACTCATACCACATCTTCTTATTTATATATACCTTTAATGATATGAAAGTGGTAACCCGATACTTGGTGTCTGAATTGGCTTATCTCAGCAACAATCAAATTAAGTTTGGCAAACAATGGTGGAATATACAATTGTTGTGGATCTAATGGGAAAGTGTGTTTTCCATAATTGTCTTTGAACAACTTCATTGTTAAAGTTCTTTTTGCATTGCATGGATAAGCTGATGAATAGTGGTGCCAGACATTTGTTATGAACTAGAGAAACCTGCATGAAGGAAACCACCCTTTACTTGTGTTCATCAAAAGATAATGCATAATATATTTTTGTCACTCCTTTGAAAACTACAAAAATTAGAAATGATTGACCTTTTGGTGAAATGCCAGCCACTTGTTAATGATATAAAGATTATTTTTTAATATTTTCAGACCTTCAATGAAGAAAGGTTTTGTGGAATCCAGTGTCCAAATTCTTGGCATGAATGTTATACAGGATAAAAATAGCACATATGTTTATCATACTATTACTACTATACTGCCAAAGAAAACAGGGAACCATAAAGTGTGTGTGCAAAATGTAAATGCTGCAGGGTAAGTTCTTGGTATGACCATTTGGTTGTCTTTGGGAGGACACAGGACAATTTTATTGGAACCCAATACTGTAAAATCATAATGTTTTGCGATGTTTTTTATTTATGCGAAAAATTGCGACTATATAGGTTTCGCAAAAAATAAGAACTCGCGTTTTAATAGAAATCATTATTTGTACAGATTCCTTAAATCGCAATAAGGAAAAAGTAAGTTGGTCCACTGTCCAACAATAGCATCAATAAATCCACGGAAATTCCTCGGAATTTAATTACCTTAAATATAAAAGGAATGAAAATTTGTTTTGGCTTTATACACAATTCAGTTTGTGTGAGCAAAATATACTTTTCAATTCTGTCATAGATAATTATTTATTTTCAGTTCTTACCAGGCTATAATTGCATTTACAAAATCATTCTTTGCACTCAAAATGATGTGAAACCACATGCGTGCTCTCTGTTGAATTCTGCAGTTTCATTTAAATAAAGATCCTGAGTTTACACTCCGCTTACAAGCTAAGGTTCTGACAACACTCTTTTCTTCTTTCTTCTCTGATAACTTTAATGCCAAGCAATAAAATTTCTGCCTTCAATTCTAAGCTGTGTCATTAAATATGCGACTGTCATACAAGTGAGAGGTTCAGCTAGCTATAAACCAGGTTTAATTCACCATTTTCTACATAAGAAAATGCCTGTTCCAAGTCAGGAATATGACAGTTGTTATCCATTTGTTTGATGTGTTTGAGCTTTTGTTTTTGCCATTTGTTTAGGGACTTTCCGTTTAGAATTTTCCTCGGATTTCGGTATTTTTGTTATTTTACTTTTTCATTTTCTAAATACTTGAGGATCTTCACAGAGTGTTCTCATATACTTGTAAGTAAAGTATGAAAATACAACCATAACATTTTTTTATGAATTCCATTTGCCAATTAACTTTTGTTATTTGCATGTTATGTCAATGAAATGTACACACTTACTAGAGAAAAAATGAAATTACCATAAAACTGTAGTCGTGCAGTAAAAATTGCTGGTGATGGTTGCTTCATATTGATTATGGTAATAGATATAAGAAGATGTGGTATGAGTGCCAATTAGACAACTCTCCATCCAAGTCACAATTTGTAAAAGTAAACCATTGTAGGTCAAAGTACGGCCTTCAACGCGGAGCCTTGGTTCACACCGAACAGCAAGCTATAAAGGGCCCCAAAAATGACTAGTGTAAAACCATTCAAACAGGAAAACCAACGGTCTAATCAATATAAAAAAACGAGAAACGAGAAACACTTATGAACCACATCAACAAACGACAACCACTGAACAACAGGTTCCTGACTAAGGACAGTGCTAGATGTTTGTTACCATTATAAACAAGAAAAATGAATGTAGGAAGCTTAAGATACACTAGAACCAAACGTAATATAGCTTACTGTTGACTTTATTTTGACTTTAACCAATTATCAAATACATCTCTTATGTTTTCAGTCAAACAGCAGATGAATTGTGTTATTCAATAGGTGTTACAGCGGGTAAGATAAATGTTTTCAATTTTTATCAAAAGTTTAGTGATAAGTTTGAGAAAGTAGACTAAATTTATATGAAATAAAGTTATTTGCTTTTCATTCTAATAAAAGAGAGACAACAAATACCAAAGGGAAATGATAAGTCTAATTCGATGGGTCACATTTGAGGAAAAGAGGACGGGTTTGTTGATACGACAATTTGAACATCCGGCGTTGTCTGTGAAACACATATTCCCTAACGTTCAACTACCTCGTGATAATGTCCGTAAAATTGTCGAAGTGATGATTTCAACTTTACTTCTTGGAACTCTTGGTTCAATAGCTTCCTTGTGAGCAGCAACCCTCTTTCAAGGAAATCATGATAGGAAATGCAAGTTCTGGAATATCGTATCAGCTGAGAGAAATATACTCATGTACAGGAATGTTGCTACATTCAAATGGAGAGTTAAAATTGGAAAGCTGAAATCATCTGTTTTGTCGTAAAGTTTTTTTTCTCAACCGACACTCATTGTCAATTTCTAATTTTTTGTAAGTCAAGATATGAGACGACTTAAAAGTATCTGCTGTATCATTTATTTCAAGTTCGATGGGATAGATGCCATCAACATAGTCACTTAACTTGGAATTGTTTAGTAAGAGAACATCATCTGTATAGCGGAACTTGAAATTAAAGGCAATGCTAGCTTCTTTTCATTCTTTCTAAGAAGCTGCTGTATGAAGTCCGCCTCATACTAAATAAAGTCGGTTTATACTGTATACGTATACCTAACAACAAAATTATTTTCATTTACCTGTGTTTAAAGTTATTGCAAACAGCTGATATTTTTTGTTCGAGCAGATTGTTTTTCTTTAATTGTTTAACATTTCATACCGATATAACATGTTACTTTTATTATTCTTCCCTTAGTTTATTTATTTTGTATTTACATTGTATCATAGGTCAAATTTATTTGTTCAGTGTATGTTCAGTGGTGTTAATATGTCCTTTGATTGAGTTAAGCTATTTCAGTTGATATTTTATAGTGTGTCTTTCTATGTTGTGATGTTACACTATTGTTTCAGAAAAAGGGTGAAGGTTTGGTACCATTAAAACGTTTAAACCCGCTGCATTTGTTTGCACCTATCCTAAGGAATCTGATGTTCATTAGTTGTCGTTTGTTGATGTGGTTCATAAGTGTTTCTCGTTTCTCGTTTTTTATATAAGATTAGACCGTTGGTTTTCCCGTTTGAATGGTTTAACACTAGTAATTTTGGGGGCCCTTTATAGCTTACTGTTCGGTGTGAGCCAAGGCTTCGTGTTGTAGACCGTACTGTGACCTATAATGGTTGACTTTTACAAATTGTGACTTGGATGGAGAGTTGTCTAATTGGCACTCATACCACATCTTCTTATATCTATCGGCATGAAGAGGTACACAATTGGTCCTCCCCTTAAGAAATAATACTTGTTCTTATGTTAACATTTTTTTTTATGTAATAGAGCAAGTCCAATTCTTTCTTTTTGTCTCTTAGTGTGGAATAGGGAATACTTGTGTGAAGGGTAGAAAAGTCAAATGTTTTAATAATATTGCGAGAGGAAAGAGACTTAGATTGTATGTACTCTAATAGATCTTTGGAATTTTTAAGTATCCACATCTGGAGCACTTGGTAGACCCAGCAATATAACGTTGTTTTAAAGACACTTGTGTTATTTTAGTGTCCAATATAGTGTAGGATAATCCAGTTCTTCATCTTGTGTTGAAATTCCAAAGGAATACAGAACAGACCTATGATTATTCAGGATTTCCTCCTTGGAAACTGTTTAGTTTCTTTAAACAAAATGTCTTTTTTGGTGATTAGAAATAATATTGATTATGGAAATAAAAATGATGTATTGAAAATATTTCTAGAAATCTTTGATAAATACAACTGCAAGAGGCTTTCAAGAAATGTACATGTAGTTGTTACAGAAGTAATGCCCCTTTCAATGTTTTAGTTATTAAAGGACATTTAGGTACTGAGGTAAAGCTTAAGTAACTTTTTGAAAATATATTCTTAAGTTAAAGCTTTCATATTTTATTATATGTTTTACTTTCAGAACCATCTAAACCAGTTTCTCATGTAAGTTAAATACTCATTAGAATCAAAATACAAGGCCACATGTAATTTTAATCTTTAACAGAAGTTGTAATATTGTTAGTGGCTAAGCATTTTAGGGATTCTTTTTCTGGTGAAGTGTGTTCTCCATCAACATTATTGTACTCACATAATAATTGTATTAATTTTTTGTCATTTTTTTCTCGCCTACGACAAAAGTCGCTGAAGGCGAGACATATGTGTTGGTTTTCTGGCGGCGTAGGCGTCAACACTTGTTTAGTTTTCTGCTTAAGTCAGTTTGATAGGAAATACTTGTAAAAGATCAACGATATTTTTTATAAAGTTGCATTGCTATCAGCACATGTCAGTACGACGACTATTTTGAAGCCCTGCCCACTAGGTCATGGTCCAGCGACTTTTAATGTATAAGCAATTTTCAATGTTAAGTTTTATGCTTAAATTAGTTTGATAGGGACTACTTGTGATGGATCAAAGATATTTTCTATAAAGTTGCATTACTATCAGTACGTATCAGTTTGATGACTCTTTTCTAGGCCCTGTTCCCTAGGTCATGATCCAACAACTTTGAATTAATTAGTAGTGTTGCTGTCCATCAGATTGTCTTTTTGTACCGACAGGCGATACATATCTCTGTTGCAAGAGGTAATAAATGTTCATTGCAGTAACTATATCGTGTCTATATAATTAACCAGGTCCGAAGGGTCATGTGAGATATATACATAGGGGAGGGGGAGATGATGGTAAAGATCCGATACTCAACCGTTATCATATATTTTTAATAACAAATATACATGTCTTTTCATATATTCTGTGACATAAAGTACACCTATAGCTCTCATGATTAAGCTAATTCAATGAAAGGTAAATAGATTTGACAAATATCTGAAACACTTACGACATGGTTCATATAACTTCTGTGAAAACTATCGGAGTTGATTAGTTTCAGATAATTGGGATTTAATCAGCAACCTTATTATATATTTGATCTAAATGTAATAATGACCTATTTCAGCGGCTCATCCCTACAATTCGTTACATAGTTAGTGCCCCAGAGTTGATACAACAAGGTTAAATGTTTAAAATTTTTATGCGATATATTATTGGAAGACTCTCTACAAGCAATACCAATTTAATGTTGATCACGTCACAAAATTGATGCTTTGGTGGAACATAGTTCCAAATTTAAACTCTGTGTAAAATCACATTTCCTTCTTCTCTTAAACAACTGGTATAATAGTAACAAAACGTGGCAGTGAGGTTTTATGAAAGTCCACTATAAAAAATCCTCTTTAGTTCAAATTCGATGAAAGTTATAGCCATGATTTCATTTGTGACATTTAAAAAATTTCTGAAACTGCTGGTTGAAATGTTTTGAAACAAAAGAGATTAATTTTAGAAGAACCATTACAAATAATCATCATTTTGTTCTGCACAAAGGATAGCGGTAATCTTTGATTATTATAGACAATTTAAAAAAATCCTTTTAAGTTCTTCATTTGGGAAATGTTTTAAACTGCAGGGAATTGATGATTGGAACATCCTCTACTAAAATCATCATTTATTGTTGAAAGTCATTCGAATGTATACATAGGGGCATTGTTGGAATGAAGTTTGATTAAAACTCTATTGAAAAATCCTACATTCATCGACCTAGCTTTTTTTAGGAGGCGAAAAAGATATTCAGCCTTTTGAGAAATTGTTAGCCTTAGTTTGGAAAACATTTACATTATATGTAGCCATATTGAGAGATTTGTAGTCTCAATTTAGAAAGCATAACCATGTTAAAAATAAACCATTTAAAATTATCTAAAAAAAATCAAAATGCATGTATACTAAAAACTCACAAAGTCCTCATATTAATATGTCCAAAACACTCTTTAGAAGTAAAAATTGATTAGAAATATGTTGCCTAAAATTTCTTACCATTTAAGGTTGACTTTAAATTTAAAACAAGTCAAATTTTGTCTTTGATTAATGAAAATGGTACATGTAGAATTATTTGTCAATGTCATGTTAAGTTGTTTTGTTGTTCCAGACAAAACCACAGTTTCTCGCCCCTACTTTACCAGATGGCAGTAGTATTGAATGTTCAGTGGGAGAAGCTTGTCATATACTATTATGGATACAGAGTCAAGTATATAATCCTAACTGGTAAGACTCTTTAAAATGGGTAGATAATTTACAGGGTGTTGTAATGTAATGATATGAATAAAACAAATGTATTTTTTTTTTGGCAGAGGTATATACAAAAGTACTGTTTGTCATACTTATATCCTCAAAAACAAGGAGCTTTCAGTAACCCTTTTAAAAACATCTCAGGAACAAAAATGTTTCTTAAAATTTACGAGCTAGGAAAAGTAGGTGTTATTGTTATATAAAAAAGTAGAAATACTAAATATAGGTAGAAAGTTTTTTTTCAGATTTCTTTCTTTGAATGTATGTATGCTCTGTAAAAGCCTCGTTTATTCTTAGGAGCACCAAAAATGAGTACTGCTGCAAAGAAAGACATAATACACACGGTATTTTCAAAGATTAATGTGAGCATTTTCCTGACCATTTTCCCCTGATTAACTGTAATGGGTCTTATAACTTTGTACTAGATTGAATATACGAAGATCTAAATGTAGTTTACATTATATATGGATTCCACGTAAACTAGTCTTTAATATGACCCAGTAATGCTATACTGCTTGATGGGGAAGCAGCAAATACCGATTTAGAAAAGAGTTTCAATCTCCGCTACTGAATGCAAGCACTCTACAACCATAGATGGCTTTAACATTTGAAATTCTAGTTAATTATTCCCTGCTTTTTATTGTTAAAAATATATATAATCTATTGGATATTTTTAGTTTTAGCTTGTATGATTTTTTTTAAAGAAAAATTAGATCCCATATATCACTTACTAATACTTATAATAATAAATTATATTGAATCATAGAGATAGAAGGGTTATTGTATTGATAGATGAGTGATCGATTTCAAGTTTCCATTTTCTATTGCTACAATATTCCTTCAAACCCTATATACCAAACTTGGGATCATTTTGATAAAGCTTTTGATTCTGTATCATGGAATTTCATTGAAAATGTTTTAGACTTTTTCAATTTTGGCCCCTCTATAAAACACTGGGTAAGAACCTTTTACAAAAATATAAGTTCTGCAGTTTCTCAAAATTGTTTTTATCTGAATTCTTTGAAATTCAAAGAGGTTGTCGACAAGGGGATCCTTTATCACCTTATATATTTCTTTTATGTGCAGAAATACTTGGAATATTAATTAGAAAAAATAAAGAAATAAAGGGAATTAAAATAGATGATACCGAATATTTGATCTCTCAATATGCTGATGACACTTCAATTATTCTTGACGGTACACCAGAATCTCTCGATGCATCTCTCCGCCTATTACATAAATATGCTGAAATGTCTGGTCTCCATATGAACTTAGACAAGACAAAGGTGGTGTGGATAGGGAAGAAAAAATATAGTCAAGACACCATGTGTGTAAAGTGGGGATTGGAATGGGGTTCCAGTAGGTTTAAACTACTTGGAATAAACTTTTCGGTCAATTTGCAAGAAATGGAATCTTTGAACTATTATCCTAAAATAAAAGAAATTGAAAATATAATTAATATTTGGTCTAAACAAACACTTACTCCAGTGGGAAAGATAACAATTAACAAGACACTAATTATTTCAAAATTAAATCATCTGTTTTTAACATTACAAGCACCATGCTATACTACTCTTAAACAACTTATTCATACAATATATTCATTTATTTGGGAAAACAAGCCTGACAAGATTAAAAGAGAAATATTATGTCTGGAATATAAATCTGGGGGGCTGAAAATGCTAGATATTGAAGAATATATTAAAGGGTTAAAACTAACTTGGGTCCGGCGGTTGCTAAAAAACAATACAAAACTCAAAAAGCTAATAGAAAGCACAAAAAATATTAATATTGAAAACCTAGTATTTCTAGGTCCACCAAACAGATGTAAAAACCCCTTTTGGAAAGAGGTTTTTCAAGCATGGACAGAAATGCAAAATAAACTTATACCAAAAAATGAAGAAGAATTTTTAACAGACTCACTTTGGAATAATGGAAGTATTAAAATAGGTAACGCATCTGTTTTCTATAAAGACTGGGCTGATAATGGTATTTTGTTGATTAATGATCTGGTAGATAATGAGGGTAAATTAATGTCTTTTGAGCAATGCAAAAATATTTATGAAATTAAATCTAACTTTCTAGTTTATAATGGGGTTATATCAGCAATAAAATCATACCAAAATTCTCTTAAACATAATATCTCTATAGACAATCTTTATAAAATTCATGGACCAATTCTTCCAAATAACATAAGAACATTTTTTTTATCAAATAAAGGGTCAAAAGATATGTATAATGTTTTATTAGAAAAAAATAGTACAAGGCCTAGCTGTGAAGATAAATGGTCTCTAAGATTAAACAAAAAAATTGATTGGAAAAAAGTGCATAATATGTCTTTCTACACCACAAAAAGCTCTAAACTTCATTGGTTCCAATACAGAATAGTACACAGAATCATAGGCACAAATGAGTTTTTATTCAAAATTAAGATAAAACAAACAGATAAATGTACTTTCTGTAATGAAGCTATTGAAGATATTGAGCACATATTTTGGACATGCTATAAAATTTCAGATTTATGGATTGAACTTGGTGATTGGATTTATAACCAAACACAAATATTAATTCCATTTAATATAGATATTATTTTATTTGGAAATTTAAGTACCGGTAACAAAGGAAATAATATGATAAAAAACTTAATAATACTCCTTACAAAATTCTATATTTATAGAACAAAACTCTGTGAAAATAAGGTAAATTTTACAGGACTTAAAAATTACCTCAAAGAATCTCTGGCACTAGAAAAGAATATATTTTTTAAAAGAAACCCTTTTCATATGGCCAATATCTGCTGGGACCCCTGGCTTCCAATATTAGAAGAATAATGTTTTATTATACAAAAAATAGGTACATTGTGTACTGGAACTACTTTCACTTACATTTCTTTACCTTATCCACATCACCATCCATGTTATGATTTAATACTATTATATGTTGGTTTATATGTATGCTTGATGTTTTGTCTATGTTTATAACTACATGTATGTTCCTCTTAGTTATTGCCTTTACGAAAATAACTGAAAAAAATCCTTTGCAAGCTGTATTATGAATGCTGTAAGTAAGATATATCTTTTTGTTTTTTGTTTTTTGTTTTTTTTTTTGTGTTTGCTTTTTCCAAAATTCCAAATTTCTGTGATTTTTATTTATTTATTCTTTTATTTTTCTATTCTATTCAAATATATGGATCATTCTATATTGATAATGTATTAGTTGGATATATTATAATTTATAAATGTATATATTACAGATAAAATAAACTAACAAGTACTAACCAAATTGATTATATACCACTAACGGTTAACGAGGCCGGGATAAGGTACCGGTATTTGATGTATCCACTAACAAATGTCAAAACTATCAATAAAGTATGATTTACTAAAAAAAAAAAAAAAAAAAAAAAAAAAAAACTTGGGATCATTTTATTATATAATCAGATTCAAATAGAAAATGAAAAAAAAAAAATTCCAAGTCAGAAATAAAAATTTGTATTTTAGCTCATAGATAAGGATCGAGTGGACGATGAATTTCTGAATACTAAATGATAGAGCTGGAAATAATCAGTATCCCAAGGAAATTTTTGATTTTTTACTCTATAAATCAATGAATTTTCAGAATTATTTTAGTAACTTATGAGATTATACGATGTTTTAGATAAAATTTAAATAAACAAATACAGATTTACACTAAACAATACTTCTTTGTAAGGTAGCTATAAAAATTAGAAGATGTGATATGATTGCCAATGAGACAACTCTCCACAAGAGACCAAATGACACAGAAATTAACAACTATAGGTCACCGTACGGCCTTCAATAATGAACAAAGCCCATACCGCATAATCAGTTATAAAAGGCCCCGAATGAAAAATGTAAAACAATTCAAACGAGAAAACTAACGGCCTGATTTATGAACAAAATAATGAACGAAAAACAAATATGATATACAGCAACAAACAACAACCACTGAATTACAGGCTCCTGACTTTGGACAGGCACATACAGAATTTGGCGGGGTTAAACATGTTAGCGGGATCCTAGCCCTCCCTCTAACTTGGGACAGTGGTGTAACAGTATAAAATATGAACAAACTATAAAAATCAGTTGAAAAGGGCTTAACTCATCAGATAAATACATAGCACAAAAAAGTAACAAAAACGCAGAGTGGACGTGGCAGGGTACTTATACATCCCCACAACAAAAAGACAATAAGTACAGATCTGAGAATACTCGCAGTTACTGACAGTTAGTTCAAAGCTAATAACAACTAATAAAAAAAATCATGCGTCTAAAACTAAAATATCAATCAGTACACATCCAGTATCCAATGGGTTTAGTGTAAAGACGTCACAAACAGTCAGAGAAAAACATGACCTTGTGCAATGCTAAAATACAGGTATCGACAGATTGTAGAGCCATGAATATGCATATGTATATACAAATAATATTTAGTTTGATTTTAATTTACTAAAAACAATATTCAAAGATCTCATTACACTGTTGAATTGGTAACCTTTTAACCGTTTATACAAAGGATCGATAAGTTTAGCCGGATCGTTTCTAAATTTCGGACTCGGTAAACAACATCTTCGTAAAAGTTAGGATGTGCTACCCCGTTTGAAATAAGTTTTCTACAGGTACAACCAAACTTCAAAACCAAATCTTTATATCTATGGAAGAGTTTAGTAAAGGTTTTAAGTGATTTATGAACGTCTATTTTCAGCCCAATAGTAGAGTCTGATATGAAAGCCCTAGATGGAATCTTTGTTTTCCAGTCAGATAAAGACCCAAGTCCATGTTCTACTGACGTATCAATACACACAGATATAGAAAGGACAATTAGTGTTTGTTTTACACTGATTACTCCTCCTGAACAAAGTAGACAAGGCCATGGGTAAGATATATATTAAGTTAAATTGTATGCTCATATTTTTACAGTATATGTCAGCTGATGACAAAATTACATTTCGATATAAAGCGGTCACCACACAAAACGCGCATTGCAAAATACTGTTTTTGCACAATTGTTGAATTACAAATACCAATTACTACATATAAATTACACAATGGTTGTATGACAAAAAGCAGTAGTATATGAAATACACGATTTTATCAGCAGGTTGATAAATACTTGAGTTTGCTTTCAGTGTCTGTGAGAATCATTTAACATATTATTTCTTTATGTTTTTGTGATTGTGTTTTATTTATCTTTTATACATTTATGTCAAGTTTAAGAGCTCCTCCTGTATCAATTGTTATAGTTTGTTCTTTTACGTGCCGTTTGTTAGTTCATTGATCTAGTTTTGAAACGGGGGAAAGTTGAGATCTTAACGAAAAACTAGTACAATGTATGACAACGTTTAGGCTCTAAGTGATTAATAGTTATACATACTGTATAGAATCCGGTTGACCTAAAGTCGATATATTTGTTACCACCAGAGGTAAGAGAATGTCAATAAACCACTATACTCTGTCTGTCTGTTTGAAAACACATGGGAGGTAACTATTTTGTGTCATGAGAAGCCCCAACAGTTTTCCTTCAACATTATTCAAACTTTACTCACTCGACACAGCGATGATAAACAGATAGAAGACGTGCACCGCATATTATGGATAGATTTGCATTATTTTTCTCCGGTTGCATATGTTAAAAAAGCTTTTATTGTAATAGAATGCTATAGAGAGTACATAGTGCTGGTTTGAAGATGTGCACCTTTGGGGCAAACTGGAATTATTATTTTCTATGGTTTAGCACCATTTGCTGTAGTTGTCTATTGTGAATCACCTAACTGCAGTTTATTGAGCAAACTACCGTACATACATTACACTTTTTACTTGAATTGATTGTATCTGATTTCAGACTACAAAGACACATTATTCTTTAATGTGTCAATTTTCTTCAGTACCATGGGAACTGCCATAAGCATGCATTTTGAGTGGTTGCACCCATGACAATAGTTGGAAATTTTTGCACTTGAAAATTTACCAATCTTCATTTAATGAAAACTGTTTTTCAGCACTGTTCGACGATGGTATAGACACAATATTAGTTTTGTTGTTTTTTGTTGTCGAGGTGCTGTCTCATTGAAGTATACTCTATTTCTCTTTTTAATCATAATGAATTTGAAATGAAAATAGATAACTAATTGCAATTAACTTCTGCAAGAAACGGTTAGTGAGGCAGAAAGTTTATATCTTTATTTATACAAGACTCACAAATATGATTAATGTTTATCATATATCTTCCTTCTGTCTGAAATTAACATTTATAATTCAGTTTCCTTGAAATTCAGTTAATTTGTATTTGATATAATTGTTTAGATTGCCAAATTTGAATATATTTATTGACCAGAAAACCAAAACTTATGATTCATTTTATATAAACTTACTTTTTGTTTTTGTAGAGGAGAAGGGGAGAAAAGGTGTTACAGTATTATGATAACCAAAGAAACATTACATGGTAAACATATATTTTAGACGACTTCTTTTGCAACTTGCCTTATAACATTAAACTAAAGATGTAATATAACATCTATTCTATTGAAACTAAAATGTTGTCCCTTCTCTTTGGCCGAAAATGGCTACATGAGATGATAGAAATATTTTTTGATAAAGAAGATAGATTTCGATCATACATGCCAACTTTTGAAAATAGAAATGGGTTTTTTGTGACAACATTTTCAAGGTTTATAATTGTCTAAGCCGTGTTTGCTTGAATAGATTTTTTTTCTCGAAATGGTGTCATATCTATTCTTTATCTAACTATACTGGTAGTTAATTTATGAGCCTTTCTTTTTCACTGCATGATTCTTGGACTTTCTTTTGCAAGTAGAAAATTAGTAAGATACCAGCAAGACATTTTCTTATGTTAGAACAACTGACACTGTTGATTTGATTTTAACAACTAGTTGGTCATTGTAACATCAGTCTACCATCTATCAACGTAACAACACACAAGAACATGTTTTTTTCTTCTTCATAAGAATCATAAGAACCATTTTCCAAGTGAACATTCATTCAACATGATTGCGATTTTCATAACTTTTACATTCAAGCCTGAGGAAACAGCTTAAATTCCAAATAAACTTCAAATCTTGATTGTTTACCATGCTAGAAATCGTGATAAATCGTTCATGAAAAATCTTTATAATCAGGAACTAAAAAATAATCAGTGTAGATTTTTACCAAATGATGGTTTGCGGATATTTTCCTGATCACTGGTCACGTTTATGCCACAAAGTTTTAAAATTGTGTTGATCACCCCCAAATTGTGTAGGCGGATCCCCTCACCATGTGTATCAATAATGCACTTATAACCTTTGGTATTAGTTTTATGGCAAACATAAACGTTGCAGATCTTTCTGTCTAAAACCAAAAAGGATAATATTGCCAATGTATTCACAGGTTATAAAATGTGTTTCATAAACTGAAAATATAATTGTTTATGGCACAAAAGAGCCATTGACAAATTGGGGTTGTGGTATACATTTATATATACCTGTACCTGAAGTGTAACGTTTAACCAGTAAGGCGTTGATATCTTAAACAATTAGTTACCTTAAATAGCTTGTTCGACGGTAGCTTAAATATTTTGAGAAAATGTTCTGAAAACATGGGAATTTTCGTAAGCTTTCCTTTCGTGTGGTCCCGCGTGACAGTACTATTCTTTGAAACCGAAGATTTTATTATGAAATGAATATCAAGAGGTACTTCCCGTACACCATGCATTTTAATCCCGCTGAAAATGTTTGCACCTATCCTAAGTCAGGAATCTGATGTACAGTAGTTGTCGTCTGTTTATGTAGTTCATACGTGTTTCTCGTTTCTCGTTTTTATATAGATTAGACCGTTGGTTTTCCCGTTTGAATGGTTTTACACTTGTAATTTTGGGCCCTTTATAGCTTGCTGTTCGGTGTGAGCCAATGCTCCGTGTTGAAGGCCGTACCTTGACCTATAATGGTTTACTTTTATAAATTGTTACTTGGATGGAGAGTTGTCTCATTAGAACTCATACTACATCTTCCTATATCTATTTAACTATTTCAGGTTTGAATATATCAGTAGTCAGTAGAAGAGAACATCAAATAAATTCCACCGATATTACGAAATAACAAACGGTGTATGCCAATACATTGACTGAAAAAAAAGAATTAAAAATAGATGATAAGGCTACAAAGTAGCATAATACATGTTATTCATACTCATGTCTACTCATAATTTAGCTAGAGGACCCTGTAGCAGATTGATTTGTATGAACCAAGGTTTCTGCAACGGCAAAGGAAATAAAGGATTCTGTCAGTGTCCATCTGGATATTCTGGACCTACATGTCAAGTTGGTAAGTACAAGAAGGTTATACATGATTTTTATTCATACTGATTTAGAACAGATGATCATCTTGTTATAATGGGAAATGATAATCTGTCCACTTCACCGTTTACTATTATTCTAAATTTGTGTCTATAGATTTCAGGAACAAAGTGAGCTATACGTATGGTAGTGTTTTATCACATCCTTTTAAAATTGTTCTCGTGCCCTGCCTTAAATATGACCTCAAGGCTCGTAGATTTCAATTGTATGTAAATATGTATGTCCAACCTAATTTGACTTGCGTTTCGATTTCTTTTATTCTAAAGAAAGTAATGTCAATGAAATTTTACGACTGCACTCATCTTTGATACAGCAAAACATGTTTTCCGATCATCTAGATCAATATAACATTTCTTGTCATTGCCAGTATTTTCGACTCGAATGAAAATCCAACTTGTAGTTTTTTTCTACTTCTCTCAGATATTCAAATTAATAAAAAATTAACGCCATTTTTACAGATATAAAAACATCTTGGAGAGTGAATATGTTTGCGTTACAATGAGACTTTTTGAGTTTTCTGTAGTGTTTTCAGTTGAAAAATAGTACATAGATCTGAATATTTTATATTTTACCTTTTTTAGATCATGGTAATTCACTCACAGCTCCTCAATCACAGGTAAATGCATAACTTTTATGTCATCATCACTCAGTTTTTTTCTTTTCTATGTAGCAACATTCCAGCAGCGCCAACATATGAAGTAAATATCTCCTTGTTGATACGATATTCAAGAGCTTACATTTCCTATCACTATTTATTTGATAGAGGGTTGCTGCTTAAAAGGAAGCTATTAAACTATGAGTTCCAAGTGGTGAAGTTGAAGTCGTCCCTTCGAAAACTTTACGCACGTGCACACCATAACGAGTTGGCTGACGTAATGAAATATCTGTTTCAAAGATGACGACGGACATGTACCAATTGTCGTAACCACAATCACGTCCTCTTTTCCACAAATGGTGACCCATCGAATTAGACCGTTTTTCAGGATCTGCTTACCATTCCGGAGCACCCAAGATTACCGTAAGTAATACTTTAAACAAAACTTCCACTAAACCTACACATAGTAGAACAGTAAGGAGTGTTCAGACATTATTGGCAGCTAAAAAGGACAACAAAGATGATAAAGAACCTAAGGCTAAAAGAACTCACTCTGCAGTTTCTAATGACTCAAACACTAGTCTTGATCTATCAGGTCTTATTAACTTTCAAAAAGACCTTGATGAAATAAAATTTATCTTTAGGGATGTAACCACAAAAGATGATTTGATTGACATTACAAAAGACCTTGTCAAGACTTCAGACTTAGAAAATCTTGTTACTGGAATTGTGAAGAAATTGTTCAGTAAGTTTGAGTCATCACTGGAAAAAAAGTGAACGATAAAATTTCAAAAATTGAAAAAGAGATGGAAGAGAAAACAGAGGCACTATCTATTGAAAATGAGCATCTGAAAAAGAGACTTGAAGCAGTGTCCTCTCATATGTCTCCTATTAAGACTGACCTAGCAGAAACAGCAAAAGTTGCCAAAATAGCCAATTTGAGCAGCAATTACAACGAACAATATTCCAGAAAAAACAATATCAAGTTGTTTAACTTTCCAAGGAGAGACAGACAAAACCTTCATAAGGATTTCATTGAAATGGTAAAAAGAGATTTATATGTTACTTTAGAAGAAAGGGATGTTGCGGCAATACACAGGTTACCAGCTGTACACGAGCCAAGTCCACTTATTGTTCGCTTCTTTAATAGTGTTGTTAAGAAAATTATAATATTTACCGCTTACAAGATACGCATTTTACTACTGAAATTGAGAATGCTGTCAGATCAATGTGGGGTTTTGAATGTTTTATCTTTCTTTTTCCTCTAATTCAAGAGGCGTATCAATCATGTTTAATAATAATTTTGAATTTAAAGTGCTAAAAGAGAAAAAAGACTTGAATGGCAATTACTTAGCATTAGATGTTATAATAGATAAACAGAAACTTACACTTTTGTCATTATATGGACCTAATATGGATAGTCCTGGTTTTTATGATCAGATTATGAATGTTATTGAAGATTTTGGAAATGAAAGTTACATACTTTGTGGTGACTTTAATTTAGTATTAGATCCATGCATTGATTATTGTAATTATTTACATGTTAATAATTCCAATGCCAGAGATAAAGTTCTTGAAATTATAGAGCACTGGTCCCTTGTGGGCCCTTTCAGAGAACTGTTTCCTGATCTACACAGATACACTTGGAGAAAAAAATCACCATTCAAACAAGCACGTCTTGTTTCTTTTCTTATTCCAGACTGTATGTTGACAAATTTAAGAAATTGTAAAATCGAACTTAGTTATCGTTCAGATCATTCCATGGTAGTTTTAGAATTTGAATTTAATCCTTTTGTTCGAGGTAAAGGTCTATGGAAATTCAATAGTTCATTACTTTATGATATTGAATACATAGATATTGTTAAAGATAAGTTTTTAGATGTTAAAAAACAGTATGGTGCATTGGTTTATAATTTTAAAAATATACATGAGATTTGTAATGATGATCTCCATTTTACTGTAAAAAGTTAGTTGTTTCTTGAAACTTTGTTGTTAGAAATTAGAGGTTAAACCATCTCTTATTCAAGCTACAAGAAAAAACAAAGGGATAAAAAAGAAAAAAGATTTATTATGTGATATTAGAATATTAGAAGCTACACTAGAAGAAAATTTAGTACATAACTTAGAAATTAAAAAACAAGAATTAGAAAGTAGAAGAAAAGAAAAGATTAGGGGTAAATTTATACGCTCTAGAGTTCAGTGGATTGAAGAAGGTGAAAAACCTACAAAGTATTTTTGTGGTCTTGAATAAAAAAAATTTACAAGCAAAATAATTTCCAAAGTAGAAAAGGATGACGGTAAAATTATTACAAACCAATTTGATATTTCAAAGGAGACAAAAGACTTTTATGAAAATTGATACAAAACTAGAGAAAAATATGGCAATGGGTGTAAACTGAGTGATTTAGAAAGAGATTTGAAAGATTTAAATTTTAATAAATTATCAGTGGATGAACAGTTAAATATAGAAGGGGAGATAACTATAAATGAAGCCAGCATTACAGAAAATGAATAATAATAAATCACCAGGGTCAGATGGTTTTTCAACAGAATTTTTTAAGTTTTTCTGGAGGGATTTGAAATCTTTTGTTGTTAAATCTTTAAATTATGGATCAAATTTAGGACACTTATCAGTAACTCAAAGGCAGGGAATCATTACATGCTTACCAAAAGACAACAAACCGAGACATTTACTCAAAAATTGGAGACCTATCTCCTTGCTGAATACTGTATACAAAATAGGTTCAGGGGTAATTGCTAGTAGATTTAAAAAAGTTTTAGACAAACTGATTGATTTAGATCAAACTGGCTTTGATTTATGATCTTTTACAGTATACAGAAGAACATAACATTCCAGGTTTATTGCTTTTAATTGATTTTGAAAAAGCATTTGATTCTCTATCTTGGGACTTTCTGGTGTCAGTTTTGCAATTTTTTTAATTTTGGTGAATCTATTATTAACTGGATTAAAGTATTTTATAATAATATCTCATCTGCAGTCATTCAGGGGGGAAATCTTTCAGACTTTTTTCAAATAGGACGTGGCTGTAGACAACGGGATCCCTTATCACCCTACCTTTTTATTATTTGTGCAGAAATTTTGGCAATTCGTCGCATACGGGGGAATAGAAATATTACTGGTATAACTGTGACTAGGATAGAACATAAGTTATCACAGTTTGCAGATGATACTTCACTTATTTTAGATGGAAGTGAACAGTCCTTAAATGAAACTTTAAATGAATTAGATTGGTATGCAAAACTTTCAGGGCTAAATATAAACACAGGTAGTTTGGATTGGGAGTAAAAAATAATATAGTGATTAACTTTGTCCAAACAGAAATTTATCCTGGGGTACAACATATTTTAAGTTATTGGGTATTAATTTTGATATTGATCTTGATAAAATTATTAACATTAATTATAATGAGAGGGTTTTGCAGATAAAAAATCTATTTAAGATATGGTCAAAAAGAAATATTACAGTAATAGGTAAAATTACAGTTGTGAAAACTCTGATTTTACCTGTCCTTAATCACCTTATAATTACATTGCCAAATCGAAATCAAGAACTTGTGAAAAAGATCAGTGAGCTTATTTTTAAATTTATTTGGAATTCACCTGTTCATAGAGTCAAGAAAGAGCTGTTGCAAAAAGTTTACAGTGAAGGTGGATTGAAAATGATCAACCTTAGCTCCTTTATCACAGCCCTCAAATCTACATTGGTAAGAAAACTTTTCCAATCTGACAATAAATGGAAAAATGTTTTATTTTCCATAATAAATCAAGAAAAAATTATTTAAACTTGGATATGGTTATCTGTCAAACATTAAAGTGAATATGAAAAATCAATTTTGGCATGATGTTTTCCATGCATTGGACATTATTATTGATAAAGAAGAAAACAATACGTGGGAATATTTTTTGTCAAGCCCACTGTGGATGAATAATTGAATAAAAATAGAAAATAAACCTGTATTTTATAAAAACTGGTTTAATAAAGGTATATTTTTCATTAATGACATTGTATCAGATGCTGGAAAAATTCTCAGTTTGGAACAGTTAGAAGAAACATTTAAAATTGACAGAAATGTTATAAAATACAACAGCATAATTTCTGCTGTAAAGAATGCAAGAAAGGGCTATGTTTTTGATAATTATAAACTAGTCACTCCATTTATTCCTTCATTTGCCAAGATTTGTTTTAAAAGTTCAAGGGGAACTAAAGACATGTATTCACTATTAATCAGAACTAATATAGTTTCAACGGGTCAGAAAAAATGGGATCAAATTTTAAATGTAGATGAAAATGAGTGGAGATTAATTTTCAAATTACCTTTTGTAGTCATAAAAAATACCAAACTGTAGTGGTTACAATATAGAATAAATCATCATATTCTAGGTACAACAAAGTGTTCCATTTACCATAAAACATTTTATGTTTGGGGATATTACAAAATCATTTAGGGGGAATGCTGCAAATTTGATTTATTTGCAAATAAAACAATATATTTTCAACTGCAAATATTTTAAGAAAGCTTTAACATTGCAGGCAGTGCAAAGTAAAATAAAATCTTTATACAGCACTGAAAAATTAATTGCTGTTAAAAATAAAAGAGTGGATATTTTTGTTCAGAGTTGGAATGCTTTTGCCATCCTTTTCAGTGAATGATCAGTTATTTTTTACATTGTATATGTGTACATAAATTAATAGACATAGAATTGTCATATGATATATTGTCTCTTATATGAGAAAAAACTACATGATTCATCTGTGCAAATAAATAACCAAAACAAACAAAACAACTTTAAATTTCTTTGAAATTCATCTGATTATCTATCTTTCAATTATTTTTTATCTTTCTTGTTTTTTGTTTTTTGTTTTTCGTTCATTATTTGAATTAAAAAAATCTACAGACGTATCTTATATATCTTTATATTTTACTACTAAAACAACACAAATTATATATTTTTCATAACCTGTGCATTTGTTATATTAGATAATTATATGTTTGATAATCTTAATGGTAAGCTCCTTTATTGATATTACTGACATGGTATATAACTTTTTTTAGTATGGAAAATTGTATGTATAGTACTAACAAAAACGAGCAGCTGTATAAATATGTTATTTACTAATGTTAACGAGGCTGGGATAAGGTACCGGTACTTGATGTTTTCCACTAACAATTTCAATAAAATATAATAAATTAAAAAAATAAAAAATATAAAAGATTACCGTCCGGGTTTTCGTGTGGTTCGAGTGCTCAGTCTTGAGTTTTCTATATTGTGTTTTGTGTACTGTTGTTTTAATTCTGGTCGTTTTTTGTTTTTTGTCATGGTATTGTTATTTTTTTTTATTAATTGCTTGAATATCCCTTTAGTATCTTTCGTCTTTCCTTAATGAACGCTTATGAATGTAAAAAAGTCTGTTTTGATCATTCAATAAATATGAGTCAGTACTTCCAAATTTTGTGGCTATCTTCCTTTTTGAAAAAATGGAAATAATAAGTACAATTTTTCAAAGTACTTTACTTCTTTTTAAAAGTCGTATGCACTCGTATGATGACCACCGTACTAAATTGTATATAGCATTATCATAAAATGTGCAAGAAAGCAGAGCCTTGTTCGATGGCCAAAATAAAATTTTTTTTGAATATCAGCAAATCAGTAATTACTATAGAAAATATATCCATTTAACAACTTCCTGTTAGAAAAAACGGCAACGAAACCACTATTTAGAACGAAATGCTTATGATATGTCATTATAATAGAAGTTATCAAACTAATATATAATCACTGGAATTTGATGGTAAGGATATTTTTTATTAAACTGCAAATGCTTCATGCTAACAACCTTAAATTATTACCATGATTAATAAGCGATGATCTAAAATGATTTACTAGTTGATCAGTTAAAGAGGTGATTAAAACCGTAATTGTGTCAAACTTTTTAGCTATTTGTATTGTACTAGGACAAAGCCTTTTGAATATGTACATTACGTGAAATGATTACATGCTTACAGCTATTAAGGATGTAGTAAGGTGAAATTAAAAAAATCAAGAATTTAAAATTGATACTATAAGTCAGAAAAACATTATTTAAGAAACAAAATAAGCTAAAAATATTGATAGGTTATGGAACTACTTTTTGATATATTTGATTTTTTTAAAATGTCGAAAAAAGGCTGATTCGGATTTTTACCATATATTAACATCGACATTATTTGGGGGTCATATCGTAAGGAAAAAATCTAGAATCTGCTCACATTTTAGTAATGACCTTTTTATGAGCTATTTAAGTCTTCTATGAAAAGAAAAATTGGTGATATGGAGTTAAATATTTTACCCTGTATAGTAGGAAAAAAACCCAAGGATTCCGAACATCTAGCAAAAATTCATAAACCTGACCTGACTACATTCTTAAGTGTAGTGTTTATATAACTTAAGAGAACAAAGGCAACCTTGCAGGGAAAGTAGGCAAATATGCTTTGATGGAACTGAAACCATATGATACAATTAACCAACATACAATCTTTAACACTTGATAGGATGTTTTACAGAATGTCAAGAACTTAATAACCATGTTTTTTTTACACATTTCCATTGTAAAAATATATTTTAATATTGCCATGGCAAAATGTAAAGAATTAGCTACAGAAGTAGATTTAATGATGAGTGTGTTTACGTTGCAGTCAGAAAGAAATGAAGACTTTAAATTGTGTTAAATGAAAGTATACCGACAATAATAAGATTAAATGCATCATCTGTATGTAAAAGAAAGTAAAATGTGTTTCAGCCAGGTGCCAAGATAGGAGACCATGTATTACCACAGAAAGTAGTATGTGTTTTGCACGAAGAATGTTCTATTCCTTTTACAGTCACATCAAGTGCGCAGTAAGTAATAGTAAAACCTGAAAACCAAAATCACAAGCAGAAATTGCAACCATGCAGCATGCATGACGCAATCATTTTAAGTATGCACAAAGCATGATGCTACTTGCTTGCTATTTAACAGTAACTAGAACCGTGTTGAATAGTTGCGCAATCAAACCGCAATCTTATTTGATTGCAGGTTGATTGCGGATTTAATGTATAGTGATTGCGATTCAATTTCAGAATGATCACAATATGATTGCAGAATGATCGTGGTTTGATTGCAAATTATAGCGTGTTGATTGAAGGGTGAACAGTTTGATTACAGGAGGATCATGGTTCAGTTGCAGGGTGATAAATGGTTTGATATCAGAATGATCACGATGTGATTGCAGGATGAGCAATTTGATTGCAGGATGAATGCTATTAGTATTTGATTACATGGTGTGCACTTTAATTTCAGAATACTCAAAGTTTAATTGCAGTTTTGGGCGTATCAAATTTTTCCTGCATGAATAAAACAAGCTATATATGCAGTGTCTATACCTCAAAAACAATGTAAGCTACTGACCATTCATCAACTCAAATAATTCAGTCCCTCCCTGTAATCAATCTCTCCTACTTGCAAGGGCCTGAATCCTAACAAACGTAAAACTCTACACGAATCCTGGATTTTGATTGGTGTTCTGTGGGAAAGTTGACCAATCAGCAGCAGTCAGTTTAATTTTATCGAGATAGGTAAATCCCGATTCATTGAGTGATCATTTGTCATTGTCTATGCATTCAGACGTTAAGGTAGCCATTGCAAGCAGCAGAATAAAAGGACTGATTTATTCGGGTTAAATATTCTGGTGGAGGAGTACATGCGTTTTTTTTCCGGTACAAACACTTTTGTTTTACTTTATTAAAAAGCAAAATTTTTTTTCTCACTTCCCTTCTGAAACAATTTGTTCTTTATCAAGAAATTTTGAATCAAACCCGACCACAAGCTGTTAGTGAGCCCTACTTGTACTACATGATTAAATTTATTGGTATGAGGTACTAGTTACCCCCAATTGGCACTTGCATTGTCCTTAGAAACAGGCATTATTTAACAAGTATTGGACACATGATGTACACGTATGAAATGATTTAATTGTTAATTTGTTATATATTCCAAATATATAGTCTCATATTAAGGCTGTTTTGTGAAAAACATATTAAGTGAAGGTCTTCAATACATAGATCAATGACATAGTGACATATTTGACAGATTAAGCATTGTAAGACTGTTTTTTTTTTATTTGTTCGTTTTTACTCACAGTAAAAAAAAATGTATCAAATTGATGACGAGCATTACTGTCTTATGAACTTTTGTGTTTTTCTAATCTTAGCATTACGGACGCCGTCACAAGTTGGTTGACTGTTATGAAATATCTGTTTCACAGATGACCACGGATATGTTCCAATTGTCGTAATCACAATCTCGTCCTCTTTTCCTCGAATGTTACCCATTGATTTAGACCTATCGTTTTTGTACTTACGTAAGCAACACGATGGGTGCCACATGTGGAGTAGCATCTGCTTACCCTTCCGGAGCAAATGGGATCATCCCTGTTTTTTGGTGGGGGTCGTGTTGCTCAGTCTTAATATTTTGTGTGTTGTATACTGTTTTTTGGTCTTATCTTGTTTTTTGACATGGCGATGTCAGTTTATTTTCACCTTATCAGTTTGAAGGTCCCTTTGGTATCGTTCGCCTCTCTTTTTATGTTAGCATGCATGGTTTTTTTTCAAGTATGACCAAAATAAAGTTGCCATTTCTGTCTGCTACTATAATTTTTTGATCCGAGCGTCACTGATGAGTCTTTTTTAGACGAAACGAGCGTCTGGCGTATAAAATTTTAATACTGGTATCTATGAGTTTATTTATTCCTAGCATGGCTGCCAAAACACTGATGACATCTTAAATGACATCTCTAAAGTTTAACATATAACATCTTAGTCAAAATATGTTATGTTATCTATAACTACCTTCATGCAACCATTGACTTGCTTGAAGTTTGCTTGCGCATGCAGCCGCATCATGATCTACTAGATTGCCTCGAGCATCTTGAAATCGAGAATTAAAAAGTTTTATTTGCAACAAGCTTTGACAAGCAAAATGTTAGTCTTGCATACACGCAGTTTGCCCGAAGAAAATGCTGCAATCATCTTCTAGCATGCAGCGAACATCTTGCAATAAAAAATATGATGCTTACATGCATCATGCATGTGGGAAGCTTTTGTGGCAATTATGCAGTTTGGTTTTGAATTGTAGGGTTAGAATATCTCAACTATTCCAAAAATTGTACAAAAATCCCGAAATACAAGCAAATTCAAAAAGGGGAAGTCCATAAAAACTGAAAAAATATAAACGCTATCAATCAAAGGAACAAGTGAAAAACAACTGCCATATTCCTGTCTTGGTAGAGGTACTTTCCGAAGAAAATGGTGGATTAAACCTGGTTTTATAGCTAGCTAAACCTCCCACTTGTATGACAATGGGGAGATTAGAAAATGATTCAATTATTCTAATAATTGGGTTATTTATCTATAAATCCTTTAGATAGATGTTTTGCTTACCACATTTCTTTGGGTTTCAGAAGGGCTGCAGAATTAGGATATATGAATATCCAGTGAAAAAAAGTTTATTTTATTATGGAATGTTAACTAACATATTTTTGAATCCTAAAATGCACAATTAATTTTTTTCCCCAATTGATGATTTCAATGATTTTAGACACAATATTACAATTGCCAAAAACTACCTCTCTCGTAGATAAAACAATAAGTTGTGACATCGAACGCAAAGAATTAAAAACATGCATTATATGAATTACAAATATGAATATTCATTTTACAGACCACCTTCAGTAAGACATGGCCATATTGACGCAGGACTGTCAACCAAAGGAACAATAATAATACAAGATCCCCATAATCCTGGTACCTTTCTGTGTCTCTTTATTGTTGTCGGTACAACAACTGGTGTATACAAAACCTGTATACAAACAGGCGATACTAAAGAGTAGGTATTTTGACACAGATACAGTCCTTTTGTTAAGAACTTGCTAAGTAAAAGAGTTTTCAGAAGTGACTATTAATATGTCTTTAAAGTTTTACATTGAGGTTAAGTGGAATTTACTGCTGTCTGGTGATCAATCATTTTAAGCTCTTCTGGAACATAGGGCCACGTGAGCTATTGCTATCACCGGGAGTATGGCGTCTTCGTCCGTCGTTGTCGTAAACTTTTTCGAAGATTTTCTTCCTTCTACTTAACAAATTTCAAGCAATCTTGGATAAAATTATCCTTGTGTGTTTCTAGAATAAAGCTTGTGTTTTTTTGTTTTGTCAAACATGGCCTCAACTGCTTAAAATATAACATATGGATAAAAATGCATTAGATGTGTATAATAGATAGTAAAAATCTGACAGAATAAAAAATTCTCAGAATGTCAAGAACTACCTACTTCCTGTTTGCACAAAAAAGTATTCGATGACTCAAGGAGTTATTGCCTTAAATGCTGATTTTTTTAGTCGGACAGAAATTGTGAATGCAAACATGATAAACAATTCAAGTTCTACAAAAATGCCAATATGACCGAAAACATTGGATGACTCCCAATAAAGTTATTGCTCTTCAATGACGATTAGGGTTAAAACTACTCTGCTGAAATCAAAGGATGAGACCAAATATAAGTTATTGTCTTTCAAACAATTTTTTTGCTAATTTTTACAATTTTACAAAATATCTTGAACACTAATAGTAATAGGCAAAACTGTAATTGTAGCAAAACTTATCATCCATTCAAGAGCTACAACCATGCCAATTTGTTAGAAACTATTGGAAGACTCCTTAAGTAATTATTGCCCTAAAATGACGGCACGAAAAGTTTAATAGATACGTACACACTGAATGCAAAATTATCAGCAATACATGATCTACGAAAATAACATAACTGATTGCAATAAAGGTAAAATTGGTATCTAAAGGGCACATCTTTACCAGGTGAGCGATACAAGTTCTAATGAGCCTCTTGTTATTCAATGACTTTACTTTATTTTTATGCCCCCGCCGTAGCGGAGGGGGCATTAAGTGTTACCCATGTCCGTCCCGTCCGGCCCGTCCGGCCCGTCCGGCCCGTCCGTCCGTCTGTCCGTCCCGTCCGTCCCGTCTGTCCTTCTGTCCGTCCCGAACGTTCCCAAAATTGATTCTCAACCAAATGTTAAAAAACTTATACACAATGCTTATTACCACAAAACATAGATCAAGTTCGAAATTGGGTGGTGTCACTTTTACCGTTCATGAGTTATGCCCCTTTATAAACATAAAAATTACTGAATTTGTCGTTTTCGTTCTCTAACTTTACTTTGCCTCAACCAAATGCTATAATACTCATACACAATGCTTATTACCACATAACACAGATCAAGTTCGAAATTTGGTGGCGTCACTTTTACCGTTCTTATCTACGAAAATAACATAACTGATTCCAATAAAGGTAAAAATTTGTATCTAAAGGGCACATCTTTCCCAGCTGAGCGATACAAGTTCTAATTAGCCTCTTGTTATTCAATGACTTTACTTTATTTTTAACCTCGCCGTAGCGGAGGGGGCATTAAGTGTAACCCATGTCCGTTCCGTCCGTCCTGACCGTCCCGTCAATCCCGTCTGTCCGTCCCGAACGTCCCCAAAATTGGTTTCCGTTCTCTAACTTGAGTTTGCCTCAACTAAATGTTATAAAACTCATACAAAATGCTTATTACCACAAACCACAGATCAAGTTCGAAATTGGGTGGCGTCACTTTTACCGTTCATGAGTTATGCCCCTTTATAAAATTGCTGAATTTTTCGTTTCCGTTCTCTAACTTTAGTTTGCCTCAACCAAATGTTATGAAACTTATACACAATACTTATGATCACAAAACGGTCTTAACTACGTGAATCCTGCATCTGTATGTGGAAGCTGACTCATGCATATTTACAAGCGGGGGCATTTGTGATCCATAGACACATTCTCCATTTATTTCATGTTGAAATATTTATGACATTGCGAAAAGATAAAACACTGAAATGTATGAAATCAATAAAATATGAATCATTTGTATCCTGAAACCTTTTGATATTTTTATAGCTTATAAGCATGTCAATAGCATTTCAGTTTTCCAGTAAACTGTAGGACATATAATGTCTGCTGATACAAAATGTAAGACTTTGTGTCATTTATAGAACGATAGATGGTTCAGGAAAGATATGCAGATGATTTTATGTAACCATATCAGATGAGAATGTTAGATTGATTTCGTCTCTTTCAGGTTGATGACTGATGATAGATTGTAAACTTATGTAGGTTTAGTCGGCAGCTTTACATGATTCACAATTTATTTATATTTATACTATTCTTTTTCTGTTTTCAGGACAACTAGCGATGAATTTTGTTTTGAGGTTGAAATAAGATCTCCAGGTAAATCTGGCAATGTAATGACCGTTGCATTTTTATTTGTCATTGTTTAATGAAATTGAAAAAGACCTGGTTTTGCCAAATTTGTTCGAAGATGCTGATGTTTTATTAATCATGCCAAAACACTACAAATTTTACATAAAAATAATTGCGATATTACTTATAATACAAAATAGTCTCTTTTTTGCACATTAATAATAATGAAGTAATGACCCCTTAATTATGCATTATTTGTGTTGTAACCTTGTTCTTTAAGAGTTTTAGCATGAGTGGCTTTGGCCCCTGCTCAAGAAATGTTATTTGCCTACGGATTCATTATCATCATTAGCATATTTTGGTTACAGAATGTTTTAGAACGTAGGTTGCGTACAAGGCTTTCCTCAAGCTTTTAGATTCGAGGTATGCATAAAATCATCGTATTTTATCAAAACTGTGACAACTTTGAAGCCTAGAATGTACTCTTATGAATAGATTTATTTTACCTAGATGTAAGGCTACGGAAATAGATCCATTTAAGAACCAACTTAAAGTTGGAATTTAAGGCAATATTTGACCTACAGTGAACCTTGTCCTTATACTGAATGAACCTTATGGTGTCTATTGTAAAGTATGTGTGTTTTGTTGGCCGCCATGCAATAAAAATAATAAAAAATAGAACATAAATTACTTAACTTTGCCTCAACAAAATGTTATGAAACTTATACACAATGCTTATTACCATCAAACCAAGATTAAGTTCGAATAAGAGTGGCGTCACCTAAATCCTTCTTAGTTATCCCATTACTGTTTGTCGTTAAACAATGAGAGCATTAAAAACCCCGAGGAATCTCTAATGACAACATACAGAAACAAATATCATTAAAAGAGAGGCGAAAGATAACAATGGGACATTCCAACTCATAAATCGAAAATAAACTTACCACGCAATGGCGAAAAAAAGAAAAAGAAAAAAAGAAAAAAAGGGAAACAGACAAACAGACAAACAACAGTACACAAAAGAAAACAAAGAAAACTAACGCTTGGGCAACACAACCTCTACCAAAAACCGGGCTGACCCCCGGTGTTCCGGACGGGTAAGCAGACCCTGCTCCACATGTGGTATCCGTCGGGTTGATCATGAGAGTACAAACCCGGTGATAACCCTTATTTTGTAGGTCACATTCAGGGAAACGAGGACGGGATTGTGGTAACGACAATTAGAACATATCCGCCGTCATCTGTGAAACAGATATTCTGTAATGATGACGTCCGTAAAATTTACAAAGGGATGATTTCAGCCACTTGAAACTCTTGTTTTAATAGCTTCCTTGTGAGCAGCAACCATCTATCAAGGAAATCATGGTAGGAAATACAAGCCCTGGAATATCGTATTAACTAGGAGATACTGTGGATTCATTAATTTTCGTTGGTATTAATTTTCGTGGACTGAGAAAACAACATTTTTTTCGTGGATATTTGATTTAGTGGTTTTGACAAAGTTTGCAATCAAGCCTATAGAAAATATGTACTTTGTTCAATATTTGAATTCGTGGTTAAACTTTACCCTTGAAATCAACGAAAATTGGTATCCCACCAATAATAATGAATCTACAGTATATAATCCATATGCAGGCGCTAATGAAATGTTGCTATATAGAAATGGAAAGTTAACAATTGGGAAGCTGAAATCATCTCTTTTGTCGTAAAGTTTTATTTTCAACCAACCCTTATTACCTTATTGTAAATTTCTGGATGTTAGTCAAGATATGAGGCAGACTTGGCTGTATCTGTTGTATCCTTTATCTCAAGTTCGATGGGATAAATGCGTTCAACATAGTCACCAAAACTTAGAATTTTTGAGTGAGAGAACATCATCAATATAGCGGAAAGTGGAGTTAATTAAGTTTCAAAGAAAAACAAAACGTCAATAGGTTTGAATTAGTACATTGACTTTTCATATTTACAAGCGGGGAAATCTTTGTCCCATGGACACATTCTTCTTTCATCTTAATCAAGAAACTCTTGTCTTTTGCAGATTCTTATCATCATAAAGTGGAAACAAGTCAGGTATGTATGTGTGTGTTTAAAATGTTCAATTTAGACTTATATCCTATCTATTGTCAGCTAATTAAAATAAATTAAATACGTCTTTGTTCGGCTATTAAAAAAAAAGATAAGGCTTTTTTACTTTTATATTTCTTAGCCGTCATACCTATACGTCTTTGACACAAACTGTATTTGTATTCCTCATGTAAACAAAGCTTTGTGTATCTATTATAGAAATATAAGACATGCCATCGACACAAAAGATAAACTTGCTATTAATATAAGTTACAGACCAGTTTATAACATGTCATTGAAAATTATATGAATATATTTTAATCAAATTTCAGTACATAAGAATTCTTATGAAATGTTTTTATCTTTTAGCCCTACTTTATTACCCCAACAATACCACATGAATCTGTAACACAATGTGTACCAGGGAAATCTTGTCATGTCCTATTGTTTATGTCTGGCGGATTTTACCCTAAGTGGTAAGTTTATTTTATACCAGGGATGATATACCAGGGATATTTTGTCACATCCCCCTGTTTATATCTGGTGGTGTCTACTCTAGATGATAAGTGTTTTGTGCCATGGAAATCTTGTTCTGTCCTGCTGTTTATGTCTAGTGATATTCAGTTAAAGTTGTGTATTGTATCATGTCATCCTATTTATGTCTCGAAATGTTACCCTGATTGGCAAATGTTTTCCTCTAGGGGCATCTTTCTTTTCCTCGTGCTTATGCCTGTTGATTTTTACAATGAATGATAAGTGTTTTGTTCCAGGAGAATTTTTTATATACTCTTGTTTGTGTCAGATATGTTTTTGCTCTCAGTAGCAGGTGTTTTGTACCAGAGGATTTTTGTTTCTTCCTGTTTATGTCTGGAGGATTTTACCCTGAATGGTAAGTGTTTTATACCAGGGGAATCTTGTCACGTCCTCTTGTTAATGTCCGGCGGTGTTTACTCTGAATTGTAAGTATTTTGTATCATTTACGTCTTGTCTTGTCTTTTCCTGTTTATGTTCAGTTGTCCTTACCGTGAGTTGTAAATGTTTAGTGCCAAGGGAATCTTGTCAATTGTCCTATTAATATTTGGCGATATGTAATCAAATTTGAGTTTTCTACCATTGAAATTTTGTCATATCATTTTGTTAGTGCCTATTGGTGTTAATCCTGAGTGGTCAGTGGTATATACCATTGCAATCTTGTCACATCCTTCTGATTATGTCTTGTGCAATTAATCTTGATTTGTAGATAGTGTGTACCAGGTAAATTTTAACAGGCAAGACGTGTAACGTGCTCCTGTCAATTCCAGTTTATGCATGTTTTAGTTTGTAAGTATGTTGTACCAGGGAAATCTAGTCATGTCCTCCTGTCAATGATTTGACTTTTTTGTGAGCTGTTAGTGTTGTGTACTTCAATAAATCAAACCATGTCAATGTCTGGTTATTTTTCCATGATCTGTAAGTGTTTTGTAATACAGAGATATCTAGCAATGGCCTCCTGTTAACGTCAGGGGATTTTTTGTCATGATCTGTTAGTGTTTTGCAACAGTGAAATTCTGTTCTATATTTTGTTCTTAAGTTCATCTCTAGTGGTGAAAGCATTTTTTTAAGAGTTCTATACCAGTCAAATTTTGTGTATATCATGATTGGTGACAGTTTTGGAGGATCGTTTTAAGAGTGTGACGGTGTCATACACATCTTCATTTCAGTGTTATTTAAAACGTTGTTTTAAACGTTGACTCATTTCACCAGTTTTGAATGTTTTTTTAATTTCTAATATAAATTTAAACTGAGGGTGGGAACATTAATGAATTATGAAATTAGTAAATACACTTATTTATGTCACTTTGTGAAACTTACAGTGTCAAATTTTTATATTTTTTTTCAGTCCGTCTGTCAAACAGACACAAGGACCAACGGATGACCTTCATCTTTTTACATCTGCTGATAATACTAAATTAATTGGCAATTGCACTGCAGATGTTACATTGACCCCACCTTCAGGATCAACAGGAAAATTCAGATTCTGTTTCAATACATTTCTTCCAAAGTATGTATTACTAAAGATAAAATTAAAAAGCTATCTGTTGATAATTGAGATTTATTTATGAATACAAAGATAATATTTCTTATGTAGAACGCAAATTCGTACCATAAAATAAAAAGATAGTCTTATGATTGCCAATAAGACAACTCTCCACCATACATCAAATGACATAAAAGGCTTTTAAGTATATGTCACCGTAAGGTCTTCTACAATGAGCTAAACCAATATCGCATAGCAAGCTATAAAAGGCCCCGAAATAACAAATGTAAAACAATTCAAACGAGAAAACTAATGGCGTGATTTTTGTTAAAAGCAATAAACGGAAAACAAATATATATCTAACGATAGGGGCCGTCTTGACCTTGTTGAAGGGTATAAATGATTCGTTCATTGTTGAAGACCCTACATCAACTGTCAAGATGAAGAACAGGAATAAAAGCCCTGTTCATTGATAATTTTCTATGTTTTCTATGTATTTTGTGCGATTTTGTCCCATGTACATTTACTCCATATCCTTCCATTTTCTATGATAAACAGCAGCAATCGACAACCATAGAATTACAGGGACATTCAGAATGTAGCGGGGTAAAACATATTGTGGGCGCACCAACACTCCCTAATTTGGCAAAGTGGTTTTAACAGGACGACATAAGAACTAACTTTAAGAAATAGTTGAAAATGGGTTAATTCATCAGATCGATACCAAAGCACAAAAAACAACTAACAAGCAAAAATGACAAAAAATACAGATCTGCCAGTACTCGGAGTTACTGAAAGCTATTTTTCAAAGCTAATAACAACTAATAAAAAAAATCATGTATTTAAGACTAACATATCAATCAATACATACACAACTTCCAATGAATTTAGAGTTAAAACGTCATTAACAAGCAAAGAAAAACATGACCTTGTGCAATGTCAAAATTAATGTATCAACAGATTGCAGAACTGTGAATGTACACATGTGTTTATCCATTATATGTAATTGGGTTTTAATTTTTTGATTAAAAAATGAATATCTATATTGAAAAAAACAATATTCAAAGATCTGATAACAGTGTTGAATTGGTGACCTTTTAGAATAAGTTTATATAAAGGATCAATCAAATTACCCGGATTGTATCTAACGGGATCGTTATTTACAGAATGATATGTTAAGATTTCAATGGAACAGTCAAAATTTCAAACTAAATCTGTGTGTCTATAAAAGAATTTAGTACAGGTTTTAAGTAATTTGTGGTATCGAAATCCTTGACTTAATTATGTACTAGTAATACAAAGATTACGTTTATTGAAATCTAAACCACAGACACGGGCATAGCAAACGAGTTGGGATAGTTAAAAACCATAAGATGGTGCCAAAGGAACATCATGGTCCAAAAATGAAAAATGAATTGGTAAAGAAAAATCGTCCCTTTCGTTGTAAATCTTTGAGTTTCCCCGTGTATAACTGAAATATCAAAATCTAGGAAAGGACAGTTATTTTGTTGATATTATTTAAAGTAAGTTCCTTTGTGTGGTTTTTGGCAGTTTATTTAAAACATTGGTGATTATTTAACGAAAAATTATCATCAAGAACGTTTATGGTTGTTGAATTTATCAATTAAACGGAATTTAGATGGGTCTTTACTGAGTTTGGCCATGCACTGTGATTCATAACAGTACAGGAACAATTCTGCTATTAAAGAGGCGCAATTGGTGCCCATAGGAATACATACAACCTGACGAATCGTACGTAGCGGTTGTGGAGGAGAAAATTTACCGCATTATTCATGTCATCACACTTTCATTAAGTATATCTAGCATCTTTACCTTTTTCATTACAGAAGAAGGTTAGTCAATTATTGGTTACTTAATATATCTAGATAATGTATTGGCGGTTTAAATATTTTTTATTACCATGAGTAAAACCTGTCACTCTCTTCATCCTATTTGTCGTAACAATTATTGAGAAATTTCACTTTTAAGATAAGAGTAGATATCAACTAAGTAAAGGATATTCAATGTGTACATATTATGTACATCTTACTACCCATATTTTGTTTGTTAATTATACATAAATTTTGCATAAGAAGGAAGATAAATGTATTTGTTTAACTTGTTATTATGTATAAATGATAACCTAAATATCTTTTCATGAGAAATTAATTGTCTATATTGGTACCACGTTTTGAATTTTATGTCATCTTTATTTTTATAAAACCAGAAAGTTTATGGTATCACGATAAAACAAGTTTGGAATGTCAATGAATATATATATATATATATTTTTATGTCCATGATTCCACTAAATTGAACTAAAAAAGATCATATGTGAAAAATGAAGCATAAGTACAATAAGATATTTTGCTATTGTTAAAAAGCTTAAAACCATGGCTATAAACTCATCATAGATACCAGGATTTAACAAAAATACGCATTCATGACCCAACATTTCGAATGGTTTCGCCAAATACAGCTAAGTAATTGATTCCTGGGATAGAAAATCTATATTATATATCAATTTTATAGAAAATGTTATGACACATTTAAACACATCACATGCATTTATTGATTTGTTTTCCAATAACAAATCTTTTGATATCAGTTATACCTTATGAATTGATGTAATGCCTCAGTGATATTCATGGTAGAGTGCTGTCATTGAGAGTCAGAGGTTGTGGTTTAAATCTCAAAACTAATTAGAAATTAGAACATTTAGCAAATACTAATATTAAACAGACTGAAGTTTCAAAGGGTGTTTTGCCACATTAGCATTTTGGAAAGGAAAAGCCTCTTGGATAATTAAATTAATATGTAATTACCCTTAAATATACTGAATTAATGCCACCTCAACTCCATCATGTAAACCCATGGCTGAAAGTTTCATCTTAAATGTCGTTTTAATTGGTCAACGTTTTTCTCCTGAAATAAACATTTATTATTTCTCTATTATCAGTATACCAGGAGAAACTAGATGTTTTTATGTGATATACATGGATTATACTGGTGAGTATGATAAACTAAAGTCATATTACCAGGAACTGATTGTCATTTAGTCTGCAATATCAAAATTTGTGCAAGAACTGTTGGACTTTGTTTTTTTTTTTATACGAGTTCTTACCACATATAATGTATTAAAGCCTTTCAACTTTTTTTTATTCAAGCGTCAATAATGAGTCTTTTGTAGACGAAACGCGAGTCGTCTGGCGTACAGCATGATTTTTTGGTATCTTTGATGAGTTTATTTTGTTCTTATCACTGCTTGTGAAAAAGACTTTGAATACCAATTGCCCAAACACTATTTAAAACTGCAGTATGGATTCCACATACTGTCATAAAACAAATACTTGATAAACTTATTGAATAGACTTTTTTTCTAAATCAGGTCTTTAAATCGTATGTTGTAATAATAAAGGACTAGCTTTAGTCATAACAGTTATGATAAACATTGTTCCTGGAATAGTACAGACATTATCTAGGCTTTCAATTTTTAGCTTGACGTTGTTTTGCTCGTAATTGCAATAGTTATTGTCAAATTGTTAGAAGTCTTATGGGTTCCAACTACACACATCTAATTGCAGGGCTTTTGTGTTTACTATTGTGTATTTCCTATCATAGAAAAATATCAGGAACTTTCTACAGCAAATGCTATTTCTTCATGATTGATTTGGCTAATCTTTTATGCTCTTTCCTGGTCAAATAGCTCATCACGTTATGAAGTATATATACTTCTTGGCTTTCAAACTTTTGGCTTTCGGTTTCCTGCCTAATGAAGACAAATCAAGAAAAACGCGTAAGACGCAACTAATTTATTAAGTATTGTCGTTATTCATGAAACTTGTTCTGGTATTATATTCTTATATCTATTCTGGTGTGGTAGAAGTATTCAATAAACAGCTGTGGCTACATTAGCTAGCTTCCTTTTGTAGTAAGTAAATTTTGACCCTGCTTTACATAGCATTCTTAGTCTTTGATTTTTCTGAATCAACTTAGTGGTCATTCTGTTGGAAACTTGTTGACTATGCAGTTTATTATTTTGTGAATTTGCTTTACGATAAACTGTCTAAATAGACAAAAGGTATGTGTGTACTTTAAACATGTCGTCGAGTTATTTATCAAGTTAAGGAACTTGATCCCTGTGTTTTGCGTTGTTCTTCCTTATTTGTACATTTATTACTTTGGAACTCGTTGGTTGGTGTGATCCGTTGTACTAACCAGTAATTTTAATTAGTTTTGTTGCTCCTTTTGTGTATCAATATATGTATAAACGTGCGTATGTTTCGTTCTTTTAGCTGTAACAATAAGAAACGAAATTTTCCCACTTGGTTGTACTGACTACGAGGATAAAAGTTTTAGCTGCCAAAATTGGAACAATTCTATTGGAATATGTAAAACAACTTACGGTCCTGTCCATACAATAGCCAGGCACAGATGTCCAAGATTCTGTACATTATGTAAAGGTAGGTAATTATGCATGCTTGATATTATGTAGTAAAAGGTATTTCTACGACTGTATATTCTTAAAGTATTCAGCACGACCGATGTATTATTTCTATATTAATTTCCGTTTCGAAAGCGTTCTGTTTCCACTGTCTGTGACAAAGAAAATTCAACTCACCTAGTCCTATTCCTTTGACCTTAAAGAATAGTGGTTTTTTTTTGTATCATGAGCTGTTAAGCAAATTGAAATAATATTTTAAACACCAAAAACACATAAAACATTGATAGCTAATGATAAAAGAAGAAAACAAACTATCAAGGGGAGGGGGCTCTAAAACTATAAGATGAAGAAACACAAACAATGACTAAAAACAGACAAGACGAAAAGACAATGAAGACTCAAGAAAACAATTAACAGAAAACTAAGGATTTGGCAACACGAGTTCCATCAATGACTGAAAACGGTCTCGGCTGTCCCGGATCAGTGGCCAGTTCATCTTCTATCAAAAGATCATGGCTTGTTCTTCATACCAAGCGAAGATCCGATCATAAGTTTCATTCGGCAAGATCAAGAAATTGAGATAACGACGAATGGAAAATATCATTTGGTTCAATTTATATACTGTTTATGAAGTTTTCCTTATAAACATAAAAGAACAATTCGATGAAACAAAAAGCACACATCCTAGATTTAACTGTGATGTTATTAAATGTCACTTAAACGTAGATAAGTTCCGTGTAAACTTGGTGTGACTTGGATAAACTTATTCTTAAAGGTTATCGATTAAACCCTGTAATATGATTTTTTTTATATTGTCTTTAATAGAACGAACATTGATTTTGTTATTAATAAATTATAAATATGTATAGTCCTATTTCCGTTGAGACTTATGTTTGGCGATGCACAGGTACAAGGTCATCCTTTTCACTGACTGGTTATAAAGTTTTTAAACCGTTAGATGTACATGCACCGATTGATATTTTAGTTTGAGATTTGAGTCTAGCTATGGAGCATACGAAATTGCATAGTTTGCATCCTCAACAGTTTTCATTCAATAATAAAACATTCTCTATAAAGCGAAGCATGAAGTTGAAGTATAATGGTGGGTTCTTTGATAATTCTTCTCGAGACGATCCTGTAGAGGTTTTATACATAGGAAACAAGTTGTTTTGCTTTTGTTTTTGGGGCCTATTATAGCTTACTGTACGGCTTAGGTTTTGTTCATTGTTGATAGCAGTGCGGTGACCTAGCTGTAGGTGCTGACTCGACTTCATTTCGTTTCTGGTAGATAGTTGTCTCATTCGCAATCATTTCACATTCTTTTATTTTCATCTCTAAGCCGATGAAAAATGGAGCACATTTGTTACCATTGTAATGTTGACTGTCCGTTGAAAAACAAACCCACCAAACGTAACAAGTAGGTTGTCAATAACAAAATCCAAATTGTTAAAGTTTAGAACGAGGAGTATTCATGTAAAGAGTGGATAACTTAAACTAATGAATGATTATATGTACTCTACACAACTTGATTATTTTGTTTTCTAATTCTTACCCGATGTATCCTTTTCCTGATCTGCTGATGATTTTTATATAATCAACGTGTGGTTTGTTTGATCTCATTTCTTCATTGGTCGATTATGACGTCAAATTTTCTTGCTTTCCTCTGAATTTTCTATTGTAACGTCACGAAAAAAGTCGACCATAGACGTCACATAGAAAGACCACATCATTTTGCAAATCATTCGAAAAGAAGGATTAAGATTGTCTGTATGTCGTCTAAAAATCATTAGAGAAACAGATTTCACTACCAAATTTCGTGCAATACGATATTTATCCACTCTCGACAGTTAGATTCTAAATATTTAAAACGATCGGCAAGCCTAACGTCTTAAAAATTTGAAAATCTAACTATCTCGAATGGTGAAATATCGTATCACACTCGATGTCGAAGTAGAAAGTACAATTTTGTCATTCATAATTCATCATGCTTTTACAGAGTGTAAATAATGTTTTTATGTATGTTTCATGAATATGTAACATAACGTATGTATCTGAAGGAGAATGCTTCTCTAACGTATATTCCAGAAAATGTATAAACCTAACGTTTTACGTATTCGGACAGAGTGTTTCAATAATAAAAATCGAATATGTTATATCTATTTGCAGGAGCACCTCATTCACAACTACTTCCTACAATTGCATGTGAGTCAACTGTTATTCACAAATTAAAATTGGCTATGCGCACCATCTTTAAAACTAAGAAAATACGCTATACTCAGTTACAAACAACTATGACTATTGCAATTTCTCATTAACAATCGCTCCTCGTAAGTACATTGATTGTTAAGTCAAGCTAGAGATGTTGGACCTTTTAATCATTTCCTTCTAGTTGTTCAACATTAAGTGCACAATTATATATAAAAAAATATCTCTAAGTTGCTACATCGAATCGACTCTATTTGACAACTAATTTGAGAAATATGATGTGTATTGATTAAATGCATATCCCTTTCCATTTCAAGTTGTCAGGAATAAAAATATTTTCAAGCATGGAATTTTCATTTCAGTGTTAAAATAAAGTTCATGGTTCTAGCTCATTTATTCTGTAGCGCCTTTGTTTGACATTGCTGTCACACTGATTTTCTATTCGGATTTCGCCCGTCAAATTTTTTGAAAGCAATCATCACTTCCAAAAGTACTAGACGAACTGGTACCAAACTCGGTCTTTTAAAGCACTTAGATTGTGTATGGAAATGTAATAACATTATAATATGTCCTAGGATGGTGAACCAAATATATTAGTTACTTTAAATTGAACGTAGAAAATAAACAATTTTTATTATTTTCACCAGAGTTATGCCACCTACTACAGTCTAGTGAAATTATATTGGATTTTGGATAACTTATTTTCGGATTCTCTCTCGATGCCAAAACGTTTGCTGCTGCTGAATTTTTTTTATTTGTAAACTACAATAATCATTCAAAGGGTATTCATAATCATTAGTCCATTAGATTAACATTGCCGCTAAAACAAGTCTAGACATTTTATTAAAATTTAGGAGTTTTCTGAATTTAAAGGAAAATAACTTGCATTAATGGCCAATTTATTTTTTTTAAAAGGTCAAATTTATTAACCAAAATACACCAAATCAATTGGGTCATTACTTGTGGACTTAGAAGAGAATATTTCTCGACAGCGGTGGCCTTTTAACCGATCATTTCAAATCCGAAAGTATTAATGAAGTGCAAAATTCTAAAACTAGGTTAAGCTCCAACAATATTTTCTTAGTTATCTTGAATATAAGTTTCCATTTAAATTATTAAGTTTTTAGTCTTTACAGTGTATCATTCCGGTGTATAATTTCTGTTTAAATGAAAATGTTTTCTAATTTCAAGTTTATTCCAACTTTATCATTGCCTTTTTTTTATTTTCTTAAATTAATCATCTAACATTTATCTCGGACTTATAAAAGATGAATTAAAGAAGTGAAAAAAAGCTTCAAGAAAAAAACGTACGTCTGTTCTTATTTATAGTACTAGTTTGCGTTTGAAATTAAATTTCTAATAAAATGAGAGTTAAATAACCGTATATAAAATCATCATAGATATCATGACTAAGATTTAATTTTGTACGCAAGACGCTCGTTTTGTTTAAAAGATTCATCAGTGACTCTCGAATCAAAAAGTGAAAAGGCAAAACAAAAAAAAAGTTGCAGATAATTGATGAACCCAAATGGTTTTGCCAAATATAGCTAAGGTAATCTATTCCTGGGTAGAAAATCCTTAGTATTTCGAAAAATTCAAAGTTTTCATATCAATGATTATTCATGTTAACACAGTAGTGCTGACTACTGAGCTGGTGATAGCCTCGGGAGAAAACCTACACCAGCGGTTGCATCGACACAGTGGTTGTTAATAAACTCATCATAGATACAGGATTCAGATTAAAATTGTGTACATCAGGTATGCGATTCGTCTAAAAAGACTCACCGTAGACGCCCGAAACAAAAAGTTAAATTTGTCAAACAAAGTACGACGTTAATCCCCAAGGTTTTCTAAAATACAGCAAACCCTCAAAATCAAATATTGATAAAAAAAAAACCAAAAAAAAAACCCATAGCAGAAAAATACAAACAAATATCAAATCAATACAAACCACGACTTAGTTGTTTATATGTAATTTATTTTTGTCTACTTTCAGCCGGGACTTGTGGTGATATACTTGGTATTGACTGCCAAACCATAAATATAACCAACATATGCAGCAACACATTTGGACAGAAGTATTGTGCAAAACATTGTAAACAATGCAAAGAATCTGTGGGTCGACTGCCAGATATTGGTTCCTTGTTTGGACGTTAATAAAAATTGGAAAAAAAGTTTATGGATGTGCGTTGAATACAGATAATGTATAGAAATTATATATTCCAAAACCTTGAAACTTTAATATGAACGAAATATTAAGAATGCTTAAAGTCGGTGTAGTGTCTTAAAATAAACTTTAATATTTTTCTTTTTATATTGGTTCACTAATATGCATATGTGTAATTGTTATGTAATCTTGAAATGTGAAATAAATAAATAAATATTAAACATGCATAAAAAAAACCCGAAGCAAGAAATCCGAAGTGATAGTATGATATTACAAATAAATTCTTTAATCAACCAGTTTCACATAAGCGACTTATCAACGCTTATCTCGAAATCCTATGCGAGTTTGAGTTTAAATCCCGCGATAATTAACGATATTATACGTGACAGGGGGCTACATCAAATTGACTCTGATATTTAGCAACACAATAATAAATCAACTAATAATACACATCTCTCTCTCTCATGGTGTATGCTTGAGATTATTTAAGTTTAAGATATTAATAATCGTTTATTTGATTAACAAATTTAAAATAAAAAGATGTGGTATGATTGCAAACGAGACAACTATCCACCAGACCTAAATGACAGATGAAAGCAACTATATATCACCATACAGCCCTCGACAATGAAAAAATCCATACCGAATAGTAAGCTCTAAAAGGTCCCGACACAAAACAATTCAAACCTGAAAATAAGTCATCTTGTTGCTAACAGTTGTGTTTTAATATTAGTAAAATGTTTTTTTAAAAGTATTAATCTTGTAATTGCTTTCTTTTGCTACTACGCTATGTACATTGCAGTATATCAGTTTGATTTTTCTTGAAAAGAGAAATGTATTTGGTAAAAAGAAAATACATTTAATTTCAGTTCTGTTCCAGTATCAATTCGCAGTTTTTCTGAAATATTTTTTGCATCTTCGGCTTGTGACATACAGTAAAGGGGTTACGGCCTACATATAGGTCTAGTACTGTAAATTCAGAAATTATTGCGTGCATTTGTTATTGCGATTTTGTCATTTTAGACTAAACTGTGATTTTAATTTTTGCGGTTTTGAGAAAAACCCTGTTTAATTCTTATAAAAAACTTCAAATTGCGAGTTTAAATTATTGCGATTATAACCCTGTCGCATTTTTCGCAATAATAAAAACATCGCAATAATTTCTGAATTTACAGTATCATAGACTCGAACTTTTAATTGTCTTTAAAAAAAAAACCAGGTTACTATTATAGTGACTTTTGCGTGAAATTTTATGGGTACAAGGACAAGTTACCGGCATTACTAAATAATCGAAATTTCCACTAATAGTAGTATGGAAGTGTAAACCAAAATTGATAGAATTTGTCCTTATATCCTTTGTCAAAGATGTAGTATATATTGTGATATGTTAAAAATATGAAAAACACAATGATAGGTCACCGAGTTTTGTTTTTAAGCTACAGGCTATAAAAATATGAAACATTTTGTATGGCCTATACAGAGAAAAATTTTAAGGTATCATTATATGAATATTTGAAGGTAAAATGAATGATAGAATATCAAAATAAAATATGGGAAGATATAGCTCTTATAAAATGCTTTCAGAATACCAACAGAAAAAATTAACATGTAGAAGACAGGGCCTCGGCTCCGTGTGGAAGACCGTACTGTGACCTAAAATTGATAACTTCTTATACATTGTGACTTGGATTGAGAGTTGTCTCATTGACAGTCATACCACATCCTCTTATTTGAATGTACATCTGTTTCAAATATTTCTGCGTCAGTGATATTTTAAACGGCCATGATAATGAAAAGAGATATTAAATCAGTTTTAAAATACGTATCAGAATTACAGGTTTATCTTTAATTTCAAACATCAGACTATAATACAATGCATTCAATACCATTTTAATTTCTAAGCTATGTTCATGATCGAGTTCGTCTATGCAGAGATTCAGTCCCAGCAACCAGAGTAATTTTCTACATATTTTCAACTTTATCATTTTTCATGCCATTAAAATTAATTGAATATCCTATATTTACCACGCTTTGCCATAAAAAAAGATCAAATTGCTGAATGACCCCCCTCCTAAATTATTAAAATATTCCCAGTGGCATTAAGTACCGTACTGGCCATGATAAATAAGTATAAATTAGGTACTAGGGTTAACATTTTAAATATCTGTATAATGGGATGACCATTTGATTTTTAGGGGGGGGGGAGAGATGTTTAGAAAATTATTATTCTAGTAGGAGTTAAAAATAAATAAATAAGACCAGGCAGGATGGAAACGAATAATCTGCAGGATGCAGGAAATAATTGTGTACAAAAGTTGAATAAATCAATCAAATAGTCGCCCTTTATCAGTAACTGTATGTATAGATAAGGGTTCGTTTTTATCAGATGTCACCTGGTGAGATTGTACAAGGTAAAACGAGGATTCCACATGGCTAATTGACTTCTTAATTTATGACCTAATACTATGTAGATGAAGTGAGCCCCGCTTATTTATCTAATTTATTCTTCCCGTTAAGTGAACGACCTCAGCGTGAATTTGTGACAATTAAAGGTACAATTAAAGCCAGGCGGCTTATCAGATCGTATATTACCGCAACCAACAACACAGCAGTAGTCCGTTTTAAAATCTTTAAATGTGTCATTGTTAATAAAGTTGTCTCGTCAATATAATTTTTATATTTTGATTCAAATGATGCCCATGTTGCTTTGACATGTAAACGCAAACATTTAATCAGATGATTTTTTTTTCCAAGTCTGCATGGTCACTGCTTATCAACCGTTAGCCCCCAGTTGATGAACTCTCTGAAATTATCGCGTGATTTCATAGTTTGGCTAATTAGATTAGACATGCGCAGTTAAATGTGAAACTGGTGTATTCATTTCCCTCACTAGATTGTCCCGTTTTGTCCTTTTCAATATTTTACTCTTGTTCTTGACCTTCTCGAGATTATTAGGGAACACGTTATTTATTAGCAGCATTACTCGTCGTATTGCTGTTTAAGGTGGTATGTGTGTAAAATGTAAAATGTAAAATAAAAATGATAGATTTTTCTCAAACTTTGCACAGTTGATCCCTACAATATGTACATATTTTAGAAATGAAATACTTATATTATAAGTTTTAAAAAACGGAAAAAATAAAGGTCACCGTGCATATAGGAAAGGAAAACCTCATTTTGTTTTGGGTTCCATGGAAACTTTTTAGCAATATTTCTTGAAAATATTCAATTTAGAGATAGCTATTGACTCAACTGGTGGCAAAAAAAAAAATAACAGATTTTCCTCATACATTGTGGACTTAAACTTAATTACATGGGTATTTAAAAAACGCAAAAACATTTGGGGGTCAGCGGCCATCAAGACATTTTCCACATACTGAAAAATAGGTGCAAATAGGCTAATTTCTGAATGAATATATAGGGAAAATGGGCAAAAAAACTTCTTTGGTTGAATATTCACAGTAAACAAAATGACAGAAGTTTCTCATTTTATATGATTGAAAAGATGTCTGTATTTTGTAAAACTGGAATAAAATTTGGGGGTCACTGGCAATATAAGAGAATTAATCTACTTCTTATGACCAGTTTACCATGGAAACGGACTGTAAATGTTATAATTCAGAAAAAAAATCTAATTTTTACTAATAGAGAAGTTTGGTATCAACAAATCTTTAAGAGTTTCCGTGAGCATTTAATAAATTTGGAAGGGTAATTAAGTACTATGTACTGATGGGGAAGTTGATTTTTGGGATTATCCATTGTAAAACACGGACCTATCCATTTATCCATTTTAAATAGCACCAACATATTTCTTACAATTTCAATTAGAATTAATCGAAACTTTGCATGATTATTAAGTAGCTTGTGTAGATGTTCAAATAGCCTAAGTTTGTTTTACCAAACAGACTTTGGGGTTTTCAATGGTAAAACAAGGACAGCTATTTATGAGTGCTCTATATAAGTCTCCTTTCTGAGGAGCACCACCATGATATATGGTGTAAAAGAGACATTTATCACACGGGATAGGCACAGATTAATGTGAGCATTTACCTATCCAGTTCCCCGGTTAGGCTGCGTTAGTTCTTACTACCACAAGTTAAAACTACTTTCTAACTCTGTAGGGGTGTGTGGAGGGTAGGATGGGAGGGGGGCTTTAATCCTTTTTAAGGTATGAATGAGCAGCTGGGACATCCAGTACACAAAAATTCACAAGAAAAAAAGTCACAAATTTGGTAGGAAAAAAAGTCACAAGTCTGATATAAAATAAGGGTAACTTTGTACAACTGTTTAATAGTATGTCATTTCTTTTTTCTTCTTTTACATTTATACTTTGAATAGTAAATAAAAGACATGTTATAAAAAAAACTTTATTTTTTTTGAGGTTTTAAGTGTTATAATCTGCTTAAACAGTAGATGATTGACATGAAATATAAGCAGTAAACTGAAGGCAGTTATTAATAATTAGTTCATAACCATCTGTTTAATATTTTTTTTAAAACTTGACATTTTCATGGTCAGCATTTTGTGTATAATCTAAGGAAAATTTACTAAATTACAATAAGCACAGACATTAAAATACCTTGCCCTGAATTCTAACATTAAAAGATGTTGAAATATTCTAAAACACTATCCAGTTGATATTAACTACATACAATTTCAAATACTTTTCCTGAGACTTTTTCCATACATTAGAGACCTATAATGCATATACCGGTATATGATTCTGCCTACATCTTAATAAAAATCTATTAAAAATGATATATATTCAAAAATTATATATAATAACAAATTTACTATTTTTCTATTATTGTGAATTCATTTCCTGTGACTTTTTATCTGTGACTCCCCCCCCACCCCCCTTGACTTTTTTCCTTTGACTATTTTCCTACATTGAAATTAAAGTAAGTGTCCCCTCCTTACCCACCTGGAGCCTTCCATAAAACCTATATTTCAAAGTTTCTAAAGAAATACTCTAAGGGGACATGCCACCCAAACTTGTTGAGATGAAAAGACTTATTATTTTGATATAAACAAATCTTTGTTACAATCTGAATAAAAGAACAGAGTTCCAATGTTCCCCGCGTTGCACATATTTTATCTATCCAAGGGCAATCCAACTGAACTGTTTGAGCCATCCTATCCATGAAAGTGCACTTTGCTAGTAAAACACTGTCATGTATATATATATATGGCAAGTTTTAAAAGGCCAATTACATGTAACAATATATATTTGTTTCCCAAGTTAGAGAATTATAACCACAGTCCCTACAGTATAAGCCACAAAAATACTGATCGGCCAGTAACAAGTTTTGTAAAATGATTTAATTTTAAAAACAATTATAAGACTACATAGGGAAACGTTCAAGACTTTAAAGGTGTTTAACTAAAAAAGGCTGGACTTAACGGTGCATTACAAAAAATATGTCCTTAAGATTTATTAAAGAGTTCATGTACTTGACCATACATGTACTTTGACAAAATGACATAATTTTATTATGTTAAATTTGGGCAAAATGACCTAAGTGTAAAAAAATAAGAATGTAGGACAGAGAGTCACAGGACAAAAAGTCATAATTCAGTTTTGTGATAATTTTTCTTGAATAATAAAACACTTATTTTAAAAAAACATTTTTGTATTTTTCTTGAACGATTATATATAAAGCAACTTTGTAAACAAAATTTATTCAAGCCATCCTTATACAGCTGATTATACTGCCATGGATTTGGTGCACATACAGAACCTAACTTTCCCCAAAATATTTGAATTTAATTCCGCTATGTCATCCGGGTGGTTCTTTGGAAGAATGAATGTTTGCGGTAATCATGGATGGTAACTGGAAGCATTTGTCGTGCATATTTCTTGACAGGTGTTTGGGTGGTATTGGATGACCTTCCTTGATCTAGCCATTTTGTTGTTCTCCATTTTGTAGAGCATGACGAGTCTTGATACTCATAAATACAACAACAAGTACCAGGTTTACTTACAATGTTCAGTGTAAAATAAATATTCTGTTTTCATGAAACCTTGTGTTTCCCATGGGAAAAAAAAATGGTGCACAAATTGTCAGAACCATGACCTATGGTTAGATAATTTTATGAATGGGGTGGGGGTACTGTTTTTTGTTGTTGTTTTTTTTTATCAAAGATTATGCTTTGAAATAATTCTCGTTAATAATAAATTGCACGCTATCAAATTAATTTTTTGCCTTGAATTGCTCTGATGAGCATTTATGCTCCTATAGTTAGCGGACGATGTACAATACTTACTTTACATACACATCACCTTTTGTTTGCATACATTTTTTGCATATTTGCTGGTCCTTCTCGACTGTAAAACAAGTGCGAAACTGCTTCATAAACTACCGAAATGAAGATCGTTTTCTATAATTTTCGATATGCATTACAGTATTAATGAAAAGCAGTCCACGTGTTCGATTATTATGAATTATTATCTTTGTCTCTTCTCCGACAAAAAGAACATGCTCTTTTTTCCAAAACGGAAGTGAATTTGTAAGAATGAATATTGCAACAATAATTTTTATAAAGCTATAAATTGCAGTTTTCAATTATTCCACTAATCTTCAATGTATTTAATTAAAATTCATTAATTGTAATAATCCAAATTAATTTAATGGCTAATATTGACAATGAGAATGACCTACGATATCATTGCGCAACAAACTGCGCAGAAGGTTCGAAAATTTAAACTCCAATGTAGAGAAGTGATATATTTTTTTTAACAGTTTGAAGAGAAATCTTAAATTGAACTCAATCATTTCACAACAGTACAATTGTTCAAATATATTCAACATAACAACGAAAAATGAAAACAAAAAATAACAATTATCTGCTTATAGAGACAGTAATACCGTAAACATCGGGAGGTGAACTATATTTGTTTAATTCATGAGAGTCGAAATATAATTCTAAGTTAATCCTTTTATTTGTAAAAAATAAGTATTTTTACAATTTATGAAATATCTATCTCAGACGACAAAAATGTAAAGTTATGGATTAATAAAAGATTGTTAACATCAACAAAAAGGCATATTTTTTTTGCAAGTCAAATTAGTGATAATCTGTAAAGTTCATGCCATTACTGAAATATGAATGTAATGAGCTCAACAGATATAGTGACATAAAAAATTAATCAAAACCCCATTCTATGAAATAAGGATTTTGTTGTTGGATTATGCGGTAGTGAGTCTGTATCCATTAATAATTATCATAAACAATTAATATACCATTTTTGCCATAAATTTGATATGTGAGTGAATAAATTGACCATCATTTCATCATAACCTTGATATATGATGTGTGTATAGATGGGTGACTATAATTTTATCACAAACCGTAACATGTATAATTTGCAAAATATTAAAATTCAGTGGTCAGATTGAGGGTGAGGGGGCTGGCCAAAAAGTGTCCATTGAAATGAGATTCACAAAAGCGAATAACATATAACACTGACATACTATTACATTAATGGCTCCACTAAACAACCTTTAGTATGTTAACTACTTTAACTGTTTCAAAGTCAATTGACAATGACTGAGGGGTTAGGGAGATATAATATCAATTGGAATGAGATATGCAAATAGTAGGACGACGACTGCATACTAAATTCTTTGAGTTACCTTAATTGGTTCCTATTAAACTGTCGTTTGGACAAACTTTGACAATTGTTGATGCCGACGACAACATGAGACCAAAATTAGATAATAATGTTACTGAAAAATAAGAAGATACAAAGGTAAGGAAACTGATAATTGAATTTAAATTATACAGAAACCACATTGTTTGAATCTTCAATGTCTACGCTCCTCGTAATGGTATAGAAAGAAAAGATGTCTTCAATGAATTACTCATAAATAAAGCAAATTCAGTTCTGAATTTTGTTATGGGAGATTTTAACTGTATAAAATAAAAAACATGTGCCCCAATGTGAAGAATTAAAACAATTCATTTAGAAAAAATGAACTAATGGACACATGTCGACTCAGAAAGCCAAAAAAAAAAAACGATACACATTCTCAAGAGGTAACTCGTACTCGCCAATAGATTTTAATTTCAATAGTGACAATATCAATTGTAGACTATGGCATGCAATTTTTTTTTTATTTCGTTTTTAATGAAAACAACGGCGTGACAATTGGTATGAACACTAACAAATCCAAATAGGCCGGGGTTATCGGAAAATTTACAATAGTGTAATAAAAACCAACCTATTTGAAAATACATTTGAAACATTCTGATTTTTTTGGAAACATAGCATGAATAAATTTTAAGGTAAGAATTAGTTTTGCCACATAACGAAAACCAAAATAATGGAGAGAAACTTTTGTTAACTGAAAACGAAGTTTAAAATGGGAACATAAATTACAGACAAAAAGACGAAACGGAGCAACATCTAAATTATGTAGCAAAAGTAAAATATCAAAAATACCGAACTCAATGGAAAATTCAAAACGAAGAGTCCCTTATCAAATGGAAAAATCAAAAGCTCAAACACATCAAACGAATGGAAAACAATGATATATATAAATATTACGAACGAAAAGCAGAAGCTGTACGCAGTTCAAACCACTAGTAAATGAATTTTAGTCGTAAACGGTCATTTTGATCTTAAAATCATCTCTCTGAACAATAACTTATATTCAGTCATGTTCAGTCTTTCAATCAACTTTTAGACTTATCCACTGCGGTGAATTTAGTACTGTTCAGACAGTTCGCTGCTTGCAGTCAATGTAGTACTGTTCAGAAAAATATTCTGGACTATTTATTCCACTAATATTGCAGTATTTATTCCTGGCAGAACATTAATATAAAATGTAAAGTTTTTCCAAAAGGAACAGAAATTAAAGCATTTATTTTTTAAGCAAACTTACAGAAGATATCGTCAGATTCTTCTATATATGGAACAGTTAATTATCTTAAATAGGACAATATTACCTGCGTCCTTTTAAATTGGCGCAAATAAAAACTTTATGTTGATGCAAATGACAATTTTTATATTTTTCAAATGCAATACATTCATACAAAGGGAAGAACAAATTATTTAAGTTTACTGATTCATTGGCTTCATTCCATGTATGATAGACATAATCATAAAATTATGATAATTAAGAAAAGGAATTTCAAATTTCGTCTGACCTATTTTAGGCTCTCAAAGTAATTACTAAAATGAACTAAGATAATAAAGACAATAAAGTGTTCCCGTTCTTATTGGCAACGGAGTGCTACAAAAGCAAATTACTACATCAAAAAATTAATCAAACATTTTTAAAAGGCCGGGTTGTGCCGAATGTTTCTTGAATAAGGAAGAATTGTATAAACCGAAACATTCAAATATAGGGAATTTAAAAGGGATAAATGGGAAAAAAACCTTTAAACAATTCCATAATCGAATGTGCACAACCTCATATATAAACACATCATAATTACCAGGATTAAAATGTGTACGCCAGACGCGCGCTTCGTCTACTAAAGACAAATCAATGACGTTCGAATAAAAGATAAAGAGGCCAAATAAAGTACGAAAGTTAAAAGCATTAAGAACTCAAAATTTTGAAAAGTTTTGCCAAATACTGCTATTGTAATCTATTCTAAAAATGCTAAGCATTTCGAACAATTCAAAGTGTTCTAAACTGAATTTATAAACTCATCATAGATACCAGGATTAAATTTTGTATGCATTTCGTCTAATAAAGGAAAGATTAAAATATAAGGTTTGCAAACTCTCTGTGAAATTCAAAAGACCTGGGGGGAAAACTAAAAGTGTACATTTTAGGGAAATTTAGGAGTAGAAATGACTGAGTTCCATTATCTGGAAAAAATAGAAGAAAAAAATATTTTCACAATTCCTTAATAGCAGGTGCACAACTGCAATATATGTGTAATCAATCTGTGAAGTTTCAATGATCTGGGATAAAAACTGTAGAAAAGTGGATAACAGAAATTTGGTGCCGTCTTTCGTAAATTTTCCTGAAAAAATGATTGAGGTCGTACGTCTGGAAAAGTGGGGACGATTGCTCAAATAATTCCATATTAGATGTTGCACAGCTTCAACGTAGGTATTATATTTCTGTAAAGATTTCGGTATCTGGGTTGAAAACTGCAGGAGGACTGATTTCAATAAATAGGTCTCCATTTTCCCACGAGCGCCAGCCCGGCCGATATGACCATACTAATAGACGTTTTTTGACTTCATTCAACCTGTTCAAAAGTCATAAGATGCGGTATGATTGCCAAAACGACATGTATCCACCAGTTTTTTCTGACTATTTTTGTTTTAAGATTTTGTAATTCATTTTCTTCTAGATCCGTGTCAACCTAAATGCCTGAAAATAAAGAAAGTATAAATAATTGATTTGTTTATGCATTACTTTGATTAAATAAGTTGTTCATATTAGGCGTCATTAATATTTCATAACTCTATTTTTTCTTTATATACTTATGTTGACACCAAGGCAAATTCAAAAAGAGGAAGTCCATAAAAACTGACAAAATTAAACGATATCAATCAACGGAACAAATGAAAAACAACTGCCATATTCAAATCAAGACTTGGTACAGGCATCTTCCAAAGAAAGTGGTGGGTTAAACCTGGTTTTATAGCTAGCTAAACCACCCACTTGTATGACAGTTGTTTATAGTTCCGTTATATTGATAAAATTGGGTAAGCAACCCAAACAGACATAATATGTTAATGTGACAATAATAAGGATCCAGTAGTCAAAACTGTGTAAACATGCATCACAGACATACAACACAACTGACTAAAAAATCCAAACAAATATACAAATTAATCTAACAAAGACGGCAACAAAAAATGTGTAGTAAATAGAATTAACTCTTCATAGACGCCAAGACGAAAATTGTGTACGCCAGACGCGTGCTTCGTATACAAAAGACACACCAGTGACGTAAAAAATATTTTTGTCGTTGATAGTACATACCGTATATAGTATACACTTTCTCGATAATGTAAAAATTACCTAAATAGAAATACAAGGGTAAACAAAATGGAAACAACTCTGTAAAAATACTTTGTGTCCGAATCACACCTCATAAACTCACCTGCACCAGGGATGCCCAAAATTAAAAAGTGGAAAACCCGATGGTGAGATGCATAAACACCGAGTCACGTCAAAAGTCATACAACCAAAAGAAACATAATAGCACGAAGACAAATAACGGTATAAACTAATGTAAAATAAAAAGATACATAATTTCATCACTTAAAATCTATAACTCAAGACCATCTTGTATTATTTGTGAAATAGGCATTGAATATTTATCTATTAGGTCTTGGTACTTTCCGATGGACTTCTTGAGAAATATACGAGACATTCTTTGACAAAACCCTGACAAAAAAAAGTTATGAACAGAAAAAGGTTCACAAAGATTGGCCAACATGACTTTATGAGTTAACATGTGCTCCAGAAGGATAAGCTATTTTCACTATACTACAGACACAAATCGGTTTTTTTTAAATACGATGGCGAAAGCATATGCATACATTAGTGGATTTGTAAATGTTTTCTCTCTGCCCTAAGACTTTTAATTGAAATATTTATGAAATAAACAATTTCATTATAGGTCAAATAAAACGAAAATAGAACTTACATTTTGATCAAAAACGAACTTGTGGAAATCGTTAACATCGTGAAGGATAAAAGTACACTACACAGAATTATTGATATTTCCAAACAAAGATATCTTCCCTTTGCCTTTGATGCTAAGGATGAAATAAAAGAACATTAACAAAATGGTATAATCAGCGCTTTCATGATAACTAAATTTGAAGTATCTACAAGGTTCTGTCGATATTAAACAAGCTTTGATTTTACCAATTTTGATTGTTTCGGTTCTATTTTTGTTTCTTACCAAGATAAGTTTAACGTTATACAATTATTTGGTGTTCTTTCATTAACACGATGTTTTTCTTAACACGGCTTCTGCTGGACTTGTTTAATTCCTAAATGAAATACCCTCGGAAACCAACAGGCCAAAAGCAGCGGTATCAACCCAGTTCAAGAAAATAGAAATATCACTCAAGAAATTTCGTGTGTCCGAAACGCTTTTCCGGACATTACCTTCATCAGGAACGCTCAATCTAAACATGTGTAAACCAGTGTTTACGTATTTATGTCATAATTATCAAAACATCATCGATAAAAGATTTGTGTTGTCCAAATCAGTACGACTTTTACATTCAAATTAAATCGATGTCAGTAAATGCGTGTTGAACTATGTACAATAAAGGTCAATTGTAAAAAACTTATATTCTTTACTTTTCAGTCAGTTATTAGCCTTATTATCAAGTTTTAATTATTATTTTTTAATTAAAACAATAGAAGTGAATACAGTAAAAATATATAAACTCTCTTCTCTCAATGTAGACATATTACTATGGTCTTCTTTATAACAAAATTCTGGAAAATATTACACAAGATGGTTTCGGTGTATCTAACTCATATTGAGTTAACAGGAGAGAGCAGATACAATTGAGACAATTGAAAATCGTACGTCCAATTTAGTACAGATGGTCAATAGAGTGTTTTTAACACAGCTTGGCCTAAATAGTATGTGTTGTCTAAGTTGCTTCTGTTATTTTCTTTCTAAATAACTGAATTAGAAAACACGATTCTGAGTTGATCTATTTAACTTTTACATAGAAAACGGTCTAAGATACTTAATTTCATTTAATCCCTGTTTTACTAGCTAGCTTTTTGTGTTCTCCATGCTTTTAAATCCAAATAATCGATTCGCTCACACAAAATTTATCAAAAGTTAGTTTAATTGTTTATTTGGTGTGTTGCAAAACATTGCATTCTGTACATTCTTGGATAGAGAAAACGGGGTACCTGTAATAAATCTGGCGGGTAAACAGGGAATGCTATTAGAAGCTGACAACTTAAGTGAAATAAATGCAGAGTGCATCAGAGAAACTGATAAAAACCACAGTGCATTGAAACTGGAGTATCAATCGTAATCTAGTTATGCTGAGGTGACCAGTGCAGGTAAATGTCGACAAGCTACCTCAAACAATCATCAACCGATGGCCGGTTACATAAAAATAAATCGAGATGGATCATATCAGCAGTGAAACGGAATCAGCTATATTTTTATAGTCTATATAAGAGTTTATAGAACACAAGCAACCAGCAAATTACCGGAAATAATGTTAATTGACACTGATAGAACATACAGTTAGACAAAACATAGTACCTTAGTTGGGATGCATATCCTTTTGAATGTATTTACCTGCTGTAAAATTGGTAGAATTGATATCATCAACATTCATGTGCTCATCTGTACTTAAATGGGAATCTAAAATGTATGAATTATGAAAAAATTAGACTCTTTACGAAGGTACTATCCACCAAGTAGCTTAGGTATTGGGTTGATTTTATATTTAATCAGTACAATGTCAAATTTGTAAAGTTTTATAATTGTTTAAACTAGGTTGAAACGCTAAAATTGATGTTACCCGGTTTTATTTTGCTTTTCAGCTCACCTGACCTAAAAGGCCAAATGAGCTTTTTTCTTCACATGGCTTATTTATGAACGTCCATGCGCCGTTTGACTGAGTAGGTTTTATAAATATACAAATATACATCCGGTCTGATTGAGGAGGTTTACAGGTACCAGAAATGTCTACAATGCAATTTTGGAGTTTGTCGAGTTGCAAAGTTATAATATAGATATTGCGTTTCTACTGGTTCAAGCTATTGGAAAAAGACAAAATCATTAAACTGTGAAACATTTCACTTACCTCTGCAGCTGGAATTGCTTCTACACGTGCACCCATATACAGCATCACATCTAGAAAAATCAGGAAAGGGTGAGTGAAACATTATTTAAATGTCCTTAACAACTTTCAAATTCAATGGAAGTAAAACTTTAATTACTTTAAATTCATATACTTTTCTTTTTGTTCAGTATTCCTTTCATTGTTGTTTTCGGTTAACATTTCATTTGCCCTTTAAAGATAAGATCTTATAACCTCAAATGAACACAAGACATATTACAAATAAAAAGGAAATTAAGGCTAAATACCCTTCTTTTACTTTAGTTTTCTTTAATCTTTTATATATTTTTCTAAATTTGTTTTCTCTGTGTGAGACTCCGCAAATAAAAAAATTCTCGTGTTGAAAAACAAATTTTGAAATTTAGATGGTCTTTGTATATTTTTTTTAATTTATTATCTATTTCTTGGTGGATAATGTCTTATCTCTTCTCTCTCTCTCTCATTCTGTCTAAACCTGAGTTCATTGTCAAAAGTTATCATAAATCATTATTTAATGCAGTGATATACTGCCTTTGAAACAACACAGAAAACCACTAACAGCTTCAAAAATTAATATCTATGCTAAACAAAACCATCTACACAGAAAACTGAAGACTAAATAACACAAACCGGGCTTGTGTCCGATGTTTCCTAAAGAATAGACAGCTCTTGCTGTCTTAGTAGCCGTCTTGTTTCTCATGGCAAGTAAGCATTATGTGATACGTCTCATTCGATGATTTCATAATCGAGCAGTAGATGACAGGATCCAATCTCGACATTTGTCAATTTATTCAAATAAACACAGAAAATGAAGAATAATTATTTATGGCCTTGGCAGTTGAAGCTCTATCATATGATACTGCTAAAAAAATAAGAGAGGACAAGACCCCATGTCATTGTATGTTTTATCTGTATTGAAAATGAGCTGAAAACAAATGAAGCAAAATAAAGATCATGTAAGTAATAGAAACAGCAACATATTACAAGCGGAATACTGGGTAAAACAAACAACAATTCTGATGGCTAAGGTTTTGTCGACAAATGTTCTTTTCTAGTGAAAGACTACGTATTAAAAGGACTGTATTAAGCCTCACATTTAGGATTTCACATTATTAATATGATTTCATGTTGTAGGTTCAGGATTAATACAAAGAATTGGTTGAAAATTTGAATGGAAAATTTAATGTATGAAAACTGATTTTTTATTCGGAATGTCATTCAATGTTTGTTTGTCAACTGTTCTTGGTATTTAAATAATTTTATCTGAATATGGTAATAAAGTCAATAATTGATAGGATAGTGGTTACTACAAAACATATATATTATGATACATTATATCCATCAATCTCTTTATAAATATATAAAAATAAAAAGAGATATGGCATAATTTCCAATGACACAACTACCCATCAAAGTTCAAATGAAGTGGATTTAAGTATTTGTAGGCCACCGTACGTCCTTCAACAATGCGAAAACCCACATCGTATAGACGACTATAAAAGCCTTGCTATTAAAAAATTGTGAAACAATTCAAACGAGAAAACAAATGGCCTTATTTATAAAAAAAAACAATTTACGAAAAACAAATATGACAGACATGACCCAACGACAACCACTGAGCTACATGCTCTTGACTAAGAAATGGCACGAAAATAATGAGGCGGGGTTGAACATGTGTGTGAGCGCGTAATCTCCTATTAACTGCCGACAGTGTTTTAAAGTTTGTAGAGGATATTCACAATTCACAATCAAATTATGTATTTCGGTCTTCGGAAAATAAATTTATACATCTTACACCCTATAACATTTCATAATCCTTTTTCACATGCATCTCGGAAAGAACTGCTACAGCACATGTTGTATACACAACGTCTTCTTGTACACAATGTCTGGCTCTCGACAGCGCTAGCGTGAGTAATTATGATAACAATATATTTAATGCCTTCAACTTCCTTACAACATGTTTTACTGTTTATCCTAATCAAATGGAACTTTCACTGTTTTGCTAGTTTGAACCTACATTTATCATTATCAAACTACGTCATGATTTATATGGGACAGTCCGAACATATTTATACTTTCAGTTTTTCATTTATTGTACGATTAGCTTTGGAGAATAAGTTGTCGTCAGCACTTCGTAATCCTGTTTGTCTGAGCTCAGTCACCGGTTACATATACTGGATCGCGCCAGCTCTGGAATATGATATCAACTAAAGGAAATACACTAGTACTTCATATTCATATGCTGAAATGTTGCTATATAGAAATGGAAAGTTCACAATTATTGAAAGTTGAAATCCTCTCTTTTGTCGAAAAGTTGAGTTTTCAACAGACACTCATTGTCAATTTCTATGGGATGGCTTCTGATTTCAATAATTTTTATTGAAATATAATAAACATGACGTTGGAAAAGGTGTAATGAATAAATCAGAAAAATAAAGTATCTGGCTATCATGATCGGGTGGTGTTCAAATACTGTACATATAGGGCCAACCCGCGGTAAAGCAAATATACATGAATTATTTCTTAAATATAAAGGAAAAAATATAATAAAAAATTATAAAATTATGTCTTTATACCTTTCATTCTCTTCACAGTCACATGTCAGGGAACAAAATTTCCCGTAACTATCCCCTGGACATGGTTTATCGCACATCCCACGTGATCCATATGTTCCTGCGGGACATTCTAAATTAAACATAGTACTGATAAAAGTTGCATATTCTTAATGTTCTAAAATACTTCGATGTACTATACATGCCATACGTTCTACCAAGGCAAATATGTTATTTGAGCATCAAAGTACAAGTATTCTTCTTTACAAAATAATCTTCTATTATGGAGAGTAAAACTTTTATGTAGATATTTAAATTACCTTAAAATATTTTAAAACACACAAGTCAGTATGTTGATATTAAGAATATTTAAATTAAACATATTTACAATACGATAAAAAAAAACGCAATGTTTTGCTAGACACACTAAATTCACCAGGCTTGTATCTATCCAGGTAAAATCGGGTGCAGACAAATAAAAACTTTTGCAGCTCATGGTGCTGTTTAATCAGCACTTATTGGGCTGGGTGAAAACATGAATGACGTGCAAGATTTTTCTCTTGATTTACGAAATATATTGTTGTACTTAGGTTAGTTTGCAACGTCCATTGGCCAATCTTACAAAAATATTAAGGACGATGCCACATAATAAGCTTATTGGAGCTGGTTGACCCAAAAGTTGTCTTTAGAGCTGCGTCATTATTCGCTTCTATTATTTGAAACTGACGTTACCAAAGGGATTTTTCAATCAGCGAAGACGTCGTGTGAGGGAACAGTTTTTGATAGTTTTGTTTACCATGGCCAATGGTTATTAAGATTAAGGTTAAATTTGTCCATTGGTTCTTTCACGTACTTAGTACCACAGGTTTTACATGAATTGAGTTCTCCATTTTACAGTTCGAATTTGCGTAGATGGTATAACTTTGCTTTGCAAATGAGCTGATGAAAGAACTGCTTGATAGTATTGGCCGCCTTACGACATAAAAAGTTCCTTCTCCAACATTATAGCAACCAGGAGATTTGGTAGGTTGCTTTGTTAATGCAGTTTTTACCAAATTGCCACGGCTGTTGTTACTTTTGTCTTCTGAAGGCCATTACAATGGGTGATACATTTTAAAAATCAGGATGGTAAGTGAATCCAAGAGGTGTTCTGTTAGCTCCTTGATTCTTATATCTGTATTCCAGAAGTTCTTTGCAGTTATTGCTGTTTGCTTTTTCGAAAGATGTATCAATACTGTTGTTATTGTATCCTCGATCAATTAGATGTTTACGTAATTGTCCATGTCTAGCATTTTGCTTATTTTCAATTTGAAATAAGTTACACGACGACTAAAGTCACTAGTAGAACAGAAATACGTGTTCCTGATAAAAAAGCGAATGAGGACGCACAATTTCCAGAAGAAAGATTTTTTTTAAATGATGTATTTAACATGAAATGTATTTTTAACTGATTTGATTGATTGATTGATTGTTTTCTTACGCAACTTTCATCACTATTGTGCTATTTCGTAGCGGTCAGTTCTTATAGGTGGAGGTAGCAGGAGTGCCTTGAAAACACCGACCTTTGGTAGGAAATTGACATTCCTAGTAAATTAAGATTGGAGTTAAGCTCAATTATTACGTGCGGGATTCGACCTCACAACTCAAGTGTTGACAGGCTGGTGATACAGTAGTTTGGCTTCTTAGACCACTCGGCCACTGATACCCCTTTTTTACTGAAAGTGTGATCGTACGTTTTATGCTGTTTTGAAATAGTCAAAGTCGCTAAGTGTTCTCAAAAGACAATACGAGACACTTATTGGTTAAACTATGTTCTGAGCCTTGGAAGAGTAGAATGAATAGTTATCAGGGTTAAACGGTGTTAAGCCTTTTTAGTGAACACTCTCCTTAAAATTGGATGTTATAGAATTTTGTTCTTTCGCTATGCCTATTCATTAAATAAACATGTTGGTCATCGAAAGGTGACCAAAAACTTAAATAGTAGTTATATAGATTATTTTAAATTAAACAGCATTATTATTTGAATTTGTTATTTTAATTTTCAGGATCATCTGAGGAAAAACATGTGAACAAGAAATTTAATTGACGTTACCTTGACAAATACCATTAACTAGATGATAGTTGAGACAGCACGTAGATTCCATTCTATACATCGGATAGCCTTGATGACTTTGATCTCTAAAAATATACTTACTAAGACAATGATTTGTGTATATTTCCTTTAATTCATTTTATTTTAATTTTGTTTAATGTTTAAACAGGTTTTAAAGTGATTTTAAACATTGTGTTTTGAACATTTTTACTTTTTCAGAAAAAAAAAATATTGTACAACTACTTTTAAAAAAAAAATTTGAACCAAATTGCAGACGTTTAATTAATATTTACTTGTGTATTTTTCACCTTAACTAGGAAAGAATACCAACTATACGTGATAGCAACTGTCAATTGCAACTCGATTCACCGACTTTCTATCCAGATTTTTGTCCGGTCGTTGAGTGTGAGGGAGTCCTTTAGCACTAACGTATCTAAATTTTCGAGGTCAAAACAGTTTCTATCATATCTTGTTCATATGCGTTTCCGACTTCACAAAATATCATTTGCGAAGTCCCAGTACTTACAATCAACTATTTATAGCTATGGCGACAAAATGTTCTTGATGAAATCTACGACATATAGCTTATTGATGATACTGCAAAGCCATTAAATTCTTTCTGCTGATTTGGGGCACTACGGTTTCCATCTTGTATGATTCCCTGTGGTATCAGTATTTATCTTTCCCTCTATATTTTAGTGTTTTCATTTGGCAAAAATTCTTTATAATATGTAATTCTTATTATCTTCTGTAATATTGGCAAATTTATACATTTTGATTTCCTATCATTGTGTACGCTTTAAAAATCATTCGTGTAAATGTTTTTCACTTGAACGCCAGTTGAAAATATCTAAATGGAATTAAACGCGATTTGATTTTGCTCCTCCCAGTTTTTAGACATTTAAGTCCAACAGAATGATTTTTGAAAAGGTAGAATCTTAGTTTTAGTGCGTTTACTATTTTTTTTCACTGGACGGTTATGTTTTGACAGAGAATACATTAATATTCATGCATTGTAAAATATAATAAATAAATATATGTGTCTATGCATATATTTTCCAATCTTTATGGTAAAAGTACAGAAAAGATTATATATATTTTTTTAATAAATCAGGCCTCGAAAACTACCTTTGAAAAGAAGAAGTTTTACCCATCAACACATTTATTCATCTGTTCGAAGGACTTTGGAAAATTTTAATATTGTATTAGTAGAATTTGGTGTTTATGGCAGATTTCGATAGTTTTTGTTTAACTCATTAACATCTGTTTTAGACTGGGGACGATTTAGAGCTTGTCATATTGATTAGACACCTTTTCACAGATTTAAATTACCAACTCGATTATTTTGTAAGTACGTTTTTATTTCATTCAGATGCAGTTTCGCATACTAGTTGTATAAAATTGTAACAGTACATCAAAATCCTAGAAATCCTAAATATAAATAATTATGTTACTCGCGTCTGTTACAATTAAGAAAAGGAGAATAGATACCCACCGAATTAACCAATAAAAAACTAGTTACGTATATATTTAATTTATATATAGCTCAACCTCAGAGAGCTCAACAATGTCGTACTACATAGGTATCGGTATTTCCATCTGATACACTTTTCTCAGGTATCTAGTATGTAGAAGGTTACTTTTCACTTTTAACTGTGGTAATTTACATAAACCATGTTTTATCGTTCTTCACATGAAAGTGTATACCAAATTTATTAATCTTTACATACAAAAGCGAAAGTAAAATGAACTTTCGTTTTTATGTTTCCATGATTGGAAGCATAATGTGTAATTGCTTCAACTCGTTATCATTTCAAGATTTGTGTTGATGACTGAATTTACAGACATCAGTGCCATGCCAGTTTTGTGAGTAAAAAAGGGGGAGGTTCACATTCATTTATCAACAACACTTTCGTACCAAATGAATTCTAGATCCATTGCAAGATATCGATTTTGCGTCAAATATAATTGTTAAATATGCTCATTGCATGTGTTATATTTGCCAGTCTATGAATTGTGGTAACAAAAGCCTTTCCCACTTGAAATAGACCTTAAATTACATATTTCAAATATATGTATAAGTCAAGAATACTTACGATACAAGAGAAGTACACACATGGTTTCTTCCCGTCACTCCGGAAGCAAAAACATATGTCAACAATAATATTTCAAAATTTAGGTTGTGAAGCATTATTCCGTTTTATGGTTTATATGAAAGTTTGACCATTATCTAGAAAACAACATCAAAGCGGAAACATGCTTCATTGAATTGCTTGATAATTTTATTCATGTACTAACAAGGAAACAAATCCTACTTTAACATATATTTCCGATTTCATTTAAATTTTATTAACTTCCTAAAATATACTATCATGTTAAGAGAGAGGCGAAAGATACCAAAGGGATATTCAAACTCATAAGTCGGAAAAAAAATATTTCTATGTTTCCACGATGGGAAGTATAATGTGTTCTTTTTTCTATTCGTTATCACTTCAAGATGTATGTTGAGGACTGAATTTACAGACATCAATCCTATAACAGTTTTATGAGTGAAAAAGTGGGGTTCCCATTCATTTATTAACAACACTTTCATACCAAATGAATCCTAGATCCATTGCAATATATTGATTTTGCGTCAAATATATCTATCGTTTCGCTTCATCATTGCATTTGATACCTCTACAAATATATGTTGTCATAAAAAAACGAAGTGGAAAGACATTCTCAAACTTATTTTGTATCTTTTCAAATCTGTACATTTTTCAATTTATTCTAATAAACAAAGAAAATGAAGAATAATTATCTATGTTCTTGGTAGTTCAAGCTCTATCAGATCGTACTGATAAAAAAAAAATAAGAGAGGACAAGACCCCATGTCATTGTATGGTGTATCTGTATTGCAAATGAGCTGAAAACAAGTGAAGCAAAATAAAGATCAGGTGGAATTTTGTAGATTTATAAGTAAACGAAACAGCAATATATCACAAGCGGAATACTGGGTAAAACAATCAACAATTACGACGGCTCGGATTTGGTTGACAAATATTCTTTTCTTGTGAAAGACAACGTATTGAAAGGCATGTTTTTAGCCTCACAGTTTCAGAATTTCATGTTTTTTATACGATTGCATTATTTCGTGCTCTAGGTTCAGGATTAATACAAAGAATTGGTTGAGAATTTGAATGGAAAATTTAATGTATCACAACTGAAAACTCTGAAAAATTTGATTCATATATATAAACATTTTGCATAGATTTTGTTATTCTTAATATGATTCAATGTTTGTTTGTTAACTGTTTTTGTATTTAAATAATTTTATCTGAATATGGTTAAAGTCAATAATTAATATTCGTCGTTGGTGACAGTCCAATTAGCTTTTACACATACTATATATATATATATAGATATTTTTTTCCCAATTTTTCTGTTCTTTATAAAGAGGTCAGATTGGGAATTTTGCCATTCAATATCCAATTATTAGTTCAACTGCTATGAAACTGCAATACAGTGCAATTTCCTAAAAGGTACATCAATAACACGTTTATCTGACAAACCGCTTCTTTCTGTAAATAAATTATTTATAAACACGGAAGTTTTTTTAATTCTGTGAAGAGCGGTTATGTAATATTTAAAAATATAAGTGAGTTCATATATGTTTATCGATATATATTCACATTTGTGCAACTCTAGCAAACCATTTTCTGGTATTAAAAATGGCTCAACACATTTGTTTTAATGAACTTTTTCTTCTTCTATAAATTACTTTTTGTACGTCTTGATTGACCTAGCGATCTGTCATGTAAAAACGAAAGTAAATGAATAACATAAATACCCGACAATCTCAGGTTGTTAATTTCACACTTTTTTGCCTTTTCAACACAATTTACAGATCTGACAGACATGCAAGTACATTTGTTTTTATTGTATACATTTGAGCTTCTTATTTTACATGGACATTTAACAAGGGTAGGTTGCGAAAGGAACTGTGTAAAGCAATATGAATAATGTTCAGTTAAACATGAACTTGTCCGACGTACGCCCCTACTTAAACTGCCAAACTGAGGTGCAAGTACAGGATAGGGTGGGAAAATAACATGTTAACAACATGTAAATCTTGAAATGTCCGCTTATTCGAAGAGGGGTCTCAACCCCGCAGGAACACTTCTGGATAAGCTTGGACACCACTCCCCCGATGCACAACTCTGTATCCGCCCAGATGAAAAAGTTAATTATGGAATCTGTCAAATTAATGCAATAAACATTATAAGGTCATAACCAGGAGATTTTTATATTAGGGATATACGATAGTAAATTTTTCCTTTAACAACATCTACATCGCTAATTTTTCAATTTAAATTGACAAAGTATCCCTAATTTATTGCAAAATGTAACTTTTCTAATTTGATTTATTCTGAATATAATATTCCATTAGATATGCGCCTATCAACATAGTATTCAATATTCTCAAATATAATTCTGGAAACGTCCAACTATTATTACTGAAAATATGTAACATCAACTTAAATCAAGAAAAATCAAATTGCTACTTAATAAAGTAAAAAGATCGTTTCTAAACTGTCTCCTGTAAAATGTATATAGTTTCACAACTCTAGACAGTGGAATAAATAGTAGATCGAAACAATAGATGTATATCTTGAAGCAATTAAATGTAAAGAAAGTCTGTCTTACTTCATTAATTTTTGAAAACATTGAATAAGAAGTTTGATGTTTTAAAGACGTAAATCTTCACTGCATAATAAATATAAAAGATTAAACTTATACATACATAATTTAAAACTCTTTCCATACACACCAAAAGCTAACTTTGGAATACATCAATCGAGAATATCAAGTGGTCATCCCCCAACTTCATATGCATTACTGCAGTGATGTATACAGCCAGCAGAAAATAATTTGAGGTTTGTATGTTTAATATATCTGTTTTAAGTTGGCATGTTATGTTCCTTATCTTTATCCACATCATTATTTTTTTTAAATGTCCAAAGAGTCCATTAAATTCATAAATGTTATACATAAAAGCTGAAAAAGTATAAACCACTTACCACTAACATATTCCAAATTCCACACATGAGCATAAAAATCGCAAGAAACGTCATCCGATCCCTTGTGAGTATTCCCTGTCCTACTAGCAACAACCGTTATTAGAATCATATAGAGGTTGTCATTGCCATACCAATAGAAATTGGTTTAATCGTCCGGCAGTTGTTCATTTACAGGAAAAAGCGGTCATTGATAAAGAACATTTACACATCGGTAAAGCTGCTAACTGGAACGAATGCTAAACTTGAATTTCATTTATTGACAATCCAATTCCAATATAGATCTCGGATTTCGTTATCCTTATATATACGAGCACGCGAGTTAATATAGATTTGAATCTTAATCAGATTGGTTTATTGAAATATGCACCACAGATTGGAATACTAAGTCGTTAAATACCATTTATTAGTATAAGAAGTAGCTCTACAATAGTTAAAACAAGACTTAAAAAAACTATGTTTGAAGATAATATGGTTATCGAGAACCAGATTTCGGGATCATATCGTTAAATCAAACCCGGTTGATACTGCTCGACCTGTCGACCTGACATCAATTATTTATCAAGAATTTATCCTATTCTGATTAAGAAGTAACTCTTTTATAGACTGCCTTTAATTTCTACATAGATTGAATGAACAGTGCATAATGATCTGATGAACTCATAGACAAGACAAGACAGAATAGAAGTAACATACTGTCAAAGCATTACCTTTTCAACTGAATGGATTTCAAGCTTCTTATATCGGTAAGAATGGAAATATCAAAATCTTATTTCATTTATATAAAATGATTAGAAATATGATTGCCAATGAGACAAGTATGTGAACAACTTCGGGTCTTTAAACAGCATTCAACAATGAGCAAAGCCCTTCACGTGTAATATGCTGTAAAAGACCACGGGACAATTATATTTGAAACAATTTAAAAGAAAAAGAAACAACGACTCGATATATATAAAAACAATAAAAGAAAACAATCATAACAAATAGCAACTAAAGATAACCACTTGATTACAACGTCATAGCTTGTTACAGGCACATCAAGATGTGGCGGTGTGAAACGATGGTAGAAACGGCAAATCGTCAGCCTTTATCGCCATTTTTTCGCTACCGCTAGCCTAAATTGAGCCTATAATTTAACTGCCACTCGTTACACTATATTTTAGAGCTACCAATAGCGTCATACGGAGTTAAGTTATTAAAGTTTACCATTTGTCGACATTTGTGGTACTTAATCTTAATGCTCTTTAACATGTTTGGGGGCGCTCAACTCTCTCCTTGGCATAGTACATTACTATTACAAAAAACAAAAAACAAATCAATTGAGAAGGGACTAGACTTTTCAGGTTAGAACTTCATGAAAAAAAAACTTATACAATACAAAAAGGGACAACGATAAAGATAACTCGTAAAATGTAGTTACTTAAAGCACAATAGTGCATATGCACAAAATAGTTATAAAAGACTAATACTAGTAAATTACTTAACGCCATATTTCCCCCTGTTTATCCCGTTAAACGAATACGGTTGCAGAAATAAATGGAATAATCTTCAGAACAATTATGCAATAAATTCTATCTATAAGGTACCAATTTGAAATTACCACAAAAACCTTGTCCGTTTTAGAGATCATCATTTTTTTCTGAAATTTATACTGTTAAAACTGATATTAATATTTTAGCTGTTATTACTGTTGTTTGCATATGCCAGAAATTCGAACGAAAATCATCACCGATGTAACTCGTGGACTAAATTACACAACAAAGCCAGTCAACCCTCCTGCCCAAATGGAAAAAAATACTATGCTGTGTGGAATACACATAATAAATCGTATATTAACGATTGTTTTGATTTTCGAATGGTCCCAAAAGGTATTTAAAATAAACCAGTGTAAGATAGAGCAATGACATTGAAGATGTTCTGTAACATAAAACATAAAAAATGTTAAATCAAAACAAACATTGTCAGATGGCATAAACACCAAAGGTGTTGTTTTCGTAAAGATAAGTGCACAACCGACCCTATTTGTCAATTTCCACATGTAACATAAAGATAAAAAGATGTGTATGCTTGCAATTAGACAACTATCCATCAAAGTCCAAATGACGTAGAATGCAGCAACTATAGGTAAAAACCATACCGTATATTCAGCTATAAAGTTCCCCGACATGACAAAATGTTAATCAACTCAAACTAGAAAACCAACGGTCTGATTTACGACAAAAGAATATATGAAATACAAATATGACATACAGACAACCACTTGTTTACAGGCTCCTGACTTGGAAAAGTATAAAAATAAGGAGACGTGGTATGATTGTGAATGAGCCAACTATCCACCCAAGTTCAAATGAATTGGATGTAAGCAATTATAGGCAACCGTACGGCCTTCAACAATGAGAAAAATCAATACCGTGTAGTCGGCTATAAAAGGCCCCCACATGAAAAATAGGAAAAATTCAATTGACAAAACTAACGACTTAATTTATAACAAAACAATTTACGAAAAACAAATATGACAGACATGAACCAACGACAACCACTAAACTACAGGCTCCTGACTTGGGACAGGGGCATAACGAATGTGGCGGGGTTAAACATGCTTGTGAGCGCTCAACCCTCCCTCTAACCAGAAACAGTCGTATTACAGCACAACATAAGACAAAACTTACAAAATCAGCTGAAAATGGCTTAACTCATCAGATCGATACAAAGCAGAAAAACATCTAACAAAAACACAGACCGAACGTGGCAGGGTATTAATACATCCCAAACAACAAAAGACACAATGTACATATCTGAGAGTACTCGCAGTTACTGACAGCTAGTTCAAAGTCAATAACAACTACTAAGAGAAATCATGTATCTTAGATTAATATATCAATCAATACCCATCCAATATCCAATGGATTTAGTGTAAAGACGTCATTAACAGTCAGAGAAAACATGACTGTGTACAATACCAAAATATAGGTATCGACAGATTGTAGTACCGTGAAAGTGCATATGTGTATAAAAATACTATTTTTGATGATTTTGATTTACTGATAACAAAATCAATATTTATACCAATAACAACAATATTCAAAGATTTAACCACAGTGTTGAACTGGTAGCCCTTCAGAATAAGTTTATTCAAAGGATTGATAAGTTTACCCGGGTCGTTAATAAATTTCCGGGCTTGGTAAACAACATCACCGTAAAATTTAGGATGTGCCATTCCGTCCGAAATAAGTTCTTTACAGGTACAGCCAAACTTGCAATGCAAATCGTTCTATCTATGGAAGAATTTAGTAAAGGTTTTAAACAATTTGTGGTTACGAAATCCCTGACTTAATGATTAACCAGTAATACATAGATTACGCTCATTGAAATCAAAAACTTCACTACAGACACGGGCATAGCGAACAAGTTGGGATATATAAACAATGTAAGACGGTGCCAAAGGAAAATTAACAATAGAGAAAGAAAAATCATCCTTCTTGTCGTAAAATTTGTGTAGAGTTTCTGGTGTAAAACTGAAATTCCTAAATCTAGGAAAGGACACTTATTCAATGGGGTTAAACATGATTGTGAGCTCTCAGTTATCCTCCTATCCCGGGATAGTGTTTTTACAGCACAAAACGCGAGTTTTTTTGTGATATGATTGATTTTTTACAGGTCATATGCTCATTATTGACCAACAATCTGGACATTTAAACAGTGTTGACTGCCCAGAGGAAACCATACAACCGCAACCGTACTTATCGTATACGGAATGTGGATGCGACAAAATTAAATCCAGATGCAATGAACAAGGTCAAGCAATATTTTCTAATGGGTCGACGTATGAAGATAGATTATGTCGCTGTGACTACACTAGTGGTTATGGGTTTGTGACAATACCAGCTGGGAAATGTTTTTGCAATCCAAAGACAGAAAAGTGCACTTGTCGTCGACAGTGTTGTGAAAATGGATATAAACTGTCCCAAGGTATAGGATATATTAATAAGCACTGAGGTAGAAAATATCTCTAGACAAACATGAAGTAAAATTGATTTGAACACTTATTTTAAAATGTTTCCTTTGTTAAATCTGTTTGATTTATATCAACCCGTTCAACTATTTCAAGATCATGCATGCTACATCTATCTTCAAAGACCTAAATGTTGCTCAGCAAATGTCCTACCTCCATTACAAATATTGTGCTTTCCCTGTAGACAAAGCCACCGACAATATCGTGTTTGTCTTGATATCACATTACATAAACTGTTCGAATTAGGTATTGGCAATTTACTTAGAACCCATAAACTATCACAACCCTAAAAAATCATTGGTCTGTTATAAATTATGTTTCTTTGAAATTTCAACCAAAGATGAAGATATAGATCTGCCTTCACTGTACTGAAAATCCAAATTACATAAGTGTCATTACAAACCATGTTATATTGATTTATTTGCCAGATGCTCTCCTGCTTTCAAAAAGTTATCAGCAAACAAAACCGGGGATCAGAGATATTGTAAAACTAACTACTCTAGGGATGTAAATAAAAAGTTGGTGCTAAAATATTTCAAAGTTCTAATAGAAAACATACAAAAATCAGTCTCTTTCCTCGAGCAATAAAACAAAACACATTTAACTTCTCTACCCTTTACACTAGTATTATTCATTCTATACTTAAAAATCGAAAGAATTAGTCCAACTTGTTTTCATAAAAAGAATGGTCAACGAAGATAAAAAGATATATCCTGTTTTAGCAAGAGAAACATCATTCTTGTAAAAAAAAACTCCAATTCAAACATAAACTGATATTTTTTTTGTATTAGCAATATACATATAACAATTGGAGAAATTGTTTTGAACAGGCATTCTTTTTCCTGTGAGACCCAAACCGTACCCCTTTTCTTGCAAACTTATTCCTTTACATGAATTTATTCCGGAGTTTTTCGTGAAGAATAAATAGAAGCTGGCATTATCCCTTAACTTAACGTCCAACTTTTAAAATGAAGTCCTCTCACAATATAAGTCATAGTTTAGTGACTATGTATAACACATCTATCCCATCGCACTTAATTTATAATTATTCTGGGTTGAAATAAATGATTCAAAGGATTCAATTAAATCTGCTTCATATCTTGACTTACATCTAGTAATTGACATTGAAGGTCGGCTGAAACCTAAACATACGAGAAAAGAAATGATTACCGCTTTACAGTTGTAAACGTTCCATTTCTATGCAACATTCCAGGATCGCCTGCATATAAAGTATATATCTCCTAGTTGATACGATGTTCAAGAGCTTGCCTTTCTTATCATGATTTCCTTGAAAGAGGGTTGCTGTTTTCAAGAAAGCTATTGAATCAAGGATTTCTTTTGGTAAAGTTAAAGTCACCATATCGAAGGATATACGGACGCGATTAGGATTTGGTGGACATTTATGGAAAATATGTATCACAGATGACAACAGATATTTTCGACAATCCCGTTCTCTTTACCTCGATTATGGCTCACAAAATGCGACCTATCGCAGAATTTGTACTTTTTATTTAAAATGCGAAGTAGAATGTATTATACAAATAAAGTAAAATTAAGAATATATTGTCTAAGAATGTGATAACGATCTATTTCTTTTCACATTAGAAATTTTAGAAATGCTTATATTAAACAGTGATGCAACCAGTACAAATAAGTTGTATTTTATTACAGATTATACCTGTATTAAAGAGAAAGAATTTGGGGTGAAAAAATTTACCTGTCCTAAGTTAAGTGAAAGGTGAGCCAACTATGGGGGTTACCATATCCCATATCCCTAGCATTTCAAAATGAAATAGTTTATAAATACTCAATATCCTTATAAAAAATAGCATTTCAAAACAAAAACTATACATAATTAGAATTTAAATGCTTAAGTAAGAGCTTGGATATTTCATATACAGGAAATCCCTTGTAAGACTGGATCCCTGATCTAATTCACACCAAGGCCATTTTCAAAAGTCCTATAATATTTACTATAATGGACAGTATCACACCTCAATTAGTCCCAGATTGCTCTGACATCTGACGGCCTTTTTGGGACTTGTTTAGGCTGTGGGATCCATTTATAAACTTTAAGGTTCTGACACAATATTATTAGTTCCATAGTGTGCTAGTGACCTAATACGATATATATGGGGTCAGTTAATTCCATATGGGGTGAGAGCGAGAGCCATATTCCATATGGAATTTACTGATCCCATATATATCGTATTATGTCACTAGCACACTGTGTAACGAATTTATCTTACCGACTATCTTAACATGTGGTATTTAGACTAGTGGCCGATCAAATCTTCAAAACAAAAACAAATGCCAACAATAATAACTTGTTAGCGTTAAATGTGTTTTATGGATTAATTTCAATCGTTCATCATCAATTTCACAGTCTGCTGAAACCTTTCAGATTTTTCCTCAACACCGTGTTGTTTTTAAAAAGGGACGAAACACCACTACTAACCATGTACTGAAATAAACCACGCCTACTAACCCCATATGAAATATACACGGTCTCCACGAGGTTTCTTTTAACCAATCATATTCCTAGAAATTTATAGGAGGTAAGATAATATTGCTTATTTCTAAATAAACTAAATTCTAAAAACGCATGAAAATAGCCAAATGGACATTTTTTTTAGTATTTATCCTAATTATGTATAAGAAAGACATCCGTAATCAAAACCAAAAAGCTATATATTGTCTTGCATAATATATAAAATTGTTGAAAACTGTTTTAATTATATAAAAGAGGCTCTTTAATATTAATATTTTCGGAAGGATTTGGCAATTTTTAGATTTTGACTAAGAAACAGAAACAGCGGAAATTGGTCCTACCTTTTTAATCAAAATTTGTATAAATTTTAAGCTATTACAGCTGATACAACGACACAACACTGGAGGTCTTTTTCTATTGTTTAAATGTAGGTTCGCTTTTTTCATGACCGTGTATGAGAGAGAGTTTCAGGAATTACCATTTTATTCACGATTGACAAAATGGACAAAACAATAATGAAAACTGTATTTCTTGTGTACATTTATGTTTGCAGATGACTGATTTCTTGTATTGACGAATAAATACATGTAATCTACTGTGTTTTTTATTCGGATTGACTTATTATTATGAAATAAAGATCCATGGACTGAATTTAATAAATATAGTGTAAAAGACCGCTTACTCATTTGAACAACCACTATACATTTTATCTAATAAAAAATTAAATAAGTGTAACTATGCTAATGTTACTGTCAAATAGTTATTCTCGTGCATTTTCCTTTAGAATTCACCAAAAGAACACTTCAATTCCACCAATAGAGTCCGATGAAACAGGTAAATAGTATCTACATAGTAAACGTTATGAAAGGGCTGCAGTTTTAACCAGGGTTCTACAATATAATGACTGAAAATGAGTTTATCATAAATATGATGCTGTCACATAACTTGTTATTATGATGCATAAAAAAACTGAAATAATTAATACAAAAAAAGTTTCCACATCTTTGTCGTCAATGTTCAGTCCATATTGTATCATGTTATTTTTCTAAAACTCCCTCAAACACCATTGACCTGACACGGTTCTAGTCATAAGTTAATGCCCTTTTGGACTTCATTCTATTTATAGGTTTGGTCTGTTGGTCTTTTAATTGTTCGGTTTGTACCATGAACATGAAGAACTCATAGAACTACTTCATTGATCATTCGATAGATTCATTCAAGGGCTGGATAGTGACCTGTAAAATTCATTGATGTTTTTTACAGTCAAAAACATCCTCATTATTTACACCAAATTTAAACATACGCTACGATAAACTGTATGTCAATTAAGGTTATATTACGTTTTGAAGTTAATAAATTCCACATGTCGTTTGATCATATTCATTTTAATCTTTTGACTATTGAAAGAAATGTATAATTAACCACCTAATGCTTAAATAAAAGAAAAGCTTCTTAATGGTGCCAAAAGGTATATCGGAAAATAGATCAGAACATAAACACCAAAACCCGATAACTAAGATGATATAGACGCAAAGAAACCAAAAGCGAATAGCATATGGGGTCCAGATAGCCGAGCTTGATAGAGGGACTCAATATGGTGGGATCGAACCAGTGTTACACAAAAAAAAACTCTGCGCATTCCGTCTACCAAATGGCAATAAGAAGATCATTAACTTGAACAGACTGAACATAATTTTAAAAGCGGGACTAACATGTGCTCGTTTCTGCATGAAACAAACTTGAATTGCTACACTTGTTGGTTGAAAATTACCTCTCAAGAAAACAAAAACGGAAAAACTTCTTATAGGTGTCATGAATATCCTTATATCAAGCATGTACAAAATGTAGCCCTTGTAAGAACTTCCCTGAATTTAATATAGGAAATTTTCAAATGTTTTACAGCTCTTTTCATAATGCTAGCAAGACAAAGGTTTGTTTGGCTTGCTTGCTTTGTTTGTATCAATGTTTGCAAGTATTGTAATTAAGATTGACATCTGAAATAAAGGCAACAGTAGTATACCGCTGTTCGAAACTCATAAATCGATAGAGATAAAAACAAATCCGGGTTACAAACTAAAACTGAGGGAAACGCATCAAATATAAGAGGAGAACAATGACACAACAAAAACACAACATTAAAATGTAACACACACAGAAACGAACTATAATATAACAATGGCCATTTTCCTGACTTGATACAGGACATTTTAAGAAAAAAATGGTGGGTTGAACCTGGTTTTGTGGCATGCCAAACCTCCCGCTTTTATGGCAACGTCAAACACAACACCAAAACGACAACATCACATGACAGGACCACAATACAAATAAATGGGAGAACATATAGGACAAAGAAACACACGAATCATAGCTAGCAGAAGGTACTAGGCTTAAAATTCAATACGCCAGACGTGCGTCTCGTCCACACAAGACCAACCAGTGACGCTCAGATAAAAAAAGTTTGAAAGCCAAAACAAGTACAAAGCTGAAGAGCACCGAGGACCAAAACTTCCAAAAAGTTGCGCCTTACACGGACAGGATTTTCTGCCTGGGACAAGAACATCCTTATTATTTAGAATAATTTATAATTTTGCAAACAGTAAATTTTATAAAATGACTATATAATAGATATACATGATAAAACCAAAGTGGGAACTAACTACAGAATAAAAACGGATACATTACATAAAACAACTTAATCCAACATATAAAAATACACAGCCGAGTTAGCTAAAGCCTCAACGCACAAAGTGACGTCACATTTGAAATTCTAAAAAAACACACAAAGTGACGTCACATATGAATTTGTAAAAATATTTCCCAAAAATAAGATAGGACCAGGATTGACCCAAGACCAGATCTGCAATACTGACATTACATTTATTAATAACAATGAAAATTACAATACTTATTAATATCAAACAACATAAAAAGGCGGATTTAAACGTGTATACTTTATATTTAAATTTGATTTGACATTATCAAATAATCAAATTTACCTATACACAGGTTTAACTCCTCCTACTTATATTGTTTGCAGATGTCAATCTTAATTACAATGCTTGAGCAAACATTTATACAACAAAGCAAGCAAGTCAAACAAACCTTTGTCTTGCTAGCATAACGAAAAGAGCTGTAGTTCTATTTACTACATTATTGAAGAAGAAAATTTACGAGGAACATCACATTGACGGATACAGTAAGATACTGCTAACGACATTAAAATTCGTTGAAAATATCGTCTGAGGAATTTGTAACCCTGTAAACGTAACATTTCGGCAAATGCAAGGTAACGGTCACTATAGTCAGTTAGAACATTTTCTAATATAACTTCCTTTTAAAGTGTTAAATATTGATACATGTAAAACAGAATAATGTTTCATTTTCTGTTATAACACTATTTGTATACACAACATGTAGTAAAGTGCAGACTATAAAAGAAGTAACGTATTTTGTAGGAAATGTTTTGGTCTGGAAAATAATTCTGACAGTAGCTTTACCAACAGCAATTATTTCAGGTTTTATCTTTTTTGGTAAGTACATTTATCAGATAACAAATATCTTTTTTAAATGTTGAAAGCGTAATAGAGTCCATAAGATGATGCATTCGGAATGTTTAAAGCATTGTTTTAATTAAAGTCAACAAATGAGTTACTTTGAAGGAAAATTATCCAATCCCCAATTTCAAATCCATAGGTTTTTCTTAATAGTTACCAAGGTACCAGGATTATAATTTTATACGCCAGACGCGCGTTTCGTCTACATAAGACTCATCAGTGACGCTCAGATCAAAATAGTTATAAAGCCAAACAAGTACAAAGTTGAAGAGCATTGAACCAAAATTCCAAAATGTTGTGCCAAATACGGCTAAGGTAATCTATTCCTGGGATAAGAAAATCCTTAGCTTTTTCGAAAAAATCAGTTTTGTAACAGGAAATTTATAAAACATGACCATATAATTGATATTCATGTCAACACCGAAGTGCTGACTACTGGGCTGGTGATACCCTCGGGGACGAAACGTCCACCAGCAGTGGCACCGACCCAGTGGTGTAAATAGTTATCAAAGGTATCAGGATTATAGTTTTATACGCCAGACGCGCGTTTCGTCTACATCTTAAATGATATGTTGTTAATGCATAAATGTCTGTTTTAATGATATAAAAATAATAATAGGATCACCGACTCCGTTTTAATAGTATGCTTCATTCAAAGTGTGTTCTAGGTGAAAACAGTACCACGAAACGTCAATTAAGCGTAACACCATTGCGTTGTAAGCTGTAAAACGTCAGTTTATTTTTACTACAAACTGTTTTAAATTCTTAAAGTTAGTGTAACTTGGACAATACTTTATTCCTTAAAATCATTCATTTCTTGAAAATGATATTACCTAACAGTTACCAGCAGTCTTATTTGGCGTAAAACAATAACAACAGACTGATTGCATGAAATTAACTATTAGTACTACATTTTACATGGTGTAAGCATGAATAGTGCAATATTTTTGTCTTTCAGTGATTGGTGTTGCGGTTGAAAACAAGAAAAATGTGTGTGGTAAGTCCTATACTTACTTAGCTGTAAAGTTCTTTCATTAAAAAAACTAATGTGGATCTTCCTCTTTTGGGGATTCCAGTAATCGATAAATCAATTTTATCTATTAATTGTGTATCTCCATTTTAAAATGAATAAGAATATCTATTCATGTGCAGTCAGGTTTTTCCTTTTTAGAATTCCGAGCATATAGTTTCGGGTACGCTGAATCGGATATCGGATTAACAGCATTTATGTCAGATCTGTTAGAAAGATCGACATGTATTGATTTCTTTATTTTTTTGACATTTTAAATATTGATATATATCAAATAATGGTACAAAAAGTGTTTTGTAGTCCGACTATTTCTTCAAACGGGAAAGACATTTTAGTGATATAAATCATATAAATCTATATGTTAACAAGTTTGAGCTTTCTAAAAAACTGTGGACTGCTTCGATCTATCCTAATTTAAGGTAATATGTGTGCATGTGGTTGTTGATTTAGTCATGGAAAAGTGGTATATTTATATCTTGGTTGATATAGAATAGATGTCTTAGACTTGGAATATCAATTTTTGTATATATATTTATATTTGCAAATAGACACGACTCTGGAGGTGTGCCTCTCTGGAGGTGTGCCTAGATTGGCAGAAGTTATAAAATACAGATAATGCATTTTTGTAAACATTGTACAGGAACATTGTTTAGCTAAACAAATCGTGCATATTGCAGATTAACAAAGCAAATAAACACGTATTAATAATTGATATTTCAATATTGAATTTCAGTGTGCAATATATGCATAATAAAAAAAACATGAATTAATGACAGTTGATCGGAACTGAAAGACACATAGTTAATTTTCTGGCATTTGATGTCTTATCCTGAGACGAGAAAAGTCTGTAATTCTTTATCTCATTTAAGCCAATAGCTGTTGTGTATCTCAGCCGCATCATAAAGCAACCAATCAGAATCTATATGTGAAAAGTAATTATTTCAAGATGGCGTGTATATCGACTGAAACTAATAGCTCCGCACCGTGATGCGAAGCAATAAGAGACATCTTAACAAAAGTCTACCAACGTTTAACTCTCGCATACTCATTTTGATATACAAACCAAGATAAAAAAAAATATTGGGGAATGAGGGATTTCACATAAACTCAAAACGGAGCGAGACCTGGCCATCGTTTCACAAAAAATCGTACGAAAATCTTACATCTTACGCCGGTCGTATGTCAAATCGTAAGTTTTTGATCGTTTCATAAACAATCGTAAGTAGAATTTTATCGCAAGTTTTATCTAACCTTACTAGTGGTAACAGGTAGTCGTAAGTCAAATCGTAGTGGTTTAATCTGTTGATATTTTGTTAAAATCAACAATATTACATTATCTTATAAAAATTAACCTCCATGACATGGTGTGAACAGAAGACATATACAGTATACACACATTTTATGTTGTCCCAATCATAAGTAACTTAAATTCAAAATTCCTGAAATTATCGTAAATTTACCATTTCTACATTTGAGTTTATTTGAATTGAACTAAAACGAGCATCTTGCTTCCAAAGTTCCAAATATTTGACCATAAAAACTTAGAAGTGATTGAACTAGCACAGCACTAGGGAAATCTGCTTTTAGTTTTAATTAAAGAGGATTGGTACATTCCGTGCAACTTGATGCTAAATATGCTCAAAATAGAAAATTATAAACGTTTATTTACTAGTTCCTTAATCGTATGTCATACGCAGCATTATATACCCCACTTGTGGCATTCTACACGACGATTATGAAATTGACAAGAAATATATATGTCAAGCTAAAATTGCAATCATCCCTTAGTATGCATGTCCTGTGCTTATACACTAGGCGGAGGACAGTGCTCTTTATTTAATAATTTTGTGTAGCACTTAAAGAGTATATTATAGATGTATAAATGTCCTGTTCACCCGGTTGAATCCGTCATAGAAATAAATTAAAGCTGTATATTAAGCATAGATACTAATTTTCTCACCCCATTATAAATGCTGCTACGACCAGAATACCTGTATATAAAATAGATATATAAATGTTACGATTTTCCGATGGTCACAACATGAAAAACTAATTGAAAGACGCGACCGGTCCAAAATAAGGCCCTTATAGCCACTTGTCCTTATAGTTTGACCCAGATTTCAAGATTCAGTTTTCAAAGAAATGTCAGATATAGCGTGTATGAAGTTAAATGGTTGGTTTGAGTTACTTTGAGATCACATCAAAATACAAATTGGTTCGCATGTTCATTATGCAGATAACTGTTTAACAAATATGCAAAATTAACATGGATATGTAATAGTGCAAGCGGAGATTGTTGTCCTATGGACACATAATCGTGCACCGATTCTTGTTTGATTTATATATTTAACATTAATGTTTTAGCCGCAATTTGCTGACTTGTTCTGTAATATAGAAAGAGAATAGTTATTTGAGGGTATAAATGGGGTTTACAGAATAGAGAATAAATGGCTAATATATTTTAGAAAATGGGTAAAAAAAGAAGAGTGAAAAATAGGCCAAAATGATAAAGAATAGAGAATAATGTGCAGAACAAAGAATGATGTGCAAAATTTATAAAGAATAAAGAAAAATGGTTTAAAAAAATTAAAAAACACAGGTTTGAAGGACTCCCCACCCGTACCCTCTTATATTCATGATATCTCAATCTTTTGTTACATTGAATTCGCAGCCTTAGTGCATTCTCAGTGGCGTAGCTAGGCCATTTTTAAGTGTACGCCCGGACCTCGGCGAGGGGTCTGTGGGTCCTCAGTGGTTCCAAGGCAGCGAGGGGGCAAACCCCCGAAAGCTCACGCGTTATCGTAAAATATACTAATTCTATCATTAAAAACTCTTCTATAGCAACATACATTATAGTCTAATTTCTTTATTTTCATGTTTAATTTCTTTATTGTTTTAATTTGGAATCTAATGAGCATTGGTCTGAGAGAAAAATGTCGAAACCAGTTAGTGTAAAATATGTTAAAAGGAGATGTGCGGTAAAACAATCAACCGACCAAAAAAACTTTAGATAGTAAAAAAGCAAGTCTCCATTTCAATATTGTTGATCTATTAATTATTTTGACCATGTAAATTTCTCCCATTTTTATGCAAAAATTCCTTTAACGGACACATGAAATAATAATTTACATAGATGGCCAGGTGTAATATAAAAAATCGTAAAGAGTTCCGTGGAGCCCTGTTTCTCGCCTGGGATTTCAGATGTCAGTGTAAAATTGTAATATTGACTGTAAACATTGGATCCATTTATCAGTCAAATAAAGGATTTAAGAAAAAATAAAACTTGTTTTTTAAGGTGCTTTTTCTTGATCTTGAAGATAAGCTTATTTCTAAGTTTCATTACAATCTATGAAGGTTTACATATTTATCATGTCAAAAATATCAATCCCAGACCGTCTGTTAATTGCAATAAAAAGAAGTCAGTTAAATTCTGAAAAAAATTTTAAAAAAATAATTTCAAAATTTTGCTTCAGACATTATCTGGTAACCATCAAAAAGGTTCTGCCAAATTTTCATAAAATTCGATCAAGATTTGACAAAGAAATTGATGTGTAATAAACTTTAACCCCAGACTGCGTCTACAACTAACAAAAACACTAAAGACACACACAGTACCAATCTGAAAGTACATATTGTTACTGCTAGTTCCAAGACAATAACAGCGAATAAAGAAATCATGTACCCAAGACAAAATAAGTACAGAAATGGATAGATAGTTATATCATACTTTTCGACAGGGTTCACAAAAGTGGCCTCATCATACATTCTTTAACCTAGAAAACTTCTTTTGTAGAGCAATTGAGTCGTCTTTTTAATTCAAAGAAAAATAACAGCAAGGAATATGAACTACATCCGAAGGGTAAGAATATGAACAATATTTACATTGTGAAACAACATAGGTATAGAGAATATCAAGTAGATGGCAGTAAAGCAGCTTAGCACCATTAACAATACATAGTTAACTGCAAAAACGATATTAAACTATACTGTCTACCAGTAAAGTGTATCAGTATACTACACACAAAATCTACTTAAATTAATATCACTGATAAAGATACTAATAATCCTAATGCAGATGATACTGTAAATTCAGAAATTATTGCTTGCATTCATTATTGAGATTTTTGGAGAATGAGAGGTTAATTATTGCGATTTCTGGAAAATCAGCATGCAGATACTTGTATCAGATATCAGAATGCGAGCTCTTATTATATTGCGATACTTACCAAGTCGCATTATTCGCAATAATAAAAACCTTGAAATAATTTTTGAATTTACAGTACTTAAAATAAGATCATAAAAAATATGAAAATATGTAAATATCAAGAGGACAAATGTATACAGGATTACGTTATTGATTTTAGAATTTTCCAAAGGTGTTATCGTATGGTCATAATATATATACTCGAGGGTATCATCAGCCCAGTAGGCAGTACTTCGGTACTGGCATGAAAATACGAACGGATTTTTTGTTATTAAAATTAGCTGTTACAAAATGTTAGAAATTATTTTAAGTTAAGGAATATATCTCCCTCATGCAAAGCTCTGATTCCTTGCCCGGCTTGGCTATACTTTTTTTTACCTTTTTGGATTATAGCCCTTCGTCTTTTTAATAAGCTTTGGATTTACAAATATTTTGGCCTAGAGCATCACTGAAGAGATTTTATTGTCGAAATGCGCATCTGGTGCAGAACAATTGGTACCGTTAATGTTTTTCTTGTAATTAAAAATATCTCTCAAAAAAGGAACAATTTTTTTTTTAGAATGTGCTTAAAATATGAATCAACTATTTCTGGACATAGAACCCACTGACAAAACATATATTTAGTCTTGAAAACCATGTCCAACCAAGGATTTATTAATTGATTGGTGTTTAACGCCACTTTCAGCACTATTGCGCTATTTCTAGGCGGTCATTTTTTTATTGGTGGAGGAAGCCACATTGCCCGGAGGGAACCACCGACCTTCGGTAGGAAAATTGACAATCCTAGTTAATTAAGATGGAGTCAAACGCACCTGTTACGTGCCGGATTTGAACTCACAACCTCAATGTTGACAGGCTGCCAACCAAGGATACATAAGGGACAAGTAATATCTAACTAAAATAAAGATTCAACTAGGTCTTATGACCATACCACATAACACCTCAGTAAAATTCCAAAATCAAATAATTCTTTACAAATTTGTTATCTTGATATTTTCATATTTAATTTTTCTCGATGCTCTAATTATCATCTGCATTAACATAGTTAATACCAAAATCAGTGATATTCACTGAGGACGTTTGAATTTATTCGAATCATGATAAGCAAAATCTGCCATTGCACCAATTCCTAAATGAACATCCGATTACATGGCGCTTGACCTCGCTATAACATTTACATTATCCTCCGCATGCAATGAATCTGATTAGAAATCATTAGCTGTACCATCGCCATTCAATAAGTGTGCCAAAGAATTTTGCCATGATAGTAATTGTTCACAGTTCTCATTTGTTTTCCTTCAAAGTTTGCACCTTGATCACGGCGAACGGTATTTAAACATCCATTATGTACACAAAAAGGTATTCCTGTCAGTTTTTGCATTATGCGTTGATATAGCCTTAATATATTTAGTGATCTGTTTTGGTGAGAGTGAATAAGGCAGATTACTTCAGTATGTTTCTTAGTCTAAAAATACACACAAATCAGTGATAAAATTAGCTGTTTCCTTGTTTCTCCTGTTCTAGTATCAGAGATGATCAATACTTCTCTTGCCTCTAATGTAACAGTATTATTGAAATCACAGTTTCCTTGTTACACTTTGATTGGTACCAAAAATGTTTCCTTGCTTCCCCTCTTACAGTTTCAGAGGTATCAATAACTGTTTCCATGTATCCCCTGTCCCTGTATCATTGGTATCAAAAACTGTCATCAGACACACGGAGAATTATCTTGTTCCGTTGATTGATATCGTTTGATTTTGTCAGTTTTATATTATAAGCTTTCGTTTTTTTCATAAGCTGTGGATTTTCAAATATTTTTGGCCTCGAGCATCACTAAAGAGACATTTATTGCCAAAATGTGCATCTGGTTCAGATAAATTGGTACCGTTAATGTTATTATGGACTACCCTTTTTTGATTTTGCGTTGGAGTTCGGTATTTGTTATACTTTAGATAATCAATTTAGTTTATTTTTCATTATAATTTATACTTTTTAGTTAATATATATATATATATATATATATATATATATATATATATATATATATATATGTGTGTGTCTAATACTAATATCAAAACCATTTAAGGACAAAGCGTTTCAACACAGACAAGTTTAGTCACACAGGAGTATTTAGAAGATAAAGATGTTAGCCTAAAGAAACAGAATATAAACCCAAACAATGCACAGTTTCCTAAAGGTAAACTAAAGAAAACTTATTTACTGTTTATCTTGGATTAAATAAATGTTGTAGATTTAAATGAAAAAAATGGTAAAAGAATCGATGAAATAATATGAAAGGCAATTTTTCAGTTTTTATCATTTGTGAATTATGGGCTTATTAACTCATAGTTCATTAGAAATATATAATAGATACCAAAATTTACAGTTGCAGTATAAAAATGGTGTAATTATGATTTGATTTTTTTTTAAAGTTTAAGTAAATAAAATGAATCATTTGGTTAAGGAATACAGTATAAGTGGTAATAATAACTGTTCCGTTGTCTTCTCTGTTACGGTATTAATGGTATCGAATGTTTTCTTGTCAACCCTGTAAATATCGCTGATTTCAATAACTGTTACCTTGTCCCCTTGTTTGGTATCAATGGTTTCACAAATGTTTCATTGTCTTCTCTGTAACAGTATTAGTGATAGCTGTGTTCCCCGTCACAGTATCGAAGATATCATGAACTATTTCCTTGTCTCCGCTGTTGAGACATTAGGTGTTTCATTAAATGTTGCTGGTCTCGTCTGCATGTAACCATATCAGAGGATAATAGATGTGTCCATATTTCCCCTGTTTTTGTATCAGTAAATTAAACACATTTTCCTTGTATCCTCTGTTATAGTATTAGTGATGCAATTGATGCATTGATAACGAAAAATGTTTCTAATTAATGCTAATTTGACAAAATTATTAAACTGATTACAATTACAACGTATTTCCTTTCTTTAATATTTTTCAAAAGGTGCTGGACATGGTAATAGCTGTGTGAAAATACACAATTGTGTATAGGGCTGGTGGTGTTTAGATAAATCTTAGTAACTTTCAGTTAATTTTATTTTACAGCCGAATCATCTCTTAATAATGTCACTTAATATTTCACTAAAAATGAACTCATCAAAGATACCAGGCTTATGATTTTGTACGCCAGAGTCACGTTTTGTCTACAAAAGACTCATCAGTGACGCTCGAATCAAAAAAGTTAAAAGGCCAAATCAAGTATGAATTTGGAGGGCAATGATGTTCCTTTTTGTTACAATTCTGATAAACGAGACATTAAATTAGGCTTTGCATTTTTGATTCAAGTTCTAGCTGTGCCATTATTTGAACTGAAACTACTCGGGCTTTATTCAGAAAATACTGGTGACTTAATCCGTCCTGAACACCTGACTTCACCCTTATATTTCTGTACTCAACATTAAAGTACATATTTATGTTATTTTATATATTAGTTTCATTATTATATTTTTGTTACAGGTTATTATTATATCTGTTGATGCAAATTATTGTACAAGTAATTTACATTGATAATATTTAGTTCATTGATTTCTATGTTTTGAATTTCCTCAGTGTCAAACCAAGGAAACGGATGTAATGATTGTGGCATCAAGACGAGTCCAGTTATATCTACTAGTAGTAATTTTGAAGGAACAACAGAAGGTACATCTTATCAAGACAATTTGAAGGTTTTAAGCCATTACAGTACTTGTGTTTTGGTTTCATAGAAAAATCTATTTTTAATAGAAATAATGTATCATTAGTGTGACCGTGTGTATTCACGGATTTGGGTTGTGTTTTCGAAACATGGTCATAAACGTATAAATTATTGAGGGGAAAGATTATTAAAAAAACTGAGGGAATCGCAGGATCTATGAAAGGGCCGAGACGGGGTGTGTCAATAGGTTAATGCATGACTTTTTAGCTAATCTTTCCGAAGTCAGGGTCTTCAAAACTGTCAATTGACTTATTATATGAGTCATTGTCTTTCAATATATTTATCAAACATAAGGCTAAAGCTTGAGCAATAGTTCAATATCTTAAAAACCGCAATAAAAACAGAAAAAGCAAATCAAAATAAAAAAAAAAAGCCAATATAACTAAAATCGTGAATTGATTCTGGATAGGAGTTATTTGCCTTAAATGTCCATTTTTGACGAATGGCAACATTTGCGCCTGTAGACAGAAGCGGTAAACTCAAAAAAAGTCAGTAATATAATATCAACAAAACTGCTAAATTGACGACAACTATTTCCGGTCTAATTTTAAGAGTTATTGTCCTCAAAAAATGATGATTTTTGAAACAGTTTGGCATTGTTTGCCTTTTATCTTGAACGCAATAGCAGATAGACAGAAACTGTAAACACCAAACATGATCAGCAATGAAAGGTTTTCAATCTCAAGATTACCAAATGGCGACACAATCTGTCGACTCCATGTATGAGTCATTGTCCTTTAAAGAAGATTTCATTACTATATTAGTGTTTTGTCTATAAATTTGTAAACAATAACAGATTGACAATTGTAACCTGGGGAGGGGGAAGGGGGTTGAGTGATGATTTTGTAAATTATTGATATAACAACGGTTATGTTATAAAGGCTTCAGAAGTACGAAATTTATAAAGTATTATTTTCATTTACAAGCATTGGATCCATTTATGTCATATGGTACCTGACGTTTCAACGTATTTATACATCCCTTAATTTAAATTCTTTAAGTTTGAACGTTCCCGATGAAGGTAAATCCCGAAAATCGCTTCAGATTCACAACATTTATAAAGTGTTATTATCATTTACTAGTGCTTATGGACTTTTAGTTTTCGAAGTAATTTTCAGCTCAGTTGTCAGTGATTCAGTAATGTCATGATATGCAACCTTTTTTTTCTAAAATATCCTGTTGGGAAATAAGAAATTATTAAGAAAACTAAGGTTCCAACTCCACCTGGTAAAGTTGACCTTAGATGAATTTGGCTATTCTTTTTATGTATCTTTTGGAAAAATAGCTTCTTATGTTTCTACGTATTTAAACATTCCTTTTTCAAATGTTTAGGTTTGAGAGCTTCTGCTGAAGGTTAATCCAGAATACCGTTTCGGACGCACTAAATTTATTTAGTGTTATTTTCATCTATTAGTGTTTAAGCTGTACTTGTAAATTCTTTCAAGATGACTGTTAAGTTCTGCATCAGAATAAGGAGAACGTAAATAAAGTTAATCCAGAAAAGCAATTTATACATAAAAATAAGAAGATGGACAACTCTCCAACCTAGACCAAATGACATAGAAGTAAACAACTATATGTCATCGTACGGCCTTCAATAATGAGCAAACCCCATACCGCACAGTCAGCTTAGTTTATTTTTCAATAATTTTACATGTTTTATTTGGATCAATTATTATTTTAGTTTAACTGTAGATATATGTGTCTTACATTGAAATTAAAACCATTTAAGGACAAAGCGTTTCAGTTGCAAGAGGAACACTCCTACCAGATGATAGATTGAAAAAAGTTGACCCAAAGAAACAAAAAACAGACTCAAGAAATGTACTAAAACCAAGAGGTAAATAAAGATAGCATTTTCATCAACAATCTTGAATTTGAAACATTGTGTTCATTAAAATACAAATTTCGTAAAAGAAACAAAGAAATAATATAAACCCTATTTTTTAGTTTTTGTCATATATAAACTGTGGGCTTATTTACGCACTTTTCATTGGAAATCTGTAATTGATATACTTCAGCTATAGTACAAAAGAAGGGTGAATTTGACATAAACTTGAAACAAATAATCATTAACGGTACCAATTGTTCTGCACCAGATGTGCAATTGCGAATTTAATGTCTGTTCAGTGACGCTCGGGGCCAAATTATTTAAAAATCCCAAACTTATTAAAAAGACTAATAGTTTATTAAGAAACATGACAGTCTGAAGTTTCAAAAACTCTTTAAAAACAATTAATTTGTATAAGGTGGGCTGGGCTGCGTGTGGTACCGACACATCTAGATTCATTCAATTACATAGTTTTAAAGCTCAATATTTAGTGGGAATACAAATGATCATGTCATAATTGACAATGTAAACAAAAACAATATTAAATTGAATCTCTACAGCTGTCCATTTTGTCCGGCTTAAATGCAAAACAGAACCCAAGTCAAGTCAAGTGTTCTCAAAAATGAATTTAAATACATACTAAATTCCTGACACGCACTACCAGTATACGTACTCAGTTGCAATGCCTCAATCGGGAATAGGACACAATCGGTAAAATTATAGATAAAACCAGTATTCTGGTATATAAAGCTCTAAGACTGCAAAACTGGAAAGTTGCAATCATCATGTTTTCATAGATTCTAGTTTGAAGTCGTCAATTTTTGTCAATATCGAGGAGAAAATCAAGATATGTAGCAGATATTCTATTTTAGGTATATTAATTTTAAATTTACTTGGAATATGAGATGCAAGCACTTGCTGAAATATGATTTATTTTGTGACAGGACATCATATTTGAAAGTGGAATTAAAAACTCTACAAGTTTTTGTTAGTTTGTCTTTGGATGTTTTTGTGTGAATTGTTCTTCTTATGAGTACAAAACCAAGTAGGCCAGTAGGGATGGACAATTAGTACCAATTGCAATCACGACTGTCTGTTAAAGTATCAATCCATCAAACTAGATTGAACTGTCCAAATTTGTTCTAGGGTAGAACTGCCAGGATCTGTTCGAGGGTATAAATAAAGGCAACCGTAGTATACCGCTGTTCAATAGTCATAAATCGATTAAGCGAAAAACAATTCCGGGTCACCAACCAAAACCGAGGGAAACACATCAACTATAAGAGGAAAACAACGGAACAACAGAAACACTGAACTGCAACAAAAACAAACGCCAACATAGAAACGGACTATTTGATAACAACTGCCATATTCCTGACTTGGTACAGGACATTTTAAGAAAAAATATTGGGTTGAACCTGGTTTTATGGCTAGCCAAACCTTCCGCTTATATGGCAATGTTAAAAATACCGCTAAAATTACAACAATACGTGACAAGAACACTCTGGACAGAGAAATACATAAATAAATAATATAATAGTACATTACAACATGTAAACCACAGAATAACAACGGACACCATTCTAACCATGTCGGTTTTCTTCTAAATCAAAACTGTGTATAAACAAAAAGATCCTGTGCATAAAGTTGCTTTTAACTAACAATCATATAAATGAAATAGCTGATTAATTATCTTAACCTTTACATTCATATAGAAAATAAAAATAAAATAACTGTAATATAAGGCAAGATCACGTAAGACCAAACAGTAAACACACTTGAAAACAAACAACATAAAACAAAAACACTGTAGACGAACCACGAGCAACCCGACCACACTGACAAACAAGACACACGCGAAATTTTCCGTAAATAACCACAAATTCAAACCACAAACGATAAGACATAACACAATATCTAACCAAATTTACAAACGAAACATCATAACTAAATATATGAATGTTGGATGTATCAATACCGAGACACGTCGTATAGCAATGCGAATTCACACTCGGGAAAACAGTCATATTCGGGAATAGGTCACGTACGGTAATTAGCAGACCAGACGACGTAGATGGTAAACCACATTCTAAGACGTGGTAAAAATGTCGTTAGTTAGTTTAGACACAGACATATCGTATATATCAACCAATTCGTGATGGTGTCCATAAAATTGAGGGAGTGTCATTTTTAATCTTTCCTCCTCATAACTCTGTTGGAGCAGTTTCTGCGTAAGGAGCACCCTCCTGTATATGAAGTCCGTATAGTGTGAACATGCACGAGCATAACGTATCAACTAAGATATGTAAACACCATACGATGGGACAGAGGGTATGTTACCGCTGAAAATCGGAAATTGATAATTGGGAAGTGTGAAGTCGTCCATCTGTATCAATATTGAGGAAAAGATCAAAGTATGATGCAGTCCTTCTAGTATCAGTAGTATCCTTAATTTCAAGTTCACTGGGATATGAGATGTAAGTACTGACTGAGATATGGGTTATTCAGTGATAGGACATCATCAATATATCTGAAAGTAGAATTACAGAATTTCGTAAGGTGCTTTTTCTTTTTGTCTTTTAAAAGGTTCTGAATGAATTCTACCTCATACGAGTACAAAAACAAATCGGCCAGTAGGGTTGCACAATTAGTACCCATTGGAATACCGACTGTCTGTTGAAATATCAATCCTCCAAACTGAACAAATATATTGTCGATCAAAAAGTCCAGTATTTTGATAATATCATCTTCAGTGTATTTTCTGATAGAATCAGTGTGGTTCTTCACAAAATAAATATTATTATAACCCAAAACAAGAAATTTGTATCTACGATTCCCATTTTTATAGAAAAAGCTCAGTTTAATGGGATGGTGAAGTCGATCTTTCAATTGAGCATGGGGAATAGTAGTGTAAAGCGTAGAAAAATCAAAAGTCTTAATGTTGATGCAAAATTGCAGAGATTGTGATCTAAGATTTAACAGTAGATCTTTAGAATTTTTAAGAATCCACATCTGATTGACACCACTGGTTGAATATATCTCATCACAATATTTTTGAAGGAAGGCCATCTTTAACTGTAGAAAGAATAGTAGTCGGCACTTTAGAAAGATGTTTAGTCGAACATCTTGATGATCCAGCTATGTATCGTTCTTTATAAGGAGTTTTGTGAAGTTTTGTATGATATAATGATGGTAGACTTTCTTCGTTTTCTTTGATGTTAATACCAAATGAAAGGACAGATTTGTGATTTTCTAAAATTTCATCCTTTGAAAATGATGTTAAAGTATATGTAGGATTACCAGTTTTGCTGTTTATTCCAAGCTCTTTTATGAGACATTCCAAGTAATGGTTTTTACATATGAAAACAATATTATTGGAGGTATTTTCTGCAGGAACAACGACATATTTGTCATGCAAAGAGGATAAAGCAACCACAACCTCCGGGTTCTTGAATGGGTTAGAAACCCTTGTGCTCATAGTACATCGTAGTTTCTGAATGCGCTACTGAATGCATGATCGAATAGCTTTGATCCATTCAGACAAAGTGTCCAGTTCTGGTTCATCTGGCTTGCGCTTTACCCATGTTCTGGCATAGTCCTATAACAGTTTTAAATTATGTAAATTAGAGAAGTTCTCTGGTCATGATTTAAAACAAGGAAGTCAATCCAGTACGTTGGATTTCCCTTGTAAATCATATTCTAGATTTTGGATGTTTTTTAGTTCTGTTATTTCTTAATGTTTACCATTATTTCTAAATAAAAACATATTTTTATTTGTATATGAGAATGCTCAAGCAGCAGAAGAAATATACTTATTATATTTCCGTATTTATTGTCAAAATAGTAATTTTCGGAAAGAGGGTCACTTTTGGTGTTTATTACAGGTAAAAAAAATCGATTACGCATTAACTCGAGAAGTGTATTTTTACCTGAGTTGGCCGTTTTTGTAGAATGATTTGTCTTTGAAGTTTTCATCCTGTAAAATAGTATAACATATTTACTATTGCCGACATACAGGTTTACCTGTCACTGCTGAATGGCATTAGAAGGTAAATCAGTGTCTTATTTTAAAGTAAGCTCTAAAACTTTAACATGTATCTTATCACAAGAAAATGGCAATGGATAGGACTTATACATTTTTATAACTTAGGTCGTCGTCTTCAATACAAAATAATCATTTCAATAGAAAATATAATATGACATAATACACTAGACATCCAAATATACATTCCGGGTTAAAAATTTAAATTATAAAAATACCGAACTCCAAAGAAAATTCAAAACGGAAAGTCCTACCTAAAGGTTGACTATTCTTCTTTTTTTAATTTTTTGCGTGATTCTGTAGCTTTTGAATTCATGGAATCAAAGGTACCATTACTGAAAGAAGACGAACACGGTAAATATTTAATTTTTTATTGTTAAAATTTGCAACTGTAGAATTTCTATTTTTGTGTCAAACCAGAAAAGTAAAATATAATGTCTTTCTTTTTTGCATTCTGTTAATGTTAATATCAAATCATTACAATCTTTAGTTTCTATTCTTTCAACAATCATGTTATTGCTTACCACACATCATATACTGAGTGGCAATAGAAACGCAACCCCTTCATGTATTTGCCTTTTTATAAACATTCAAACCGACAGATCTTCTTTGGAAGTTAATTAATCATTCTACGATTTTGAAAACTCGTTATGATATGGCTTCAACAATTTTTCTTTGCATTTGGTCAAGAATGATCGTATTTTGATGAAAATTTGTGAGTTTTGATTTTGATCCCTATTGGACTAATCGCAGGTTTCTGAACTGTAAAAAGTCGATGTCAGACCAAACTGCTAAAGCAACATGTAGCCAAAAAAGTGGGACGAAAGATACCAGAGGGACAGTCAAACTCATAGATCGAACAAACTGACAACGCCATGGCCAAAAATAAAAAGACAAACAGACAAATAATAGTACAGATGACACAACATAGAAAACTAAAGACTAAGCAACACGAACCCCACCAAAAACTGGGGGTGATCTCAGGTGCTCCGGAAGGGTAAGCAGATCCTGCTCCACATGTGGCACCCGTCGTGTTGCTTATGTTATTACAAATCCAGTAAATAGTCTAATTCGGTAGGTCACATTCGTAAAAAATGTTTCATATATCTTACAGCAATTTTTACGATTCTAACTCCAGCAATTAGTTAATTTTGATCATATCAAAGAATTTTTTCTAGGATTCAATGAACATGAACATGGAGAGAATTAAAGTAGTATGTTACAATAAAGTCAATACTCCTGAAGACTTATGTGGACTAAATACTTATAACATGTCATGTTGTGCAGACGGAAACAACGGAATACATGATGTCATGGTGTGTAATTTGGCTTATATTTTTGAAAGTGTAATTATCTTTCTAAAAATATGTTTTATTTTTAGAAAGAAAATTGTATACTTGTATTTTGTGAAACTTTTGATTAATTTTGGTTTTATTAATGTTTACCTATGTTGTGGCAAGTAGTCGACATGTCACAGTTTGCTCAAAGTAATTTGTTTTGAAATATTAATTGTAATTAACATTTCACTAGGATATTTTAAGTTTTTATCAAAACATTAAGAGATCATGCTTTGTTTAATTATATTCTATTTTGCTAATGAGAGTACTATTTTACATATCGTGTCATTAGTTTTTGGTTTAAGTATATATAGCGTTGTGAAATTTTAAAAAAAGGAGTCATCTTTCGGAAACCTAAACTTACACTGCTAAAGTCTGTTATACTGGATCTTTAAGACTGTCGATCAGTCGACCGTTGACTTAGTAGTGTTAAGAAAAAAAATTATCTTTGACTCACTTTTTTTTTTGAGAATTTTTTTTTGAAAGCAGTCAGTGTTTCGGAACCGTAACCTCTAACTACTCATGTCTTTTATGCTGGACCTACAAGACTGTCCACCAGTCTACCAGTTGACTATGTAGTGTTGAGACAAAAGTTATTTCTGTAGCAATTTCTATTTGAGAATTATTATATTTTTGAGACTTTTACCATTTTGATTTTGAAATTAGGTTCATTTTTTGATTTAGTAGTTTTGGCATTTATATTAATTTATTTTAATATGACATTGTAAAGAGAAATTGTTTTACTTTGGATTTGATATTTAGATTTGATATTTTGTACCTTGATTAGAATATAACTATAATTATTTGGCATTGTTTAATGATTGATTGTTATCATCATTCATCAAAATTTTTATCGTTAATTGAATTATGAAAACCTTCATTGCGTTTTATTTATGCCAGAACATTAAGTCTAGCGATAGACTGACCCCCTGTCCCTTGATTCAACTACATACGCGTTAGCTCCCCCTTATCTAACAGTGCTCTAGACCTTGGTGACAGATACAATAACTGGATGCAGCAGTATTGTTAAAAAATGCGTACAAAGTTTACAAAATTTAACAGGACCGTATCGATTCTTCACTGTTTCATGCTGACGATACAGAAAGGACTCCAGTAAAAATCATATATATATTTAAAATTTAATTGTGGATACTGAGTGTTATTCAGAACGTCAAATTTTCATCTCGCATTTTAACTGCATCAGATTCATCAAAAGAAGGCCATCAGCAATTTAAGCTGTCATATTTCTATGTACAACAATGTATATACTACTACTAATAGCATTTTGTTGATCGTTTGGTAATGAACTTTGCCGCCTGTGAGATCTACATTTCTAAATTAAGATGTTTTATTTATGATAAACTGTTGTGTATTAATAATTGCTTTGTAAACTAAGCTTTTTGTGAGTTCATGCTGGTGTATTGTGCCAGTCTTTATTTTATTTGTATCTTGACATTAATGCGAAATGTAAATTTAATGTGTATAGAATAAATAAAATGTAACAATGTTTTTGGTTCATAAATATTATAAATATTTATTTTGCTGATAAGTATAATATGTTTAACAAGCAGACAATCAAACTATTGCCCGTTGTCTAACATTTGAAATTCCTGATTGCCCCCCTTAATTTGTAATCTTTTTGTTTTTAATAATCAAATGTGGGACAATCAGGATGACAGTTGTGTTATTCCTTGTCATTGATATATAGATGGTTGTCTAATTGGCAATTATAACTTATCTTATTCCCCTTATTTTGCCGTTAACATCAAATAATATGTACAGGTTGGTACTCTGTGTCTTAAGTAATTTTGTTAGTTCTTTTTAAGGCTTAGTATCCATTTGATGAGTCTAGCCATTATTCAATTCATTTTTTGACATATCTTTTTATTGCAATGTTAGATTACTTTCCCAGGTTATTGAGATAAGCGCTCACAATAAAGAGATGTGGCATGGTATTGCCAATGAGAAAAATATCAACCAGAGTAAAAAAAAAACGTAAGCAACTATAGGTCACCGTACGTGTTTTACAGTGATGTTTCAATTTGTTTACCCTTGTAATTATATTTTACTTAATTTGTACTTTATCGAGAAAGGATATACTATATGTGGTAAGTACTATCAACTACAAAAACTTTTTTGTTGACATCTGTGTTAGAGTTATTTGCATGTTTGTTTGAAATTTTTAGTCAGTTGTGTTGTATGTCTGTGATGTATGGTTACCCAATTTGGCTACTGAATTCCTATTATTGTCGCAGTAACCTATTATGTCTGTTTGGGTTGCTCACCCAATTTTATCAATATAACAGAATTACTATAAACAACTGTCATACAAATTGGAGGGTTAGCTAGCTAAAAAAAACAGGTTAAACCCACCAATTTCTTCGGAAAATGAATTTACCAGGTCAGGAATATGACAGTTGTTTTTCACTCGTTCCGTTGGTTGATAACGTTTGATTTTGTCAGTTTTTATAGACTTCCCCTTTTTGAATTTACCTTGGAGTTCGGTATTTTGTTATACTTTTTTAGGTGTGCCATATTCTCATGTGCCTGTCTCAAGCCAGGAGCAAGTAATCCGGAGGTTCTGAATGTTGTAAGACGCTGTCTGTCATAATGGTTTTTCGATAATTGTTTGTACCGATTATCAAGTTGTCTGCATATTGAAATTGTAAAATATCAGCTGCGAGTCACAATATGAAGCTTTTTGTCGAGTGAGCACAGGGAACGAGTTCAAAAAGGCTTCATATTGTGTCGTGCAGCTGATATTTTACAATATATATATGCAGACAACCAAATAATCGAGTTATCGGGTTGTTTTTGCGAATTTTGCATGATAGAAATAATTGTTTTTCTTGTTTCACCAGCATACCGGAAGATGACTTGATAAATTCGGGTCAAACTTATCAACGTCGGTTCATTCATTCTGACGTCAGTGATATGTTCGGGTCAAAGTTATAAGGATGTATTATTCTGATGTTTCAGTCTCGTTGAAATGTCGTTCGGGAATTATTTCCAAAACATGTGATACAAGTGGAAAATATCAATGAATTTAAAAAACAATAATAATCAAACTAAACTCTGTGAAAAAATTGTGTACATACAATAAGCAGTTTTTGATAAATAAAATTTTCATATTTGATTACCAATCCGGTCAGTGTCATCAGCCAAAATGGATGAGGGGTACTAAGAAACGATTTTACCAAAAATATGTTAATCCCATATCATTTTTTTTCTTTCAAAATTCTTAGATATGTATTTTTTCAATCATTTATAACCAAAACGTTGTATTAATATGCATGTTCTTCTAAATAAAAAAGAGAAAAATCCCAAATTTACAAAATTGACAGCATGGTCAATTTGACACGAAAAGCAACAACATTTTATAAAACTTTTTAATATTAACACCAACCTATAGTTTTTTTAAGCTAAATTTATTCAGATTGGTCCACTTCATCTTAAGTGAAAGTATGAAAAAAAGTTGAATTGTAAAACTGTGATTTTTTTCATGATAATAGCCCAAAAATAGGTAAAAATTGATGAACAATGGGAAAATCATTAAAAATGGGGTACTTTCAAAAGGCCGTAGCAAAAAAAAAGGTACACCACCATATGATTTTTTTCTTCATCGATTACTTTCTTACAGTCATGAAAACCCAAAAATCAGGTTAAGAAAAAAAGTGTAATTCTATAAATTTTTGGCCTCTCAGAGGTGTACATCCTTAAGGCCGGGTCAACGTATTTTTTGACGTCACAAAGCCGTTATATGCAATTTTATTAAGAGCTGAGCATAGTGAAACAAACAGTGGGAAGTAGTATAGAAAGGGGGATTCTACACCACCTTCAATTTTATAGTAGAAATTCAGCATCTCACATCAAAAATGAATCATTTTAAAAAAACCAAATTCAAATAAAAGAATGACAACTGATAATTAAAAACCAATTGTTCAGAGAACAATTAAAGGTCTTTCCACTTTAATTTTCTAAATAATTGATAAGAAGCTACTTCTGGTTTCTTAAAGTTACTTTTGGTGTCTAATCATAGGTTTCTTCATAATGATTCATTAAATATATGGTTTCTATATACATTTGCCTGAAATAAGGGCGATAATTGCCGACTTCCGGTTAAGAAAATGTCACTTCCGATCTCGAAAGATAGCTGTATTTACAATGATTCCACAAATATATGGTTTTTCTATATTTGTGCCTCTAAAAAGGGAGATAATTGGCTACTTCCGGTTTAGGAAATGTCACTTTCGGTCTCAAATGATAGCTTTATTCACCCTGATTCCAAAAATATATAGATTGTATATACTAATGCCTGTTATAAGGAAAAAATTTGCTACTTCCGGTTTATAGAAATTACTTCCGGTTTCAAATGATAGATTTTCGTATGCCTATTTAAAAATATATGCTTTCTAGGTACTTTTTCATGCAATAAATGCAAACATGACTACTTCCGGTTCACTAAATGTCACTTCCGGTTGATATTTTTCAAAGTCACATGTCACTTAACAATTTGTAAAAAACCTTATGGCTGTATCATGTACCAATCTGAAGTAACAACCAATTTACCTTAAAATAAAACATTTGAGGGGCAATAACTCCTATAAGATGTCACTGCATTGTTTCAGACTCATGTATCATATCTTCATCATAATTTAGCAAAAACTAGTTCTTTTATATATAACTTAAAATGTGCCAGAGAAAATGCAAAAACAAGCAAAAGTCAAAATTGTGAACATGACCTTGACCTTTGACCTTGACTTCATTTTCTAAGTTAGGACTCAAAGAACCTCAAATAAAAAAACTCTAGGTTTATATGGCCTAAGGTTTATGAGTTACAAAAACATAATGACAAATTTATTTAGTAAAGGTAGATAACTCCTATAAGGTTTCAATGGACCGTTTCATTCCAAATCAGCCAAAAATTCCTGAGGATGTAACGAACAAATATGAAAAAGAATTTTGTCGTTATCTTTTTTTGGTTACGGAGGAGATACAATAACAATAAAAACAGTTTTTGGGGAGATAACTCTTACAATAAAAAAGTCTTCGGCTTAACAAGATGATTTTTAAAAGCATAATAACTGTTCGATATAATATATAAAATATCTAGGCGACATCTTGCGAAACATTTTTATACCGCAAGAAAAGGATTTGGCGGAAGAAGAAAAAAAAATAAATATAAATCAATTGCTGTAAAAAAGCAATTGTAAACGGTCTTTCCCCCTTTGAAACATGATTGATTGTTATGTATGTGTGTATTTGGTTGTTTGTTTGTTTGTTTGTTTGTTTGTTTGTTTCTTTCTTTCTTTCTTTCTTTTTTACATTAAATGGTCCATATTAGTGTGTTGGTTAAGTTTCTATTTTTAGTTTGGAAAGTTTTTATTCTATTTCAGGTCCCGCGCGCGTCTTTGTCTCGCGCCAGATTGTAGCGTCACATGACGACGCTTTATAATAGCGAAAACTTAGCATTTTTATTTCTTTTTAGGTGGAGACGTTGGATAGACAACATGTATAGCGACGGAATACACACAATGTATTTCTTTTGTCATTGTAGATAATTGATGTTTCGATCACAGTTAACGAGCAGTGCATGCTTTGGATTTAATTGGTCCTGTGTAACTTTAAAACACGTTTATCGATTATTTTCGTACAATGTACATTTTTCAGCAGCAGTTGGTAACACAGATTTTTATTTTAATCTAGGAGCAGACATTTTATTGTAGGATTTCACTGAGATTTACGGAGCTAGCAAGCGATTTTCACGGCATTGAAATTTCTTTTCTCTACGAGAATTCTTGGGAGGTAGCTGCACAACGTTGTTATATGAAGATGTAATGCATGTATACCCTGCTGACTGCAAATTCTGAGGTCAATTGGACATGTAGTTTCAGAGAAGATCAGAAAACATGCATGTGGAATTTTTTTTTCTTCAGAAGAATTGTAATAACAATAATATTAAAAACCAATTGATCAGACAACAATTGAAGGTCTTTCCACCAGTAAGGATCTATTTTGATATGAAAATATTAAAATTTGGTTTTAAATGTCAAATCCAGCGTCAAATGACAGCTTATTGTACGCTGATTCCAAAAATATATGGTTTCTATACAAAAAAATATAAGTAAGGGAGATCATTTTTTACTTCCGTTTTGAAAGATGTTACTTCCGGTATTGTTTGATAGATTACTTGACACTGATTCCAATAATATATGGTTCTGTATACTTTTACATTAATTTAGTACAAAAAATAGCTACTGGCCACAGACCACAATTAAATTCTCTATTAGTTCTTTATAACGTTTTGTTTCATTAAAAAATGCACCGATTCTTTTTGTCAAATATTTTGTGTGTGTAAAGTACAGTACAGTCCAAACATATATCAAACATTCAGAAATATCGCTCCCCAGCATCTTACAAATTTAGCCAATACACATCCATACCCCTATGGACAAGTCAAGAGATGTTCCGAAAACTGTAAATATCCCCTTTTTGCACCTGGCCTAATCACTCTTTCCATATCAAAATCAGTTAAAATACAATATCCAAAAGTTTATTTCACCTCTCTTCTTTCATTTCCATCCAAAAAAATCTTAAGAAATAAGTGAGGAAGGGAAAGAAAAAAAATTAAGAAAAAATACATTCTAATTAAAAGGATTTATATTCGTGGACAACGAAAAGCGGGATCATTAATTGTGGTCTTTGGCCTACTGCCGGTTTACAAAAGGTCACTTCTGGTTGGCTTTTTCAAGGTCAAATGGCTTGCAACCTAATGCAAAAAATCCCATGGCTTTATCATGTATACATATGAGGTAAAAGCAAAGGTCAAAATCTAGAACGTTAAATTAACCTATGACCTTGAGCTTAATTTCAAGGTCATAAACCAAGGACCTCAAATCAAAAGACCTTATGTCTTAATTATATATGATAAATAAGTTTTATCACCACACGTGTAATTTTAAATATAATAGGAGAGAAAATTCCCATTAAATGTCTCCGTACCCTTTCAACTAAGATTTTCATGTTACAACATGTCGTAACTAACATTTCTGTAAAAATACTTTGTGGATATCTTTTACAATTTCTGAAATTAAGTGAAAATAAGACAAAATCAAAATTTAGAATATGACCTTGACCTTATTTTCTTTTTTTTTGGACGAAGGACCTCAAATTAAAAGACCCTAGGTCTCTATCACTTATGGTTTACCAGTCAGAAATGCATATCACTTATATCAAATGCATAAGGGGGGATAACTCTCATATGGAGTCTCCGGATAGCTTCGGTCAAAATTAATCAAATCATCCTGAGGATATAACGAGCAATTTGGTAAAATTAATTTGTCGGTTTCTTATACAGTTGCGATGTATTAGAAACAACAAGAAAAACAGTGTTCGGGGAGGTAAGACTTACATGTTAAAGTTTTTGGTTACGCGGTGTCAGTTTCAAAAGCGTATTAACTGTTCGATATCATATACCATATGTCTAAGCGACATCTTGCGAAACAAAAAAAAAAGCGAAGGAAAAAAAAGTAGGCGGAAGAAAAAAAAATAATAATAATCAGAACAAAACCAATAGGTCTTTCCACAGAAAAGTGGAAAAACCTAATAATAATACACAAATGTATGTTAATAATAAACAATGTTAGAAAAAGGAGGTGTTGATAAAAGTAAGATGGAATCCAAAATTAATATAAATAAAAGAATGACAACTAATAATAATAATATGGCTTTCTTACAAAATGATTTTATAAATGGCAACACCTTTGAGGAAAAGGTACAGGAGCAAAATCAAGAAACTTGGAAAGAACTCACCACCGGAGTCATTTACAAAATTTAAAAGGTGATAGAAGTAGATGGTAAGTTTGGAAAAAGTAAAATACTTTCTCTGAAAAATATAGAAAGGGAAATGATTAGGGTATAGTCTTGTAGTGGACTAAACAAAGAAAAAGAACCTTTGGAAGGAGCCTTTGTGAGAAGTACAGGTTTTAAAATAAGTAAAAAGACCAAACAGGAGTATTTTCCATACGATTTTGTTAGAAAGTAAAAAAACAAATAATTTCATTTTTTTTTACAAATAATTTAAGTTTTTTTTAATAATACATTAGAACACGACAACTTTTTACCGTTAGACATAAACTGTAGAACTCTATTTCAAATAACCAAAAAAAAAATTAATTTTCTAATCCAGTGTTTTGCTGGATTAGAAATTATTTGATAGTGGTATTTGTGAAAACGTTCTATCACCTAACGGAGCACACCCACGAAGCGTAGCGGAGTGATGTGTGTAGTGGTGATGAAACGTTTTCCCTTACGGCGCAATCGCAGTAAGGTCCTTCCTAGGTTGTTGTGGGTGTTGCTCTTCATCGTAGTAAAGGTCCAAGCATTAAACAATACCTGTAAACTCTATGTCACCAATATCATCATCATTCAACACTTTACTGACTATCTTCGATCTTAGATTTGGAGGTTTTAATAAGGTGTATAGTATCTTCTTTTTTTTCCCTTTTTTGTTGAAACGTTTGGATAACACCGTTAACCCCATCATACCCAACGGATTAATGACCGCTAGTGAACTCAAAGGAATGCAAGCAAAAGATCCGATTCCTGATGAAACTGTGCTAAGTGCACCGGTTGTATATATAACATTTAGAACAGAACAGGTTCCTCATGCGATGGAAATTACTTTGTGTAGTCTGTTGTAAGTTTTCAATATTTGAGTGTATTCATACATCTCTACCTAGAGCTCATGTTCAACGGATCGAATTTTATCTCCTCGATACGACTGTTTACCATCCCTTTATTTTTATAACTTAGAAGAGCATCCCTTACAGAGGAATGTTTTTGAATGGACTGTTGGGACCTAGAATTTACCCCTAACCATCAGAGAACTCTTTACCACGTTTCAAGTACAGACCATTTCCATAGATAGAAGGTAATTGACCTGGGTTGAGATACAGACCTTTATCGCGAGCCTTTATACAACGCACATTGCCTCAACGTTTAAGGTAGAGACCAGAACCAATGGCTTTGTTCATGGCAGCACTACCTAAACCACTAAATGCACCAACCCCAAAAGCAGGTAGTACACTCTTTGTCAACATGGGAAGAGCTCTCATAGCCAAACCTGCCAACATGGGTAATAATCCACCTTCCTTTTGCATGTTTTGTTTTAGCTGTTTAACACTCAGCTCCAAGACCATACCACTTCTACAACTCATTTTTAGCTTGTCGATTTTTTGTATTTGTCGCTGAGTGAGCAGCATCTCATGTTTCCCCGACAGATTGTCATGCGATAAGCGAATGCTGACAGGACAACCATTTTTTACTTCTTTTTGTAGTTTATTGACCTGACCTTGTGTCAAGTTTAAACCATAGGTATGATAATTCATTTATTTATACCAAACGAAGAAACACAATTTCTTCTTTTAGGGAACTGGATTTGGTCCAATTCCTAAAACAACAAACCGTTTACTTATTCCCAATCCATAGGCTTTTCCAGAGTTCCACGAATCATCTTGCCATAAATAATCTGAGCAGGACGTAATGCAACAGAGCGTTGTATATAGTAAATATGTTTTTTCATATTCAGAATACTCCATATAACCCCCAAATATCGCTAATTTACTTCTATGCGTTGCACAACTGGGTTCAAGTTTATCGTTTCCATGTATCTTTCTAAATATTTCCATTAACAACTGTTTAGATTTTACATATTTGTAATCATGTGAATTTTCTTTGATGAAGGCTAAACAACATTCAAAAGAACAAAATGATTCGGTCACAATATACTCTCTATTGCCAAGTTTGTACTTGCGAATCATACTGAACAAAGTGTGTGAATAGATATATGTTATTGATGGGACACCATATCATATGTTCTGAAGCAATCTTTGAAACACACCAATGGTATTTCATGACTGGACAACCATTCTTTACTACTTGTTGTAATTTGTTTAAGCAGTGTTCGTGATCATTCATTTGTTTATACCTCAAGAAGATGAAAACGTATGGTAAAATGTTCACCTCTGAATCAATGGGAATTCCATCTTGATCCGTCAGAGTAGTACTCATACGATTGATGGTTCTAAGTGTGACTGGTACATAGACCAAGTTTTGAGGGTTTCGAATGATTTTCATAACAGGTTAAACATTTGGGAAGAAACTGTAGATGGTGGGTTGTTGTGATCTATTGACATAGCTACCACTGATGATATTACTGTTGATGAAAATACTATTGATGCTGATGGTGTTTACAATGGTCTCACCCTCTGTGTAACCTTTTGTGGCTCGGTCGTATGTGTAGATTCCTTTGTATAAGCCCACCACTGTATTGCTGCTATTGTCAACATTAAAATCAACTTGATAGTTTTTTGCCAAGGTTAGTGTTGTCCTCAGTGAACTGTGATTGGCTCCGATGTGAATTTTGGTGGGGTGTTTGTTGAGTTGCAGATATCTTTGTAACACGTCGTTGATGTTTTCGATAGAGTAGGAGCCAGTGTTTAGTGTAATACTAAACCAGGTGCCACCATTATCATTAGAATAAAGAAAGGTGTTGTTTTCTGCATGAATATTTGGGAAAGAGTAGTAAGTCTCCAGGTTTACCAGAACCATTTCATAACTCTTTCCGGGTATCGATTTTACTGTTATTAGCAGACACAATGAAAGAGAACGAATGCTAAGGCGCAGTATTGTTGACGATGCGTTGTAACAAGTTATTATCCATGTATTTATACTTTAGAACACAACGTTCATTTTGGTTCCATCAGACTCGAACTGCAGAACTTTATCTGAGTTAACCAGTGCAAAGGCTTCGGTGTTCGCTGGAACATTACTCTCGAATTCTGCCTTGATTTGAATGTCAGCTACTGACTCTTTTAGCTTTTCAGATTGGTGACTCACATCGATGACGAACAAAGGGTACAGGTCTGAAAAGTCGTAGGAGTTGATGGTTCTATGGCTAATGAGATGATCCATGTTGAAGAACCTCTTACGAAAGTCGGCGGCTTCTTTGTATATTCTAGAAAACTTGCACTGGGTGAAAGTGGTGTTGAAGTCTACGACTGGATAACGTTGTGCATTCATGGTGAGATATTTCGCAATAAGCAGTGATCAAACACGACTGTGTAATGTGTTTGATCGTTACTCTTGTCGGTTTTGAAGGCAACGATGATGGATCCGGGCTTCTCTCGTCCACTCTTGGCAAATAATCGCCAATTGAATTCTCTATTTTGGGGAACGGATATGGAATCACACTGTCTCATGCGGAAACACTAGTCGACTTTAGTCTTGCTTTGGATTGTTTTGTATAGTTTCATCTTGTTTTCATTAGAGGGGATTACATGAGAAACGAACCAGGATAGTTTACTTAATTCAATTTTTGCTGGATCGTTGACTGCTGCATGCTCTTAACACTGCGTTTGCATCAGAGTCTCACACGAGTGTTAGTTCGTGTTTGAATCCATACACAATCTTGTCATAATCCGCCGCGAATTCAAAGATGTGTTTTAAAGGTATTGTGAATGAGAACGTTTCTTTGGTTGTAGGCTTTGCACTAATGTAACCATGTCTGGCTGCAAAACCAGTGTTTTTAGCTTCGGCGTCAGTCATAGAATCTTTATACCACAATTGGTTGAGACCTCGCGATTTGCTAAGTCGTCGGGATAAGTCAACAATCCCAAGATAGTAGTAGCTATACCTGGATTATTTAGCTATTCAATCTGCTGACCGGACAGTTTATAACCAATGCTTTTGAAGAGATACATGATACCATTGTTTAAAAGGGATACCAGATCTGCATTGTCATAAGCCGTGTTGTCGAATTTCTGAAGTCGTCTTTCCACCAAAAGTTAACTCTCAACCGGATGGACAAACAGATCTTTGGTTTCGATGTTGATTCCTATTTCAGCACCAAAACTATTCAAGGATGCTCCAGTTTTGGGTTCGTATTTATGGACTTGGTTCTCCTGAATACTTTCATTAAAAGGCAAACTTTCTGTGATACTAAAAATATCAGTCATTTAATTATAGTGTTTGACGCAGTCGAGAATTTTTGCAATACCACTGCCGATGATGTTGTTCAAACAGGTTTTCTGCTGAGGAGTCTTTTTGTTTTTATGTGAGATGATTTTGTTCAAACTGGCATGCTGCTGAGTCTTTGTTTTTGTTTTCCTACTCACTTTATGAACCACCTGATACACAGTTTTGAAGGTTCCTTTTTCAACAACTTTAAGAGCTGCATTGGTGGCAGCGGTCATGGCTCTACTCCCCAATGTCTTTGCGGTAGAAGAGGTAAACATTCGTCCAGCTAAATTGGTGATAGTGTCAAAGAGACCTCTACCACCATACACATACTTTTGACGGTATCTTTTATTAATTTATTTATAGGAGTTTACGATAAAATTTGCTTGTACTCCTCATTGTTGATAAAGCCACTCCTTTTCATTGCGTCGAGGATGGCTTCAATCTCATTGCGTACACCACTGTTCCCAGCATAACTGGGGGCAGTGCACAGCTCCAATCGATCGAGGAGCTGATTAAAATCTGAGGGTAGAAACACCACCCCACTACCATATTTATCTAGCTTGTAGAGGCGTGAGACGATATTTACCTATTTGTAACTCTTACTCGATTCAGGGGTTCGAGGAGGACTGAGTTGCTTTGGTATATGGCGCCTGTGCTTTTTAAGATCTCGGCATAGTGATCCAAATCATCAGGTTCATAAGTGTCTGGTCCCTTCATCATCATGAGTTCTCACAAACCGGGGGTTCCTTTGTACCTTACTCCATTGACGAAGATATCATTTCCATCATCAATCGTCACCGGTAAATTCCCGATGAAGATTCCACTGTCTTCAGAACGCAATCCAAGGTGTGGTCAGCGTGAGGGGTCATACCAAGTTGTAAATACTTTTGTGCTAGATAACCAAATGTTGTGTCTGCGGCTGGTTTGATATGATGTGGATCTGCAAACTCGAGAGACGGAGGAGGCAATGCAGGTAGTGGTAAAATCGCTGGGAGATCTTCAATCGTCTTGGTAATTTTAAAAGCCGTTTTCTCTTGTGCTTCTACGACTGGTTTAAAAAACTTGTTAAGATCACGACTTATATGTAATCCTTCAGTTGGACGGCAAACGATGTAATGGCTTCTAAGGTCAAGAAATTGGTCACGTGACAAAAGGTCAGAGTTTTCGGTTTTTTTGTAAACGTGCATGCCTCGTGGTTTTTTGACTCGTATCGTCTTATTTTTACTCGTATATTAATAAAACTCAAAGTGTTCAAATCTTGAGTGAATAAGCTTCATAATTCTTTATATTTATTACTTAAAAGTGTTGTTAAAGTATTCTAAATTGACGAGTGAAGTGAAAAAAAATTTCAAAAAATTTGCGTAGGTCCAGGAAAAATCCCTAATTATTACTTAAATAGGTATGGTAACGTATGGAGGGGTATAAAATATGAAGCAAAACCATTTTTTAGGTAATATTTTAGTTATAATCGACCCCAAATTTACCGGACACGCAATTGTGTCAGCTTATTCGTTGCGAAGTGGAGATTAAAGATAGATAACTCCGTACACGCGTCGTAGGAAATTGCAAGTTCACACCAGAAATTTCGAGTAAAAGTAATGATTGTAGTTATATTTCGACACTTTCTTAAATAATTATTTCCATATCTCATGTTCCTTCACTTTTGTAACATAAAAATAGTCAGGGAATGGTTGAATATGGCATTTTTTCAAGTAATTACAGGTTTTTGAAAACTTCCAAAGAAATTTATAGATAACTTACTTGATCTTACTTTCCTCTGAAACTTGGAACTTATAAATTGTTAAATTTCTGTTCTCAAACACCCTTTTAATAGATGGAATGATACAAGTCTTTGTTTCACTTTCTTTGTATCAATATTCTTGGAAAGCATATGAAAATAAACTTAGTGCACATGTAGCTTGTTTCAACTTTGAACAGTTTTTTTAATATTAATTTCACTGTAAAATTTAGACTTCAATTAAATTAATTTAGATTTAAAGAAAAATATCTAAAATAGAAAGTTTTTACTATGGTGCATTGAAAACGTTGCATCAGTAATGATATTCAACAAAGTTATTTAGACTGAAGAACTTATAAATTTTTTGTCACTTTGTATTGCTGTTCATATGGAGAGAAAAAGAGTGATATTATACATTCTAACACTGCATCAATTGTGAAACAATGGCTTGCCGATCAATATACATATTTAAGATTTCACTGTTAAGAGTGGAGAAATAACGTATTGACAGAGATTCTGTATGGGAAGTTTTCTCTTGATAATTTTAAACAATACATGTATGTTACCAAACTATCTTTGTTTTTCTATGATCTGTAAAGAGACGGGTTCTTGCTACGTGACATCAATGATCGTCAGTCAAGGTTATTGGTAGCTTTTTTTCCTGATGCAACAATAGCAAATTCAGAGGAAAGCAAGAACCTTTCAGCGGATACAAGACTTTTGAAAGGGGACATTATTCCATATATCAGAAAACATATCGTCGATTTCATGCAAAAAATTATATATATTCTAATCTAGAGGGATTCATCAGCAGAACTCGTGTTACAATAGAATATAACTTTGCATCACATTGAAATACAATATAGGAAAAAAGAAAATGTAGACAATACATGCTTCAAAATTGTGAACATTTATATTGAATGGAAAAAAGAGAATTTGCAGTGGACAGAATTTAAACATTTTTGTTATACCTGCGTTAAGATTAGAAACTATATAAGATGTACAAGTTCTGCTGCTGGCTCTAAATTAAGAGAAAAAATCTGAACATCCAAAAAAGCCAGAAAGGGATTTAAAACATTATAATCAACGCAAAGAAAACTGAACAAAAAGCTGAAATGCAATATGATATCATGCAATTCACATTATTTCTGTCATTAAAAAAAGTTTTTTTGAATTTTTTTTTCTTAAATTTGAATCCAAAAGTACTACAAATAACTGTTGAGTCCTTAAATAAATTATTGATTGAATAATGAATGATTAGTTAAGGTGATCAGTAAATAGAGTCTGAAAATGCTTTTTTTAAATAATAGTGTTGTTATGTCATAACATTTACTGAATCAACTTCAAATTTAATCCAAATTCATATTTAACAATAACTGCTCTAAAATGCATAGGAAATTGAAATACAAAAGAAAACAAAGCTGACTTAAATACAGTAAATTCAGAAATTTTTGAAGAATAGACAAAAATGAGAGATTCATTATTCTGATTTCGGAAAAAATCTTCATAATATCCAATCAGAATGCGAGTTCTTATTATTGCGATATTCACTAAATCGCATTATTTAGATTAATAAAAAATTCATGAATTTACAGTATTTAGCTTGTCAAACTCTGCGCTCTACGTTTCCTAGGCCTAAATGTGTTTGTGACAATTTTGCTAACTTTTACCAAAAATCTCTTTTTTATGACATAACTAGATTATTACCATTTCAGAAAAAGTTGTATACAGTTATATATGTATCACATATTAGATTGCTAGTTTGTATTATTGTAATAAGTTATTATTCAATTTATAAAAAAAACATTAATTATTTTTGAATTTATTAATTATTTTTCGATAACCCAAAATATTAATCTGGAATCAGTACATACATGTATATACTTTAAATTAGGGAACTTATTAAAATGAAGTGTTTGCACAAGACAGTCATGACAGTTGACAATTACAAACATAGTGACACCATTTTATACACCAAATTTTAATGTTGATATATATAAACTGAAATCTTAAAATGACAACGTAAATCATTGAAGAATTTTTTTTTTTTTTTTTTTCAAATGATTTAATGTTTGTTAGTAATTTACTTCAAATAATTAACCTGTTCTAAAATAAGGAGATGTGGTATGATTGCCAATGAGATAGCAGTCTGATAACTATCCACCAGAGTCCAAATAGTGTGGCTGTTAGTAGTTATAAGTCACTTTACAGACATCAACAATGAACAAAACCGGTTCATTGTTTTCAGGCAGCATAGGAAAAAGAAGAGTTGTGGCTTGGTGGCTTACAAGAAAATATAAGAAATATAATAATAATAATATGAATAGGAAAATAAGAGAGACAAAAAAGACAGGACTAAGCCACTTGACTATATATATAAAGTGCTCCCTTACTTACTTTTCCTTAGAGGAGCTGCTCTATAGTCTATACTTAGAAAAGAAAGATGTTGGGAACTTAGCCAGAGCAAGCAGAATTTTGAGACTTGGGAACAACAGAGTAGATGTGGGGATACCACATATAGGCCAATCTGCCCTATATGCTCCCATCTATTAAAATTAATGCCTAGGGTGGGAATTAAACCCATGTACATTTACTCTATTGTTCTATTTGTACATATATGAAATAAATGCAGCTGTAATGTAAATATGGTAATTTACATCATATTTATAGACTCAATTTTTTATAAGGACCTAGCTAGACCTATTTCTTATGCAATGTGTATTATATAACTCTTGAAAGCAATAAAATCCATTTGTAAATACTAATTATATTGCTGTTAAACAATAATAACAAAACAGTGGTTATTTCTAAATATGCAGTAACAACAACGTGCATTTTATGTAAACAAACATCAATGAACGACCACGTGTTTGTCTGCTGTGCTTGAATTATAAAACGACCCATCAGCTTTATTTACACGAATTTTTTCTAAGACAGACGGTTAAACATGTCTTTTTACATTATAAGTTTTATAAAAAAAATCATTTGTTTTTATGACTTGTGTATGCATGGAAATATAATGAAGATAACATTGATTTTTACCGTAAATAATTGAATACACAACATTCCAGAGATGTACACACCAAACACATCCTACTTTTGTAACGATGGATGGTAACGTATAGCCACTTATATAACAGTAAATGTCATTGGATAAGCTACCGGAAACAATAAATAATTTGCATATTCATGGCCGGACACACAATTGTGTCAGCTAATATTTTGATGGAAAAATGTAAACATTGGAATCCGCCATTTTGACGTAGGAAACAAACTAATTTTCAATCTTGGATTAAAGGACATTGCGCACATTGCCAGCATATCATGCATAACCAGTCATGTAAAATATATCTTTTAATTTGTTTTCTATATTTACTACTCTATAGTTAATTTAATGTTTTAATTTCCTACAGAACGGAACATCGTTCTCAAAGACAACGAAGGAAAAAATATAGGTGGCGCTGTTTATGGGCGTGAACATTTTACATACGGGTACTTTTTGTGTCGACAGATTGACCTTTATCTGTCAGATTCAGGCGTTTACCGTTCAACTGCTTGTTTGTTAAGTCCTTGTTGTAAACTGTTATCTTGAATGCTACGCTTTACATCTATCAAATCCTTAGCAAGAGCTTCACTGTGTTTAGGATCAGTGAGTTTACTAAACGTCATTTATTTATAGCGATGAAACGAACGCTCTTTAGCGATGAAGCGATGGAACGAACGCTCTATAGCTTTTTATGGTCTTTAAATAGTTGTCGAAACAATGGGGGTAATGCATAGACTACTTTCCTCTTCTTAAAGTTTTTGTTTACTACTTTCCTCTTCTTAAAATTCAAGTGTCTGAGGCATAGGTCTTGGTTCGGTCGACACCGAAAAGTGCATTGAGGTCCTCTATTTGTCTTTGCATTACAATTCGGTTGTTGTTACTACACTAACATTCTCCATCGAGATTCTTTCTAAAATGTTTGAGGTAGTTTTCTATAGATCACCTTTCACACCTATCGTTCCAATGCGGTATTTCCAACGGTATCCTTCTTACATCCTCGACTTGTTCTTCTGTGTCGGATGTCTCGTGTGAGCGATGTAATCCAAAATGTTCGTACAGGAGATAGTCCTTTTCGTTTTCAATAGTAAAAACTTTTTCCTCATCCTTGTACACCCACATTAAATCAACGTATTTGTGTTTAAAATTAATTTTTTTATCATTAAACGACATAGAACTCTTTTAATTTCCATCTGTATTTCACATGTCCCCTGGTGTTGGTGAGATCGATTGTGACAAATCCTTAATGCTGAGACCATCAGCGGTTGCGGTGTTGAAGATTCCTGGCGTCATGTTGAAAGAGACAAATAAAGTTGGTGTTTTCCTGGATCGACTGGCGTGGGAGTTTGAAATAGTTTTGACATAGATAGAAACAATCCAAGTTGTTATGTCGACCTAGGACGTAGTAGTCTTCGTATTTGTTCTGTTTTCTCAACATCAGATCATCAAACGCCATTAAGTTCTTACGATTGGAGTAAAGCTCTCGAGGGTCTAGCACATCTTCCCCTTGATCAAAAAAGAATTCATCAATACAGATGCGTTGTTTTTGTGTGGGTAAACCATCAACAACATCGATCAGGGATAGGGGACACTTTCCTTTGACGGATATGAGATTGCGGATATCCTCTTTTGAGAAACCTTTCCCCGATGCTTTTTGCAAGAGCTGATAGATGGGTTGGTGAAGAGATTTTCGAAAAACATACAAGCAATCGTAATCTAACCATGGCTTGAGGAGAAGGTTGCAGAGCAATGTCGTCTTACCACAGTCTGACTTTCCAATAATCAGTTCTCTAATCGACCGCTGTGGAAGCGGAAATGATTACTTCTGTTCGCAGTAGTTTCATTGTATGAGATATCTTCAACGTCCATTTATTTAAATAAAATGAATATCTATTGTTTAAAATGTAAGAGAAATACAGAAACTGTATGCGATTAAAGTATGCTGAGTCAATAAGACTCTATCAACTATTCAACCATGAGAGAGAAGATGGACCGCGGTATTGTAAGACCCATCATTGGTATCAAAATGCGAATTGGTTTGGGGATTAAACAAAAAACGTTCTTTGGAATTAGCAGAAGAAATACACAAACCAGTTCGACGTAAATTTAAGAAAAGACATGTGATCGCTGGAGGTGTGGATGACATTTGGACCGCGGATTTAGTCGATATGAGCTCCTTTTCTCGCGACAACAAAGGACTTACATTCATTTTGAGTATCATCGATGTGTTCTCCAAATACGGTTGGTTGGTACCGCTCAAAAACAAGAAAGGTGAGAGATCCCTTCCAAGCGGTATTCAAATCATCACGCATTTCCAAGAAGCTATGGACAGACAAAGGTACTGAATTTTACAACAAGGAGATCAAGGAGTTACTTTGGAAGCATGATATTAAACTGTACTCTACCGAGAATGAAGAAAAGTCGAGTGTGGTTGAACGCTAAAATGACTCCCGGTCGCAAGTCAGAAGGAACATGAAAACAATGTGTACTGGAACTTGTATGGTGGCATTCCTCCCATGCAGTAGGTTAGGTTAAAAGTAGGGGATAAAGTTCGAACCACCAAAAAGAAAAGTATATTTGAAAAGGAATACACCCCTAGGTGGACCAAAGAAGTATTCACTGTGTCCCACGTGTTGAACACTCAACCTCAAACCTATCGTATCAAGGATTTCAATGATGAGGAGATACAAGGTTCTTTCTATGAGCCCGAACTTCAAAAGACTGATCAAGAATTGTACCGCATCGAAAAGGTCTTGCGAAAACAAACCAAGGGTGGTGTGAAAGAGGTCTTTGTCAAATGGAGAGGGTACCCTAAGTCATTTAATTCTTGGATCAAACAATTAGATATGATTAATTGATTCTTGGTTGATTAATGTCCAGTGGCAAATATTTCATGCATATTCAGGACGAGAAAAAATTAACAATTAATACAATAGGTAAGTACTGAGGCCGTCTGGGATGAGAGTCAGTAAAATATAGACTGCCACTGGAAAATGAGGATATATTGGATAGGGACAGAAATTTGGCCTTGCAACAGGCCACCTACGGACCCCTCAAAGAGTTGTTGCAAGGGTTCTTAATGTGCAGAAAGCATGTCACTCTCTCTACACGATACATCGGATTTAACGTCCCCATTCTGACCGGACGTTGTTGCGTACTTGATACATCCACGGACGTCCCGCTTTGGCAAGGGTTTTACTGCCGGTCGGAAGAAGACCCGTAGTGACCACATTTCTATTCCCCAGTCACCATTGGGGGTCAATCAGATATGCAATAGATGTGTAAGCTTTTCGTTCTTAGGTCATTCCCCAAGAACAAAAAAATTAACCCTAAGCATGTTTCAATAGAACAAACATCCTTAAACTGTCCAATTTTTCCTTGTTTTCCTCTTTCATCGCCAACGAGCGTTCCAATAGTGCATCATTTTTTTGTTGCATGGAGGTTTTAATCTTATCCACTTTTTTCTCTAGTTCTTTGATTTTGACTGTCGGTAAACAGTATTCGGGCGTTGTCACCATACATCTTCCGTATGAAACCATAGTGGAGTCATTCATCAGAGTCTTTGAAATATCTAAGATACTTGCTCCTAAGTAGACTGGTTTATTAAATCTAAGTTTGGTCTGTTTCATATGAATTGCTACTAAGTTTTCGGTAAAAACAACTCAGCGATAAAAGTTTGGTTTGGCTACAAGCTTTAATGCTTGTTTCTCTGTTGTTTAAAATTCACTCTTTTGCGAATGTTCTCCATGGCCTTCCCAAACAACGATACATGCATCAACTTAAAAAAATAAGAGTAACTCTCCTGTAGGTAAAGGTTGTGCCATGGCCAACCATACAAGTTGTTGGCATCTAGATAGGTTAAGTATTTGGAGGGTTGCGTGTTGTCATAATCACTCGTGTATTTGTTGTTCGCCTTACCATGTCGATGGGAAATCATATAGATTCCTCCTCTAATTTGCTTCTCAATTATCAAATGCATGTTAGGGTCTGAAAGAAGTTCTAGTCTGACTTCATTGATTTTTAAAGCTGCATCATATGATAGTCCAGGTGATGTGTAATAAAGCATGGGATCAAGCCCATAGTACTCTATGCAAACATCCCTAAAGTCTTCAAAGATGACCACATCGCTTTTCAGGTAGAGATTATGGTAATCTTCCATTGATAGAAATCCAAATGCTTTAAACACACGTTGTGCATAATCCTCATCGCTGATGTGTCCACCACTAAGTTTGCTAAAGAACTCGTCCTTGGATGGTAATTCTGTTTCCCTCATCTTTGTAGGACCATCCATATAATCACAAGGATAGACTCCTTTCCGAACCATCATATCGTAACGGTCGCCGAAACACTTCTTCATCGCATTGAATTTATCATTCGTTAGATTCTTTGTTAAGGTTGCTATGGAGTTTGGCACAAACCTACATGAGTCAATGAATCTCATCGTCAAATCCCCATCCACTTTCTTAGAAAAACTGATGTACTTTTCGTCTGTGTTTGGAAAACAGTTAATCTGTCCTTCCCTGAATCCTAATTCTTTCATAAACTGAGCGTCATACCGGCTTAAATTGTGAAAAAAACGATGGGTACATGCTTTGGAAGTTGACACTCTAAGTTACACTCCTTGTGTGCAGCACCGCGATACTTAGATATAGGAAGATGTGGTATGAGTGCCAATGAGACAACTCTCCATCCAAGTAACAATTTATAAAAGTAAACCATTATAACTTACCCGTAAGTTGATTGTGATCTACAACTTTATCCTTACCCAATTCACAATCGCAAATGTGACAGTGCGTACTTGCTGCAAAGGTCTTATTTATCTTCCTCTGTCATCACCATGTCTTTCTCATCTTTATAAATTTCAGCAATCTCTCTTACTTCCTGCTCCATACATTAAACAAACTTTTTCCTACATCTTCTCCCCAATAGACCTCTGATTCTGTGTAATCTCCATGAGCGTACTTTACATGATGATAAAAACATGATGGTTGATGTCGTTGATACGCCTTCGTGTAAGCTCTTGACGAATCGGGCTAACAGGTGTCTATCTTTTCCATAAAACATTCAAAATCTGCATAAATCGTAAATGGAACTCTCATTTTACGTTTTGTGATTTTGAAAACTTATAAAGGTGTCTTCTTCCGACATCTCGATTCTGACTGCCTCCTTTTGATTGCAATATTTTATGTGTTCGTCTAAGATGTCCTGCCTGGAAAATGACATAAACACCTTCGACAAAAGTATACTGATGCTTTGTGATCTGTTACTTGAGAAGTCAAAAGACGTGATAAACTCTTGATCCGACAGTAATTCTGTTTGCTGTCATAAGTTAGAAAAAAGATATATATATGTCTCGCACCGGTGTTCTAAGATATCCTTAAAGAATATACTTGGAGTTTTTCTTCTTCATACTCATTCATTTCTACACCCTCAAAACAAAAGACATTTATGTTAATGTCTTTACTCTGTCTTTCAAATTTCTCGATTGCCTTAAGTGACATTGGAGATCAATTTAAGCTCGTCTTACCATTTCTTGTATTGATTCAATCGGTAAGCATGATTCTTATCCACCACTTCGTGATGTAGTGCTGATAATACCGCCCATTGAAAACATCGATCATCCTCGTTTCTTAGTTTAACAATTGCTTTTTTTTTTAACTATGTATGAACTCCCTTTAAGTGGTTTAAATTTGTTCAAATAAATTTGTAATTGTTCAGTGTGACCAAATGTCCATCCACTACCTTTACGCATGTACTTTGCCATATTTTCTTTCACCTTTTCCGTCATGAATGCGATCTCCAATTCAAGCTCTATTGATTGAGTGATTGTTAAAACAGATGATCTGAAGAAGGGAGTGACGTAGGTACTCTCTCCTGGGTTTGTTTTCACCAACTCCACTTGAAGCACTAAATGCACCTTCAAAGCCTTCTTTTTGGTAAGTGCATCTGAAATTTTACTGGAAATGGTACTTTCACTTACATTAAAAAACGTATCTAAATAATCTTGCTTCAAAGGCTCAATGGTCACCGTACCAAATACACCATTCATCGCTTTGCATCTATCAGCTACTTTGATTTCTTCTTCAACCGATGCATTTTTAATGTCCTTTATCACCAATTCATGCAGATCGTCTCTCCTTAGCCGAGAGTACTTGGTAATATTACGTCTCTTTGCAAGTGTGTTTAGCTCCTTCTCTGTAAAAATCACTTCGCGGTCAAATTTTCGGTTGGTTTTTTCCTCAATGAGTTTTATCAACTTTTCCTTTGAAATCTTACTTTACCTTGTTAAACTCTCATCCTTAGCTATCTGACGGAGTTCCTTCATAGTCTTTTTTACCTGCATTTTTCCTTTAATATCAACATATTTATCATCCTGATTGAATGGTTGTTTTCTATGTCTCCAGCACAGTCCGTCTGTTCCAGAATTACTCTTACAAAACCCATTATTTCTCTTCAGTTTTGCGCCACAAAACGTTTTAACAAATTGAGCACCACCGCTTTCACGTGGTATAAATTTAGATGTCAGTCTAGATGGACAAGGAATTTCTTCGTCGTCAATTATATTTGAATTCATATTCATTTTATTACTATCACCATTTTCCTTTAAGGTGTTTAAATCCATATTATTATTACTATCAGTTGTCATTCCTCTGTATTTATTAATTGAAATTGATTTTATTTTACTTCTATTGACACCTCCTTTTAAGGTGTTTTTATTATTTTGAATTGATTCCATATTACTTCTATCAACACCTCCTTTTAAAGTGTTTCTAACGTTGTTTGAAAAAAAGCAATAATTATATGATAAGTTGCAATTAACCTCTTTTTCTTGCACACACCACACAAGGCATATATGGCACCCGTTTGGAATAGTACACGTTTTTCAAATGACATTGTTGATACTCGAGTATACTTCGAGCGGGACGATAGCCAGATATTCAACTGTTTTTCATTCTTTTTCCAGACAATTTTTTAGATTATGTTAAAAGTGTGACATCATATTTACTGAAATTCGCTATCAAAAAGATGCTTTCTAAAGACTATCGGTAAAAACCAATCAAGCCTAGGGTACGGCAACTTGCTCGTGTTTACAGTTTACAGTGCGGCAACTTGTTTTCCAACTGTATGGCAACTTGCTAGTTTTAAAACATTTATATGCCGTCTTTTCAAGAAATAGTGCTATAAGTGCAATTATGCATTATACTTCTTATATATCCGAGTTTAAATCAGAGATGAGATGCAATGTACTGTAGTCAATTTTATACATTGAACAAATGAAAAATCAGTTTATTTTTTCTCCAAGTCATAAAATTCATTTAAAGCGTTCACAATTTGAATACGATACACATGATACATACAACAGCGGATGAATGTTTTGACTTTCTTTTACACTTTCGCTGTATCTTTGACAGGCTATATGGTTAAATGACAGCTGTCATTAACAAGCAAATTCAAATGATATTATACATACACATTTTATGTAAACTAGACTATTTGAACTCTGTTAACCTTGTGAGAAAATCTTTTTATACACACTTAAGAATGACTCGCCTTACACTTTGATAATTTTATGTATCATCGTAATGTTTACTTGAAAAATGTCTTTCCCCCATATGATCTATAATAATAATAATAATGATAACATTCCTTATTTAACGATGGTAACCCATTTAACAATGACATGTTAATCTACCCTGAGTCATTCAATTATGTAAAATATCTCTTTAAACAGGTATTCAGTTTGCCAACATGGACCAGGTCACAAAACATAGTTTTAGATTTATAACACAGTTTACATAAATTACTAGTTAAATACCTATTTCTTTAAACAAAACAAAAACGGTTTGATCTTATGTTGTGCTGTTCACTGTCCAAGGTGAGGAGAGATTTGAACGCTCACAAACATGCTAAACCGCGACACATTCTATATGTGCCTGTCCCTAGTCAGGAGTCTGTTATTTAGTTGTTGTTGAAGGTTGCTGTCTGTCATATTTGTTTTTCGTTTATCGTTTTGTCATAAATAAAGGCAACAGTAGTATACCGCTGTTCAATAGTCATCAATCGATTTAACTGAAACAAAACCGTGTCATAAACCAAAACAGAGGGAAACACATCAACTGTCAGAGGAAAACAACGGAACAACATAAACACTGAACTGCTACAAAAACAAACGCCAACATACATAGAAACGGACTATTTGATAACAACTGCCTTATTCCTGACTTGGTACAGGACATTTCAAGAAAAAATGGTGGGTTGAACCTGGTTTTATGGCTAGCCAAACCTCCCGCTTATATGGCAATGTTAAAATACCGCTAAAATGACAACATTACGTGACAGGAATAGATAACAACTAAACGCAAGAACTCTCAGGACAGAGACATACATAAATAAATAATATAATAGTATATTACAACATGTAAACCACAGAATAACAACGGACACCTCTCATTTACACCACAATAGAATTATGAACTTTGCGTCACACGAATGTATCAACACCACAAAAAGTGACGTCACAGGTAAATTTCTAAAAAATAGAATATAGAATTGGGATTAAGTTTGTAGTGGTGTTATTTTATGTACTTTCTAACCATTACAAGAGTATTGATATAGAATTGTGTTATATGGCATGACAACATTATGAGACAGGAATACATTACAACTAAACGCAATAACTCTCAGGACAGAGACATGCATAAATAAATAATATAATAGTACATTACAACATATAAACCACAGAATAACAACGGACACCTCTCATTTACACCACAATAGAATTATGAACTGTGCGTCACACGAATGTATTAACGCCACAAAAAGTGACGTCACAGGTAAATTTCTAAAAATAGAATATAAAATTGGGATTAAGTTTGTAATGGTGTTATTTTATGCATTTTCTAACCATTACAAGAATATTAATACAGAATTGTGTTAATAATGGTGTAATTATTTGTATTTTCTAACCATGTCGGTTTTTCTACTAAATCAAAACTGTAAAAACAAATTAATCCTGTGCATATAGTAGCTTTAAACTAAAAATCATATAAATGAACTAGCTAATTAATTGTCTTAACTTTTACATACATGTAAAAACTAAAAATAGAATTCAAACCACAAACGATAAGTCATAACACAATATCCAACCAGAATTACAAACGAAACATCATAACTAAATACATGAATGTTGGATGTATAAATACCGAGACACGTCTTATAGCAATGCGAATTCACACTCGGGAAAACAGTCATATTCGGGAATAGGTCACGTTCGGTACTTAGCAGACCAAACGACGTAAATGGTAAACCACAAGCTAAGACGTGTTAAAAATGTCGTTAGTTAGTTTAGACACAGACACATCGTATAGATCAATCAATTCGTGATAGTGTCCGTAAAATTTACGGAGTGTCATTTTTAATCCTTTCTCCTCATAACTCTGTTGGAGCAGTTTCTGCGTAAGGAGCACACTCCTGTATATAAAGACCTTATAGTGTGAACATGCACGAGCATAACGTATCAACTGAGATATGTAAATACCATACGATGGGCAAGAAGGTATGTTACTGCTGAGAAATGGGAAATTGATAATAGGGAAGTTGAAATCGTCCCTTTTGTCAAAGATTTTAGTGTAAAGTCGTCCATCTGTGTCAATATTGAGGAAAAGATCAAGGTATGAAGCAGTTCTTCTAGTATCAGTAGTATCCTTAATTTCAACTTCACTGGGATATATGAAATGTAAGTACTGACTGAAATATGGATTATTCAGTGATATGACATCATCAAGATATCTGAAAGTAAAATTAAAGAATTTCGCAAGGTGTATTTCTTTTTGTCTTTTAGAAGGTTCTGAATAAATTCTGCTTCATACGAGTACAAAAACAAATCGGCCAGTAGAGGTGCACAATTAGCACCCATTGCCGGCATTGGAATACCGACTGCTGTTGAAATATCAATCCTCAAAACTCAACAAATATATTGTCGATCAAAAAGTCCAGCATTTTGATAATATCATCTTCAGTACATTTTTTGATAGAATCAGTGTGGTTCTTCACAAAATGAGAATTATTATAACCCAAAACAAGAAATTTATATCTACGACTCCCATTTTTATAGAAAAAGCTCTGTTTGATGAGATGGTGAAGTCGATCTTTTAATTGAGCATGGGGAATAGTAGTGTAAAGCGTAGAAAAATCAAAAGTTTTAATGTTGCTGCAAAATTGCAGAGATTGTGATCTAAGATTTAGCAGTAGATCTTTAAGAATCCACATCCGATTGACACCACTGGTTGAATATATTTCATCACAATATTTTTGAAGGCCATCTTTTACTGTAGAAAGAATAGTAGTCAGCACTTTAGAGAGATGTTTAGTTGAACATCTTGATGATCCAGCTATGTATCGTTCTTTATAAGGAGTTTTGTGAAGTTTTTGTATCCAGTATAATGACGGTAGATTTTCTTCGTTTTTCGTTTTCATAATTCAGATCATTGTTATTTTCGTTTGTCAAGTCAGGCCAGGGCCTTTTATAACTGACTATACGGTATGGGACTTTCTCATTGTTGAAGGCCGTACGGTGACCAATAATTAATTAAATCTGCTTCATTTGGACTCTGTTGGATAGTCGTCTCAATGACAATCATACCACATCTCCTTATTTTATAAGTATTATTGACATATTGTTTATTTTTAAAGGCAACTACAACTAGTATGTTAGTTTAAAGAACATTTCTAATAAAAAAAAATTCTTCTTACGTTAAAAAAAGGGTACAAGCTCGCTACTTACTAGTATACTGTTTGAAAATTTTGAATATAACATTCTATAAAACATCACTTTGAGAAAGTATTGATATCGTAGAATGCTATACAGGAGATGCAAATCCGGCTGCGTCTACGGCATAGACTATTTATATACTAGTAAAGCCTTTTGATAGAGAAGATAGAATGCCTGGATACGCATATCGGGTATACAGAACAATTTTAATGGTATTTTAAGATTAATATGTTGTATTATTATTTATACACTAGAGCTAGAAGTTATACTGCATCTTTTACGTTAAAGAAATATAGTCATATAAAATCTAATCATGGCAGGTGAAAATCAATTTAGATCCTGATGGTGTATTCTCATAAATTCTTTGGGTAAATCCACGAAATAGTAAAGATTGATTTGATAAAGCGTTAATTTAGATATATGACCTTGGATACAGTTTGGTTCAAATACTGAAATCGCTAAATTCTTATCGTGAAAGAGTAAGTCGGGTACACCTTTCACATTTAGGGGTGCTTTCGTGCTTTAGTTGTACTTGTTTCCCCTTATAACACATGATAACAAAATCATTTAGCTTCTCCCTATAGATTCGATTATTTTCATATATTTGAAGGTTAGATAAATGTTGATTTTTAAACCTAATATATAGGTAGAGTTCCATACCTTTATAAAGGGACGACCAGACCATTTGATTTGTTTTGTGGGTTGGGGTGGGGCACGAGGATTGATCATTTATTTGGTTATTTTTTTTTACCGCCTTTTTGTGCACATTTGTTTCTGGCATTTTGTGTTGCAGAATATTCATTTTCATTCTGTCTTATGCAAAGTTATTTATTTTCAGTTCTTACCCGGCCAAGTTATTTATCATTCATAGTCCTCCTGCCGCCTTCCAGAACACCAAATTGCAATCTCGTAATTTTCGAAACAGAGAAGGTGTGTTTGAAAACAAAATAATCATGTGCTGTTGTAACTGTTGATTCAATTGCAAGTCTTACTTTTATTGAATTATATCATTTTATTTGACACAGTATCAAAGTCTTATTCGTAAAAAGTACTAAAAAAAGAGATGTCGGGCGAATATACCCATCATTCCCACTACCCATCAACCCACTCCTTTTAATTTAGACCAAACAAAATGAATTAAAAATAAAAAGTTGTGCTTTTTTTTTTCTTTATCTGTGGCTATTTGTATTCGGTTACCACACATTTATAGTCTGTCGTAATAGTAGTTTGGATGTTTAACGTCCTACAAAAGAACTTAATATTCTAAGTCGGCGATCCATTTGCGGAAATTTTTTTTGTTGAATTATATTTTAGGCACTGACCGTTATTTTTTTAGTGGACATGGTTTTTCTCTCGTGACAATTTTTTTTTTTACCGACTTAAACAAAAAAAAAGCTATTTTTAATAGCATACAGTAACTAGAACATTACTACGAAACGCAATGAATAATTCATCCCCCCCCTAATTTTCAATTTTAGTATGTTGTTCACTTTCCTTCTAAACAAGGAATTATTTGAATTATACATTCAAGAAGTTTAAAATATATGTATAATTGTTTAATTGGGCGCATTACATATATATATATATAAAAAAAAACTCCCCAACAAAAGATGAATGGTCGGTGTTTTATTGAACTAATTTTGAAAATTCGCCCTTACAACAAATAAGACAACAGTTATTAGTAGTATAAAGACATATAAATTTATTTGGACTGATTAGTTTAAAGTAACATTTTTTTCTCTCAAAACACAACATCCAATAAGGGTACGCAATGATGACATGTGAATGATATTAACGGCATATCTTTTATGATATTTTTTGCTTTGTAGTTTATTTCGCATATTTGTAAGCTGGTAACGCGCTGATATGTACACCATATCACCTTTGTTATTATCTATATAGTTATTAATATCATCTTTACATTTCAGTATGTCGCAAGATGCCGTACAGAAAACAAGTTGTTATTTTGCAATTCGCCGTACAACGCCCTGCAATTCGCCGTACAGTAAACAATAACTGTTTTTTTCCGTATTCTTTAGAAAACATATTTCTGATAGCAAATTTCAGTAATTATGAAGCCACACTATCATGATCCAAAAAAATGTCTGAAAAAAGAATGAAAAACAGTTGAATATCTGATCATATCTGGCCAGCGGGACGTCGGAGAGCGATCGAACTCAAAATTTTCTGGTACCAAGTGCAAGGTTTTGGGGTATATCACAAAATCTTGTCTTTGTTTGCTACTTGTTGGTATAAATAATTAAAGCACTTTATATCAGAAAATCGCTTCATCAGCGGTAACCTCATCAAAATGGTAAATTTAAATTAAAGGATTTCATTTGTTTATTTTTTTCCTCCTTCCTCTCCGATTCGTTGGTACCCAATTTCCGGTGTCAATGATACACAGTGGTAAAGGATTTGCTTGTAAATCACCAATCATTTGATACATCTCCCAGTTTCAAGTGACGACAAGGTGACGTTATTTGGTATTCTAATATGACGTACTTCAAACGCTTTGAGTACACACCCGTGGTAAAATATGAATATATTGTTTGGGCTGTTCCGATCATACTCCCACGTCATATGCATTTTTATGAATGAACTACCCGACGTCATTGAACGATGACGTAAGAATATATGCATTTTACGGAAAAATGCACGATTGTGAAACCGAAAATCATCACAACAAGGAAACGTAATCAAACGATGATGAAATTTGTCATAATCCATTAAATTACTATAACATATAAGTAAAATTATCATTAAAATTGATTCAAACCTTTCTAAATACGTTATTGTAAAGACATGTAGTTTAAACATGTCACTCGTTTAATTTGCTCCGTTCTCTTACGTCAATATAATAGTGCGTTTATTTACGGGAACGGCAAATATTTGCCTTCACCTAGAGCGCTTCGATCCAAAAGAATTGCCGTATTTGTCCTATTAGAATAGAAATAATTCATGTGGGCTTGAATTTATACTGATTTTACCACGGGTTTGCCCTTTATGCCGATATTTTACCCATCGCTGTTGTTCGTGGTAAAATATTTTGCACAAAGGGCCAACCCGTGGTAAAATCAGTATAAATTCAAGCCCCCATGAATTATTTCTTAATTTTCACATTTGCTAGTTTAAATGCTTCAAAATACGTTGTGAAGAAGCCATATTATTAGTAGTTGTCATTCTTTTATTTAATTTTTTAAAAGTGTTTTTACTATTTTTTGTTTTAAAAAGGCCATTATGTTGTATATTTACTTAGTAACTCATTCAAACACTGTTTACATATTATGTACCATTTTTTAGGTGAGATGCTGAATTTCTACTATAAAATTGAAGGTGGTGTAGAATCTCCTTTTCTATACTACTGTGGGATGACCGATAATAGCATGTATCAGGTAGATGGTCTTCTCTTTTAAACTGTTTCACAGTTGTTTTTTTTTTTTCATGTGGAGCCTTTTACATCTAACTAGACGGTATGGATTTTGCATATTGTTGAAGGTCGTACGGTGATCTGAAGTTCTTCACGCAATATTGTCACTTGGTCTTTGGAAGATAGTTGTCAAATTTGAAGTCGATACAAGATTTGCTAAATTTAGGTTTTATGTCGCTCCTTTGCGAATAGAAAGAGTTCGTTATGGAAACAAAACTGTAAATGAAAACGTTTCCTTGATATGTGATGATCAGATTGGAGATCCTCGAGAAACATGTTTTACTAGACTATCAGACATATGAAGATTGGCGTGAAAGCTTATTTTATGAATTTATAAGACGTAATGTTGATTTTTTTATTTTATCTGATGATGATAAGTTATATATCCTTTTAAAAGTACTGAGTGTTATGATATGGTTACTTTAATGATTTAAGTAGAAGTAATAGTTTTCTGTATGCTAGATTGACAGTTATAATTTTACAGAACTGAAAAGTTTTATAGACATGGTAAATATATAGTTTTAATTTATTGAAATTTCTATAGTCTCTCGTAATTCTTATGAATATATAGGATGGCAATTGTATTATAACCTATAATATTTCTGTTTTATACAATGTATATATTATGATGAGTGTGTATTATATGTATTACAAGCGGTAAGACTTGAATCAAATATTGAATCTGAATTTGTCCAATTGGCAATCATACCATTTATGTTTTACACAAATATTGCGTTTGATAGAACTATTATTATCAACATTCATTTTTTTAAAATAAGAAATTTTACACACAAAAAAAGACAAGTTAAAATGTGAGCAATCAAAATTCAAAATCAATCATAGACAGATATAAAAAGTATATGACGAAAAGACAAACAAAAAAGTCTATAAAACATTTCAAAGATAATTGAACATGAGCAGAACGAACCCCACTAAGCTTTAGTAAGCAGTTCACTCACCTCAAGTAACATCCTCCGTTGCTCGCCACAATTTAAAATCCAGTGATAACTCGTTTCTAGAGATCAGTCATGAATAAGGAAACGAGGATGGGATTGATGTTTTGACAAATGAAACGTAACGGCAATCAAATCCAATGATGGCGACTGTAAAATTTTCTACCAAATGCTTATATGAAAAATGCCGTCCTACACTATTATATCGGATATGAAACATGCCGTCCTACACTATTATATCTGACACTTTTTAACTTCACAGTTGAATTCATACAGCATAACTATAAACAGTATATATATATATATATTTCTCTAATTCTTCGTCAATTTATCCCTTTCTGCAACCATTGTATAAAAAAAATTTAATCAACGTGTGGTTCGTTTGATCGCAGTTCTTCATTGGTTAAAATCCGATTATGACGTCGAATTTTCTTGCTTTCCTCTGAATTTCCTATTGTGACGGCATGAAAAAAGGCGACCATGCCTGATGACGTCACATAGAAAGAACACATCTTTTTGCAGATCATTCGAAAAGAAGGAATAAATTTGCCTGCGTATTGTTTGAAAATCATTAGAGAAACAGATTCCATCACCAAATCTCGTGTAATACGATATTTATCCACTCTCGACAGTTAAATTTTCAATATTTAAAACGCTCGGCGAGCCTCGCGTTTTAAATTTGAAAATTTAACTGTCTCGAGTGGATAAATATCGTATCACACTCGATGCAGTGGTAGAATCTATATATATATATACAGAAACACACAATGTTACACACTTTTGATCTTTATGTGTAAGTCACAGCGTTCAAGTAGTCCATTATTCATTTTTAACTTGAAGTTTTCAACTATGAATAATGAAATAGTTCTTTATTCATTATTCAAATTTCAGTAATTAATAATGAATAATAAAATAGCTTATATTTCAAAATTCAGGCAGAAAAGAGAATAATGAACTAGATCATTTTACAATTGACTGTGATTTCATGCTCCATTTCAATATTCACGACTTGCCATATCTTTCAAATGCGGTTGTGACGCAAGTTCGGATTATCGACTTTGCATCAAAATTACTGTACCCCATTACAGATCTTATAAAAGACAAAGCATTAAAGCAACTAGATGTGTCCTAATTTCCCAATTTTTACAAGAAATAAGAAGAATTAATGTAATAATGATCTTCGTCTACCGGCAAACATTTACTCGCATTATCAGTACAATATTTACTCGGGGAAGGGGGTAGGGAATGGTTCGCCATTTCAAACTTGAAAATATATATGATAAGGGCGAACATTTTGATTGAATGTTAAACAAAGTTGAGGTTATACATATGCTTGAGTATATCATTTTTATATATGAAACTAACCAGGTGTCAGTATTTTTTTTTGTGTTGAAGTTAAAATCAAGGGTACTGGGTGTATTAGCTGCTCACCCTTCCACAAAAAGATTTGGTGTTTTTCTTTTTCTTTTTTTTTTAATATATTAACTACAGCTATTTCTAATGATTGTGTATTTACAAAATACCTGATTTCTAATAAAATGAGACGCCAAGCGGAAACATGACCGACCTCTTAGACTTTAGATTAAACAGAAAATTGACATCAAGACAGAGTTATTAAAACAAAGGTACATATTAAAAAATTTAGTTTTGGTGGATAAAGTAGTTGGTTTCCTCAAATTTTACTATTTTTAACGGAAATGCCTGTTGTTGTTTTTTTTTTTTTTTAAAGTAATGGAGAATATGAAAAATCAAATAAACTTTGAAAAAAAAAATCGAAAAAAACGTTTGTGAGATGTTTGAACAGATTGCGGTAACCCGGCCCTGTTCTCGGGTATAAATCATATATCAATCGTAAGTTGTTTAAAGAAAAAAAAATGTAAATAGTTGATATGGTGCTAAAAAACTGCATAAAAGGTTACGGATGACCTAAAACCATATATACCTTAAAAGAAAAACTAGAAAAAATCAAATATGGAATTTTTAAAAGAAATGCGGTGGGCCCTCTTCTTGGAACTACGGGTATAAACCAGGTTTAACATTTTTCATCGGAAAATGCCTGTAACAATTCAGGAATATAAAAGTTGTGTTTTCACTCGTTTCGTCGGTTAATAACGTTTGATTTTGTCAGTCATTTTTAATGACTTCTACCTTTTTATATTGTCTTTGGAGTTCTGTATTATCAACATTTCAGCAGCGCCTGCATACGGAGTATACATCTACCAGTTGATACGATATTCCAGGGCTTGTATTTCCTATCATGATTTCCTTGATAGAGGGTTGCTGCTCACAAGGAAGCTATTAAGCCAAGAGTTCCTTGGGTGAAATTGAAATCATCCCTTCGTAAATTTTACGGACGCCATCACGAGTTGGTTGACTGTTATGGGATATTTGTTTCACAGATAACGACGGATATGTTCTTATTGTCGTAACTACAATCCCGTCCCCCATCAAATTTTCTTGCTTTCGTCTGAATTTCCTATTGTGACATCACGAGAAAAGGCGACCATGCTTGATGACGTTACATAGAAAGAACACATCTGTTTGCAGATCATTCGAAAAAGAGGAATAAGATTGTATGTATATCGCCTAAAAATCATTAGAGAAACAGATTCCACCCCAAATCGCTTGCAATACAATATTTATTCACCATCGACAGTTAAGTTTTAAATATTTAAAATGCTCGGCAAGCCTCGCGTTTTAAATTTGATAACCTTACTGTCTCAAGTGGATAAATATCGTATCACACTTGACGCAGTAGTATATATATATATATCCTATATCCAGTCAGGTTGTGAGGTTAACCGGAAAAAAAATAGATTTTTATTTTAACTATCGAAGGTTGATATATATTGAAGACTACGGGATAAAGTGGTATCCTATAGTCTGTTTCTCTAATGATTTAATCGAAAATGACGTGTGCAATGTTCTGAATGGATATGGCGGGAAATTACACGAGATAAAATTTAATCTTAGGTTTATCAAAATTTATCAAACTGGTCATAACCTAATTAAATGCACACGAAATTACAGAAAACAGATTATTAATAACAAAATAGTGGTGGGCGCCCTTATTCTGACTGAAAATGAAAATATACTTCTGTGGAAGCGTCCAAGGTGGTAGACAAGACGTTGAGCTTTACGCTTCTATGATTGGTGAATTGAAATCTAAGTATGGCGAAGTACTTACAGAATACGTTGGAACACAAACAGCAGTACAAGGTAAGGTATACATAATACTTTGAAATAAGTCGTATGTGTAAAAGATAAAAGCCAAGGACGATAAGATATTACGTCAAAGAAAGATAGAATGAGCCCCGAGGACTTTACTTGACTCATTGGTTTGCACGAAGCTTTTACCTTATCTAAAATATCAATGTTTTGAAAAATAAAGCTGACCGAACACTCTTGATTTATGGAACTTTACAAGTTATGATTTAAAAAAAAAATGTACAGTATATAATCTTAACTCTTTTCGACATGTACGTTCAATCAATATATCTGGCATGAAATGTCTTGTTGCACGTCTAATATCAGATATCGCAGGCATACCAAAGACGAAAACAAATTATACAATTATAAATAAGTTATTACCTAACTTTTACAAAGCGGTTCACCGAGATGACGGACTTATATTTGGCATCAGGCGGTTACTCGATCAATGTCACACGAAAGCACGTTGCGTTAGTAAAGAAATATGTTACTTACGGATCCCTCATGGAATTATTGAAAAGGATTTTTTTTAACATGCGGAACGTGTGGTGCTCCTCCTCTACGTGGCATCGGATTTACAAAAAAACGCAGTTTGTACGACGATGAATGTTTAATTATGACTCTTTTGATGGAATAAACTCTTTCTTGGCCTGGCTTATTCTGTATTTGTTTTACAATGTGTGTGTTACAGGGAATTTGAATAAAAAGGGAGAAGTGGAATATGCATAAATGAGAAACAAGTTTGTGAGTTTTCAGCATTCACTCTTTCATCTCGCGAGATCAGCGGAAGAACAAAAGACATAGTTAAAATCAATCAATAAGATTCAATCAGAAAAACACTTCATTTGCTCATACAGCATGTACAGCAAAAAATACCAAACGAAAACAATACCGTTACACAGATTTTCGATGATTCGTGACCGTTGATATTTGAAACATACGTTTATAAACCGCAAGCAAGCTAAAGTACTAAATTTGTTGGTAATAAATTCATTTCTTACTACACTCATATTTCGGCCAATAGCTTCATGAATAGTGTAAGAAAAACTAGTAACTGAATCGGCTTTTATTTTAAATGTATAGATGTATTTCATAAAAATGTCACAATTTGTAACTCAATTATTTTTTAAAATATCAGCATAGGCATTTGTTTAGGCTAAGCAGAGTAAATAACTTTTTGTATAATTTTACAGCTGAAATAAAAATGGGAAGTAAAGAGGTACATCAGTCATGTTTGACCAAATTAAAAAGTTGTGATGGTAAGATAAACATATATGTGCGGACGGTCTTGTGTACATTTCTTCTTCAAGCTTCAAAATATCTGTAAAAAGCATTAAATTATTTGTTTATTATCATCTAAACACATTTAGGCCACACCAACAAGTCTTGTGTCTGAAATAATTAAAAACATTATATTCAAATATCTATTTGATTCTATAAAAGAAATCCAAATTTATTATGTAACAATCAATCTTGCTTTCAATTAGGTGATACTACAGTCGTTCAATTTGTTGAAATGAAATTACTTTTATTTCAAGTTTAGGGTTTGAAATGCTCACAGTTGCTAAAAAAACGCATTTTCAAAGTTCTTAAACTGCTGTTATAGAAATCGTCCAATCGTACGCTCTTATATTGGCGACTGTTCCTTTGTGTAACGGCAGGAAAAACTGGATAATCCCCATAGTAAATTTGTACAAAATGACATTAATACAGACAAAATAATAGAAACATTAAAGTCTCATTTCAAACAAATAAGTAAATAAGTGAATAGAAATCTTTTAAAAATACCCGATCCAGTGATTTATCAAACAGCAGTCCAAGGTTTTTTTTCAATACGTTTATTGAGCCAAAAACCCAAAAACGGATTTGAAGAACAATTCCTAAACTAGTGTATTTTATAAATAATATCGCGATATAACGTTCGGTGTAAAATACTACCTTTTCTTTACTTCCTGCAATTGAAGTTATATTTCTATATTCAACCCTAAATTAGTGCTAAAATTAAGGGAAATATTGGACCATTTGTTATATTTGCACCAGGTTGTATCAATGAAAATATTAATAAACTATTTGAATCTGAGACTTCACTGCTAACTGTAAATGTACATTCTATTAAAAGAAGGAAAGGGAACCACACACTAAAGGAAAGAAATGTCAATAATCGAAAGTAAAAGTCTTTGTGTTTGTCATACATTTTGGTAAGAAGATCACCATAAGAGTTTCTTATATCAAGCTCAAAACGAACATTTATCGCTGTTAATGTTTGGTTCAGTATTGAGCTCAGTTGGATAAATTTCATTGGTATTTAGAAAAATCTAGATTTTTCAAAGATGTGAAAAATATTAATCAAGTGGTTTTTGGTGTAACGATTTTGTTGTGATTATATATGATAAGTTTGGTAACGGTTTAAATCTGTAAAAATACCTTAATCATTGAGGGAGATATGCTTAGGCTATATACTCATGTGATTGATAATTCTTAATGCCAGGGTTTCCTCAATTGTTTAAAACGATTTTAAATCTTGAGATTTGACAACCTTACTATGAAGATATAAAATATCAACAAGAGCTCTTATTCATATTATAACAGCTAAACTGTCCTTTTTAGTTGTAATTGCAGAAGTAACCCAGCCATCGCTTGGTGTTGGTTATGAGATCGGGAGAGCAGTTGGAATGGATAAGAAAATACTGTGCCTTTTTCGGATTAAACTCCGGAAAAAGTGCGTTGTTTTTTTTATTTTTATTTTAAGCAAAAGATATGTATATATTTCAGGAATGATAACACATAAATCACCCCTCAATAAAAAGGATATCGAGAAAACCCTTCGGCAATGCAAAAATTCCGAAATATCTTGGATGTCATCGAGAGGTCCTAAAACATGAACAAATATTTCTTGAAGACTTATGTTAACATTTATCAATTTCACTAATGGGTATTAATTCCGTAGTGAGCTTGTATTCAACAGCCTATCGCCTCAATCGTTCGTTGAGTGTGCATATTTAGAGCTACTGCTCTTTTTTCTCCAAAGCAAGTGTCACTTTGGGTTTGTCTTCACAAATCTCATGTGAAACCACCAAGCCGATTGTAAACACAATTGAAAAGCTGTTTCAAAATCATATCCAGTGAAAAATCAACACAAATTTTATTTGAGAATAATTTAAAAAGGGCAATGGTTATTTCTTAACATTTTTTTGCTAAATAGTATAGCGATGTCTGCAAAAATCTCACAAATACATGTATAAACATGAACAAACAAATACATACGGATGTGAAAATAATCAGATTACGTAAAATATACAGAGTTATACTAGGAGCTATGCATTTTTCGCAATCCTTACAATCCAAAGTCACACCTAGTAGCAAGTTTCAAAACAAGGAGCATATCAAACCTGTTATATTGTCAGATGGAATAGTGAGAAAAAAATGAATATTCCTGGTTATTTGAGAAAAAAAACTTTACCGAAATTCAATACAGAAAAAAAATAGTTTTAGACTGATTACAAACTATTTATCAGCGAATTGATGATCATTCCATAAAATGCCATACGCAATGATCGAAGAACAGTAAAATTATATAATTTATCAGTAAGTCGACTCAGCAATATATCTGAAAACGAAATTAAGAACTTTTGCTAGATTTTTTGTTTCTTTTCTTGTCTCTAACAAGGTTTTAGTTGTTGGAACTTTGACGATTCAATATTAATAGTAAACGATGCTTTTGTAAATACAGTTATGTGTCCTGAAATTTCCACTGATCATTCTAAACATGTCAATATTATAGAAAATGTAATGCGTAATATCTTGAAAACGACAAAAATTTAAAAAAAAACAAGTGAAATAAAAAGTCTTGGCCCAAGTAATGCTTGTATATGGATATGGTAATATGCACGTCAATAACAATAAACGGTACCACTTTTACTACAACAGGTGTGCATTTGAGAAATCAATATCTCTTCAGTGATGTTCGAGGCAATCATATTTGAAAATCCAAAACCTACTACTAATACAAAAGTTGACGAGCTGATATACTAGTAATCGACACACACACACAAGGAATCAGAGCCTTCATACTTAAAGTGTAATCACGTGATCTTGTTGTTTAAATTTAAATCTACATTTTGTTGTTTGTATCAGTGGAATTCATATCTTTTTCCATTTTAGAGCTTTCCGGTATGATAGCAGGTTTGCATGGTGATCATAACGTTACAGTAAAATACTATGACGGACAAGACTTTAAAGACATTTTAAAAGCTTTCTTTGAAATTTTATGATATATATGTTATTTACAAAGACAGGATGTAATTGCCAATACTGCGACCATGAACGCTTTTGGTACAATATTGCACATAACAGCTGTGTAATACAATTCTTTTGTATCTGAATATAAATGCATACCTGATCGCAATACCAGCAACTGTACTCGGAACAAAATTGAACTAAATGTATTTCAAAGTTGTCGGAAAATCTCCAATCTGTCATTAACCAGTAAATAAATAATGTTTATTGGTAGTATACTTACTTAAATTATGAAATATGAGATCGACCGGAAAGTTAGAATTTTTTTATGAATCTTTATTACATTAGCAACCATTTTGTCAAATTATTTCGATTAATTTCACACTGTGTGTATCACATCTACAAAAATTCATGTTCACAGAAATTGCAGTGCTGCTTCTGAGCAAAAGGCATTATGTTTCATTCCTGCAATTGCTATTAAAATCAGGGGATACAATTAAACAGGGACAGCTTAAAAGGGATTAAAATGTTCTGAAAACGTTTTCATGAACTGGTATTAAATGCCGTTGAAGAAAATTTTCAAATAAGATATATCAATTTCTTTCTCATTGTCTATTCAAAACATAAAATCAACGTTTATCTCCCTTTGATGAATAGCAGGAAATGCTACCCTACCATAGAGGAATCATAGAGAGAATCGTGTTCAGGAGGAGGGGTGAAAGAACTGTTTTCAACGATATTTTAGCTATCGCTGTTTGTTAAAAGTTCAAACGCACACAAGGACGATTGAGTTAAGCTAATGTGAGGTCATTAATTTTAGTCTATTAAATGTGTAAGAAAATAATTTTCCTGCAGGATAATATTTCAGATTGACGTGCACGTGAAATAATATGGATTTACAAAATTGGTATTGTGCTGTTAACTTTTCTTGTAAAAAAAAATGAAAATTATGACAAGGAAAAGATTTTTCCCCAATAGAAATGCCCTTTGAAATGTACGTGTCACTTACTCGCCGGGAAGCATTGCAGTGGTGAGACTCATGTTTGAATTAGACCATTCACCAAATGCTAAGAAATAATAAAGTAACGACATTATACTTTTATTTTTATTTTATAATTATTAAAACATCTATCGTTGGTTGCTACTCCTTGGCAATTTTACACAGGGAATTTTTATTCTTTCACGTACATCTGTTGCATATTCAGATGGCAACTGTATTGTAATACTGTAAAAAAAAATTATAAACTCAACTAAAAAAGTTTACTTCTGTAAATATTAGATATGCGTGTCTATTATTCAAGGCTGTAACTTGTTATTTTTGTTGCTGGGTTGCTGTCTCATAAACGTAAATCACATATATCTTTTTATCAATATATAATACCGATTTCATTGCTGCATATTTATCTGATTAAAAAAAAATCATCGATGATTTTTCATAAAAATTAGAACAAATAAACTTCATACAGTATCAAGTAATTTGTCATTCAAAAAAAGAGAGGTCCATGTACTCGTTATCAAGCTAATGATTTAAATCATTCGAAAAATGCATCTTTTCCCGAACGTCGCGAAAAATAACATAAATACGTTAGCAACGTCATTATTTCCCCTGTAACTGTATCGTATGCCCTTAAATGTATACATGTATTTGACTTTGTATATCTAGGATTATACATAGGGAAATACCAGCAGATACTTACATGACCTCTTTTCTTCTTCTATTCAGGCCCTTGGTCTCCGATTCCTTTATCACAAGTGCATATCTAACGGTTTCTCCTACAAAACAAGTCATCGTATGATAATCCTCTGTAATTCTCACGTCATCACATAAACAGAAAATATTTTAGATATAACAATGCAGTAAATATTCTAGTTTGTTATTATAGGAAATTCAGTGTCATTTTGAAATTCTAATTGCAGAAATTAAATTTATGTTGACAAAAATATGCTTGACTTTTGCTTTATTTGGGCTAATTTTCCTTTGTTTGTTTGTTTGTTTTTTTGTTGTTTTTTTTTAACTTTTTTCTATATACGACTATCTTTCATGTAGCATATCTTTTAAAATAAATTGTTTGATCTTAAGATTTATTTGAAAATATATAATTTATTTTTAAAAAGTAAGTGTAATAGATAGTGTGTTTCTACTGAAACTAGTATGAAAATAGGAAGATGTGGTATGGTTGCCAAAGAGACAACTATTCACCATAGACCAAATGACGTAGATATGAGCAACTATATGTCACCACATAGCTATATAGAAAGCCCCGACAAAACAAACTGTAAAACAATTCAAATGATTTGTGTACTAAACAACAAACGAAAAAAAAAAAAATTTAATATATAAACACAACCACTGAATTACAGGCCCCCGACTTGGTACAGACACATACATAATGTGTAGGGACGGAGGGTAAAAATGTTTTCAGGCGGTGGAATAGGTCTTGACTCATCAGATTGATATAAAGCACAAAAACAAATCACAAAAGATACCGATCTGAGAGTACTCGCAGTTACTGAAAGCTAGTTCCAGGCCAAGAACAAGTAATAATATATAAAAATGGGGAGATGTGGTATGATTGGCAATGAAACAAATATCCACCCAAGTTTAAATGAAGTGGAGGTAAGCAATCATAGGCTACCGTACGGTCTTCAATAATAAGAAAAAAACCCATACGGTTAAGTCGGATATACAAGACCCTAACATGCGAAGTGGGAAACAATTCAAACGAGAAAACTAACGGCCTAATTTATACCAAAACAAATTACGAAAAGCAACTATGACAGACATGAACCGAAAACAACCACGGTATTACAAGCTCCTGAGTTTGGACAGTCACATAAAGAATATATGTTATGAATTTAGAAATTATTAAGAAACTAAGGTTTCAACTCGCTCAAGAAACTTCGACTTCTGATTGATCTCGCTATTCGTTTTATGCTTCTTTCGGTATTTTCATTTTACAAAAAAGGAATGTCCTTCTGGGTTAAAGAAGGGTCAAAGGAAATATGATCAGTTGACTACTGCGACTGGTGAATAAGTTAACTTTGCACGTTTGATACCGAAATTTAAATAAAAATAAAATAAAATGATTGAATAATAAAATCGCATTGATTCAATGTTGATATCGGCAAAATTTTCTTCTCAAAACTTTGGATGTTAACTGTAAATAATATTAAAGTTTATGAAGAGGTTGTGTCTTGTATCCTTCCTTTACTCTGATACTGAAAATGATAAACAATGGCGCGAAAAAGTGAGATGAAATATGATATATTAGATGAGAATCTACTGAAGTGTTTGTTATTTAATTATTCAACCTGTCTGCAAGGAAAAGAGAATCTGATTTTTTTTAAAGGAAACGATTTAAAGAGATATAAGAAGATGTGGTGTGAGTGCCAATGAGACAACTCTCTATCCAAGTCAAAATTTATAAAAGTATATAGGTCAAAGTACGGTCTTCAACACGGAGTCTTGGCTCACACCGAACAGCAAGCTACAAAGGGCCACAAAAATCAATAGTGTAAAACCATTCAAACGGGAAAACCAACGGTCTAATCTATATAAAAAACGAGAAACGAGTTACACTTATGAACCACATCAACAAACGACAACCACTGAAAATTAGATTCCTGACTTAGGACAGGTGCAAACAATTGCAGCGGATTTAAACGTTTTAATGGTACCAAACCTTAACCCTTATCTGAAACAATAGTGTAACATCACAACATAGAAAGACACACTATAAAATATCAATTGAAAGGCATGTTATCCGAAAAATTAACAGGTGAACATAAGATTCATCATACCGAATATTTGTAAGTACATGCAGCTTTTTCTCAACCATAGCAGAATCTTCAACACCATACAGAAGACTACAGCGGACAAAAGAAAGTACAGTGCCAATGTCTGAAAGAAAGATTATATTTCATACTACCTTTGTCCTAGATGTGAAGTAAAATCATTCAGACTATTATAGAAAAAAAATATATTAAGCTTCCTTATGGTATAGTCTTAGGTTAAACAACTTGGTAATGTTGTGCAATTGTTCATTTGTTGTCTTATGTGATTTTTTTCATCTTATGTCTCTATAATCTTTTTTTAATTTATATTACGTGTCAAAGTTGTAACCTGATAAAAACAAATCTTAATGACATAAATAAATCTATAATTATTGAGCTTTCCTGCATCTAATTAAATCTGTTCATTTCAATTAATCGTGTCCAAATCTACGAATTAACATACCTGCAATAAATCTACAATGGTAGGACAAACATTACGTGGTTTTCCAAATATCCAGTGCAATGGTGTCCACTGAGGTTCTTCGCTTAAACGTAAAACAAAGAATTTATAGAACGGTTGAAATTTAGTTACACGTCTTGAATTTGATTCCTTTCACATATCAGTTAATCATTATCTAACTATATATGGTTAATGAACCTTTATATGGATCTAAAAAAATAGATTTTATGAAATATATAACTTACCAATTAAAATATCTCCACAATACCTTGTATGAGAGTATACCCATGTTGGTAAAGTTAAACGCCATTGCTTAACGAAAATGAAACGTGGTTTCCAAGCCTGATAAAACTAACGTCATAATGATTCAAGGTCTGTCAATCGCCCTCAGCTGAGTTTGCCTCGTATGATAATTCCATCTCACTCCAACTTTTCTGTTAAATGTCAGTCAGAAGATTTTATGGTCCAAATGTTTTAGATCAGTCAGGATTCTACTTTGTCAAAATTATCTCCCCATTACGCCAATTCATTTTTACGACAATCGTAAAAATGGAAGCCATTTTAGGAATGACGCGCTGCCAATTTAGCTCTTGAAAACCGATAAATTTATCCACATAGAGTGAGAGACCCATATTCGCCGCATAATTCGTTCATTTCCACTTACATCCGACCTACATTCGAATATTTGGAACTTTTTATGAAGGTTTCAGAAATTTAACTATATGAAAAAAATGTTTGATAAAGAAATTATCTTCAAAACATTGGTTAATTGTTCTAAAAACGAATGCAAACTCAAGAGGAAATCAAGTTGTTCGTGTACCATGGGGGACACATTTTCGCCACAATGTATGATATGACAATCCTCATTATCCTGGTATATTATAAAAACGAATGTTTGCAATTACATGAATTAGCTTGAGAGATCATTCTTATACGATTTTTCTCGCAAATATTTACTTTAAGAGTGCGCATGATTGCCATATATATCTTACATAATTGCCAAAATCATTTAAAAACACCTGAGTATTTCTCAATATGTGCGAATAACCTTGGGAATGGGATAAAGAGGAATATCAACAGTTCGAACATTACAAACAGCCTTTACCATCTATTTAGGCAAGTATTGGGTAAAGGCACACAAATTTACAGAAAAAATAGCTAAACGCGAAAATGTGTCCAAGGCGAATATGCGCCACCCACTTTAGCACAATTACGATCCTTATATGCAAGTTGTATTTTAATAGACAAATGTATCTACTAGCTAATGAGCATCAGTTAATGTACTTGTCTACATTTAGTCAACTTAAAACTATTGTCTGATCGGTTGTCAGGTGGAATTTTCGAAAATCCATAAACATTTAAAAAAATTCTAATTCAATATTTCGTGGAAGGGCAGCCTAAAAATTTTCAGTGGTTGAAGACTATAAACCCTAGATATCACACACAAAAAATGAAGTCTTTTCGAAGATATGCATTTTTAAGATCCAACTTAAAAGTCTGTCGTCAAGTGTTTTTAGTAAAAATTTGCTATTCGAACACACCTATTCTGTTTCTGTGATTTTCACTTGACCCATATATTTCATTTTTTTAGTACTGTGAATCTTCGATGTTATAAATTCAACCTGTAGCCTTGATATATAAAAATGATAGAATCTGAAGCGAGATGATGTATCAAATACTTTTGCTTTTTACGTTTTCAAGACAAAATATTCAACTCAAACACGCCCTGACATAAAAAGGTGCACTCTTTTCGATGCAATTGTTACCCGTTTTTTGGAATTATTTCTTGAGTCACATAATGGAAGTGCAGAAACGAAAATTAAGAAACAAATAGTTTGATATGTTCTCCGTCCGTGTTTTTTTTTTTTTTTAAATCGGAGGTTATGCATTTTTTCGGTCCAACTGAATAGACATCCATGTCGTCGACTTGATATCTAATTTTTCTGCTTAATTATGTAATAGATAAATTGAAAACTTATGCAAATGGTGTTTTTATGATAAAATGCTTCGTAATTTAGCCGAAAACTGTCATTTTATTTGTTTCTATTAACTTTTAAAATTTGTGTTGCTATAGTAAACATTACAGTAAGCATTTATCGCCTTCTCTAACAAAGAGCTTCGATTCTTTTGTTCTATTTCAACTGATTTTCCGCCTGAGATGTAATGTTTGTTCCCGAAATAAAGATTGTAACGCAACCAGCTCATTTTTTAACTTATAATAATGAAGGAATCGCACCTTTCCCTAGGAATTTACACTTAGGTGAACATGGATATCGACAATGGTTCTAAAATAAATGTATGAAACTTTTAAAGGCATGCATTAAACATACAAACTTATTGTAGATACCAATTTGTATTTGTTTATCGTTTTTAGCCATAGAACAATTCTCAAAAATAAATATAATTGTTAAAATAAGTATGTATTAATTCATATAACTAAGAATACTAAAAAGAAAAGAAATGAAAGATAAAAATTTGGTCCCGATTCCAAAAACAATGATCTATTTCATACTCCAACTGAAAGTGAACACTTTGAACTAGTAAAAGACGCTTTTAATCTATTTTATGTATTGTTTTAATTTACATTCCGGTATTAAGAAGCTATCAGATAACCATGACAGCAGTTAATATTAGCTTATATTCTGGGATAAAAAGATCATCACGGAAACGATTCCCTTTGCTTCGGAAATTCAGAGTCCGTTTGAATTAATTGGAATATCACTATGGAAACAAAATTAACTACTCCGATGTGATTTATATCCTAAATAGTGTACAGGCTGTTGAAATAATGTTGAATTCTTTTGAGTTAAGTCATTTGAAACTGGTCTTTACATTTTGTTCTTATGGTGTGCAGTTATACCACTACCTCCAGATTAAGGGAGGGTTGAGCGCTCACAAATATGTTTAACCCCGCCACATCACATTCTTTATGTGCCTGTCCCAACTCAGTAGCCTGTAAATCGGTTGTTGTCGTTGGTTTGTGTCTGTCATATTTGTATTTCGTAAATTATATCGTTATAAATTAGACCGTTAGTTTTCTCGTTTGAATTGTTTCACATTTGCACATATCAGGCGGGGCCTGATATAGCTGATTATACGGTATGGGTTTATCTCATGGTTGAAAGCTGTACGGAGACCTATAATTGCTTTTATCCACGTCATTTGATCTCTGGTAGATAGTTGTCTCATAGGCAATCATACCACAGCTCCTTATTGTTATATACTGATTTTTTTCTGATGTATAGGAATAAGAAATAGTTTCTTGGAAGAAATAGTGCAAGAATCGCTTTACCGATTAGGTGGATGAGAAAACATCGCTAAAGCCAGATGAATCATTCAAAGTATCATTTAAAAAAACATTGCGAAAAAATTATAACAGCCGACAAAAATTATTAGAGAATAAACGCTGCAAAGTGTTACAAAAATAATTAAAGAAAAATCAAAATTTAACGAACGCAAACTTCCATAAAACCAACAATTTTCGTTTAGAATTTTAAAAAAATGGACATTGAGAAGGATTACGTTAAAGCTTGGTATGATGCAATCTCATTTTACTTTGGAATAATGGAGTTACAGGGAAACTAGGATTAAGGTAAAAATGTATCTGATAAAGTTTATTTGGATTAACTGGCGTGCAACCGGCCATTAAGCCAATGGTTTTATCAGACAAGTAACTTTTAGATAACTCAATAACAGAAAATAAAAAAATATTGTAAGGACACTGATGTTTTGAGTGATGGAACTTCTTGGGGTCTGATGCAGAGTATGATATATTGATATAGTATCAACAAACGGTTCGTTTATTATCAGAAAGTCACATTGCATGAAGTTAGTTCTACTATAGTTTGTAGTGGAGCAGTGAAGATTTCATTTACTTTGGTACATTATTTTCACAAGCAAGATAGTGAGATCTAAATATATATGTTGTAACTGATTGAACTTTATTCCGAATCATCATGATAAAGCAACCGTTATCCTCGTCTCATGGGTTTTCGTGCTATTAAGAATGCATTGTGACGTCACAATTTCCTTTGAAAAAGCATGCATAGTACGAAAATTAAAAATAACCAAGTGAAAAAAAAGTCTTGGCCCCAGTAAAGCTTGTATATGGATATGGTTATATGCATGTCAATAACAATAAACGGTACCACCTTTACTACAGCAGGTGTGCATTTGAGAAATCAATATCTCTTTAGTGATGTTCGAGGCAATCCTATTTGAAAATACAAAATCTAATACAAAAGTTGACGAGCTGATATACTAGTAATCGAAAAGGACCAACAACCAAACCCACACGAGGAATCAGAGACTTCATACTTAAAGTGTAATCACGTGATCTTTGTTTAAATCTAGATCTACATTTTGTTGTTTGTATCAGTGGAATTCATATCTTTTTTTCCATTTTAGAGCTTTCCGGTATGATAGCAGGTTTGCACATGGTGATCATAACGTTACAGTAAAATACTATGACGGACAAGACTTTAAAGACATTTTAAAAGCTTTCTTTGAAATTTTATGATATATATGTTATTTACACAGACAGGATGGAATTGCCAATACTGCGACCATGAACGCTTTTGGTACAATTATTGCACATAACAGCTGTGTAATACAATTCTTTTGTATCTGAATATAAATGCATACCTGATCGCAATACTAGCAACTGTACTCGGAACAAAATTGAACTACATGTATTTCAAAGTTGTCAGAAATTCTCCAATCTGTCTTTACCAGTAAATAAATAATGTCTATTGGTAGTATACTTACTTAAGGTTTAATTTACTTTAGTTTGCTATATAACTTTTTAACTTTTACTTATTTCTAACATTATATTCACCACAAAGCCACTCGCTTTAGTTGATATATGAGATCGACCGGAAAGTTAGATTTTTTTTTTATAAATCTTTATTACATTAGCAACCATTTTGTCAAATTATTTCGATTGATTTAACAGTGTGTATCACAACTACAAAAATTCATGTTCTCAGAAATTGCAGTGATGATTCGGAGCAAAAGGCATTATGTTTCATTCCTGCAATTGATATTAAAATCAGGAGATACAATTAAACAGGGACAGCTTAAAAGGGATTAAAAAGTTCTGAAAACGTTTTCATGAACTGGTATTAAATGCCGTTGAAGAAAATTTTCAAATAAGATATATCAATTTCTTTCTCATTGTCTATTCAAAACATAAAATCAACGTTTATCTCCCTTGGATGAATAGCAAGAAAAGCTACCCTACCATAGAGGAATCATAGAGAGAATCGTGTTCAGGAGGGGTGAAAGAACTGTTTTCAACGATATTTTAGCTATCGCTGTTTGTTAAAAGTTCAAACGCACACAAGGACGATTGAGTTACGCTAATGGGAGGTCATTAATTTTAGTCTATTAAATGTGTAAGAAAATAATTTTCCTGCAGGATAATATTTCAGATTGACGTGCACGTGAAATAATAGGGATTTACAAAATTGGTAATGTGCTGTTAACTTTTTCTTGTAAAAAAAATGAAAATTATGATAAGGAAAAGATTTTTCCCCAATAGAAATGCCCTTTGAAATGTAAGTGTCACTTACTCACTGGGAAGTATTGCAGTGGTGAGACGAATGAAGTATTAAACGACATTATACTCTAATTTTTATTTTATAATTATTAAAACATCTATCGTTGGTTGCTACTCATTAGCAATTTTACACAGTGAATTTTTATTCTTTCACGTACATCTGTGGTATATTCTGATGGCAACTGTATTGTAATTCTGTAAAAAAAAATTCAATATCATAAATTCATCTAAAAACGTTTACTTCTGTAAATATAAGATATGCGTGTCTATTATTCAAGGCTGTATATTGTCCTCTAAATGTCATTGTTATTTTTGTTGCTGGGTTTCTGTCTCATGAACGTATATCACATATATCTTTTTATCAATATATAATACCGATTTCATTGCAATGTACACGTGTTTCTTGAATAGTCACCTACAAGTAAGTTTAGGGAGCCATATAGAAAAAAACGTTTTGAAGCGGTTAAAACAGAAAGTGAAAACTGTTTAAATAATTCGTACCGTATTGAAAATTGGGTTTAACTTTAATAAATAATTGAAAACATCTTGAATGTAAGATATCCTTATCTTACGTAAAGGGTTCCGCGGAACCCTTGTGTCACGCCTTCTATTGCTGCTGTTATAGTAAAAGTGTACATACATTGTAGCTAAGTCCATTTATCAGTAAAATATTTTCTTCAGATGCTACTTAGTGATATTCAAGAAGATTCTACAACTTTTTGCATTATGTGTTAATTAATAAAAAGCGTTTGGTAAAGTTTCATAGAATTCTATGAAGGTTTGACAAAGTTATTGCTGTCTAAAGAAAATTTTAACCCAAGACTGTATCTAAATGTTAACTGCAAACAAAAACACTTAGTCCTTTAGCAGTTAGATACAGAAAGAGGGTAAAAAATCTAAATTTTGCTCTGGATAATGTATATTTACTATAAAAAAGCTTTTGTCCAAGTTTCATTGAATTTCATGAAGGTTTGACAACAGATATTCTTGGAAGACCAAGGGACAAAGATGTGAACAATTACAGGTCACTGAACGACATTTAACCATGATCTAAACCCATACCGTAATCTGCTATTAAGGGCATACGATACAGTTTTGATCCAACGGTGAAAATCTGCTTATACAAGCTATTTGTCACTGAGTTAATTCAAATATGTAATAAAAAATATACCTTCATGTGCTAAATTTAGAGATAAATGGGGTCGAAATTTTAGACATTTACTTAAAATTTCGGTTTCTTGTACATTTCTATCCTTTGGACACTGAGACATACCTAACTTTTTTTGTTTCAAAAGATAAACACATGCGGATGTTTGTAAAACGATTTGGAATATCATCTTAACAAAAGTATGTTCTTAATTTGTGTAACAGTTCTTTGAAAATAATTCATTTTTATTAAAGTTTCATGATTTCAGTAAAAAACGGCATTTTTTGCTGCATATTTATCTGATCATAGTTTAAAAAAAAAATCATCGGTGATTTTTTCATAAAATTTAGAACAAATAAACTTCATACAGTATCAAGTAATTTGTCATTCTAAAAAAGAGGGGTCCATGTACTCTTTTTCAAGCTAATGATTAAAATCCCTAGAAAAATGCATCTTTTCCCGATAAGTCGCAGTTTGACGTCGCGAAAGAAAACATATTACGTTAGCAATGTCATTACCTCCCCTGTAACTGTATCATATGCCCTTAAATGTATACATGTATGTGGCTTTGTATATCTAGGATTATACATAATAAAATACCAGCAGATACTTACATGACCTCTTTTCTTTTTGTATTCAGGCCCTTGGTCTCCGCCGATTCCTTTATCACAAGTGCATATCTAACGGTTTCTCCTACAAAACAAGTCATCGTATGATATAATCCTCTATAATTCTCACGTCATCACATAAACAGAAAATATTTTAGATATAACAATGCAGTCAATATTTATAGAATAACTAATCGAAGAATTCAAATAGAGAAAAATATTCAACGAGTGACCGAACAACACATTAGTTCACGAATGCGCGTAGCGCATGAGTTAAATATCAGTGTTGTTCGGTCACGAGTTGAATATTTTTCGATATTTGAATTCTTTGATTAGTTATTCTTTTTATTACATTGGCAAATGGCTTTTTTTTATGAAATTAAAGTAGAAAATGTAAGGAACTATATCTTTCTACGCATTCACAATTTGTTTTGATCCCGCGACGTTATCGTAGTCTTGACAACGCCTATTGTTGTATGACGTCAGAGGAGTGAAATAACCACGTTTATTTCACATGTGAAATCTTCGATTAGTTATTCTATAAGTAATTCATTGCAACCAATGTAATAATCTAGTTTATTATAAATAGAAAATTCAGTGTTATTTTGAAATTCTTATTGCAGAAATTAAATTTATGTGTACAAAAATATGCTTGACTTTTGCTTTATTTGGGCCAATTTTCGTTTGTTTGTTTTGTTTTTGTTTTTGTTTTTGTTTTTATTTTGAACTTTTTACTTTATACGACTAGCATAGATATTTATGAACTGACCCTTCATCTTTTATGAAGCATATCTTTTTAAATAAATTGTTTGATCCTAAATTTATTTGAAAATATATAATTTATTTTAAAAAGGTAAGTGAAATAGATAGTGTGTTTCTACTGAAATTAGTATGAAAATAGGAAGATGTGGTATGATTGCCAAAAAGACAACTATTCACCATAGACCAAATGACGTAGATGTTACCAACTATATGTCACCCTACGGCGGCCGCGCAGGGGCGTATCTTCCCGGAAGCATGACAGCACGTGCATCCACGTCGTTTTCACCAACAACAAAAAAAGAAGAGAGAGAGAGAGAGGGGGACAAAGTTAACTTATAGGAATTGGTCTTTCTATGTATCTATTTTAAAAACTACACAAAGAATAAAAGCAAGAGGAATAAACATGCAGCGAAATTTTTAGTCCTGTAAGACATGTATGTGTACGATAAATGCATACAACTGGTGTAAACATAGTGGAACTTTTTATATTACGGACATTGTTTAGAAAAACAGCTACATAATGTCGGTACCACCGCCATAACGTATACCAGCATTGAGTGCAAAAAACAACATATAATCCGTTTAGGGTTAACAAAAAAACTTGAAAATTATTATTTTCCGCTTCGCCCCAAAGCACACATCTTACTAGAACGAAGACTCTTCAACTTGTATCGATCCGGGAATAACGACTGTTACCTTGTGAACTAGTTAAAAAAACTTGACCAAGTATGTAGGTCTTGACAACACGAATACTTCATTTTCACATCACGTCAACGTATTCTCGTCCTGATGTGCATGTAATATTTGCTACTGGACATTAATAACCATTCAATCAACAACTAGTTTCCGTAAACTAATAGACGAGAAGTTGGAACTGCTGTTATTATGAAAAAAGTACACATTTCCAGTACATGTATTACATATTTTTTTATTTATTTTACAAAAAAACATCTTGTATACTGAACTATTTGGTCATTCAATTTTATAATGAATTTTCTGTCCGAGTCGGACACTAAACTGCGGATTCTTGTTCAAACGAAACACCAAACTTTTAATACACGTATCTTCACTGTTATCATCTAGATATTGCAATTCAACTTGTCGAATGCATATGTATTTGTTAATTAGCTGGATAATTAACAAACGCAGATCATTTAAAGATCGTGATCAAAGTACCATTCCCTCTGAAAAAGTTCCTTAATTTCAACTTCAAGAATTCCTAACTGCGTAAAATAAGAAATTCCTATCTCTCTCTCTTGTAGAGTTTACCCATAGAATTTTTAAACATAAAAAAAATTATGTTCAGCAAAATATTGGAGAATGTGTCCACCAAGTATTTGGTATCCAAAGATGTTAATGCTAACAAATTCCATGCATGCACATATAGTATTGTGTTTATGTTTATTGTTTGTTTTTTATCCATCTACTTTGCTCAATACAAATACTAGCATATGGAACAAACCTCCGTGATTTTAAAAGCTCTCATGGCGTACAAAAAACGCAAACTACAATGTTTAGTCTTCATTCGACTCGAAGTTAAACAAATAGTTGACCAAAAAACCACAACAAAAATATACAAGTTTTATTACGGTTGTGATTGTTTTGAAACGCTATATATGCGAATTTTCCGGGGGGGCTTCACCCCTATGACCCCCCTACCAGGGCTTTGCCCTGGACCTACTGGGGGCCTTAGGCGGCCCCCAGACCCCTCGCCCTTTAGTTTGTGATTCCACTTCATTAAGTAGGTAGCTACGCCAACAATGCAGGAGCAAACTCCAAACCGTATAGCTATAGAAAGCCCCGACAAAACAAACTGTAAAACAATTCAAATGATTTGTGTACTAAACAACAAACGAAAAAAACAAATTTAATATAAAAACGACAACCACTGAATTACAGGCTCCCGACTTGGTACAGACACATACATAATGTGTAGGGACGGAGGGTAAATAGATGTAAGAAGATGTGGTATGAGTGCCAATTAATGAGACAACTCTCCATCCAAGTCACAATTTATAAAAGTAAACCATTATAGGTCAAAGTACGGTCTTCAACATGGAGCCTTGGCTCACACCGCAAAGCAAGCTATAAAGGGCCCCAAAAATTACTAGTGTAAAACCAATCAAACGGGAAAACCAACGGTCTAATTTATATAAAAAACGAGAAACGAGAAACACTTATGAACCACATCAACAAACGACAACTACTGAACATCAGATTCCTGACTTAGGACAGGTGCACACAATTGCAGCGGGTTTAAACGTTTTAATGGTACCAAACCTTCACCCTTATCTGAAACAATAGCGTAACATCACAACATAGAAAGACACACTATAAAATGTCAATTGAAATGGCTTAACTCAATCAAAAGACATATTAACACAAGTGAACATACACTGAACGAATAAATTTGATCTATGATACAATGCAAATACAAAATCAATAAAATAAGGGATGAATAATTAAGGTAACAGTATTATACCGTTGTGAAATGTTAAACAATTTCAGAAAAACAACAATAACCTTAAACAAAAATCCGCCATTCACAATAATATTATACACAGGTAAATGAAAATAATTTTGTTGTTAGGTATACAGTTTAAAAGGAGAAAGGAAATATTTTTACAAAATAAATAATTTTGATGTACATAGTTCGAAGAAGTGAAAATTCATAGTAATACCAAACACTTATTAAAGTTGGTATATAGACCAGATATAACCCTGAATAAGTAAACATTAAATAACAAAAAAGTACTACTAATAGTATCAACAGGTCAAATTAACAAGAAAGTACGATTTGAGAGTACTCGCAATTACTGACAGCTAGTTAAAAGCCAAAAACAATTAATAATAAAAAATCATGCATCAGAGACTAAAATCAAAGTTGAACATGTTTCCAGGCGGTGGAATAGGTCTTGACTCATCAGATTGATATAAAGCACAAATACAAATAACAAAAGATACCGGTCTGATAGTACTCGCAGTTACTGAACGCTAGTTCCAGGCCAAGAACAAGTAATAATATATAAAGATGGGGAGATGTGGTATGATTGGCAATGAAACAAATGTCCAGCTGAGTTAAAATGAAGTGGTAGTAAGCAATCATAGGCTACCGTACGGCCTTCAATAATAAGAAAAAAAAACATACTATATAGTCGGATATACAAGACCCTAACATGCGAAATGTGAAACAATTCAAACGAGAAAACTAACGGCCTAATTTATAACAAAACAATTTACGAAAAACAACTATGACAGACAAGAACCAAAAACAACCACTGTATTACAAGCTCCTGAGTTTGGACAGGCACATAAAGAATATATGCAATAAATTTAGAAAGTATTAAGAAATTAAGGTTTCAACTCGCTCAAGAAACTTCGACTTTAGATTGATCTCGCTATTCGTTTTATGCTTCTTTCGGTATTTTCATTTTACAGAAAAGGAAAGTCCTTCTGGGTTAAAGAAGGAAAAAATCCTCCACCAAATCCCCACACACACAAATAATGAAAGCTCGCTGCTTTACACTTGAACTAGTTGAATAGTAAAATATTTTTTTTAAATAGAAACAAGTCAAAGGAAATATGATCAGTCGACTACTGCGACTGGTGAATAAGTTAACTTTGCACGTTTGATACCGAAATTTAAAAATAAAATAAAATGATTGAATAATAAAATCGCATAGATTTCATGTTGATATCGGCAAAATTTTCTTCTCAAAACTTTGGATGTTAACTGTAAATAATATTAAAGTTTATGAAGAGGTTGTGTTTTGTATCATTCCTTTATTTTAGCCAAGATCTAAGATCTGATACTGCATGAAAATGATAAACAATGGCGCGAAAACGTGAGATGAAATATGATATATTAGATGAGAATCTACTGAAGTGTTTGTTAATGAATTATTCAACTTGTCTACAAGGAAAAGAGAATCTGATTTTTTTAAAGGAAACGATTTAAAGGCATGTTATCCGAAAAATTGAAGGTGAACATAAGATTCATCATACCGAATATTTGTAAGTACATGTAGCTTTTTCTCAACCATAGCAGAATCTTCAACACCATACAGAAGACTACAGCGGACAAAAGAAAGTACAGTGCCAATGTCTGAAAGAAAGATTATATTTCATACTACCTTTGTCCTAGATGTGAAGTAAAATCATTCAGACTATTATAGAAAATAAATATATTAAGCTTCCTTATGGTAAAGTCTTGGGTAAAATAACTTGGTAATGTTGTGTAATTGTTCATTTGTTGTCTTATGTGATTTTTTCATCTTATGTCTCTATAATCTTGTTCAATTTATATTACGTATCAAAGTTGTAACCTGATAAAAAAAAGGCATAGATAAATCTATAATTATTGAGCTTTCGTGCATCTAATTATATCTGTTCATTTCAATAAATTGTGTCCATATCTACGAATTAACATACCTGCAATAAATCTACAACGGTAGGACAAACATTACGTGGCTTTCCAAATATCCAGTGCAATGGTGTCCACTGAGGTTCTTCACTTAAACGTAAAACAAAGAATTAATAGAATTGTTGAAATTCAGTTGCACGTCTTGAATTTGATTCCTTTCACATATCAGTTAATCATTATCTAACTATATATGGTTAATTAACCTTTATATGGATCTAAAAAAATAGATTTTATGAAATATATAACTTACCAATTAAAATATCTCCACAATACCATGTATGAGAGTATACCCATGTTGATAAACGCCATTGCTTCACGAAAATGAAACGTGGTTTCCAAGCCTGATGAAACGAACGTCATAATGCTTCAAGGTCTGTCAATCGCCCTCAGCTGAGTCTGCCTCGTATGACAATTCCATCTCACTCCAACTTTTCTGTTAAATGTTACTCAGAAGGTTGTATGGTCCAAATTTTTTAGATGCAATGTTTGTTCCCGAAAAAAAAGATTGTAACGCAACCAGCTCATTTTTTAACTCATAATATTGAAGGAATCACACCTTTCCCTAGGAATTTACACTTAGGTGAACATGGATATCGACAATGACTCTAAAATAAATGTATGAAACTTTTAAAGTCATGCATTAAACATACAAACTTATTGTAGATACCATTTTGTTTTTGTTTATCGTTTTTTTCCATAGAACAATTCTTAAAAATAAATATAATTGTTAAAATAAGTATGTATTAATTCATATAACTAAGAATACTAAAAAGAAAAGAAATGAAAGATAAAAATTTGGTCCCGATTCCAAAAACAATGATCTATTTCATACTCCAACTGAAAGTGAACACTTTGTACTAGTAAAAGACGCTTTTAATATATTTTATGTATTGTTTTAATTTACATTCCGGTATTAAGAAACTATCAGATAACCATGACAGCAGTTAACATTAGCTTATATTCTGGGATAAAAAGATCATCACGGAAACGATTCCCTTTGCTTCGGAAATTCAGAGTCCGTTTGAATTAATTGTAATATCACTACGGAAACAAAATTAACTACTCCGATGTGATTTATATCCTAAATAGTGTACAGGCTGTTAAAATAATGTTGAATTCTTTTGAGTTAAGTCTTTTGAAACTGGTCTTTATATTTTGTTCTTATGGTGTGCAGTTATACCACTGCCTCCAGATTAAGGGAGGGTTGGGCGCTCCAGACATGTTTAACCCCGACACATCACATTCTTTATGTGCCTGTCCCAACTCAGTAGCTTGTAAATCGGTGGTTGCCGTTGGTTCGTGTCTGTCATATTTGTATTTCGTAAATTATATTGTTATGAATTATGCCGTTAGTTTTCTCGTTTGAATTGTTTCACATTTTGCACATATCAGGCGGGGCCTTTTATAGCTGATTATACGGTATGGGTTTATCTCATGGTTGAAAGCTGTACGGTGACCTATAATTGCTTTTATCCACGTCATTTGATCTCTGGTAGATAGTTGTCTCATAGGCAATCATACCACAGCTCCTTATTGTTATATACTGATTTTTTTCTGATGTATAGGAATAAGAAATAGTTTCTTGGAAGAAATAGTGCAAGAATTGCCTTACCGATCAGGTGGATGAGAAAACATCGCTAAAGCCAGATGAAACATTCAAAGTATCATTTAAAAAAACATTGCGAAAAAAATTATAACAGCCGACAAAAATTATTAGAGAATAAACGCTGCAAAGTGTTACAAAAATAATTAAAGAAAAATCAAAAGTTAACGAACGTAAACTTCCATAAAACCAACAATTTTCGTTTAAAATTTGAAAAAAATTGACATTGAGAAGGATTACGTTAAAGCTTGGTATGATGCAATCTCATTTTACTTTGGAATAATGGAGTTACAGGGAAAATAGGATTAAGGTAAAAAATGTATCTGACAAAGTTTATTTGGATTAACTGGCGTGCAACCGGCCATTAAGCCAATGGTTTTATCAGACAAGTAACTTTTAGATAACTCAATAACAAATTTAAAAAAAATATAGTAAGGACACTGATGTTTTGAGTGATAGAACTTCTTGGGGTCTGATATATTGATATAGTATCAACAAACGTTTTTTTTATTATCAGAAAGTCACATTGCATGAAGTTAGTTCTACCGTAGTTTGTAGTGGACCAGTGAAGATTTCATTTACTTTGGTACATTATTTTCACAAGCAAAATAGTGAGATCTGAATATATATGTTGTAACTGATTGAACTTTATTCCAAATCATCATGATAAAGCAACCGTTATCCTCGTCTCATGGGTTTTTGTGCTTTTAAGAATGCATTGTGACGTCACAATTTCCATTGAAAAAAGCATGCATGGTACGAATTCATATGACGTACGAAAACATATGATCTGACCATATATATATATAAGGAATAAATCGATTTATTTTCTCCTGTACCATTTAGCAAACAGTGTTTTTTTTACATATAGAAATTCACACTAATCCTAATACTTTTTTTACAACATGGTTAAATTTTATAGGCTGCATGATCTTCTCGGGTTTGTTCCGGACGCTCCTTGTACTTTTTAGTGCCACCCAAATAATTTGGTGAATCCGAAACTATGGCTTTGCAGTAAAGTTAGCAGATGACGTTTCCGGTTTGAGTCAGTTTCGAGTTGGAATCGAGAATGTAATTTGAAACGCTGATTACATTAAGTTTCCAGTACGGGCTTCACCATAGCACCATTTAGGAAGAAAGTATATTTCTCTTCTCTAGCTGCAAAGTTTGAAAGGTAAATATATTGCTAAACGCTGCCCGACAAGTACCACATTCCGCTTGTGGAGCAACAAGCGGTTGACTCTTCTGTCGGGTCTCACTAACTAGGATCGGGAACCACAAGAAATAAAAATTTAGCGTCATGAAATCTATATTGCTAGTAATGGCTTTTGTTTACTGTTGGGGTCCCAGTCCCCTATAAAGCTATATTAAACTATGTAACCCTTACCCTAACCCTAACCCTAATTAAGTTATTAAAATGTAACCATGCCCATGGGTGTGAGACAACTCGGACTGTCTACAAAAAAGACTGTCAATAAGTCAATTCTGAACGTCTTTAAAGTCAATTTGGACTGTCTATAAGTCATCTCGGACTGTCTATAATGACGACTGAGCCAACTCAGACATGAACATGATGAAAGTATGAACGGAGAGTTTTGTCTATATAAATGATTTTATGAGTGTCTTCAACAAAAAAGACTGTGTCTGAAGAGAAGTTGGACCATCTATAAGGCAAAGAATTAAAAAAGAGTATTGACCCCCATTTTTGCTAAAAAAAAATGTTTAAAAGGCAACTCCCATTGTTAATTAATTTAATTTAATTATTATGACTGCAGATAAAATGAAATGACATTATAAGAAACAAATATAATAAATAATGAACTCAACTACATGTAATGGATAAATTAAAGTTTGTTTAATGAATTAATGAAGATTGTGTTCAAAATATAGAAGCACCATTATGAAGTAGAAATTAAAATTTACATTAAATCATTTATTGCATATGGCACTTCATTTGCAGATGCAGCAAGGTATAAATGATACGTTTATATGTTAAATAGCCCAAACTCTTTGTTTATACTTTGTTAGAGTTGGCATTATAGACAGACAGAGTTGACTTTAAAAAGAAGGTCCAGGTTGACTTATATAATTGATAGTCTTTCTATGTTGTGATGTTACACTATTGTTTCAGAAAAAAGGTGGAGGTTTGGTACCATTAAAACGTTTAAACCCACTGCATTTGTTTGCGCCTGTCCTAAGTCAGGAATCTGATGTTCAGTAGTTGTCGTTTGTTGATGTGGTGCATAAGTGTTTCTCTTTTCTCGTTTTTTATGTAGATTAGACCGTTGGTTTTCCCGTTTGAATGGTTTTACACTAGTAATTTTTGGGGCCCTTTATAGCTTACTGTTCGGTGTGAGCCAAGGCTCCGTGTTGAAGACCGTACTTTGACTTATAATGGTTTACTTTTTTAAATTTTGTCTTGGATGGAGAGTTGTCTCATTGGCACTCATACCACATCTTCTTATATCTATTTATGTTAAACAAATAATAAAGAAAGAAATTTCAACAAATAAATAAAACTAATTCAACATAGACTTTTTTACTTAAAGTAAGTTATATAATAAATTGATGGAGATAAGTAGAAATTTGAATTCACACTAAACAAATTATTTTGATTATGTTTTGCAAATTTCGCAACATGTAAATGATACTCAATTTTGTAACTGTCATGTAAAACATAACATTTAATCATTTATTATGCGTATTGTTATGCGTTTACTTTTCTACATTGGCTAGAGGTATAGGGGGAGGGTTGAGATCTCATAAACATGTTTAACCCCGCCGCATTTTTGCGCCTGTCCCAAGTCAGGAGCCTCTAGCCTTTGTTAGTCTTGTATTATTTTTAATTTTAGTTTCTTGTGTACAATTTGGAGTTTAGTATGACGTTCATTATCACTGAACTAGTATATATATTTGTTTAGGGGCCAGCTGAAGGACGCCTCCGGGTGCGGGAATTTCTCGCTGCATTGAAGACCTGTTGGTGGCCTTCTGCTGTTGTCTGTTCTGTGGTCGGGTTGTTGTCTCTTTGACACATTCCCCATTTCCATTCTCAATTTTATTATCATTATAAACGGTTCAATTTGACTTTATAGATGGTCAGACTTGATTTTACAGATGGTGCGAGTTGAATTTATACATGTAGATGGTCTGAGTTCACTTATTAGTCCATCCAAGTTGACTCAGTCCAAGTTGTCTCCCTGATCCTCAAACCTTAGGCTTACCCTAACCTAGAACATACCCTAACCATAAGTGAACAATTACCCTAAAGTACATTTTTGTACAGGAACCCCTCCAGTAAAAGAAGAACCTATCAATTACTTCAAATAAATAAATATAGAAACATGAATTAAAGTGTTTTTTCAGTCCCTCTTAATTAGTGACAAGAAGCAACATGAAGAAATGTTTAGTGTCAAAAAAGTTTATATTAATACACATGTACATGTATGAGACAGGTGTAAACTGTGAAAGAGGATGAATTCTGTATTACAAATTTTATTTTCATTGTATTGTTGTCATTATCATATATTTTGTGGCTATTTAAAGTACATGTAAGTACCCAATCTCTGTTATTGCCAGGTTGTCAAAATACAGGCCTTTGCATATTGAATAGAAACAATACCATGATAAAGTAAAACATATGATAGTATCACACATTTTGAAAGATGGATCATATTGCAACTTATAATCAGTCTTCAAAATTAGCCAGTGGTTTGATGCCGTAGGCCAGTAAAATCGGACTCGGGCTTGTAAAAATTTCGAAACCAGGAGCCTGACGTCTTGTGTAAAATAAGTATCCACTTGTATGTTTTTTTCTTTATAAATATATAAATATTAAAATTAAACGTGTTATCATCCATGCAAAATTTCTGCTCTCATGTCTTTACATAAACATCTCCATGTAATGGGAACACTCCATATTCGCGGCTTTTGTCATTAATGGCTGGCCTGGGGCCCTGCAAGAGAGGTTCTGAAAGCTTTTACAAATAGCGCCAATTACACCCAGACGATTTTAAGGCATGCTAAAGGAAGAGCTTTTTTCCAATCACAAGCGATTTTGGGATACACTAAAGGAAGAGCTTTTTATCTGATCACACACAAAAATTTCCTATTTTTAGTTATTTTTTTTTGTGGAAAAAAAGGTAAGGGTCAGAGCCTACAAATAATGGTCAGTCAGACGACCTGTACATGTCTATTTTAAAAAAAAAAATTTTGCCTCAATACAATCTTGACTAGTTATGGAAAAGGGTTTGATGGTGAAGAAGAAAACGATGATGAGCATTATATTTTGGAAAGAGATATAGACTTTTTTCTGTAGTGTTATATGAGAGAATAAATGTTAAATTGTGCCTTGTTATAATGTTATTTTAAACATCAAATTTCATTAGCCGTAAAATTCTTCAAAGATTCTTCTAAAGAATATTGTTTTTTTATAAGGCTTTATGTAAATTGATGCCAATGTCTTAAGTATAGTTTAATCCTCCTTCATCCGCCTGTGAATCTCATCATTTATTTTTTTTTTCCTCATGTAATCACTGATCTCAATAAAAGACTGTCAATGTAGAAATTTGTTTCCTTTTTCCTTTAGAATTTCAGAAAATGAATACCGCAATAAAAGAACAAGGAGAAATGTCTTATCCAAGGCTGAATACTGAGAGTGATACCACATTAGAGAAACCAGATCTGGAACAACTCAGACATGATAGATTGGAAAGGAACATTGAAGTTATGAAGGTACAATTTACATATTCACATTTTTTTACCTGGTCAATAGCTGTCCTTCTGATAGACCTTGGGTAGAAAACATCAAAGTTTTCTTGGCTATAATGAAAGGGAATAATTTTATATTTGGTTTGCAAATTGAAAAGGTTGAGTTGTAGCTTGTAAGTAATTTTTAGATCTGCCCTGCATCTACTTCTTGTTTGCCAATAGTTTGAAATTTCTATCTATTGAACACAACAACTTTGGTCCCAACCTGGTATTGATCTTGTTTATATTAGATATAGTTCTTCTTCACAATGTTCATTTCTCTACATGTTTATAGTATATGTGGAATTTTTTTATGCCCCGTCTGAAGGCAATGTGGGCATTAAGTGTGACCCTTGACCGTCCTATCTGTCCATCCGTATTTCCTTCCATCCGTCTCATTTTTGTTTCTGCACTTTAACTTTAGTATCCCTCCTCCAAATTTATGAAACTTATACACAATGCTAAGAACCAATACTCGCAGACAGAGTTCTAATTTGGGTAGGGAAACACTTACCGTTCTAGAGTTATGATCCTTTATAACTAAGAAAATTGCAAATTATTCGTTTCCAATCTCTTTCTTTAGTTTGCCTAATGCAAATTTTATGAAACTTGTACACAATGCCAAGAACCACAACACGCAGACAGAGTTAGAATTTGGACAGTGAGTCATTTGCAGTTCTAGAGTTATGCCCCTTTTTAACTTGGAAAATTGCAAATTTTTCAGTTTCTACACTCTAACTTAAGCTGTTCATATCCAGATTTTATGAAACTCATTGACATTGCTAAGAACAACATTGTACAACACACAGACAAAGTTTGAATTTGGGCAGTGAGTCTTTGAATGTTCTAGAGTAATGCTCTTTTTTAACTTGGAAAATTGCAAAGCTTGAGTGGGGGAATTCGTGTCCTCCATTGAAAATTTATTCTATCCTACAACCCATTTACGCATGTTCATGTGTATCTGGGTATCATTGTTATTAATGATGTTTTCTGCTGATATTTAATATAAAACAATTTTCTAGTTGGAAAAAAAATCTGATAAATATATGAATATATTGTCCAATGTTTCCCCCTCTCCCCAAAAGCAAAACAATAAAATGTTGATAAAGTTGATTATGGATTATCTCCCTTACACTATGAAGAAGAAGAAGAAGAATATTTTATTTCCAATTATGGGAACATTACAACATCAATAATTTTCACAATACAATACAAACAATGAAATAAAAAACATAAAAAAAACAAAATAAAGAACAATTTAAGTTCTTAAAGTAATATATAGATAAAGAACCTATAATTTTAAATATGTAATGCATTATAATGCAAGTGTGATTTTTTCAAAATGACAAAGATTTAAAGGGATGACTTAAATAAATACAATTATATATAGAGTGCAATACAGACTCAAAGGATAGTACATCTAGATGTCAATTAAGTCTTGAACAACACATCTCACAGTGGTAGTTTTATCCAAATAAAGAAAACGTCAAGAAGAATAAAAGATCAGTTTCACATGCCTGGGGACCAAATAACATGAAAATTTGATAATTCTTTGAATTCTAAACCATTTTTATACGACAGCAAAAATTAAGAAATTTTTTGGTCGAATATTGGTATCACGTTGTCGTCGTCAGCGTCGTCCGAAGACAGATGGTTTCCGGATGATAACTTTAGTATAAGTAAATAGAAATCAATAAAATTTTAACACAAGGTTTATAACCACTAAAGGAAGGTTGGGATTGATTTTGGGGGTTATGGTTCCAACTGTTTAGGAATTAGGGGCCAAAAAAGGGGTCCAAATAAGCATTTTTGTAGTTTCCAGACAATAACTTGTGATAAAGTGTATGAATCTCTCTGAAATTATACCACAAGTTTCCATTCTACAAGGGGGTGGTTAGGATTGACTTTGGGGGGTTATAGCTCAAACCATTTAGGAATTAGGGGCAAAAAAAGGGCAATTGAGACAATTTAAAAGCAGTGTAAGGGAGGTACATGTAATCCAAATCAAAATCAAAATCAATTTAAATAACCATGTTTGATTACCTCCCTTACACTGCTTGTAAATTTTGTATTAAGAAATGATGATTGTCTGAGATACTGACCATAACTTGAGGGAAAGAATTATTTTTTTTTAATAAGGGAAAGGGGGGAGGTGAAAAAAATTGGAGGGGGCAATTTTTCTCATTTCAGATTTCAGAAATTAAAAGAAAATTTCTTCAAATATTTTTTTTGGGGGGTTAATATTCAACAGCATAGTGTATTGCACAAACACAAAAAAACTGGGTAATTTTTTTTTTTTGGGGGGGGGGGGGGTCAATTTGCATAGTGTATTGCACAAAAGCAAAAAATTGAATATAAATTCAATTCATATAACCAATTTGAAGTTCTTTGACTACAGTTATTCTGTGTCAGAAACCTATTATATGTCAAAATTTGATTACAATCCAAATTCAGACCTGTATCAAGCGTGAATGTTGTGTCCATTTTGGCCCCAACTTTTCAGGGTTGGACATCTGCGGTCGTATCCAGCTGTGATCAGCGAAGCAATTTATTTATTATGCTGAGCAGCGACTAACTTTAGTTTGCCTCAGCTAAATGTTATGAAACTTATACACAATGCTTATTACCACAAAACACAGATAAAGTTTGAATTTGGGTTGCATCACTTTTACTGTTCTTGAGTTATGTCCCTTTATAATGTCATATGCAAGTGGGGGCATCATCTGTGTCCCATGGACACATTATCCATTTATTTTCTCTCTTATTAATTGTTTAATTTTTTCATAATCAGTGTGTTGTATGCTTGTACTTAGCTTTCTTGGTCAAATTTCCCTGATCTCGTGATCTATGGTTTTGCAATGGGGACCAAAGGCTTTTTTCCTCCTTGGTAATTTGTTCTATTCAATGCTCATCTTTCTCCAAAAAACTTTCTTTTTTATTTTTATACTTTTTTGTCTAATTCATTATCTTTCTCGATAATTGAAAACAAAATAAAAAGTTTAACTTCATGTTGTTGTCAATAAGTGACAAAAATACATAGGTTATTAAAATCTATTTCGTTTCAACAAAAAATTATATGTATATATGATAAATGATGGCTAAGCTGTCTTAAAAATTATCACTGCAAGCTGATATCATAATGTCATTTAATACCACTTGAAAGTGTCCTTAATTACATTGTATGTCAAAATGTCAGCTTAACGAAAGGGGTTGACTATTGGATAGTCTTTCTTGAAGTGTTTCTTCAGCCAAGACATTGTACTGGTAATTGATTGCAATCAGTTTCCTTTATATCCTTGGCTTCTGAATATGATAATCAAATTTATGTGAAATTTATTTTCTGTGCAATAGATGAGGGTTATATTTAAAGTCAATTTTTGAATTGCAATAAATGTATTTCATACCATCTTGCACTTCTAAGATTACATGTAAGATGCTCAATAAATAGGAAAAATTGTAATAAAAGAGTTGTTTCAATATGTATTTTCTAATTTTTCAATATCTATTTCCAAATTTTTCAGTATGTGTTTTCTTATTTTTATAAGGACTATGTATCTCACACAAGTTACATTGTCCCTTATCATTGCTTATTGTCAAAATACTGGAAAATTATAAAAATGAATTGAGTAAGTGGGGGTTTATTGAATCTTCCTTCTATGAGTTATTAAATATTAAATTAGCAAGTACAAATATACGTATTGCACTGCAATTCACAGATTTATCTCCCAAAATCCTCCTGTTAAATACTCAATCATACTTTTTTACTGTCTGTCTTTTTTAATATTTTTATTATAATGATAGGAAAACTATCTATTTTATTGTTATATTTAAATTTGTCAGAACCATTCAGCATTTATACTAAGTTGTAAACCGGGATATGTTTTTAAATTGGAAGTAAATTAATTAAAAAACCAACACTAAAACAACTCAATGGAGTCACCTTCATTAATATAAAATGTATCTAATTAATTTTTGCTTTGTTGCACGATGTACAAAACCAGTTTAAAGTATGGTGATGTTAGGCAGGGAAAAATGGGTATTTAATTAGTGTGATCAAATCCTTCAGTTTTTAACTCGGATCCCTGAAACTCCAAAGAAAGATTGCACACATATGGAAGTTATTCACCTGCTCTTGTGAAATTGTGTAAACATTTTTTCCCGGTTTTCCCAATTTTATATTTCCATATAAACAATTGTTTAAGAAAATTCTGTGCAACCTGACCATGTGAGTCTTTCGTTCTATTCTAAATTGAGTTATCCAGCAGCAACATAAATATATTTGTTATCTCCAGCATCAATCAAAATACAACTGGAATCAGGTTTGATTGTGATGCCACTCACTTGTACACGGTTTTGTTGGAATTAGAAAATTGATGTGTCAAAGAAGAGCATCATATAAAGATATTAATGTGTCAATATAATGAAAGAGACTAAATGTTATCTGTGTAAACAGGCAAAGAATTATAAAAGGTTGTTTAATGATTCATATCTTTAAAGTAATGTTTTGTTTTTTAGGCATTTAACCCTGCAATTACTAAAGCACTTTTTCCTGGAGTAAGTATAATACAGATAAGGTTGTAAAAAGGAATTCCAAATATGGGATGGGGAATATATAGTCCTATGTCAATATCATGTAAGATCATAGAGGGTAAAGAAAGTTTTTGTAGAAAATTGTTTGGCTTCATTAATTAATTGCTTCCTTTCTGTAACTAAAATTTGAAAAGGAAACTACTTTCATGTTTTTGAAATTTGTACATCATTTTTGTCATGAGCAAAAATATAATAACACAAGATCTTAGACAAAAACCTGCCACACCTGTTGTTAATGTGGTTGGTATAAATGAAGATAAGATGAAATGACAGTTTGAACTTTTATGACATTAACTTAAGCTCTATCTATAGCATTCAGATCTTTCTCAGCCCACCTGACTCACAAAACCAGTGTGAACTGTTGTGTCCATCATCTAGATCTGTTGACTATCCAATAAATTTTCACAATTCCATCATATAAAACTTGAGCCAATTTAGAACAAACCTAGCTTGAGTAACATATACATGTATATGTAAACTGAAGTCTTTTTAAAAATTCACATTTCTGTCAAATTTGATGAGAAATATGGCTGTCAGAGATGATAATTGATTCTAATGGGTCAAATTTCTTGTTCTCTGAAAGTAAAGGTTAAATCTTTTGAAATTTTATAGCAGTGATAATTTGGAGATTCTTTACAAAGTTTTCAAAATTCCTGCTGCTATGACAAACATGCAGCATTGATGCCACAGATTTCATAGAACCATAAATTAGTTACTGTAAATTCAGAAATTATTGCGTGCATTTATTATTGCGATTTTGTCATTTTAGACTAAAATGCGATTTTAACTTTTGCGATATTGAGAAAACTCCTGTTTAATTCTTAAAAAAAATTTCAAAATGCGAGTTCAAATTATTGCGATTATAACCCTGTCGCATTTTTCGCAATAACTTCTGAATTTACAGTACCTGTTTCGCTGGAGCTTCGTGTATGATATTCAACAAACTTATCAATAGTAATACATTTATTAAGGTATTTTATAAAAAAAAAGCACTTCATTTCATTAAGATCAGTTAGATGCTGTTCTTGAGAAAAACTTGAAAGGAAAAAGTATTTACATATCTTTGTTTGTCAGATATTCTTTTCATGATAACTGTAAAAGTAAAAGAGTTTAAAAATACTCATAAGAAATTTTCTATATTTAGGATCAATTTTACATGTTCCATTTGCAAACAAAATGTTCATGTAAATCATATAAATCATCCTTTTATATTATACCTCTCATAGTAAATTCAAGCGATATCTTTTAAAACTATATAACTAGATGTTACTGGAGAGTGAATACATAACTTCTTGCTACCTGATAAAAGCATCAGTGAGACTTCTGAATGCTTCCTGTCTTCATAACTTTATTATGATGGTCTAATGAACTTTTATTCATTCCAGTAAATACTGCATGTTCAGTAAAAAATTAAGCAACTTTATGAAACATTTGTTTCTTTAATCTTTCAGGAGAAGAAAGAAGAAAACTGTTTAGAGCACTGTGCAACATGCATACAGAGGCATTTCAGGGGCTACCAGGGGAGAAAAAAATATGTTGAGCTACTGTACCAACAGTTTTCTCAGGTAATTAACTTGATAACATTATAAAAGTTCAATCCTGTACTGTCAAACTCACATCAATTAAAAAAATATAAAGATATATATAGCAGAAATTATCAAAAATTCATATTAAACATAGCACATGACTTATTTACCCATAAGAAATTTGCTTTTCAGTAAAAAAAGAGTCTATTTTTTCTATTAAACAAAACATAGTGTATGTAATCTGCTTTTGAAATGAATAAAAAGATAAAAGGGGTAAATATAAACAAGAGACCAAAGACATTATATAAATAAGATGTGGGATGATTGCCAATGAGAGAACTCTCCACAAAAGACCAAATGACACAGAAATTAATAACTATAGGTCACCGTACGGCCTTCAACAATGAGTAAAACCCATAACGCATAGTCAACTATAAAAGGCCTCAAAATGACAAATGTAAAACTAAGCAAACGAGAAAACTAATGGCCTGATTTATCTACAAAATAATGAACGAAAAACAAATATGATATACAACAACAAACAACAACCACTGAATTACAGGCTCCTAACTTGGGACAGGCACATACAGAATGTGGTGGGGTTCACACAGTTAACCAAGAATTGATATCTAGGTTCACAGTCAAGCCTTCACAATATCATGATAATAAATTCTATTTTTGCACTTTTAAGGAGATGTTTTAATCAAATTATACTTGCATAGAAAAAATTTATCTGTTTATTAGTTGAACTAGTTTGTTGTAATATGCAAGTACTTTAAGGTTAATACTTTTTCCACTGTTATTTCTTTTAAAGATGTTGCTTTAAGTTACAATCTGATGAATATGAAGTAAATGTCATTTTTGATTAGTTTCACTATTATCCTAGCTAAGTGGGAGACCACTTGAGCACTATAAATATATCTTATCCATTCACATACCTTAATGTACATATCCCATGCCAATAGCTAATTCTCAATAATTTTGATATATTATGACAACACTCTATTCCTTATTCCCAAAGGAATTTATTCCCTTCAAAATTTATCATTTAGTAGTTAATTCTTTGTTATTTTTGCAATATTTAAAAACTGTTCGATAAAAGTTACCGGTAGGTATAAATAAAGATTTAAAATCTAGCTTAGTCTTATTAACTGTAAACTAATTTGTTTTTAGAGATATGGAAATAATTCTCAACTTGAATTCCTTTGACAGGATTTTGGAAATATTAGGAGTCTGCTTAAGATTACCTTATTTATATATATATACATGTATCTCTGATTTCAGCAAGAACAAGAAAGATTTGAAAAGATAATGCGGCAAACAGAAGAAGGAGAATTGTTAGTTGAAAAGTAAGTTGTGTAATTTTAAGTTAATAAAACAGTATATTCAATAGAAACAGAACCAATTCATAAAGAAAGCTGTGTAATTGTACATCTTTGGTTGGACTTAAAATGTTAAATATGCTGAATTGGAATACCAGACAAATCTGTCCAAAATACCATATTTTTGGGAAAAGATGACTTTTCAGTACCAGTTGATGATAACGACTTTGAAACTATTTGCAAGGTTTAAGTTAAGTGTATATATTGCCCTTCCAGAATGCAGAAGTATAAAAGAAGGCCTGTTGGCACAACTTGTCACAATAATCCCAATCTGCTCTCTTGTGTTTTATGCTCAGCCGTATTATTTGTCCTATACCTTTATGCTTGTTAAAAGAATTCAAAAAGCTGGTTAAGATTAGGGATCTAGCTGGAGGAACTGCAGAAACAAATCTGCCAGTTTTTGTCAATGAAATAAGTCCCTATCTGTAGTTTTGTTTTTGTCTCAACGATATTGATAACTTACATTCAGCCCATGCTTTTTGACGCTATCAATCATAAAAATGGAAATTTGAAGAACAAATTAACATTTGATCTTTTTGTCTTGTCTATGATCAAGGTCAAGACTTATTGATTCTGCAGTCTTTTATCATGACTTCTGTACATGTGTTGTCAACATTAAGGGTCAGTTTGTGGTTAATCTGATAAATGAACTTCATTGAATTTCACAAAGCTTGGACAGAAGCTTCTTCATAACAAAAAGATATCTCCCAGAGCAAAGTTTTTTATTTTTTTTAATCTATTTTTCTGTATTTCACTGATCAATGAACCACTAGTATTTATACACCCGTTTACGGGACATATTATGGTTTACCTCCATCTGTCCATCCGTCTGTCCGTCTGTCGTCAACATGTCGTACATGAACTCAAAAACGATTTAACCAATTTGCATAAAACTTTGGTGAATTGTTTATATCTATTGACGTGAGCTCCCTTTCGTTTTTTATAAATTTTAGATTTTACGTCTCCGAGTTATGGGGTTTTATTCATTAAAAAAAGGGGGATTTTCCAGTTTTCGGACATAACTCAAGAATGCTTTCACCAACTTGCAAGAAATTGTGGTGAATTGTTTATATCTATTGACATGAGCTCCCTTTCAATTTTTATATATTTTAGATTTTACGTTTCCGAGTTACAGGGTTTTATTCATAAAAAAAGGGGGATTTTCCAGTTTTCGGACAAAAAATCAAAAATGCTTTCAGCAGTTTTTATGAAACTTTGGTGAATTGTTTATATCTATTGATGTAAGCTCCGTTTATTTGGGTGTTAACATACCATTTTTACACTGACTGCGGCAGTCAGAGGGGTGATACAGGGTTATGTAGAACCCATTTCCAATTTTTTCAGATCCAAACTCCTTTTTCAGCACATTCACACACTAAATTTTTTTTTATTTTCATTTTTTTAATTATATATATTAGGTCAGATAGTGTGTTCCCAAGTGCATTTTGATTAAAATCATCGCTTGCATAAGTTTGAGAACATCCCTGAAACAAGGCAAAGATAGACACACATCAATGACATCATTCATGACCTGTAAACTATTGAATTTATCAGCACTCAGTAATTTATCAATATGCAAGGGTTAATTTCTTTAATGATAGTCCATTCCTACAACTTTCAATACCAAAAATTCAGTAAAGCCAGGTGTTAAATATTTATGTTCTTGTTTTCCGAATTAGAAAAAGGTTGATATACCTCAAGTGAATACATATCATCATTCACCAGATATATATATGAAGGACTCAGAACCGTGATGGTACTCTGAACCGCGATGGTCACGCTGAAGTGCGATGGTCCACGCTGAAGTGCGATGGTTAACACGCTGAAGTGCAATGGTGGCATTGTGACGTTAACTTTGTTGATAGCTACGCTGAAGAACGATGGTCTGCCTGTGACATTGAGTATAAAAGCAAAATAGACATGAGCTGTTTGAATGAAATACATGTTACATCATTAAAGGAGCAACTATTTAACTTCAAGGGGGTGTATGGTTTTTTGTCTGAGTCAGAAAATTAGCAAAGCGCTAACATTTATTTTAGTTTAAAATTAAAATTTAACACTATAAGGTATTGGGAAAATCTGGATTCAGAATATTTTTTTTGTCAGTTGCCTAAGATTTGACAACAGTAGTTGCTAGCCTCGCATTTGGAAGATCTTTTAATTTCTGTTCAGGTCAAACCAAAGACTTTAAATTTTGATTTTTTTTAATCTAATTTTAAATTTGCCAATGCTCCGATTAGCACTAAGTAGTATGGGTTCAGAAAATAGGGTGTTAAAGGGCGAAATCAAAAAAAATATTCAGCTTGTAGGTCTATATAATAGTACTAAGCAGGGTCCATCTCATTTTATCAAATATTATGACAAAACTTAGAAATTGCTCACAACAATTATTCATCCATTTATATATACACTACCAGGAATTTATACAGTGTTTAAATGTACTTGGCGTTTTTTACTTCGTGGACACTGTTCCGACATAAGGTTTACTTTGTGGTATACCTGATGTCGGAACAGTGACCAAAAACACCAAGTACATTTATGCTTGACTAATAGCGAAACTTGTCAATTATTCCAAGAAAGACTTAGTTGAGGATGATAAATTGGGAAGTACACGTTGGGACCAGTCATGTTAATTTCGGCCTAACATGTTGTAGACAATTAACACTGTAACCACAATAGAATAAGACTAGAGCGACGGTGTTATTACAAATCTGGATTTATCTCGGAAATAAAACAACATTATATCAACTTGATATAACAAAAACATTGCTAATGCTAGCAATTATTTTTTTTTATTAAGTTGTCCACATAAAATCACCTGACGTTTACTTAAAGATAAATCAAATTTAATATTTAGATCAATATAATTTATCTTGCAAAAAGTTTGCGGCATAATTCCGAACACTGGTAAGCCCATTTGCTGACCGTTCATCTTTCAGCCGCTTTGCGCCCCATGATTTGCCTCCACATGCAATGCTCAAAACTTGAAACGTTCGTTACTTTCTTTTTCCCTTCCTTTCCTTTGTTAGCATGAAACCTTCATCTACAACCCTATCCTCCTGCCTGTGAATCCATGTTGTATTTGAAAACATCACAATATTCAAACGTCATGCTAAACCATCACACCTCAGCGAAAGGACCATCGTACTTCGGCCTGGACCATTGCACTTCAGCGTGACCATCGTACTTCAGTGTCCCCATTGCACCTCTGAGTCCTACATATATATTCATTTTCATTTGTTCTCAACTTGAAAAAGTCATTTCTTTACATCACATAAAGTCAAATTAATGTTTCAAAACTGAAGTAGATCCACAAATCCACTGAGGTATAAATCATCAATATCATTAAAATACCTGACAAGAAAATGGAACATATGAAGCATTTTATAACAAAACAAAACTGATAACAGCTAGAATGGCATTAATAACTGCAAATGCACTTGTTTATTGGTAACTTGGGTATGTCTTGCTGACTGATATTCTCTTAATCACTGTATGCTTCATCCTCATATTCCCACATTAGTTGTCTGGAATAGATTGAAACACTGTTATAGCCATACGACAGTAAAACAATACTTTACAGAAGCTAAATGTTATAATAAGTGGACAGAAAAATAAAATAAAGTTTTAAACACTGTCTGATATATGTTATTCAACATTTGCCTCATTTTAAATGATGTAGATAGTTCATTTCTGACAGGTTAGGGATTATTTTGACCTAAATATGATTCTCAATGCTTGGATTTCTTGCAAGAAGTTATTCTATGACCTTCATCTATTTTTATACGACCGCAAAAAAATTTTGTGGTCGTATATTGGTATGACGTTGGCGTCCGGTGTCGTCGTCGTCGTTGTCCGAAGACACATTGGTTTTCGCACTCTAACTTTAGTTTAAGTGAATGGATCTCTATGAAATTTTACCATAAGGTTCAATACCACAAAAGGAAGGTTGGGATTGATTTTGGGGGTTATGGTACCAACAGTTAAGGAATTAGGGGCCAAAAATTAGCATTTTTGTAACTTCCAGACATAACTTGTGTGTTAGTGTATGGATCTCTCTGACATTGTACCACAAGGTTCCATATCACAAAGGGAATGCTTGGATTGATTTTGAGGGTAATTGCCTCAAAATTTTAGGAATAAGGGGCTAAAAAAGGGGCAAAAAAACAAGCATTTTTCTAGTTTCATGACAATAACTTGTGTGTAAGTCTATGGATCTTTCTGAAATTGTACTACAAGGTTCCATATCACAAAGGGAAAGCTGGAATTGAGTTTGGGAGTAATTGTCCAAAACATTTAGGAATAAGGGGCCAAAAATAAGCATTTTTCTAGTTTCCAGACAATAACTTGTGTTCAAGTGTATGGATCTCTCTGAAATTGTACTGCAAGGTTCCATATCACAAAGGGAATGTTTGGATTGATTTTGGGGGTAATTGCCCCCAAATTTTAGGAATTAGGGGCAAAAAACAAGCATTTTTCTAGTTTCATGACAATAACTTGTGTGTAAGTCTATGGATCTTTCTGAAATTGTACTACTAGGTTCCATATCACAAAGGGAAAGCTGGAATTGAGTTTGGGGGTAATTGCCCCAAACGTTTAAGAATAAGGGGCCAAAAAGGGGCCAAAAATAAGCATTTTTCTAGTTTCCAGACAATAACTTGTGTTCAAGTGTATGGATCTCTCTGAAATTATACTGCAAGGTACCATACCACAAAGGGAAGACTGGGATTGATTTTGGGGGTAATTGCCTCAAAATTTTAGGAATTTGGGGCCAAAAAGGGGCAAAAAACAAGCATTTTTCTAGTTTCAGGACAATAACTTGTGTGTAAGTGAATGGATCTTTATGAAATTGTACTACAAGGTTCCATATCACAAAGGGAAAGCTGGGTTTGAGTTTGGGGGTAATTGCCCTAAATGTTTAGGAATATGGGGCCAAAAAGGGGCCAAAAAACAAGCATTTTTGTCGAGCCTGCGACTTTTGTTGCAGAAAGCTCGACATAGGGATAGTGATCCGGCGGCGGTGGCGGCTACTGCGGCGGCGGCGTTAGCTAACTTCTTAAAAGCTTTATATTTTAGAAGGTGGAAGGTCTGGATGTTTCATACTTTGTATATGGATGCCTCATGTTATGAAGTTTCCGTCAGTCACATGTCCAATGTCCTTGACCTCATTTTCATGGTTCAGTGACTACTTGAAAAAAAAGTTAAGATTTTTTGTAATGTTAAATTCTCTCTTATTATAAGTAATAGGATAACTATATTTGGTATGTGCGTACCTTGCAAGGTCCTCATGCCCGTCAGACAGTTTTCACTTGACCTCAACCTCATTTCATGGATCAGTGAACAAGGTTAAGTTTTGGTGGTCAAGTCCATATCTCAGATACTATAAGCAATAGGTCTAGTATATTCGGTGTATGGAAGGACTGTAAGGTGTACATGTCCAACTGGCAGGTGTCATCTGACCTTGACCTCATTTTCATGGTTCAGTGGTTATAGTTAAGTTTTTGTGTTTTGGTCTGTTTTTCTTATACTGTATGCAATAGGTCTACTATATTTGGTGTATGGAATGATTGTAAGGTGTACATGTCTAGCGGGCAAGTGTCATCTGACCTTGACCTCATTTTCATGGTTCAGTGGTCAAAGTTAAGTTTTTGAGTTTTGGTCTTTTTTTCTAATACTATATGCAATAGTTCAACTATATTTGGTGTATGGAAATATTTTATGATCTATTTGTCAGTCACGCAGGTTTTATTTGACCTTGACCTCATTTTCAAGGTTCATTGCTCAGTGTTAAGTTTTTGTGTTTTGGTCTGTTTTTCTTAAACTATAAGCAATAGGTCAACTATATTTGTTGTATAGAAGAATTGTTAGCTGTACATGCCTGCCTAGCATGGTTCATCTGACCTTGACCTCATTTTCATGGTTCATTGGTCAATGTTTAGTTTACTTGGTTAATGTTAAGTTTATGTGACAATTGTAATAAAGCTTTATATTTAGGACTATCAACATAATATCAATGATTAGTAAAGAAGGCGAGACATTTCAGTGTGTGCACTCTTGTTCTAGTTTCCAGACAATAACTTGTGTTCAAGTGTATGGATCTCTATGAAAGTGTACTGCAAGGTACCATACCACAAAGGGAAGGCTTGGATTGAGTTTGGGGGTGATGAATCATAAGGGGGTTAAAAAAAAATTGGGGGGGGGATTTTTTTTTCCTTTTTTTTTCTTTAAAATTTTCCATTTTAAATTGGTTATTTCTGATTTATGTATAAAAGCAAATAATAATGATATGGTTTGAATAGGTAAATTAAAAATTTTTAAGTTCTTAGACCACATTCATTCTGTGTCAGAAACCTATGCTGTGTCAAATATTTAATCACAATCCAAATTCAGTGCTGACTGTATCAAGCTTGAATGTTGTGTCCATACTTGCCCCAACTGTTCAGGCCCAGCGGAGCATTTTATTATATTGAGTTTTAAGATTAAGTTTTTTGGTTTTGTTTATTTCTTCAACTATCAAACAATCTGTAAACCAAACACTGGTCACTGGTCAACAATAATTCCAAAATGGATTATCTTAAGTGAAATATATTAGATTGGCCAGCATGATATGGTATCTCCTCATCATAACACTTCAGTGTGCAGGTAAGGTTTAGGTAACACATATGACAATGGTATTGGATATATTATATATATTAAGTATAGATACCTTGCACATACAGTTGCCAGACTAAGTAGATGATCTTTAGATGGTTGTAGCCAGGACAAATTATAATTTTATGTGACTAAATCAGTATATTGTACAGCTAGTGATAGAAGGATGTATCATTATTCAGCATGTTTGTTTTTTGTGTGTTTTTTGTTTATTTTCATGTAAGATATATATTCACTACAATTCATATAAACTACAAAAAAATCTATTTGAAATATGTAGCTGTCTATCCCTTAATGCAATTTGCTGTTCGCAAACAATATGTATTTCAATAAACTGCTATCACTTCTTCAATGTGTGGTATATAGTTAGTGTCAATGATTTCTTAAAGTTTGTGATTAGGTCAGTTTAATGCGAACAACTATTAAATGGTTATAATTAGTCAATGATATTTTGTATGCAGTTGTATAAGCATTGGCACATCTCATTTCCAAGGAGATTATTTTGCTCTTTCCCTCAGTCAATCATGATTCATTGACTTTGAAACTACTTCATAGTTTACTTGTAAAAGTTTGTGATTAGGTCAGTTTTATGGGTACAACTTATGATAAGTCAATTATATGCAGTTGTATTAGCATTGGCATGTCTCATATGTACTGAGATTTTTTGGCTCCACACCTTAATTCATGGTTCATTGAATGTTTTGCATAGTTTACCATTAAATTATTGCCATTTTGATTTCAACATTTGCCCTTTACTATCAAAATTACGTACAGGTGAGACATTTCTCTGATTCCTTAAGTTATGATGTTTCCGTCTGTCATATGTCCATTGTCCTTGACCTCATTTTCATGGTTCAGTGACTACTAGAAAATAAAAGTTAAAATTTTTAGTGTTCTTATTTTCTCTCTTATTATGAGTACCGGTAATAGGATTGTGTGTACCTTGCAAGGTTCTCATGCCCGTCAGACAGTTTTCACTTGACTTCAACCTCATTTCATGGATCAGTGAACAAGGTTAATGTTTCGTGGTCAAGTCCATATCTCAGATACTATAAGCAATAGGTCTACTATATTTGGTGAATGGAACGATGGTAAGGTGTACATGTCCAACTGGTTGGTGTCATCTGACCTTGACTTCATTTTCATGGTTCAGTGGTTAAAGTTAAGTTTTTGTGTTTTGGTCTGTTTTTCTAATACTGTATGCAATAGGTCAACTTTATTTGGTGTATGAAAATATTTTACGATGTACATGTCAGTCTGGCATGTTATAATTTAACCTTTACCTCATTTTTACGGTTCATTGCTCAATGTTAAGTTTTTGTTTTTTGATCTGTTTTTCTAATACTATGAGCAATAGGTCACTATGTTTGTCTGGCAATTATTATCTGACCATGACCTCATTTTCATGGTTCATTGGTCAATCTTAAGTTTTCCTGGTTAAGTTTGTTTCTTAGATACAATATGCAATAGGTCAACTACATGTATATTTAAAGCATGTAATGATTGTAAGGTGTACATGTCTGTCTGGCAGGGTTCATCTGACCTTGACCTCATTTACATGGTTCAGTGATCAATGTTAAGTTTTCCTGGTTAAATTTGTTTCTTAGATGATCATGTGCAATAGGTCAACTATATTTAAAGCATATTTGGTGTATGGAATGATTGTAAGGTGCACATGTATTTTCCAGTTTGGTTTATCTGACCATGACCTCATTTTCTTGGATCATGTGTAGTTTATGTGATAGTTGTAGTAAAGCTTTATATTAAGGACTATCAACATAAAATCAATGGTTAGTAAAGAAAGCGAGACATTTCAGCATGTGCATTCTTGTTTTTTTATTTGTTTATATTTTGACATCTGCATTTCTATATCCTGTTAACCTACAAATCTCTTGAGTGGATTTATCCAAATACTGGTAGCACATTCTATTTGCACAGGACTAGTTACAATGTAAGGATATAAACCTATTGTGTCTGCTATGAAAACAGTTCATTAATCCTTTATAACAGGAGACATTTTCTTTGTAATTGTAACAAAGTTAATGTATTATGTGAATGGTATATTTGTATCACAGATTAATTAGTATGTAAGCCTTATTACACAAAGTAATTTACAGCAACATTTTAGTTTTACTTCCTAACTGCAGGAAACGAGGCAAATGTGATTTACTAAACCAATCCCTTTTAGTATTTTATATTGATTAGAATTACATCATACGAAAATAGACAATACACTCCCTTGCAGAGAATTTCATTCAATGTCCTGTCCTGTCAGTTTTAATCTTAACTTTATGATCCAAAAATGGAATCACTGCAGACTGAAAACTGCTTTATGATTTCTTCATTTTTTTCAAGCTTTTAAATAATTTTGTGAGATTTAACACTGTGAGGGTAAGATTATTGATGATTATTGATGGAAACTTGAATTTGACATGATGTGTAAAATAGTATTCTTTAATTGATTTAGCACAATGTATTAACTATTACCAATATCGTCTAGACATAGGTTTACTTGCATTCACAGAGAGGTAATTATTTCTTTTAAGTACAGAATAGGTTTTCTCCTGTATCTTCCTTTCGTGTGACAAAGAAGGATAACTCTGTATTGATACAGCAGAAAACATAACTGAATTATATTATGCCTATTGATTACAATAGCAATAATTGTCTTTTGAGATGAAATAATGACAGAATGTCAATATCGATGCTTCAATTACTGATAAACAAATCAGGTGTTAAGTTTGTGGATTGTGAATTGCATCTTATCGGACAGGTATTTATAATTTACAAAGGTGTATTATGTGTTCTAATTAAGGTACAAAAAGGTATATTTCTGAAGCAAAAGGCTGTAAGCTGTTGTTTAATTTAGTCAAGAAAATGTCAATAGAAAGAAAAATTCTGGTTCATGTCTCATCCTTCTGATACATGTGTGTAGTACTGCACATAATAATCAATAGGGTTATATTTTATACATTTTTAAAGATGATTCATTTGATAAGTTAATGCTATAGACATTGAAAATGCAAAGAACTACAAATTTAGAATATCCTGCCAAAAAATTGGGATTTCAGGCCAAGTGACCAGCAGCTTGGCACTGACACACTGTAACTTTCTTTTCCTGTTAAGGTGAGAATGTACAAATGTATCTGGTTGACATTAACCTAACTAGGATGTTTGTCTCACCTGCTACAGAAGTTCTGGAAGGCGAGACATAGATGTTGCTTTTACGGCTACAATGGTGGCAGCCTGCTCTGTGTCAGTTGCATTATTATTAGTACATATCAGTTTGAGGACTATTTTGAGGCTCTGCCTCTTAGGTCATGGTCCAACAACTTTCAATTAATAAGCAATTTTTATGCCCCCGCCGTAGCGGAGGGGGCATTAAGTTTTACCCTTGTCCTTCTGTACGTACGTCCCAAAATTGGTTTCCGTTCTCTAACTTTAGTTTTCCTCAACCAAATGTTATGAAACTTATACACAATGCTTATTACCACAAAACACAGATTTTTGATGGTGTCACTTTAACCGTTCTAGAGTTATGCTCCTTTACAAATGGAAAAATTGCTAAATTTTTCATTTCGGTTCTCTAACTTTAGTTTTCCTCAACCAAATGTTATGAAACTTATACACAATGCTTATTACCACAAAACACAGATTTTTGGTGGTGTCACTTTAACCGTTCTAGAGTTATGCCCCTTTACAAATGGAAAAATTGCTAAATTTTTCATTTCGGTTCTCTAACTTTAGTTTGCCTCTACCAAATGTTATGAAACTTATACACAATGCTTATTACCTTAAAGCACAGACCAAGTTTGAATTTTGGATGCTTCACTTTTACCGTTCTAGAGTTATGCCCTTTACAAATGGAAATATTTCTGAATTTTTCGTTTGCGTTCTCGAACTTTAGTTTGCCTCAACCAAATAATATGAAACTTATACACAATGCTTATTACCACAAAACACAGATCAAGTTTGAATTTTGGTGGCGTCACTTTCACTGTTCTAGAGTTATGCCCCTCTACAAATGGAAAAATTGCTGAATTTTTTCGTTTCCGTTCTCTTACTTTAGTGTACCTCAACCAAATGTTATGAAACTTATGCACAATGCTAATTACCACAAAACACAGATGACCTTGACCTCATTTTCATGGTTCATTTATCAATGTTGAGTATTTGTGTTCTGGTCTATTTTTCAATGACTATAAACAATAGGTCAACTAAAGTTGGTGTATGGAATGATTGTAAGGTTTACATGTCTATCTGACAGGGTTCGTCTGACCTTGATCTTATTTTCATGGTTCATTGGTCAATGTTAAGTTTTCCTTGTTAAGTCTTGTTTCTCAGATACTGTAAGTCATAAGGTCAGCTATATATGATTTATTGAATGATTGTAAGGTGTACATGTCTGTCTGGCAGGGTTCATCTGACCTTGACCTCATTTTCATGATTCATTGGTCAATATTAAGTTTTCATGGTTTGGTCTGTTTTTGTATACTTTTAGCAATAGGTCAACTATATTTGGTGTATGTGATGATTTTAAGGTGTATATGTCTGTCTGGCTTGGATTATCTGACCTTGACTAATTTTCATGGGTCATTGAATTGATAATGTTAAATTAATGTGATTTTTGTAGTAAAACTTTATCTTTAGGACTATCAACATAAAATAAATCAATAATAGTAAAGCAGGGGAGACATTTCAGCATGTGCACTCTTGTCTATTTTGTCTCGCCTTGACGGAGTCAAAAAGTGAGACATAGGTATGCTGTTTCCGGCGGCGGTGCCAATAATGTATTAGTTTATGATAAGGTCTAGTTTAAGGTGAACCACTAGTGGTTGGTCAATGATATTTGGTATGCAGTTGTATTAGCACTGGCACATCTCATTTCCATGGAGATTATTTGGCCCTGCCCCATCAGTCATGGTCTATTGACTTTGAAACTTTTGCTTAGTTTACATGTATTAGTTTGTGATTAGGTCAGTTTATGGGGAACCATTAGTGGTAAGTCAATGATGTTTGGTATGCAGTTGTATAAGCATTGGCATATCTCATTTCCATGGAGATTATTTGTGGCCGCCCCCTCAGTCTAACATGGTCTATTGACTTTGAAAATTTTGCTTAGTTTACATGTATTAGTTTGTGATTAGGTCAGTTCAAGGGGAACCAGTAGTGGTAGGCCAATGTTAATTGGTATGCAATTGTATAAGCATTAGCACATCTTATTTCCATGGAGAATATTTGGTCACACCCCCTCAGTCATGGTCTATTGACTTTGAAACTTTTGCTTAGTTTACATGTATTAGTTTGTGATTAGATCAGTTTAAGATGAACCGCTAATGTTAAGTCAATGATATTTGGTATGCAAATTTATTGGCATTTGCAAGTCTCGTTTCCATGGAGATTTATAGCCTCACCCCCTCATCATGGTTCATTGACTTTGAAACTTTTACATAGTTTACAAGTCAATGTTTGTGTTTAGGTTTGTTGAAAGGGAACGACTTATGATAAGTCTATGGTATTTGGTATGCAGTTGTATTAGCATTATTGGCACATCTCATTTCTATGGAGATTGTTTTGCCATGTACATTCAGTTATGGTTCATTGACTTTGAATATTTGCATAACTTACATGTTAAAGTATTGCTATTTTAATTTCAACATTTGCATTATCAAAAGTACAAAAAGGCGAGACATATCTCTGTGTTAACAGCTTATTAAAGCTTATTGCAAAAAATGGATTATAGAGATGGAGCAGTGATTTAAATTTTATACAGATTTTACACTATAAAACACTTTTTTCTTCATTTTTTATCACTAAAGGACAAGGTTCACTTTTGACCAGTTATGGCCTTGGATTTCAACTTTTTTCATAAGAATACTACTCAAAATTGACAACAACACTTGAAATGGTCTGCAATTTTATTTGCTATGGTCTACATGTTTCGCCTGCAGGGCAGGGGTCATCAGGACAATTTTCATACAGAAATTAATTACTGAAGTACTCAAAGTGGTACATTGAATTTGACGTTGTCAAGGTGAGAGAAACAATGAAAAGTGAAAGTAGCAATAAAGAGTTATAAATAGATAAGATAAATATAGAAAAATAAAGTTTGTTTACAATGTAAATTGAGTTCTTTTTACTTTTATATGATACATGACATTGTTCTAAAGGCTTGGTATCTAAATGGACAATCTTCCCATGGTTCCTACCACTTCGCAAGGCTTCTCTTCCAACTTGGCCATTGTTGGATGTTACTACTTCCTGGTGTGTCGGCAACAATGGGAAGATTTTGGTCGCCGCTAATGGAAAATGAAATTGTCAAAAATTGTTCCTTTGTTAATTATTTGGTATATATATAATTTTTTGATCGTCTGCTGTAGTTGGTCTGTTTATCGGCATGGTTGTAAATTTATAGTTCATTTATGTTCGGCACCCGCGTGGTGTGTGGTCCGTTTCTTCTGCTATCATTTATAGATGTACATGCATGTAAGGTGGTATCGGAAATCTTGGTAATCTTGGTTCAGTTGTTGTTTTGTCGCATGTATGGAATAATCCTTGGTCCATGTATACGCTGGTGGCCTGTAGATCGGCGCTTGTAGCAAGGCGGTTCCTTTCATAAGAGTACATTATCTAAGGGCCAATTTTAACCATTTGTGAACCTACTCCTTTGAAGTTAATTAATGGCATGAAAGGTGGATGATTTGGTCTATTTGTGGTCCTTGGTCACAAGCATATTTTGTATTATCACTGATTGAGACATTGTTAATGATACAAGTGAGATATTCAGGCTTCTTGTTGAACAGGAATTCTGGGTTATTTTAATCAGAGATATTATACATACTGTAAGTTCATAATTCAGTTCCTCAAACTCATGTATGAAAAACACAAGTATTGACTCAGGTATTAAAAATATGGTCATCCCTGGACTTATACCACCTGTGAGAAAATAAAACCATGCTAAAGAGGGTGTCCATTTGGCTGTGCAGGATGTATAAATATACAGCCTTGTGGGAATAGTGCCATGCACTCTGCATTTTACTGTCCCCTTACAACAACTCTTTGAAGTCTGAAGGGAATTTTTGGCAAGGTAAATTTACTGCCCCTAATAGAAATTCCCACCCTTGATCAAAGTTAACCCACTCTACAGAAGCTACCGTTTGTATTTATTGTTTATTAGTCCTCATCATGAACAAGTATATACCTGAAATATTTGCCCCTAGATGCCTATATATGTTAAGCAAACAACAATCAATCAATCAATTATATGTGAAAAGTTTTGTCAGGAAGAAAAATAAGCTTGACATGGATGTTTTTGCGTCCTTTGGCCAATGCATGCTCTGTTGTTAATATAACATACCAGTCCTCAATATTAGACACAATGTATTCAATAAATATGTCTTGGCTCTTTGTAGATATCTGACCTTTTCTGTCTTAATAATACACCAAATTATCAAATCATACACATATTTGAAATGGATTAAGTGGTGAAACTAAAATGAATAATTATAAGATATCATGTTCAAGTTAAATCTTAGAAAGTATGCCAAAAGGAAATTATTAGTCAGTTGAAATATTTCATATTAGTACAGGCCCAGTCCTGAAGCTAACTTTTTATGTAGTTGTTGATGAGATATTATGAGGTTATATAAGTACATTTCATTTATGTACAATGAATTTGTCAACTATAAGTGATGTTAAGGCTGAATTCACAGTACAAGCAGTCAATAGCTACTTTGGACTTTGAATTAGTGGTATTAAGCTTTGTCTAGAGCATGAATTAAACATGTTGTTATTTAATAAAGTGATTTTGAAGAACTCTTGTCATATTATCACTTCAAGGGGAATGTTATAAAATGGGAGTGAAAGTTCACGATGCAAAATACTGTAATGTAATACTGCAGACTACACGAATGAATTTTATTTTTACAGGACATTCGGTCTGGAAACAACCTAGCTTTACCAGACCGAATGAAATTTTACCAGACCAATTTTTTTTACATCTAATTGTATATTATCCGACAAAATACAACAATCTTATGACTTGTTGTGCCCTTCCTCTCCAAAATGCACAAAAACAAAATCATGTGACAAGAGTGTATATTTTGATGAAAGTTGTGCACAATTGCTTGAATGCATTTCACTGATAAAGAAAATTAATGTCACATTTTATTGGATTTTGACATGAAAATTATTTGTGAACTAAAAATAATTTTGAGTTTTTGTATAAAATATTTCCTGTATCTTCTTTCATTTTCATATATCTTTTGGTTTTCAATTCTAGTGTTTATATTTCATAGCTGTATTTTGTGAACCTGCTTGGATTTTTTTTTTATGTTTCTATTGTATTTGATCGGCAAACCCGGAAATTGACCTTATCCGTTCCCGGAATCTGATCCGGTATTGTTTATATTTCCGGTTGATGGATGCCATTGTTGTTTTTGTCAGTCAGATATGTTTTTATTCGGATTTACACATTACGTGTATGCAATTTTCGGCATAAAGCTAGCGGTTGAACAAAATAAACATCGCTGTCATGAATAATAAAGATGAGAATGAATTTTGAGATCGTTTGGGAATTTTGCTCCCAATATTGGGAAAAATGTAGGGTTTTTAAAAAAATCCACGAAAAAAACAACACCGGACATTCGGACCGGAATTCAACAAAATTTTACCAGACCTATCCATTATTCACCAGATTTGTCCGACGGTCCGACGTATTTCGTGTAGTCTGATACTGCAATGTAATACTGTAATAATACTTTTATTGGTTGGATAATTATGGATTTTGTTATTCATCAAAGTAGTAGGTACATAACAAAATGCATATTTTCAAAAGATTGGAATAAAAAATGCATATTTTCAAAAGATTGAAATGATTTGGTATAAACATGATAAAAAAAGAAATTCAACTGAATTTCAACAACCTTTAAACTAATTATTTTCCTGCAAGCAACAAAATCTAGTGAAAAAGGACTTTCACAGTTATGTATATTGACAACAAATTTGCATGAACTTTGGACCAAGAATATATATAAAGGCATGCCTACTTCATTTTTATCCCCACATATGATATCATGTATCTATTTTAAGTTTTGGTTTTAGATATTTTACTGTGAAATTGTAGTTGCATCAACTTGACACTTACAGGTATAAGAATGTGATAGCACGCACAGACCTGGCGTTCATTGGACACTTATTCTTGTTTCACATTTTTTCCTTCATTAATTTATTTCAGTCACCAGCTAGAAGTTTTGTTAGATGACAATACTACAACAAGAAGAAATAGAGCTAGAAAATATATATCGCACGTAATTACGTAAGTTCATGCTTATGTACCTTTCTGGCTTTGAATCATTCTAGAATATAAGATAAAAATGCATCTAGAGGTCAATATCAACCTCTTCAACAATAGATACTTTTATTCGGTTATATATTTGATAAAATAAAAATGTTACAACGGGCAGATTTTGAATAAAAAAAAATATATTGACTGTGAAATGTATATTAACTGTTAGGGTTTATCAATGATAGATTAAACCAAGAAATTGAATTTTCCCACGAGTAAGTCTATTATATTTGTATAATTTGGTTGATGCAAAGGGAAACAACACTCAAACATTAAAATGTATCATAAAAACCTGAATTTGTGAATTGTAAGTAATTATTGGTTACACAGAATACAAACCGGTCTGGAAGGTTGTAATTGGCAGACTAAACAACAGTAGAACACAACTGGATACATCCCTACATCTTACATTTTGTGACCTCAAAAATATTTAAGAATTTAAAATGTTGGGAGAATAAAATTGAAAAATATATCTTTATTAGCTCACCTGGACTAATAAGCCTTTACAAGATAAAATAAAAGAGATTTTTGTCATGAACTTTATTCGCGTCTACTATGTTGAAGAGTGTTCTTTGTTTAATATGCACATAGATCTAGGTGAGGGGCACAGGCTCTTTAGAGCCTCTAGTATTTATTATCCAGTTAATTGTATTAAAAGCACATTCATGCATGATTATTTATAAATATAAATTTCTAATTTTCATCTAGGATTCAAAGAGCTTGGAGACGTTATTGTAATGCAAAGGACAAAAAACAAATTGTTGATTCAGAAGAAAAGGATGGTGATAGTGAAAAAAGTGTAATGAAGGTGACACATTCAAATGAACCTTTGTTAGATAAAATTCTGAGTGACAAATTTTCTAGAGAATCAACTCCTGATGACAGGGTTGCTAGAAGTTCTCTTTCACCCTGTCGGAATATTTTGTTGAACAAATTGAAAAGTGACACCGACACAGATTCAGTTTCTTCAGATTATAGTGTTGAAATTTCAGCACCCTTAAGAGAATTTTCTGACATTCATATTTACGATAAAAATGAACTGACAGATTCTTCTGTAAGTACTGGTAAGCTTGAGCGCAGAGTTAGGGAAACGGAGGAAGACTTCAGTAGACGTGTTAGGAAGACAAATTTGCTAAGTATTGCACAAGAATTCGCAGAACTTAAAAAAGTGAATGCTGACGCTTTACCGTTTGATTTGCACAAAAGTCAAAACTTGGTAGAAGAAACTTCTTCTAGTGAATGTAGTTCAGCTACAAGTTCAAAAAATCCATCCGAAATGAATACACCATCAGAGGTCCGTAGCAATCCATTTCAGGATGTATCAGCAACTAGTGAGACAAAAACCAAAGATCTAAACAGCAATTCTATCAAAGAAATGCTAATGAATGAACGTAAAAATAAGTCATCTCCAAACCAATCTCCAAAGAGGTCTGCTGTGAATGGTCAGTTAAAACAAACAAATGACATAGATGGACAGGACGACTTTGATGTATATAACATTGAGACAGCTATTCCTCAGATGGATTGGGATACCTTAGAACAACAGCTTCAGCAGGCTGCGGAGTTTGAAAGGAGGAAGAAAGAGGTAAGAAGACAGTTTTTTTTTTGTTTTAAAGAGGTGACCTTTAAAGCAGGTTTGTCTACACATAAATTTTTGTTTAAATGGTATGTTTCAGAATTTTAAAACTCCTGAATGTAGATCTAATTTTCTTGTAACAGGAAACCTAAGTAATTTTATCTTGAAGAAGTGTTACTGTTGAGCATTCATTGTCCAAAAGCATCATGTTGTCAGTTGGATCACCCATTAAATAAACATTTACATTTCAATCATGTTACCATATTTACAGCAAAAGAAGGATGTACTTCCCCTCTGCATTAAAATACTTACATCAATTAGTAAGATCATATCTTTGTATATAGGTTTCCCCAAGGATTTGAAAAAAACATCAGGTTAAATCCCAATTACTATTTCTAAATTTGTAAATATTTGTATTTTGATTATTTTATGAATACATTATAATAAATATTATTAGTGAATGAATAAGAAACAGTGTTTAGAAAAAAACCAGCTGCTTAACATTGAAAAAGAAAGAGTGTTCTAGTATTTTGAACTTGTTTGCAGTAAATAGTTACATTTAGTATTTTATTGAGGTGGGAACGCATGGTACAGGAGACAAAATAGTTTTGTCTTGAGAAACATGATTAGTTAATCAAGTAATAATTAGATAAAGGATATAATTGTATTTATGTAGATTAATGGATAAAGTTTGTTTTGTTTAAAAGAGGATTTGTAGACAATTTATTTTATAATAGATCTATGAAAAGGATGTAAAGAATCTGTAAACTTTTACCTTTCTCTCTTGTTGAATATTTCTGAATCAATTTTATTGAAATAATTGTATGAATGTGACAGTTTATATCTATGGAGTATATAAAATGGATATTTTAAATGTCGTCAACTCTATTTATCCTGTGAATATACTTTCTGGGATCACTTGCCCGGATCTTCACCCAAGACAGTGTAATGTTGCCCATCAGCATTACTGGGTAAGTGCAATGTTTTACCCAATGTTAAAGAATTGAATTTTTTGGCTAATTTTGTTGCTTGTCCAAATGTGAGCTTTTAAAGTCATCACATGGCGTCCGTCCATTAGCTTTTCATATTTTGATCTTCTCCTTGAAAAACACTAAACACAATGAAATCAAACCTGGCAAAGATGTTCTATAGAAGGTCTTTTCCAAGTGTTGTAACTTTGGTGCTAATCAGATTTAAAAAAACAGACACCAGTAGAGGTCAAAGTTTACTTTGGAGCTCTACGTGAAATTGCTTTTCTTTTCAATAACAGATGAAATAAAAAAAAAAAAATACAATCGCAGAAATGTTCCTTAGAAAAGCTTACCAAGTTTTGTTACTTTTCAAAAGTCCAATAGGTGAGATATTCAAAGATCTTCTCAAGAACTAAGTGAAATGAAATGACGGGGATGATTCTCGTTGTGTAACAAGTGTTGTTTCTTTAAAAAAAATCAAATAAGGCACCAGCAGAGGTCAAAGTTTACATTGAAATGATTTGGGAAGTTACAATTTATTTTCTTTTAAGAACAGATAAAAGAAAATGAAAAAAAAATGCAGAAATATAGATTTTACCACTGCATCCATTGTGATACTATATTTTTTCGCTCAAGTCAGCTAAATTTTCTGATTTAAAATGTGAGGCTCGCTGAGCGTTTTAAATATTTAAGATTTAACTGTCGAGAGTGTAGAAATATGGTATTGCATGAGATTTGGTGGTAGAATTTGATTTTCTAATGATTTTTATGTCCCCGCGGGGCATTAAGTTCTACCCTTGTCCATCTGTACAATGTACGTACGTACGTACGTCCCAAAATTGGTTTCTGTTCTCTAACTTGAGTTTGCCTCAACCAAATGTTATGAAACTTATACACAATGCTTATTATCACAAAACATTATGAAACTTATACACAATGCTTATTATCACAAAACATTATGAAACTTATACACAATGCTTATTACCACAAAACACAGATCGAATTTGAATTTTGGTGGCGTCACTTTAACCGTTCTAGAGTAATGCCCCTTTATAAATGGAATAATTGCAAAATTTTTAGTGTCCGTTCTCTAACTTAAGTTTGCCTCAACCAAATGTTATGAAACGTATACACAATGCTTATTACCACAAAACACAGATCAAGTTTGAATTTTGGTGGCGTCACTTCAACCGTTCTAGAGTTATGCCCCTTTATAAATAGAAAAATTGCAAAATTTTTAGTTTCCGTTCTCTAACTTAAGTTTGCCTCAACCAAATGTTATGAAACTTATACACAATGCTTATTACCACAAAACACAGATCAAGTTTGAATTTTGGTGGCGTCACTTTAACCGTTTTAGAGTTATGCCCCTTTATAAATGGAAAAATTGCAAAATTTTTATTTTCTTCTAAATATCGAGTAATTTTTAAAATTGGAGTTATCTTCCTTTGTCCATGATAATAGTTAAATCAACTACAATCAATGCTTTATACAATGCAATGTTTATATTTGACTTCCACTGATAAAACACAGATCAAGTTGAATTTTGGTAGTGTCACTTTAACCATTATTGAGTTATGCCCCTTTATAAATCGAAAGATTGCAAAATTTTTAGTTTCCATTCTGTAACTTTAGTTTGCCCCAACCTAACATTATGAAACCTATACACAATATTCATTACCACAAAACTAAGATCAAGTACAAATTTTTTGTTTCCGTTTTCTAGCTTTAGTTTGCCTCAACCAAATGTTATGAAACTTATACACAATGCTTATTACCACAAAACACAGATCGAATTTGAATTTTGGTGGCGTCACTTTAACCGTTCTAGAGTAATGCCCCTTTATAAATGGAATAATTGCAAAATTTTTAGTTTCCGTTCTCTAACTTAAGTTTGCCTCAACCAAATGTTATGAAACGTATACACAATGCTTATTACCACAAAACACAGATCAAGTTTGAATTTTGGTGGCGTCACTTCAACCGTTCTAAAGTTATGCCCCTTTATAAATAGAAAAATTGCAAAATTTTTAGTTTCCGTTCTCTAACTTAAGTTTGCCTCAACCAAATGTTATGAAACTTATACACAATGCTTATTACCACAAAACACAGATCAAGTTTGAATTTTGGTGGCGTCACTTTAACCGTTTTAGAGTTATGCCCCTTTATAAATGGAAAAATTGCAAAATTTTTATTTTCTTCTAAATATCGAGTAATTTTTAAAATTGGAGTTATCTTCCTTTGTCCATGATAATAGTTGAATCAACTACAATCAATGCTTTATACAATGCAATGTTTATATTTGACTTCCACTGATAAAACACAGATCAAGTTGAATTTTGGTAGTGTCACTTTAACCATTATTGAGTTATGCCCCTTTATAAATCGAAAGATTGCAAAATTTTTAGTTTCCATTCTGTAACTTTAGTTTGCCCCAACCTAACATTATGAAACCTATACACAATATTCATTACCACAAAACTAAGATCAAGTACAAATTTTTTGTTTCCGTTTTCTAGCTTTAGTTTGCCTCAACCAAATGTTATGAAACTTATACACAATGCTTATTACTACATAATACAAATTAAGTAAGAAATTTGGTGGCAACACTTTTACCATTCATGAGTTATGTCCCTTTATAAACATAAAAATTGCTGAATTTTTCGTTTCCATTCTATTACTTTAGTTTGTCTCAACCAAATGTTATAAAACTTATACACAACTGTTCTAGAGTTATGCGTTTTTACAAATAGAAAAATTGCTGAATTTTTAGTTTTTGTTCTCTACTTAAGTTAGCCTCAACCAAATGTTATGAGACTTGCACACAATGCTTATTACCACAAAACTCAGATCAAGTTCAAATTTGGGTAGGGTCACTTTTACCGTTCTTCAGTTATGTTCCTTTATAACTATATGATATACAAGCTTGGGCATCATCTGTGTCCACATGTGGACACTATCCACATTTTTTGACAAAGTTAATCCTTCATTTTCTAATGATCTGCAAAAAGCTGTGTTCCTTCTATGTAAAGTCTTCAGCCATGGCCGCCTTTTTTCGTGATGTCACAATAGGAAATTCAGAGGAAGGCAAGAAAATTTTACGTCAAAGTTGATTTTTGACCAATGATGAACTGAGATCAAAGAAACCACATGTTTGATTGAATATAAATAATCAACAGGTCAGGAAAAGGATAAATCGGCTAAGAATTAGAAAAATGTTCTTTAGCACGTACTTTTCATATGTTATTACTTTGGTTCGATGAAAAGCATATGTTTGCTATTTTGCAAAACACATCAGAGTCAGCTTTCTGGCTCCTAAATAAGAGACTCTAACAGAATATAAAGGATCTTTGATTTTTGAATCATCAAAACAGCCCCAGTAAACAAAATAATTTGCTGAAATGAGTAAAATATTCTGTAATAATTAGGGCCCCTAACTGGTCAGTAGTGTCATATAGTAATCACTCTGTATGCTGGTATGTTTGTGTCTGTATGCCTGCCTGTCCATCAATACTTCTTTGTTGTACCTTAAGTCTGTATTGAAAAAAAGATGGTTTCCATAATTTTAATGATCAGTTTTTATATCTATAACAGGAAGGCCTATTTTGATTTACGGGAAAATTTAGTTTTTGATAAACTTATAATCTGTGCCTTGGTTTCACTGAAAATTGATATTTAGGTATAAATACATGTATGCTAGTCCAAATTTGCAGTAAAAACTTATTTGGCCGCCATGATAAGTACTGGTAATAAAAATTCATAGTGTTCAGATTTTAATGAAAGTAGATGTCTAGGTAGAACATATTTCTGTATTAATTCCTATTGTCAATTAAATCCTGTTGATACCCAATGAATATGTATTCCTTTGTTAGCATCAGTATTAGATATTTTTTTCTATGCCTTGCTAAAAATTTTATTGAAATATAAAAGTGTTTCTGAAAAATTATTTAAATATATTGACCCAAATTTGGTTCCCTTTTAACACTACAAATCTAAATCTATTGATAAAATTTATAAGAATTTATGATAAATCAATTTATCTTCTTCTGAATCTGAACTTTTTTCTGAATTGTCACAGGTAGGCGGGCGGTTGTCTTATTGGCAATCATACCACATCTCCCTGGGCCTCAGTGGCAGAGTGGTCTAAGTAGTTGTACTACTGTATCACTAGCATGTCAACACTGAGGTTGTGAGTTCGAATCCCGCAAGTGGCAGATGCGCTCGACTCCAATCTTAATTGACTAGGATTGTCAGTTTTCTTACCAAAGGTCGTGGTTCTCTCAAGGTGCTCCAGCTTCCTCCAGCAAAAAACTTACTGCCACGAAATTGCACGCTAGTGTTGAAAGTGGAGTTAAAACACCAAATAATCAATCAATCAATACCACATCTCCTTATTTCTATATTGGCTATTATAATATGAACCAAACTTGAATATATGGTCTCTCTTTTTAACTTGCAGAACTAACATTTATATCCTTCTGTGCCTAGCTACTTAAAAGCACTTTGATAAAAATATCTTTGGTTCAAATTATTTCAAGATAATCACAGCAACCTAAGAAAGATAACTCAATAGCGTGACAGGGACTCTTAATGTTTGTCATTCATCGGTAGTATAAGTAAGCCACATAGTTTCTATGTTGGTTTTTTTTATGAAAATCCTTGAGAATATTGTTCAAGTTAATGGTTTCCAGGATAGATTGGAAATATTTGACATATGCTCCTATGATCTTATTGGCTTAGATCATTATTCTTTTCTATCAGTGTGCTGTTTTGGGAGCACATTTTGAAAGCCACATGTCCAACTTTTACCAAACTTGGATGGATAATAAAGTAGACTCCCTGTTGATTTTAGGGTCACTAGGTTATAGATCATGGTCACATCATCTATTTAGAGACTTAAATTTGGGTTTCCAGATTATATCTTACATATTTTTAATCTTTTTCAACCTTCACTTAACTTAGCTTGAAAATTGACATTTTGGAAGAACAGGAAACCTATTGATTTTGGGGTCAGTATGTCAAAGGTCAAGATCACAGTGCCTATAGATAGACTGAAATTTTTTTAAAAGTTTATTCCAGGCACTATATTTTGAGCCATTAATCAAATCTTTACCAATATTTGGTGAATAATGTGCCTTGTGTTGAAAAAGACCCCTCTTGATATTTAGGATACTTGCAATTGGTCAAAGGTCAAAGTTACAGCAGCACCTAGTAACCAACAGACTGAAATTTGGACAGTCTTTTTGTTTTCTGTCATTTGACATAAATTGTGAGCAGACTTAGCTTTATAAAAACAAAAACAAAAAAAACCTAACAGACAGAAAAAAACAGTTGTTCTACAACGGCAACTCGGCTTTTGTACCTATGGTGCTTCTGTAATATTTTTTACATGTAAAGACGTCCTTTACTTTGTTTCATTCCAAAAAATTATAAAATTTGAAAAAAAATTGGTCTAGTTGTGAGAATTTAATTTCCTTTTGAGAATTGTTTGTAACCATAAATTGAGTGCAGGTTTGAGTGTGTATATAAACATGACTTTATGGTAATTGGATACAATGTTACATAATACAATATTGATTTTGGTTATCTAAGGAATTGTGGATTGCCCTGCTTGTATCATATTTTTTTTCATAGTCATCTTTGTATTGGTTTTTCGAAAGTGCAATTACATTAACTTTTTGAGATATTAAGACAGTGTAATGGGCTAGAATCATACAAGTTTAGTATACAAAATTATAGTTATACTAAAGAATTCTTTTGATTATCAAATCTCACAAATTCACTGGGAATGTATGCTATAAAATTGAGAATGGAAATGGGGAATGTGTCAAAGAGACAACAACCCGACCACAGAACAGACAACAGCAGAAGGCCACCAACAGGTCTTCAATGCAGCGAGAAATTCCCGCACCCGGAGGCGTCCTTCAGCTGGCCCCTAAACAAATATATATACTAGTTCAGTGATAATGAACGCCATACTAAACTCCAAATTGTACACAAGAAACTAAAATTAAAAATAATACAAGACTAACAAAGGCTAGAGGCTCCTGACTTGGGACAGGCGCAAAAATGCGGCGGGGTTAAACATGTTTATGAGATCTCAACCCTCCCCCTATACCTCTAGCCAATGTAGAAAAGTAAACGCATAACAATACGCACATTAAAATTCAGTTCAAGAGAAGTCCGAGTCTGATGTCAGAAGATGTAACCAAAGAAAACAAACAAAATGACAATAATACATAAATAACAACAGACTACTAGCAGTTAACTGACATGCCAGCTCCAGACTTCAATTAAACTGATTGAAAGATTATGTCTTCATCATATGAATATCAGGCACAATCCTTCCCGTTAGGGGTTTAGTATCATACCATCATAACATATGAGAAGAACATAACCCGTGTCATGCCAACAACTGGTTTTTAAATAAATGTGTTTAGTGCCGATGCAAAGACCCTATAAGTGAATCAATATTAACGCCAAAATATGCAATCTTTAATGACCTGACAACAGTATCGTAACTATATCCCTTCTTAATAAGTCTATTTAAAGGTTTTGTTAGTTTCAGAGGTGAATACTGACATTTTTGTGCTTTATAAAGAATATTTCCATAAAAAATTGGATGTGAAATACCTGAACGTATAAGAAGTCTGCATGTTGAGCTATATTTACGAATGATGTCCTTATACCGATGATAAAATTTAGTAAATGTTTTGACTAGTTTGTGATATCGAAAACCCTGGTGTAATAATTTTTCAGTAATACATAAATTTACATAATACATATGCATGTTCATGTTTCATTTATTCTTCTAAAATTGGTACATGTATTAGTTTTAAGTGGAATCAATACAGTTTCACTTTATATATGATCACTTTTGTGATTTGAAGATGTAATATTATAGATGGAGATGAGATCTCTGAAGAATCAAAGAATAAAATATATTTTACCTTACATTGATTCTTAATGAGAAAAATGAGGCTCAAATTGGGAATTTTTGTAATTTTGCTGAAATTTCCTGGAACTTTTAAGACTTTCGTAAACTGGTAATTATGGCAATAAAAAAGCCAGATTTGTTTTATTATTTATCATGTTTATAATAAAATGCTTCACAAATGTACATTTGGGGGTAATATAATTATAGGTCAGCAGTACTGTTACATTTCAGAATTGTACACATTTGACTGAACAGTGATTTAAATGGGCACTTAAATGTTCTGTTTCAAAATTTCAGTATGTCACAAACTGAAAACAATACTGTGTGTTTTGTCATATTATTAATGAAGTTTTAAACATGAATGAATTATAGTATATTTTACACATGCACACCTGATTAAGTTTTAACAATCTAATTACCAATGGGTTCCAACAAAAAAATTACAGATTTGTAAAAGACTGCCAAATGAACAATTATTTATTGTGACTTTTTAAATTGTAGTCCTTTTAACCGTTAATAGACTCAAATGTTCTATGTTACACCATATAATATGAAGCTTTACTGGATGTATCTGCACAAAATTTCTTAACAAGACTTAATGAAAAGAAATGGATTTATTTGGTGAATTATGATTCAATTTTTTGGGTTTTTTTTTTTGCTGACTTCATGATAACAGGTATGGGCTTATGTAGTTGATTGTATATTTTTTCCCCAAAAAATAGTGATAAAGTTTACAGTATATCTATAATTATTTCTTCTTGTTAAACACCAAATATGACTGGACATACAAATTGCTGAAAATCTCATAATTTGTGGAATTTAAAAAGTGATTAAAAAATAATCCTATTTGAAGAAGTTAAAGTGTCAAAGTTCAAGTAATCTTTATCATTGTGTTGAAAGAGGATCTCCATGGGATGGGCAGAGTTATTTAATAAATGTTGTTTTAATGTTTTATGTCATGGCAGTGAAGTTTACAAAATAAAGCATTATCTTTTCTTCAAATTTGGAATACTGTCAAATAATTAAAAAAAAATTACTGGGAGTCCCATGTAAGATTCCCACCATAAGAACATTATTACACATAAAAGTTAAAACAAAGTTTCCAGCTTTGAAGCCCAAGATAATGAAGTATAGATAATTAAAAAATAAGAATATAAGTTAAACCAAGGATTTGTATACAAATATACAAATCCTTGGTTAAACAAACTGAAAATTTTAATCCTGAAACCGAAAGATTAGATTTTGTGAAAATTTTGTTAGAATTACTCATTGTGCACTTTGTCAGGAAATGGGATAATTGCTTTTGAACGCTTAATGATAAAAAAATATAGTAATTGTGTTATTAATAGTATGTAAAAATCACTGGCTCACTATAAAATGGAATTCATTTTTGGGTAAATATACTATTTTGTTATACATCTTTTTATGTATTCATCCATGTACATGTCACTAGATCAAATGAAATTAAAAAGGAGGTGCAATAGATATATATATGATATAATAAGTTAAAAATATTGATGTTAGTTTAGCAAGTGGATTATAGGAATACATTTTCATAAATTGTGAGAATATAGATTACATGTGTATGTAAGTAAATATGATCTATTCATATGCAAATGAATGTAATACAAATTCTGATATATACACAATGTATTTAAATGAAAAATGAAATATTTAAACACACCTATGAGTTTACTTAGGCAAAGATAACCTGTTAAAGTCAAGATCATGACCCTAGACAATGATTTAAAAACATAAATAAATAAATATATAAAGTTTCATTTTTGCTGGTGCAGTAATAAAGTCTGTGTAATGAAAACGTTCAAACTACTATACCTAATCAAAACTTTTTTGACAGAACTAATTTGAACAGAGTCCTAAGTTAAAAGGTTGTGTTCCAAAAGTGGAAATTATCAGAAATTAATTAGTTATGAAGTGAGGAAATAATATGGCAGGAATTGAGAATGAAGATGTGGAACCACTCAATTTGTATTTTACTGATCGTAGCTCCCTCTATGAAGGATGGGATGATACGGACATGTATGATTTTACAGAAAGCTTTAATAATATGTCGCTGAAACCTTGGATAATACGAAATGAAACAAACATGGTAATTTATAAGATTTCATATTTCATAAATTTTATTAATACATGTGTACTACACAGTATATTTTTTCAGAGTTACTCCCATGGTGTTTGATACGTTTTACAATTTCATTTTAAGATAATTGCAACAAACATCAAATGGTGCGTTTTATATGTTCCTCTTCTTTGCAAGAACTTTGAACTATATTTAATATATTTTGTTTAGGCTTTTCTGGAAAATGGACTTGAAATAAGAGTGTTGAGCATTTGCATCATGTACTCTTATTGTAGCAGCCATCTAGTGATTATACAATTATGTAATACACACTGAAAATGATCAATATTTCCTTCACAATATATTGACATACACATGCTAAAACTTATTACTCAACCATTTCAAGTGCCCATAAAAGGTCACACTAGTATAACTTCGTAGATATAGATGTGATACATCAGTTTGAAATAAATGTGTGCAGAATAATTGCAATGTAATATTGTTCTCCTATGCTTTACCATACTTTTACTCTGTTATTTCCATTTTTATTCACGTTTTGTTTTACGCAAACTTGGTATTCAAGATGATTATTGTTTGATATTAAATTCAGTTGATCATAATCAGTTACAAAGAAAAAAGACAAAAAAAAAAAAACCTAGCAAAAGGTCAATGGATCTATTGATTGATGTAAACTTTATATCTAAGCTTTGACAAATGTAATTATGTCTAAGAAAACTTATTTCCATTAGTAAGTTGTCTATTAGTCTGGAACTAATGTTTTGGACATACCATATTCATTGTATCCAATTTATTTACATATCCATGGTCTAAGTAGTTTTCTTCCTACACTGTCATAAATCATTATGAAAGATAAATGTTTTTCTCTGACTACCAATTTGTGTTTTCTGAATTTAATGTTATCATTTCCATAGAAAAAGCATACCACAGGTCCTTGTTTTTTTATTCATGATAAAAATTTTATGACAACAAACATATAAGAAATTGTTTAGCTCGGGAATAAAAGTTCTCCCACTTTGTAATTTTGCTTGCCCAAAGAGTAAAAGAGCTTTGGTTTTCTCTTGCCCATAGATAAGAGTAGAAGAATTTTATTTCCAGTTCCAGAGATTTGTCAATAAAATGACTTGGAACTTGAAGACTGACAGAAAATCCACTGAAATTCTACATATTTTATTGCAGCATCTTAAAAGCTAGAAACAAATAAATTCATAGCTTAAGAAAACCATTTATTTTCTTTAATATATGCAAGGCAAATGAGAAACTCAGTAGTGAATCCTAGCAGACGCCATAAACTTCCTATTAAGCAAATGTAGAAGAATTATAAATCTATACTTTCCGTGCAGCATTCTACAGTTATCTTGATATATGAGTATAAATGGTTGTAGAAAACATGGTTTTATAGAAAAATCTAGTGTTTCATAACTTGGAAAGAGATTTTTATGACCCTGCCACAAGGCAACTTGAACATTAAAACTCCTACCCTTGTTTTTCTGCTGTCTTTATACTTTTTTGTTTTCTTTTTTAAAGGGACATTAGTTTGCCTTCACCAAAGTATTGAAATTTTGAAATCTTGTCAGCTGTGATCATTTAAAAGATAATTGAAGTTTAACTTAAGCTTACCTTTATATGTTAAAGTTCCTGATTTTCTGCACTTGAATGTTTGCAAAAATCGAAATTTGATTAGGTGAGTTAAAGGGAAAACACTAATCATGCTGATGGTAAGTCAATGATGTTGGTATGCTGCGTTGTATAACATTGAAACAAGGAATTATTTTAATCTGGAATAATTTTGGCATGCGCGCATGGCTAGGGTAAAAGTTAATTTCACTGATATTTCAGTATGAACTAACTAACCCCTGTTAGCCATGCATGGCTAACCTTCCTTAATTGGGTTAGTTTTCATCATACATTTCTTATCAATTTTCAAGTATTCAAAATTATTCCAGATTCAAATAATTCCTTGTTTGGACTCTTAATTGTATCTTTTACTAAATTGGCCCAGCTCCTGTGGTCATGGTTTAATGACTTTGAAGTTTGTGTTTAGGTCAGTTTGAGGGGAACTTCTAATGATAAGTCAATGATATTTGGTATGCTGCATTGTATTAGCATTGACACATCTCAATTCTATCGAATTATTTGGCCCAGCTCTTGCAGTTGGTTTAATGGATTAGGTCAGTTTGTGGTTAACCTCTAATGATAAATCAGTGATATTTGGTATGCTGCATTAAATTAGCATTGACACATCTCACTTCTATCAAGTTATTTGTCCCAGCTCGCACAGTCACGGTTTATTGACTTTGAAACTTTTGCTTACCAGTAGTTTAAATGTTAAAGTTTGTGATTAGGTCAGTTTGAGGGAAACCTCTAATGGTAACAGGGGGCCTCGGTGGCCGAGTGGTCTAAGTAGTTACTACTGTAATCACTAGCCAGTCAACACTGAGGTTGTGAGTCTGAACCCCGCTCGTGCGGGTGCACTCGACTCCAATCTTAATTGACTAGGATTGTCAGTTTTCCTATCGAAGGTCATGGTTTTCACCGGGCACTCCTGCTTCCTCCACCAATAAAAACTGGCTGCCACGAAATAGCCCAAAAGCGTTCCTTAAAAGTGGCGTTAAAACACCAAAAATCAAATCAAATCTAATGGTAACTCAATGAAATTTGGTATCCAGTTGTATTAGCATTGGCATATATTATTTCAACAGAGATAATTTGTCCCTACACCAGTCATCAAAGGTTCATTGACTTGAATGTTTTGCATATTTTAAATGTTCAAATATTGCCATTTTGATTTCAACACTTGCATTATATTGTTAAAATTAAAGGCGAGATATATCTCTGTGTCAACAGTTTTCTAAAGCGGAAAGTATATAGTGATGGCAGAGATGTCTGTCTGTTCATTCATTTGTTCATCCTTCTGTTCCACTTTTGTATCCACAATTGCTCCTGAACCTGTAGACAAGAATTTTATAAAACTTTACAGAATCTTGCTCACATGATGTACTTTGGCATCTCCTATTTTTATTTCTCCATCTGAATGATTTTTGGAGTTACTTTGGGATAACATGTCTTGGTCATATTTGCACACTATAGTGCACATTTGTATCAGCTTCTCCTAAACCCCTAATCATAATTTAATGTCATTTTCTCAGAATCTTGATCATATAATTCCACAGTGCACCTCCTTTTTTTTTGTTTTTTATGCCCAATTTATGGGCATTATGTTTTTCGGTCTGTGCGTCTGTTCGTCCGTCCGTCTGTCCGTTCATTCGTTCTTCTGTCTGTCTGTTTGTCCTTCCGTCCATCTGTCCCACTTCAGGTTAAAGTTTTTGGTCAAGGTAGTTTTTGATGAAGTTGAAGTCCAATCAACTTGAAACTTAGTACACATGTTCCCTTTGATATGATCTTTCTAATTTTAATGCCAAATTATATTTTTGACCCCAATTTCACGGTCCACTGAACACAGAAAATGATAGTGCGAGTGGGGCGACAGTGTACTTATGGACACATTCTTGTTTTTTAAATAATCTGAATTTTTTTCTTGGGGGGGGGGGTTTCCAAAGCTTTGTAATTTGGCATCAGCAACTCACTCCTAAACCCCTTATTACAATTTATTGAAACTTTCTCACAACCTAAACCATATAATGCTATTGTTTACCCATTTTTGTTCCTTGATCCACATCATTATTTTAGTTTCCCTTACCGAAGCTTGGACTTTTCCATTGCTTTATATGGGGTGTACCATTTTTTTTATCAGCAACTCTTCCTGAATTCCTAGTTAAATTTTATGGAAACTTTCTCACAGTTATAATAATGTCATGTTTTTGCCCCATTTTGAATTTTGTATGCATCTATTTTCAGTGCCAACTGCTTTCTTGATAATTGATGTAAATTTGGATAAGATTATTAAAAAGGAGCACGTGTTTTCAGTAATGATATAATCTAATAAGGTATGGTGCTTTATAATTTGCCTGGTTTACTGATTGGTTGGTCAGACATTTTTGTTACTGCAATTCCCATAAGGTGACATTCTCTTTGTGATTTTGCAGTGTTGTTTATTTAATATTGATGATTTTTCCTACATCCAATTCCCAATAGAAGTTTACGACTATAAGTATATAATGTAGTGTTGGCTTCTCAGTTTGTCAATTTCATTTTAGCAAATATTGGATCTACTTTGCTGCTCATGAATGGATATTTTATAATCAAATTCACAATCTAATCAAACAGAGCCTTAGAGTTGTGTACTTAATTTTTGTGATTTATTAAGTGCGTAGATTGAGTTGAAAGTACATTGAGTGTGAAATTGAAGAAAAGAGTCAACCTTATGTCTTTATGTAACTACGGATAAGATATGAGTTTGAGAGATTTGAAAAAAAATTCAGATAGTTTTTATTGCTTTTTTTAGAATTATCAAAAGTGAATTTAATAAGATAGGAATGATTTAATCACTTGTAAGAACAAAAAAAGTAAAGATCATGCACTGGATTTTCATTGGATTCTGTTCACAAACAATGGTAAGTTTTTTCCAAATATGTGCCTGGGTGGCATTATAATTTTTTTTTTCATGTTGAAGTACCTCTTTTGTTTAAACATAAGTGTTTTGTGGCATATTTTCTTGAAGGTCTCATCTTCTAGTTTAAGTATAATGGTATTGGTGAATGAGATATGTGTCTTCTAGTTTAAGTATAATGGTATTGGTGAATGAGATATTTTGTCTTCTAGTTTAAAGTATAATGGTATTGGTGAATTAAGAAATAATTTACAGGGGCTTGAATTTATACTGATTTTACATGAGCGATAGTGAGGGTTAAAATATCAGCATAAAGGGCAAACCCATGGTAAAATCAGTATAAATTCAAGCCCCCATTAATTATTTCTATTCTAATAGGACAAATGCGGCAATTCTTTTGGATCGAAGCGCTCTAGGTGAAGGCAAACATTTGCCGTTCCTGTAATTAAACACACTATTAATATTGATGTAAAAGAAAGGAGAAAACTTAACTAGTGACATGCTTAAACTGTTTACAATAACGTACTTAGATAGGTTTGGATTAATTTTAATGATAATCTTACTTATATGTAAAAAAATTGGCTTTTATCAGATTTTATCATCGTTTGTTTATGTTTCATTGTTTTGATAACTTTAAGTTTCACAACCGTGCTTTTTCCTGTAAAATGCTTATATTCTTACGTCATCGTTCAATGACGTCATTTTACACCAATTGACGTCGGGTAGCTCATTCAAAATAAAACATATGACGTGTGAGTAGGACCGGAACAGCACAAACAAATCATGACTTTTATCAGCTGACATACAATATAGTCTTATTTTACCACGGGTGTACACAAAGCGTTTGAAGAACATCATATTAGAATAAGATATTTTAAAGGGCTTAATCATTCTATCTGGCTTTCTGTCTGTCATACTTTTCTTATCTTTTGTTGTTGTTTTTGTTGAAAAACAGGCATTTTTATACCACCGCAAAATTTTTGCGGTCGTATATTGGTATGACGTTGGTGGCGTCGTCGTCCAAAGACACATTGGTTTTCGCACTCTAACTTTAGTTTGAGTGAATGGATCTCTATGAAATTTTAAATATTTCAGTATAATGGAATTTTATGTGACTGTCATACAAGTTTAGCTAGCTATAAAACCAGGTTTAATCACCATTTTCTACATAAGGAAATGCCTGTACCAAGTTAGGAATATGATGTGTTTGAGCTTTTGATTTTGCCATTTTATAACAGACTTTCTGTTTTGAATTTTCCTTAGAATTTCAGCATTTTTGTTATTTTACTTTTTATTACACAATACTGTTGCTATTATTCCTAGAACCTCATGCACGTTGGAGTAAAGTAATTTTGATCATTCTCTATACTTTTTGTTTAGATGGTCAAATGATAAAATCAGTCTTTTGATGATCCCTGTTTATATTGTGATAAATAACCAAAATGATAACAAACTAAAATTCATTTGGATTATTTGAATATATTTGCCTTGATGTTTCCTCATTTGACTTTTTGAAAATATATACCGAGTATATCTGATCAAATCATCCTGGGTACAGTGTGGACACCGACCACCTTGTGCCAATATAGGACACAAATCATCCTGGGTACAGTGTGGACACCGGCCACCTTGTGGCAATATAGGACACAAATCATCCTGGGTACAGTGTGGACACCACCTTGTGGCAATATAGGACACAAATCATCCTGGGTACAGTGTGGACACCGGCAATATAGGACACTAACAGTTAATACATTCATATAAAAACTCCTCCAAACAAGATAATTAAACTCAACTCATTCTGTATCATAGACTTATAGAATTATACACATAGACTTATAGAATTATACAGTTTATATCACCAACCAAATTTTGCTTCTGTTACTCTAAATAGAACTTAAAGGAAGAAATGTCAATTTCTTGATTTTTTTTCTGCAAATATGTGGCAGATTAGGATCAAATTTATAGAACTAGTCTTTCAAGATACTTGTTTAGAAGTATATATCATGTATATACGAATCAGCCATAATCCCACTTTTCCAATTTTTCCCTGACTGGCAAAGTAATCCTACTTCATTACTGTATTAAAAAAGAAGAAATTTTAACATCAGTTTTAATAGATGGAACAGTCATTTGACAATAGAAGGAATAACTATTTTATAGAAGGAATAACTATTTTATAGAAGACTTTTATTGGCCTTAAATATTAAATAAAGAGAATTGTCAAATTGAGGGATCTTTTAATAATGGCTTCTCATTTTTGAGTGAAAAACAAGAGAGCCTGTTTTATAGGTTGGACCTACAATATTGTATTACTAAGTTCAGTAGGAAATGTTGAGAAAACAATGGGGAGTACTTTACATTTGAAGTCTTTTTGTTGTAATTGTCATAATAAAAAAACTTATTTTGCTTTTGATGGAATAAAGAAATGTATAGACAACACTCAGAGAATAACCTTGACATGACAAAGCAAAATACTATTGAACTACATAAAAAGGGGTTAGAAAAGTATTCTTTATGTAGAAAATAGTTTCTTGTTTGAAAAACATGAAAATAAGTATTAATATATTCTGCATTAACATTGAAGTTAATAAGAAGATTAAGATAGATTATATAGTTCATCTCATCTAGTTAAAAATTTTAAGCTTATTGAACTTGATAAATGAACAGTAATTTTTTTTTCCAATCAGAATTCTGTAAAGAAAAATCAATTTCTGATTCATTAATGGGCTTGTTTCCTTCCCTAATGATTGTACTTCATATATCATTAGACGAACATGATAACCAAACAACCCAGGATTTGTCTTCAGTATAGGAATCAGAAACAATTTTCTTGTAATTGTATCATTTCAATGTACATCCCATTGTTTATGATTTAATTTTCCATGATACCATGTCAGATAACTTTGTAATGGCATAAAACAATTACAAGTTTAGAGATAAACTGACAGCAGCACAAATCTTAAATCATGTTCATATACGTATACTGCAAATGTAATGTGAAAATTTTGTCATCTAAATCAAAGTGCACTCAACTCAGATGGTTTTGTGAGTAGTTAAAGTTGTTTTGTTGTGGTTGAAGTGCATTCCTGAATTTTTCTTCAACAGGAATACTCAAAAGCTAAAAGTTCAGAAAACCATAGACTGTATAAATACATGGGGATGGTAATATTAATCTAAAGATAATCAATACTTTCTTAAGTCAGTTTTGCTCAAGGGAATTGTAGCCTTTGTAAAAAATACAAAATTAATCAAGAATACATTAGAATGCTCTCAAAAACACCATGGCCGATAAACGCCAAAAAAAAAAAAAAAAAAAAATATACTAGTAGCTATGCAGATAATATCTAATTTTATTCCATTTTAGATTTGAAGGAAATTTTTACTCAAGTTAAACTAAATGAGTTTGAAAATGGATGCTCTAAGTAAAGTTAGATAAATGATTTGAAACTTCAATGCTTTTGATGTTTGGGGGACATAATAAATGGATGATGGGTAAGGATTCAGATGCAATACAAACTTTTGAGAGCTGACTGTTTTTGTTGTGTTGTTAGCCAATAGAGGTTGGTTTGGTGATAATCTAACCAAATCATTTGCTTGCATTACTTTTATATGTTCCCATCTCAATAGGTCTATGGAAGGAATTTTGCATTCATTTTCTTCTGGAACTATTATACTATATAAAAGTCCCAGTTTTCTTCTTAACCAAAACTGTTACTTTTAGTCAGACAGTTAAGTGGGAGTTTATAGGAATTCATTTTGAAGGTTTATTTGTTTTCTATGATCAGCTACAATTAAACAAGAAGATATATTTGATTTTATATTGATACCTCCTTGAAGATTCAAATCTAATCTTATTATTCCAGTTCTTTTTAATTCAAACAGCTGAATTAATTTTCAGTATCTTCACTAATAAAATCAAGAGCTTTCCTTGGGAAAACACAGTTGATTAATTTCTATGATATAAATTTCTTTGGCAAACAAGAATTTCATTGCAGAGTCAGAAATGTATTACAGGATTGAGATAGATTAATTGCATTGTAACCAAGCTTATGTTTCAAGAAATTGAAAGAAACCCATCTGGTAATTTAACAGGCTTTATTGCTTTCTTTCACTGCATATGAATTTTACTCAGTGGTTTTACAAAACTTTTGGAGTGTAAAAATATCTTTGGATGTTTAAAATAAATTACTTCCTTTTTATTGTCGTTTCAATTTGGTTGACAGTTACACTCTCCGCTACACTTCCACACAATCTTATTGAAAGAAATTATCTTATTTTATTAAACGGTCCTTTGAAAAAAAAAGTTTTTTGCTGCAACTTATAATGGTTCTGATTGGATGGCAACAAGTGTAAAATCCTCTATCTACCTGTCTGTAACTAAGGGAAGTCGACATTTTGAATTCTAGAATGTATTGACATGTTATTTCTTCAATAATAATAAATGAAAATCTCACATTTTTCACCTAAAATGTTCCTTTTATCTAATTTTATTACATTCTGAGGAGGCGTACAAGAAGCCTGAAAACGCCCAGTGGTTATATGTGATGCCGAAGCATACATATGATGTCACCTTGTTTAGTTGCTAAAGGTGATAACATCTTTTCGCGGAATTTTAGTTTTATGAAATTTTACTCAGAAATAATGACTGAAATGGACGGATTTGTTTATTTTATCGTAGGTATTTGAAGCTTGGCCTACGTAAAACTTGGTTTAACTGTCACAAATATCCATTTACCAGCTCTGCTATGTGTCGCTAGGTTAACTCAATTTGCGACAGTAAAACCCATGTTTTATGTAGGCCAAATGCAATACAGTTATCTCTTAATTTTTATCACAATTTTACATTTAGTTGCTAAAGGCGATAAAATTATTTCACAGATCTTTTGCTTTATGAAATTTTACACCGAAATAATGACTGAAATGGACTAATTTGTTTATTTTGCATTAGAATAGAGATAATCGTATTTTATTTGAAGCTTGGCCTACATGAAACTTGGTTTTACTGACGCAAATATCCGTTTACCAACTCTGCTATGCATCGCTAGGTTCACTTTGCAACAGTAAAACCCATGTTTTAGGTAAATCAAATTATATATACAATACAGTTATCTCGTAAATTTTATCACAATTATATCTATAAGTATATTGATTCTTTGAACCTGTTATTGAATAAAATAAAATTGCTAATATGGAATAAAACTGTTTGTACTAGTTTGTGTATGCTAGACATTGATGATATTGTCTGAAACTCTTACCCCTATTCAGATAGAATATTATATATAAAATAAATTGAAAATATGGCCCTTTCTAAAGCAAAATCCATAGACTAAATAAAAACAAGTAAAACCAAATGATTCAAATATTGGTTTTATATCAGACTTGTGTTTATACAGAACAATGTATTGTGAAATAGGATGTCAAAATATGGAATCCAAATGATGCTTTAATAACTTTATAGTTTTTATGAAATAGATGACAGCTTTATTGTTTGCTGCATTTGTAATCTGACCAGTTTCCAATATATTTATTTGGTATTTGCATTTTGAGCCAGCCAATCTGTCTCTTTATTACCACTCCAGATTTTAATATGGACAATATTCTGAATCAAAGGCATATAATCAAATCATTGGTGATGTGTAAATGTGAAAGTATTCTTAAAAGAGCTTAGTTACTATCCTGAAAAAACAACAGTGAGGGGAGGGTATAAATATTGAACGATTCATCGCTTTAATTTGAAGCTTACAGAATATCATTATTAGAATCTAGACACACCTTTCAGAGATCTTAATTCACGAAGAGAGGTTGATACTAAAAAATCTTTAGCCTCTTTAACATTAAATCATTTCAGCCCTAAAGGACAAATATTTACACAAGCCAGTCATATTACATCTTTCACAAAGTAATTGTGTTTTCAGAAGAAAAACAGTACCGGTAATTCAATAGATAAGACAATTGATTTTTAGTATATATTAAGAAATTTGTTTCTACTTTCTATGAATAATTGATTGAGTTGATTAGGTATCTTCATGTGGAATCAGTTCAGTTTATGAAAAGAGTCTTTTGCAGATCAAAAATTTTGTTTACAATTTTCCATTTTACAACCTTTTCAACATACAGCATATTGTGTAATTCATCCAGAATTCAATGGGACCACACTTTCTTTTTTTGTCAGAATCCCCTGAGATCCAGATTCCTCATAGGAATGATCAAATCTCCAAATTTCGCACCCTTTAATCATCATACTGTAAATATTTCTTTCCTTGTTTATAATTTTTATAATATCCATAAGGTATCAACATGTGTCGGCTATTCCCGGTAGGAAATTTGGAGAAAAGTTGTGACCTTAGTCTAATGTATTGATCATTTGAAACCTTTCCCAGTGAACCAGGGAAAGAAAAGCTATCTTTCAATTGATTAAATAGAAAATATTACTTCAATTTACAACAGTACAGGCTGTTATTTCGCCCATGACCTCAGCTTTTTAAACAAGGTAAATTGGCCTGTATTTCAATCCATTGCTCTACCTGCTTGCTAAATTTCATGATTATTTTTAGATGATTTTTTTTTGTGGGCTCATATTTTTTATTGACATATGATAAAAGCAATGAGATTCAGATTTACATGAACATAATATAATGTGATGTGTTAATATTATATGGCTAAGATCGAGTTCCCTCTGCCAATTAAATGTTAGAAATTGCTTATTCAGCAAGTTTCATATCTATTCGATATGAGTTTTATCTACCTGTTATGACAGGGTCCAAGGACACAGTTATCGTCCTTTGGTTTTCGTTGTCTACGAATATAGTCCCTAGTGTGAACAGTGTATAACTTGCATTTTTTTTTTATACACTTTCCCAATTTATTTCTTGATATTTTATGCATGAAATATTAAGTAAGGGGATGAAATTACATGTTAAAAAAATTTGGGTGCTGAATCTTTATGTTAAGTAGTGATTTGGTCCAGTTAAAAAAGGTCAAAAATTAGAATGTCTGATGCTGTCAAACTGAATTGTAGCCCCCCTTAACACAGAATTGTCAATATTTTGAGTTAGAGCTGGTAGAAGTTTCTATAATTTTGATATTATTTGTATCAATAGTAGTACACTACACTGTAAAAATCTTTTTGAGATAGAGCAGGTGCGATTTTTTTAATTTGAATTTATTCTCTAAAAGAAATGCACTACGAAATAACTGTGTTCTCGGGCCAGAAATAGGAAATTGTCAGTAAAAAAGATGAAAATCTTTTTCAAACAGTGAAAAATCAATAATTTGAGGTGTATGAAGTAAGGAATGATAAAAACTTTTGTAGTGATAGTCATTTGTTATATTATTTTTAAGACTTTCAAGATTAAATTTTGTCTAAATTATAGTGAGAATATAAATTTTATTTTTGAAGGTGTTCTTTTCCATGAGAAAGCTTTGTTAATTGTCCTACCACATCTGACATTACACAGGTTTCCTTCAACATGATATATCATAAAATATACTTCCCTTGGGAAAGTCGCTGTTTAAGAATTTGATTGGGTTATATATAACAGTAACTTAGTAACAAAATGCAGTTAATATAGCAATTACAATGTTTTTTCAGTCCCAGAAAAATGATCGTGAAGAAATCCGTAGAAAGCTGGCAATGGGACCTGTTGAGGATGACTTTGAAAGTGAAATGTTTAAGAAACCAGGTTTTTCGTCCAAATTACAGACTGGTATGAACTTACAGATCTGCTTCATGAATGAATCTCAAGGGGACAAGGAGGAGACATCTGTGTCATTACCTGATGTTGTTCCTGTCATTTCAGAGGTATAAGCTAATCTTTCAACCAAAAGATAACATCCCCCCCACCCTTTTCAAGTTATATGGACTGGTGAACATTAACATACAATTGCATTTCCATTACAGATTGTAAATATTCTTTTGTGTATTGCCTTTATATTTTTTTAATCAATTGCATTTAATTAGTGGGATATTAAGATTTACACTAACTAAAGAAAAATCTGTTGTAAGTATCTTAACTTGTAATTATCACTGCTTGCTTGAAAGGCCTTACAAAAATTTGTTTTAAGGTCAGGTGGATGTAGATTTTTAGTGCACCAGGTAAAGAAAAGTTACGTATCAATTGTCTGAATTGAAAATGTTGGTTTTGAGTTATGAAACTGTGGTCTTAAGAAATTAGATGTTATTCTTGTATTAGTTAATTTGCTTACGTCTGTTTGAACTTGAGGTATATATTTTTCACCATTTAGACCCCCTCATCAGTTTTCTAGCTAAGTGTATCATTTACCATATCACCATTGCCAAAGAAGAAGTTTTAGTCTTGTTCCTTATATTTACTAAAAGGTGAAGGTCTCTCAAGACAAGAGCTTTTGCTAGCTTTAGGTTTAAACACATTTTACATAGCATTTTTTAGTTTCCAGCTTTAAGTTTTAATGTATCCATTTGATGTTAACCTCCATTATTTAGACTTTTCACAGTGACTAGATTGTAAGTATTTCTCTCCACCAATTTTAGTTTATTTAAAATTCTGACCCAATTGAAATTTGTTTTATCAAATCAAACTGTTCAACTGGTCAGACATTTTAACCAACTGCAAAGTCAAGTCAACAAAGTGATAAAATATGTATTATATACCAGACTAACCTATAATATAATTTGAAGATGATTTGTACAATTTCTTCATAAGTTTTTGTCTCACAACAGAAATACATGTACAATTCTCACTCTAAGATAACAAGTAACAATCCACAGAAATACATGTACCGTACCAAAACTGCTTATCCCTTTGGTGATGGCTTTAACTATTCATATAAAGCTTTATAGAGCATATCTGTATGCTTCATACCTTGTTTACAGATGCTTTATGTTACAAAGTTTCCATTCATCATATATCTGTTACAGTACACATTGAAATTCAGTAGGATCCAGAATCTTCCTAGTACAAATCGAAATTCCAATATATTCTAGTAGAAAGTGGAATTCTGAATTATACTAATTGAAATGTAGTACAAATCAGAAGTCCAATACATACTGGTAGAAATTGGGATATTCAGATTTGTACTAGGAGGATCCTGGATTGTACTAGATTATTTCTAAAAAAGACGCAATAAAAGAAATATTTTGTATTTTTTATAATGAAATAAATTCATATAATCAAACTTGTCTGAATTAAAAAAGAAAAGAGGTAGGGCCAAATTCCTATGAATTTAATTTCACAGCAGATTTTTTTTTAAAAGTCCTTCAATCTTTTATAAAATTCACAGTATCATTAGTTCATATTAGGTACTTTGAGTTTTAACAACACTTTAGTGCACATGTGTTTCAGAACATTTGATCAAATTTTAGATACCTAAATGTGGTGGAATACTTAAATTTTGGCAAATTTTGAGTCATTATAAGAACACTCTTAAACAAAACCCAAATTTTTTTTTGAAGTATTTTAAATATTGTCTTTGGCAGTATTTTATTTTGTCTTATCAGATAAAATTAATACATTGATGATGTCTTTGAATACAAAATTTAATAAAAACATGTTAAATTTTCAATTATGTGTCAAAATATTCTGGATCCTACTAGAAATTAGGAGCGCATTTGTTTCTAACCTCAACGATGTAAACGATTATGCATGTAGTCGTTTAATCCATTTGTTTCTGTCATTTTTTGGTCAACGTTGACATCGTTCACATAAACAATGTACGTGCAAAATAGTCGCGTAGTCGTTGATCGTTTATCTATGAGCACATGTTTTTTTTGCAAAGTTTTGGTCATTCATTTCCCACACTTTTACCTGTTTGTTTACAGTGTGTGTATGTAATCTATTTCTGTCTTACTACGCGGGGTAGATAAAGTTCATTAAATGATGTATTTGTTTCTAGCAGCTTAACGTTTACTAAACAATAGTCATTGATGACAAAATTTCATGTTAGAAACATATACACTCTTATTACAATCCAGTATTCTCCCAGTAAAAATCTGAATATCCCAATTTCTACTAGTAGATATTGGAATTCCAATTTGTACTAGGAAGATTCTGGATCCTACTGAATTCCAATTTGTACTGTCACATGTCCATTGTCCTTTGGCTCATGGTTCAGTGACTGCTTAAAAAACTGTAGAGTGGTCAATTCCATATCTTAGATACTATTAACAATAGGTCAACTATATTTGATGTTTGGAATGATTGTAAGGTGTACATGCCTGTCTGACTCTATCTCATTTTCATGGAACAAAGATATTGTTAATTTTTATGAACTATTTGTAGTATAATCTTTTTCTTCATAAATTCGATCATGATCAGTAAAGCAGGTGAGATATTTCAGCATGTGCACTCTTGTTAAGGATTCAGATTGTACTGGTAATACACTGTTTTGTATACCTTCACACATTTCAATTTAAATTAAACAATCATGAAAAAGATATGTAGGTTACTTTGCATAGACATTGAATTCAGCCATGACATCTAGGAAAAATGCAATTAATAAGCTATGTTTTTTCTTCGTTTTGAAGTGACTACATCTCTTACTTTGTTTTTTTTTTTTTTGTTGCCAGACAAAATCTGATGTTAAATCTACAGTAGATAATAAAGGAACAATAAATGATGGAGAAGAGGATTTCTTCAAGAAACAAGCAAGATTGCAACAAGAAGCTAAAATAGCATTAGCACAGGTATGTCGGGAAAATTATTCACATCACTGACTTCCCAAGTAAGATTTGTTTTTAATATGCTGCACTTAAAACATATGAAAACCAAGAGATTCAATGATAAGTTCTTTGGCTATGCATCAGAAACAAGATTACCAGAAATTTTATACAGATGACAACACTTGGGAAAAAGCAGCACCATTTGCAAACTCAGAAAGACCTTTTGAAAAAAGAACCATTACTAAAATTCTAAGTGATATTAAGCAGCCACCAATCAAGTCAACCAGTTCATATTAAGTTTATAAAAGAATACTTATATGAGTTCATTTGAATTTGATATGCTACATGATAAATTGTATTATGAATAAGCATCACTACATTAAAGTTTCAAGAAGAATACATGGCTCTGACCTGTTAGTCAGGTTTCAGTTACATTAATGATTTTACAGTTTTCTGATCAGTTATATTTCAGAATAAGTGTTGCCAATAGACAACTAGTATTTCAGGTATTCTGTTTTGGTATGAGGTTGTATTGCTTTGTTAACTTTTTTTTAACATGATTTATAACACATTTCCATTCTCTTTCAATTAAGAAAAAAATTGGAAACTAAGATTCTTAATTCCTCAGTCAAAGCTGACCTTCGATGAATTTGGCTATTCTTTTTCAGTCAAAGCTGACCTTCGATGAATTTGGCTATTCTTTTTCAGTCAAAGCTGACCTTCGATGAATTTGGCTATTCTTTTTCAGTCCACTTTTGGTCATATATCTCCTCACATATTCAGTTAGTTGTACATACTTACATTTTTGGGTAAAGATTGCATGAAATGCAATCAAAACCCTATGGTACTGACTTGATATCTATATCTTCCAAGGTTGATCATTACCTTTGATAGTTCAAACAATATAGTGCAGTGAAGTGATCATTATTTAGATCCAATCCAGTCAATGTCATGCAATTTTTTGATGATATGTTATACTTTGATATTTAAGTTACAGTATGATGTGTATTTGAATTACCATTCTTGTCAAGAAAACATTTTTTGAAAGAAAAAATTACATAAGTAATTCATGGTGTATGAATCTGTTATAAAAATAGGTTCAACTACACATGTACAATCATGAACTAAGGAAGATAACTCCAACTCAAAAATCCCTACCAAAATACAATTCAATGTTTTATTTAAAATTCTCAAAGTGCAAAATGAAAGCAATCTTTACCCACCAGTGCTCACAAGCACTTAGATTTTAGGGGGGGGGGGGGGGGTTGGGTTGTGTTCCTGATGACACATTAGTTTTCGCACTCTAACTTTAGTTTAAGTAAATGGATCTCTATGAAATTTTACCATAAGGTTCAATACCACAAAAGGAAGGTGGGGATTGATTTTGGGGGTTATGGTACCAACAGTTAAGGAATTGGGGGCCAAAAAGGGGCCAAAAATAAGCATTTTTGTAAATAACTTCCAGACATAACTTGTATGTTAGTGTATGGATCTCTCTGACATTGTACCACAAGGTTCCATATCACAAAGGGAATGCTGGGATTGATTTTGGGGGTAATTGCCTCCAAATTTTAGGAATTAGGGGCCAAAAAGGGGCAAAAACAAGCATTTTTCTAGTTTAATGACAATAACTTGTGTGTAAGTGTATGGATCTCTCTGACATTGTACCACAAGGTTCCATATCACAAAGGGAATGCTGGGATTGATTTTGGGGGTAATTGCCTCCAAATTTTAGGAATTAGGGGCCAAAAAAGGAAAAAAAACAAGCAGTTTTCTAGTTTCATGACTATAACTTGTGTGTAAGTGTATGGATCTTTATGAAATTGTACTACAAGGTTCCATATCACAAAGGGAAAGCTGGAATTGAGTTTGGGGGTAATTGCCCAAAACGTTTAGGAATAAGGGGCCAAAAAGGGGCCAAAAATAAGCATTTTTCTAGTTTCCAGACAATAACTTGTGTTCAAGTTCAAGGGTGGGGGGTTAGGTTGTGTTCCTGATGATATAAATCAAGAATAGTTCTTCTGAAATGGAACATTTCTATGCCCCCACCATAGTGGAGGGGGCATTAAGTTTTACCCTTATCCGTCTGTATGTCCCAAAGTTGGTTTCCGTTCTCTAACTTTAGTTTGCTTCAACCAAATGTTATGAAACTTATACACAATGCTTATTACCACAAAACACAGATCAAGTTTGAATTTTGGTGGTGTCACTTTAACAGTTCTAGAGATGCCCGTTTACAAACGGAAAAAATTGCTGACTTTTTCGTTTCCATTTTCTAACTTAAGTTTGCGTCAACCAAATGTTATGAAACTTATACACAATATTTATTACCACAAAACTCAGATCAAATACAAATTTGGGTAGTGTCACTTTTACTGTTCTTCAGTTATGTCCCTTTATAACTTTATATGATATGCAAGCGGGGGCATCATGTGTGTCCCATGGACACATTCCTCATTTATTTAAATGTTATTTTGATTTACTTCATGAATGATATTACTGTTCAAAGCTGGGTATGAAAAATAACTTTCACATTCTTCCACAATAATTCCCTTTATTTATATTAAAATTTGGTACCTGTAAAAGATTTCACCATTTTATGATATCTTTATATCTGCTGTAAAGGTATTTGAAAAGTTTTTGCTCATGGTGACAGAATGTATCTTCTATAAAAAATTGTTTAATTGTTTACTTTAAGATATTGACAATATATTTTATTTTTCAGGCTAGTACTATGGCTCATATGCAAGTAGAAGTAGAAAAACAGAAAAAGAAGCAATCACCTGTAGCTGATATTGTAAGTAGGAATTTAGTTGTCACTAAAGATATAATATATATATTGAAAGGCTTATGACTGAAATGACTTGGATAAGTTTCATGTAACTTTCTTGACACCTCAGCTGCCTCTCTAGTCTAGCTGAACCTTGCCTGCCTTAAGGTTGTTGATTTAATCAGGGGGAAGTTCAAACCTAATATTTTGACATTAGTATATGCTGCTTCTGAATATATGGCATATTAAGAGTGAGTAAGAACAACGACTGGTCAGCATGGAGTGAGAATGGTACATGTATTTCTATGGATTGTTTCCTTGTTAGCTTGGAGTGAGAATGGTACATGTATTTCTTTGCATTTTTGTCGAGCCTGCGACTTTTGTCGCAGAAAGCTCGACATAGGGATAGTGATCCGGCGGTGGGCGTTAGCTATCTTCTTAAAAGCTTTATATTTTAGATGGTGGAAGACCTGGATGCTTCATACTTTATATATAGATGCCTCATGTTACGAAGTTTCCGTCAGTCACATGTCCAATGTCCTTGACCTTATTTTCATGGTTCAGTGACTACTTGAAAAAAAGTTCAGATTTTTTGGAATGTTAAATTCTCTCTTATTATAAGTAATAGGATAACTATATTTGGTATGTGCGTACCTTGCAAGGTCCTCATGCCCGTCAGACAGTTTTCACTAGACCTTGACCTCATTTCATGGATCAGTGAACAAGGTAAAGTTTTCGTGGTCAAGTCCATATCTGAGATACTATAAGCAATAGGTCTACTATATTTGGTGTATGTAATGATAGTAAGGTGTACATGTCCAACTGGCAGGTGTCATCTGACCTTGACCTCATTTTAATGGTTCAGTGGTCATAGTTTAGTTTTTGTGTTTTGGTCTGTTTTTCTAATACTGTATGCAATAGGTCAACTGTATTTGGTGTATGGAAATATTTTATGATGTACATGTCAGTCTGGCATGTTTTAATTGACCTTGACCTCATTTTCAAGGTTCATTGCTAAATGTTAAGTTTTTGTGTTTTGGTCTGTTTTCCTAATACTGTATGCAGTAGGTCAACTATATTTGGTGTATGGAAATATTTAATGATGTACATGTCAGTATGGCAGGTTTTATTTGACCTTGACCTCATTTTCAAGGTTCATTGCTAAATGTTAAGTTTTTGTGTTTTGGTCTGTTTTCCTAATACTGTATGCAGTAGGTCAACTATATTTGGTGTATGGAAATATTTAATGATGTACATGTCAGTATGGCAGGTTTTATTTGACCTTGACCTCATTTTCATGGTTCATTGCTTATGTTAAGTTTTTGTGTTTTGGTCTGTTTTTCTTACACTTTAAGCAATAGGTCAACTATATTTGGTGTATGGAATGATTGTAAGGTGTATATGTCTGTCTGGCAGGTATCATCTGACCTTCACCTCATTTTCATGGTTGCTTGGTAAATGTTCAGTTTTTCTGGTTAACTGTTTTTCTTAGATACCTTAAGCAATAGGTCAACTATATTTGGAATGATTTTAATGTATACATGTCTGTCTGGCAGGGTTTAAATGACATTGACTTCATTTTCATGGTTCATTGGTCAATATAGAATTTCCATGGTTTGGTCTGTTTCTTTTATACTATATATATATATATAAGCAATAGGTCATCTATATTCTGTGTATGGAGGTATTGTATTAAAGGTGTACATGTATTTCCGGCTTAGTTTATCTGACCTTGACCTCATTTTCTTGGATCGTAGGCTAGACATTTCAGCGTGTGCACTCTTGTTACCTTATTAGCTTGGAGTGAGAATGGTACATGTATTTCTGTGGATTTTTTCCTTGTTAGCTTGGAGTGAGAATGGTACATGTATTTCTGTGGATTATTACCTTGTTAGCTTGGAGTGAAAATGGTACATGTATTTCTGTGGATTATTACCTTGTTAGCTTGGAGTGAGAATGGTTCATGTATTTCTGTGGATTGTTACCTTGTTAGCTTGGAGTGAGAATGGTACATGTATTTCTGTGGATTGTTACCTTGTTAGCTTGGATTGAGAATGGTTCATGTATTTCTGTGGATTGTTACCTTGTTAGCTTGGAGTGAGAATGGTACATGTATTTCTATGGATTGTTACCTTGTTAGCTTGGAGTGAGAATGGTTCATGTATTTCTGTGGATTATTACCTTGTTAGCTTGGAGTGAGAATGGTACATGTATTTCTGTGGATTGTTACCTTGTTAGCTTGGAGTGAGAATAAAACATGTATTTCTGTGGATTGTTAGCTTGGAGTGAGAATGGTCCATGTATTTCTGTGGATTGTTACCTTGTTAGCTTGGAGTGAGAATGGTACATGTATTTCTGTGGATTATTACATTATTAGCATGCTTGTTGAAGATCTGAGTCAGTGAACTAAACATGATCATATCATATTAAGATGTAGTTGTCCTGTTGATGCATGTTCTATTTACTGCGTAACATTTAACATTCATTTATTTATCAGTTTAAGACCCATAGGAGAAATTCTATAATATGAGTTCACAAACTGACTGTATTTTATGGTGACAAGACAAGATCCTAAAGTCAGACTTCAGTGGTTTTATAATTAAACCAATAGATACTTAAAAAGAAGTTCATGAAAGAAGAGGTATGAAAGGCACAAGTTTAGATTACAAGTAAAACAATTATTTTTATTTGTAGATTGGTCTCCCGTTTTCTAACCATCATAGATATGGTAAATCTGTTTATGAGATGAATGTAGGACAGTTACAGACACTGGTCAATGACCTTCACACACAAATAGAAAGTAAGTTATATGAAGTTCTGGTATCTGTAGCAGTGCAGATCTTCACACAACACCATAACTTGTAATATTTTATATTAGAGGTGTATCAAAATGATGAGGTAGATAATACTGTAACGTCACATCTAGACACAAGAAGAATAAAAACACTAGAATATCTAGTCTGATGCTTAATCAACTAAAAACCTGATATCAGATAATCTTAAAGGATAAATTTGTCAGATTTGTCTACATCTCTCATTATTTAGTCCAGATGCTTCAAGTATAAAAAGGTTTCATATTGATTATTAACATCAAATGAATATGCTATACTATATATGTACTTCTGTATTGTATGAAAGAGAGTATGTTTTACTATATAAAACAAACAAAAACTGCTTTCATTCCTGTTTTTATCTTTAATTAATAAAGTAATGAGCCTGTGTGTAGGCTATAATTAACAGAATGTACAAGGCTAGCCTCTATTTCTGGTTATGTAGTTACCAACAATAAAAGATGTAGCATGAGTATAGATGATTCACAATGGCCGTAATTGAAATTAAGTTTTTATAATTTATCAACAAAGGAATTACCTCTCTCCACTACGAACATATTGTATTGACACTTTCATTGTTGAAGGTTTATGTTGACCTCTATAAATCTTTAGATTTCTTTGTGGCTTTGTGTTGCTGTCTCATTTATCAAGGCCAAAAAAAAAGTATATGTCTGTTTAAGGTTACGTCATAAACAAAATAGGGTAAGTAGGTCGGTATTTCTATTTTATTTTTTGCGACATGTTTTTGATTCGTGCTGTCTGTATTGGAGTGGTCAGAGTTATCCATGGACTGAGTTTACCTGTATTTTTAATGATTGGATTATTTCCTTTGGTTATTTGTTGGAAAAAAATGGGGGCAAAGTGTTTATTTTATCACACGAGTTGGGAGTTTCCTTAAAACAGCTGTCATATTCATAATTGTGAACATTGGGATGTATCAGGCAATTGATTAAATTTATTGGCAACTCTAACTTCATTTTTGACAAGAGTTCAGTTATTTTACTCTGTACGACTGAAATAAAATGACTTGGGGTTGGCGCTCAAATTAGGGTCGGTCGAGTAACTGTAAACAGACATATGTTTTTCTTTTGGCCTATGTTTATCTTATATCTCTATGATGATTCCTTAACTAATTTTAAAAATGACGATGCTTAAAGGCCACATTTATAACTTGATTGAAATTTTGAGAAATACCTGTCTGTTTATAATAAGTTATAACATTAATAGTACCAATTTTACTGCACACCAGATGCACATTTTGACAATTAATCTCTCTTCAATGATGCTCGAGGCAAAAATATATGAAAACCAAAACTTTGTACTGTCTTTGAATCAATATTCATTTTTTTTACAAAATGTTGAGTATATGATCAGCTGATTATGTCCTGATTTACTTTTGTTAACACTAAATTAATATTTTCAGATTTAAATGAAGACTTAGTAAAATTACTTATGGAAAGAGATGATCTACATATGATGCAGGATTCTAAACTTGTAGATATAGAAGATTTGACAAGGTAATTTTTCCATTCATGTGTATAGCTTTGAATATCTGTGTGATAAATCTTCTAAATGAAATTATGTTCTTTTACAGTATCTACTGCAAAAAGCATATCAAGTCTTTTCTGCTTTTACTTCTGTTATATTAATTTTCCTATCAAAATTCTTTTTGATCATCTGTATTTCAAGGAAAGGTTTCTGGTTGATAACTTTTGTTATGACCTATACCCCCTTCTTTTGGCTGTTGAATTCACCCATTATATAAAAAAAATTGATATGTGGTTTAATTGCGATTGAGGCAACTATCCACCAGAGACCAATAGACATGATTTTAATAGTCTTAGTTGATTACTAACAGTGAGATAGGATGCTTTTATAACCTCCATTGGGATTTACTGCATGGTAATGTTTTTGCAATACATGAGTAGAAGCAGTTTGCAACATTTGTTTTTCATCAAAAGGGATGTATCAGTGTACAGTGAGAAATTTCCATCTTTTTATTGTTATAATATTAGAGGAAAGTGCTTAACACTACATAATAACAAGCCAGAAGAATCAACAATTTTTGGGTTGTATATGGTGGATTTTTCTTATTTGAACAACCATCTAGTACAAACAAGTCTGATAAGAAATCCTTACTACACCATAGTGATCAATGAAGTAAAATTAAAATTGTTCAGAAAACTTTCTAAAATCTAGCAAACATTATATAACAAGTCTGATTTTGATGATTAATGGTTGATTCATTGAATTTTGGTGTTCATCGCCACTTTCAACACAATGGCTATGTCTTGGCATCCAGTTTTTTTTTGTGGAGGAAGCCAGAGTGCCTGGACAGAGTCCCCTACCTTTGGCAGGAATACTGCCAATCCTAGTCAATTAAGATTTGAGTCAAACACACCTTCCACATGCAGGGTTCAAACTCACAACCACAGTTGACAAGCTGGTGATAAAGTAGTTGAACTGCTAAGATCACTCAGCCACCAAGACCTGTGCTGATTAATGAAGGAATTTGTGCATGGAGATCTCCAACATGGTGACAAAAGGGATATAACTATTGCTCAAATTGCATCAAGCCAATACTATCTATTGACATGTTGTGATGGAAAAACCATTAACAACGTCACTAAATAAGAAATTGTATGCCAGAACTTCTTTTTAAAGTGACAGCATTTTAATCATTGAATATTATTTTTTTTCAGGAGAGCTGAAGAAAAGGCATACAGAATTAACAATAAACAACAGAAGGAAAAACTTTGACACCTATTTCAAGTGTTATCCATGTCTTCCTGTCATCTGACTTGCAGAGTAGTCTTAATTGGACATCATGCATCCAATCAAATGATAGACCCACCACCATGTGACTATGTGCTTGGCATGCAGGCCATGTGATATTATGTATGCAAGTAGCTATAATCAAGATGTGATTAAAGAACAGGCATATGTTTCAATTTGTCACAATTACAAGGTGTTTTTTATTATTTATTTTTTTAATATGTGCCAAACATTACAAGAAGTTATTGTACGAAATCCATGTATCTGCACCAAAAAAAAAAAAAATAACAGAATCTAATCATGAACTGCATAGGAAAGTGAACCAGTTGTGTGCAGACTTTATAAAATGCAAAAATCATGAACTTTTTGTAACAACTTAATATAGACTCATTCAAAAAGATTTTTTACAAGATATACAAATTTCTTCAAATTTGTTTTGTAAAATGATAAAATTATGCAAAGGAATGATAGTCATTCTTTTCACTGTATTATTTAAAGAAAAATGATGAGAAGTAGGTGGGATGATTTCCATTTATTTTTATTTTTATTTACAATCATGTTAACAGTGTTAGAAAACTACAAATCATGTGAAAGGTTGTAAAATTTACAGATATATATGAACAGTTATATTAAAAACAATAGTATTCAAGTAGTCTATATTGATTTGGTTTAGTAACACTGATAGTATACATGTTATATACTATAAAAAGATTTTATCTATATATGTAAGTTATACAGTGAATATTTTGTGAATGTAAAATATCTTATTAATGAATATTTTGTCTGACAGTATTTTCAACATGATGATAGTTTTAAAAAAAAGGTCTTATTAAAGTACATCATTATGAATAAAATGAAGCCCCTAAATTTAAAATAAAATTTATAATAAATTTCACTATCTGTATATAGTTTATATTAAAGCAAAACTCAAATTTTCAAAATAAAACAAGCATTATTAATAATGAGTCTGCCTTGAATAAGAGCCTTGATATTTCTTTCAAAATTTTAACAAAAGGAAATGTGGATTAAAAGTCAATGAAAAAGCAACAACCCATTGACAAAAATAATCAAAAGACTTCTGAAGGTAAGCATAAAACAAAATTGATCCTCGATGTGAGATACAAATAAGTCCCATAACAGAAACTGTCTGGTTAAAGGAGAAATTGCCCTTTAATGGTGACTTTTTGAATCTTTAGGTTTTTTTTTAAATATATTCTGATTTGATAAGCAATCAAATTTAATCATTTTAGTATAAAGTATTGTGATGGTTTGAAAATTTTCATGGAAAATATTTGTTTTATCCTGAATGTTGCTCAAATAAATAATGTCATTCAGACACTGAAGAGCAAAAATTATTTAATGGCCTTAATTTCACTTGAATGCACTTAAGAAGCTGTGTATTTGAAAAAAGATATAGGCTGTATATTTGAAAACAAAAAAATTCACAATAAAGGGGAAAATGAATATCTTAATGGCATCTTTTCGCCATTGGAGCAAATTCAGACTCTTAATAGCTTCTTGTATCTTTGACTTGTGAATTCTGTTAACTAAAGATGTAAAGTAATTGTGATAATTATCATAGGAAAATAGAAATATCTATAGTTGAATGGTTAAAATTTTATGAAATCGGATGATAAAATATATTTTAACTAGTTATCAGTCATCACTCAATTTTCATGAAATTACATTTTTATTAGAATATCACTGAAGTGGTGTAAAAGGTTCAATCTTGTCTGCATACCGTAATTATGTTATCCAAGCAATAATTGAAATACATTTGTATTTACCTAAATTTCATCTAATATTTCTAATTTAATTGATCATTTTAATAGTAAATGTTCATAAATCTATTTAAAACTACTAATCAGTGTTGATAACATCTTCATTAGTGTTAAACATTTATTTTATTTTTTATTCTATGGTTTATTTGTTTGAATATTTGTTCAGTTTCAAAAAATTAAACTGCAGTAATAAAAATGAATAGTATACAACAGCACACATTACTGGATAGTGAGTTATATTTGTTAGTATGCAATTTAACATTTCTGTTGCATAACCTTTATTTAAAGAATTGATACCAGCTACATTTAGTGTTTTGGAAGTCCATCTTTGAATATGATTATAAATTATGCTTACAATTTACCCATAGGAATGAAAGATTTTGTTCCCATTTAACTCTACAATTTTATTTTGTCAGACCCATATAAACTAGAGTTGTGTTGGAAAGATATTTTTTTCCAGATATTCGCCTGAAATGAAATGTTCAAAACTTTAAAGGAATTGTGGTTGTACTTCTTATAAATGGGTATCTTTACATATTTATTTGAGTAAGTGATAGCTTTATAATAGTTTATACTCTAGTAAAAAGTTATTTTATTTGACTTAATTATAAATCTAACACAGTTGAGTAACAACAGGGTTATACAATTTACAACAAGAACTAACAAAATTTCCACCAGATTATTAACTTTTAAATTTCTTGAGAAGTCCAGGAAAACTGTTTGAAACCTTTGCTAAGATTCAAATGTACATTGTATTTGAATTTTATGGGTTTTATGCCCCCGCCGTAGCGGAGGGGGCTTTAAGTTTTACCCTTGTCCGTCTGTACCTCTGTCTGTCCGTCCGTACGTCCCAAAGTTGGTTTCTGTTCTCTAACTTTAGTTTGCCTCAACCATATGTTATGAAACTTATACACAATGCTTATTACCACAAAACACAGATCAAGTTTGAATTTTGGTGGGGTCACTTTAACCGTTCTAGAGTTATGCCCCTTTACAAATGGAAAAATTGCTGAATTTTTCGTTTCTGTTCTCTTACTTAAGTTAGCCTCAACCAAATGTTATGAGACTTATACACAATACTGATTACCACAAAACTCAGATCAAGTACAAATTTGGGTAGCATCACTTTTACCGTTCTTCAGTTATGTCCCTTTATAACTTTATTTGATATGCAAGCGGGGGCATCATCTGTGTCCCATGGACACATTCCCCATTTATTTTAAGATTATTTTTTTTGTTTAATTATTCTCTTGAAATATTCCATATGTTAAAATCATGTATTTGTTATAAACTGAATATCATGTATTGATAATAAACTGCAATTTTGTTTTATATAAAATTATTTTTTTCATGAACTTATTCTTGCCCTGAAACGCACATAATTAGGTTTTAATCATATGATTCATTTCTACACCAATGAAATGCAAAAATACAACCACAGCAGGAAGGCCATCAAGATGTTGACATATTGTCTTCAACAAAAACTTGTAAATACCGTATATCAAGCTCTGAATTGCTAGGGGCCAGTTGTTCCTGTCTTTAAGTTTTATTCAATGAAAAAAAAATATCTATACTTCCTTTGAACAATAAATACAATCTTTATCAACAGGGTGAGGAAGAAAGAGCCTTATTGATTTTTGGGTCAAAAGGTCATAGGTAAAGGTCGCAGCAGCTACTGATGGACTGAAATTAGGGCAACATTTTTGATTTTTCCAGTTTTTATCTTTTGAAACATATGCCCTACTTTATCAAATTTAGTTTGAAAATGCCCCATGAAATGAAGAAGATTCCTATTAATTTTAGGAAGGGCAAGGTTATAGATAGACTTCTAATCAAGTTATAATTGTCCATTGTGGTTGAAACTGATAGTTTTCTATGAACAATGAAAGGTCAACTACAACTGAATGCATTTCACATAAAGCTCTTCAATAAGTCAAAACACAGCTTTATTTGGATACTCAGAACGGTTTTAATTTAGGCCAAATATCTGAAAACATAAATAAAAATGAGAGCAATAAGTTGAGGGAAAGTTTGACAACAAGCCAAAATAAAAATAAAAAGAATAAACAAATAACAATACACAGGAAACTAAAGATTAGACAATACGAACCCGTGCATATGATCTACAAATAGACAATCTCAGGACCATCAAAGGCATTGACAGAAAAAAGTAATGTTAAAGTACAAAATTAAAATTTGCACTGAAATTATGACAGGGTGCGGTCATCTATTGACCTATCTGGATTCCACTGAACTTGGTAGAAAAGGAGCGAGGATCAGGTACCATAATAAAATTAGTTTAACCCTGTCTAACTTTAATGCGTCTGTTACAACTCAAAGACTACGTCAGTGGTTGTCATTTGTTGTATTTCACTGTCTTGTGGTTTTTGGTGTTTCCTTTTAAAAGTATGGCGTTGATGGCAGAAATTTGATAGTCTCTGATAATGTATTCACAACTTGTAAACGTCTACGACCTATTCAGAAATGACAAAATTGTATCCCGCTAACATTGGAATTTTATGCGACTGTCATACAAGTGAGAGGTTTAACTAGCTATAAAACCATGTTTAATCCACCATTTTCTACATAAGGAAATGCCTGTACCAAGTCAGGAATATGAGTTATTTTCCATTCGTTTGAGCTTTTGATTTTGCCATTAAAAAGGGACTTTCCGATTTGAATTTTGCTTGGAGTTCGGTATTTTTGATATTTTACTTTTATTGTTAATGACGGTATGCTGATGCTGATGTTGATGTTGATGTTGATTTCTATTTTTTTTTTTTTTATTTATTTTATTGGGAGAAGGGCATCGAGGACCCAAAATTCCAAAAGGGAAGAAAATCCTTAGAATTTCAAACAATTCAAAGTTTTTAAAACAGTTAATTTAAAGTATAGTTGATTTAAAAAGAGAAATAAACAAATACAAGTCTTATATATAATGTAATGGTAGTTTTGTTAAATGTGACATCATTACTTGGTAATTCTTTAAAAGCCAGACCAATGAAATCCTGGGGTAGAAAATCCTGAGTTTTTCGAAGAATTTAAAGGTTGGTAAAAAGTTTTTAATTTAGTAATCATCACTGAAGAGATGTTTATTGTCGAAATGCGCATCTGGTTTAGAAAAATTCGTACCTTAATGTTATTGACCAGCATTTTTAATGATTTGTGTTGAACATTTCCTTATAGCGTTTGCTTTCTCTGCCATTAAAAACTGACCACCACGAAATAGCGCAACAGTGCTGAAAGTGGCGTTAAATACCAATCAATCAATCAATCTTTATGACGTTTAAAGCAAAGTATAATTTGATCTTCTAGTTCACATGCCATAAAATGACTAAGAACATGTTTTTTTTTATCTTTGGACCAACCCTTTGTATCGCCTACTTATTCTTTTCACGCGTAGGACCATTGTTGTAGATATCAATGACAATCGCGATAATAAATAACTTCAGTACATAATCCAGTGTCGTCCTCTAAGCTGTTAAATATGAAGATCTTTCAATGATTAAAAAAATTTCAAACCAACATTGAATCGCATGAAAACATTGAAGACTTTCTACAAAGTGCATTTTATCGTCGTTACACAATTTAAGAATAAATATCAAACATTCAATACAAAAATTTTTGTTTTAATATAGACCGCCAATTAGGTAACACCTACTACACAGTATCAATCAGAATTTTCAGACATACTCTGTTTTGTGTATTTATCTCTCTCTCTGCTACAATGTTCTTGGTTTTTTCAGTATAACCATCCGTCTTTCTCTCTGTGGCTTTGGCTGTCGATTTCGCTGAGGCTTTAGCTGTGGATTTACTGCACCAATCCCGGGATTCCGCTGTGTAAAACGGAAACAAAAGAATGTAGGCATGAGTGGTCGTATTGTAAAAAAACCAAAATGTTGGGCAGTTTAAACAGGCCTTATGATCTCTGGGTCCTCCATATGACATAAAAGTAGATATAATATATAACACTTTTTCTTTCACTATAGTATTTTGACCCCCTTTACCTTTTAGATGTCTGAAAATCTCAATTTTTCAATACTATTTCTTAGCCACGGTATTTTGGCTCCCTACCATGGAACATTGCCCTTTAGATGTCAGAATTTCAAATTATGATAGTTATTAGTGCTTCGGAAGACCTATATTATTCAGCTTGTCTGTCTGCCAATCGCGAATTGTTTAAGCTATCTAACTTTAAAAACCCCTAGAGTTTAGTGATGACACGTGCCGTGATTATTCACCACTATCAGAAGGTGTGTCCCCTACATTGAAGAAAACATCATATTGAAAAGTATGGTATAAAATTTAGTAAAACTAATCCACTCGTTAGCATATATACAAAAATCGTTTCCGCTTTCTAAATTTAAAAGACCCTTGGGGCTCATGAGTGAAACTTTGCATGATTATTCACCACAAATAAAAGATTTGTCCTGTACATGGAAGAAACCATATGTTGAGGATCATGGGCAAACAGTAAATTGACCATAGACACCCATGTGTATATACATTTACTTGGAATAGCCCTAACTGCACCCAAATTTATTCCTTTATATGCTCCCGTCAGTATCCTCTAATTTAAAGTACTGTCAAGTACTAATACTCCAAAAAGTATCTGGAATCCAAAGCATATGTTGAAAAAGATATCATACACAAGGAAGAATTTGTCTTAACCATAGTATTTTGATCTCCCATTACCATCGAAAATTACCCCCATCGCCAAATACCTATTTTAGATGTCAGAATTTAGATATTCTAGAAAATCCTTAAGGTTTCCTTTCAGGCAGATGGTTTTAATTCTAGACACTTATTCGAGTAGTTAAAAGAGCTATGATGGAAAAGATACATTAACAATATTTCTTAGCCATGGAAATTCTGACATCTTCAGAAAGGGCAATTTTCCTTGGTAATGGGGGAAAAAAATGACTTAGAATACTTTTCCCGTCATCTGTTTTTCATTCCAGATACTGATTGCAGTATCACTAAGTAAAATCATATCAGACTTTGGTGGGGTTTGTGTCGCTCAGTATTTAGTAGATGTAGAATCTGTTGTAGACTGTTGTTTGTCATTTCGTCGTTTTTCGGTTTAAACGCTTTAAGGAATTCTGACATCTTAGGGGTTAAAAATGCCACGAGTCAGAAATAGTGTTCTGACATCTTTGATAACACACGAATATTTATTTTAGATCCTTTACGAGGCATTATAACTTTACCTAGATAATGTACTTTAAATGCTTTGATAATTTGAAATTCTGACATCCAGGGAGGGGAGGGGGTCGTGCAATTTTGCATGGTAGAATGGTCAACATATAATGGGTTTATAAATCTTTTCCAACATGTTTTTGTCATTTTAGATACTTATAGCAGAAGCAAAACTAGTTAAAGTAGTTTAAACGCAATTATAGATTTTGACATCGGGGGGGAGAAATACAATGGCTGTTGAAATAAAATCGAGTGTACCTTTTTTATTATTCTACTATGCAAATTACAAACACCTTTAAATTATGATAGAACTGTTTTCATCTGTCAAACTTGTTTCCGCTATTTCTCCTTGTGTGTAAGCAAATATAATGCGATTTCATGAGAAGCTTAAAAAAAGAGTCAATCTTTTTATAGCATTTTATAAATAGAGAATTCCTCTTAATGTAAAATATTTTTTTTTTTATTAATCATAACGCATTCAGAAGGTCAGCTCTAAAACCATTTAAACATTGTCATTGAGAAAATGTGAAAGTGTTGATTTGTTTGTTTGTATTTATCTTGTTCATTTATTTATTTTTGATGGGCTGGGCTCAGGGTTGGCTGGGATTAAAGGAAATATATTATTGTATTGATATGTGATCAATTGTACGTGATCAAAATAACTTTTACAAGAAACTAAGGTTGCAACATCCTTAGGTAAAGTTGATCCAAGTTGAACTTGGCTATTGTTTCCCCTTTTGGCCATATAGCACCTCAAGTATTCAAATAAACTCAAATAATTAGGTCTAAGCGTTCCTGATGAAAGTTTATCTGGAAAAGCGCATCGGGCGTACAAAATCTATAAAGTGTTATTTGCATTTATAAAACAGATAATCGTTATACCTTGTAATCTTTATTGCGCAGCGTTCCTAGAATTCCTTGCTCTCTATTGATGTTGTACTGTCCACCTTCAAAGTTATGGCGATTTAAAGGCATCGTATGAGAATCGCCAAAAAAAATCTAAATATAATATATGCAGGGATAAATATTACAATTTAAATGTTAAAGAATAAATAAGAGTTAATTTCACAAAGATGGTTTTGTTAAACAATCCATGTGTTGAAACTGCTGCAAACTTTATGTGTTTTTTGTTTGTTATAGTTGCGTTTTTATTTATTTGTAAGATGCTAAACTCGTTCGAAAAGCAGGAACTGATGTCCTACAACTATTAGGACAACAGATGCATTTAAAGAAATGAAGTTAAAAGGTCATAGGAAATACAGTCACAAATATAAGTTACGATAAATAAATGTTACACAAAACTTGAAGAAAGCAAAACAAAAACTAGTAAAAGATGCATGCCTGGCTTATAAATCTGGCCGCTAGACGCACATTTCGTCTTAATAAGACGGAGGTGTTGAATTTGAATTATAGTTAGCGTTCATAGAAAACATGAAAAGGCATATTATTATTTATGACAAATTAGTATGCTTAGCTTTGATAATCAAATTTTTTGAAAATAAGCGTTTGTTGTTGTTGTTGGTTTTTTTTCGCCTTGGAACTGATCATCATCCAGTTCAAGCACACTCTTTAGCAGTCAATATTAGAATAAGATGAAAATTAACAACTTTCCGTTAACATAACAAAAAAGATGTCTTAATATTTTATTAATTGCCATAAGGAAGGTTCAAAATAACTTTTAAAGTTAAACCCACTGTCCATAGACTATTACAACTTCATAGAGTATTATCATAAAATACAAACATCGCTCTCCCCTGAAGTAACAAAAAGAAAACAATGAACAATAAACTCATCATAGATACCAGGATTGAATTTTTTGTATTTACGCCAGACGTGCGTTTCGTCTAAAAAAACATCATCAGTGACGCTTGAAATCAAAAAAAGTAAAAAAGGCCAAATAAAGTATGAAGTTGAAGAGCATTGAGGACCAAAAATTCCTAAAAGTTTTGCCAAATACAGCTAAGGTTATCTATTCCTGAGGTAGAAAAGCCTTAGTATTTCAAAAATTCAACCACAAACATAACAAAAATTATAAAAAGTAAACAATCTAGTAATGGTAAACTATAAGTAACGAACAAAAGGAAATGTAGAATAGCTAACAAAAGAGTAAACCAACAACGCAGACATTTCTAAGTAACCATCTAATAGTTAGACATGATAAGATTGTCAACGGATTCTTCGGATTAGTTTATTATATAAGAGAGAGGCGAAAGATACCAAAGGGACATTCAAACTCATAAGGTTAAGTCTTTCAATAAATAGGCGAAATTCAAAAGTCGAAGAAAAACGACGATAAAACGAACAAGTCCACAAGTAATTACAATGAAAACTAAAAGATTGAGCAATACGAACCCCACCAAAAGTCGGGATATTCAAAAGTATACAATGGTTCATAACTATTTTCCCTGTAACGTTCATGTTCTCTGGTCAACTTTCAAAAAAGACAGACACATGAATAATTGCCAACATTTAGTGATGCTATTACTGCGTGTGTTGTATACACAATAATACCGACACTGACGACGTGAATATCTTACGAGATTATAATTTTTCATAAACAGAAAGTTATATAGGTTTCTCCCCGAGGGTATCACCACCCCAGTAGTCATCATTTCTGAGTTGACATGAATTAACATTGATATGGTCATAGTTATAAATTAACTGATTATAAAACTTTGAATTTTTCGAAATGATAAGGATTTTCTACCCATGGAATATATTACTTTACCTGAATTTGACAAAACCGTTCGAAATTTTGGTGTCCTCAATGCTCTTCAACTTCGTACTTTATTTAGCTCTAAATTTACCTTTTCTTGATTCGAGCGTCACTGATGAATCTTTTGTAGACGAAACGCGCGTCTGGCGTACAAAATTTTAATCCTGGCATCTATGATGAGTTTATATACACCGATAAAATAGTTACTACATCAATTCATTTCATTTTATTTTTTTAGAACATCTACTCTTTTGTCTCTGATTTTTGTTATCTTTGTACCTTATATCAGATATATAGGTAAAAACCTATAAGAAACAAGCGCCTGTGATTTTAAGGTGCATTGCGATATAAATGATAAGATCATTTTAGTTTTAAAAGCAGTCAAAACTCCAGTATTTACTATACTCTTCTATTGTCAGGTTTTGTGGACTTCCCCCTTTTGAATTTAGATGTATGCATTTTTCAATTTCAAGGAATATTTACAAACGAACTAATTAAGAAAATATCTAAAATGTGATATCTGTCATTTTTTATTTCACCAAAAAAACTGATAGTGTGTAAATAACTATAAAAATTATGATAAAAAGTGACGAACCATCTGTGGATACCATGCAGCCGATTCCACCATTAGAATACAAGTATAAAGAATACCCGTTGATAAAAGCATCTCCTCGTTAGTAGTTTATTATTATATTATTTTTTTTTATTTAAATAAATTAGTAAAAAACAATGTCATTTATGACAGATGATAAGATTTTGATGAATAGAAAGATAAGAAATGTCACTTTAAACTTATTCCATACAAACTCTTTGGATAATTCAATAATATGATTTTGTTTCCCAGATGATTGAACTATCAATGTTTTTCATAATGTTTTTGACTCATGAAATTTTCACTTGTAGTTGAAATGACCTTTTCTTAAAAAGCAGGCTTTCAGATGCAAGCTTTGCATAATTGTTGTAAATCACCTTTACACAATTTGTCAAATAGTTCTGTCTCATTGATGTTTTAACTTGTGTATTTTAAAAATATCATATGAGACGGTGCTTTTTTAATTCTTTGGTCCCTTTTATTGAACAAATAATTTTGACAGCTACAATAAAGATGTTCATTTCATTAGTTTCAGATTAGCGCTAGTACGTAATTTGAAAACTAATGGAATGGTCAAGATACACGACTAACCATCGACTAATAACTTCACATCCGGCTTTGTTTTTGACATGATATTGTCTATTTTCTTTGTTTTTGACATGGTATTGTCTGTTTTCTTCGACTTAGTGGTTTTGATAACCCTCTTGATATATTTTTCTTATTTCTAAAGATTTTGAGCTTTGGGATCTTAAAATAAATCATCACAGAAAAGGAAAAGGTAATGCATGTATAAACTATTAGTAATCAAAGATACCAGGCTCATTATTTGATACGCCCTATGAGTGTTCGTTTATATAAGACTCATCAGTGGCACACGAATCAGTTGAAAGACCAAATGAAATAAAGTAAAAGAGCATTGAAATCCGTAAGAGGAATTAGTAGCGTAAGTATGAATTTGTATTTTTTTCAATAGGGCACTTGTGCAGCCATACTGAATAGGGGCAGATTTTTTGGATGAAGGTGCATGGAAATAGTAAGAAAGTACGGGAAAACCTATGCATGTTTCCAAGCAACTGTTTTGTTTCAATGATGTTTTCCCGTATTTTTCAAAGCATTTTCATCTCCATTATGAAAATCTGCCCCCTATTCAATATGGTTGAATAACCGTGAAGTGCCCTATTCTATATGCTGATTCAAGCGATTTTTGTTAGAATCTGCATCTGATTTGATATGCAATTAGAAAAATGAATGATAAAGACATATTTGTCCCTTGAATGTGAAAAACAGAAAGTATTTTGAATCTTTCAAATGTCCAGAATACATTGTTTTTTTTTCAGATATCAGCAATTATATTTTTGAATTATGTCTTTTATGTGAGTTAGATCTTCAAATGGAAATCATTTAATGCAAATCTGCTCATTAAAAGCAATGATTATATTGTAGATATTCAAATCTCGTTAATCTATTTAAATGATTAAAAAATGAAATTAAAAACGGTAGTATTTGTGACAGGCCAGTAAGTATTTGAAATCGTCAGATCATTGGAATACAGAACCATTTTACTGGATTGGTAAGTACATATAGCGGTAGCCCTTGTTGTTGGAAGGTGTAAGAAATATCCCGTGTTTTAATATCATTTTTCATTAGTTGGTATAATTATATCATTAGTTTTACCAACGACATAACAATAAAAGGCAGTCAGAAATTACATCAAACATTCTATTTTTAGATAAAATGATAACGCCTGTAATATTTTTGGAAAGTTTTTAAAAATTGTGGTATCTGTAATCCTGGAACAGAAAGTTTTGTGTTCGAGCTCATTAAATGCAGTTTCATTACAATATATTTTAGTGAAGCTTATAATATGTTAAATGTACATACCATATGATGCGACTACAAGAACATCGCCGGAGTTTGTGACGGCAAAGTTGACATGGTCTTTTTTTTTTTTGTTTTAATTTTATCATTTTGTATATAGGTCTTGACTATTATACGAAGAAAAAAAACAAATAATAATTTACAACATCAAGGTTTCACCGATTTTATGCACTATATAAAAAAGAGGCGGATGAGCCCAAGGGACAATCGAATCTCATAAATCAATGAGAGACAATAAAACCATGGCAAAAAAAAAACAAACCCAAAACTACGAAAAGGCAAATATGATGATTAAATTATATGTAACGAATAAATGAAAAAAACATAGATATAATTTATTGGTCTATACAGTTGTATGTCACACACAACACGAAATATTTAACATCAATGAAAATATCCTGCCAAATAAGACGCTGGCATTTTGTTTGCGTATCAATCTCCATCTTCAAATGCTATCTTCATTTGTTTACATTGGCTTTTGCTGTGCATTTACTCCAGCAATCCGCTATATAAAACAGAAACAAACGAGAGTAAGCAAAGGTGATCGAATTTCAAAGTGACAAGAGGTTGGAGATTGTTAATATGTTTGAATTTTGCAAATGAACAATTTCATCATTATATCTGGGTCTAACTTAGGGGTACATGTAGTAGTGAGTTTATTATATTAAAATTTGTCTTGTCCTAGAGTTTGTGTTATTTGTAACAGACAACATTTTTGTTAAACTAAATATCAAAATCATCAAAAGGGTATTGTCGTAGAATCTTTTTGAAGATATGCAGTTCAATTACATTTTTGTACTTACTATTTTAGCAAAACAGAAAAGTACATACTTTATCGTATTATCTGTATTTTTCAAACGAAAATTATATGAATTACTGGTTAAATTTACCATGTATCATCTCTTTGACTTGTGTAATAACGAAACATTGTTTTCAAATACTTTCTTGTTGGGAATTTATCAAACTTTAAGGTTATTAATCTAAAAGTATGTTCTTTCTTCCTCTTCAATAAAGGATAACTGGTTGATTTCCAGTGACATAAACTAATGATATGTTCTGCTTAAGATTCATTTTTTACAATCATTCTAACTTCTTCTATTCTTTCTGGACTTTAGCAAAAAATATGACATTAATGCTAAGAATAAGTATAAAATTCTATCAGTTTTTGGCTACATTCATAAATGACGGTAACTGGTCATCGTTACACGTGGTACCAATAACATATATGAAAAAAAAACACATTACTAACCCGCGTTTCGCTGTTAATAATATGATTGAAATATCATGTCTACAGTTTTAAGTTTAAATTTAGGCTACCCTTCATGTAATACAAATTTTTAATTAAAATATTAAATAAAATCTTAAAAATTAAGAAAGTCGACTGGTAATAGTCAAGCACTCAGATGCTTATTAGAGAAATCAGAGAACTAATTATGACCAAAATCATTTTTGCTAATTTCTACGTAGAGAAAACCTTCAAAATTGGTAAAAAATAAAGTATAAAATACCGGGCTTCAAGGCTAATTCAAAAAGGAAAATTTCATAAAAAGTGAAAAAAATCAAACGCTATCAAATAATAAAATTATATCATATTTTGTCAGTCATCTTGATTCAATATATTTTTCACGGCAATGTTTCAAAAGTATTTCAATAGCGTTGTCAGATAACATTATTGTGTGTATGATATGTGTCGAATTGTTAAAAAAATTTGAATATTCTCATAAAACTGTTCATTGTTCAAATTCAAGATGTTTGTACACTCTCCGATTATGACTATGTGGATAAAAAATTGAAAACAACACGTTTAATAATTTCATGCGTCCGAAGCGCTTTTCTGGATTAACCTTCATCAGGAACGCTCAAAGCCAAACATTTGAAATCCGAGGATGTATAAGTACCGAAACGATAATATGAATTTGATAGTGTAGATGATTATGTTTACCTTGATATCTTCTTTATTTCGCAACGCACCAAGAAGTCGTTGCTCACCAATGATGAAGTACTGTCCATGTTTTGAAGTTTGGCGGTTTGAAGGCATCATATAAGAATTGTCAAACAAAATCTAAATATAATGTAGAAAAGGATAATGCACAAATTAAGTTAATAACAAGAAATAAAACTTGTCATATTTCTTTCTTGAAAAATCAGTTTTTTTTCTTATTTTATCAGTGTGTATATACTGTCGTTTACAAATCTAATTAATGTGTTAAATCACATACATATCTCTGTCTTTATAATATCTTAGGAGAATCATTAGGTGCACAACTCTTTCTAAGAACAAATTATTGATATCCTACAACTATTGTGAAAATGAAGGCATTGCAAAGTGAGTTTAAACGGTCACATGACATTGACCTCATCATTCACATGGTCATATTCTTTTATATTGCATATCTTCTGGTACGTTTTTATATTTTCCGTCTTCATTTAAGGATACCCAAATGAATATCCAATTATATCATGTTTTCAACACGGACAGACAGACAAATAAAGAAAAAAATGGGAATCATAGATCTATACACCTTTATTGTTTTAGGTCAAGCAAAATCTTATTTTGTAAAGAACATGACTGATTACAAAAATATACCCGAGGATGGTATAATCAAAATGCCTTATATGTTGGTTGAGATTGGTGGATTGGTATTTCAGGTCTTTCAGCAGACAGTCAGTATTCCAACGAGTACTAATTGTGCATCCCTACTGACCGAATCATATGAAGCAGTATTAATACAGTATTAACACTCTCATAGACAAAAAGAAAAAACATCATCTTTTAAAGTTCTTTAACTTCAATTTCAGATATATTGATGATGTCATATCATTCAATTACTAATTAAATTCCATTAGACCAGTTTACTTTTTTTTTTACAATTAAACAAAACTTTATTGCACAACTACTGTTTTACATTTTATCCAGATTACAGCGTTAGTCTGGATACCCCTGTGATTAGTTACTGAACTTCCAGGGAATAAAAGTTCAGCAAATAAATATAAATGTTAATTTTACAATTTCTTTCATTATTTCATTCCTAAACATAGTTAATATATTTCTAAGTTGATGTCACATGTTTACGGATCAAAATCATTCTACTTAGACCAGTTTTTATTGAAAAATTAACAAAGGCTAAAAGTATAGAAAATTTTAATAGCCTCAATGAAAATGAAAAAAAGATAAATATTCTTTGTCCATCAACACAAAAACAGGTAGAAAGCATAGATTCCTTTATAAAAAAGTCATTGGCACTAAGGATAGGGGACTCATAATTAAATTTTGAACTATTTTTATTAGTTTGTTTAATATGATTATACATGCTTTTTTCTTGTCATTATGTTAATGTTGTTTTTGTCACAAATCGTATAAGTTGGTTTATATGGCAATAAAAGTTTGATTTGATTTGATAATATTTTTGGCTGACTGTTGATTAGCATGGCTGGCGATGCATGCATATCAGTAGACGCTTATCTGTTTACGCACCCGGTCTCGCTCCTTTTGGAGTTCCCTCAGTTTTTTGTTTGTTACATTGATTTGTCTTCTGATCTTCTGTTGCATTAACTTACCTCTACTTAAAAGTATCGCCGGCGAAATAAGTCATATATTCGAATACAACTGTCGCATAGTTGTTCCAAAAGGAAAAACTCTAACTAAAACGAGTATGTCATGTGTGATTTTGTAATTTAAAAGACATTGAATGTACTTACAGAGTTAGATGGTTCAGTCTTTAATTCAACTGACATTGCCGATGGATTTACACTAAACCGTCTCTAAAAGGTAATAAAGAAAAAAAGGTAAGTTATATTAGAAAAACAGAATGGAAGCAAAGACCCTCCAACTGTCTTTAATTCGCGCGCCACTGATAAGTCTTATGTGACTAACCTCACTTCTGGCGTACTTGATTATAAACCTTTTTTTTTTAGTTTTAATCTACCCGTCAAAATAATAGTAAAAAAACTTATAGTGCATGACTTACCATATTTGGATACCATGCGACCGTTTCCGCCATCAAAATAACGCATATACAAAGAAGACCGCTATATGAAAGCAGAACCATATTATTGTTGGTACGTGTATTGCGTTTGTATTGTAAAACTATATAAAATATATTAAATGACATTTATGACACGGATATTATTTGATGGACAGAAAGATAAAAAAAAATGCCAATCTATACAAAATGTTTCGATAATTCTTTAATATGAATTAAAAATTCTCAAGGGAGTCAGAGACATATAATAGCAAAACATAACAACACTCCATTTAATGGCATTAGAGTCTAAATCTATATATCTAAAACTGTCTCACATACTAACGTATTCAAATCAAACTTTTTATTTAAAGTTTAAAGTAGGCGTTCCATTTAATATCATAAACTTCTCATAGAACACATAGTCTACAAAAACATAATGAAACATCTGGAAGAACATCAAGTGCTATCAGATTTCATATATTTTTTCAGACGCAACAGATCTCGTGAAATGCAACTTACCAATAAAATTGATAGGTGTAGTTCAAGAGAACTTGGTTATCTGGGGGAAAATAAATATTCTCAGCTAAGGCTTCTCAAAAGCTTTCGATACTGTCACTCACGAAATTCTATCCAGATAAAATCACTTCCGAGATAAATCATAACCTTCTGCAATATATGTCGGCATGACTACTGAGTATGTGAAGTTGGAGAAGACATTTAGAACAAACCAGTGAAATCAGGAGTTTTCACAAGGTACCCGTTACTAGGACCACTGTGTTGCGTCATTTGTATCAACAATTTGGGAAGCAAAATTTCGAAAAGATAATTATATGATGAATCTCTACTTGACATACCAATCAAGATCCGTGAAAATAACGTTTATAACAATACCTGACTGAGTTGAATAAATAGGTAAAAATAGCAATGCCATTTCACCCAACCAAATGTTACATAATTAAAGTTAAGAGGGAAAAAAACCAGATTGACATGAAACGATGGGTCAGCAACTAGTTACAGTTGACCAGAAACCTTACCTGGGAGTTGAACAATCAGAAAACTTTGATTTGAAACATACATAAAAAAATCACCAAATCCTTCGAGTACTTATATTCAGAAGGTGCAACATTTGGAAGTGTCAATTAGACACATATCACGCTATACAACATTAGTGTGTCCTCATTTGGAAGTGTCGATGAGACACATATCCCGCTTTACAACATTAGTGTGTCCTCATTTGAAGTATTTGATCCATACCGAAAACGTCTCATAATATTTAATTACATGTACCTGAAGTAGGGTGTTTGCAGAAAATAATGTGATGCATGTGAAGTGTATATAATGGCAAAGGATAACTCAAATTTTAAGTTAAAGGTTGTAAATTTTTATCGAGTGTTACAAGAATATTTATGGTTTTCTCTATCATCTCAAGGTAGAGAAATGTAATTAAACGTATTTATTGAATATGTTTTAAAAACTTAAAGACGATAATAATTACACGCATGTGATGACCTCTACATAGCATGTATCAGGTTACGAGACAGATAACATGTTACACCTTTTGTAATAATTCAAAAGTTAAAAAAGACCCTCAACCTAGTACGAGATTGCTCCGACGTGTGAAGAATTTTTTTTATGAATGGCTCAACTTTAAATAATTCTGGATGCATTTAAAGATCGATCATCATGATGGTCCCTAAGCAGTATAATATTTTTTTATTCTTTAGATTTTATCATGGGAACCAAATTTGAATTTATTTTAGTGTGTTAATGATTAACAGTTCTGAAACATCGTACAACGTTTGTTAAGCAATTTATGGTTTGTTTCTTGTCGATTTGCATAAAATATTAGCTATTGGACTTTCAGTAAAGAATTAATCAAAATATTTCTCAAAGTTAGCAAACCTCAATTATAGATGCAGAATACAACTTTTTTTCACCTTACACTAGGAATTTATTGTTATTCAAGCCAATATTAAAATAAGGAGATATGGTATGATTGCCCATGCGCTATTTCATTATGCCAAAGTATGATATTTTTTCCGATCAAACCCTTTTAAAATCACTTTTCATTATGTCATTTCTTGACAATTAATTACATATCCGGTTATTTCAGTATATTCTGTAATTACGATCAATGACAAGGTTCCAAAAATTTGATTGAACCCATGCATCAATATGACATGTCGAGTTAATTAACAGATACTTAACGAATTTGGGGCATCGCACTATAAACGTTTGAAGTCGATTTGTTGGAGTTCCTGTCAATATAATACTCCATGAGATAACCATTATATGAACAGTTTAAAAAATCATCGCTATTTATGAACTAACTGAATACAACTTTTTATGTTTTATACTGTACTTATGGCAAAAACCTTACAGAATTTCATGCCAGTACAAGAGACAGCAACTAGGCAGATAGTATCCAAAGACAGAACATTATGTTATAATATTTAAATTTAATTTCATCATAATAAATACTGCAGTAAAATTGACATCAAAGAACAATAGCAATATGATAAGATGTCACAACACAAAATGTGAATGTATTATAAATAACTTATAAATGTATTGATACGGTCAATAAATAAATATAACAAATCATGATAGTTTATAGTAAATCATGTATTCAAATGACAAACAAAAATGTAATTTAAAATTGACTGTATATTTTCCTAAACAGCATACCTTTCTAATTCATGATGATTTGATATTATCTTTTTTCATTAAATAACATATATGGTACATTATAAGATTATAAATAAATCATAAATAAATGTCATTTGAAACAATAACTAATGTATAATTTTTGTTAAGATATCATTCAAATCCAAGTACAATCTTGCAGTGAAGTGGATTCTTCCTTTTAAAGCAAAATCACTTTAAATAAAAAGTTTCAATCATTTTTCATATTGATATCAACAATTACTTAATGATTTTAATCTACATTTACTCAATTACTCTAAATCAAGGCAAACTTGTTTTAGAAATCTGAATTAAATAAATCTTTGGTTTTCTTAGTATTGAACAAAAACTCTCTGTGAATCATGCTCAGAATACAGTATGAAAATGGCAAACTGAGATTCTAATCAAATATTTTATCTCCAAAGTTAAATGGGGAAAAAATTCCATTTTTTAATGGAACAAAAACAAGCAGAACTACTGTGTATTAGTTATTATTCTCGGAGAACTAATTTTTATGGATTTTGTGGTCACAGTTAACCATGATTTACAAGAGTTCAACACAACAAAATTGTCCTATGGTAGTATGGTTTGTATGCAGAATTTGTCTAAACCACAAAAGTCATAGTATAACCAATGAAAAGTGCATAACAAGTTTGACTACATGGTTTACTGATCTATGATTGTAGAATGCTGAGGTGTTTATATGAATTATGACTGAAAAGTAAACTAAGGACAAAGCTGCAGAAAAAATAGATGCAAGCATATTCAAAGCATATCCACATGTATTTTAAGTTGATTATTTGTTGCTTTTTTTTTCAATATTCAAATGTGTACTGCACAACATTCCCTAAAATATTATAATTGATTATTTATTGTGTTTTTTTTAAGTTTTTCACTTTGATTTTGTATAAATGTAAAAACAATATTAATGAAATTCTTTTTTCTCTCTCCTCATATGCAAAAGTAAATATACATGCATATATATATTATTATCGCCTCTTAACACACAATAAATGAATTTGAAATAAAAGCACTAATAATGTATAATTTCTAGGCTATTTCAGTCATATCTGTATTTATATAAGGTCAATTTCATTAATAAAATTGTTTGTCTTTAGACCTGAACTGATGCTGTTTCTAAATTTTATAACGAACAAATCTATAACCAAATTTTTAATAATACAATTTTATAAATTCAGTATCTTTTATCTAAAGCTTAAAAAACAATTCCTAAAGAAAATTTAACAGATTATGGTTTGTTTTTGTTTCAAGATATAAGGTAGTATAAAATGGTTGAAAGCTACAAACTTTCCCCAAAAAATATTCACTTAATGAATATATTTTGCTGAATTTTATAAAACTGAAAACAGCATAATTAAAAGTTCACACAAACAAAAACAAACAATACAACAATATCCTGGCAGTGAAAGGTTAATAAATAATAATATACACTCTCTTCATGGAATGAGCTGATTCAAAACTTTACTTGCATAGTCTTAAAATACTAACACTGAAATATATAAAATGTATAATTCATCTGGCAATGTGTACTGCACAACACTCCCTCAAATATTCAAATTAGTGGGTGTGACCTAGGGGACCAATATTATAATGACTCTCATCCATGTACATAAATTACACTTCAATTTGGCAGAAAAGTGCATTATCAAATGTTGTTTAAAATATTACATTTTCAAAATAGTTACATCAGCAAAGTGTAAATCAGAATTTAGGAAACCTAAAATGAGTTATGATCAGAGAATTTTGTAGATCAGAGATTCCAACATAAACAGCTTAAATTATTTAGGGTAATCACTACAGTAATCCTACCAGAGCATCCTTATTGAACCTTTTTTTACATCTGTAGGTAAGTTTATGTTACTAGTTAGAACATTATCACTTCTATGTATATTGAATATGTATACTGGGTCTTTCATATATCCTCGATCACTGACCAAACAAATGTATTCATTATCTAATATTGTGTATTTAAAGATAACCTTTAGACACTTATAAGTGTTTTCATAGTATTAATTTTCAAAAATTTGAAATGAAAATAAAATTTGGTGAAAATAGCTTTTATGAAACTCAAAAAATGTGGCTAGTACCATATGATTTTTTTTCAAGGATATTTAATAAAAATGTTTATGTAAAAGCTCCACAAAACATAATATTTGAGTGAGAAACAAGTAAAAATCTTATGAAATACATATTAAAAACAGACTATGACTCAAAATTAAATACTTTGCATAAAGATTTTAATTATCATCATTTCTCTCTACCATACAAGTAATTTAAACTTGTGAAGTCATCGATTACAATATTTATCAATGATGTTACAGGACAACAATACAATCATTATCCAGAACTGTTCTTGTTCGTGCTTCTCAGTTTCACTCATTTTAGTATCCTAAACTGTCAGTGCTGAAGTCATAGATATCATCTTCTTGGGAGAGTGCTCTGGAATTCTGGGATACCCTCTCGGTAACAGCTGAAGATTTGTTCTCTTCATTAACTATCTCATCTTCGTCTGGTTCGAAGTCATCTTCATAATGTCTGTAAAAAGAAAAGAAAAAATGGCTACTGACAAAATTCTCCTGAATACTAATATCATTAACAATTACTGAATTTTACGAGCCATTCGAGTTTCACACTTTATTCAGAATAAAAATATCAACTTGATAAATCAAGTAAATAAATGCATGTTAATAAGACAGGGTTTAAAACATATCTGCTATAACAACCTCCTATTGCTGTTTTTTTTATTTTTGTGATTTTGTTTCCTTCAGTTTCGAATGCATTTTCATTTTTTTTTTTTTTTAACCTTTTCCACATAAACGATTATATTGCATAATTGCTATCAGCATCAAAACTATTTCCCTTAATTGGAAATTCATATTAAAGGCTCAGACAATCAATTATTAGAAGATTCAATAATGATTATTGAAACAACATATTTAGGAGTAGGGGTATATAAATCAAAATATCATGAGCTGAATCAAAATTACAATAATCATAATTTTATAGAGTATAGAGAAGTGCTCAAGAATTGTTTTACAGCAGTGCATGCATTGAGATGTCTTTATATTTTCTAGCATATAAACCAATTACATATTAATTTAAGGAATGTACAGGTAATAAAGAAGAATATATATGAAGAGGCCAAACAGATTAACATGATCTATCTGTAACCAGCTGAAGGATCTTGTGTCATTTTTAATATACTATCTTGGACCAAGTGATTAATCAAATCTGAGTGTCCTCAAGGAAACATAAAAAACAGAGAGCAAATCTAGAACAAATTTTATTTTATTTTTGTAGATTTTGTAAAAAAAAAAACACCATCTATTATTGGAACGTAATCTCCCCTACTTCCTTAAAATAGAAGTTACAATAGAATTAAATTAATAACAAGATGCTCCCAAGAGCTTGTGTTGCTCACCTTTCATATTTATACTAGATACCCTAATAAACTGCTTCGCTGAGCGCAGCTGGATACGCCCGCAGAGGTCTAACCCTGAACAGTTGGGGCAAAAATGGACACAATATTCAAGCTTGATACAGGTCTGAATTTGGATTGTAATTATATATTTGACATACATCTATTATAGGTTCCTGAATAAATGTAGTCAAAGAACTTGAAGTTGGTTATATGAATTGAATTTATATTCAATTAAAGATTTCTTGCTGTTGTGCAATACACTGTGCAATACTTAGTAAATCTGTTGTCAGACTATAAACAAATAAAATTTATAAAATTCTAAAGGGAGCTTACATCAATAGATATAAACAGTTTACCAAAGTTTCATACGAATTGCTGAAAGCATTTTGAGTTTTTGTCTGAAAACTGGAAAATCCCCCCTTTTTTAATGAATAAAACCCATAATTCAGAAATGTAAAATCTAAAATTTATAAAATTCTAAAGGGAGCTTACATCGATAGATAATAACAATTCATCAAAGTTTCATGAGAACTGCTGAAAGCATTTTTGAGTTATTGTCCGAAAACTGGAAAATCCCCCTTTTTTTATGAATAAAACCCCATAACTCGGAAACGTAAAATCTAAAATTTATAAAAATCCAAAGGGAGCTCATGTCAATAGATATAAACAATTAACCAAAATTTCTTGCAAGTTGGTGCAAGCATTCTTGAGTTATTGTCCAAAACTGGAAAATCCCCCTTTTTTTAATGAATAAAACCCCATAACTCGGAAACATAAAATCTAAAATTTATAAAAAACGAAAGGGAGCTCACGTCAATAGATATAAACAATTCACCAAAGTTTTAAGCAAATCGGTTAAAGCGTTTTTGAGTTAATGTCCGACATGTTGACGACGGACGGACGGACAGACGGACGTACAACGGTATACCATAATACGTCCCGTAAACGGGCGTATAAAAATCATTCGCCTCAAGTTTTGTTAAAATTGGTGCAGATTTGAAAAGTATACGATGGACACAAAAATTATTAAAAAATTGTCTTTTAAGGCTACCACCAATTGTTTCTAGTAATTTTTGCTGTTTACAGTTTCTACAGTTCTATTATCGTTTTGGACATAATCAGTAAAAACACTAAAATTAGTCAAAAACCGTCAATAAATGGAAGTTACTCCTTACAGAATCATCCAATGGTTTCAGCCATCTAGACATTTTTGTAGATCTTGTATTGCTGATCATATTTGCTATTGTAACACTGGTAAGATTTATCATGAATAGCCTGATTTATAGAGGAGAGCACACTTTTGCTTCAGTGGAGTCCATACAGGTTTAAGTTTCGTTTATATTAAGTTTTTACCTATTCATAATATTGTTTTTGAGATATTGGTGATAGCAAAAAACATGAAAATTAGCAAAATAAATCATCATTTAAGGACAATTACTCCTTAATGATTTTGGTGAAAATACAAAAAAAAAGTAGATCTTGACATTCTGAGCATTTTCATTCCTGTCAAATTTTCTCTATCCATTACGATTTTAAAGATATCAGACAATTAATGCATTTTACCCCTAAGTTCTATTTTTAGCAATGGCAGCCATGTTTGTTGACTGACTGGGAAAAACCCACATACTTTATACTGGATACCCTAAGGATTATTCACCTCAAATTTGGTTGACATTGGTTCAACAGTTTCAGATGAGAAGATCTTTGAAAAAGTTTATGACCTTGATGACAATGACTAAGATGGACAGCAAATGATGGCAATAGCTCATGTGGTCTTATGTCCAGGTGAGATTAAAAGTTATCAATCCACAACGGGAGAAGGTGCCAAGGGAAAAATAAAAATAATAATCTGTCTAATTGTAGAGACACCACTTTGGCCAAGAGGAAAGAGATGAGAGACAAAAAATAATATTCTACAAAACATTTAGCATATTGAACTGATTAAAAACACCAATCCCTCTAAAAAAAAAACCACAGGAGTGTATGGAATGGAGGTGATGGTGAGGTGGGAGTAAAGTTTTTGTGAGATGATAATAAAAAAAAGTCGGTGGATAAAAAATTTCCCATAGCCAGGTTATTTGAAGTAAACACTTGTTTACTTATTTCAGAACAGATTTGGATTTTTTTTGATGAAATTGTACCTTAAAATGATAAATGAGGAATTTTTTTTTTTTTCTCCTCTAAATATTCAATGTTGTGTTTTTTAAGTCCTATATAACAGCCTAACTTCAATGTGATTTATCCATAATGCAACTGGCTCTGATATGGTCAATTAGAAGGCGTAGATACAATATATATTAATATAGAGTGGAGTAGAGATCAGAGAAACGAGGGTTAATATAATCTGTCATCATCTAAAGAAAGCTCTACATTCATACCTCAAAAGTTCACTGAATGAAAAGAAACATAATGAAAATAAATAAACAATGAAACAAGATGCTTTCATAAATATAGAACGAGAAGAATACAATAAACAGTTACAACACACATATGGATCTAACAGTAAACAGAGTATGAAACACTGGTTATATATTAACTTCAGTGGGATATCATTTATCAATGCACATATAAACTCTCTTTTTTACTCTAAATTGTGAGTTAAAATTATAGTACAAGATTTAAAACTTTCTCATTATACTAGGCAGATTTCGTATTTTTTACCACTTTTTCATATTTTCATGCAATATTTATTACTTAGATTTTTTTAATGTGAGAAACAAACTAATAAATCTTTTCTCCACTTTTAAGTTTATTTTTTTTTTGCTGTTATCAGGTTATTTTTTATTACAAAACCTGTTTTCCCCGTTTTTAAATTAGATAAATTCTGTTCGAATCTATGTAGATCATATTACTTAAAGACTCTTAGAAACAGACATCCTTAGGATGATTCAGTCCAAATTTATTTAAACTGGCTTATTTTTATCACAGAAGAAATTCTGTGGACTATTCTATGAGGTCCAAAGGAAAAGCTATATTCTGCAGTAGTGGTCAAATAAGTTTCATATCAACCAGCCCTGTAATATTACCATAAAAAAGTCATGTCAGTATTGAAGCAGTATTTTGAAGATATTTTTTCCTGAAAATTATGTTTGCAATGATGGTTGGCCAACATGAATCATGAAATTGATCAAAATTTAAGTATTACCTTAAATCTAATTATAGCAATGATGTAAGTTAGTTCAATTGTGTTCTTTACTGATCATAAGATGTAACAAGAGTGCACACGCTGAAATGTCTTGCCTTCTTTACTAATCATTGATATTATGTTGAAAGTCCTAAATATAAAGCTTTATTTCAACTGTCACATAAACTTAACATTAACCAAGTAAACTAAACATTGACCAATGAACCATGAAAATGAGGTCAAGGTCAGATGAACCATGCTAGGCAGGCATGTACAGCTAACAATTCTTCCATATTACAAATATAGTTGACCTATTGCTTATAGTTTAAGAAAAACAGACCAAAACACAAAAACTTAACACTGAGCAATGAACCTTAAAAATGAGGTCAAGGTCAAATAAAACCTGCGTGACTGACATATAGATCATAAAATATTTCCATACACCAAATATAGTTGAATTATTGCATATAGTATTAGAAAAAAAGACCAAAACTCAAAAACTGAACTTTGACCACTGAACCATGAAAATGAGGTCAAGGTTAGATGACACCTGCCAGCTAGACATGTACACCTTACAATCATTCCATACACCAAATATAGTAGACATATTGCATACAGTATAAGAAAAACAGACCAAAACACAAAAACTTAACTATAACCACTGAATCATGAAAATGAGGTCAAGGTCAGATGACACCTGCCAGTTGGACATGTACACCTTACAGTCCTTCCATACACCGAATATACTAGACCTATTGCTTATAGTATCTGAGATATGGACTTGACCACCAAAACTTAACCTTGTTCACTGATCCATGAAATGAGGTCAAGGTCAAGTGAAAACTGTCTGACGGGCATGAGGACCTTGCAAGGTACGCACATATCAAATATAGTTATCCTATTACTTATAATAAGAGAGAATTTAACATTACAAAAAATCTTAACTTTTTTTTCAAGTAGTCACTGAACCATGAAAATGAGGTCAAGGACATTGGACATGTGGCTGACGGAAACTTCGTAACATGAGGCATCCATATACAAAGTATGAAGCATCCAGATCTTCCACCTTCTAAAATATAAAGCTTTTAAGAAGTTAGCTTACGCCGCCGGATCACTATCCCTATGTCGAGCTTTCTGCGACAAAAGTCGCAGGCTCGACAAAAATGATAATTTGTAGTGGTGGCCATATGGAATGTTAGACCGGGTTATTGATTGAAAGTCAACAAGCAACAGTCTGCCAAAACTAACATAACCCCAATACAAAATTTCTATCAAGATTTGAAAAAAATTCTTTGTAGATTTGTATTTAAGTATCAATTACACATAGCTATATTGCTTGGACAGGATGGCCATCAGACACAATTCTTGAAGGCAATCATATTATTTCAAAGACAATTACCCCCATATTTGGTTCACAAATAGGCAATCAAACAAATTTTGTTTTTAACTGTCTCACAGAAAAAATTTGGAAAAGTCGACAAATTTTAGAAACCTACAAATACCAAGTTTCTTCTGGGCTATTTGTTTTTTTAATGGTCAGACAAAATATTTCTTTACTTAGCTAATAATATAAGCTAAACAGAATTGAGAAGTTGCAAGAAAACAATGTTTGCATGGAGAAATTTCTTTCAATTGTTTTTAATGTGCTGATTTCATACTCTGTCACTGTACGTGCAACAATACATCTTCACCTACCTCTTGTACTACCCCCATGTAAATGTGGGTGGGGAAAAGTGGTCACTTATCAGGCTACAAATGTGACAGGTGAATACATATGTTAGTAGTGTCAAACAAAAACACAATGACCTTATTATAAACAGAATAAATGTGATCATTTCATAAATATCAGTTCATTCTCTTAAAAAATCTAAATGAAAACATATAACATATGATAAGCACAATCTCAAAAATCATAATGATTAACTCAATAACTAAAATCATAATGATTAACTCAATAACTAAAATTAAAATGAATAAAATGAAAAACTTTAATTGAAGAAAACTTCAATTTACATACATAATAATGTACCATATAACAGTTAGGACATTATAAAATCTAAAATATGGTTAAATTTTTTGGCACAAAAAAATCATCCCTGATAACCTTAATGTAAAATGTGGAAGTAACCGTGGAGTGAAATGTTCTACTAGATCATTTCAGATAACTTTTTGACTCTGTTCAAACTTTTTTATATTGGGAGAACTTTTGGCTGAGGTAACTATTTATAGATAATGTTAAATGAATAGGAATGACAGTCAATAAACTTAAACAAACCAAGAACCAATTTATCATCATCCTTTCTTCCTAAAATTATCTAACAAAATGACCAATCTATAGAAGAAAAGACATGAATTATGAAAATAATCATTCCATTAATTCATATAATGACTCCAAAAAAGTAAATGATAGATATGCTGTATTCTATCTGAAAAATTGTGATTGTTTTTGTATTGCTGTTTAACTGACATTTATCAATTGTCTCTATTGTATTCACGGTAGAACTGTTCAAAAGTTAAGAAATTGTGAAAGTAATTTTTTTCCTATAAGCCAAAACATAATTTCATACAAAACACAATCCAATTTTAGCTTTATCTAAATAGATACAGTAATTTGACCTTCCCATGACCAGTAAAACTTTGCATTGTTGGCTTTCTATTTATGAAATTTAAGGAACATTCTTAAAAAATACTTGTACTAAAGGGTTTTTAATGGACAAATAAAACAAAAAAATTATGTTCCTTAAAGTGAATAGAGTGTACTAAAGGGTTTTTAATGGACAAATAAGACAAAAAAATTATGTTCCTTAAAGTGAATAGAGATAATGGGATTAATTCAGACAAAATTGAATGTTATAACATGAGGGAATTTTTACAGGAATATTATCTTTTGAGGTTCAGACAAAATTGACTGTTATAACATGAGAGAATTTTTACAGGAATATTATCTTTTGAGGTTTAGTAATTATATACAATGAGAGATTAATGACGAGACATGGGGATAAATAATACACAAGGTAACCTCATTGAATACTGAATAGGATGTGCCAAACATAATATACCTAGTATCTGTTGTGTCCTTTAACTCGGTTGTTTCCCATGATGATAGAACTGATTTTTCACTGTTTTAGGAATGAAAAATGTTTAAATATCACACATAAAAATCCCCCCCCCCCCCCCCCCCAAAAAAAAATGTCATTATGTTGTATTATGAAAATAAAAAAGCTGTTTTGTTGTTGGATTTAACAAGCTGATATTCTGCAAAAAAATTCTCCAATGTAAGTGTTGTAATAAAGGTCTGTTTGAATTTATAAGTGTTGTAATAAAGATCTGTTTGAATTTATAAGTGTTGTAATAAAGGTCTGTTTGAATTTCTATAGATTCTACCACACCATCCCATCAATAACCCTAATTTTCCACTCTAAAAATTAATATTTTCAAACTTTAAAATGAGAGATTTACTAATCATTTAAAATTTTTTAATTCCACTATCAAAGTTGATAATAATCGAGTCAGTAGGATATGGTGGTAGAATTTGTTTCTTAATGATTTAATGGAAAATGATGAATGCAATGTTCCCACTGGATAAGATGGTCGAGTAAATTACACTAGACAATTTCAATCAAAGTGCGGCTATCAACATTTGTCAAACCAATTTAAATGCAAACAAAATTAGGAGAAAAATGTTTTTTAAAAGGCGCTCTTTTAACAATGCTTATGCCTAAAAGTTTAATGTACTTATAAAGTCTAAAGGATTTCAAATCTCCAAAAAGGCAAAATGAAACATCTTCTAGGGGAAAATTATAAGAATGGCGATGAAAGTCTTATATTTGAAGCTTTGCAGATTAAAATTTTTATACGATGTTTACAGCACCTAGTATTAGGATCCAGTTATTATTAGTAAGCAGACATTTTACTTGATATCATTTCGAAGTATTCATAAATAAACTACGGCAAATTGAACCAGTTTTATTAGCCTAGGAATTTTAAAACCAATGTTTTATCCTTTAAAAAGGTCCCTATTCAGAGAAATATATAACTACAGATTTGAGTTTTATTCACTAACATTAGAAAAATAAAGCATATATTGCAATGTGGATAGCGAATTATGATAGCTTTAATAATAAAAAGAAAAAACATTTCTCTTTAATACATGCATAATATAAATGACCAAAACCCATCTTTAATATCCATGCTGATCTCCAAGCAGTTAACTTAATGAAATTCAAGCTTTGCAATTACAATGGTTACAAGAAATTTTTCTTACAAATATACCATATTGTGTAGATTTTAATATCAGTCAACATTTCTGAAAAGCAACATCTTAAATGAATTATTAAGTGTAGACTAATTTGTACAGTTCTATATTTTTGCTTTCCTTTTACTGATTTATAAAAATTAATTGTTTTTATTTCAAAACCTCCAAACCAGATGCTTCTATTGTCAAAATGAAATGTTACTGCAATGGCACAAACTAAGCATAAAAATGTCAGCCATTAACACTTTCTATAATGACAACATAAGGCAAACTTACACTTCCTCTTGGTCATTTGCCCCTTCTTCAGCAACTAGAAGCTCATATTCTTCTGCAGCATACCTCTCCCAGTCACTTGGCTCTGGTATATCAGAGTCAACATCCTGTCAAAAGAAAGATTTTGAGATTCGTTAACTATACTCACTGAAAAAAAGGCTGATTACAATATTTTTTTACACAAATCACTCATCAGACTATGCATGTTAAGTAACAAAATATTAATCATTGAAATTTACATACCTAATTTGTACTGAATGTTGAAAAGGTTTTGGGGCAAAAGTTGATAAACCATGTTGTTTACACAAGAACAAGTGTGCAAATGTGCACAGCCGTGAAATTTAATTACACATCTGAAAGTTTCAATATAATAAAAATAGCATTTATACCATGAAATGACAGCTTAACCTCAATGATGCTTGAAAAAAGAACATGCACACAATGATGGTTTTATTCACATTATTAACAATACATCATCTCTTTTTAAGTTATTTGTAGAAAAGATGGCTCATGGACAATCATATCAATCTATTTATCCTTATATTTAGTTCAGATTCTGAGTAAAAACAACAAATATTTGTTTTTCACTTATTGTTTTGTACAAAAATCAGGTCGTTAGTTTTCTAGTTTTAATGTTTAACATTTGTCATTTCTGGGGCCTTTTATAGCTGGCTATGCAGTATGGGTTTTGCTCATTGTTGAAGGCCCTACAGTAACCTATAGATGTTCTTTTACGTCATTTGGTGTTTGGTTGAGAGTAGTCTCATCAGCAATCATACCACATCCTCTATAAAAATTCTGATTATTTGTATTGTTTCTATATTTAAGTATAAACCACTCCTGATATAAACCCATGTTGAATTGATAATTGTACCTACCCTCATATTAGAAAATGGATCTCTCTGCTCATGATCAAGGAATTTATCAAGGTTGATGAACGTGTCAAAAAAAATATGAGTCATTTTACAATTTTTGAGATCAGCTAAAGTTATTCTTTCTTGATCCTTAGGTCTTACTAAATCTAACATCTGAAATGAACAAAAACAATACTTTTTAAAATATATTATCATGCATGAATTCTGGCATAAATTGGTGACTTAACAATATTATGTTAAGTAAAAAATCAATGGAACAGTTTTTTGCTACAAAATTGAAACAAGATGAATATTGTACTAAGTAAAACATACATTTCAATTATAAAAATGCCATTTCAATTATAAAACTGCAAGTACACTCTTGCCAATTGGTGCTTTCCTTGGAGGCAAGGCGAGAACTGCATGGTATGTAGCTTGTCAATTTCACTCTAATTCAAGGAAGTTTATGCACTTCTATTTATCTTAGGATGATGTCTTCACACTTATTGGCTATCCTGTTGTAACAACCTTACTGACTGTAGATTCATCAATTTTTAATACTAATGCCACATTGTTTGCTAAATTGTGTCTCAAGTATTTTTTTTTTTATTTTTTGAAACATTTTTATTATAACGTAATCGGGCTTGTATAGTTTGCACTGGTACATAGTCCGCACCCCCTTCTCCCCACGAGATTTAAGGTAAAAAAACTTTTTGTAACTGTTAGAAAAGGTCTAATGAAACTCCGGTAATTTTAAATCGTGTGTGGTCGTTTGCGGTATTTTCATGGAAAAACATATTTTCCATCACCAAACAGAAGCTGAAACTGCCTGTAAATGGTTCTAAAACACTTCACGCTGGTTAAAATAAGTCTAAATCACACAAAAAACAATTTAGAAACTTGTGTATGTTTAAACCGGAAGTTTGAAAAGCACGTGTAAAAGATGAAAAACCCAGTGAGTCGAAATCCATACATAATAGATATGCCTATAATACGACTTTGAAAGTAAAACAGTTCCCTCCTTATGTAAAACAGTGTTTAATATATCTATCCCATTAATGTTTGAAGGGTCTTAAGCTAATACAAAACATATTTGTCAATAGGAAACACCAAAACGGAACGAATAATAACCGATTACGTTTTGTAGTTTACACATCATAAGCTGGTTTACCGATGTCTTTTTTTACTTTTTTTGTACGATTTCATTCAAGCAGATACCAGTTTATATTTAGCAATGCATTGAAAAGAAACGAGAATTTTGTAATGAAGCATTTAATCTTTAAATTTATCAGTATTAATTTGATATTGAATAAAAATAACTTAATATGGATTGAGTAAAATTGTTGGTTTGAAAAATGATAAGAGCGCCCTCTACAATGTCAATAACAAACATGGCGGAACGTAAACAAACCACATCGCGAATTGAAATTTTTTCTCTTATTTCTTGCTTATTATACTTTATAGTCCGCACCCCTGCTGTCATGGTCAATTTTGGAGAATAAAACCGCGGACTATACAAGCCTTTTAACGGTAATAGAGTTTAACAAGAGTACCATTTTCATTCTTTTAGCAGATACCAGTGGAAAAAGATTATTATACACATAAATTTTTTTTTTTTTTCAGTTATCATTCTGGAAATATATAACAAATGTTTTTCATATTTTTATGCAATCATTTTATGTATGAGAATATTGCAATTCCTAAGAATATACATTTAAAAAATTTGGCATGCATTTAAAACCTACCTGGCATAAACAATCTTCAAAAGGTAACTTTTCTATTCCTAAAGCTTCCATTTTTTGCATTTGTTCTTCATAAAAATATTCCATTTCATACATTGATATCACACCGTCCCCATCAAGGTCCATGACTCTAAACCAATATTCAACACTGAAAATAAATGATATAAGTCACTGTCTTAGAACTACTTTAGAATAAATATGCAATACTGGACATTACTTATTTTCATTGAAGTTTATACTTTAGTAAAGTATTAAGTTTTTGGTTTTCATTTTAGTTAGTAATATGGTAATAAGCGAAATGTAATATATCATCAGCAAGCTAGCATCGTTGGCAATCTTTTTATCTGTTACTTGATTTTCACTTATGGACAAAAATTAATTGTGAATATTAGGAGATCTGGTTTATACCTCAATGACTGGTTTTGTATCACACTTTGATGGGCATATCTCCCTTTTTTATGTTTTAGTTAAACTTTTGCTTTCGTACAAGTCAATATAAATGAATAGAAAAGAAAGAATATGAACTAAATGTACAAGAAACATGAACTACAGTAACGTAATACCAAAATACCAAAGGAACAACACTTTTATTGTAGTTCTTCATCTTCTCAGTTGGTAGATAGTCTTCTGAAATGTCTTCATAGTTTAAACCTTACAGCAAGGTCAACATGGTTATTATCATTGACTTTTAAATCGCTGTATATATATTAAATAAAAAATTCCAAAAATTGCATAAAAAGTAATGAAGTCAGGGCTCACACTACTATAGAATCATAGGGAGAATGACTTTTCTTTTTGTAAGTGACAGGGAGACTTGAAAAAGAAGCGTGTGTTGGCTTCCAGAGCTACATACTTGGTCTTTACCACTTTGCTTATGTGAATGGTTATTTTTCACTTTTGACCTCATTATTATTCTGTCAGCTGAGCCCTGCATGCATCTGTAGTAATTATAGTTTGAATACAGATTACAGTCATAGTCGGTTCTCCTATCAGCCTTCCATGAAGGCTTAGTATAATTGCAAATGGCAGCTGACAGACTATTTATATAGTAAACAATTTCAAACAGTTTGGAAAGGAATATTGTGTTTGAACTATGATAAATGTGCAAAACATTGGACCTTGTTTCTTGAGAAATAAATTATTCAAGTCTTACTTTTTTTACTTATAAATGAAAAATAAATTTGAAATTGACAATTAAAAGAATCTACTGCATAAATAAATATTTAAACCCAACTTTGTCTAAATTGATATATAATGTTACATTCAATCTTCTCTGGCAGTTAAATAGAAATATTTTGAGTAATCTCCCTTGTATCAGTAACCTGCAATTGTGATCACACACAGTTTTTTTTAATGCAAACAATTTGAAAAATGTATGTAATTACCTTGTTGGATTTCTTTTATCTTCCTCTGATAACAAAAAACAAACAAACTGTGGATATGACATTTTCCCCTCTAATGCATTTTTACCTCTGAAAAAAAGTTACATACAACTCTTACTTTAAAAGTTCTGCAAACAGTGAATAAGTGTATTTATGAAAATTAAATCTATGTTTAGAAGTAAATGGAACTTTGTAACAAGTAAAATAATACACAGCTGTGCTGTGAGCGCATAGTACGTCCATCAACTGCCAAAAGTATAGCATCAACAAAAGTTATCACAAGATTTAATCAGATTTGTCAAATTTTTAACAATTCCATAACTCTGATTTTAAAGTTTTTGGTTTGACCTGACTTTGACCTGACTGACATTTGAAAAGAACAATATAATAAATACAAAATGACTTTTTACAGCTGTTGGACAGAAATTATTGCTGCATTACTGAAAGAACAAGAAAGATATTTGCAACTATTTTAGATTTGAATATTCATTAGCTATCAAACTATCAAGTTAATCAGAATCACACTAAAGAGATTTATTCTGCTGAACTGACTTTAAATAATGCTAATACTAACAATGAACACTGCCGTTTCCTGGATCTTGATATCTATATCTTTAACGGGAAGCTTAATACCAAAATTTATTTTAAAAGGGATGATTTTTCATTTCCTATTGTTAATTATCCATTTTTAGATGGTGACGTTCTCTTGTCACCATCTTATGGTGTTAAAATATCTCAACTTGTTCGATTCGCTCGTTTATGTAACAACGTATTTGATTTTAACGAAAGAAATCTCTGTATTACTAAAAAATTATTACACCAGGGTTTTCTATATCACAAACTAGTCAAAACATTTACTAAATTTTATCATTGGTACAAGGACATCATTCGTAAATATAAATCAACATGCAGACATCTTATACATTCAGGTATTTAACATCCAATCTTTTATGGTAATATTCTTTACAAAGCACAAAAATGTTGGCATTCACCTCAAAAGCTAACCAAACCTTTAAACAGACTCATTCAGAAGGGATATAGTTACGATACTGTTGTCAAGTCATTAAGAATGGCATATTTTGGTACTAATATTGATTCACTGATAGGGTCTTTGCATCGGAAATAAACACATTTATTCTAAAACCAGTTGTTGGCATGATACAGGTTATGTTCTTCTCATATATTTTATAATGGTATGATACTAAACCCCTAACGGGAGGGATTGTGCTTGATTTTCATATGATGAAGACATAATCTTTCAATCAGTTTGAATGAGGTCTGGAGCAGCTAGCATATCAGTAACTGCTAGTAGTCCTTTGTTTATTTATGTATCATTGTCATTTTCCTTAGTTTCTTTTGTTACCTATTCTGACATCGGACTCAGACTTCTTTTGAACTAAGTTTTACTGTGCGAATTGCTGTGTGTTTGTTTATTCTACATTGGCTAGAGGTATAGGGGGAAGGTTGAGATCTCACAAAACATGTTTAACCCCCCCCCCCCCCCGCCCCGCATTTTTGCGCCTGTCCCAAGTCAGGAGCCTCTGGCCTTTGTTAGTCTTGTATGTTTTTTAATTTTAGTTCATTTATATGTTTTGGAGTTATGACATCCATTTTCACTGAACTATAAAAAAGAAGATGTGGTATGATTGCCAATGAGACAACTCTCCACAAGAGACCAAATGACACAGAAATTAACAACTATAGGTCACAGTACGGCCTTCAACAATGATCAAAGTCCATACTGCACAGTCAGCTATAAAAGGAACCGAAATGACAATGTAAAACAATTCAAACGAGAAAACTAACGGCCTTATTTATGTACAAAAAATGAACGAAAAACAAATATGTAACACATAAACAAACGACAACCACAGAATTACAGGCTCCTGACTTGGGACATTTTATTTAGGGGCCAGCTGAGGCCCACCTCCAGGTGCAGGATTTTCTCGCTCCATTCAAGACCCATTGGTGGCCTTCAGCTGTTGTCTGCTCTTTGGTCGGGTTGTTGTCTCTTTGACATATTCCCCATTTCCATTCTCAATTTCATAGGACAATTTAAAACAACATAAAATTCACCTCAAACAGATTTTAAACTTCTTTTAAGGACAATCAGTTTTGACTGTAACACTAGTTTCCCTAAATGGCATATAACTTTATTAAACCATTCTCGTACAAGGATTGTGTGATTGATTGGTGTTTAAAGCCACTTTCAACACTATTGTGCTATTTCGTGGCGTTTGGTTTTTATTTGTGGAGGAAGGCAGAGTGCCCGAAGAGAACCACCGACCTTTGGTAGAAAAACTGACAATCGTAGTCAATTAATATTGGAGTCGAGTGCACCTGCCCCATGCGGGTTTAGAACCCACAACTTCAGTGTTGACAGGCTAGTGATACAGTAGTTTGACTGCTAAGACCACTTGGCAACCAAGGCCCCTTTATCGTACTAGGAAGAAAATGACTTAACAAATAGATGAAACAGTGCTTTAGAAGCTCTTTGGCTTTGGATCTCAAATCTATTGATCATTTTTATTGATTAATACATACACTAAATGGGCTTTGAGACCCTGTGTCAAATATTTTAATAAAAAATCTTAATAAGAAAAATCTTTTATACAAATTTTGGTTACACCAATATGAAATTTTTTCATAAACCTGTAATTCAGTGGTTGTCTTTTGTTGCTGTATATCATATTTGTTTTTTCGTTTATTGTTTTGTACTTAAATCAGGTCGTTAGTTCTCTCATTTCACTTGCTTTCTATTTGTCATTTTGGGGTCTTTAATAGCTTGCTATGTGGTATAAGTTTTGACATTTGTTGAAGGCCGTACCGTGACCTATAGTTTCTTACTTGTTCGTCATTTGGTCTCTAATGAATGGTTCTCATAATCAATCCTACAACATCTTATTATATCTTAATACAAAATAAAATGTAAGGAAACAGATGTATGTTTGTTATAAATTGAAACAGGTTCCAGAATATATAAGAAAAGTATCTAAGAAGTTTAAACATGCTGCAAAACAGGTTTTTTGAGAAATAAATATTATACTTATATCTATCAACAGTTAACAGATGTAATTATCTGTACAGTTATTTGAGCAATGAAATGTTTGTGACATAATCGCTTACTTACGTTTTTGTATGTCATTAACTAATTGTACTTACTTTATCACAGCACCAGAAAATATTCTTTCAATTGTTCTGGAATTTACAGCTGAAAAAACACAACATAATTCTTACAGAATGTAGCTTCCTTCATTATTTTAGAATATTATACAATAACGTTTTTAACAAATGCAACTATGGCTGAGCTTTTAATACAATCATGTATGAATATTTCTTGGCGAAGGTTTACATAAGTATCTCAGATTGGTAACCATGGGTTTAATTTGATGCATTATGTAATCACTTTATTTAAACTTAGTATTGAAAACATTCTAATCTATTATAGAACTTACCAAACTTGTTTTTAAAGTGAATAATATTTACTAGCTTTTTATGATTGTTATAGCATGGCAAATAATATTTATCAATTCATATATCATTGCAAATATAAGGCACAATATTAATGTGACATTTGTTTTTAATTTCCATGGTTGTTATTGTAAACCATTATATATTATAATAAATGATTAATACTGTTTACTGATTCTTCAGAGATGATACTGACACCTAAACTATGATTTTCCAATTCTTAATCAATTCTATTTTTTTATAACTAATGTATGTGGGTTCGATTCGTCTCAGTTCTTCATTGCTCAAAATCCAATTTTGATGTCAAATTTTCTTGCTTTTCTCTGATTTGCTTTTATGATGTCACAAAAAGGAGATCATGCCTGATGACATTACATAGAAAGAAAACATCTTCTTGCAGATCATTGAAAAAGAAGGATAAAAGTTTGACTACATATCGTCAAAAAATCATTAGAGAAGCAGATTTGATCACTGAATCTCGTGCAATATGAAACTTCTCCACTCTTGACAGTTGAATTTTAATATTTAAAACACTTGACAAGCCTCATGTTTTAAATTAAAAACAAATATCTGTTTCAAGTGGAGAGGTATCTTATCCCCCTCCATGCAGTGGTAGAATCTATATTTATCTAATTCTCTTACTTGTTTTAAAATGTCAACCATGTTTGTTAACCTTAAATGTGTTTATTTACTTACCATGATCATTGTGGCGAGCTAGATCATGTTTATCAATTAACAAATCATGATCTTTATCTAATTCCCAGAATTTACAATATATCACATAAAAATGTTCATAAGAAAAAAAGTCCATAACTTGATTTATATCATCTTCTTCTTCTAATAAAGCTAATGTCTGAAAAATAAATATCAACATGTATGTAAAATAAAGATCAATAAAGCCAACTTCTGAAAAATAAATATCAACATGTATGTAATATAAAGATCAATAAAGCTAACTTCTGAAAAATAAATATCAACATGTATGTAAAATAAAGATCAATAAAGCTAACTTCCGAAAAATAAATATCAACATGTATGTAATATAAATAAACACATAAATGTAATATAAAGAAGCATCAGAATTTTACATATCAATCAACACATTCATGTAATATAAAACATGAGAATTCTACATACTGATATTGTAAAATATAAGCTGCCAGTCACAATATGAAGCATAATGGCAATTAAGCACAAAGATCAAGTTGTAAAATAGTTAAATACAGAGCAGCTGATATTGACAGCAAATCTTTTACAATATCTACCTCAGGAAAATGCAATAACCAATCTATGGGGTTGTATTTGTGTGGTTTTCATGACTTTATCAAAAGAATTTCTGGTCAAACATTATGACTTCTTTGATATCAAAACATTGGGACCTATGGAACTATGATGCCAACACAAATACCTATCAATCTGTTGATAAAATTTAAAATAAACTGGCCTATGCATTTCAATAAATGTGGTAATCATGAATTCTAATGTTAAATTTTTTAACATGTTTTTGGTTTCTTATCTAGTGCACTAATGTGTATTCACTTTCAGTTGCAAATATTGTATAAATCTTCAAGGCCTCAGTAACATTATAAGCGAAGTCAGGAAAAAAAAACTATGCTACACCACTTTTTCAGAAAAATGTGGTGTTCCAAGACTATTTGGATATAAAATTTTCATTTTAATTCGACAGGTTATTTATTCTTCTTTCTATTGCCAATATTTTCAAACATGAGTACTGGTATTGACTTTGCTGTTTATAACTTCTCCACTATTTTCTGATATTTCCTACATATTATCGTCAGGATCTGCCAAAACGTAAGTTATATGACCTGCATGGTTTATCCCTGACCTGACCTTATCAATATCCTGACCTTCACCTATCAATTGATTTTATAAAAAGCTTTACTCTGATGGTATTTTGATAAAAAGATATGAGAACTGCCAGTATCAAGCCTTACAGTAATTAGTTTAGGTTTTCTAAATAATAAACCAGATTTGCAAATTTATCAAAATAACCCTTAAGTACCATTCCATGTGATATCATTACAACCATATAATTCATTCACTTGCCATAACTATAATAAAACATTAATTAACAAGATTCTGAAAAAAGCTTTGAATGAAACAAATTATACAATAAATTCCCCATATAAGGAAATTTCCTGCATTCATGTTGCAATTCAATTCAATTTCTTTCTTTTTTTTCTTCTTTTGGGAAATGTCTGTAATAATTAACATTCCCTCAAACCAAAACAATGGTCTCCACAAAACTAATACTAACATTTTAGAGCAACAATTGGGGTTATTCCACAGAATTTAAATTGGAAAAGTGTTAGGCCATCTGACCTATTCGATGCAAGAAATGTATTATAACAAAAAGATTCCTGACATATATATTTGTTTAACAATAAATAAGGTGATGGCATTCAGGACTTTGATCCTTATCAATACCAGTTGATTAACTAATAAAATTAAATAAGAGGGAGAGTCATTAAAAAAGTCCCATCTAACATCCCTCCCCCACCCAATACTTTTACCCTGGTTACAAATATCAGTCCATCAAACTATATTGAACCTAATGATTTAACTTACAGATAAAAAGTTACTTTTTCTAAGTTCTGTTACTGTTATTTTCCCTGACCAACTTCTATTTACACAATATAATATCCTGGCTATCACCTGAAACAACACAAATATAATTTAATACATCAGTATCATAAATAATATCGTTAACCAAAACAATTGCTTATGTCTTAAGTAGCTATATAGGGAGAACAATGAGTACTAGAGTGTATATTTCATACTCAGATACTCCAATAACTTTTTATGACATATCCCACTGTGTTTGCTTTGATTGAAAATTGTTCAAGGTTAATGTTGATAGCAAGAAAATCAGCAGATTGAAACTACAGCAAAAATGCCTCTACCAATATCGTCTATCTGGACTTATTTCAAAAGATCATAAAATGGAAATATATGCAACTACCACTTATTGTAAGACATATCTGTTGCTTGATAAACATCCAGTGGCAAATATTTTATGCATATTCAGGACGAGAATAAATCAAACAGCAAATACAATATGAGGGTTCTGCAAGGTAGGTTACCCCGGATAAAAGTTGGGAAATTTCGTCTGCTTCCTAGAAATGAGGGTATGATTGATAAGGACAGAAATTTTGGCTACCTACGGAACTCCCTCAGAGAGTTGTTGGAAGGCCCACACCCAACAATGGGCATCAGATTTATTGTCCCCATTTTGACAGGATGTGGCTGTTAATTTATACATCTGCAGGACTCTGAACTGCAATGGTCACGCTGAAGTGCTATGGTTTGACGCTGAAGTGAGATCGTGGCATTGTGACGCTTTCTTGTTGATAGCTACGCCGAAGTGCATTGGTGGTAACGCTGAAGTGCGATGGATTACATAAACTATATTTTCAATTTTTCATGTTCATATGTCGATATATTATTGTTTGTTATAACAAATTTTTTGGTTTTTAAGTACAAGTAAATCATCAAAGATGGCATCAAAAATGAATAGGACGATCCCTCATTTAGTATAAGATACAAAATATGAAATATAGTCTTTTATTTCAAATTTTGCAAACACCGTTTAAAACGATCTACATTAAAAGTATAAAAGATATTGATGAACACAACACAGATAGTAGATTTTTAACTATGAATCACTTGTCATTTAGACCATCGCACATCAGCGAAAAGACCAGCGCACTTCGGCGAAGACCATCACACTTCAGCGTGACCATCATACTTCAGCGTCCCCATCGCACCTCCGAGTCCTACACATCTATCACAGCCAAATGAATACCCAACTTTATCAAGGGTTTTATTGTCGTACAGAAAATGTCCAGGAATGACATTTTTTCTAAACCCCAGTCAAATAGAGGAGATTAACAGAATGTAGTTGTACTGTAAGTCTTGACCTTGATATTGGAAATTGTTTTTATTATTGCAATTACCTGAAATTACTAAGATCAGATGAAGTGGGCCATTCATTTACTGACTACATTTGTGCCGTTAAATGTTACCTATATAATATTTTCTTCTCCCAAAAGATAGTTTGTAGAATTTAGGGCAAAATCAACCAAGATTACTGATCATATGACGTCAAAGAATTCAAGAATATTCTACTGTTGGGAGCATTTTGCATTCAAAGGTGCATACAAAATGCATTTGCTAATAAACGCGTAGAAAGTTTGTGCATGCAAGAGGAGGTTCCTAATGCAAGAACAATCTAAACTATATCTCTTTAAGTTTGAGTTACCTGTTCTTTGTAGAAAATCCTTACATTTGTTGCTTTAGTATTAATATATTATGGATAACAATATGCCTGTAATTAATTTAGTGTTTTAACTTACAGTGTTTACATATCTAGAATGGAACTCTGGAGCTTCTTGTAGAAAGGTTAACCCCGGATGTGTTTCTACAATATCCTAAAAATAAGGAAAAAACATTACAGAAAGTTGTCACACTTCTAAATAGCTAACATAATTATAAGCAGGAAGCTGTATTTAATAAATGTAATTCAAAACTTACTCTATGGTTTGGTACCTCTTGATTGTGGACAACTTTTCAATTACATTTATAGATGTTCATCAATAATGTGATTCTGTCTCATTGAGTTTTACCTCATATTCTAATATGACGTTCTTTTTTCATTTTGTGTTCCAATTCCAATAGAACATGGGATGCAAATAATTGCATCAAAATCAAAATAGCAAAGTCAGTTGTATTTTGAACAAAATGGACATTTGTGTTAATGTTGCTGGCAGAATTTGTATATTCACACCATTACATGTCATATGACTGCATGGTTTAATGTATAGTAACACTTTACCTGAACTAAAGGTATTAAATCTGATTCATCTACATAATCTCTGCCCTGTGGACTGTGTACTGTTAGTAACTTTACAAACCGAGAAGCAGCATCGTGGCAAACAGAAAATACTCTGAAATTAAAAATAAAATGATTAATCATTCAGAGAAAATCAAGAAACTACTCTGAAAATATAGTCAACAAACCTTGAGTGAGCAGACTAACATACCCCTTGCCTCCCATAATCTGAAATGCTTATAGTGACCTGATGGCATAGGTACATTTATTTCTGTATATTTAAGGTATGATTCTTTTCTATTATGATTTTTCCTCATATTATATATGACCAGAAATCCAAGTAAAGTTGCAATGGCATACATATTATTTGATAAAGCATCCTGAAACCATTTTTCTGAAGATATTTTGATAGAAAAATTATATGCATAGTGTGGAACCTATTATATAGAAATATTTTGACAATGTCTGCAATTTTTATGTTTACATAATTTGAAACAAATTTTTGTTTTTAAATTAGACACTAAAAAAATATATCAATCTGAAGTTCAATGTAAACAGACAATAGACACGTATGTTAAGCTATAAAAAAAACATAAAAAAATTGTGAATGAATTTAACTGTGACGATCAAAGAATGTCAAAATCATGAATCTTTTTAAAAATAACCAGTAATTATTTACCTAGCAACTAGATCTGCCACTTAGGCTATCCTGTCTGTTGTCAAAAATGGCATATGAAATAGTATAAAACAAGAAGCTCTCATTAGCTTGTATAGATCACCTGACAGTTTTGGTAAAAATAAAATGATTCAATGCAACAAGATTATTTGGTGAACATTTGAAGTAAGTAGATCTTTCATCATTTTCAGCAAATTTGCCTCATCAGATTTTCTTTATCTCTTATGGTTTTCAAGATATGGGTCAACTGATACATCTTATGCCTATGTTCTATTTTTAGTCATGGGGGCCATTGTTTTTTGACTGACCAGACTTTAAACAAGATACTCTATGGATAATTCACTCAAACTTTATTTGAAATTGGTTCGGTAGTTTCTTGTGAGAAGATCTTTCAAAAAATGTATGATGACTAATATGGATGCCAAGTGATGGCAATACCTCCATGTTGCGTTATGGCCTGATAAGCTAAAAAGAATATAATGTTTTAGTGCAGAAAGGCTGTATCACGTGCAAATAATTTTATGCTACATATTTTTTCCCCTTTAAGTAACTCTGTACAACACTTACTTTCTCCACATGGCAGCAAACATTTGGAAAGTAACATAACCATTTTTGTTCCCTCCTGAAGCCGTATATAACAAACTCTTCCAGTACAGAGGTAGATTAATGACCTAAAATAGATTAAAAAGGTATAAAAAAACCAAACAAATAAATACAGAATAAAAAAATGAAAATTTATTTTGTGAGTGGAAAACATCTTATTACCATGTATTGTTACTAACTACACAAATGAAATTTCATAGATCAAAGCTGTCCAATAATATCAGAAGGCAGGAGATGGAGTAACTATAAACTTGAGGTTTGGGATGATAAATTAAGAGAGATGTTGGGTAGTCAGTATTTATTGGTAATGAGTTATTTTTCAGGACTGTTTACAAATTATCTACTGCTGATGGCATAAAAAAAATACAGTAATTGAATAGACAATCTGTATATATCATCAGGAGCTCAGACACATTCTGTTTCATACACTATATTTTTAATGTTTAACTGTTGTAAATACTCATATAATATTATTGTTAGACTTTTCTAAACAGTTATCTGTAACTTTTTCATCTAAGGCCATTATAGCATTTAGACCAATACAAATATGAAAGGTAGTTCTACTTATCATGGGGTTCCATGATACCTAGACTGTCAGTTGTATTGGTTATTGATCATAAACTGACAGTATTTCATGTAACTGTTAAGGAGTTTTCTCATACAGATCATACATTTCCTTAGTCATTTAAAATCTTATTACTTTCAAAGAACATTTCACATATCATTGTCAGAAACAAAAGGAATTAATATGTGCCTGTCCCAAGTCTGGAGCCTGTAATTTAGTGGTCGTTATTTGTTGCTGTTGATCATATGTATTGTGTGTTTATCGTTTTGTACAGTTCTTGTATTGTTCTGTTGCACCACTGTCCCAGGATTAGGGGAGGGTTGGGCTCATGCTAACATGTTTAACCCTGCACATTCTGTATGTGCCTGTCCCAAGTCAGGAGCCTGTAATTCAGTGGTTGCTGTTTCTTGCTATGTTACATATTTGTTTTTCATTCATTATTTTGTACATGAATTAGGCCGTTAGTTTTCTCGTTTAAATTGTTTTACATTTGTCATTTCGGGGCCTTTTATAGCTGACTATGTGGTATGGGCTTTGCTCATTGTTGAAGGCCGTACGGTGACCTATAGTTGTTAATTTCTGTGTCATTTGGTCTCTTGTGGAGAGTTGTCTCATTGGCAATCATACCACATCTCTTTTTTATAAGCTCTTGCAATCAATTAGAATTTTAAGAATTTATTTTTTGGTTCAAAACAAGAATGAGTTATTGTAAAAAGTCTTACCAGAAAGATTGGGGACAACAGTATACCATATATCCCATCTAGAATGGTCAAGCTTCAGATCTCTACCATTATGTAACACTGAGATTTTATATCATTTACTTAAGCTTCAGATCTCATTTACTTAAGCTTTAGATCTCATTTACTTAAGCTTCAGATCTCTCTCATTATAATACTGAGATTTTATATCATCTACTTAAGCTTCAGATCTCTCCCATTATAACACTGAGATTTTATATCATTTACTTAAGCTTCAGATCTCTCTCATTATAATACTGAGATTTTTAACTGTGGGAAAATCTTGACCTTTTCATTTCCTTTTTTCATTATCATAATAGTCATACCCTCAATATATAACATGAAAAAGTCTGCAGTAATTCTTTATCTTTCAACCAATTTTCTTAATCACACCATTCGTTTACCAAGTTATTATTTCAAAACAGGTTATTATGATATTTTTTGTTCTGTATACATCTGGATTATTCATAAAGCACAGAGGTAACCAGATTGGATAAAACAGACAGCATGAATAACAGCAAATAATCAACTTTAGAAGATCTGACACACTTTCAATTAATTTCTTTTATGTTCTGCCAAATTTTTGACATTTGACTAATTTGAAGTTAGTTTGTTCTCAGCATAAAAATATAAGTGCTTACAAATGAATTTTATAGAATTTGCTATTCCAAATTGTTTTTTATATAATTTTATTTATTTTCAATCTACAATTTTAAATATAGCAAAATAGATTTTCCTTAGTCCATTATCATGTTGCATTAATACACTAACATATTGCATTGCACATACTTTTCCTCATTTTGAATGTGCTTTTTTTTTGGTGATCTATTGATTGATATTTTAGTCTTAGATACATGATTTTTTATTAGTTGTTATTGACTGTCAGTAACTGTGAGTACTCTCAGATCTGTACTTAGTGTCTTTTTTGTTGTTAGGGATGAGGGAAGGATAAATACCCTGCCACGTTCGGTCTGTGTTTTTGTTTTATGTTTTTCTGCTTTGTATCAATCTGATGAGTTAAGCCTTTTACTGATTTTTATAGTTTGTTTTTATGTTGTGCTGTTACACCACTGTCCCAGGTGAGGGGAGGGTTAAGCACTCACAAATATGTTTAACCCTGCCACATTCTTTATGTGCCTGTCCCAAGTAAGGATCTTGTAGTTCAGTGGTTGTCATTGGTTCCTGCCTGTCATATTTATATTTCATAAATTGTTTTGTTATAAATTAGGCTGTAAGTTTTCTCAATTGAATTGTTTCATATTTTTCATGTCGGGGCCTTTTACAGCCGATTACACAGTATGGGGTTTTCTCATTGTTGAAGGCCATACGGTTGCCTATAATTGCTTACATCCATTTCATTTCAACTTTGGTGGATATTTGTCTCATTGGCAATCATACCACATCTCTTTATTTTTATATTTTTATAGCATGATAAAAATCCAGGTCTGGCAGCGTGTTGGTCTAGTTCAATGCAGAACTACTATTAGTACTATAATAAGTGCATACCAAATACCATTGACCTATCATAAGTGGTTTCCTTTAAACTGACCTTAACACAAACTTTAACATGTAAACAATACAAAAGTTTAAAAAGTCAAAAGACCATGATCGTGTGGGTCGGGGCCAAATAATATCCATGGAAATGAGGCATGCAAATGCTTTTACAACTGCCTACCAATATCATTGACATACCATAAGGGGTTTTTCTTAAACTGACCTAATCACATTCATCTTAAACTGACCTAATCACAAACTTTTAACATGTAAACTCATGAAAAGTATCAAGTCAATAGACCATGACTGAAAGAGCAGGGCCAAATACCCTCCATGGAAATGAGATGTACTAATTCTAATACAACTGCCTACCAAATATCTTTGACCCACCACTAGTGGTCCACCTTAAACTGACCTCTTAGAAACTAAGGAAAAGTCAATAGAATAGAGAATGGAAACAGGGAATGTGTCAAAGAGACAATTAACCATAACTAAGGAAAAGTCAATAGAATAGAGAATGGAAACAGGGAATGTGTCAAAGAGACAATTAACCATAACTAAGGAAAAGTCAATAGAATAGAGAATGGAAACAGGGAATGTGTCAAAGAGACAATTAACCATGACTAAGGAAAAGTCAACAGAATAGAGAATGGAAACAGGGAATGTGTCAAAGAGACAATTAACCATGACTGAAGTAGCAGGGTCAAATAATCCCTATGAAAATGAGATGTGCCAATGCTTATACAATTGCATACCAAATATCATAATAATCATTGACCTACCACTAGTAGTTCCCCTAAACTGACCTAAAATAGTTACCACTGTCGACATCCCCCACTGGAAACAGCATGACTAAGTCTGGGTTTTTCAAATTTGTCAAGGTGACAAAAATCTAGAGAATTGTGAACTAACACAACTAAAAATTATAACAAAAGCTGCTATAGTCATATAGTATAGTAAAAGATTGTAGGTTCTATAGACTAGAGCCTTAAATACTCGCAATGATTGAGTTCAAATCTTTTTCTAATTAAAGCAAATTTATGTCAATGAAGAAACCTTGTTTCATTAATCAAAACAAGGCTTCCAAAACGGTCATATATGCCGGACATTTGTATAATGTCCGGTAAATGTCCGGCTGGGCAAAGCATGAAACGGTAATCTACTTTTTAGTATCAAGGCTTCCTTAAGAGACGGCCATTTTAACATAATTCCCGATCTTTTTGACCCAACCTTTTGCCTTTAACAGCCACACATTTCCGGTCATAAAAGTGACATGATCATTAAGTACTATCAAAACAACCCTTACTTTAATACATTCTCATTTTAATCAAGGCTAATTAGTTGTTGAACAGCTGAAATTTACCTGTTCAGGAGTCGGGTAACTATTTTGAACCGGACATTGATCGGTCTATTCAAAGTTATTTTCTTACATTTCAGCGGTTTGCATCTAATAAATTTCGTCAAAAAAATTTATCAGAAATACGTTTACAACAAGAAATGATTGTAACAGGATGCTGTTACGAAGTCTCCCAAACGAAGCTCCCATAATTCGTAATTCCCAGGGTCGCCTGACATTGGGCCACATCCAGTGAAAATTGGTTTGGTCCAGTAAAGTTATATGCATTAGTGATGCCTGGGGACTAACCTTGTATATCATTCAAATCATCTTGGCATGACAAACCAGAATATATATGGTTTAGGGGTGGGGATCTCGACCATTTACAAGATACTAGAACATTGGGGGTGGGGAGGAACCCCTGGGGACTGGCCCTATACGTCATTCAAATGTTCATTACATGAGGAACAGGAATATATATGGTTTAGGGGTGGGGATCTCAACCATTTACAAGATATAAGAACATTGGGGGTGGGGGGAACCCCTGGGGACTGACCGTATACGTCATTCAAATGTTTGAGACATGACAAATAGGAATATATATGGTTTAGGGGTGGGGATCTCGACCATTTACAAGATATTAGAACTTTCTCAAATGGCAGGGGGTCGGGATGACCCCTGGGGACTAACCCTGTATTTCATTTGATGTGCTTTATCATGACAAACCAGAATATATATGGTTTAGGGGTGGGGATCTCAGCCATTTACAAGATATTAGAACTTTCTCAAATGGCAGGGGGTCGGGATGACCCCTGGGGACTAACCCTGTATATCATTCAAACCATCTCAGCATGACAAACCAGAATATATATGGTTTAGGGGTGGGGATCTCGACCATTTACAAGATATTAGAACTTTCTCAAATGGCAGGGGGTTGGGATGACCCCTGGGGACTAACCCTGTATATCATTCAAACCATCTTAGCATGACAAACCAGAATATATATGGGTTAGGGGTGGGGATCTTGACCACTTACAAGATATTAGAACTTTCTTAAATGGCATGGGGTGGGGGTGACCCCTGGGGACTAACCCTGTATTTCATTTCATGTGCTTTATCATGACAAACCAGAATATATATGGTTTAGGGGTGGGGATCTTGACCATTTACAAGATATTAGAACTTTCTCAAATGGCAGGGGGTCGGGATGACCCCTGGGGACAAACCCTGTATATCATTCAAACCATCTTAGCATGACAAACCAGAATATATATGGTTTAGGGGTGGGGATCTCGACCATTTTCAAGATATTAGAATTTTCTCAAATGGCAGGGGGTCGGGATGACCCCTGGGGACTAACCCTGTATATCATTCAAACCATCTTAGCATGACAAACCAGAATATATATGGTTTAGGGGTGGGGATCTTGACTACTTACAAGGTATTAGAACTTTCTTAAATGGCAGGGGGTGGGGATGACCCCTGGGGACTAACCCTGTATTTCATTTAATGGGTTTTATCATTTAGAACATTTTCAATTAAAAAGATTGTGTCTATCACAAACGGTTTTTAATTTATAATCATTTGAAAATTTAAAAAAATAAAATCCCATAGGGTTCTATAGTAAAACCCTCTTTTCTTTTTGCCCCTCAAAGTACCCCTTTATAAACCCCATTGCACAAACAAAACCCTGATTGCACCACTAGACATGTTAGTCTAACATATTGTGAAACCCTAAGTTAATCTGACAAGCGGTTTTGGAGAACGGGTGCGGACAAGTTCAAATTTAAAAGCGGCGGAAGAGGAAGAGGAAGAGGAAGAAGAATAATAATAATAATAAGAACTGAGCAAAAACAATAAGTCTTCCCAAACTTCGTTTGGAAGACTTAATAAGAACTGAGCAAAAACAATAAGTCTTCCCAAACTTCGTTTGGGAGACTTAAATATGATTTGATGAAAAAATCAAAAAGGTGAAAATGAAAATCGTCATTTTGAACCAGAGACATGTTTGAACTAGTACACGTGTGCGCAGGTGTGAAATTTAATTACGCATCCTAATTTCTTCAAAAAATGCTTAAATTGTCATTGATACCTTTATCTCACGTTTATTTCGAATATTTTCTCGAAAAAATAATGTTATTTTGCACAAATAAAGAGTCTAAGGCAGATATAAGTACGCTGATGTTGCACACTTCGAATGATGCACTGCCAATTTAACAAGTTTACGTCAGAACTTAGAATTTGAATCAAAGAAAGTTTAATATCGTTTTGTTTTACTTTTAATGTCAATCATTGGGATGGCCAACTCGGCAACTGATTACCATAATTGCCTTTTGTTTATTTAGTCTTAAGGGATTAAAATCGGGATGATATATAAAATGTCCGGCTGGCTAAAAATAATTTTGGAAGCCCTGAATCAAAATCTATTTACTTGTTACTCAAAAGTTACAGAATACCATACCCTTATTTAAATGTAAATAGCCATCAAGGTTTTATGTGCAGAATTTGTTAAATCCTGTTATCCTTTTAATATAGTACTATTACACATGTTATACAGGGGTTTCAGTTGTTGTCTAACAACTGATATAAAGTGAATCTGATTAAATTACTATTTATGTTCTGTTAAATCTATTGGACTACTAAGATTCCTGAATTCATACTTAATATATACCAATGGTCCACTTCCAACACCGAGATATTTCAATGCTGTGGCACATTACAACTATTGAAGTATAGTAATTATTGCTGATTTAAATCATTTAAAATATGTAATCAGGGTGTCCTATCTGTCCATGAGTTTATAGACAGGTCATATTTCAAATTAAAAATATCCTCGAACTTAGATAAATTCTGAGATTATTATGTCAAATCATTCTTTTGAGCAGGTTATAAATTCCTAATTACCATTCTGTTTAACAAATATGCTTCTTTAATTTTGTCATTTAATCTTGAAAATTTCAAAATGTAAAACTGCATTATTGCTTACTATGTCATTTTTAAAAAGAAACATAGAAGGCTCCCATTTCTTTTTATTCCTCACAAAAGTTGTTTTATCATTTTTTTTTTTATTTAGGTAAAAGGAGAAAACACAGCAAAATATATATCACACACTTTCCTTTACTTCCTAAATAATTGTTCTGAATCAAGAGAAAAGTACTCTCTAATATACCAATGATTACCAAGGTCTACTAAGGAAGTCACATAAACTTGGAGGAACCATTTCGTGATTCCAAAACAATACCAGAAATGATGAAATACATCTACAATACAAACAATCTTAATACATATTTTGTTGTGTATAAAATCTAACAGAAATAATCTGAGAAACTAAAGATCTGCCACATTATTGTTCTATCAGTGTCAGTGAAATTGTAGAATTCTGAGGTAACACTCATCAAGGTCCTGTTATTAACACTTACTTAATTATGTCTATTTCATGTGTAATTGATAACTCTTCCTGATTACACTATACCTACGTACTTATATAATTGATGATATACACTGAGATCACGCCCAAAACAGAACTGTTAACTCGATCTGATCATAACTATTTTAACACTGTACTCAAGGACCACTTAATTATAGCCAGTCAATTTATAAACAGCATGTTCTTGGGATATCAAAATTACATGTACTTCTTTCATTTACAGAATTTGGAATAATTTTTAAAAAAATGAAGAAACTTGACAAATTCCAACTATCACTCTGTCATCACTTTGCTTATTAGAATGGGCTGTAATATATAATGATATACATTTCCTCTTCCCATCTACAAGAATTTAAGTTTATAAAAGATACAAACCTTAGTAATTGGTCCAAAATTATGTAGAAAGGCTTTTCCACCCTCTAACTTAGAGAATTCTTTTGACACTTTGTCCAATATTTTTTCTGTCTCTTCTTTGTTAATTGGTTTTCCATATGGATAATAAAATTTAGGAATATTAACATTTTGTAAAGTTTTGCCAGCATCATGTCGTTTTGTGTCTTTTGATGTATCTGTGACTGTTGTGATTGTAGATGTTGCTGTAGTCAAAGAGGGAGATAACTCCTTATTTTCCTTGTCTCTCTCCTTTATTAATTCATTGTCTTTCTTAATAATTTCTTTCACATCTTTTCCAGTTTGAACAGTAAGATTAGTCTGAAAATGAAAGAATGACAGGGTTCTCAAAAGTCAATAGAAATATATTTTTCATGAAAGAATTCAACACAATGTATGATCATGTGCATTTTAAACAGAAAATCAGTTGATTTTGCTGATTTTTTTAAGAACCATACCTAAGTAATATTTTTATCAACCCATGTTTTGAAATGTAAATGCATCATTAATATATGGTTTAGTGTTGTCAAGGGGTAACAGATTAATTATGAATTTTAGTAGGGATGTCAACTCGGTGAAGAATTACTATTCAAATACTTGTTGGTTTACCTAGCAATACTCAAGTACTTGCTTGGAAAATGACTACAAAATTGACAATTATATGCACGTTACTCTTTCAGGTTCTTTGTCTTATTGATGTTTAATCCCTTCATTATTATATGGGACCATGAATGATAGGAATAATGTACCATAACAAATTACTCGATTACTTCTTGTACTAATAAAGTAAACAATAATCCAATTAATAATTAAATTAACACCGATCGACAGTTTTAAACTTATGTTGTTTCACTCTAATATGGTGTCACATGTTTGTAGTTCCATAACAATGAAATGAATGGTTCAGTTCAACATCACAAAGTTAAAGTTTACACTGACAATGTTTCTTTTATAGTATTTTATAGGGGAAGATTTCAGATGGCATTTAATAGCAAACATACAAAACATTTTTTAACCATTATTATTCCTTGAATTCTATTTAACTCTCCAAGGGGCATTTTCCAGAAAGCTCAATTTTTTTTTGAAAGAAAGGGGCAATGTTCAAACAGGAAACTGATTTCGATACTCAGTACTACTGAGCAATACATGAGTACTTGTTGTCATCCTCAAGTAATTCTGCTAAAATTACAAAGAAATACAGTAGAGACAGGAATTATAAGCACCTTCCAAATCTGTGTATAGATTTACAATAGTTTCTTCCTAAATTAAAAAATTAAATTAAAATAAGGGATAGTATTATTTTATGATTTCTGTACAGAAGATTGTTACAGGTATGCATGGCTGAATTAACCAGACACACAATGTATTTGTACAGATAGCCAGTATTATAACCTTAAATCTGTATAAATGGTTACTTTGTGCAAAACAGACAGTATTATTGTTGTGTATGTCATTAGAAGGTTTTGCATTATTTTGCTGTCAATTTCAATAAAAGACTAAATCATATAGATGTAGACTACATTCTGTCTGTACTTTTTGTAAATTGAAGGCAACTTAATTCACTACAGAAGACTGGTGATACTTTTAAATGAAAATTAATTTGTACAATAAGACTATACTTTGATCTTCAATTTTAACTCCCTAAAACCCCTATTCAAATGTTACTTTTAAACTAGTTACTACTTGCTGTAAAAGATTCAAGCAATAGAACTTTATTGAAATTATTGTCTATAATGACCAAATATTATTCAGCAGAGAGCAGATATCAATCAGTTGGCTCTGTCTTATATCATGTAACTACATCAAATTATTCTTATTCTTTAGTGTAAAGTGTATATATAATAGATCCAAAGTTATTTACAAGGTATAAGGCAGAAGCCATTACAGCAAATATATTGGAAGGAATCCAACGGTTCCTCAAAGTGATTCTGGCAATAGTTTGGAAAAATCGTAAACAAACCAAGGAAACCATTATTTATCTAAATTATAAACTCCAGGTGTCAATTTGAAATATATGTTTGAAATGATGGCTATCATCTTCAAAATAATAAATGTAAAAAAATTATTGTATAAGACAAAACAGATTCAGTGATTAGATTACTGTTCATTTTCAAATAAATATGTTTTTCAACAAGTACATAAATGTCAGAAAACTATTACAAAACATAATGATCATTAAAAAGCTACAAAAATGTAAATACCAGGGATTAAGCAGAGATCATCATTTTGATGGTTTCAATACACTAACGGTTATAGGTGTTTCTACCTTGGATGCTTGCCAACATAAAACAATACCAAATGTGTAATGGCATTACAAATGTAGTTCTGTAGCTCATTTGGCCCTACAATTTCAGTGGTAGCAAGTTTGTCTTTAGCATGCCAGATAATAGCATTTCTCCTTGGCCAAATAAAACCAATCTATCAAAAGTGAAGAATAGTAAAAGGTTGGAAATAAAAAAAAATGCAATATCAGTCTAAGTCTAGATATACTGTCAAATTATGAAATGAATTTCATAAACAACTATTATATGTCTATGTCACAACTAACTGTCATATTTCTATGTCAAAAACAACTGTCATGTTTCTATGTCACAAACAACTGTCATATTTCTATGACAATGTCTAAAACAACTGTCATTTTGGGTCTGACAATAGCTTCAATGTGCCTAAAAATAAGTAGCACAACTATAATTAGAATTATTAAAAAATTGATATTGGACATGTATCTATCTTAACTGTCATACTGTTACAAACAACTGTTATGTTTCTATGTCACAAACAACTGTTATGTTTCTATTTCTCAAACAACTGTCATGTTTTTATATCACATACAACTGTCATGTTTCACAAACAACTGTCATGTTTCACAAACAACTGTCATGTTTCTATGTCACAAACAACTGTTATGTTTCTATTTCTCAAACCACTGTCATGATTCTATGTCACAAACAACTGTCAGGTTTCTATGTCACAAACAACTGTCATGTTTCTATGTCACAAACAACTGGCATGTTTCTATTTCTCAAACAACTGTCATGTTTCTATGTCACAAACAACTTTTTTATTTCTATGTCACATACAACAGATCATGTTTCTATGTCACAGACAACTGTCATGTTTCTATGTCACATACAACAGATCATGTTTCTATGTCACAGACAACTGTCATGTTTCTATGTCACATATAACTGTCATGTTTCTATGTCACAAACAACTGTCATGTTTCTATGTGACTGTCACAGACAACTGCCATATTTCTATGTCATAAAACAACTGTTTTATTTCTATGTCACAAAAGACTGTCATATTTCTATGTATATCATAAATTATTATATGTTAGCAGCCATTTTTTATAGAGATTACATGTTGATAAGCCTGGTCTTGTAAACATTGATATTATGTATAATTTTTTTATGATTGTTAGTATCTATGCTGGAAGTCATTGGACAAATTAAATGTAATCCTCATCCACAACAACAGAAATATAGTGCTTGGACAATTTTTCTAAATTTTTCTGAAGTCCTTTAAGTGTCAATAACCATTTTCATTAATACAGTCCTGACAGCTGTGACCATACTATGAATATCAATTCTATATCAGAGAATAAACAGTTCAAAAGTTTGGTCAAGTATTTATCTATCATGTTTATTAAAAACACCTCTAAAAGATCAGTTTATTCTACTAAATGTTTTTCTTGCAGTTACAGTTTCATCACCCAGTAATCAATTCCTGGGTACCTTTGTTTATGTACCTGTATAATCTTGATTTAATTACAGAAGACTTATCATGTGTACTCATTGATATTTTAGTCTGGGAAAACATGATTTATTTATTAGTTGTAATTGGCTTTGAACTAGCTTCAGTAACTGTTACACCACTGTCTCAGGTTAGGGGAGGGATGACAATCACAAACATTTCTAACCTCTTCACATACTTTAAGTGTCTGTCCGTAGTCAGGAGCCTCTAATTCAGTGGTGTCATTGATTGTTTGTCTATCATTTTTGTTTTTTTATTGTCTATCATACTTGTTTTTAATTTATTGTCTTAGAATAAACCATGCTGTTGGTTTTCTTGTTTGAAATGTTCACATATTGTCATATCAGTGCCTTTTATAGCTGCTTATACACTATAGGTTGAGCTCATTGCTAAAAGCTGTGCAATTACCTAAAGTTGCTCACATCCTCATCATTTGATCTCTATTGGATAGTTGTCTCATTGGCAATCATACCAAATTTCCTTATTTTTATATTATCTGTGAATAATCAACAATGATTCACATTCTTTCATTAATTAGTTAATTTATATGCTATGAGAATTTGAGTGTAAGAATAGCCAAGATAAACATCAAACAAGAGGTTTTGTGGGAGTTACAAGACAGTGGTTTCTTGTAAAGTTTTATTCCATTTGTCAGTTTTATTCCACTTCTTGTTGTGTTGAAAGGTTATTTTTCACCATGTTTCGCTTATAAAAAGCACCATCTGTACTTACATGGATTCCTAAATTCAGTTTACCATTGAAGTCAGCAGGAACAAGATCAGCTTTCATCAATTTTGGAAATAAAGAGTTAAGGGCTCATTGTTGTCATTACTTGGCTAGAAAGTTATGACAAAGGGTCAATGCATTGGGAAAGAGAGGAAATTTTCAACAACTTTGATACTTAGCTAAATTCATTTAAATAGCAAATTACAAACGTATATAGTTTAGCATAGGTTACCCTCTTAAAGATAAAAATAGGAGGTGCATAATCATATCATATTTATCATAAAAAAGAATACTACCCCCTCAAAATATCAAATTTCTTTTAAAAGGGATGCAACTCTGTTGCATATGTAAAAGGTCTTAAGGTACCAGTCTTGTATTACAACTCCAGTTTCCGGTGCATGTCAAAACATGGCATGAAATAAAATAGTCCATTTTTTTCTTGACTCAATTTTTTCTGTTTGATTAAAAGTTTATGCTGAGTTGAAACATATATTTAGATTTAAAAAAAATCTTGCATCTTTAGGGGGATATCAAACCAGGAAAGTGGAAGGATATCATGTTTACTGGAAGTGGTGTGGCCTAGTAAAAACAGCAAACAGAAAGAAAAAAATTGTTTTGACTTCAGGGTTACATAACTTTTTATTCTTCGTGGCATGACCCACTTTTTTTTCAATTAAATCACAATTTCACATTACTACATACATGATATGCACATGAAAAAAATTTTCTATGTAGCATTTTATTTTAAAATTTTTTCAATGATCAGCTGTTTTGCATGTAAGCCTATGGAGCAGTCAATTACAAGACTGCAACCTTAATACTAGCACCTTTCTGAACAGCTTAACAAGCACTCAATCAAGTAAGTCCCCTCTGTAACTTATGTTAAAAAAATATTATATGTCGTAATCCATCTTATGAATTATAAATATCAATAATCATAAATACTTTCTTAAGTAAATTCCCCAAAGCTAAAAATAACAGTTATTTTTGTTATATTCATTGCAAGTCCAAATATATAATGACAATATTTTATGTGTTAAAATTTCTAAAACTTGAGTCATTATATCATTTTTCAAAATGCTTTTCAGACTGTTACAAAATATTTACATAAATACAATACAAAGGAAATGCAACAATTGAAGATAAACCACACATACAAAAAAGGATAACCTACAATAGCATTAAATCAACTCAAACCACAAAAATTTAAATGACTCTAAAAAGTGTCAATATGCAAAAAAAATGCAAGATGTTTGAAAAATGTGATTAAGAAAAATAAATACCTTAAAACTTTTATTTTCTAAAGAAATTGACATGATATTGTTATATAATAGTTTGTTTGAAGTGTACCACACACCTTGATCAAACAGTAGTCGCTCATTAACTGAGGATCTAAAGGTGCATCTGGGGTTTACAAACTTCAATGTCAATGGCCAGTCTTATATCTCTCACCAGAAGACAATGGAATGTTTTCTTATACTGACTTGATATTCTTTGTAATAATAACTTAAATAAAAGAAGTTTTTTGAAACACTTTCAATATAAAAGTATGAAAAGTGTGGACAGCCTGACTTGGTGCTGGCACAAATTTGCAGTGTGGTTAAACCAGTTTAACTTCATCAAATAGAAAATAACAGTTTGTAATTTTGATGGGTTTGAAGTGCTTTCTGGATTACCTTCTTTAGGAACAAGCAAACCTCAAAATTTGACAGCTAAAGATGTACAGCTGACTATGTGATGACCAAGGGACCTAAAATCAAATTGTCTGATCCATAAAAAATCAACTTAGTCTGAGGGAGGTGTAACATTGACTTAGTTTATTAGCTTTTCAAAAGTCATATCAAGCATAATTTTGGTTTAATATCATTTAATCAGGCAATTTGTTGTCATTGCCCTTTTGAATCTTACATTTCATTTTTCAATAATGATTTTCTGCAAAAGAGCTCTGTAATTCTATATTTGTTATTGGTTGTAATTCTATATTTGTTATTGGTTGTAATTCTATATTTGTTATTGGTTGTGATTTTCTAAATCCTTTGTCAGGATCAAATGACAGAATTTGCAGTAAGATGGATGCCAAAAATAACATCTTGAGAAAATGTCCACATTCACAGCATATGAATATTACTGTCGGTACACCCTGGAAAGAACCGTTATATCTTGCTGCATTTTTTTCAAAAAGGGGGGTGTATATCCGAGTCTAAGAATAAAAGATTTCTGCCACAGATAGCAAGTTACACTTTGACAAACTAGAAAAAAAACTTTTGAATTTCTATTCATTTGTCAATAAAAAATAAACTTGCTTCTAAAAACAATAAACAATATTATTCTTTAATAAAATACAATGCATTCCTAATTTTATGCTAAAGTCTGTTAAAGCTATAATCATTTACCCCAACTTATTTCATTTGACATTGATAGGCTATAAATTTTCTCTAAGTATGACAAATAATTCATCATTCAAACTATAAAGAAAACTTATTTCTCTGACATATTCAGTGATCATTATTTTAAAATGACACTATCAATTATCAAAATCAATCAAAACTTGGTCACAGAAAACTTAAACATATTTATTATGGGATATTAACTGTTTGTTTAGATTGATACCAATAAACTTTTCACAGAATGACCACAGCGCTCTTTCTGTGACCTAAGGTCTTCTGGGTATTTCCATTTTGAGGAGCAAAATCAGAAACAATCTCAATAATCTTTTAACTTAATATGCAATGCATCATTCCTAAACTTAATTTGAATTAGTCTGGACTCTAATTCATCAGTCTGTCTAAGTTTTTGATAATATTTTCTTTGACAGTGTGGACATTTTTTATATGTTTAGACCTCTTAGAGTTTGGTCCCTTTAAGTTCATCTAACATTTTCTTTTGCTATATTAATCCTGACATCAAACTTAGTGCCAGTAAGTACCAGGTTGGACACCAAAATTTGTAATTATATCAGTTAATTGAATAAAAAAAGGCCTATATCAGTAACTATAGCACAATGTTCAATGTTTGTTTCAGTGGTGGGGGGTTAGCGTGTTTGCTGTATAAAACAATTAATCAATTCAAAAAACTTTAAGTAGCAATTAAAAAATGAAATGTTTTTCTTATTGAAATTCAATCTATAACAATACAATTTAAAACTTGAAATGATTAAGTAATACATATGAAACTACAAGGCAATATTTAAGACTGAACAAACATTAGGCCTTTGTTTAAGATACAAATATGTGATTTAATTCATAACTTTTATCAAATTTCAGTCAAATGTGTTAGAAAGGCGCCCCAAGAAAAAATGCATATTTTCTGTTATAATTATTCACTTAAGGAGATAGATGATGATATATCTGTAAGTTTATCTTTATGTACCTAGGGTAGATAAATTAGGTCAAATTTACAACTGCTATAGGGAGTTAATATAGACAATGTGTGTAAATTCTGGGCCAAATAATTGTTAAAATAAACCACACAGTGTTTAAATTTCCAAAGGACGGTCAGCAGATATGCCTTTTGAAAGTAAATCAAACCCCACAAACTTTATGCACTAGCCGTACTTCAATAGTTATCATACATACTAAGGAAATTGCAAAGAAGTGATCATATTTCTTGACCTGGAAGACCAAAGAATGCTGACAGATATGTCTCATTATAGTCTGCTATGTAGAATGGACCCCAGTGAACACATTGACCCAAAAAGTGCTGAGTTCAGAGTGAACTTGATCTAAGTATGGTAGTTTAAGAAGTAGGTCATTTCCACCAAAAATATGTAATTTTCAGATTTTTCCCAGATTTTTGGCTTCACATGGAGCTGCAACCAGAAGTAGTCGTTCCCTAAGAGTATTTCAATAAAAACACGAACAGTAGTTCTATGCTGCAGGTTGATGCTATTTTTTAAAGTTTTAAGCCTCTGTAACATGTGTCCCAGACACAGAAGAGAAGCCCACATCTCCAAAAAAACCTGTTTTATCCAATTTCAATTTACGAGGTTTGTATTTGGGCCCGAACTGCATCTTTAACCTGAGAAACGTGACCATGAATATCCTTAGATTGAGGGAACATGCATCAATTTCAAGATACATACCATACAGTTGACCTCTAAAGTATAGTGAGCCAAACTAGAGGCTCTAAAGAGCCTGTGTCGCTCACCTTGGTCTATGTGCATATTAAACAAAGGACACAGATGGATTCATGACAAAATTGTGTTTTGGTGATGGTGATGTGTTTGTAGATCTTACTTTAAAGAACATTCTTGCTCCTTATTATTATCTCTATCTATAATGAACTTGGCCCGGTAGTTACAGTGGAAAATATTTTGTAAAATTGTAAAAAATTTACAAAATTTATGAAAATTGTAAAAAATTGACTATAAAGGGCAATAACTCCTTAAGGGGTCAATTGACAATTTTGGTCATGTTGACTTATTTTCAGATCTAACTTTGCTGTACATTATTGCTGTTTACAGTTTATCTCTATCTATAATAATATTCAAGATAATAACCAAAAACTGCAAAATTTTCTTAAAATTACCAATTCAAGGGCAGCAACCCAACAACGTGTTGCCTGATTGGTCTGAAAATTTCAGGGCAGATAGATCTTCACCTGATAAACAATTTTACTCCATATCAGATTTGCTCTAAATGCTTTGGTTTCAGAGATATGAGCCAAAAACTGCATTTTACCCTATGTACTATTTTTTAGCCATGTCGGCCATCTTGGTTCGCAGGCGGGGTCATCGGACACATTTTTTAAACTAGATACCCTAATGATGATTGTGGACAAGTTTGGTTAAATTTGTCTTAGTAGTTTCAGAGGAGAAGATTTTTGTAAAAGATTACAAAAATTTACGAAAAATGGTTAAAAATTGAATATAAAGGGCAATAACTCCTTAAGGGGTCAACTGACCATTTTGGTCAAGTTGACCTAATTGTAGATCTTACTTTGCTGAACATTATTGCTGTTTACAGTTTATCTCTATCTATAATAATATTCAAGATAATAACCAAAAACGGCAAATTTTCCTTAAAATTACCAATTCAGGGGCAGCAACCCAACAACAGGTTGTCAGATTCATCTGAAAATTTCAGGGCAGATAGATCTTGACCTGATAAACAATTTTACCCCATGTCAGATTTGCTCTAAATGCTTTGGTTTCAGAGATATAAGCCAAAATCTACATTTTACCCCTATGTTCTATTTTTAGCCATGGCGGCCATCTTGGTTGGTTGGCCGGGTCACCGGACACATTTTTTAAACTAGATACCCCAATGATGATTGTGGCCAAGTTTGGTTTAATTTGGCCCAGTAGTTTCAGAGGAGAAGATTTTTGTAAAAGTTTACGGACGACGGACGACGGACGCAGGACGACAGACGACGGACGACGGACGCAAAGTGATGAGAAAAGCTCACTTAGCTAAAAAGGTATTTTGGGTAGAGGCCGTAATATCATGAATATAACTGACCCCACATGGTAAGGATTACGAACCATCATTTTTGTTTGTTGATTTCCATCAAATTTCAACAATGTTACATGTTCAACTGTATGTTATCAAATATAATGCTGATAATTAAACTCATTAGTCATTCCTGAAAGATCTAGAATATTACTTGATATACAAAAATGGAATCATTAAGAAATTATCGATTTTTTTTTTAATCCCTACACACTCACAATAAAACTTCTGAAGAAAACAAATGACTCTTTAATTGCTGTTTTTTAATTTTTTAAGTCACACAGCTAAGCCATTAACATGGAGCAAAAGATCACATCACTGCATATTTAAAGAGAGCCGATAGCATCCATCTGCCAAAAAACACAGGTACAGGGTAATATCAACAATTTACAGATAATAATGGATAAATAAATCTAATAACTTTGACCAACAAAATACAGAAACAATACAAACATTTAGACAATCATGTAGCCAATCAAAATCTGTTAGATAACTTGGCAGGAAAAAATAGGGCAGTTATTACAAATGGACGGACTGCACATCAATTTCAATACATATACAGACTGAAGGAGCGAAGTGGTACACATATGAGAAGTCATCTAATGAACATCAAGTTATGAATGTAATAATATCCAATCATACACTTGAAGCAATTTCCTACAGTCTCCACACAGTGCGATTAATAATTTGTTTTTTACATAAAACTTTTTATTAAAAGACAAACCTTTCTCAAACAAATCCATTTTTATATAAAGTTCTAAACTCTAAGAAATCAGGAAAAAAATGTCCATAATTTTAAATATATGTCTTAATTATATCATTATATCCCTAGCTTTGGTAAATCATTACTACGAATAGCTCAATAGTCCTTTTATTACATCATGTATATTGTACGGCACCGTTTTGTACCTCTAGGACCTGCTTTTTAAACTTGTGTACCCTTGTATGAGGTGAGTGGGATAGAGTAGTATCATACAATATAAAATGACATGGTTTTTGGTGTGGTAAAAATTGTTGTGCTCAGTTTACTCCCCATTCTTTAAATGTATTACAACTGCTATATTAACCACTTTTGTACAAGGGACATATCTCTGACATATCTTGTCCAACTTTTTAACTATCTCCAAATTGTATCAGGTTGACATTCGGCATCTGTGAACTGTTGTTTTATACAATTTAATACAATAATAAACCAATATTCAATTTTTCAAGATAGCATCAATTTTTGACCCCCAACAATTTTGATTATTTTTATGAGAAGGAAATGGTATGTATGTTTACGAGTGTCCTTAGGCCATGAAGATGACACCTGAACTATGGACCAATCTGTAAAATCACAGGTAATAAAATTGTAACAGTCAACCTGGCTACTGTTGTGGTAGATGGACATCAAATGACTGAAAGAAGGATAAAATTGTGGTCAAACTTAGTGAAAACCATTCAAACCTTCCAAAACAAGACCAACCAATAATGGTAGTGTATAACCTAGAGCTTTCAACATGTTCAAGAACAATAAAAGACAGTTTGAGCAAATTTTATGCATGTACAAGTATATGCCACTCATGCATTTTTATGAAATGGTTATAAATTGTTATCCTGTGTTAACTGTACATATGACTTTCACAGAAAATGTATTTTATCCTTATCCATAAAAAATACAAACATTTTCAATAAACACACACAAAGACTGCTGAATCAAATGAACCCATAAATAGTACTCATAGAGATTTCATACACATTGTTACTGAAACCTTATTTTAAAAACTTTATTCATTTTATCAACTTAAGTGCAGAGACCCCTTTTTATCTTATTTAATATTATTACATCCACATATAAATGTTTCTGACTGATGATGTAACCTAACAATGGCATAACCATGTGTGCAAGAGGTAGTGTACCTGTCGATACAGATTTACTTACACCTCTACACTAGTATTTTCAATTCCTTATTTTTCAAAATATTTAACTGACCATTTATTATGGTATTTCTGTCTTAATGCAATGGAACACCATAATCTTTTAACAATTTCCCCAATTTAGATCCTCAAAATACAAGATGCATGTATGCCTCATCTTCTATCTGACAAATTATCACGAAATGCACAGCACATGTGAATGTACTTATCAAATAATTATTGCCTTGCATTATCAATAATGTTTGTACTGAGTATTTCACCTACCATGCACACAAAAAATGTTTATTTAATAATGAAATGTAAATATGTTCAGAAAATGCAAGCAGCAAGTTTAAGAAAACCCACAAAAGTCCTGACACAAATTTCTGCCCCACCCCCTTTCCCTATTAAAAGGTACATATATAAAAGTTCTTGAGACAGTTATATTGTTTTGGACAATACTTCATCAATTACAGTTTACAGTTTTACTTGTCCTTGGATACCTGGCTATAGTCAAACAAACTTTATATAAACTGATGTAAGTTCAGGCATTTCTATACAGTTTCAATTCATTCACCATAATACTTGACCCCCACCCCCTCATTATTCGCACCATATTTTTCTGTTTTGAAAACTTTACCTTGTTATCTGTTTCATCGAAATCAGGTTTAATAATTTCTGCCTCTGGTTCTGGTTTTATTAACCGGGTGGGTATAACTTTAGCCACCGGTATGGTTCCCTGTCCAGATTTCCGCCTACGATAACTCTGTATGAATGGCACAACCACTGGAGTACATTTCCCATAATGTATAGCACCACAGTTGAAAGAACAGTTTTTCAAGGTATTAAATTCACAACTTTTACAATGATGAAGTGATCGATTCCATTTCAATTCGATTCGACAATTATGATAGATAGCGACTTTAGAGTAAACATATTGCACTGGAGCATGATTCTGCTGCATGTCAAGTTTTGTTTCTTCTTTCAAAACTTAGAATTTCTATTGAACACAAAGATGCCATTTAAATTCCAAATCCAGATATAAAAATTCCTGAATGAAAATATTGAGAATCGCCAGTACTTCTGAAATTTTCCTTCATTTTCGATACCCTAATAAGTTAAATCTCAAGTTATAAAATCTTCCTGTTGATACGTTAAACACCAAGTTAAAGCACTCCAAAGTAATTCTATCCAATTATAATTTGTTTTCCTTTGATTAACAAAATATTATCGTTATAAATCTTATCTTGTTATATTTCCTTTCTCAAAAGAAAAAACATTACTGTAGCTTCCGTTCAAGATCTCTTCTCCTAATGACTTTTGGGACTAAAGTACACACAATGTGTATTCACTCATAGGTGTTGTTAACAAATTCATTCTTTTTCTTTGTCGACACTAGAAATTGATCAAAAACAAATATCGTTCACACATCTTTACAATAAATTATTTTATTCTCCAATGGTTCTTTTTATTTTTCTATCCTAAAATTATGCAGCTAGTTTTTTTCCCTATCAAAACGTATTCAATTTCAGGTCGATTTTTTTGTTTATCTATCATGATTTATAGAAATCCACAAAAAATCCATTTCTAAAACTGTTCTGTTTGAGTTTTGGAAAATGTACCTTTTATTCCTTTTAGGCCTTACTATACCCACACCTGTTTTTTTCTCCTGAACTAGGATGTCATTTAATAGTTAAAACAAAAATGTCGATATCACCTGTATTAGTTGAATGGGTCAACACCAAAATATGTCATGGATACAAATATCATGACTTCCAATGTTCTTATTATAATTAACCTCACCTGCAAATTTAAGACAAAAGGAAAGTGGATAATTTTATTCTAATTTATTTTCCTGAGCATAATTGAACACACGAAATGATTTTAATTACGCATATGATTTTGAGTGATAGATCATTTTAAAGTGGAAACGATAAAATATCTATAATTATTTGAATAAAGTTTTAGATTTATAACATTTAAGATAGGATGCTGATTATTTCAAAACATTTAAGCCATAGTAAAATAAGTAACTCCGAATTGATTTAATAAAAAAAAACATATGATGATTTATAAAAGTGTTAATGGTATTCACTCTATCATTATATCTAAAACCATTAATACGAATTTAACTAATAATATCTTTCATTGAAAAAATATTCTATCTTATTTATAAGAATGTTTTTAAAATATTAAGATGTTAAATATTCACAATTAAACTAAAAACTAATCATAAAATAATAATAAACTTCTCTGAATCCACTTAAAAGGTGGCAATTTTTTCATCAGAACTTTATAAAATCCATTTAATTTCTCACTTTTCCTAATGAACCAATGAATTCCAAAATCACAGATCATGCAAATCCAGAAATCTTCAAAAATTTGAAACTTAGATCTAACCAAAATCAGCTTAAATGTGTAAAAATCACGCGAGTATTGGTAAATACGTAGAAACAGCAGGTTTTTTGGCAATCACTGGATGCATCCTCCTCCTACACATCTTGACTGTGTGTAAAAGATAAAATCACATTATCTTAGGTGTGCTGTCTCAGCTTCATGCATACAACATGAACATCTTCACTTATATCATTGCAAACTTTACAAGTAAATTACATTTTTATAAAGGAAATAAGTAAAAATCTTTGTTTTAACTTTCGTTAAGCTTTACTGAAAACTTATCTTTTACTGTTACCTTTATAAATGAAAACCTGATTTTATGATGTTATGAGTGATGTAGATTATTTAGAGAAAATTGAATTTAAACTGACACTTTCTACAGATTTCTTCCTTCCTTGACCTTTACTTGTGATGGAAATAAAGTTACTTAACACCAAACTTTGTAATATACTACATTGAAAAGCTATTTAAATCTGACAATAAAACACTTATACCAATTTGAAACAGTCATGTTAATACCTAATTAATTTTACCTACTATACCATATGTCAAAACAAACAATTTATCTGTCCTACATAATATATGGGATCACATACCAATAAGCTTCTTAAAGTTCCCCCTATCCTGATAAATAAAGCCTGGATCTAGTTGTCATCAAATTTCTGAATTCATCCAATAAAACTTATACTGTGACCTTTGAATAGGAACCTCATAGATTTTTTAATCAAACTTGCCTTTGGAGGGAATAAAAGTGGATTTTATAGTTATGTAATGGTCAAAAGGAAAACTAAACATTCATACTGGGATCAATTATTGTTTCTGAATTGTTTAAGCACATGCAATGAACTCTCATTTTATTATTGTTTTCATATTATTTCTAAAATCAATTTCTAATCAACTTTTGATATAAAAGCTACAATTTGATTAATTACAATTCATTTTATTTAAAATTCAAAATTCATTTACTTATTTTTCTATATAAGAATTTAACAGAGATAAATTACTAATTTAGAATTTTAATTTTCTTGCAATTCTATTGTATGTAGGTTTTCTTTTATAAGTTCACTGAAAAATTTATTTCATTACTTCATAAATTAATTTTTTTCTTAAATCATACACTCCACATTTTCATTTGAATCTAAGAAATTGATTTACCTCAGTAACAAGGGTAGACTATAAACAATACCTCCTTAAAATCACCTAGCAAGCATTATCCTTTCCCAAATGTAAAGACTTGAGACACTCTAAAATACTGTAATTATGTCCAATTCAGAATAAGGAGACATTTTTCCAATAGCCACAAATAATATTCACATTGAAAAATCTGAATGAACTCAAATTCTCAGAATAATAAATTCCAAGAGTTTTCTCCCAACATATCCGTACACCTGAACGTTTTTTCATCAGAACGAAATTCTACACACTGACCTTACAATTATAAGTCAAACCTCATAAACAAATACCCCTATCACAAAAATGTTACCTTTACACAATTCTATGTGAGATGATAAATATCTTACCCCAGATGGTCCATTTAATAGGTGGCATTGTAAAACAACATAGAGTCAATTTAAAAGTACAATTTTTTACTACACAAAGTAATAAATTGTTTATAAACTTAAACAAGCGATAACATCTTTGTTAGCAGTTTTTGATACATAAGAATTTGTTAGTATGAGAATGAAGTATGCCACTATTGTTTGAAGTTTAAAGGAGAAGAAGATAAAGATTGTATGAAAGAAGTGACAGATTATGACAACCCAATTAGGAGGAAAAGATTTTCATGACACCTATATCATTAATAATGTATGTTTTTCTCAGATGTATTATTTTTATTTGTGTTGCATGGATTGTACACTGAAGATAATATTCTAAAGCTTTTCAAATTGTGTATTAGCATGGTCAGTCCAAGATCTCATCAGATTGAGAAACTTTACTGAGGTTATTCAGGATTACAGTATAAAGTCTTTTCTTATCCATTTCAAGTCATCCAACTGAATAAATCAACACTGTTTTTCTGGAAAGTAAATAAAATCACTCTTTTTCATCCTGTAGTACTTAAAGGGTGAACTATCAGTGAAACTTTAGAACATAAGGCATTTGTATATAAGATATGAAGTATCCAGGTCTTCTACCATCTAACATATAAAGCTTAATGCAAAGATCTAATGATGTTGACACTGTCCACTGGATTAGCATCCCAGTGTTTCCTAGGCAGGAGAATAAAAACTTCCAACCCATCACAGGCAGATAAGAACATAAAAATACTTTTGATGTATCCATTCTAATTTATAATGTTAATTATAATTCAATAATGACTAAATACTGGGTACTCAGCTTGCACAATAAAATATTAAATATGAATAACAATCTAGGTGATGACAAATTATCACAAAAGTAACCAACAAATATGATCATAAATATATACTTATATACCTGTATGATATTCTTACTCAATGAAACAAATATTGTTTATGCCTCAATAAACAATTATTATATCAATGCAAAGTAACTGTATGATATTTATTGTCTATAGATCAATCTGATATGCCATTCATGTCCTACATACTCCCACAACTTACATGTACATACATTGTTTCTGTATCAATCGAGAGATCTGAGTTATAGAACAGACAAATGTGAATAATGGGACATTTTCAGTAAAAGGAAAGATGGCCTTTGTGCAGGTACTGGTCAAAGTAACTTTAGAGTTCAGAATTTGTTTAGGCCCTCGTGTAGTGTGGTAAGAGCATAACAACTGTATGGTATACATTTCAGGAGCTCCTGATATTATAACATTAGAATCCAACTTAGAAGCCTTTTATAGAAGTGCTCTTTAAGATATCTTTATTTATCTGTCTAAATGGATGTCTTAAATAAATTGCATTTTTCCTGTGGGAGTGCATCTACACTAATCTCCACTGAAATTATTGTCAAATCCAAAGTCTCAATACAACTGTAACTAGGGTATGTATCATGGTAACTTTTAAGTGTGAACGTAAATGAAAGGAAATAATTGGGTTTTTTTTCATGTTAACGTTTATGAAAAAAAAAATGTGTATCAGTATTCATAAAAATAAAGAAGGAAGAAATATTTTTCATTTCAGTGTGCAATTCGCCGTTTCAGAATCTCATGCACTCTGGGTAAAACTTTCAAAAGCGTACACCAAAACATAATGATTGGTGGAAAAGGTCATAAACAATAGAAATTTGACCAATGACCTGTAGTTATTTTCATTTTGGGGTACAAACAACAAATTACCCATAGTCCTTTAGATTCTGAGACGGGGAGTTGGTGTTTGTTGTCTGTATTCTGCTGTTCTTCACAAGGAAAAGACTTAAATTTCTTACAATGGGTAAAGGTCCTTATAAAACATTAAAGAACATTAATGGATTTTATACTTGAACGATGCTTCAATTCCAAACAGTTTTTACAATATGTTTCTAGTGTGAATAAACTCCATGTCACTAGAATATAATAAGGCCTGACTGCCAGCCTTAGCCAGGGAAAAGCTAATCAACATTATTTCATTACACGATTTAACTTATTTTTCACATATTTTACCTAAATTCATGTCAATATATATTGCCTCAAGCAAATCTTAATTTCAGGTGAAAAAGTCAAAGTTTACTTATGACCTCGACAGCATTCCTCAAATATTTACATATGACAGGTTTCTGATGAAAAGGATACTCCAAATATTTGGAATAATCATCATTATAAACTTCAACAAATTATAAAGCATTTAATCTCAATTATATTTGTTTTGGTATTTATAAATACTATTTTATCTTTAAATTCTGACAAAATCAAGGATGTTATGTAAGTCTGTAATACACATTTAAAGGCATAAGAAGACAACATCCTGTATAGGTAAATATTGTCTAAATATCTTGTGTTCAATTCTTGGTTCTTCAAATCTTTATATACATGTCATATATACTTTAATACCAAGTCCTAACATATTTGATAATCAGTCATATTTTCATTGATTTATTTTACACTAACAATAAACCATGAATTATGTCATGACTAGAGGCACTGCATGTGACTAAAGCTTACAAATGATATCCTTCTACTTTTGTATTATAGAAACATGTTGTTTGTGACCCTGTCCCATGAGAAACACATTTGCTTGGCTCATCTTTTGGTGATGTACAACTATCATACCAAGTATCATTTATATTCCATAAAACATTCAAAACATGGAAGCAGGACATGACTTTGTGTAGTAAGATATAGGGTATTAATGGCAAAATAAGTCAGTGACCTTGACCATGCACACATTTCATCTTTATTCATGACATGGCAGTAGGCATCAATAATACAATGTATCATTAATATCCTTCAAGACATTCAAAAGTTCAGCAGCCAGTCACACAAGACAAAGAAGGACAAAAGTGCATGTTGAATGTCTACCCTGCTTTATTATGATTGAATTTATGTTAAATGTCTGTAATATGAAGGTTTTACTTCAAGTACATGTATCACATAAACTAAACATTATCAATGATTCATAAAATGCATTCAAGATGAACTCTGCCACACAGATGTGTACACCTTACAATCATTCCAACACCAAATATTGTTGACCTATTGCTTATAGCATCCAATTAATGGACAAAACCATGAAAACTTAACATTGATAAATGAACCATAAAAGTGAGCTCAAAGTCAGATGAAACCTGCCAGACAGACATGTACACCAGACAATCGTTCCATAGTGGTTGACCTACCAATAGTGGTTTACCTTATACTGACCTAATCACAAACTAATACATTGTTGACACCACCATAAGATTTCACCACTTATTTCCTTCCCATTAGACTCCAATTTAAAACTAATTTCCCTGCTAGCAGACATACTGATCTAGGCAACTGGCACTGAGGTAACAACTTTAGCCTGAGATAGATAACATGAGTTGTATTGTGAAACAAGCTTCCATTCACTGCCAGTATGCTTAAATCAGTACTTTGTATCTTTTATCTTTATGTCAGTCATTTTAATTGTGCTTTGTGCCTATCTCAGTAGCCATTTCAAATTGATTTTCACATTTTGTTCTTATGGAGGGTTGAGCACTCATAAATATGTTTTACCCTGCCACATTCTGTTTGTGCCTGTCCTAAGTAATTCTGCTGTTCTCATTGGTTGCTGTCTGGTTTGTTGTTTTGTCATAAATGAGGCAGATGGTATTCTTATTGGAATTATTTTATATTTTGTCATGTCAGGGCCTTTTATAGTTGACTATTTAGTAAAAGTTTTGCTCACTGTTGAGGGCCATGCAGTGACTTATAATTGCTAACATCCAATGTCATTTAATTGGACTCGGGTGGATAGTTGTCTCATTGGCAATCATACCACATCTCCTTATATCAATAGCAAAACTTTTTTATCACAGAAACCTTCCTCATTTTGGTTTTATAAGGCTAAGAGGATCTCAAGAATATTCTTAAACACCTTCCATAGGCTTAAATGTACAACTACAACCCCTACTGTTTTTCATTTAAATTAAAACACTTCAAAAGAAATTCAACAGGAAATTTTTTTTTCTGTTGGTTTCACCTGATTCAGAGGTTCAAAGGTCAAAGACATTTAAAGAATTAAAAAAATTACAAGATTTAAACTTTCTTGGCCATATTTGGTACTTGTTTTAAACCAACAAGAACATATTTGCCAAATTAGATCTGTTATATTTCAGGGGGTTTTGAAGACAGATTCCAAATGTTTACAACAAAGAATGCCAAATGATAGCAACAGATCGCACAGCCTTTACACAAGATGCAATAAAGATTTTTTTTATTGGAGCTAATGTGTCATATTCCTGAAAAGGCAGATTGTCTTATCAAAGACATATTGCAAAGTGACGAAAAAGCTCACACTCCTGTAGGCCACCTGTGAGCTAAAACAGGAGCATGAAGTTAATGTCTATTTTTTGTGTATTATATCCAGCTCATTTCAAAAAAATATTTCATAATGATAAAAATTTGTGTTCAATAAATTTGTCAAGTAAAAGCTAGAACAAAATAAACTTACCATCAGCAGCATTATAGTACATATTTACACCATACTTTATTGTTTATAGGAGGGTACATATAGCCAGCTTTGTTTTTACATTGTTGTTCCTTGGTATAGGTTACACTAAATAACATCATTCAAATGACAATTTCCTTTTCAGTACAATGGGTATATATACAAGGAAGTTTTTATTTTCTCAATAAAAAAAAATCAAAGTAACTTTCAACAATAGAATCTAAATAGGTTATATACATAAAGTCCTTATACTTTACACTTAATATCAGATTTGTTTTACATGTATTAATTATCAAATAATTTTTTTTTTAAATAAAATGTCTCTGATTGCATAACATTTCTAAATATATACAGATTTCTGCTCCAAGATAAAAGAACTTCACTTTACACATTTCTTAACATCTTAACATACAGTCAAGCTAGTTCTCCAAACATATAAAGACAATCTTATGTAATGGAATTGGGAAACCCAATCATCATCATTATTTTGAGGCAGCCAAACCTACTTGTTCACCAAAACAGCACATTAATACATGTTAACTATTAAATCAAATCATATCTTTATAAATATTTTATTCCAAGCAGTTGTTAGGAGCTCTCCTTTCAAATATCTTACTTTGGTGTATCTAATTCTAGCAGAATCTAGAACAAAGCATGATCTACAGATAAGTAAGCTTGCAAATGTCAACTGTTATGGATAATTTTTTAGAAATAAGACTGAATTGTCTCCCTTTGTATAAACAAAACAAGAATGTGTGCATAGGACACCATATCCATACACCACTCATACTTTCATATTTCCATGTTCAGTGAACTGTGAAATCTTAATTCTTAATACATTTTAAAAGTTCACATCATGTGTATTAAGTTTTAAGTTGATTTGACCACAGCTCCATGGTAACCTACCACAAACCAAAACAATTCTGATCTAATACAGGATGAAAGAAAGGACAAACAGACAGATGGACATACAAACCAGGAAACATGATTCCCTCTACTATCTTAGTTTGGGGAATCAACTATGATATCAATACACAACTTTTATTTGAATTTCATTTAATAGCTTCCACATAGACTATAGAGCCAGATTGGTTGTCAAAAAAGTTCAAATTCTTTCAGCTGATAGGATAAGGGAGGCAACTGCAAATAATTTCAAATTCTCCAAGTTAATATCTGCTGACAGCTTACAATAAAATGCTCCGCTGGGCGCAGCTTGATACGACCGCAGAGGTCCAACCCTGAACAGTTGGGGCAAGTATGGATACAAAATACAAGCTTGATACAGCACGGAATTTGGATTGTGATTAAATATTTGACACAGCATAGGTTTCTGACACAGAATGAATGTGGTCTAAGAACTTAAAAAATTTTAATTTACCTGTTCAAACCATATCATTATTATTTGCTTTTATATATAAATCAGAAATAACCAATTTAAAATGGAAAATTTTAAAGAAAAAAAAAAGGAAAAAAAGGAAAAAAATATCTCTCCCCCAAATTTTGTGAACCCCCTTATGATTCATCACCCCCAAACTCAATCCCAGCCTTCCCTTTGTGGTATGGTACCTTGCAGTACAATTTCAGAGAGATCCATACACTTGAACACAAGTTATTGTCTGGAAACTAGAAAAATGTTTGTTTTTAGGCCCCTTTTTGGCCCCAAATTCCTAAACGTTTAGGGCAATTATCCCCAAACTCAAACCCAGCTTTCCCTTTGTGATATGGAACCTTGTAGTACAATTTCAGAGAGATCCATGCACTTACACACAAGTTATTGTCCTGAAACTAGAACGGTTGAATAAAAATGCTTGTTTTTTGCCCCTTTTTGGACCCTAATTCCTAAAATTTTGAGGCAATTACCCCATAATCAATCCCAGCCTTCCCTTTGTAGTATGGTACCTTGCAGTACAATTTCAGAGAGATCCATACAATTAAACACAGCATGTGTCTGGAAACTAGAAAAATGCTTATTTTTGGCCCCTTATTCCTAAACGTTTTGGGCAATTACCCCCAAAGTCAATTCCAGCTTTCCCTTTGTGATATGGAACCTTGTAGTACAATTTCATAAAGATCCATACACTTACACACAAGTTATTGTCATAAAACTAGAAAAATGCTTGTTTTTGCCTCTTTTTGGCCCCTAATTCCTAAAATTTTGAGGCAATTACCCCCAAAATCATTCCCAGCATTCCCATTGTGATATGGAACCTTGTGGTACAATGTCAGAGATATCCATACACTAACACACAAGTTATGTCTGGAAGTTACAAAAATGCTTATTTTTGGCCCCTAATTCCTTAACTGTTGGTACCATAACCCCCAAAATCAATCCCAACCTTCCTTTTGTGGTATTGAACCTTATGGTAAAATTTCATAGAGATCAATTCACTTAAACTAAAGTTAGAGTGCGAAAACTAATGTGTTTTTGGACGACAACGACGGAGACGACGCCAACGTCATACCAATACACGACCGCCAATTTTTTTTGCGGTCGTATAAAAATAGCTTTATAAAAACAAGGAACAAAACACAGACACATGTAAGTCATTATTAGGCTTCATTTTTTTACAGAAATGTTGACTTTTGATTAAGGATTTTCCTTCATGTTTTAAGACAATATAATACTACCAAATTAGTCGAGATCACTCTGACTCCAATGGCTGTTTTGCCAGACAAGCTGGGGCCACGGCCGTTGGACTTCAGAGTAATCTCTGACTACTACTAAATTAACTTAAGACTTTAAGGTTCTTGTACTGCTCACTTGGGATTTACATCATATAGACTAGTTTTTTTCCCAAAATTTTAAGGTGGGAATGGTGCTTTGGCAGTTTAAAGGCTACTTAAAGAATGTTAAATTCCACAAAAGTGCGCTTGGAACACTACTAATACCTACTGAAAAGCCAAACTTGAGTGAACAAAACAGAAAATTACTGGTATTTTGATATAGTGATTTTCCTAAGTTGCATTCAATACATTTTCTGAAACTTATAATATGGCATTTCAAATGTAACAAGTACATTCCCCCTTCTTTTCTGCTTTTTTTTATAAAGGTATAATGTACAAGTAAAATAAACAAACACAAAGGTTTTTTTACAGCTTCTTAAATACATATACACACTATAGACCATAATATTATCCTACAACACAAGACTCAACGAACAAGATGACTGCTGTTTATATCAATTAAAATGCTCATTTTCAACATGTAAGTCCCAATCCAATCTAATTCAAACATAAATCCTGTTTCAAAGCCTAGCTTACAAGGATCTGAAAACAATCCATTCTACTTTCAGTTTTAAAAAAACTTTTGGGATCCACTGGTTTTGTTGGATTAATACACACCTTCAAAATTTGAAGGCTGAAATTTCATTGGCTGATATAATAATTACCTGAACAGAAAGTAAAATGAAGTGCTGTTAGATCCTTGTTAGCAAAGCTTGAACACAGGATCTGCATTTTAATCAGATTGGTTCCGTACAAGATAAGGCAAAACTTCCAATGAACTTGTCATCTCAGCAATATATTTACATCTGATCTTTACCAGTTTGTAATTTCAATCTCCAATATTAAAATTAAATCATTAAAAAGCCTCAAAATTTAACCTTTAAACAAATCAAACATTTCGCAGATTAGTAAAACTTCATTTACTTGGCCAAATGAAACAAATTATAACCAATCTTGTAAATGATCAAATAGTACTGCATGTGTGAAAATTGTGAAACTACAACTAGAAAAAAACATAGTTGAACAACTTATCTGTTTCACAAAAATATTAAGAACAAGCACTACTCTGTCATGAACATACCAATATGCACAATATCAAAGTAAAGCATTGTTCTGCTAAATTTATATATGTCATAACTTGCATAAATCTATGAGTTATTCTTTTTTTTTCTTTGTAAAATAAATATTTTGACAAACCTTAGTGCCTCCATTCCTGTGGTTATTCTTGGTTGACAATGGTCTGCGAGGACTTCTAGGGCTTGGCAACTTGGAGGTTGGTGGTGAAAATGGTGGTGAAGTAGGGCGTAACCTTGGTGACTGTTTACCAGATGATGACCTTGGTGATGCCAATGAATAATGAGATAACGGTGTTGTCAAAGCTTCTCCGTGTGTCAGTTGCCGAAGATTTTCTTTTAAACTATTCTGTGTTTCTGGTTCACTCAACCATCGTAAAAATAATTCATCAACTTTGAGCTTGAGGACAGGTTTGAGTGCCATAATGAGTACTAAATCATTTAAATCTTTGGTTCCATAAGAACTGAAATTAACAAAACAACATTATATATATATATATATATATATTGTTTTAACTAAAATTTGCAATGTTATTGTAAAGGTACTTTACAATAGGGTAAGTCTTCTCCTCACGAGGAAATACAGTTCATAGTTCAATGAAATTGGGATGCATATAATCAAGTTCTATAGAATCAATAGTTTTTTCCATTATGTTACCAAATGAACTTGATATCATTGAGCATTTAAGGAACCAAAGCTATATAAAGTAATACGTTTTTTTAATATACAGTAAAATTACATAAAAGTGAACTACTCAACATGCAACTTTTACGCCACAGTTAAACAGATATGTATCATAAATTGGTCAAATTTTTACTATCTCTTATTACAATTGCAGAAATTCATTGTTGAAGTATGATTCCATATATATGTCCGGTATGAGACATTTGTATTTCACACTCAAAAGCTTTTTTGATGTTATCATTATATAGATAACAGTTCAGGAATTCTGTTAATCTCTCATTTTTGGTGTAATAAACTTACTGTAATCATACTGTTAGGGACATTGCTACATACATATGAAATCTACTCTGAAGTACAGCCAAAGATTTTTGTGTGTAGGAGAGATTGATTTCATACATGTATTAGCAGGTTAACTTCTTTGAGCTTGCTTTCAGTAGCATTAGCTGTAATCAATGTTAATACAGAGAAAATACCTTACAGAAATATCGTAACAATCAGTAGCATTGGCTGTAATCAATGGTAATGCAGAGAAAATACCTTACAGAAATATCGTAACAATCAGTAGCATTGGCTGTAATCAATGTTAATACAGAGAAAATACCTTACAGAAATATCGTAACAATCAGTAGCAATGGCTGTAATCAATGGTAATACAGAGAAAATACCTTACAGAAATATCGTAACAATCAGTAGCAATGGCTGTAATCAATGGTAATACAGAGAAAATACCTTACAGAAATATCGTAACAATCAGTAGCATTAGCTGTAATCAATGGTAATACAGAGAAAATACCTTACAGAAATATCGTAAAAAATACAGGAAAACATCAATCAGGTGTTCTCACGAGTTTATTACAGTTTTCTCTTTTATGTAAATCTTTTTTTTATCCTGAAAATATGAAAGCATTTCAAATTCTGTGGTTGCATGAAAAATTTATTCAAATCAAAATGTTGACTATTTATTATATATGAATTAATTGTGAGCATCATTAATGACCCATGGAATAAACAGATTACCATTAACAACAAATTATGAAACCTGCTGTGACTGTTAATTAGCTTGGGGTCGTAAACTTGTCATAAAAATATCACCAGGTAAAATTTTGTTTTTTTGTTTGTTTTTTTTTTTTAATTTAAAATTTTGTACAATTTTTTTTTTCCAATTTTACAAATTTATATAATAAGCAAAAAAATTTATCAGATATACTTTCATTTTGAAAATCATTTTGTATATATAGCAAAAATGATGAGCGCTGGTGAAATCAATGGCAGACATTTGGAGGAGTTCAAATGGCATTAAAGCACATTTATACACATCGAAACCATAATAATTTATGTTACAAACACTTAAGACATGTACATGTAAAAGAGATACATTACATGAAGATGTCACAGAATAGAAGTTCCTTCATAATATAAATTCCAAATGGAAACAATATTCTTGAATATTATTTCCACTGGAATAAATATTACAGTAAATGCTCCTAACGGAATAAATGGTATAGAATATTTGTTCCAACAGGAACAGATATTATGACATTGTTTATAACAAAGTTTCCAGTGGAACTTCTGTTAGGCGGAACAAATATACGTTGACAAGGGTCCTCTTGTGCCAAAAACCCACAAGCATACCATTTAAACAGAAAATCTACTTCATTTGTAATGAAATTTAATGTGTTTCAACAAGGAAACCAAAAAACTAGTAATCCCAGAAGATAAACTTGAGATTTCTATATTTTTTTTTACATTGAATGTGGTTGGTACTTGCCTAGGGAATTAATAAAACAGTTTAAGGCGAAGCATCAATGTACTTTTTATCTGCTATAAATGAGAAAAGGAAAACATACAATAACAATTGTGAAGTCCCCTCGACTTCATCGGTAGGGGACTAATAATTAAAAGACAAAAACATTTGTCATGTTTGTACTAGAGCTTGAACCAGGGGCATATGGTTGCCTTGTATAGGGCAAAATTGTATTTCTTTTCGTTTTGAGATTTCTTACTATTTCTGTTGCGCAATACTGAGTAATTCTGTTTTCGGACTTTATATACTGTTTTCCGCACCCTTTTCATTTCATCGAGATTTCACACACCAAACTTGTTCGACAACTTTATTACATTTAGATTGTAATATTATACTTTGTATAAATCCTAATTCTTTGTATTTTCTTTTTGTAGATATTATTATGAACAGTTGAGATGAATTATATGACGCATGATGTATGGACTTTAATATTCAATTGGTTTATTTTGAAAAAATTGTTAAATTAAAACTGTTTGGTGTGTATCTCCTGCCATATTAGTCTTTGTTGTTTCTTTATATAGAATCAGAAATAATTTATGTTCGGACGAGCAAAGCGAGGTAGAACATAATTGAGATTGATTTAATTCACCGTTTCAGAATCTGAAGGATTATGGGTCATCTCATTGTTTCTACCCCAAAATGAAAATAATGTTACATCATTGGTTAAAATTCCATTGTTTAGGATGTTTTTAACCAATCACAAAAGTTTTGGTGTATGCTTTTGAAAATATTACCCAGAAAGCATTAGATTCTGATTTGGTCCTTTTCTGTATGCCTCCCATAAAGAACCAATTTTTGCCAATATTTAGAGGATAGGACATAAATTCCTTAGGAAATATTTTCATGGCCAGTATTTCACTGTATTTCAATATAAAATAATATCTGTGGACAATATTTTGTATGAAAATGGGACATTATTTTTATGTTACATTATGACATCCAAGTACAACTGCATTTGCAGGTAAAGGACTCCTTGATTAAGATGTTTAATGCAGCCTTATTCAGTATTGGTCTCTAAAAAAAATTTCTTCTTATAGATGATTCACACTTGTATGCAAATTTGACAGCCATTACTTAAGTCAAACAAGTTCCAGTAAAATTTGCATCACAATTTAAAACACTAGACGTCATCAGGGTTCACAATACTTCAGAATCATAGGGAGAAGTGACTTCTCTTATTGAAACTGATAAGGAGAAGTGGTGAGACTTAAAAGAGAAGTGCTCGTTCGCTCGCGGCACTACAATGTTTTGTTTTTACCGTAATATAAAGAGCCATATGTATCCTATTCATTCAATTCTTTTTTAAATTGTTCCAATTCATACCTGAGAATACAATTAAAGTAACAGTTGTTTCAGTTTACATCTTAAACATGTTAAATAATCATTATAGTTACTCAATTATATTTTTTCCTCTTTTTCCTCAGAAACTTTTAATTATATATCTAGCACTAAAAAGATCTTTTTCATAGCAAAAAAGAAAAGAAAGTATCATACATGTATATCAATTAAAATTCAATCAATAACCATTCTGTTTATCATGTTAAACTTTATAAAATTCTTTGTTTCTCATTGAAAAAATACTTAAATTTAACAATTTTAACCAATTTTAATCAATAAATTGAAACAATGCATTTACATGGATATATAAATATTTAGCAAGGAGATCTAACCAAAATTTTTTTTTGCGCGTGGAATGCAACATTTTCACTTTTGGGATCATTATTCTTCTGTCAGCTGTTCCATGGGTGCGCCTGTAGTTATTATCATACGAATACGGATTTCGGTCATAGCTGATCGGCTTTCAATGAATCCTGCCTTCAATCCGTGGTTTCGTACAAATATTTCAATGGCAGAGGAAGAAAAATTTATGAAAATACACAATGTTTGACAAGAGATTTGGAAAGGAATATGACGCTTTTAATGCAATAAATGGATGAAACATTAACTAAAGACAATTTTTATAACGTTCTAATGAAGAAACAAACTTTTTTGCCGAAAATCAGAATGTTTTGATATACACTCTGGAGTAACAATAGCCCGAAGTGAAAGAAAATACTTCATCAGAGTTGTTTCTTTGAAATAACATACGACCAATCTGTAAAGTCAATACTTTCAAAGCTTTTCTAAAGAAATAAATCGTTTCTGTCTGAATTTCTTTACTTATAAATGAAAAACTGCTGTTTTATTGACTTAGTAAAAATGGGAAATTGCCCATGACAAAAGTGACTGCAAGTAACTATTTAGAACACCAGGGCGACTAGATATCGCTTTTGGCGGACATGAAAGCGACTTTTTTGCCCCAGTCGCCTGCTAGCGTGAGCCCTGTGTCATAATTTAAAAGTGTGCATGATTATAGAAGGTTATCAGAAACAGATCTAGAGTAATTCGGAGCAAATTCCAAAATGTCAATACATCTATTTCTAATCCAAATTCAGGGTTAATCAACCTGCAAAATTTTTCAAGGAAGCATATCAAGTTTTATCCAACAAACTACACGTACCTAAATTATTCAACAAGAGCATGAAGGGTCTACCTAGTCGATTTTTGATATTAAATTTTCATTGGAAACATGACGCCAAAAGTTGTTGCCATGCATTATATATTTGTACCATAGACAGTTTTATTGTGTCTTTATGAACCATTACACAAGTATGTATTTGTTTGTGTTGTAGAAGTTAAATACCGTGTATATGCATTGGATTAAGTTCAATTTTTTAGATTAAAACAAGTAGAATCTTGCCGCCTGGGAGCACCATTACCGGAAGTTATGTGTACTGTGTAATATGAAAACCGTGTCTGTAAACAAAATATCCGAAAACTGTTGCGCCGGTCGGTAGACTCTACGTATCACTAGCCTAGGGTAGTATGAATATTCATGAGTTTTATGAAGCAACGCGGGATACGAGATCACGTCATTGGCGCGATTATCTAATTTCACAGACCTGTCAGCAAGCGGAAAACAGAAATATGTTCAGAAGTTCTTAGATATTTCCCAAGATGTAGGGCATATATCACTGGAACAGAGACGATACAAAAATAAGTATTTTGAATACTGAATCAGCTTTAGATATTGTGTACAAACACGGCATCTAGGCACTCAAAAGACGATTATTAAGGGGGGGGGGGGAGTTACACGTGACGAATGCATACGAGGGCTACCCTATGTGTTACATATGAAAACATACAGAAGAGCTATATTAAACCAGCGACAGTAACAGATCCAAATTTTCATTTAATGGGGGGAGGGGGTCCATGGCATAGGGACTTCAGTCTTGACTACAGGTCAAATATATGTAATATATTAATTTATAGCCGCGTCAATCATATACATTTAAAAAAAACGAAAAAACGTATGCCCCTACTGTAGTCGATTTATTGGCTATATATCTGATCTGTAGTCCAGTCCCTATATATGCTCCAGTCATGCCTGGGTGATTCCCTATATATCCACCAAATTTTCCCTACAAGAGTGGGGTCCAATGCACCCTGCTCACCCCCTAAATCAGTGTTTGAGAGACATGTATTCACTTGTATATATGTCTCAGAATAAACCAATGTAAAACCAAACCTTAGCCTAACTCAATTACTGATTAGACCAATAATTATGATGTCTTGAAAGGCTATTTTATTTTTTTTTGTCATAATTATCTGGACTACTGCTACCTATGATCCCATCATTAACATATGGTCGAAGGGGGTGGGGCTAGGGTGTTTGTTTCATCTTGCACACAGTTGCAGGGTTTGGTACAGACATCTGGCTGTTGTTGTAAACCAGACACCTCATTCATATACATTTATTGTACATGTATTTTTTTTTGCAAGAATCTGTACATATATACCCGTTGTTCATATAAATTTCAGAAGAAAATCATTACCCATTGATCCATAAATATATATTTTCCAAGCTATCATAAAAATAAACTATGACTTCTTTAGATGTAACTAAAAACCTGGGTTCTTTCATATTATTGAACAAAAACATCAGTACACAATTTTACAGACATCTAAGATTATCATAACATTTAGACATGCTATCTGGTTATTAACTTTAACTGATTTTATAATTTTTTTGTAGTAATCCTTGCATTCTTTTTATTTTTAAAGGAATGCATTGACCATATGTTTGTTTGCCCTAACCCTACCTACCCAAAACATAGCTGCCTACCCAAATTCTTTTATTGTTCTGATGTGAAAAAGTTTTCTTTTAATCTGATAGGCATGAAGACTAAAAAACATCTGACACTTCAATTTTCCTTTGCTGTGAGAAAAAAGAAAATGCCTACCAACCTACCCACTGTCTCTAAAATGTATCTTTGGGTAGGGTAAGGGCAAACTAAAATATTTATAAGTGTAGCCTTACAAATGTGACATCAAAATTTATCAGTGTAAAAATTATTTCAGGTTTAAACAGTCTTCTTGAAAACTTGGACATAATGATGTAAAAATCTGCTAAGAGGTGTGCAAATTGAGCAGGGAATGCCCCACAAACCCTTTCTGTTAGTTAACATTTACAGTGTCCAGTTATGTACCCCTTTAAGTTTATTCTGTCCTTTTAAATTTGTGAATAAAGGAAGTATCTTTATTAATAATTTATATATATATATGCTCTTAAAAGGTAAATTTACAAATGATATATTATGTTCAAAACAAGCTGATTACTTTTTGTTTAGTTCGAAGTAAAAACTAGGAGTAAGGGAATTTTCTGCTAAGGGAATTTAGACAATTTTTTTAAAATTTCAACCTACGGTCAAATATATTAATTTCACTTGTCCACTTAATCATGTTAATATGAAAAACTAAAGTGCAAGGAGTATTTATTTATCTACATTTCTTGTTTCAGCAATTGCTGTACCTTTCCAGTTACTTATTATGTGTTGTGTATTAATTTGACTATAACACTTTTGAGTGAATGGATAGGTTGATAATATTCATCAATCAAAAAAGAAACTGGAGAGATTGGTAATGGTTTTAGGCAGCAGCAATTGAAGGTACACAAATTAAGGTTGTCATATCAGCATACAAAGTCATATCAATAGCCCAGGCTAGTGGTCAATAAGCATGAGTCATCAGACATCAGTCATATCAATGGCCTAGGGTAGAGGTCAATTATCAGGAGTGATCAGTCAACAGTCCTATCGATAGCCTAGGGTAGTCGTCAGTTATCTGGAATGACCAGTTAACAAAGTCATATCACTAGCATAGGGTAGTGGTCAATTATTAGGAGTGATCAGTTGACAAAGACATACCACTAGTATAGGGTAGTGGTCATTTATCAGATCAGTTGAGTTAACAAATCCATATCACTAGCCTAGAGTAGTGGTTAATTATCAGGAGTGATCAGTTAACAAAGTCACATCACTAGCCTAGGGTAGTGGTCAATTATTAGGAGTGATCAGTTGACAGAGACATATCACTAGCCTAGGGTAGTGGTCAATTTTTAGGAGTGATCAGTTAGCAGAGACATATCACCAGCCTAGGGTAATAGTCAATTATCTGGAATGACCAGTTAACAAAGCCATATCACTAGCTTAGGGTAGTGGTCAATTATCTTGAATGACCAGTTAACAAAGCCATATCACTAGCCTAGGGTAGTGGTCAATTATAAGGAGTGATCAGTTTACAAAGTCATATCACTAGCCTTGGGTAGTGGTCAATTATCTGGAATGACCAGTTAACAAAGTCATATCACTAGCCTAGGGTAATAGTCAATTATCTGGAATGACCAGTTAACAAAGTCATATCACTAGCCAAGGGTAGTAGTCAATTATCTTGAATGACCAGTTAACAAAGCCATATCACTAGCCTAGGGTAGTGGCCAATTATCAGGAGTGATCAGTTTACAAAGTCATATCACTAGTCTAGAGTAGTGGTCAATTATCTGGAATGACCAGTTTACAAAGTCATATACTAGCCTAGGGTAGTGGTCATTTATCTGGAATGACCAGTTAATAAAGTCATATCACTAGCCTAGGGTAGTAGTCAATTATCTGGAATGACCAGTTAACAAAGTCATATCACTAGCCTAGGGTAGTGGTCAATTATCAGGAGTGATCAGTTTACAAAGTCATATCACTAGCCTAGGGTAGTGGTAAATTATCTGGAATGACCAGTTTACAAAGTCATAAACTAGCCTAGGGTAGTGGTCAATTATCTGGAATGACCAGTTAAAAAGTCATATCACTAGCCTAGGGTAGTAGTCAATTATCTTGAATGACCAGTTAACAAAGCCATATCACTAGCCTAGGGTAGTGGTCAATTATCAGGAGTGATCAGTTTACAAAGTCATATCACTAGCCTAGGGTAGTGGTCAATTATCAGGAGTGATCAGTTTACAAAGTCATATCACTAGCCTAGGGTAGTGGTCAATTATCTGGAATGACCAGTTAACAAAGTCATATCACTAGCCTAGGGTAGTGGTCAATTATCAGGAGTGATCAGTTTATAAAGTCATATCACTAGCCTAAGGTAGTGGTCAATTATCTGGAATGACCAGTTAACAAAGCCATATAACTAGCCTAGGGTAGTGGTCAATTATCAGGAGTGATCAGTTTACAAAGTCATATCACTAGCCTAGGGTAGTGGTCAATTATCTGGAATGACTAGTTAAAAAAGTCATATCACTAGCCTAGGGTAGTGGTCAATTATCAGGAGTGATCAGTTTACAAAGTCATATCACTAGCCTAGGGTAGTGGTCAATTATCTGGAATGACCAGTTAACAAAGTCATATCACTAGACTAGGGTAGTGGTCAATTATCTGGAATGACCAGTTAACAAAGTCATATCACTAGCCTAGGGTAGTGGTCAGTTATCTGGAATGACCAGTTAACAAAATCATATCACTAGCCTAGGGTAGTAGTCAATTATCTGGAATGACTAGTTAACAAAGTCATATCACTAGCCTAGGGTAGTGGTCGATTATCTTGAATGACCAGTTAACAAAGCCATATCACTAGCCTAGGGTATTGGTCAATTATCAGGAGTGATCAGTTAACAAAGTCATATCACTAGCCTAGGGTAGTGGTCAGTTATCAGGAGTGATCAGTTTACAAAGTCATATCACTAGCCTAGGGTAGTGGTCAGTTGTCTGGAATGACCAGTTTACAAAGTCATATTACTAGCCTAGGGTAGTAGTCAATTATCTGGAATGACCAGTTAACAAAGTCATATCACTAGCCTAGGATAATAGTCAATTATCTGGAATGACCAGTTAACAAAGCCATATCACTAGACTAGGGTAGTGGTCAATTATCAGGAGTGATCAGTTTACAAAGTCATATCACTAGCCTAGGGTAGTGGTCAATTATCTGGAATGACCAGTTAACAAAGTCATATCACTAGCCTAGGGTAGTGGTCAATTATCAGGAGTGATCAGTTTACAAAGTCATATCACTAGCCTAGGGTAGTGGTCAGTTATCAGGAGTGATCAGTTTACAAAGTCATATCACTAGCCTAGGGTAGTGGTCAGTTATCTGGAATGACCAGTTTACAAAGTCATATCACTAGCCTAGGGTAGTAGTCAATTATCTGGAATGACCAGTTAACAAAGTCATATCACTAACCTAGGATAATAGTCAATTATCTGGAATGACCAGTTAACAAAGCCATATCACTAGACTAGGGTAGTGGTCAATTATCAGGAGTGATCAGTTTATAAAGTCATATCACTAGCCTAGGGTAGTGGTCAATTATCTGGAATGACCAGTTAACAAAGTCATATCACTTGACTAGGGTAGTGGTCAATTATCTGAAATGACCAGTTAACAAAGTCATATCACTAGCCTAGGGTAGTGGTCAATTATCTGGAATGAACAGTTAACAAAATCATATCACTAGCCTAGGGTAGTAGTCAATTATCTGGAATGACCAGTTAACAAAGTCATATCACTAGCCTAGGGTAGTGGTCGATTATCTTGAATGACCAGTTAACAAAGCCATATCACTAGCCTAGGGTAGTGGTCAATTATCAGGAGTGATCAGTTTACAAAGTCATATCACTAGCCTAGGGTAGTGGTCAATTATCTGGAATGACTAGTTAAAAAAGTCATATCACTAGCCTAGGGTAGTGGTCAATTATCAGGAGTGATCAGTTTACAAAGTCATATCACTAGCCTAGGGTAGTGGTCAATTATCTGGAATGACCAGTTAACAAAGTCATATCACTAGACTAGGGTAGTGGTCAATTATCTGGAATGACCAGTTAACAAAGTCATATCACTAGCCTAGGGTAGTGGTCAATTATCTGGAATGACCAGTTAACAAAATCATATCACTAGCCTAGGGTAGTAGTCAATTATCTGGAATGACCAGTTAACAAAGTCATATCACTAGCCTAGGGTAGTGGTCGATTATCTTGAATGACCAGTTAACAAAGCCATATCACTAGCCTAGGGTAGTGGTCAATTATCAGGAGTGATCAGTTTACAAAGTCATATCACTAGCCTAGGGTAGTGGTCAATTATCTTGAATGACCAGTTAACAAAGCCATACCACTAGAATAGTTATGTGTCATATCACTAGCCTTGAATGGTTGTCAGTTATGTGTTATATCACTAGCATATGGTAGTTGTCAGTTATGCGTCATATCACTAACCTACGAAAGTTGTCAGCTATGTGTCATAAAACAACAAAGTTATATCACTAGCCTAGGCTAGTTGTCAGTTATGTGTTATATCACTAGCTCAGGGTAGTTTTTAGTTATGAGTCATTATAAAACAACAGATATATCACTAGCCTAAGGTAGTTGTCAGTAATGTGTCATATCACTAGCCTAGGGGAGTTGTCAGTAATTTGTCATATCACTACTCTAGAGTAGTTGTCAGTAGTGTGTCATATAATCTTTATCCTATGGTAGTTGTCTGTTATTTGTCATTATAAAACAACAAAGTTATATCACTAGCCTAGGGTAGTTGTCAGTATTTTGTAATCACTAGCTTATGGTAGTTGTCAGTGATGTGTTATATCACTAGCCTAGGGAAGTTGTCAGTTATTTGTCATATCATTGACTAGCCTAGAGTAGTTTTCAGTTATGTGTCATATCACTACCCTTGGGTAGTTGTCAGTTATATGTGATATCACCATCCTAGGGTAGTTGTCAGTTATGTGTCATATCACTAGCTTTTTGTAGTTGTCAGTAACGTATCATTTCATCTCCTAAGGTAGTTGTCATTAATGTCTCATATCACTAGCCTGTGGTAGTTGTCATTAATGTCTCATATCACTAGCCTAGTGTACGGTAGTTGTCATTAGTGTCTCATATCACTAACTTAAGGTGGTTGTCATAAATGTGTCATATCACTAGCCTAGGGTGGTTGTCAGTAATGTCTCATATCACTAACCTAGGGAAGTCGTCATTAATGTGTCATATCACTAGCCTAGGGTAGTTGTCAGTAGGCTGATGATATGACATGTTACTGAAAACTATTGTATGCTAGTGATATGACATATAACTGATAACTTTCCTATGCTAGTGATATGACAAATTACTGACAACTACAATAGGGTAGTGATATGAGGCACAAATGACAACTACTCTATGCTAGTGATATAAGACATTCCTGACAACTACCCTAGGCTGGTGATATGAGACACTACTGACAATAACCGTTGGCTGATGATATGACACGTTACTGAAAACTACCGTAGGCTAATGATATGTCACATTACTGACAACTACTCTAGGCTAGTGATATGACACATAACTTACAACTTCCATAGGCTAGTGATATGACACATAACTGACAACTACCCTGGGCTAGTGATATAAAACATAACTGACAACTTCCTCTGGCTAGTGATATGACACATAACTGACAACTACCGTATGCTAGCTGATAAGTGACCACTACCCTTGCATAATCCTGTTGCCCCTTGGTGGAGCAAAGGCCACTAACGATATTTCTCCACCTTGTTCTGTTTTTGCTAGCCTCTTCAGATCATGCCACTTGTACCCTTCTTTCTCCATCTCTGCTGCAACATTCCTTCTCCACGTGTATCTTGGTCTGCCCCTGATATGACTTTGTGAACTGATCATTCTTGATAATTGACTTCTACCCTAGGCTAGTGATATGACACGTTACTGACAACTACCGTATGCTAGCTGATAAGTGACCACTACCCTTGCTTAATCCTGTTGCCCCTTGGTGGAGCAAAGGCCACTAACGATATTTCTCCACCTTGTTCTGTTTTTGCTAGCCTCTCCAGATCATGCCACTTGTACCCTTCTTTCTCCATCTCTGCTGCAACATTCCTTCTCCACGTGTATCTTGGTCTGCCCCTGATATGACTTTGTGAACTGATCATTCTTGATAATTGACTTCTACCCTAGGCTAGTGATATGACACGTTACTGACAACTACCATATGCTAGCTGATAAGTGACCACTACCCTAGGCTAGTGATATGACTTTGTGAACTGATCACTCCTGATAATTGACCACTGCTCTAGGCTAGTGATATGGCTTTGATAACTTAACTGGTCTGATAAATGACAATTACCCTATACTAGTGATATGGCTTTGTTAACTGGTCATTCCAGATAAATGACCACTACCCTAGGCTAGTGATATGGCTTTGTTAACTTAACTGATCATTCCTGATAATTGACTACTACCCTAGGCTAGTGATATGACACGTTACTGACAACTACCGTAGGCTACTGATATGACACATTACTTACAACTACTCTAGGCTAGTGATATGACACATTAATGACAACTACCCTAAGCTAGTGATATGAGACATTACTGATAACTACCCTGGGCTAGTGATATGACAAATAACTTACAATTTCCTTAGGCTAGTGATGTGACACATAACTGACAACTACCCTGGGCTAGTGATATAACACATAACTGACAACTTCCTATGGCTAGTGATATGACACATAACTGACAACGTCCCTATGCTAGTGATATGACACATAACTGACAACTACCCTAGGCTTGTGATATGACACATTACTGACAACTACCGTATGCTAGCTGATAAGTGACCACTACCCTAGGCTAGTGATATGACTTTGTTATCTGATCATTCCTGATAATTGACCACTACCCTAGGCTAGTGATATGACTTTGTAAACTGATCACTCCTGATAATTGACCACTACCCTAGGCTAGTGATATGGCTTTGTTAACTGATCTGATAATGACCACTATACTAGGCTAGTGATATGACTTTGTTAACTGATCATTCCGGATAATTGACCACTACCCTAGGCTAGTGATATGACCTTGTTAACTGGTCATTTCTGATTATTGACAACTTCCCTATGCTAGTGATATGACTTTGTTAACTGATCACTCCTGATAATTGACCACTACCCTAGGCTAGTGATATGACCTTGTTAACTGATCATTTCAGATAATTGACCACTTCCCTAGGCTAGTGATATGACCTTGTTAACTGGTCATTCCAAAAAATTGGCCACTACCCTAAGCTAATGATATGGTTTTGTTAACTGATCTTATAAATTACCACTACCCTAGGCTAGTGATATGACTTTGTTAACTGGTCATTTCAGATAATTGACCACTAACCTAGGCTAGTGATATGGCTTTGTTAACTGATCATTCCAGATAATTGACCACTGCCCTATGCTAGTGATATGACTTGTTAACTGGTCATTCCAAACAATTGACCACTACCCTAAGCTAGTGATATGGCTTTGTTTACTGATCACTCCTGGTATTTGACCACTACCCTAGGCTCGTGATAAGGCTTTATTAACTGATCTGATAAATGACCACTACCCTAGGATAGTGATATGACTGTTAACTGGTCATTCCAGATAATTGACCACTACCCTAGGCTAGTATATGACTTTGTAAACTGGTCATTCCAGATAATTGACCACTACCCTAGGCTAGTGATATGACTTTGTAAACTGATCACTCCTGATAATTGACCACTACCCTATACTAGTGGTATGGCTTTGTTAACTGGTCATTCAAGATAATTGACTATTACCCTAGGCTAGTGGTATGACTTTGTTAAGTGGTCATTCCAGATAATTGACCACTACCCTGGGCTAGTGGTATGACTTTGTAAACTGATCACTCCTGATAATTGACCACTACCCTAGGCTAGTGATATGGCTTTGTTAACTGGTCATTCAAGATAATTGACTATTATCCTAGGCTAGTGATATGACTTTGTTAACTGGTCATTCCAGATAATTGACCACTACCCAAGGCTAGTGATATGACTTTGTAAACTGATCACTCCTTATAATTAACCACTACCCTAGGCTAGTGATATGGCTTTGTTAACTGGTCATTCAAGATAATTGACCACTACCCTAGGCTAGTGATATGACTTTTTTAACTGGTCATTCCAGATAACTGACCACTACCCTAGGCTAGTGATATGACTTTGTAAACTGATCACTCCTGATAATTGACCACTGCTCTAGGCTAGTGATATGGCTTTGATAACTTAACTGGTCTGATAAATGACAATTACCCTATACTAGTGATATGGCTTTGTTAACTGGTCATTCCAGATAAATGACCACTACCCTAGGCTAGTGATATGACTTTGTTAACTGGTCATTCCAGATAATTGACTATTACCCTAGGCTAGTGATATGACTTTGTTAACTGGTCATTCCAGATAATTGACCACTACCCAAGGCTAGTGATATGACTTTGTAAACTGATCACTCCTTATAATTAACCACTACCCTAGGCTAGTGATATGGCTTTGTTAACTGGTCATTCAAGATAATTGACCACTACCCTAGGCTAGTGATATGGCTTTGTTAACTGGTCATTCCAGATAATTGACTATTACCCTAGGCTGGTGATATGTCTCTGTTAACTGATCACTCCTAAAAATTGACCACTACCCTAGGCTAGTGATATGTCTCTGTCAACTGATCACTCCTAATAATTGACCACTACCCTAGGCTAGTGATGTGACTTTGTTAACTGATCACTCCTGATAATTAACCACTACTCTAGGCTAGTGATATGGATTTGTTAACTCAACTGATCTGATAAATGACCACTACCCTATACTAGTGGTATGGCTTTGTTAACTGGTCATCCAAGATAATTGACTACTGCCCTAGGCTAGTGATATGACTTTGTTAACTGGTCATTCCAGATAATTGACTACTACCTTAGGCTAGTGATATGACTTTGTTAACTAGTCATTCCAGATAATTGACCACTACCCTAGGCTAGTGATATGACTTTGTAAACTGATCACTCCTGATAATTGACCACTACCCTAGGCTAGTTATATGGCTTTGTTAACTGGTCATTCCAGATAATTGACCACTACCTTAGGCTAGTGATATGACTTTATAAACTGATCACTCCTGATAATTGACCACTACCCTAGGCTAGTGATATGACTTTGTTAACTGGTCATTCCAGATAATTGACCACTACCCTAGGCTAGTGATATGACTTTGTAAATTGATCACTCCTGATAATTGACCACTACCCTAGGCTAGTGATATGACTTTGTAAACTGATCACTCCTGATAATTGACCACTACCCTAGGCTAGTGATATGGCTTTGTTAACTGGTCATTCAAGATAATTGACTACTACCCTAGGCTAGTGATATGACTTTTTTAACTGGTCATTCCAGATAAATGACCACTACCCTAGGCTAGTTTATGACTTTGTAAACTGGTCATTTCAGATAATTGACCACTACCCTAGGCTAGTGATATGACTGTAAAATGATCACTCCTGATAATTGACCACTACCCTAGGCTAGTGATATGGCTTTGTTAACTGGTCATTCAAGATAATTGACTACTACCCTAGGCTAGTGATATGACTTTTTTAACTGGTCATTCCAGATGACCACTACCCTAGGCTAGTGATATGAATTTGTTAACTGGTCATTCCAGATAATTGACCACTACCCTAGGCTAGTGATATGACTTTGTAAACTGATCATACCAGATAATTGACCACTACCCTAGGCTAGTGATATGACTTTGTTAACTGGTCATTCCAGATAATTGACTACTACCCTAGGCTAGTGATATGACTTTATTAACTGGTCATTCCAGATAAATGACCACTACCCTAGGCTAGTATATGACTTTGTAAACTGGTCATTCCAGATAATTGACCACTACTCTAGACTAGTGATATGACTTTGTAAACTGATCACTCCTGATAATTGGCCACTACCCTAGGCTAGTGATATGGCTTTGTTAACTGGTCATTCAAGATAATTGACTACTACCCTTGGCTAGTGATATGACTTTGTTAACTGGTCATTCCAGATAATTGACTATTACCCTAGGCTAGTGATATGACTTTGTTAACTGGTCATTCCAGATAATTGACCACTACCCAAGGCTAGTGATATGACTTTGTAAACTGATCACTCCTTATAATTAACCACTACCCTAGGCTAGTGATATGGCTTTGTTAACTGGTCATTCAAGATAATTGACCACTACCCTAGGCTAGTGATATGTCTCTGTCAACTGATCACTCCTAATAATTGACCACTACCCTAGGCTAGTGATGTGACTTTGTTAACTGATCACTCCTGATAATTAACCACTACTCTAGGCTAGTGATATGGATTTGTTAACTCAACTGATCTGATAAATGACCACTACCCTATACTAGTGGTATGGCTTTGTTAACTGGTCATTCAAGATAATTGACTACTGCCCTAGGCTAGTGATATGACTTTGTTAACTGGTCATTCCAGATAATTGACTACTACCTTAGGCTAGTGATATGACTTTGTTAACTGGTCATTCCAGATAACTGACGACTACCCTAGGCTATCGATAGGACTGTTGACTGATCACTCCTGATAATTGACCTCTACCTTAGGCCATTGATATGACTGATGTCTGATGACTCATGCTTATTGACCACTAGCCTGGGCTATTGATATGACTTTGTAGGCTGATATGACAACCTTAATTTGTGTACCTTCAATTGCTGCTGCCTAAAACCATTACCAATCTCTCCAGTTTCTTTTTTGATTGATGAATATTATCAACCTATCCATTCACTCAAAAGTGTTATAGTCAAATTAATACACAACACATAATAAGTAACTGGAAAGGTACAGCAATTGCTGAAACAAGAAATGTAGATAAATAAATACTCCTTGCACTTTAGTTTTTCATATTAACATGATTAAGTGGACAAGTGAAATTAATATATTTGACCGTAGGTTGAAATTTTAAAAAAATTGTCTAAATTCCCTTAGCAGAAAATTCCCTTACTCCTAGTTTTTACTTCGAACTAAACAAAAAGTAATCAGCTTGTTTTGAACATAATATATCATTTGTAAATTTACCTTTTAAGAGCATATATATATATAAATTATTAATAAAGATACTTCCTTTATTCACAAATTTAAAAGGACAGAATAAACTTAAAGGGGTACATAACTGGACACTGTAAATGTTAACTAACAGAAAGGGTTTGTGGGGCATTCCCTGCTCAATTTGCACACCTCTTAGCAGATTTTTACGTCATTATGTCCAAGTTTTCAAGAAGACTGTTTAAACCTGAAATAATTTTTACACTGATAAATTTTGATGTCACATTTGTAAGGCTACACTTATAAATATTTTAGTTTGCCCTTACCCTACCCAAAGATACATTTTAGAGACAGTGGGTAGGTTGGTAGGCATTTTCTTTTTTCTCACAGCAAAGGGAAATTGAAGTGTCTGATGTTTTTTAGTCTTCATGCCTATCAGATTAAAAGAAAACTTTTTCACATCAGAGCAATACAGAATTTGGGTAGGCAGCTATGTTTTGGGTAGGTAGGGTTAGGGCAAACAAACATATGGTCAATGCATTCCTTTAAAAATAAACAGAATGCAAGGATTACTACAAAAAATTTATAAAATCAGTTAAAGTTGATAACCAGATAGCATGTCTAAATGTTATGATAATCTTAGATGTCTGTAAAATTGTGTACTGATGTTTTTGTTCAATAATATGAAAGAACCCAGGTTTTTAGTTACATCTAAAGATGTCATAGTTTATTTTTATGATAGCTTGGAAAATATATATTTATGGATCAATGGGTAATGATTTTCTTCTGAAATTTATATGAACAACGGGTATATATGTACAGATTCTTGCAAAAAAAAATACATGTACAATAAATGTATTATGAATGAGGTGTCTGGTTTACAACAACAGCCAGATGTCTGTACCAAACCCTGCAACTGTGTGCAAGATGAAACAAACACCCAAGCCCCACCCCCTTCGACCATGTTAATGATGGGATCATAGGTAGCAGTAGTCCAGATAATTATGACAAAAAAAAATAAAATAGCCTTTCAAGACATCATAATTATTGGTCTAATCAGTAATTGAGTTAGGCTAAGGTTTGGTTTTACATTGGTTTATTCTGAGACATATATACAAGTGAATATGTGTCTCTCAAACACTGATTTAGGGGGTGAGCAGGGTGCATTGGACCCCCCTCTTGTAGGGAAAATTTGGTGGATATATAGGGAATCACCCAGGCATGACTGGAGCATATATAGGGACTGGACTACAGATGAGATATATAGCCAATAAAGTCTACAGTAGGGGCATACGTTTTTTTTAAATGTATGTAGACGATTGAAGCGCTATAATATATTACATATATTTGACCTGTAGTCAAGACTGAAGTCCCTATGCCATGGACTGGAGCAGCCCCCCCCCCCCCCTCCCCCCCCACTAAATGAAAATTTGGATCTGTTACTGTTGCTGGTTTAATATAGCTCTTCTGTATGTTTTCATATGTAACACATAGGGTAGCCCTCGTATGCATTCGTTGCGTGTAACCCCCCTTTTAATAATCGTCTTTTGAGTGCCTAGATGCCGTGTTTGTACACAATATCTAAAGCTGATTCAGTATTCAAAATACTTATTTTGGTATCGTCTCTGTTCCAGTGATATATGCCCTACATCTTGGGAAATATCTAAGAACTTCTGAACATATTTCTGTTTTCCGCTTGCTGACAGGTCTGTGAAATTAGATAATCGCGCCAATGACGTGATCTCGTATCCCGCGTTGCTTCATACAACTCATGAATATTCATACTACCCTAGGCTAGTGATACGTAGAGTCTACCGCGCCGGTCACCTCCTTTTCGTGTATCAGTATATGTTTTTTTTTTTTTTTTGGGGGGGGGGGGGGGGGGGGGGGTTAAGAGTTAAACACATTAGATAATTGAAAAATATGTTTCAAAATTTTTTATATTTATTTAAAAAATATATAGAAAAAGGGGGATGAATTCCTCAATCGCCTGTGGTATAAATTTTTAAGGCAGTCTTAAAAATAAGCCAGGATCTGATAAATTTACGCTAGCAGTGGGTCCACGTCGTCTTAAGGCGTTTTGGGCATGGTCACGTTTTATTATTTTCTAAACCGACTTTAAATAAAACGTTTATAATTTGTTATGTTATCGACTTTTGTAAAATATCAGGCGTGATATAGCCAAGGATTCAGTTTAATAGACCCCCCCCCTTTTAAAGGGTCATTAGCTGTCAAATTCATGTAAATCCAAAGTACAAAAAGTCTAAAACAAACAATTAACAACTCATGGACTCGGTATGTATCACCATTTCGTGTGTACTTTTGTCTAGACGTCATCGAGATGACCTCCGGACCGAAGACTGCCGACGGTCATACAACCCGATATAAACATAAATATAAATATAAACAGATAGAGACCACGTGAAATTAGATTTTTCTAGGTCTGTTAGATTTCATATTGTAGGTTTAAAACTATGTTTATCATTGTTTTTACCTGTATAAGAATGACTTTTTGTGGATCGAATTAGTCAACCAAATGGTTCATCCTTGTTTCACTTTCAATGTTGACATTCTTTTCCTTTTTAACCCATCTCCATTTAGGGGTTAAATTGAATGTCACATGAATTGGGATTCAATGAGGTCGAATTATTCACCTGCAAGTGAATAATTCATCAGCGATGTTTCTTAGCTTATTTTGACAAAATTGGACCAAATTGCCGCTGATAAAAGCGAATTATTATTTCACTTTATTACTATCATTAATGACTGAACAAAAAAAAATCATATATTTTTTTTTATATCTCGTAGCTAATGCCCCTTTAAGACATTTATAGTATCTATTTATGCAATATAAAAGAGAGGCCGACCATTAAAATTGTGATAACTTGTGTCAGATCCTTTTTGTTATACGTAATAGAAAATAAAATACGGTTAAATTGAAATTTTAATATAGTAAGATTAGAATACTAAAAAAAAAACACTTGGTGGTAGATTAAGTTATGTATTTTCTGGTGGGACTATTATACAGCTTTTTCAATAAATTTGACCGAATTCTTTATTTCAGCTTATTTCACTTTCGTGTCTATTACTTACACAGTCTTTCAACCAATAACCTTAACTTATGCATAAAATGGAATCGCCAAATATACCAGGCAGTACACCAGACCATATCAACCCCCTGGATTTTGCAAAACCCATTAACCTTTTTCCTTTATGCACATCATTATAGTTTTATCATTGCATTTTAACTGACTCATAGATTCGGAATATGAAATATGTGATAGAGATTGAATCAAAATTTTGACTTATTGTGCTAGTAGTATAGTAAAAACTAAGTTCCAAATTTTGTTAATTCCTCAAATAGTAAACAGTATAAAAGATCAACATAAAAGTAACAGGGTAACAAATTTATCAAAATTGCTTTCAATATTTGTAATATAACTAGAGTATTTAGTAAATTTTACAAGATCTATACAACATCTTATTAAAAAAAACTATAATTTAAAAAGATAGCTATATATCAGTTCGGTCTAAGTTCATCGAGTTGATTGGTCAGTGTCGTAGTATATATAAAAGAAAAAAACATAATTGCTAATCCAATGAAACAACTTTACACCAAAATGCCAATTCAAGGAAAAGAACGTGGTCATCACACGACCTTCAGCAACGAGAAAGACCCATAAGCACCAATTAACAGCACCTTACAATGAGAACGACCCGTAAGCATCCACAGCAACTTGATATAACTTATACTACTTTATTTTCTACAATAGGGAATATCTCTTATGTCTTGGTGTAACTTCTGTAGTGTGTACTACCTCAACTTTTCTCTTTCTGTGTGATAGTAGAATTGTTATACATCCGAATTAATGTCCCTTTTCAAACATTATTTCCTCTCGACTAACCTAATACATGTATATATATCTTGTTGTTCTCTTTAGTTAATTTGTCGAACTGTTTGCATCCTTCCTGCATTTTACAATGAGATTGTCAAGAAAACTATGACAATATTTGAAGGATTCTTTTACCTGCAATAGAAGAGGAAACAGCAGGTATAAACTACTCATATGTAAGATAATACTGGTAATGGCAATAAAAACACGTTAAATAAAGGAATATAAGCTGAAATTATCAAGAAATTCTATTGAAACTATATCTAAATAAACTCATCATACATACCAGGATTATAATTTTGTACACCAGACGCGCGTTTCGTCTACAAAAGACATATCCGTAACGCTCGAATCAAAAGAGTTAAAAAGGCCAAATAGGTACGAAGTTGAAGAGCGTTGATGACCCAAAATTCCGAAAGGTTTTGCCAAATACAGCTAAGGTATAATCTATTTATGAGGTAGAAAGTCCTTATTATTTCAAAAAATTCAAAGTTTGGTAAACAGTCCATTCAAAATGATGACCATATCAATGATAACTCATGTCAATACAGAAGTGCGGACTGCTGCAGGGCAGGTGCTAACCTAGTAGAGGAAACCTCCTCCAGCAGTGGCTCATCATATATAGCAGAATTAATATTCTGTGCGCCAGACACGCTTTTTGTCTACAAAAAACTCACCAGTAACACTCGAATCAAAAGAGTCAAAAAGGCCAAATAAGTACGAAGTTAAAGAGCGTTAAGAACCCAAAATTCCGAAAGGTTTTGCCAAATACAGCTAAGGTAATATATTCCTGGGGTAGAAAACCCTTAGTATTTCTCACAAAGAAATAGGGAGTCCGTCATATACGACAAAACCCAAAGCGCTTCACTTACAACTAGGGTAAACATTTTTGTCTGTTTTAGTGACAGATTGATCACGTACAATTCCAAACTATTTACAAAGAGCACATTTACACCGACACTATTATTACACGTTAGTAAAAGTTGTCTCCGATTTACAGAAAACCAAAAACTCGTTCAAACACGGAGTACACAAAATAATTTATAAGTGTTGTCTAAAAGGAAATTTGGATTTGGAAATTCATCTGTGCAAAGACTGTGTATAACACAATTCAGTTTTTATATAATATCTGGCTACTAGGCACTAAAAATGTTCCAAATCTACATTACATCTCAGTAGTACGGGAAGTACGTTAATTAAAACTGATATATGCTTGAAACAACATTTTTAGTGCCTAGTAGCCAGATATTATATAAAAACTGTATTGTGTTAACATTCATTGAATGTACATGTATATATCGTTTTCAGTTTTGTTTGTGTTTTAATTCATGCTCAAATGTTAATAGAATGTTATAGCTTCTTGTCTTCAAATAGAAACCAGTAAACTTTTGAGCGATTGCTTTCTGGAGCATTCCTTTATTCTCTAGGGTTTCTTTAGATTAAGATTTTCTGTATTTACAATTTTTTATTTTGATCATTTTAAGTCAATTTTAATTGTTGCATTATAATTGTCTGAAGGTTTGTTGATATTGATTTCGACTGCCTTTTTTAGAGAATATCTTGCGATTGCATGAAAATGTCTTGGTGTACAATTTTATGAAACGTTTGAAGCCTGGATTTTAAACTTCATCTCCGTCAACGGTTGGCCAATTATAGTATCAATAATACTGCTGGTTTCGTTATATCTGTTGCAAGTACTAGTATATCGTGCAGATCTTCTTTGCATTTGTTCAAGTCTGTTTTTAATATTTGGGTGTGGGCTCTACATAGTAGGTACTCATCCGTGCTGTAATTTTAATTCTAATTCTAATTTTGGGAATAGTATCGTTCAGTAGGCTCTTTGTTTGCCTGATAATTCATTATCATAAATGATAAATGATGGCAAAAGATTTCAGTTTCTGTTGTTTGTTGCATATGTATTCTATTTTAAATAAGAGGAAAGTGTGATACCTTTATATTTTGTGAATTTGACTTGTTTTAAAATGTGAGCATGCACAGAGGCGGATTTAGGGGAGAGGGGGGGGGGGGATGGGTGCCCGGGCCCCCCATTTGTGGGAAAAATTTGGTTGATTATATTGGGAATCACTGACGCATGACTGGAGCGGGCCTCCTCTTAGGCAGTTAGTGGGCCCCCTCTTATTAAAATTTCTGGATCCGCCACTGAATTATTATGCATGCCTTAGTAAAAAAAAGTTACTATATTTGTAGTGTTTCTGAAGTCTCAAAATAGAGGAAGTCTGCAAAAAGACTAGGTGTTTTAGGTTTTATGGTATTAATGAGCATTTATGTAGGAACGCCTGGGGCACTGGTATTTTTTCAGATATACAAAATATGCATTATATTACAATTGTCTTGTTTTGTAATCTTCTTTAGTCTAATAGCAATAAAGTGTTACAATGGTTACACATATGGAGTTCACTATATACCTTTTACGATACAAGATCTTGTCACCACTGTAAATAACTCCAATTTCCTATGAATACCATCATTATAACCATCAATCCCCATGCATGTAACCGTATTATCCCCAATTTCCCATGTATGTAACCATTATATCCCCAATTTCCCATGTATGTAACCATTGTGACACATATTTGCAATGCATTTCAGTACTTTCCATTGTAACCTCATTCCTCATACATGTAATCATTGTAATCCCAAATCCTCGTCCTTGTTAGCATTGTAACCCCAATTTCCTATCCGTGTAACCTTTGTAACCCACATTTTTCTTGCATGTACACAGGGTGCATTTATTGTTAATGCAGACTTTTTACCTGTTCCACTCCAAATGCTGTCAAGTTTGGGGGCCCCGGCCCCCTTTTCAAAATCCTGTTTCCGATCTGGTAACATCAATTTCCCATGGATGTTAGCATTGTAGCCCACATTTCTAATGCTTGTTATCATTATATTCACAATTCATTATGTACGTAACTTTGTGAGCCTCAATTATTATGCATTTAACCATTGAAACTCTCGTTTAACATGCATATAACTAATGTAATTCCATCTATTCATGCATACAACTATTGTAATTCACCATAGTTCATGAAATGATAAGTGTAATCAGTGTAGTCTAATTCATGTATAGTAACTCTGTGATCTTCATAAATCTGTTATTTAAGTAACCACTGTAACTATCTGTAACTATAATTGCTTTAATGGAGGTTACAAAACAAAGAGCATTGGTAAGGAATAGTTCCATCCATTTAGTTGCCTGTTTTGAGATGCTGTAGTAATTTAATTTGTAATGATTATACTTCACATTAAAATGCCAGATTTTGATTGGTTAATTAATACAAGGGAAACAATTTACTAGTACTCTATCCCAAGGTTCAGCCGGAGACAATCACTTGTACTTGAATGTCAACCTCTCGTGCAAACCAATAAAAAATCGAAAATTTTAAAAGACAATCAATTGAATTTACATCAATAATTCTAAAGATATTTTCTAAATTCTAGTTTCTTTGATACTTCACTTATTCAATTCAGTGGCCTTTGTTGGTGATTTGCCTGGTTGCTTTGAGACTTCAATTAATCAATTCAGTGGCCTTTATTGGTGATTTGCCTAGTTAACTTAATAATACACTTGAACAAGTCATTGGCCATTGTTTGTGATTTTCTTAGTTACTTTGATACTACACTTGAACAATTTATAGCTGCCTTGTTGGTGATTTTCCTAGCCAAATTAGTTTGATACTTCACTTGATCAATTCATTGGCCTTTGGTTATGATTGGTCTGGTTGCCTTGATACTGGTATTACACTTGAACAAATCAGTGGCCTTATCCAATTCCCTGGTTGCTTTGATACTACACTTGACTTGAAAAATTCAGCTGCCTTTATTGGTGATTTTCCTAGTTACTTTTATACTTCACGTTAAAATGCCAGATTTTGATTGGTAAATATGAGAGAAACAATTTACACTACTCCATGGCTCAACAGGAAAAATTTTTTTTTCAATGTCAACCTCCGTGCAGACCAATACAATATAGAGAATTTAAATAACAATCTATTGAATTTCGATCAATAATTTTAAAGACATTTTTCCTAGTTACTTTGATACTACACTTAATCAGTTCAGGGATCTTTGTTGATGATTTGCCTGGATACCTTGACATAACACTTGAAAAAGTCAGTGGCCTTTGTTGGTGATCTTTCTGGTTACTTTGAAACCACACTTGAACAATTCAGTGGCCTTTATCGGTTATTTTCCAAGTAACCTTTAAACTACACTTAAACTATTCAGTGGCCTTTGTTTGTGATTTCCCTGGTTACTTTGATAATACACTTGAACAATTCAGTGGCCTTTGTTGGTGATTTGGCTGTTTCCTTTGATTCTACACTTACACAATTCAGTGGCCTTTGTTGGTGATTTGCCTGGTTACTTTAATACTACACTTGGAACTATTCAGTGGCCTTTGTTGGTGATTTGCCTGGTTACTTTGGTACTACACTTGGAACAATTCAGTGGCCTTTGTTGGTAATTTGCCTGGTTACTTTGAAACCACACTTGGAACAATTCAGTGGCCTTTGTTGGTGATTTGCCTGGTTACTTTGATACTACACTTGAACAATTCAGTGGCCTTTGTTGGTGATTTGCCTGGTTACTTTTATACTACACTTGGAACAATTCAGTAGCCTTTGTTGGTGATTTGCCTGGTTACTTTGATTCTACACTTGAACAATTCAGTGGCCTTTATTGGTGATTTGCCTGGTTACTTTCATACTACACTTGGAACTATTCAGTGGCCTTTGTTGGTGATTTGCCTGGTTACTTTGATACTACACTTGGAACAATTCAGTGGTCTTTGTTGGTAATTTGCCTGGTTACTTTGATACTACACTTGGAACTATTCAATTGGCCTTTGTTGGTGATTTGCCTGGTTACTTTGATACTACACTTGAACAATTCAGTGGCCTTTGTTGGTGATTTGCCTGGTTACTTTGATACTACACTTGAACAATTCAGTAGCCTTTGTTGGTGGTTTGTCTGGTTACTTTGATACTACACTTGAACAATTCAGTGGCCTTTGTTGGTGATTTGCCTGGTTACTTTGATACTTCACTTGAACAATTCAGTAGCCTTTGTTGGTGGTTTGTCTGGTTACTTTGAAACTACACTTGGAACAATTCAGTGGCCTTTATTGGTGATTTGCCTGGTTACTTTGATACTACACTTGGAACAATTCAGTGGCCTTTGTTGGTGATTTGCCTGGTTACTTTGGAACTACACTTGAACAATTCAGTAGCCTTTGTTGGTGGTTTGTCTGGTTACTTTGAAACTACACTTGGAACAATTCAGTGGCCTTTATTGGTGATTTGCCTGGTTACTTTGATACTACACTTGGAACAATTCAGTGGCCTTTGTTGGTGATTTGCCTGGTTACTTTGATACTACACTTGAACAATTCAGTGGCCTTTGTTGGTGATTTGCCTGGTTACTTTGATACTACACTTGGAACAATTCAGTAGCCTTTGTTGGTGATTTGCCTGGTTACTTTGATTCTACACTTGAACAATTCAGTGGCCTTTATTGGTGATTTGCCTGGTTACTTTCATACTACACTTGGAACAATTCAGTGGCCTTTGTTGGTAATTTTCCTGGTTACTTTGGTACTACACTTGAACAATTCAGTAGCCTTTGTTGGTGGTTTGTCTGGTTACTTTGAAACTACACTTGGAACAATTCAGTGGCCTTTATTGGTGATTTGCCTGGTTACTTTGATACTACACTTGGAACAATTCAGTGGCCTTTGTTGGTGATTTGCCTGGTTACTTTGGTACTACACTTGAACAATTCAGTAGCCTTTGTTGGTGATTTGGCTGTTTACTTTGAAACCAAACTTGAACAATTCATTGACCTTGATTGGTTATTTTCAAAGTTACCTTTAAACAACACTTAAACAATTCAGTGGCCTTTGTAGATGATTTTCCTGGTTGCTTTGATTCTGCACTTTTAACTATTCAATGGCCTATGTTTGTAATTTGCCCGGCTGCTTGATTCAACATGAGCAATTTAGTGGCCTTTACAGGTGATTTGCCTCATGGGGAAGAATTAACAGAAGATTTGAGTTAATCTTCTATTGAACTATTTGTAAACTATATCATAAATTGGAGAAGAATTTTTAGTATACATGCTTCAAAGGCCAACATTTAAAACTGCAATCAATTCCATTTCTATAATTTAGCAACATATTCTGATGTCACAATGATGTCATAATGAAGTGATTCATTGAAAAATCTTTAAACATCACCAGTTAAACAGATTTGTTGTTGCTGATTTTTTACAAAATAAAGTGTCATCTCAAGCTTATTTTATTCTAATGCTTTTCAGCAATCTTGGGACAAACAGACTAACAGTCAGACAGAGACACAGCCAGACCCTGGATATTTTGTTTGCAGGGTGTACAATGGCGGATCTGGGGGGGGGTTCCGGGGGTTGGAACCCACCCTTTTTTTTTTTGACGATCAATGCATTTGAATGGGGACATATAGTTGGAACCCTCCCCCTTTATCCTGGGTTGGGAACCCCCCCTTTTAAAAATGGCTGGATCTGGCCCTGGAGTATAATCATATTATTGGCCAATGTTAGGTAACCAATGATCTTCACATGTATATAGTGAATCGGGAGGATTCATTTGCATATTTTTGCATGTATTTTCTATTTTTTTAGATATGAAATCCAGTCTGATTATAAATAACAAGTTTAAAGAAGCCTTAAATAAGTCAATTGTTTTTAGAGGGGGGAAATGTTTTAACTTGACACAAGGTAAGACAAGTGATGGCCAAGATTAACACTGGAATTTTCTAAATACTGTAGAATTCTAAATTTATATATTTCAATAAAATAAGTCATTGTCACCTTTCAATTACTTCATTAAAATTACGTTGATGCATCAATACTTTTTTCATAGTAACAAAAAAAAAGTTGTTTTGTTCAAAAACAAAATTTCTTAACTTTGCAAGGAATTAAAAATGGCAACAAAACAACAATGCTAGCTTGTCTCCAAACTGTTTTTACCAAAGTTTTATTCTATTAAATCTGTCACACATATTACACTTAAAAACTCACATGATTTACAATAAGTAGACAAAATATACTATTAATAACTGTTTATAAATTATTACAATACCTATACTACTAGCTTTACAATGACATTCTATTTCCCCATTATAATTGTATATAAAAGTAACAGATAAATTCATTGTTTGATTTCCATTTCTAATTGCTATACACAAACCTTATTCAGCTGTGTTGACTAGACAGTAATTTCTTTTCGAAAGAGGTTAATTAGTTGACTGCTGATATATTACTTTTTAAAGCAAGTTAGCATGATATAAAGCAATATGACACACAATTGAAAAACAGTTGTTTTCTGGTTAAAGCCTCACAAAACAAATAATTACTAAATCCATCTCTGTTTATAATTTCTTTTGAATCAAAAATAACATTTAAGTTTTTTCAAAGAACTTTGATCATGAAAAATCTTAGATGTTCTCTGAATAAACGAAGATTTGTCATCATTCGGTCAATCCACATAAAATCTAATAAAGTAAACTAAAAATTCCTAAAACTATTGAACAAAATACATCTAAAATCATCTGAAGTATATGTCATAGTTTTTTAAATTATGATTTTACTACATGTATAAAAACTTAATATTGATAAATAACATGTGCAAATATGTTTAAGGTGAAGATAATACATTATTATAGGAGGTTGTTATACTCCTCAAAATACATCTTTGAACTAAGTAACATGTTATCTAAAATTTTAACATGGATGTTTAACTTTTTAAATGTTAAGAACAGCAAAAAACTAATCAGTGTATGGAAACTGATAACGTAAATGCAGAAGCACGCATAGGGAGCAGAATAGCTGACATTTTGTCATTTACTTATTGTGGGTATTGACAAAAATTGTATTATACTAATAAATATCCTTGTAAACATCTTAATTTACACCATAAATTTTTATCTTCAAAATGTACACAGAAAGGTTTACTATTTGGTATTATTTGTCTATAATTTTTTTCAAAATATTTGGGTCTGTAGTAAAAATTGGCAGTTGCCTGACAAAGGAACATATAAGATTCCTGCATGTAGGATCAATACCTTTAAAAGTTTTAAAATATTTACAAGTGTTCATTTTGAGGGAGGTTAATGTTGTAATGACCTGGTTTTTGATATAACTTAATATTTTTTCACACATAAAACACAAACAACCTCGTACACAATTTAATTTGATAAAAACAAAGGCTGTTATTTAAAATATCAAAGACAATCATATTTACAATTATTACTGGACCACCAGTTAACATTTATAGACAATTAGGATAAGTTATTATTTACATCAATACAAAAATAAAAGCACCCTGAGAACATGACAGCCTTTTTTCCTCTTGTTTCAACAATTAAAGTTCAAATACACTAAAACAACTCAGTAAATAATTTAACATTGAACAGCAGGTAGGCTGAAATAGTTGTAAAATTGCTATAGAACATCAAAGAATTAGATGACAGAAAACTTGATTAAATTTCTTTGCAGACTGTTATAGCCTAGTAACCTGTTTTTATTTACTGTAATGCACAGAAGGATTGTACGGACTTCTAACAAAGAATTGTACTCTAAACAGTGCTAAAGGACATATTGAACTTACAGAAAGGCTTGGAGTCGTCCCCTGGGCTGTAGTCCTATCTGTGACATTCAAGAGATACACAGCAATAAAAGATCTTTTCCTTGTGTTGGGTTTATTAAATGAATGCAGGGATTTGAACTCATATTTGATATATTATATCAGTTCATTTCTGATACCCAAGGATAACTACTTTATATTTTGAGGAATTCATTCCAAAAACTATTTGTTGTGATATATTTGTTTTGAGCTTACATAAAGTTAAGCAATCACCAAGCAATCATCCACAAACCCTTGAACAGCAATTGCCAACTTGCAGTTATAGATGGAAGTTGTATTCATCTATTTGAACATTGTGTAAAAGGTTTTATAAAGATCTGTTAGACTTCTCATGAAATATGCTCTGAATTGACAAATTTAGAACAATAACTCTCAATCTTCAAAATAGAATGGGAGCATGTCTTAATGAAACCAAACTTCGTGCAAAAATTTGTTAAAGATCTCATCAGTTAATAAAGTTATATTTAGGTATACTCCATATTGTACAATGTTCTTTAATTAAAGTCCCATAACTCTGATATAACACATCTGTAAATTTCACATAAAAAAGGAGCTTCTCTTTATAGAATAAAATATTATTTAAAAGTTAAAGAAATCCTTTAAAGCAAATTTAAGCAATCTCTAGATGTGCTTGGATAAATGGATGGGGAAACTGAACATCTATTTGACAGACTGAATAAGCATACCATAATATGTACATCGCTGACTGTGTATAATTATTCTTTCTTAATGCCCAATTCTCAAATATAACTTTAACAATAAAAAACTAAATAACTTTATACTCAAATACAATAAACAACAAACAATGCTACAAGTATTTTCCATAAGAACTACCTAATCCATTCTATGTTGTAGAATACCCATAAAAAAAAAATTACATCAAGGTACCATTCAAGCTTACCTTTTCATCCGCATCCTTTCTATGGAGGACCTTTCTAGGGGAAAAACAAATATTTTCGAGTCTCTAATTACAATATACTCATATTCAACATTGGTAGTTTTTACCTTTGACTCCCTTTACCAGCAAGGGATACATATGAAATGGAAGAAATGCAATAGAAACGGACAAATTAATTTTCAAAGGTATAATGTAAACTAGATGTGTTGGTATGAAACAAATGCCCTGCACACAGCCAATCGTTTAAATGTACAGTTCCTAGAATTCAAATAAAGAATAGGTGTATCTGGGGCATATAATGACAACACTGTGTTCATGGGTTTATAGTGTGACTAATTTGACTAAAATGAAACATTTACAATATATTTGTTGCATTGAAAAAGTCAGTCAACCAGAATGGCTGATGTTGTCATTGCTGATCACCAGACATAAAATTAAAATATGAATTTCATGAAATAGGGTCAACCAGAGGCAATAAAAAACTTGATCTGTAAATATTCTTTCAATATCAATGTTACAAAACAAATACAGTTTCTGGAAAAAGTGGAAGGGCTGTACTTCTGCAAAAGGTGGTCAACCATAATGGAACACAAACTTTATTTGTAAGTCATCATTAAAAATCACTTATGTTCCAAAAAACATATCAATATCTGCAGGCATAACTGAAAAAGCCTAAACAACTGTTTGATTTCTAATGACAGAGGACAAGAAAAGTGCACATTTCTTACATAACATGCCTAGGCCACTTAGTAGAATGGGCATACATATCAGTGTCTTGTTACAGAATCTATTGATGGAAGTATCATTTATAAAATAAAACACAATGGATTACATCTTAGAGTTGTCTATCTGTCAACAATACTGTTGATCAGAAACCAATTTTAGTAAATAAAATACATTTGACCTATACAATGATTGATAATAAATAATTTGACCCAAACAATGATTACGGTAATAATAAACAATTTGACCCATACAATGATTAATAATATAAAACAATTTAACACTAAAATGCAGATACCAAGAACCACTGACAACATGGAGACAAGAAACACCACATATTGGTTTTATCAACAATAACCCAAAATGAAAAAATGTAATAAATGAAAAAATAATATCTTCTCCTACCTCATAATTCATTTGTCTAAGTTTATGAGCCTCTAATTTATTTGTCTAAGTTTATGAAAATAAACTTATTAAGTTTACATTGCTTTCAAAAAAGAACAGCATATAATAAGTATATTTAAAAATACCTTATATATATGAAATAAATGTATATAACTTCTATTTGTATAAATAGTATAATGTCCAACATATTTTTGTCACTGTAAAAAGAAGTTGCATGCATTGTTGTGCTAAGCATACCCCAACTGGAAATTCAAAGTATCAGAATAAGGAAGTAGGTGTCTGACAGATCTGAAAAGCATTTACACCTTCACAGTCATCACTGTCAAGCTGCAGACATTAGATGAATCCACACAAAAAAACTAACCACTTCTTATTTAAGGATGTTTGTTCCTCTGTTTCAAAATAACATGCTTTTTAAAAGACTATTACAAATTGATAGTTTATAAATAACAGAATTTAAAAAGCAGAAAAAAAATTACAGGTCCTTGTCCTTGTTTATGAGATATAATCAATTGAAAATTTATCGGGAAATGATTCTCTCTAGATTTTTCATACATTTAATATTAGCACCTTTTTACTTTCTAAAACTATGAAAAAATAACAAGGATTTTATAAGATTTTCAAAAACTGCTTTACAAATTATATGTAATAAAATTATGCAAAGAAAAATGAGGGTTAGCGGGCTAAATTTTTATTGGTACTCTACATTGGATAAAACTAGAGGATTCCTAATATCTGAATAAAAAGTATAAAACTAGAGTAGCAAACATCCTTAATTGCTTCTTTTTTATAAAAACCACAATAAATCCCCATACAAATCATTCCAATTTATTTTACAATCTCTGTAAACTTGGACAAAATCAATCACTTTTAATGGGATCAGTTGTCATGAAAAATGACAAAATGACAAAATATATCTACCAGCAATTTGAGTTTACTGACTGGCAGTATGATAAAAACTGAAAATGATTCAGCACCATATGCATAAGTTCATAGCAGATTTTGACCAATCAAATCTCATTTAGCTGTGTTTGACTGCAGTGTGATATCAAGTAGCATTACTTGGTCATGGTGAGAGTACATAACAATTTCCAGTGCAATCTATTCAGAGGGCTATATAGTGGGATAAAATATGAAATATTGATGTACATATGATTGATAATGGATAACAAATGATGGCTTCTTCTCAAGTGAAACCTCTGGCCTGATGAGCTAATAATGATATCACAACAGATATTCTCCTCGAAAAATGTAACCAGATGGCCTTCATATCTGGTATTTATATGTATCTTAAACATCTCTGACACTGACTTTGGTTAAAACAGATATAAATTAAAAATTGAAGTAATCACTTCTTCACAACTGTTTGTGTCTTAGATGAATCTTTATCCTTCTTTGGAGACACATTCCTTTCTTTTGGTTTCCTTTTCCTTGTTTTCTTTTTGTTATGATACTCCTTTGCCAGTACAAGTTCACTTTTCAGTTCTTGAGACATAGGTTTTGCATGATCAAAGTCAAAGTTACAGAGAACACAACTTGAATGCAACTGTAAGATAAAAAAAAACCAATCATAATTTGATATTTGTGTATAATATTTACATCAAAGGTGATAGTTACACGAGCTTTTCATAAACTGATAGCTGTTGAAACTGAAATTGTTGCTATAAAACCAGTTGATTCAAGTAAACTATGCATGCTTCAACAAAATTATCTTTTAACAATTATGTTTGTTATAATAAATAGTCTATCTGACTTTAATATTAAGTTTAACCAACACTGCACGCTATAATGTTTCCTATTACTCTATTTTTCTGGGTTCCAAATAATCTTTTTTTTTTTGCCAATTTGGGTGTGTATATGGCAATGCTTTATCAGAAAAGCTCACCACAAACCAATCTATTTCACTATCTCAAATATTCATGCATAAACATGAGACACTTTCATCTTCAATAAATAAACTTAACACTGGGGGGTCAAATAGGGCACTGAACACTCCTATTTCTTTTTTTTCAAATACTGCTATTAATGTCAAATAAACTGTTTAAACAAAAATATCTTGTGTCAAACATTTTTAAAGCTAAGTTTTTTGTAATAAACAAGCTACTTGTTATATATTTATAGAGTTGCTAATGTATATATCACAAATCCTATGTTTACCTGTCTGTTCATCTTTATACCAACACTGAGACTCGACAGAGAATTTTCAAAACATGCTATGAGAGACACAGTAAAGACATTCCTCAAGTATTAAAAATCATCTTTTGTGACATTTTGTATTGTTGGATTGCTGTTTCATTGATTTATACCCCACACTCCTTTCATTTGTATTGGTGACAAATCTGTAACAGGAAGTTCATTCCTGAAAGAAACTTGTATCTTATCAGGTATTTACTGTAATAATTTTATTTACTTACAGGACTATGCTTCTTTCTAATTTCAAATGTAGTGTCCCTTCCAGCTTCACCTGAAAGACAAAATTAACTATATAGTATAACAGCTAAAAATCAAAAGTTGATGTTACATTTTTTTATATGGCTCTGAGTAAAATATAACACAGAATGACAAGTAATAAGATATTCAAACTAAAATATAATCGTTTTATTCCAAATTAAACAATTCTACTACAGGGGTACAAAGATCTCGACATTCTACTTCACAAATAAACTCTCCTTGCCTGGTACCAATTATAAAAATCCACATGGTTTAAAAGTTTTTAACTAACTGACTGTGTTTTTATAAAAGTGTTCACCAATGGAAGAACTAGATGTACTGTGAGCTCTTGCTCACTTATCAACCCCCCACTGTAAGTATTCGGTAAACAGGAAGATGACGAGCAAAGGATGTGAAAAAAATGGTTTTGTAATGAAAATATTATGAAATATTCTTGAAAACCTGTGCAACCTAACTAACTGAGAAATCTACACACCATATGAAGTCAAGAATATTGGCAATTATCAATAGGAAAGAAGACAATTGTAAAAAAATGGAGAATATGTCCATGGGACACAGATGATGCCCCTGCTTGCATATAACGTTATAAAGGGACATAAATTAAGAATGGTAAGTGACACACCCAATTTTAAAATTGATTTGTGTTATGTGGTAATACGCATTATGTATAAGTTTCATAACATTTGGTTGAGGCAAACTAAAGTTAGAGAATGAAACTAATTTTGGGACGTACGTACAGACAGACAAAGGTTACACTTAATGGCCCCTCCGCTGCAGCAGAGGGAATTAAAACTTCCATAATAAATTCAAATAATAAAAGCATATTTTTTTCCTGCATCTTGCCAGTTTTTCTCAATATTACATGAATCAAGCACACATACCCAAATATTAATCTTTACCATTAAATTAGTATGTTTTTTTTAAAACAAAATCAGTGTTTCAAACATAGGAATAGTAATTTACCTTTTAACCAGTTTACTGTATATTGTGTAGTCTCTTTCATCTTAGAACTACCACAGATTTTTCCAAGCAAAAGTTTTTCTCCTTGGCCATCTTCTTCACTCACTTTAGCCAAAAGACATTTCCCTGAAACATCAATTTTAAAGCATAATTACATAATCTTTCACTCACTCACTTTAGCCTGAATGCTATAAATCTACCTGTTACATCAACTATAAGCTATCATTATATTTTCTTATTCAATATGGTTATTTACTGTTATATTCATTGTTTGGCAATGGATGTCAAAACTGTCAGAAAAACTACACTGTCTGCACTCCTTTTTCTATCATCATTTTAATACCCCTACATATATTTACTTCAGTAATGTAAGCATCAGATAATAGATACAAAATGAATATACTACATGTACCCTAATCTCTGTTCTTTGTGGGTCCTTTGCCCATTACAAACCACAACACTTTCTGATTGAAAATGGAGATTTTATTTATGCATTGCTTTGAAAAATTGTATACTGTACCATGTATATATACCATATATGATTATATCCCGTTTTTCAATGGTTTACACAGCAACCTACCTATTTCAACATTGGTTGTTTTCATATCTACTAGTCTCAACTTGGGCGGTGTAATAATTGAAGCATCAGATTTATCTGATCTAAAAAAAAAAAGTGTAAAAAAATTACAAAAAAATTGTTATAACTTGAGTCAAAACAACAGATCAGCCTTCAACTTCTGCCTTCAGACATTAGCTTAAGTCAAGTGAAATTGGTTTTGGCTAGTGAAAATTATAAGCACATCAAAATCTAAATTGTACAAAGCTTTTTGAAATAAGAGAAGAATGTGCCCATGGGACACAGATGCCGCAGCTTGTTCATATATGTCAAATTCAACATTTTTCTTTTATAAAGGGACATAACTCAAGAAGGGTAACAGTGTAAACATTAAGATATGGAAGTGGTCTGTGTTAGGTGGTTATAAGCATTGTGTATAAGTTTCATAACATTTGGTTGAGACAAAGTTAAGTCAGAGTGCAGAAATGGAAAATTCAGCAATTTTTCCATTTCTAAATGATCATAACTCGAGAACAGTGAAATTGACTCAAACCAGATAAAAAACTGATCTGTGTTTGGTGGTAATAAGCATTGTGTATAAGTTTCAAAACATTTGGTTGAGGTGAAGTAAAGTCAAGAGTGCAGAAACAACAAATTCAGCATTTTTTTTCATTTATAAAGGGACACAACTCAAGAATGGTGAAAGTGATGCCACCCAAATTCAAACTTGATCTGTGTTTGGTGGTAATAAGCATTGTTTATAAGTTTCATAACATTTGGTTGAGACAAACTTAAGTTAGAGAACAGAAACCAATTTCAGGACATACAGACAGACTTTCATACAGACTATTTTATATGAAAGAATATTTAAGTACTGTGGATTCATTTATTTTTTCGTGTGTACAAATTTTCATTGATAAAGAACTTGTATTTTCGTGGATATTTGATTTTGTGGTTTTTGCCAAAGTCGGTATACAACCTAAAGAAAATGTGTACTTCATTGAACATTTAAATTCGTGGTTTACCTATACCCACAATAAATGTGGAATGCATGGACACAGATGATGCCCCCGCTTGCATATCATATAAAATTATAAACGAACATAACTGAAGAATGGTAAAATTGACCTTAACCAAATTTGACCTTGATCTGAGTTTTGTGGTAATAAGTATTGTGTATAAGTTTCATAAAATTTGGTTGAGGCAAACTTAAGTTAGAGAATGGAAACGAAAAATTCAGCAATTTTTCCATTTGTAAAGGGGAATAACTCTAGAACGGTTAAAGTGACACCACCATAATTCAAACTTGATCTGTATTTTGTGGTAATAAGTATTGTGTATAAGTTTCATAGCATTTGGTTGAGGCAAACTAAAGTTAGAGAACGGAAACGAAAAATTCAGCAATTTTTCCATTTGTAAAGGGGAATAACTCTAGAACGGTTAAAGTGACATCATCATAATTCAAACTTGATCTGTATTTTGTGGTAATAAGCATTGTGTATAAGTTTCATAACATTTGGTTGAGGCAAACCAAATTAAGAGAACGGAAAATAAATTCAGCAATTTTTCCATTTGTAAAGGGGCATAACTCTAGAACGGTTAAAGTGACGCCACCAAAATTCAAACTTGATCTGTGTTTTGTGGTAATAAGCATTGTGTACAAGTTTCATAACATTTGGTTGAGGCAAACTAGAGTTAGAGAAAGGAAACCAACTTTGGGACGTACATACAGACGGACAAGGGTAAAACTTAATGCCCCCTCCGCTACGGCGGGGGCATAAAAACCATGAAAATTGGTATCCAATGAATAATAAAGAATTCACAGTATTAAGTTCACAGGAAGGGAATGAGCAATGAATCTGTTAATGCATCACGCATTGGAGCATGTTCACATAAAGCTTGATACCAAATTTCATCTGCAAATCAGTGGTACCATAGCTTATATGTAATCTAAATAATTATCATAAGTTTACATCCAATTGTGGATAAATGACAAGATTGATATCCCTATTGTTGAAGTTATCTTTACACTTCACATAAATAAATCTCTAAATATGCTTACTCGCTGTCGTCGATGTCAGTACTATGACGTGGTGACTGTATCGTAGCAGAATCAACAGACTTCCTGTGGTGTGATACCTTACTTCCTTGTACAGTGTCTTTTACATTTACATTTTCGGTTATTGATTCAAACAATGATTTCTCAGTGTTCCTTTTGTTTTTGTCCATTTCCAGACTATCAGATTTTTCTGTTGATGATCTATGAGAAGGTATGGAGAGGGGCGCTGATGACTGAGATGATACTGTTGTTAGTGTAGCTGTCTTAGGTTTCTTAAACGTCTTAGAAGTATCTATGATATAATACTTTAGTGTTACAATTATCACAGCTCAACAATACCAATTAATAACTAATACAGTATGGTAATTCAATCCAAATCTCTAAAAATCATCAAACATTGAAATACAGGAAATGATTACACACCATTCTAAAATTCTCATTGAATTGACTTAATCATATAAATAAAAGGTCAGGAAATACAGAAGAGATCTTACATTGATAACTACACTTTTCCCTAAAAGATTGCAACATTTGTTTTTTTATGTACAACTGTCTATCATTATGAGAAAGAATTGTCAGTTTACTAAACAACATTTCTAATTTCTTGAGAATAATTGGGTTACATGAAAATTGTTTTAAGCTTATGTATTTGGGAAGTAAATTTCATAAATAATGATCCCTTATAATTAAAAAAAACCATTGACTGATGTTTAAAGTCACTTTTTAATTTTTTCTCTCTATTTTCTTTCGATCAAAGTATAAGTCTAAAAATATGTATGCAACGATTTTGTCAGAGTAGATGAAAGGTTTATAGGAAACGAGACCTTCATATGAATAATCAAACCTGATGAATGATCTGAATGACTGTGATGTTTTCTTTTCTCTGTCTTTACTTTGACTGCTATAAAAAAGAAGAAATAATGATAACAGAACACAATGGTTAATATCTATAAAACTATAACTGATTATTCAGAAATTATTTTGTGTATTGATTATTGCATTTGATAGATCAAAATATGAGAATCATCTCGTATTTTCAAAAGATTCCAAATATATATTTAATGATGTTAAAATAGTCAGCATGATAGGACAGCAAGTCACAAAATTCCTCTTTCAAACTTATTAACCTTAAACCCATACAATATTATAATAGCCAGGCAAACAGGATCAAAATAATCACATTCAAACTGGAAAAAAAACTATGAGTGTCCCAAGTGACTAAAAATTCACTTCTTACAGCTTAAAAAACCAAAATAAAATGTGTCACTTACTTGATTTAAATTAAAAAGTGTGAAGCAACCTAATGGTTAAGTTTTGTAAGGCTCCTTATATTCTGATAGTTATTATGTAATAACCTTGTCCTATCCACTGTATTTAGTACCAGTCAATTTAAGAATTATGCAAAGTCTTCTTGGGTTGAAAGCCTATAAATGATTTTTATATATCTTGTTTAGTGTTTCAAGGCTACAACTTTGTACTGAATGAGTCAAAACATGCAGTCCTAAGTTAAATCATTGAAACCACTTAAATACACACTTCCAATATATGACCATGGACATAGGTCCATTAACATGATTCCAAACCAAAATTTTACCTTTCTTTTCATCAGATTCACTGTTTTTTGTTGTTTTGGACCATACAACCTTTGTAGCTGTAAAACAAAGGAAAATTTCAGATCATTAAAACATTGCCTTTTAGTTAAATATTTGACACGTCTTGTGTGTTGGTCCTGATATTTGACATGTCTTGTGTGTTGGTCCTGATATTTGACATGTCTTGTGTGTTGGTCCTGATATTTGACATGTCTTGTGTGTTGGTCCTAATATTATACATGTCAAAATTAAAGAATTTAATAGAGCATCTGGAAACCTGTTTCCTGTACAAATTTCGATCTATTTCTAGTAACTATAACATTGACCTTAGAAGTAGTGATTCAAAAATAAAAAGGGATCTTTCTTTAATCATATGTGATTGATGGATTTTTACTAGCTTACTATCCAGTGTCTCATTGTGTATGACCCTATAACCTAGTATGGTTGCAATCTGATATAAAGTACTTAATTTAGCATCAAGAAAACTCTTTCCTTCACAAATTTCTGTCTATTTTAGTAACTGTGACATTGATCTTAGAGGTATTCATAACCATGGTCTATCAAATACAATTGTGGCAGACAAATTGATAAAATCACTGTCAAGTTATCACCGTTTATTAAAAATTAATGTGTTCAAACATTTCTATGTGTTTAATATAATCAAACAAACAGTCACATTTACTTAAACTACCAAATCACCCATCCTTCAGTTGTTAAAATATGTACTATCAAAACTATACCACACTAAAAATACAATATTCTTCAGTCACATTTGCTTACACTACCAAATCACCCATCCTTGAGTTGTTAAAATATGTACTATCAAAACTATACCATACTAAAAATACAATATTCTTCAGTAACTATATATTTATTTATTATACAAACCTTCTGCATGAATTGTGTCACAGATGCTTGCTACAGCATCAAGTGATGGTAAAAGCTTAGAAAATTTCCTCTCGGGCAGGTATTTCTCTTTGTTCTGTAAACTTTCAATGCTGGCACATTTACACTTATCAATTACATCATGTACCCTATAATCCAAATAAATTTGGTTATCAGTTTTATATATATACATTATTGTAAAATTTCATCCTCCTTATGATTAATACAAATCTTTCTACATCAGTTTCAATATTGCTGTAACCCTTCTTTATTTATTAATTTCAGATATTAGTGTAATTTAAAATATAGGTGTAAAATTCATGTACTGAATAAAGAAAATGATATTTGATTTATCAATTTGATCTGAAAATACGGAGATGTGGTATGATTTCCAATGAGACAACTTTCCAGTAAAGACACAATGATGAGGATTTAATTAACTATGGGTCACCATACAGCCTTCACCAATGTTCAAAATGCATACCATATACTTAGCTATAAAAAGCAAAAAAATGGGAAACAATTCAAAAGAGAAGACCAATGGCCTGATTTATAGTTAAGAACCACTACCTTTTGTAATACCCATAATTAATAATAATTGACTTTCCAACAAAAAAATTAAGCAACAAATATTATTGTAAAACTTCATCCTGATTACAATACGAACAATAATTGTCCGACTTCATCCTTCATCAGACATGGTAATCGTCTTTTATTATAATCACAACACATCTTTTTCATTAATTTCAGGAACAATTGCAATGCTTTATAAAGAACACTTCAGTAAAAATTCAAAAAATCTTTTTCAACAGTTTAAGATAATTTCTAGTGTTAGAAGGCAGGTTATGAACTTTGTTCTTGACCTTTTTTCATGTATTCTTTTATATATATATATTTAGTATGGTCCTTCTTGCACCTGTGTTTTTGTCATCTGTGATACCAAAAGTGTTAAGTACAATACCTTAACTAATTTTTATTATACATTCTATAAAATTGATATGTTATAGTGAATTGTCTGATGCTGCTTCCTAACTATGCAATATAATAGTGCAAATGAAGACTTTAGAACAACAGACATTTAGAGTGCCTAGAAACCTCAATATATTTTACCTAAATACTAAATAATATTGATAGGACATTGTATTCACAAACAAAATATAAACCATTTTACTCATATAACAAATTTTCACAGCAATATTTCATCTTACCAAACTGTGATGAGTTGTTAGATTTTTTGGTAAAAATTGAATTGGAGATAGACATTAACTAGCTGATCATTTATACCAATGTCAGTTTTGCTGTGACAGCTTTAGTTTAATTTAGATATAAACCAAAATCTGTGAATTTTGAAAAAAGAAAAAGACATTTCATTAACTCTATCTGTTTAAGTTTTTTAGATATAAGCAAGAAACTGCATTTTTCCCCATGAGTTATTTTTAGCAACAGTGAAAAAATCCCCAGATATAACTTTCAAACTTGATTCCCTAAGGATGATTCAGGCAAAATTTGGTAACATTTAGCCCTGTAGTTTCAGGAGAAGATTTTTTTTTAAAAGTTTACATCGACAGACAACGACGATGAACACCAATTAATGGCAAAAGTTCTTCTAGATGAGCTAAAAAGTAAGAACTTAAAAACAAGTGTTTGTTAAAATGACAGCAAACCAGATTTTCCTTACTTTTACAAATGTCTTTGCTAAAGCAATCAAGGGTCATTATTCCTTAAAGCAAAAGAGAAGATCGCCAAATCAAACTTGACCTCAATTTTGTCATCTGAGCAACAAAAGGGAAAATTGATGTCCATTTTGTTATCAGAAACATATCATTAAAATTTCAAAAGGATTGATTGAAGGGTTCTAAAGTTATTAAAAGGAAGTGGTTTGAGCTGCCAGTCATGTATATGTTGATTATAAAATTTGTTCAAATCTGTTCCTAAAAAAAGACCAGTTTTTTGTCACAATTACAGTAAAACTTATATTTTGTAGTCAATGGTATATTTGTTAAAGGAATCAAATTGTTTACACATTTAATTGCCCAATTGTGCTTCTATCCAAAGACTACTTTATGCATGTGCATGAACATTTATTGGTGTTGATACCTCATAGTCATCAAATGGTTAAATTTTGTTTTCAAAAGAATAAATTCAAACATCATAATTATTTGCGCATTATGGATTATTTCCAATTTGCTAACATATTGGCAAACCTAAAATGGAACTGTACTCAGCTGACTGTACTTATAACCTTGACTGATCAGACACAGCAAATAAAAAAAGCTAAAAGAAAGATGATACCCTCAGGAAAACAAAAGTTAAATAGCTAGATGTGTGTATTGATGAATGCTCTGAAAAAAGTCAGCCTTATTACCTGGCAAGTATTGAAATGGAATATGTTTAATTATATTGTGACAAGCTCGTAATTAAGTAATGAAATGACATATTGTTTTTCTTACTCTTTTGGAAGTACTGTAGCTAATGTCAAGTCAATTTTTGAGAAAAATGTAATTGCCCTGGTGATCATTCTTGATGCTGCATTTTCTAAGTCTCTAATCTTGTCAAGTTCTCTTGTCAACTCTGTAATGTTCTGACTTTCAAACTGTTTCACATATGCAGTCAATTGTTCTTGTTTAGCTAAAAAATACATATGTAAATACATGTACAATCAATTGTTCTTGTTTAGCTAAAAAATACATATGTAGATACATGTAAAATCAATTGTTCTTGTTTAGCTGAAATTACATATGTAGATAAATGTACAACCAATTGTTCTTGTTAAGCTGAAATTACATATGTAGATACATGTACAATCAATTGTTCTTGTTTAGCTGAAATTACATATGTAGATACATGTACAATCAATTGTTCTTGTTTAGCTGAAATTACATATGTAGATACATGTACAATCAATTGTTCTTGTTTAGCTGAAATATATATATATACAAATAATTTCTGTGTTTCATAGGTAATGCACAGGGAACAAAAAATTCATGTGCTTCCATACAAACTGCTATCAATACTAATTTATAATTCTAAAAATGTATGTTTTCTTTTTTCAGCGTCATTATCTTAGTTTTTTCTATCTTGGGTATTGTTTGTGCTGCTGTAACTAACATTAACTGTTTTTTCTGGGTTTTAGTATCAGGATGTTCCCATCATCAGTAGCTTTGTATCCCTTTAGTTTCGAGTCATCACAATGTGTCACCATCTATCTGAGCTATTCAAATAAAAATTCACAATATTCAACCAAAACAACACTATCTAAGTCAGTGATTGTAATGGATACTGAATTATTGCAAGATTTTTCAGTAAAAAGGTCAATAAAGTCTTTTTTTATAATTATGTAGAGGGTTGCTATCTCATTTATGATCTTTTCCTTTTATTCATACACATTTTTATATATTACCATGTAAGATATTTTGAATAGCATCAAATCGTTTCCCAATATCTTTTACCAAGTTCTGTGATGATTCCTGCAAATCATAAAACAGTTAAGCATCATTGGATATAGAACATTGTCAACCATTAAATATGTCCTTTAAACTCCTGTGGGGGTATATTTTTGGCATGAAATATTGTGATTAACTTTGTCAGTGTGTTTGTTCATATTTATTTTTGTGATAAAATTACATGTCTTCCATTACAACTACAGATTTCTAGTGTTACTACTATTAGATGTTTTTTTGTATCTACCACTAAAAATTAAAAACATGTGCAGCACAAAATTAACCCATGTGAAGTATTTGTATCATGTAAAATGCATACAACCAACCATTGGCACAATTCAGAGGATCCATAAAGGAGGGGTTCAAATTTCAGAAATTCTAGTCATTTAAAAATCAACAAAAATTATGCAAGACCCCCTTTACTCTTGATAAAAAATTTCTGAGGGACCCCTCTTCCTTTTTATAAAAAATTTCTGAATCTTAACCTGCTAGCTACCCATACTGAGCTTTTTTTTTAAATTGTGATAAATGTAAACATTTCAATAGTAAACAACAGTTTCATACTTCAATCTTTTTCTTTAGTTCTTTCCTTTGAGCAAACATAACAGTTAAATTGTTTTGTTCCTGTTGTAGTACTGAAACGTCATCTTCTATTGTACCCTGGAACAATATCATTGTAATAATGTTAATGGAAACATCTCAATAGGCAATATCTTATTGTTAAATATAGTGCACGATATAAATAAACTGTTAACACACTGATATATGTCTTTCCTGTCTGTCTCAAAATAAAAACAAAGCAATCTGATAGATTTTAATTCTTGAAAGAAAAGGTTTTCTGCTTAACTGGTCTTTTCATGAACTTATTATATGTCCATTAAATCTAAAAGTATTAAAAACAATGACTTAGTGGTTGGGACTGAATAATTCAAATGTAGTGATGCTATCACAATCTTAATTCTGAAGTTGTTTACATGTCTTAAATGGTTTCTGTTAAAATGGCCAATTCACATTAAGGGGCAGTGTTCTCCCTAAGGCCTTTTAGCATCATGGTAATGTGATGGTACATTTCTTGAATGTGATGCTATCTGAATTGATTTACTTATATATTGTGTTATGGATGTGATGCTATAACTTTTAGAAACAAGATGGCATTTTGAATTTTCTTGTTTACCAGGATGCCATATGAAATATCTGGAGAGAACACTGAAGGGGTGTTTCAGAAAATACTATGTTTCCCTAGGGAAGGCACCCATCTTTTTAACCCTGACCACCTATAGAAATTTGTTCAGTTTTTTAAACAACCATCTACAGAATTTGAATTTTGTAAAGAACAACAACCAATGAACAAAATATTGATAACAAACAACCACCAGCAGATTTTTAAGAGGGTGAATTTCTTGAGCTACAAAGGATACACATGAAGATAAACTGACATCAAAGACAGAATCATGTATGTTTTTCAGACTATTTACTATTTTATTCTGTAATTACACACTTTTAACAAAAAATGTTTCCCTTAGTCAATTGTAGACTGGTTTTATTCCAGACAAACTAAGCGTGATAAGTTGAAAGTGATATATAGGCGTTTTAAACAATTGTTGGTAAACAATTACTACTGCTATCACAACTTTTTAGCTTAACAAACAAAAAACGAATATAATTTAAAAGATTTGAAAACTTACAGGTAACACACATTTCTGACAGATAAATTTACTCTTTCTGCCAGCTCTTCATGTCAATGAAAATTCATGTCTCTCCTAACAGAAACAAATAAAAAATAGATCACTCATTACAGAGTCAATTCAGGAATTGACAAAAAAACTATTACCCATCTAAGACTTGTATGACAGGGAAGGCCTATCAGTATTTCATAAAACAAGATTTGACAGTAAGTCTTACCTTCACATTAAAATACTCATTCATTGAAGAGACAGAGCGTATGTCATGTGACTGGTGAGAATTCAGTAAACACAGAGCACAAATAAGCTGCTGGCATTGGATACACACAACATTTCTTTCCATCCGTTCTAGTTTGTGTACATCACAGTGTGTATAGGTATCGTGTCTCATTACCTCTCTCAATCTATCAAAATCAGCAGCACACAGAACTGGCTAAAAACAACATAACATTACAGGTGTTAATTATGTACAAACAATACTATTAAGCATAAATTAACGAAAACAGTAGATTTAGTTTTATTCAGCAAGACATAAGTATGCGTCACTTACAGAGAATTTTTTTTTTTAATGTGACTAAAAACCTTATTTTCATGAATGTATGGACCTTACAATAATAAGGTCTAAATTATATTATCTTCAGCAACTTGATTAGAGATTTTTGGACTATCACTTCTGTATAGAAAGGTTTCTATTAACACAATTTGAGCAAGAATTACTTCCCTTTTTTCAACATGCTGGAGGTCTAGGTGCATAAATCACCCAATTTCAACTTGGTATACTGACTGCTAGACTTGAATAGAAAAAGTTGTTTTTTGAACAATTTTAATTTCTTTTAGCCTTGCTTGATTCATATCTATGATCTAGTAAGGATCTTTTATCAGACTTGTTAATACCGCATGTTTCAATTTGGTTAGTCAAATAAGCAAATCAATAATTTATCCCCCCAAAAATGGTGGCCAAGGGAAATAACTCAAACTCGGATTATGTCATGTCGAAACCATTCTATTAGTACAAGAGAAATTAATGTTTGAATGGATAGTTTTATTGACCTATTTTGAATAAGAGTGATATCCCATTGCCTCCATATTAGATGTCACAAATTCCTGCATACATTTGTAAATCAAACAATATCAATTTGTTATACTGACCACTTTTAAAACAAAAGGCTCTCAAGAGCCTGTATTGCTCATCTGGTAAAAATATTTCATTTTGATATTTATTTTTACCTTTAATGCAAATTTATTACAATTTGGCTATGTTGTTTTAATTGTAGATCTTATTTTGCTGGTCTTTTTTTGCTTTTTACAGTGTCTCTCTATCTACTACCATTTTTGACAAAAATTCAAAAATAGGTCAAACTCATAATTCAGAGGAAATAACTCCTATATTTGAGGAGTCTGTTGACATTTTCGCCAAATGAATTTATTTGTAGATCTAATTGTGCTGAACACTTTTGCTAATTACTGTTTCTATCTATGTATATAGTTTCTGCAATAATTGCAAAAATGGGTAAAATTCATCTTTAAAGGGCAATTACTCCTCTAAGGGATCTATTGAAGATTTCAACCATGTTGACTTATTTATAGATCCTTTGTTACTGAACATGTTTGCTATTTATAATTTCTATCATGGCTTCTCAGAAAAAAAAAAAAAAAAAAAAGAGGATAAAAACCATCTTTCAAGGGCATAAGGGCTAATTAGCAATTTCCACAATGTTGACTTATTTGTAGATGTTATTTTGATGAACATAAGCTTTTTACATTATCTCTCTATCTACTATAGTTTCTGCAAAAAACGCAAACAATGAGTAAACTAGTTTTTCCAGGGCAATAACTCCTATAATGAGTCAATTCATTATATCCAAGTTGACTTATGTGTAAATCTTTTCTTTTTTTAATTGAAAGAATCACTCTATCACTATACTTTCCACAAAAAAAGGAAAACAAGGTTGTATGCTTTTTCTGAGAATTTCTCAACAGATAGACCTTGACCAGCTGGTACAATACCCTCTCTGAGTTTTGCTCTAACTGTTTTAGTTTTTGAGATACACATATAAGCCAAAAACTGAAATTTGCTAAAAATAGCCATCTTAGGGGCAACGACACCAATACGTGTTGTTGGATTTTTCTGAAATTGCAGATCATAAGATATATCTTGCGTGATCAATTTACCCTATGCCAGTTTTGCTCTAATTGCTTCAGTTTTTGAGATACAAGCCAAAAAATACATTTTACCCCTATAGTCTATTTTTAGCTACAGCAGTCATATTTGTTAAAGTATAAAATCCCCTGATACACTTTTTAATATCCTGTTAAGACTTGCCTGTACTACATATTTTTAATTTGATTAACCAAATAAGAAAATCAACCAGTTTGCCTTCTAACATAATGGCCAAGAGAAATTAGTCCGACTCCATATATCTCATATTGAAAACTATCTATTGTTTCTGTATTTTGTGCAAGTTTGTCAGACAATTTGTGTCAGATTTTGCTACCTCTTTGTAAGATATAGCTTATAATTTGTTGATAAAAAGCAATAAAAGCACTGTTCTTATACTTTTGGTATGTTTATGGATTTAAGGTCAAGAATTAATACAGCATTTCCTTTATTTTTAATTGTACTAACTATATATATTACTTCAAGGTAAATAAAAATACTGTGCATTGAAGCATTTATAAAAAAAAATCAAAATCAGTGCCATTTATTGTGTTCAATAAATGCTTTAAGGAATCAGTGTTCCAAGATTGGTAAATAAAGATCTAGAGAGTAATGCAACGTTTAGAAAAAACAACTCCTGGACATTTTTGAACAAATCCAGTAAAATGCTGAAATTCTCTCCAAAGTTGGTTATCAAAAAATAATTGAAAATATAATGTCAAAGGATGTAGTTCTGTTAAAAATATGTCTACAATGTATCTGATCAAACCAAATTCCCATTTGTTCTTGTTATAATGCAAAAACATAGCAAATATCTGCAATCATAACAAAAGCCCTGACAAGCACAATTTTTATGAAGTTTCAAATTCTAAAAGTAAATGTAATTTCTTTTCTTTATTTAACACATTCTCAATTTACACTCATTATTACTAGGCAAGGATTAAAAAGAAGGCACTGGCTACGATTACAAGCAAAAAGTAACAATAAGATATAATTATTGTTACTTCAGAGACTAATTGCCGAAATGTGTCTCCGGACACGAACCTCATATCATACAGAAATTGCAGGTAACTATAATTTCTTTTTTTATTGTTACCTGCAAAATTTTACATTTACAAATTATGTCTTTTCTGTGTGTAGCATCGGGATACTTTGTACTGCCTTCTTGTCATGATCCTGTATACATTAATTTACATTTTTGAACAAATTGATATGACTGAATAGAAAATTATTGAACAAAGTATATATGCACATCTATACCCCACAATAAGCAGTTCCATTCTTAATACACTAATATCAATTTTTTTTTAATGAATGAGTTACACAGGTTGATCCAAAGACAATTGGTGTAAATGAAGTCATCGAACAATTGGTGCTTACTCAGGGATCTCCATGACCTGTTTTATGATGGCGATCCGCCATTGTTAAAATATCTTTCGCCACCGTCAAATGATCCCCGCCATCATTAAATTATCTACCGCCATGGTCATATGATCCCGGACGTTGTCAAATGATCTCTGCCATGGTCAAAATTTGTTTTCGTTTCTCTAGCCACCCCATTTTTGTCAACTATAATCAATTGCATGTAATTGCATAACCCTTAGGGTTTTTGTATTATAATCCCATGGGTCCTCCTGATTACAGTTTTAAAGCCTGGAGGGATACCAGGCTAAAGATCACTAATCGCTTGTACAGGTAGATGATCGTAGACAGTAACACCTGACAGTAGAACATTTGATCAAGATAGACGTTGATTGCATTATTTAATTAAGTTTCAGCAAATGCTAATGAAAATTTAGGTAAAAAAAGTAAATTTTAAATCCAGTTAACATGGTTAAAGTGAAAAAAGTTTAACAAGTCGAACACGTAAAACAGAACATAATATCATGCCAAATAACACGAGTACAGCAATTATCGATAATATTGAATCACTTTACAAGTTTAAAAGTAAATACATGAATATTAACTGCAACTTGATAATCTGAAGAAATTTCGTATCGTAATTCCGAAATTCATTTAATAGTTTACAATCAAATTAATGCATCCCATTTACAGTTTACATTCAGAATGGCCTTCCAAATCTTTCTTCACCGTTTTACATAACGTGTACGAAACTTCTTGTTGTTGATGCTGCAAATCGTCAATACTGGTTCATGACTTCTGAATTTTGACAGTGAAAAAAAAAGATTTTCCGATTTTTAAGCCCTAAACTGTTTAACAATTACCAAAATAGCAAGAAAACGATGTGGGAACCTTAAGGACAGCTTGTGGTCATTATTTACTTCTTAACTAAGTGGGAGCCATACAGGCTTGGCATTGGAATTGTTACCAATGACAATTAATGAAAATATTGGTTTATATTCTATAATGAAATAAATATAATAAGCAATATATCAACCTGTTCACCATTCCTTACATGGAAATGAAGAAATGAAAAACTTTCACGCCACGCCGTAGACGCTGGGTTTTGTCATGGTGAAAGTTCCTCCATCGTTTAATTTTCATCCATGGAGATCCCTGCTTACTGTGATGTAATAGCATAAGCATTGTGACATTGATGGAAGAGTGAATGAATTCGAAGGTCGTCTATAATGAGTTGTTTTAATCAACTCTGTTTGGCAAAAGTGAGCATCATATAGGTCAATACATTTGGAAGTTAAACCATGTAAAAGTTTTTGACATCATTATTTAATTGTTTTAATTTATTTCACAGATAGCTCGCATATCAAACATTTATTAGATCAGTGCCTGTCTGAATATATTTTGCAGGTAACAGTAACTGCAGGCAACAATAAAACATATTATTGTTACTGCAATTTTCGTATGAAATCGGGTCTCTGTCCAGAAATACATTTCAAAATTAGTCTCGGAAGTAACAATAATTATTTCTTATTATAACTCTTTGCGGGTAATCGTAGCCAGTGCCTAATAAGAACCTTACTGCTACAGCTTTAACACCAAGGTACCCTGATAATGTCAATATTGTTTCATAAAGATAAGAATAACATTTCCTTATTTTATGTAAGTATAATACAATTAAGTGTGATATGTACTAAAATTTACTAATCAGGAAATAATTATTTACTTCCCCATCTCACTTTAATATTAAGTACATGTACATGAAATTTCATCAAGTATGTCAGCCTATATATTTGAAAATGTAAATCATACTTAAGCTAAAGATCATACTCATGTGAAAAACAAAAGTGAAGTCAATATTTGCAGGCACAACAGAAATGTTTTCTGGACAAAAATTTGGATAAGGATAAGTTTTATACAAGAGTCATTGTTTGGTGGCTCTAATTCTAAGGAATTTAGAAAAAAAAAAAACTATTTGAAGAGAATTTTCTTCTGAGGAAAAAAATTGCCCCCCCTAAAAAAAATTTACCCCCCCCCCCCCTTTTCCAAAAAAAATTAATTTTGAAGAAATTTTCTTTTTGTAAAATTTGGTACAAATTAAGAGACATCCATACACTTAAACACAAGTTATTATCTGAAAACTAGAAAAATGCTTGTTTTAAACCCTTTTTGGCCCCCAATTCCTGAATGGTTTGGGCAATTACCCCAAAATGAATCCCAGCCTTCTACTTGTGGTATTGAACCTTGTGGTACAATTTCAGAGCAATCAAAATACTAATACACAAGTTATTGTCCTGAAACTAGAAAATGCTGTTTTGGCCCCTAATTCCTAAACGGTTGGGACCATCACCCCAAAAACAATCCCAACCTTCCTTTTGTGGTATTGAACCTTTTGGTTAAATTTCATAGAGATCCATACACTTGAACTAAAGTTATTGTCTGGAAACCAAATGTCTTCGGACGACGCTGACGACGACGTGATACCAATATACGACCGCAAAATAAAAATAAGTATCTCAAATGCTTGGTGATTAGATTGATTGGTGGAGAAAGTTATGTTAGCAAGAACATATAAGAAAGTTGAAGAAACACATGAAAAATCTTTTCAACAAGTTTGATACACTCAGATATTTTTGTACATGATTTGCATAAAAAAATGAACCTACACCCATTGGTTCCTGTTTAATTACTGGTTTAGTATCTGTCTTTTCATCATCAGAGAGAAAATCTGGAAGTTTGCCCAACTGTTCCTCTATATCAGCTGTTTTATTAGCATCTATTTTATCATCGGTCATATCTGATGTCTGTCCTTTTTTATTCAAGTCTGTACTGGAATTTTGTTCACTTAAACTGTTTGTTGAACCTAATAAAGAAAAAAGAGTGTTTTAACACAGGGCTTGTTTAGATAATAAGCATTGTCATAATAATACCTTCATGCGTTTTGTTTGTATTGGAATAAGGCTAACTTTTGAAGTCCATATAATTGGTTATTTTAGATACATTTAATAAAGAAATTATCCAATCAGTCAGCTCTAATAGACTATGCAATACTATATAAATAACACATAGCTGAGAGGGTGATAGAGCAAATATTTTCAACCGAGGCAAGGCCAAGGTTGACAATGTCTTTTCCAGGGGTAACAATCTGATCTATTACCCTCTCAGCTATGTATTATTTAATTTATTATACTGAATGTTCTGCTATACACCTTATCGCTATTTGGCCGCCATTACTGGACATCACAAAAGTTCCCGTAAAATTTTGACGTCATAATAGAAAATATCTGACACCACAATGGAAAAGTGATTGTTGTATGAAGTCAAAAGTTCAAGCGGGACATATTCTCGGGTCAAGCCGGAAAAGCGATAAGGTGTATTACTGTCTATTAAGTTTAAAATTCAAAGTAATAAACTATATCGTCTTGTACATAACAACCATCCATACTTAATAAAGCGCACAATTGATCAAGCGTCTCCCTCAAGGGTAATAGAGTATTTGCCATGGGATAGAGTAAATCATCTCCCACGTATAAACCAATCAAAATCGTGCATTTTGACATGAAGTATAATATCAAAAACTATCATAAATCTACCAAATAAAATTAATCAGATGTTCAAAAGACATTAGTCTGTCAGAAATTGGTATTTATATTCTTTAATTTTGTCTTACATATTGACATTAGAGCTTCAAACCTCTTACATTTAGTGCAAAACAACAAAAACTGCAAAAAAATAGCCTCATTTTGAGATCTTGTTATTGATGGTTTTGATATATGAGCAACAGCTTTACCAAAAAAGTTATTTTGCTACAACATGTATTTTAAGATGCTAATGTGTGTATTAAAAAGATCTTTTTCTCGTGAAATGGCCATTTTAGGTCAGATACTAAATTTTGACATGTCTGTGATGTTATAGTGACTTCTCTAGTGACCTTTCTGCACTAAAGTGTCCCGATTGTATTAATCTGTTCATTTTAAAATTATTTATCAATAAAATTAACATAATTTAAAAAGGCTCCAATAAGTTTACTTTTTTTGCAATTTCAGGAGCCAAATAATGGTTCTTAATATACCTCCTCCTTTTTGTCAATTGATCAACAAAATTATTTACCATCCAAATTTATTTTTCGTCATACGCGAATCTGCAAATCAAACATTAATCATTATGCAATACATAAGCTTCCCTCCTTCATTCAGGTTTGACCCAAAGTCAAAACCAGTAATTGTTTGCCCTTGTGATGCAACCATCTGTCCAATGATAATATATACAATGTAATACATGTATTTACAGTGGTTACTAGTAAATACATTGTAGTACTGTACAAATAAAAAGCTTTCAGCAGATACATGAAAGTCTATAGACGGTTAAACAATGTTGAGAACATGGTCATTTTTAGGATAAAATGATTGAAATCAATGTCACCTTTAAATAAGTATCTTTGAAAACAAATCTAATAAATCTTTTACACCTTTGGTTCTCTAGTTCTGGAGTAGCTGTTATTTAATTAAACTTCTAGTATTAGCTACATATTTTTACATGCACACTGACAATAGATCGTACAGTCATTTCTCTGGCCAATGTAAGATATTTCATCCGAGTGTAATGCAACTTAAAATGTAGTTAAAAATAGGTGAAGAATTTAGGAATAAAAATCAAATTGTTTTCACAACATTGTAGGCACAACTGAACAGGGTCACCTGAATCACAAAAAATCAAGAACATGCCCTCATATGCAAACTCTATGAGAAACTTTAACAGGTGTCTATTTACTTTTTTTGCAGAGCACTTCTTTTAAAGACATAAAGGTTAAAAAAAATGTCCAGTCTAGAGGGCAGGACATTTTCTCGGGACGTCAGGATTTGGCCTTTATTTTTTGCGGAATTCAGAATTTACACTTATCGGGGAAAAATGCTTCATTTTTTGGAGAATTCGGAATTCAACTGTATTTTTTCCAAGGAATTCAGAATGACACCCCTCACTCAGTCTAAGAAGTTTGAACGATTATATCCATTAATTGCATTTAAGTTAACATGTTAAAATTTTCTTAAGTCTAGGTGCTGCCATGCCTTAGGCTTTTCCATGTTTACAGGTTGGTACTCACAAAAAAATTATGTGGTGTAGCTGCATCAATATTTGTCAATACCTTCAGATGAACCTTAACATTGAGCCTTCCTGATGAAGGTAAGTCCAGAAAAGTGCTTCGTACACATGAAATTTATAACGTGTTGTTTTCATTTTTTAAACATGTAAAATTTAGTTCTATGCATAAATCAAATCAAATCAAATAATTTTATTGGTTTAAATTCCAATACAGGAATGATACCAGCTGACATTTACAAAATACAAATACAAAAATAAACAATGACAATGTACATATGTGCATATGTACATATAAAAATAAGGAGATGTGTTATGATTGCAAATGAGACAACAATCCAGAGTTCAAATGAAGTGAATGTAAGCAATTATAGGCAACTGTACGGCCTTCAACAATGAGAAAACCCCATACCTTAGACTCGTTTATATAAGGCCCCACCATGAAAAATAAGAAACAATTCAATTGAGAAAACTAACATGTTTTTCATTTTATCACTGTTTCTGCACCAACCTGATTAATAGCTTTGGTTTTATCTTTTACAGACCATGTATTATAAAAATAAATTTGATAAGACAAAAGAAATACCTATCAAACAAGTTCACCAGTTTGTGCTAAAAACAGAACCAAGAATTATTAGGGGATTTCCATATTTAATTACATCCCTAAACAATTCCAGCACGTGTTGCATGTAACTGTATAAATCATCTTTGATGTGATTGTAGATTTATATTTCTAAATCATAATCGAGAAGTAATCGGACTTTATAACCAGTTTAGTTGTCTAATACAAAAACAGACCAGGGAGCATGTTTATGTATCCATCTATAATGTACGACACCAGCCTAGCTCTGTGCGATCATTCAAGATATCTGCCTTATATTAAAAGAGGACATGCACAAAAATTCACTAAATGAGAAATATCCAACCCCTTTTACCATTCCGATTCCCATTCATGTCGATATCGATAAAAGCAGGTGGCAGGTGCTTGTCCAAACCTAAACGGAAATAATGATGAGTTACTTCCCTTCTCTCAATTTACGCTCATCGGTCACTAGGCTGGGGGCAATCCTTTATTATTCAATGAGACCAGGGACAATAAAAGATTTTACTCCTGTATTATATTTGTAAACTTTTTAACTGATATGTATTCGATATTTTAAGATGTATTTGGGTGTTGATATGGTTTAGATTTAATTGTATGCAGGCAAATCTTGATCAAGACATTGCAGTTTGAAATAAGACATTTGCAAAGAAGTCTGTTTTTAATATAGTCATCAAAAATATCTTGTGATGAGATTGTAAAACTTCTAGGTATTGATATTGACTATCAAATTAATTTTAATCAACACATTAAAAATATTTGTCGTAAAGCATCTCAACAACTGAATGTTTTAAAGCGCATTGGCTGCTACCTTAGGCCAGAGACATATATACGTGTATATATGTCTCTGCTTAGGCTAAATAAAATAAATTGACCATTTTCCACACATTTTTTTTTATCTAATTTGAATTTTTGTCCTTTGGCTTGGAATTTTTGCAACAAAAATAATACCACTAAATTAGAAAAAAAATCAGGAAAGGGCTTGACGATTTATATATGAAGACTATGCTAGTTCATATGATGAATTACTCCGTATACGAGCAAAGGTTCCTTCACTGAAAATTAGACGTATGCGTAAACATGTCTATTGAATGTTTTAAAATTTTATATCTTGTTTACACGATTTAGTTGTATTGAAAGACTGTAAATATAATTTTAGATATTCTAATATTGTAGATAAACCTAGGGTTCAAACATCAACCTATGGTAAGAACTCTTTTAAATATACAGCTGCTGTTTTATGGAATGATCTACCTGATGATTTTATAAATTGCTAATTTTAGTCAGTTTAAAAATATTTTAAAGTCATGGAATGGAAATGACTGTAAGTGCACAGTTTGTGCAGATTATTAATTAATATATTGTGTTAAATTTTACCATCTAGATCATATCCTTTTTGTTTTAATATTTTATGCTATGCATTTTACCAGCTTTCTAATCATGCTTAGTTTATATTTTATATACTTTTTGCTTTAATAACTAGAATGCTTTTAGCTTTAATACCTAGCTTAAAATGCTTATATTCTGCTTATTAACACCATGCTTTTAGTGCTTCATTTTGTCCTGTGTATTTTATTGTATGTATATTATGTGTTGTATTGTTATGTCTTGTATGTCGGTTAAAAGCTCATTAGAGCTTATGCTGTGTCCTTGTTTGTATACTATGCCGAATCTAAATAAAGCTTATTTATTTATTATTATTTATAACCATTGTTTCCTCGCGATCGATCTTATACCAGTTGTATATTTTCTGGGACCTATTATAACTTGGCCAATATACACTGAGACTACTGTTATAGTAGTTACAGATATACACTACTGTATGTATACATGTCTTTGGTTATAGGTCCCTTTTTGTTCTGATATGTGTTTTGTTTTTTGTTTACGCAGCGTGTTTTTTATTTTTTATTTATTACAAACTCTTTGCTCATTATTAAATATTCGACAACAAATGTTTACAAAGTTGACAAAGACGAACAGACAAAACTGATTCACACACAAGACTAGAAGACTAGAAAACATAATGCCCCATATTGTCGTAGGCGGGGCATGAAAATACACTAATCTGAGGAGATTTTAACGAAAGATTCACAAAGATTTCAGAAACTAAGTAGTTGAGAAAACTCAAGACAATCAAGTCAATAACGAAGGAATGCAAACTTAAAACAGATCTTGAGTTCCAACTTCCTGTAACAATAAGGATATACATATAATTTCTAAGAATTTTAAGAACTCAACATTCTGAAATATACTGAGTAAACTTGACAAGTTTAGCAACATATATTTTAATTCAAAAATTTTAAACTAAGAATTTCACTTGAAAAGTAGACTCACGTTTTTTCTCGAATTAAAATTGCCCCTCATGGTTTATTTTCTTTGTTACAATCATTTTATTTATTGTTATGTTTAAAAGAAAATTTATTTTTGAAGTATGAAATAAAATTTACTCAGTATATATATATATATATATATATATAGGTTCATGCTCCCTTTGGATATATGTTCCCTGTGAACACACCAAACAAAATCAGTGGAAGTAAAAATGCAGAAAATATACGTTTTTTCTCAACAAACTGCGAAACAGTTGCAAATTTAGAGGAAACAACCCAAAAATGAATCGGTCCCTAAAGGCCTCAAAAATTGGAGGAGGAGGGGGGGTCCAATTTCTGTGAAGCTTTTGGGATCTGAGCTGAAAACTGTAGGATGATCCGGAGTTGAAGTTATATGTACACACACTAGTTACCGTCTTTTGACAATTTGGCTGAAACACTGACTGAGCTTGAAGTCTGGAAAAATGAGAAAAAAATCCCCAAATAATTTAATAAAAGCCGTCGGAGAGCTTAAATATGTTGCAATCTTTTTGTGAAGTTTAAAGATCTTGCTTGAAAACTGCATGTAAGGAGTTGATTACACACAACAGATACAATCTTTTGACAATTTTCTGAACATTGACTAATTGCCAAAGGCTAGATAAATTGGAAAATTTTCCCAAACTAATTCCACTATAGCAAGTTTAATATGTGTGCAATCTTTCTGTGAAGTTTCAGAGATTATGATTAAAAACTATAGGAGGCGTAACTGTTGATAACAGTAAATAGGTATATTTTACCGACCCGCCCGACCAACCACCAAAATCGATACACAGCACCATAATATAAGCTGGGTTTGCACTGTGCAATCCAAAAAAAAAACAATGTTCGTCTTTGTACATGAACGCAAATATAGCAGACAAAAATAAGGAAAATCGAGCTGCATTTTGTAATTTTAGTGATGATGACAAATCATCGTACGTGAGCCACCAAGTTGTTAAAGAGCGTGCTTCATAAAAAAAAGTCTTGCACAACCTATAGTGATTATCCCTCCTTCGACGACAACTATATTTACGGCCAAAGGAAAAAGGTGAAAACAATTACAGGTGACTGACATTACGGCCTTCAACAATGAGCAAAACCCATACCGGATAGCAAGTTATAAAGGGGCCCGGTATGAAAAAATGTAAAACAATTTAATAGAGAAAAACCATGAACATTTGTCATGATTTGATCAATCTACAAGATCTGTTACTGCTGACGAAGGTACGGAAAAATAATCACTAATACGGAGATAGATTTGACATAGCTTCTTGAATATATTTTTAATTGATTGATTGATGTTTAATTAACTTCCACTTGTAAATATTTCATGGATGTTCAGGACGAGAACAAATTAACAATCACTGTAAATTCAGAAATAATACGGAGGTTTTTATCAATGCGTATAATGCGAAAGGGCTATGAGTATCACAATAATTATTACTCGTATTATCGGATATCTTATACATAAATCTGTGCAGCTTTTCCTATAATCGCCATAATTAATCCATAATTTCTGTCCATTCTTTAAAAATCGCAATGCACGCAATAATTTCAGAATTTGATAGTAATACAAAAGTTAGACTCTATAAAAGAAACCGTGCGGGATGAAGGTCGGGGAAATTTGGACTGCCTCTAAAAAATGAGGGTTTATTGGGTAGGGACATACATTTTGCCTTGCAACAGGCCACCTACAGACCCCTAAAAGAGTTGTTGCAAGGGTTCTTAACACGCAGAGAAAATGGCACCCTCTCTGTATTGTTACACGAGGCATCGGATTTAACGTCCTAATTCTGACTGGACGTGGCTGCGTATTTATACATCCCGCACAGCCAAACGAACGCCCCACTTTGGCAAAGGTTTTACCGCCGGTCGGAAGCAGAGTATATTTCTATTCAAAACTCACCCTTGGGGAAAATATTTAAAATAAAAATGTTCTATATATTTTCTTTCAGAACGATAGGTCATTCTTTCAAAGAATCAACCCGGACGATACCATGTTTCAATGAAATATGCTCCAAGGCGTAAAATAATGACCTGTGTGAGGTCATTATTTTCCTTGATAAAAATACAAACTATAATTTACTTCAAAATTATATTTGTCTGATAGTTTCTGTTGCCGATTTGGGAATTTATTTTTTAAAGTTCAATCTATGAAGGGTGTAAAAAAAATCGTCATTGCCCGAATTTTAATTTTAGAAACAAATAATGTGAAGTTTTGTTAATTTATCGCTACAAAACAGAGACATTATCATATATGCGAGATGAATTTTAATGTAAAACTTTCATAACACTTTAAAATAAAGCCAGATTTAACATATTCGTGTGTTAGATTTTGAAAATCTTATTGATTCACACTGAATAGGTTGATTGATTGATGGTTACTTTACGTCCAGTGGCAAATATTTTATGCATGTTTAGGACGATACACACTGAATAGGAAATCATACTGTGACCTACATGTATTGATATTCGTTTTCGTGTAACATGTACATATATCACGATTTCGTGCCCCCTTCGTGTCAGTTCTTTACTTTTTTACATTTATGTATACCTTTTACTCTATCAAATGATTAACTAATAAAATATTCTTATATTCTATTGAATAACATTCACGTACCTCACAATGATGTTGAGTGGGGGGGAGGGTATATAATTATATCCTGATTATCTGTTAAAAAAATGTATTGCTATTCAAAAGAAAATCATTCTGAATATTTCATTCGATTCAATTAAAATTGTTGAAAAAATAATAACTTTTCTGCGATAAAATGTCATTACAAATAGTTAAAAAAAAAACATAGCACCTCCCCCTTTCCATAAACTAAGTTGGTACAATAAATTACTTACAAAGTGTCTTGTATTTTTCATACACCGTTATCAGATGGTAACAATTCATTTGTGTCTTACTTCATGCAGTTACAGTAATATTTTTATTGTGTATGAATAATAATTTCTAAGGTTTATATCTAGATTAATTAGTGAGTTTTATTTCACATTTTAAATGAGCCGTAGTGTGTATTAAAACCTGAACGCATTAGAAAGGAATATCCCACTTTAGTGTGGTCGGTAAAATAGGATGCTAAATTTTGCAAATCTTTATAAAAAACAATATTTTTTTACGGTATATAAGTCAGATAATGCATATTTTAAGGTTTTTCCCCTCGGTGTGTTCTACAAGAAAAACCTTAAAATATGCATTATCTATAACGTATTGACACAAATCATTGTAGGTATGCTGAATTAATTTTTTATTAACAAGCGAGAAAAAAACCCGGATTTAATGAATAACAGCTCGGTATTACCGGTATTATACTACATACTAGTGTCTGTATTTGAACATTATAGAATAGAGAATGAAAACGGGAAATGTGTCAAAGAGACAACAACTCGACCAAAGAGCAGAAAACAGCACAAGGCCACCAATGGGTCTTCACTGACGAAGCGAGAAAATCCCGCACCAGCGGAGGCGGGCTTCAACTGGCCCATTACAATAATGTATATACTAGTTCAGCGAAATGGACGTCACACTAAACTCCGAAACAGACAAATGAACGATAATTAAAAGAAAAACAAACACACAACTTGTCACAAGACTAACAAGGGATAGAGGTTCCTGACTTCGGACAGACACAAACATGCGGCGGGGTTAAAGATGTTTTGTGAGATCTCACCCCTCCCCCTGATACCTCTAGCCAACGTGGAATAAACAAACACACAGCAAGATGGACAGTGAAACTCAGTTTGAAAGAAGTATGAGTCGGATGTTAGAATAGAATAGATAACGGAAGAAACTAAGCAAAATGGAAATGATCAACAGAGATATCAACATAAATGAACAAAGGACTACTAGTAGCAGTTACTGACATGTCAGCTCCAGACCTCAATTAAACTGATCGAAATATTATGTCTTCATCATATGCAAATCAACCACAGTCCCTCCTGTTAGTGTTAGGGGTTTAGTAGCATGCCATGCTACGTTATACTAGAAGAACATAACCCGCATCATGCCAACAACTGGTTTTAGAATAAATGTGTTTGTTTCCGATGCAAAGACCCTATGAGTGAATCAATTCCAAAAAATCCATCTTATTTCGTGAGAAAAGACCTTCGAAAGGATATACTGTAAACTTGCAATCTTCTAATGTGTTTTATCAAAGGCTTCTCACCATTAAATTCAGATTTCATTGTTGATATAAGAATAAGACGTCTTATAATTGCCAATCAGACAACTCTCCACCAGAGATCGTAGAAGTCAGCAACTATAGATCAACTTACCGCCTTCAACAATGAGCAAAACCCATACCACACATAGAAAGCTATAAGAGGCTCCGGAAATGAAAAATTTCAATTGACAAATGTAAAACAATTCAAACGAGAAAACTAACGATATTTTTGTACAAAACAATATATGTAAAACAAGTATGATATACAGTAACAACCGACAAACACTGAATTCCAGGCTTCTGAAGCAACTAAGTCGTGAAATATGTAAGCAGCTACAAATTCAACTTGGTATGCATTATTAGATTAAAAATCTGTCTTTTAAGTGGTTACCAAAATAATTATCTCTAGAAAAAAATGTACTTTACAGGTAAAGCTGTGTCCATTTGGCAGTTAATTGATGAATTAAACACTGATACTCCTTTATTCAAGTTTAAACTATGAATGATATTTCCGACCCATTTGAGACGAGAAAGATGTCAAACAAGGTGAACTTGTTTAAGCTAACATCGAAGATTTAAAACAAATTGTAACTCTACTAGCGGTAAACAGTACTTTATAATCATGACAACATATAATTATATCTAACAGTATATCTTATCGAATCTGTTTAAACATAAAATTTGAAACATAGTTTAACCCACCAAACTCTTTACGAGCCTATCCAAAGCCAAAAGCCAAAAGCCAGTGGATCGTTGGTTGCCGTGACTTCTGCCATAATTGTTTTTCGTTTAATAGTATTTACCTAAATCAGGCCGTGAATTACTTAATTTTTTACCTTTCAATGGCCTTTCATAGAAAACCGTATTGTATACTGGTTTTGCACATTATTGAAGGCCGTATGGTGATACGAAGAAAAAACTCATCAAAGGTACCAGGCTTATAATTGTGTACGCCAGACGCACATTTCGTGTAGACTCATCTGAGTGACGCTCGAAACAAAACATTTGGAAGGTCAAATCATATACGAAGTTGAAGAGCATTAAAAGCCTAAAATTCCAAAAAGTTGGTTGTGCCAAATAAGGCTTAGGCAATTTATAACTTAGCCTTGGAGTAGAAAAACCTCATTGTTTAAATAATTCAACTTTTTTATAAACAGTAATGAACATATCAATCCTTTTTCATGTCAACGCAAAAGTGCTGACTACTGGGCTGTTACAATCTCGTTCATTATTTGTGGATAGAACTTTGCTCCATTGGCGATCAAACCGCCCCTCCTTTTAAATTTTGAAATTAACGGAGCCAAATTTTGGACTTTATGACCTCCTTTCCGTGAAGATCGATAAAATCCAGAAAAATACCCTTAGGCCTAGTGTGAAACAAATTTAGGAGAAATTGACCCTATATCTTTATAGGCCCAGAAATATATTGGTTCCCTTTAGTCTTGAATTTATACAAAACCATTATCGCTGCCGTTTTTTATTGTTACATCTGGCGATTTTATATTTTATCTCATTGTACCATTACTGTCTTAAAGCTATCAGTATCACGGATCATAAATAAGCAATTTTAAAATTTAATTTACTTGAAAGGTTTCATTAATTTTACTTTTCAATTTGTATAATCACAAAGATGTTAAACTAGATGTTAATTAGATAAACTATTGTCGGATACAAGTGCATGATTTCGTCTATTTAAAGTTGAATCGATAGATATTGATGTACAATAGTAATATTTTTTTTTTTGCACAAGAATGATTGATCCTTTAATACTATGCTCGTAACTTTTACCTTTGACTTCGAGTTCGGATTCTTCACTAAAGAAATTAGTTCCTTGCAGTTCTTTGTATTTCAAGTCACTAACTTTCATTTCAACCACGCATTTGCAATCATCTATGGTTAACTCTTCAACTTTGATTGTCCTACGGAGATTTCTATTATCTGTTTTCTTGTGATACTTATTTTTCTTAGTTTCCAGTTGAATTTGGTCCATCTTGACACCCTGTGAGTTGCTTGAAGTAGACATTGTTTTCGTCATTCTTTCCACGTCTTTTTTGGTGTCACTGTTATTTTGACAGGTGTCCATTGCAGACCGGAATTCTGTTATTTGTTGTTGATCAGACGATTTACTAATGTCTTTGGTGTCTTTGAATTTCTTTGTAGCTTGTATGTCTGTAAACCTCTTCGCTGTGTCACTCTGCTTTCGTCTGCCTCCCCTTGTTGCATATACTGGTCTCATTTTCCCAACTTTTGGACGACTGCATGGACAAAAGAATGTACTAAATCAACAGGAATAAAACCTATCTCGAGAGGATGTCTAAAAGCACCAAAATATATATTTTTTTTAAATATAATGTGTCTTTCTTAATTCCTATCAACAAACGTATAACAATTCAAATCTAGTATTTATAGCCATTGAACTTCAAATAGACAGTTTGTTAAAATCAAACAAACCAAGAGTTTCGAAAGTATCACAACTTTAGTTTGTACCCTATTCAATTATAGCTCAATATTATCTATAACGTTACAGTACCCAAATTGCACCTATTCAACAAAAATAGCTTCAAAAATCATACAAGTTTTCTTTGAGACTAAATAATTTGTACTTTTATGATTTGACATTATAGACGTCTTTTGAGATAGGTAACTATATTCAAATATACAAAAAACGTTCACAGTATATATTTCAACAGATGAAGCACACTGGAAAAGTAAAATCTACGGAAACGTCGCCATGCGACGTTCACAAAAAGTCATCTTTTAAATGAGCAAATAAAATATGTTACACGCATCTATTTCTTAAAAAATGAATACTAAGCATGGACTAATGTCAAATTGTTCTAAATATTTGAAGATATAACACAAAACATCTGTTATTTGTATTTTAAGGATGTTAATTTAAGCATGGATGCAATTTGGATACTCCTCATTACAGATTCATGGATCGTTTGGAAACCTGTTCAAACCCATTTTTCTATGATTCAATATGGATTCAAAATTAAATTGGTGTAACTATATAGTAAAAAAAGTTAACTTCCTATTATTGGGTATACGGGTATGTGCCAAAAATATGGGATTTTATATAAAAATGACCCTCCTTTTTAATGACATCCTAATATATTAAAATGCATTTACGACTTTTACGTTTGATAACTGTAGCGTTATATTGATTTGGGGGTATGATCTACATATATATATATATATATATAAATATGCTGTTGAGAACCTTACAATACATTAAATTAATGTAAATGTCACCTTTCATATAAGTTCCCAAATGAACCCCGGAAATTTGTCTCCTGATTTGATCTTCAGTAACGTTTTGCATCATTTAAATATTGTATATAAGTATAGGTCATTCTTTCTTAAATATTTATATAACTATAGGTACTGAATTTCAGTGAATGTTATATTAAAATAGGTATGTTTTTTTAGGCAAAAATGGCACACCCCTCCCCCAAAAAATATCGGAGTTACGTACGGTGACATATGAGGGGGGGGTGGGGTGGGGTGGGGTGGGGGTGGGGGGGGGGGGGGGTTCGGACCTTTATCGGGACTCCGGGATCGGGTGTTTTTAAGCTCGGGATTTCAGGATTGATCCTTTCGGAATCCGGGAATTCTTTTTTCGAATTTCGGGATGTCGGGATTTAAATTTCTTTAAATTCGGGACCTCGGGATTTCATGTTTTTAAGCCCGGGATTTCGGGATCAGGACCCCTCCAACCCCCCCTCACATATAGTTGTTAACTTTGATGTCATTTGGTCTCATAATCATCATAAGACATATGACCACATTTCCTTATTTTTATAATTAATATGAGGGACACTTATTGTCTGAAGTAAACACAACAACTGCAAATCCGTAACTCTAACATGTGCTATTTGCTGACTACCACACATATCACAAGAACTGCATTAATTTACGGTTCTGCAACTCTAGGCCCGGCACAATTTTCCATTCATAAGACCCCGGATTTACGAAATAAAAAGTTCTCTTTGAAAAATATGTTTCAATCGTGTAAACCAGCATCAAAAACTAAAATTGACCAAAAAATTTGACTAACTTTGATGTAATAGAACTCTGTACTATTTGAAAAAAAAACTTTGATGGACTTTGACGGGAACTGACCAATCAGAATGAGGTTTTGAATATAAGGTAATCAAAAGCACATGTCACATGTACATGATGATACATGGCAATATAAACGAGAACAAATATGCATATGAAATAACTTGAAAAGGAGATCACTGATGATTTGATAAATTTGTTCAAGGATTGTGATTTTTTTAATTCGTCATAATTTATATTGATCATAGCAAGGTCAAATGATGTGTTGCTGTCGTAGACATCTTTGTCAAATCAAAAACAAAAGTAAACTGCACACGTTTAAAGCTTCATGTACATAAAAAAAAAAACGAATATTTTCTTAGAATTGGCAATTTTCGCCAAATTTGTAGAATAATTTCGTCAATAAGTTTGATCATGTAGACGAGATCAGACTAATTAAGCTATCCTTTGATTAATTTCAAGTTTCGATAGGCCTACAGTATATGGTTTTTTATATGGAAAATTTTGATAGTGTAAAGGAGCATTAACGCGTTTTTTCTGGAAAATTCGGTGTATGACACATCTTTTCACTCTGATGACTGCTTTCAATGTGTTAACTGTTATAAACTCACAAAATTTCGTCTGCTAGATTCCACCAATTTAAACGCATTCCGAAACCCAAAATTTTGGAACAAAAAACGGGACAGCATCCGAAAGATTTTCCGGAAATATATATCAACCCAGAAAATCACTCGAGATAATATTAATGTACCAATTAAACAATAAAAAAAAGTGTTAAAATGGAATATTAAAAAGTTTGTTTCAGAGGAATATGAAAAAACTACTTTAAATAATCTTTCAAAATTGGATTCCTCATCCAAACTTTGTCTTTATGGGAAATTAAAAATTAGTCTGAGGAATATTTAAATTGCAAATTGCAATAATTTTATACATAGGCAGTTACTCTCAAAATTTAGACTAAGTGGTCATTCCCTAAGCATTGAATTGGATAGATACAGAAACATTCCAAGAGCACAAAGATTATGTAAAAAATGTGGAGTTCTAGATGACGAATTTCGTTTCTTTTTGTATTGTGACATTAACATAGCATTGCGTTCAAATTTTTTTTGCTTATCTAAAAGACTATGTACCATTATTTCAACATCTTGATGCATTTGATAAACTAAAACACATTCTAAACCCCACCCCTGAACTTGTTTGTCATACTGGAGTCTTCATTAAGCAGTCTTTAGAACTGAGCGGAGGGTCAGACCCATGTCGGACAAGTTTATGATTGTGTTTTTTACATAATTTGTAAATTGAACTCTTCCTTAAAATATGTAGCTGCGGGTTTACTCCTGGTTTGCCCACTTTTAATTACACCTATTATTTATTAGTAACGAAAACAAAAAAGACAAAAGTTTTAATGAGTACACAATTATATAGTCTGTTCCAACTTAGGTATATAGTTTATCAGTGTTTTCTATATATATTCAGGTATTTTTTATTTTGTAATTCCATTTTCATAAATGTATAGATAAATTATAAATAAATTATATTTTTTTTCTCTCAATAATTTAACATACATGTAAAACAATGGCACTAGCCTGTTTTAAAAGTAATATAAAGTATATTAAAAAATAACTAAACAAATTTCGTGCGCAGGATTTTGGGGCCACTGAAGGCCCGAAGAAGCTATAGAAAAATGTATGCAAAATCATGCATTCTGCGCATTTCCCAGAACCTTTCTTGATCAAAAATGCAAGTTCTGTTTTTATTACTTTTTGACAATATTTTGGTCTCAAGGTAAAATATATAGTTTCAGTGTAAGACTTTTAGTTTTTAGGGACATCAAAACACCAATATGTATGGATGTGGTTGATATTTTTTTTTTAAGAAAAAAAAATCCTTAAAAAAAATAAAAGTCAAGTTAAATTTTTTTTACAAAATTACAAATGGAAAGCGAAAGAGAATAAAGTAAATGTTCCTGAGACAATATACCTAAGTTAAATGAAACCCATTTTCAGACATTTAATTCAAGTAAATTAATATTTATACATTATATTATTTAAAGATTTGGGAAGTTTTTCCCTAAAAAAATGAAAAAAAGACGAATTTTGGACGAATCAGGTGCCATCTCATACTTTAGAATAGCATTTATAAAATGGCTTAAAAGACCTGCCAAGTTATTTATTTTCAATACATTTTAAGTCAGTTAAACTTTATTTATTTTCAAACTACTACAGGACAAACGATTATGTTTTTCTTATTATCAAGGCTGAGTTATTTATTTTCAAAATCCTCCCCCCCCCCCCCCCTACAATATCCAATGGTCGTCACCTAATATATGAATCAAGTTTATAAATGCATTGCATAAGGAAATAAATAGAGCACTATTGTAAAATAACAATCTGTTGGTTTTTTTTTTTAAATTATTTCATTTGTAAAGCTTGGCTACTGAACAGTTGCATTTTTATTCTATTTGTTAGTATTTATTGTCAAATTCAATACATTTTCCTGATAAAAACTATATTAAAACTTTTGAACATTTTCATTGATTTAATAGCAGAATATGGTATTTGATAAAATTTTACAGGTAAAATAAAAGGTAAAAAATATGACTATAATTCAGAAATAAACTATAATTGTTAAAACAACAATCCACCCTATGTTTACATATGCATGTAATTAAAAGTGGGCAAACCAGGATGACACCGTAGCTGCGATACCCGTGCTCATCGGTGACACATATATCGATTCGTATCAAGTAACACCCTGACGACAATCAAATTATGATGGCGATAGTTAAACTGTCTAAGATAAGATAAGATAAGATGAGATAATCTTTATTTCAGACTCAAAAGGTCCATATATATATACATGAAACAAAATATTCTGTTTAAACAGAACTTACAATGTTAAAATATTTACAGTATTAACTATAATTAAAAATTTAGAAATAACTCATTGTACCATACTCTTAATTATGTTGAAGAATACAATAAATCGCTTCTGAGAATTGTATTAACCAACTGATTTTCAGATAATTTTAAGCGATTTAACAAACTAGACATTGACTTTCGCATAACTTCCTTGAAAGACATAACTTCATTTTCGACAAACATATTACTTGCACTACATCTGCATTGAGATCCCATTATTATTCTGAAAGCATTATTATACATTACACGCATTTTATTTAAAGAGGCAGACTTACATTTAGGCCATAAAGATACACAATAGACATTCATACAATAAGACCGAAAAAGTTGAATCTTCACACTCGTAGAACATTTGTTAAATTTTCGATTCAGCATATCAACTTTCCTGCATATACTTTGATATTGTCTCTTTATGTCACAATCATCATTTAAATCATTACAAACCATATGTCCAAGATATTTACAGCTCTTCTATAAAAGCATGCAAAGCAAACCTTTGATCAACTTGCTTGCTATGTTTGTTTGGATGTTTGTAAACAAAAGGTAGGTAGTCTGTTTCAGTCTGTTTACTATATAATGGAATTTGATTGGACAATAAACATTAATTTCATTGCATGTCAATTTTTATTGTCCAATCAAATCCCAGTATATATAAAACAGACTAAAACGCCGCCTACCTATTGTTTGCAAACATCCAAGCAAACATAGCAAGCAAGTTGATCAAAGGTTTGCTTTGCATGCTTTTATAGAAGAGCTGTAAATTCATCAACAAATTATAATAAATTACCACATAAATAAAATTTGGGAACATTGTAAATCTTCATATACTTTGTTTTAAAAATCATACACATAGATTTTTTGACATTGAATACAATATCATTTTCAGAAGCAAATTCTTCACAAATAGATAAAAGTCTTCTAAACCCAGCAACTGATGGGCTTATTATACACATATCATCAGCATAAACAAAATTATTCATGGGAGTTTTATTTAAGTAACAACCAACATTAGCTTTTGCTAATCTGTTATTCAAGTCATTTAAATTTATATAAAAATTAAACAAGTAAGGTGATAAAACAATTGTAAATATCTGCTTCTACAAAAAAAGTATTTCTACATCAGCCGTATTGACTGGCTTCCGTGTTTCGGACTTCATGATTAATTTAATATGTTTGATTGTATCTTTCACTTCGGTTAAAACATGATGCCTGCGTATGACAAACTTTTTCAGACGTACATCCGAATCGTTCTCTAATTTTTAACTTTGGTGGTCGCTAGAATTGGTCGCTAATTTTATTCTGGTAAAACTCGGATTGAATTTCTAATAATGGTAATTACATAAATATAAACACGTATTTAAGCTTAACAAAACGCAGTTGACACAGTTGACTTGATGTCGATTTAATACGAGATAATAAAACTTTAATACAACTTGCAATTCATTCTATATACTACAAGCTGTCAGAACATGTTTTGTTAGCATATTAAACTGACCAAAATGGCCGCTGTAAGTAATTTCAACAGTATTCGACCTCTTCCACTAAAACTCCCCAACTCTATAAAACTTCCAAACAAAAGTTGAACAAATGGGGAAAAAAAGGTTCAGGTTTGTCAAGCTACGTTTAGGGTGCAAAAAGTATTATTCATTTTAAAAATTCACATCGGAAATACTATGATAATCTCCATTTCGTATTATTTCTGCCTTTTGTTTACAATTGGTTTGTCGTTGGTTATTTTCTATGGTGGTATGATTTGTTTTGTTACGTGTGCATGTGAGTTGTAGTCATCATTTGATGTCAGCTGTTGGACTGTCTTTCCTGACCTATTTCATTTTGAAGCCTTCTCTAATACACTGCTCCTGAACCATCACTAGGTTGTTTTATCTTGTTTCATACTAAAGACTTATATGACTGCAAATAATGAATAGAACATACGGGGTAAAATCAACCAAAATTCAATAAACTCAGAAAAATCTTACGAGGGGTTTCATTCCTGAAACCTCAATAGCCGCCTTTTTTGTCGATAAAAATACAATTTTGCAAAATAAACGGTTATCGTATTATGGCTATATATATATCCATGTAAAACTTATTTAATGTCTGAGTTAAAGCTAGTTATGAATCTTTGACATACAAGTTTCACGAAAATAACGATTTTTCAGTTTCGTTGTCAGTCTCATTTGGAGCGCTTTTTATATGAGTATTACTAATGATGAATTTAAATATGAACTTTCCAGTTGATATATTTCTGTAGAAATTTTCTCCTCTTTCTTCCATTTGTGTGAATATTGTGCTAATATTTATCATTTGTATTTTCCAATCCTATTTGTTTATGCACCAGATTTATACACTTTTAATCATGGATGTCGTCGGGCATTGAAAGAAATTGAAAACATTTTTCTGTCTGATTTGTTCCTTCCGTGCAAGTTATAAAATGTTTGTTATATGAGTTTTACGGTTTACTTATCTTGACTTACATGTTAGCTTTAATTTTGAGAGCTTTTCTTCTATTTCCAAAAATGATATTTAAGAGCGATGTTTTCCTTTCAGGGCTAAAATAATCAAAATACATATTCTGGTTATAAACAAAATATGGTACAATGTTATAAAATATTCAGCAATGGTATTGGGTTAAAGGGGCATAAGCTGCGAGATATAAAAAAGTAAAACATGATTTTGTTTTTGTTCAATCATTAATGAAAGTGAAATAGCGAAATAATGATTCGCTTTTAGCAGCCAGTTTAGTTCAATTTTGTCAAAATAAGATAAGGAACATCGCTGATGAAGTATTAACTTGCAAGTGAATAATTCGACCTCATTGAATCTGTATTCATGTGACCTTCATTAAACCCATTAGCTAGAGATTGGTTACGCATGTATTACTCGTGTCAAGCCATTTAAGGGAAAAGAATGTCAACATTGAAAGTGAAACAAAGGTGAACCATTTCGTTGAATGATTCGATCCACAAAATATCATTCTTATATAGGTAAAAACGATGATTAACTTTTTTTATAACCTATAACATGAAATCAAACAGACCTAGAAAATTTCAATTGCACGAGGTCGCTATCTATTTATATTTGTGTTTATGTTTATATCGGGTTATGTGACCGTCGTCAGTTTCCGGAGGTCATCTTGATGGTTAATTTGATGGCGTCTAGACTTAAATACACACAGAATGCTGACATATATTATCGAGTCCATGCATTGTTAATTGTTTATTTCAGACTTATTGTAATTTGGATATACGTTTTAGTATGTTATATATCAAATATGAGAATTTGAGTCAATTCGGTGAACATGAATTTGACAGCTAATGCCCCTTTAAGGAGTGTTATTGAAAATTTAGGCTCAAGTATATGCAAATCTAATATAAAACTAATAATGCGTATAGATAAAGTAATCTAGATGATACAGATGCATCACGATACTCAAGATATGACCGTTGATCAGATTTAATCAAATATGCCCGGTGAGCTATACCTAACACTAGGTAGAAGATTTTAGTTAAATTGTGGTGTATCTGCGACTTTTCCCAAATTTCAAAACTGAATCTATAAATAAAAAATTCTTACATATTGTTATTGTGCTCTTCTATTTTTTTTATTTTTTTTTAATCTAAATCAATTTTCACATTGAAAAACACATGGACCTTGTTATACCGATTAACAATGGGAAGAGGTGGGGTGTTAATTTAATTGCTAACTCTGCTAAGTTTTTTCAGTTTAAATTAGTATTGTTTTACTTGTACCTGTGTTTTTGTGCCGCCTCTAGTTCCGATATTATAGGTTTAAGTGCCTTAATTGAACCGATTTTTATTTTAGTTTCTTTCGTGTACTTTTTTTTAAATATCATTAATTGAGATTAAAAGTCAAAAGGGGATAGGGCTGAGTACTAAAAACTGGTGGTAAGAAACAATAATTACAATACATATATGTTTCACGAGAATCCGCTAGTTTGATTGGCTAGCAATAATCGCGCGTCATTCAAAAATTAACTTTTATATTAAAATGAAATGGTACATTCGTGATGACATGTGCTTCCACAAAAAAGTGCAAGGTAAATAAAAGAAAGACTTGATAAAATTTGTTTTTCATGGTCTTAGCATAAAAATGTAATTATAAGAAATGAATGCTTCTTTTAGTTATTTGATAGGGTTGTAAAAGTGTTGATCGTGCAAAATGTGCTTCGGTCAACACTTTTACACCCCAATAAAATTACAAAAAGAAGCATTCATTTCTTTAATAACAAACAAACAAAAAATAAGGAAATACGGTCATATGTCAGCCACCCAAAGACAAAAATAATATTAAATAATTTGAAGTCAACATACAGTCTTCGACAATTGACGGGTATATGGACAATATGTATATCTATATTCTGTGTTGGACTTTTCAAAGCTTTGTTGTATATCCAAAATGTTCGTTTATTTCAGGATTTTACACTCATGTACGGGTGACTTTTTTCTCTTCACAACATGCACATGGTATATAAGACTTATAGTATTCGCTGTAATCAGTTGAAAAATATATAATACATAATATAGGGATGATATTCACGAGATGCATGCCTTTCTTTAAATAAACACAATTTTTCATTTTGTTCCTTATACAAATAGTATTGATCAATGCAAATTAAAATTTTATCTTTAATTAACCCGTTATCGTCCTAGTTTCAACAAGAAGCTTTGCATTTGTTGCAGAATAGCCTAAAACTATATATTATCGCAATTTAAAAATAATTTACAATTTGAATTATTTTTTTTCTTCAATTTTACCTATAGCAATTTCTTAATACGTCGTACAAATATAGATGCATTAGTAACCATCTGCCGGTTGAGTCTGGGAGGTGGCAGGGTTTACAGAGAGTGGACAGTCTTCCGTCTCTATGACCCAAGCGACATTAGTGACGAGTACCATTACACCATGAATTGCAAAACCCTTGAGTTAGAAGAAAAAAGAAATTTTTACCACAGTACTGTTGGTCAAGTCCTAATATATATTTGATCAACTATTGAACTCAAATTATAAAAATTATGTAAATTTATCATAGTTATAAATGTGGAAGTCAGTCCTCCAAGTCAGCTTAATTGTAATGTTCTCACATATAAAAATAAGAAGATGTGGTATGATTGCCAATGAGACAACTCTCCACAAGAGACCAACTGACACAGAAATTAACAACTATAGGCCACCGTTCGGCCTTCAACAATGACTAAAACCCATACCGCATAGTCAGCTATAAAAGGCCCCGAAATGACAAATGTAAAACAATTCAAACGAGAAAACTAACGGCCTGATTTATGTACAAAATAATGAACGAAAAACAAATATGATATACAGCAACAAACGACAACCACTGAATTACAGGCTCCTAATTTGGGACAGGCACATACAGAATGTGGCGGGGTTAAACTAGTTTGAAGGCGCGGCAAACCTCACATGCATGTAATGATTGTACCTTAAGTTATGTCTATATATGTTCTCTATAACTATGTAATTTAACTTATAAAGATGAGTATAGAAAAATTACATTGGAACAGTAATATTGGATCTTTGACAAACATGAACGACAATTTGCAGGAACCCGGAAAAGTAGTAAGAATTCGTTCTTGGCCACGCATTTGAATCACACAAACTTACATTTTAATTTAACGAAACTAAGACAATAAGTGTTATCGTAACAAACGCTTCATATGTTAAAACAAGTTTTCCTTTATTTAGCCATATGGTCAAGGACCTCCACCTCAATATAATGTTGGACCAGGAAACACTGGACCTGGCATTGCACCACCTCCATTTGGCTATGGCGGTCAACAGAATGGTCCTGGCATTGCACCACCTCCTTTTGGTTACGGCGGTCAACAGAATGGTCCTGGCACAGCTCTACATCCTCCGGGCCATGGACCAGAATTTGCACCACCGCCATCTGGGTATGGTGGATATCCTCAGCCACCACAACAATATGGAGGTAAATGATCTTATTTTTATTCAGGATGTTTACTTCAAAGGAGAAGGTATGATAAGTCTATTTTTTTGCCCCTTGATTTCCAAAATCAAAAAGTATCATAAATGTATTAAATAAAATCCTTCAGATGTTCATGTATAAAACATTAGTCTGTCAGACATCAGTATATATAATATATATTTTTGTATTTTGTCTTGCATATTTGCATTAGGACTTCAAACTTAGTGTAAAACTGCATAAGCTGTCAAAATAGCCTAATTTTTATTGATTGGTTGATTGCTGATTGCTTAACGTACAGTTGGCCTCTTTTTTTAGATCTTGTCATTTATATTTAGAAATGAACAACAGCTTTACCCAAAAAGATATTTTGCTACAAGATATTTTTTACACAAATATCGATGTTAACGTGTTGCTCATATCTATGCAGCCCAAAACTATGTGTTAAATGGACATTTTACATGTTTATGACATCACAAGTAACATTACTGCACTAAAGTGTCCAGATTATATTCACCGGTTCATTTGTCAATAAAATTAAGATAATTTTGAAAGGCTTGAGTAATTTCTTTATTTTGCAAATTTAGGGGCCAAATAATGGCTCTTATCTTTTTGTTTTTTATATTTTTTTTTACCTTCTGCATTAACTGGAGTAAAATGCTATGATCAACGTCTAGCAGACATGACGCCTCTTTTAATGAGACAACGAGATCGTATACAAACGCATAAATTGTATAAACTCGGGTATTATCACTGTCAGCAAAATATATAAGTCTACTAAGGGTTATAAACTTGACGTGGTATGAATACATGTTTAAAACGTTTAAACCCGCTGCATTTGTTTCCACCTGTCCTAAGTCAGGAATCTGATGTTCAGTAGTTGTCGTTTGTTGATGTGGTTCATAAGTGTTTCTCGTTTCTCGTTTTTTATATAGATTAGACCGTTGGTTTTTCCCGTTTGAATGGTTTTACACTAGTAATTTTTGGGGCCCTTTATAGCTTACTGTTCGGTTTGAGCCAAGGCTCCGTGTTGAAGACCGTACTGTGACCTATAATGGTTTACTTTTATAAATTTTGACTTGGATGGAGAGTTGTCTCATTGGCACTCATACCACATCTTCTTATATCTATTTACGTTGTAAATTTAGGTTACCAACAGACACAGCAGAATACAGTTATTATTGCAGGACAACCAACCACTGTCATTCATCAACAAAAACGAGAAAGGTAACGTTTCATCATAAACTACAACTATTTTAAATGGGTTTATCGGGTGCGATGAGCGCCGACATTTACAAAAACTCTGTCATATCGAAGTATAATTACTGAAAACGCAAAAACACATGTTTTACTCATACCGCAGGTAAAAATGTCACAAAGCTGCATTATATCTGGCTATTTTACTGACCGCAGCTCAACAAAACTATAATATTCCTTTAGATTATTTATTTGATGCCATAGTTTTCCTCACACGAATTTGAATAAAAAAAGAGGCGAAAGATACCCAAGTGATATTCAAACTCATAAGACGAAAACAAACTGCACAATTTATAATGCATTTCTGTAATTCAATGTTTACTTATTTTGTGTTATATCTCGTCTCACTATTTTTAATATGTACCACCTTCGATAAGTATTTAGTAATTTTCACTTCTGTACTCGTACTCTAAACAACAAATTTATCAATTTTGTAAAAAATGTTTACTTCCGTACTCCTAACGACAAAATTATTATATTTAAATTTACCTGCATACGTTGTTTTATTTACCGCCATTTTGTCCCAGGTAAGAGTTGTCTTATTGACACTCTTACTACATTTTTTTTATTACTACCTGTAACGTATATGTTATATAGGCACCTACTTTTTAATATTGCATTTATATGGTGTCATAGATCAAACTTATTCGTTCAGTGTATGTTTACTTGTTTTTGTTTAAATGTCTTTTTGATCGAGTTAAGCCATTTCAATTGATATTTTATAGTGTGTCTTTTTATGTTGTAATGTTACACTACTGTCTCAGGTTATGGTGAAGGTTGGTGCCTGTTAAAACGTTTAAACTCGCTGCATTTGTATGCACCTGTCCTAAGTCAGGAGCCTGTTGTTCAGTGGTTGTCGTTTGTTGGTGTGGTTCATAGGTGTTTTTCGTTTCTCGTTTTTTATATAGATTAGACCGTTGGTTTTCCTGTTTGAATTGTTTTACACTAGTCATTTAGGGGCCCTTTGTAGCTTGCTGTTCGGTGTGAGCCAAGGCTCCGTGTTGAAGGCCGTACTTTGACCTATAATTGTTAACTTTTTACACATTGTGACTTGGATGGAGAGGAGTTGTCTCATTGACATTCATACCACATCTTCTTATTTATATTGACAATGCCATGGCAAAAAAACGAAAATCGACGAAAAGACAAGCATTCCACATAACACATCAAATAAAACTAAAGACTGAGCAACTCGAACCACACCAAAAACCGGGGGTGATCTCAGGTACTCCGGAAGGGTAAGCAGATCCTGCTCCTGATAATGTGAACGTAACTCATGAAAACTAGTTTACTGGAGATATTAACTCATTCATGTGATATTAATGGTGTAGAAATTGTTGTTTCTCCTTTTGAGGGATACAACTCCTTCTTATGTAATTTTGGAAGACACCACCTAGTCATAATCAGAAGCAGCTTTCAATTTAGTCGCTGTTAAAACGGTTTATCATCTACGATGAGTAGACGTTTAATATATGTACGTTCTAGAATTTGTAATCTCAAGTTAGAGTATCTCTGTATAGTAGTTACTTAGAACGACAACATTGTTGGCTGCTGTATCGGCTGGTAAAACATTGAACTCATTTTTTTTCCAGCTTAGTTTTCGAAAAAAAAAACCCGTTTAAAAAAATTGGTTTATTAGAGTTAGTTTCGAAATATTTCATACGATAATCAACAAGGTCATTGCAATTTGTATAAGAATCAGATAAGTAGTTAACTTAATACACGAATGGATTATTGGAATTACCAAAAATATTGGACAGTACATTAGACAACATCAACGAACAATAACAGACTCTGCCGAGAAAATAGACGAAACAAAGACATACAATAATGAAACAATATATGGTCCAATTTATAGCTCGACAAGTACAGATTAATGTTATGAGGTTTACAAGAAAAGAAACAACATATGGTCCAAATAGCCTGACTTAGTACAGATAAATGTTATGAAGTTTAACAGAAAAGAAAGGATATAGTATATCAATTAATGACACAAAATGATCACTACATGCACATAAACAAACTAAAAGGAAAGAAATGGGGCTTTTATTACTTTTCTGTAAAAATCTTCAACAGCTGTATATCATTAATTGGTTAAAATTTTGATATATTATCACAAATATAGAAATTTATTGCGCAAGTATGATTCCACATGTAGGAATTTGATAAACAGTGTTATTTCATATCCAGCTTATTGTGATAATATTGTTTTTTAATCTAACACATTAAGGAATTGGCCTTCAAATCTGTCTGCTTACTTAATAGACTTGATCATTGTTGAGTTGTTGTCTCGGCATTGACGCATACCACACATCGACTTTTTTCAAATTCATCTCAAAGCCCTAATGGTATCATCGACATAAAGAAGAAAAATTAAGTGGCAATATGCCACTTAGGTTTCCAGTAAACCGTTTTGGAAGTCTCAATAAACTTTTCCGAAACTCTTTGCCTTATCTAAATTAAACTTGACAGGAAACATGCATGTAAGGTCTGTCGTATACATCCTGCATTCTACCACCTACGAATTACAACAAGCTACGGTCTTTTCAAACATTCAATTATTTATTTTTGTATGAATGTTCATTGGATGTCATAGAAGGTGGGAGTGATATGACTCTATTGGAAATCATAATTTGACTTTCTTCTTTGCATTATGAATTAAATGTGGATTTACATGAGAGCTACATTTTTTTTAGCCTTATAATTATTTTTTCTTCTACAGATTTGCCGATAATATTTGCATCAACCTGGTTTTAATTATCTTCTTCCCATTTTGGATTTTCGTCTGGATATGTTTGGTGAGTTTTTACAAAGCATTTAATAAAACCAACAATGAGCCGATAACAACAGAAAAAAGAAACTATTCTTGTGATTCTGTAAACATACTTGTTAAATATTCTATGGAACTACAATCATTTTAAATGATGTCTGGTCTGGTTAGAAAAAAAAGTTGAAAGAAGGAATATTTACAAAAAATATTCATCCGGTAAAAGACTTGCCGTACGATGACTTATATTTGCTAACGTTGTACGCCATTTGGTCTCTGGTTGAGAGTTGGCTCATTGGCAATCATATACCACATCCTCTTATTACTGACGCAGTATTTTATATTAACATTTTTTTCACAATTATCAGTAAAGATAGTCTCAATAATTGCGCATATATGGTAGTTCTTTCGATTTATTCACATTCAATTCATATGTTCAAATATCCAGATATCCTCCGTTTGAAATTGTTTTTCTAAGTGATCTTATCTAAATAGACCCGAGTGTTTATCTTTGCTGCATGTCATATACGTAACCTTTTACCGGCTATCGGAACTGTATGTCATACACATAACCATTTACCGACTATCGGCACAGCAGGTCATACACATAACCTTTTACCGGCTATCGGTTCTGCAGGTCATACACATAACCTTTTACCGGCTATCGGTACTGCAGGTCATACACACAACCATTTTCCTGCTATCGGTTTTGCAGGTCATACACATAACCTTTTACCGACTCTTGGTACTGCATGTCATATACACAACCTTTTACCGGTTATCGGTACTGCATGTCATACACACAACCTTTTACCGGCTATATGTACTGCATGTCATACACACAACCTTTTATCGGCCATCGGTTCTGTATGTCATACACACATTTTACCGGCTATCGATTCTGCATGTCATACACACAACCTTTTACCGGCTATCGGTACTGTATGTCATACACATAATCTTTTACCGGCTATCGGTACTGCATGTCATATACACAACATTATACCGGAAATCGGTACTGCAGGTCATACAGACAACCTTTTACCGGCTATCGGTTCTGCAGGTCATACACACACCCTTTATCCGGCTAACTGTACTGCAGGTCATACACACACCCTATATCCGGCTATCAGTACTGCAGGTCATACAAACACTCTATTACCGGCTATCGGTACTGCAGGTCATGAACACAACCTTTTACCGGCTATCGATACTGCAAGATGTAACAGAGAACAAAATTTGCTGTACAAGATTGCAAAGTCTATTGTATTGCAATGGCAATCGGAACAGCAAGAAAAAAAAACATCTGCTGAACACAGTAGCAAAACTAATTGTTTTAATGAAAATCGGAAAAACATATCCTATTTTGTCTGTCGTAATGATAACCAATAATAGGATGTATTACCGTATTTTTAGTAATGTTTTCTTAACTTATCCTTTCTACCAACGTACATTTATAGAGTGCTGGTATTTAGTACAGACCATTCTTCTATTGCGAGGGGATTGGTTTTTTTTATCTGGACAAAACTTTATTTTTCAACTCTTTAAAAAAAATAACTATTCTCTTTCAATAGCATACAGGAACAAGAATTTTTATTGTTGTTTTTTTATTTATTTTTTTTAACTAATTTTCATCTGAAACAAATTTTTGTTCACCTTTCTGAAACACATTCTTTTTTCCATCTTAAATAATAACAATTATTTGAAGAAAAAAAAACGAGCCCAAAGAAAAGATGATTAGTTGGTGCCTTACATGTTCCAGTGAAAGATATGCGAGCTAGTAGAAACATATACATAGGTTGGTCCTCAAAATTTACAACTACCATCTTTTATGAAAGGTTTTGACTTTGTAATATATAGTGATAATATTTTTGGCTTTCTTTCGTGTTAGCATCAACTCAATTAAAAACATCGCACTGTTAGACTTCTAATAGGATATTTATTTAAGGCCTCGATACATCGGTTATTCATTGTTAACAAGATTAAAACAATCGATGGCCTCGTGTCAAACCAAAGACTTTAAAATTTGTATTTGCTGCTTTTCCGTTAAGTACGCAGTTCTTTTAAAAGTTAGAGGAAAAGGCATAGCTGTTTGACTCTAAGTTAGAATGTGGTGACATAACTTGCTGCGGACGGTTACCTTTGTGATCTAGCACTGTAGAAATTCGATTTAACAGGTTCATCTAGTACAAATCAGGATATATTCAGAGGATTGGTATTATTGTCATGAATATGCATTTGTCATAATATACAATTTTGTCTTTGGTAACTCAAATATTTACCAAACAATCAATTTTTTGGATGTATAAATACACATCCACGTTCATTTTCTATATAGAGATTGCTTTATCTATATATAACATTATACATATTTATAATAAGGTTGAATCCAAACTATCCTACTACCTGTCGATACTTTTATTTTTGCATTGCAGAAGTCATGTCACATAGTCTTCTTTGACTGTCTATGGCGTTAAAACACTAAATCCCTGGGATGTGTTTTAGTTGATTTTAGTCTCTGATGCATGATTGTTTATTATTAATTGTTTTTTGGCTTTTAACTAGCTTTCAGTGACTGCGAGTACTCTCAAATCGTACTTTCGTGTTAATATGACCTGTTACACAATTTGTATTGCATTTTTGTTATTCATTGTTTACTTATTTTGTGTTATATCTCGTCTCACTATTTTTAATATGTACCACCTTTGATAAGTATTTAGTATGACGATAGATTTTCACTGCTGTTCTCGTATTATGACAACAAATTTATTTATTTTGTAAAAAATATCTCCGTACTCCTAACAACAAAATTATTATATTTAAATTAACCTGTGTACGTTATTTTATTTAACGCCATTTTGTCCAAGGTTATAGTTGTCTTTTTGACATTGTGTCATAGATCTAATTTATTCGTTCAGTGTATGTTTACTTGTTTTTGTTAATATGTCTTTATGATTGAGTTAAGCCATTTCAATTGATATTTTATAGTGTGTTTTTCTATGTTGTAATGTTACACTACTATTTCAGGTTAGAGTAAAGGTTGGCGCCTGATAAAACATTTAAACTCGCTGCATTTGTTTGCGCCTGTCCTAAGTCAGGAACCTGTTTCAGTGGTTGTCGGTTGTTGATGTGGTTCTTAAGTGTTTTTCGTTTCTCGTTTTTTATATAGATTAGACCGTTGGTTTTCCTGTTTGAATTGTTTTACACTAGTCATTTTGGAGCTCTTCATAGCTTGCTGTTCGGTGAGAGCCATGGCTCCGTGTTGAAGGCCGTACTTTGACCTATACTTGTTTACTTTTTACACATTGTGACTTGGATGGAGAGTTGTCTCATTGGCACTCATACCACATCTTCTTATTTCTAATCAATCAATTAATAAATTTTAATTTTTTGACTAAGCGTACCAGTTAACACGATTTACTCTCGTATATATAATGCATCACGGAGCATGAGGCCTGACCGTCTTGGTCAGTCTGGTCCATTGTTTCATTTAGACTAGATGTTTTTTTTATAAAAAAAAAGTACGTTTATAAACCGTTGTGCCGTCGTTTGCATTTAAAACTGTTGGAAAGCAAATTGCGAAAGCAAACTTTGGAACACCCATCCATAATCGCGACTATATAGCAATGCTTTTATCTGGTTTTAACATACAATTTCATTCATGAAAAACTTCCTATCCAGAGTTCTATTTTACGACAACATGAGGTTTTATCAAGTGAAATATATACATAAATACTTTTTGTTTATTTTAGTGCATGTTTGAGAAATAGACAGCATATCTATGCGATTCGGAATAGCGGGATTGTTTCATTAGACCAACTGAAAAATGAAACAGCATTGATGCTTCAAATTCTTGATATAACGACGCAACCTGTATACCTGAGTTTACTCTTACTACTAAACATTTCGAAATACGACATATCTATATATATATATATATCAATGTAAATGTAAATATAGTTTATAGCTATCAGAACATTTCCACAAGGATTATAAAATGTTTTTAAATTAACTGTTTTCAAAATCCGTAAAATTGTGCGTCATTAAGGTAATAATATTATAGCAAGATGACATGATCCTTCATATATTATACTTATATGTCTGTTATTGTACGTCCAAAGTAGTCTTATTTAAAGGTCTATAGGTTGTATGTGAAAGAAGAAAGTTTATGTGTTATTTAGAGGAATCATTATTAAATATCAAAATAATATAATTTGTAGAAATATACTTGCTTAATTGAAATTTGAATCTAGAAACAATTGGTCCCACCTTCTAGATTTGATTATTAGGTTTGTACAATAAATTTTGGATTAATCCTCGGTGCCCTCTGCTTTTATTAGCAATGCATTTGATATTTTTATAAATTTGCAATTTTCATTTAAGTCAAAGTATATTCAATTGTGCGATATTTCGGATTTTAATGAAATGTTGTATATATTTAGAACTCGTTGAAATGCATTTGCCAATATAAAATAGAATTATGTATGTATAAAAATAACAAGATGTGGTATGATTACCAAGGAGACAACTCTCCACAAGAGACCAAAAGACACAGAAATTAACAACTGTAGGTCACCGTACGGCCTTCAACAATGACTAAAACCCATACCGCATAGTCAGCTATAAAAGGCCCCGAAATGACAAATGTAAAACAATTCAAACGAGAAAACTAACGGCCTGATTTATGTACAAAATAATGAACGAAAAACAAATATGATATACAGCAACAAACGACAACCACCGAATTACAGGCTCCTGACTTGGGACAGGCACATACAGAATGTGGCGGGGTTAAACTAGTTTGAAGGCGCGCCAATCCTCCTTGGACAGTGGTGTGACAGTGCAATATAAGAACAAACTATCAAAATCTGTTGAAAAGGGATTAACTCATCAGATCGATCCAAAGCAGAAATACAGCAAACAAAACCACAGACCGGACATGACAGGGTACTTATACACACAGACAACAAAAAGACACCAAGTACAGATCTGAGAGTACTCGCAGTTACTTACAAAGTTCAAAACCAATAACAACTAAAAACAAAAAAATCACATGCATCTAAGACTAAAATATCAATCAGTACACATCCAACATCCAATGGATTTTGTGTAAAGACGTCATTAATAGTCAGAGAAAAACATGACCCGGTGCAAAACCAAGATACAGGTGTCGACAGATTGTAGAGCGAAGAATGTGCATATGTATATAAAAATGACATTTAGTTTGATTTTAATTTACTGATAACAAAATCGATATTACATTTAATACCAATAAAAACATTATTCAAAGATCTAGTAGCATTTATACTTCAGAAATATAGCCACAAATTTGTGAAATAGGTCTATCAATGTATAGAATGTATGCAAGAAGCGGCGAAACGTATGCATTTTTTCATTTCAAATTGCGATTTCTCAAAACTCTTCACAGCAATTCGATTAAAAAGGAGACTCCGGGCCCAAAAGCCACTGCAAACAACCACAATATATGGGAAATGGTCTGTTTAGAATTCCATCCTCCTCCAAATGATCTTTTATTAAGTTGATACATAACCGTTTAAATCTAACTATAGGCAGACAGATGGAGGCAGCCTATTGCAATATTCACGCTGACGTTACAAGCTGTGGATACAACAAATGAAATCCTAATCAAAGTACTGAAGAACTGAACATCGGATGACCGCAAGTTCTTGTGGATGGTCAAAAGCACTTGTCTCAGAAAAAAAATCACATCTCTATACCTAAAACAAAGGTTAATGTACAGAGATATATTTTTTCTGAGACAAGTTCGTGCGTAGATGACGAATAAATGACAGGAAATTCAACCTCATCGTAATAACTATTATATTGTAGTGATACAAATCAGTATACTCTGGTTTGTTGTTATATATTATATTGATATAACAGTTACATGTATGTATAATTTTCATCCATTTGTATATCATTCTATTCTACTATTCTAATAATAGTGCAGTGCAAGTGCATGGTGGACACTCTTCTGTAAAAGTTCGATTTTTCTACTTTTTTTGAGTAGGCATTCATATTTTCCCGCAAAACCAATTGCCGCAAAACGTTCTTGAGATATTCTTCCGCATGCGTTAACACAATTTTTCGGTACGTGTGCATAGATATTATCAATGATTTTTTACTTATATATATATTTCTAACGACAAAACATTTTCATATTATTAATTTATGTTCTAAACAAAAATATTTTTATCAGTATTCATTGAAGAAATGAATTTATAACAAGTTGCTTTTAAAAAACAAAAGACAATACGTGAACCTTAGAACTTTTTTATTCTAATTATTAATTCAACTGAATAAGAAATTATATATCAGTGTTTGCATGGTTATGTGTGTGGAAGATAATATTTTCTTTTTATTGTAAATCATTACAATTTTGGCATGTTGAGAGAAGTGTTAGATATAAAGCAATGAGGAAAAAAAATATATTCCCAGACGTATAATTTCTTAAAGAATAATAATGATTCAAAACATGGGGGACACATGTACCTTCTTCCAAAAATTCATAAAATTAATCTAGAAATAAGTAATGAGGCATCGCGAACTGGTCAGCTAGCAGGACACATTAATGTTCGTTACCGACCAATCATCAATAAATGCAACTCTCCCGCGAGAGATACTTACTTGATCTAAATAAATTATAAAACCATTATTGAAGAGGCATAACTTTTACATTCAAGATAAAAAGATTCCACTAATAAAATAGAGTCACACGAGGTCAAAAAAGAATGCATTCTTATTGCCTATGATGTACGTCAAGGTACACAAATATGATCATTGATAATTGGGAAGAAACTGTTATCAATGCACTGGAATTAATTGACACACAGGAGAATATACTTTAAAGATTCTCAACAAAATAGATTTAACTGCATTTGATTAATTCTTAGAAACAATGAATTTGGGTTTAATGGACTGTTATACAAACACATTATAGGAGCGCCCATGGGTGGTATATTTTCACCAACATGCACAGATCTGCATCTGTCTGTCCTATTCATTAAAATCTTAGATAAGTTCCAATGGAGAGAAAACATCAAATTACACTGTCAATAGGGATGACGGTTTTATGGTCTTCACAGGCAAATTAGAGCAAGTTGAAGATTTCTTTAACATAGCAAACGAAATTGACCATGTACTTTAGTTCTAATATGAGGTGTCGACATCTAGTACTAGTATGACCTATTTAGAGGGTGGTAAAGGGTTATTTTCGTGCAACGTTTTCGGCCTTTTTATTTCACGTGATTTCGTGTTTCGACGTTTTATTTCTCGTTTTCTCGTGTTTGATTCGACGTGCGTGCTTCGTGTTTTCCCTTAATTATTTTCCGTGTTTCGTGTCGGTTCTCTTATTTTCTCGTGCTTGTCCCGCATTTGATTAAAAAGTAAACCGGGACTAATTCAAAGTCAGCCCAGATATTGTTTGAAATTATAAACTAAATAACTGGTCCCAAGATATTTATTAATAGCCTATTGTATTACTATGATAATTACACCTTATGTAAGAATCCTGGGTTTTGATAGGTTGATAGCCAGTGTATTTTTCACCAATTTACTTTTATCAAATGAATATCGTTCATTTTTAACAGCGCCGGGGTATATGCAAAAAGGATATGCCTTTCTTACCCTCTCTGCCGTGGTATTTGCCAAAAAATACTCTATCCGACTGGACGCTTGTAATGTTACGATCATCAATGCGTTTTGTACGTTAACATTCGGTGTAATTAAACAGATATAGCATGTTCTTGAGGGGTATTTGCGGAAAAATACCAGTCTTGAGAATGAATTTCCCTCGCCTTACAGCTCGCGAAATTTAACATTCTCTCGACTGGTATTTTTCGCAAATACCCCTCCTTAACATGATATATCTGTTCATAAATCGTATGCAACTAGAGGACGCTAAAAAGTGACCACATGCAGGTTCGCCATGTCAATTTATAATGACTGCATGATCTCCAAGAACGGCTGAGTAATAACTTTTGGTGCTTTTTTCCTAAATATTTACGATTTTATTCCTTGGCATCGTTTTTCCAGAGTGTTTTTTTCCGTGCAAAGTTTTTGCGATTTGCCACGGTTATTTAGATTTACTTTTAGTAGAGTACCAAGTATCGAGTTGTAAAAAGTGAGTATCGAGTTGTCAAAAGTGAGTATCGAGTAGCAAAAAGTGAGTATCGAGTTGTCAAAAGTGAGTATCGAGTTACAAAAAGTGAGTATAGAGTAGCAAAAAGTGAGTATCGAGTAACAAAAAGTAAGTATCAAGTAGCAAAACGTGAGTATCGAGTTATAAAAAGTGAATATCGATTAATAAAAAGTGAGTATCGAGTATCAAAAAGTGAGTATCGATTAATAAAAAGTGAGTATCGAGTATTAATTAATAACCAACAAAAACATTATTTGTAAACAGAATTGTTTTAACAAAAAAATATCCAATTTATTAATCGAATCATACTGTACAATTTACAACATATAGAGAGGGGTGCAGGTCTGATACTGTCGCATTGCGTGCTTCACACCAACTGGTCAACTGTAATTTTCTCGTCCTCTGAAGAAATATGAAGTAAGACCTTTGGTTCCATTGCATTTCTGTGCTGTAGTTGATTTAGACAAGGCTTAGAAATATGTAGATAAGGAATTAAACTGAGTTGATATATAACACATTTAATTTAATATAGTCAGGAGCCTTTTGCCTTTGTTATTCTTGTATGTTTTCATTTATATGTTTTGGAGTTTAGTGTGACGTCCATTTTCACTGAACTAGTACACATTTTGTTTAGGGGCCAGCTGAAGCCCGCCTCCGGGTGCAGGATTTTCTCGTTGTGTTGAAGACCCATTGGTGGCCTTCGGCTGTTCTTTGTCCTCTGGTCGGGTTGTTGCCTTTTTGACACATTCCCCATTTCCAGTCTCAAATTTAGGTAATGTTGCATTGACTTTAGCAGCGCAAAAACTCTTAAAACCTTGATCGTTTTGCAAATATCCAAAACAGCATACTTCCAAGTGAATAACAATTAAAAAAAATGTGAAAAGCAGAATAACAAAAATACCTTATTCCAAAGAAAATTCAAAACAGAAAATATATTCTTAAATGACTACACGTAATAAGTGTCCTTAAACTGTAAGAGGAAATCTTTTCACTGTTTAGCTCACCCTAGCCAAAGGCTGCTATGAGCTATTGCCAACACTTGGTTTCTGTCGTCCTCATTTGTAGTCCGTCGTTTGTTAATTTTTCATATTTTGATCTTCTTCTAGAGAACCACTAAACAGAATTTTACCAAATTTTCGAATATGTTTCTCTAATTGTCCTTTCTAGAGTGAGAGACCCATATTCGCCGCATAATTCGTTCATTTCCACTTACATCCGACCTACATTCGAATATTTGGAACTTTTTATGAAGGTTTCAGAAATTTAACTATATGAAAAAAATGTTTGATAAAGAAATTATCTTCAAAACATTGGTTAACTTTTCTAAAAACGAACGCAAACTCAAGAGGAAATCAAGTTGTTCGTGTACCATGGGGGACACATTTTCGCCGCAATGTATGATATGACCATCCTCATTATCCTGGTATATTATAAAAACGAATGTTTGCAATTACATGAATTAGCTTGAGAGATCATTCCTATACGATTTTTCTCACAAATATATACTTTAAGACTGCGCATGATCGCCATATAAATCTTACATAATTGCCAAAATCATTTAAAAACACCTGCGTATTTCTCAATATGTGCGAATAACCTTGGAAATGGGGAAAAGAGGAATATCAACAGTTGTAACATTACAAACAGCCTTTACCATCTATTCAGGCAAGTATTGGGTAAAGGCACACAAATTTTACAGAAAAAATAGCAAAACGGCGAAAATGTGTCCAAGGCGAATATGCGCCACCCACTCTAAGTGTTGATACTTTGTTGTTGATTGGTCAACAAACATGGCTGCCATGGTTGATTGTTAAGTACCAGGCTTTGTAAGAACAAGGCAATTTCACAACATGGCTTAAAAAAAACCTGCCAACCTAACCATCCTATTTTGAAGTTACTCTCATCCTGAGTTAGAAATGGTTGGTCTTTCTGTGTGTCTGTTAATAACTTTTGGTTAGAATTATAGCAAATTTCGGAGTTAGTTCCCCTTAATTATTAATTTCCAGTGCATTTTAACTTGATTATATCTATTTATACTAGAACAGGAAAAGGAACTGAATGATATATTTGTGCACCATTATACATTCTAAATTTAAATTAAGTAAAGTTGAGAGGGATTCTCCTTGTTGTGTCTTTTCACCACTGCCTGATTCTTAGGTAAACTGGCACTTAATGGTGATTGTATGGCATGATGCTACCTTTGAAAAACTTCTTCTGAAGAAAAGGAATGTTCCTATTAAAGTCTTGAGCAAGTTAGTTTCTTTGGTTCTGATCGAAAATTGAAAATTGAGTTGGCCTCCACGGAAGGTCAAAGTTTACAAAGAAACACTATGGAAAATCATATTTTGCTTTATTTTTTTTTAATTTCTAATGATGTAAGGTGCAAAAAATAATGAAGAAATGACCATAAGAAGGTGCTCATGAAGTATCAGTGTTTCAGTCTTGTTAGCGGGTCCTACAAATAAGGCCTCAAAGGGCAAAATTGCTCAATTTTGTCCAATTATAAATGATAATTTATTTGCGAACAGCATTATTATAGATGTAACCCAAACATACCATATATGTTCCTATCAAGGTTTTGAATAAGAGATTTAACTTTGATGTCAGTTGGAAATTCAAATGGCCACCGACGAGGTAAACCCAATGAAATATGAAATTGTGTGTATTTTGCTCTTCTTGTTTTTGATAAATTAGCGATAAAACCAGGGTGGCAGATTTCTGGTTCCTATGAGCCTCTTGTTTCACTTTGAAATGGTATTCTTTTTCCAGTTAACAATTCCCTTTTAAATTTTTGATTTTTTAAAATAATAAGTTTAAGTGGACGACCATTTTATTTTTAATGGGGAGGAGGTAGGAGGATTTTTTTTTTGGACGTATAGTTTATTTTCACTTCAAGTTTAGTATTTTTAGGCTACAGAACTGAGGACAAGATTCTCTTGAAATATTCACTTATAATTCTTATATGATTTTCATATTAACAAATACTTAAAAGTGATTTGTCCGTTAGTTTTTTCCTTGGTTTTACTTCGATACACCATATTGCCAAAAACTAGTTACCTTAACGACGGTTATTATTATTTTGCTACTCGATACTCACTTTTTGTTACTTGATACTTACTTTTTGTTACTCGATACTCACTTTTTATAACTCGATACTCACTTTTTATAGCTTGATACTCACTTTTTATAACTCGATACTCACTTTTTGCTACTCGATACTCACTTTTTGTAACTCGATACTCGCTTTTGACAACTGGATACTCACTTTTTGCTACTCGATACTCACTTTTCGCTACTTGATACTCACATTTTATTACTCGATACTCGCTTTTTGCAACTCGATACTCACTTTTTATAACTACTACTTATTTAGTGGTAAACAACAGATGTTGATTTTAGTAACAGTAGTTCAGAAAAGTAATTAATTATAATTAATTGTTTATTTCACATGTTATTGACCACTACTCAAGACATTAAGAATTCTTATATAAATACGTTTTGTCAAATTCAGCATTTCCATCTTGTAATTATAAGGTCAAAGGTTTGATACTAAAGATAAATTTAGAACAATAAGTAATAGGCTAAAGGGTCAGTGCAATTAATTATAAAGCAAGGTCTTATAGTTTTAAGTCAGTTTAGAATGACATTTGCCATATGAACATCTTATTATCTGGAATTATGTATTATTTTTAATCTGTATCATATGAACTATATTATATTGAATTATGGATGCCTGTTTAATAAACAATTATTGTTATATTTTGGAGGACCTTTATTCTTGTGAGCTAGTGGACCATAAGACATTTCCCCAGTATTTGATATTCTTATAGGAGTAACACCACAATATGAAAATATGGGTAACCCCGCTCCTACAGTTAAAAGAAACAAGCGATCAAATTATATCTTTTAATTGAATAAAAAGTATTTGGAGGTCTTAAATCTGTAATGGAGTACTTTCTTAAGCTGGTAAACATTACTGCTGCCTGATTTACATAGTGATGCAATGTATACAAAATCTTGAAGAACATGTGAAGGCTCTGCACCCTGGGTTTTTTTTACAGGAATTAGATTGGACATTATCATGATAATATAAAAAAAACCTTGTCTAGTTAAGTATGTAAAAAAATTAAATAAAATACAAAAAGAAAGGATTAAATTTAATATCATATTTAATGAACAGTTCCCATAATTAGTCATAGCAGATATACATGTATATGAGACCAAAACAGCATTGTTTACTTACACTTGTACGATCACAAGTTATAATGGACATACATGATTCCTTCTATTCGAATTGGTGAACCTGTATTCAAAGACCACTTGTATTAAGAGACCACTTTTGCCTTCTCCTTTTAGTGGTCCCCTTAATACAGGTTTGACTGTATATGGGATTCAGAATAATGGGACAGTTGCTATTTCAAGGAAGATGCTGAAAAAGTCATATCACAGACATTTGTCTATACCCGTATTAATTCATTATTGATTATATATCAACTCAGTTTAATTCCTTATCTACATATTTTTAAGTCTTGTTTAAATCAACTACATCACAGAAATGCAATGGAACCAAAGGTCTTACTTCATATTCCGTCAGAGGACGAGAAAATTACAGTTGACCAGTTGGTGTGAAGCACGCAATGCGACAGTATCAAACCTGCACCCCTCTTTATATGTTGTAAATTGTACAGTATGATTCGATTAATAAATTGGATATTTTTTTGTTAAAACAATTCTGTTTACAAATAATGTTTTTGTTGGTTATTAATTTAACTACTCGATACTCACTTTTTACTACTCGATACTCACTTTTTATAACTCGATACTCACTTTTTGCTACTCGATACTCACTTTTTATAACTCGATACTCACTTTTTGGTACTCGATACTCACTTTTTGTAACTCGATACTCACTTTTGGTACTCGATACTCACTTTTTGTAACTCGATACTCACTTTTGACAACTCGATACTCACTTTTTACTACTCGATACTCATTTTTTATAACTCGATACTCACTTTTAGCTACTTCATACTCGCATTTTATTACTCGATACTCGCTTTTTGCAACTCGGTACTCACTTTTTATAACTCGATACTTGCTACTCGACAAAAAGAAATCCTCTGAAAGAGCGTTATTTCACGTGTTTCCGTGTTCAGACCCCCCTTTTTTTACCACCCTCTATTTAGATACTGAAGTGTACAAAGGTGATCGATTCCATAATAATGGAAATCTTGATGTTAAGTCACGTATATTAAAAACACAGAAACGTATCAATATTTACCAATCACTAGTGCACATCCAAAATACACATACATTTAAGAGTATTAATTTACAGTGTGTGAATAATATAAGAAATAAAAGTGACATCAATGAATTAAATAAACATTTAATTAGCTTACAAGATAACTTAATTGATAGAGAATACTGTAAAAAGGAAACAGTAAAAGTTGTAAAAAATGTATATTAACGAATAGTCTTTTAATATTTTACTTGTTTTAATTTCATTTGAAACAGATTTTTTTTTATCTGATTTGTCAAAATGACAAGTATGCATAATGATTTTATTGTTACAAATCAAATCCCAAAGCCCACTTTAACTCATTATGTAGAAGCCACAGCACTATTTTAAAATATCTCTCTGTGAATATCTAGACACAGATGTTTGATACCATATGCATAGGTCGTTATAATTAAATCTTGACCATTTATCTTTCACTTGTTTATCAAAGGGTACAACTGTCAACTTTGCTCAAGTCAGTAAACCATTGCAATGCATAAAATGTAGCTTTACAATAAATATACATGTTTGAAAAGGATCTATAGATTGTTTATTATCATATATCAGATAAGTGAATTAGCGATCTGTGAAAATTCTTTATTGTCATGTTTTAAATATCTTAGATACCCCGTATGGAGGTGCTCTTAATTGCAGGAAGCTAATACAGATAAGATGAATAGGTGTTCCGAATGAACAATAATTTAGCTTCCGAATATTCCTCCATAGACTATATTTCTAACTAATTTATATGCATATATATACGGCAACAAGCGATAAGGAATGTTATTTTGCACTCGATAATGTCCGCGTATTTATCTGTTTATAGATCGGTTACCAGTCAAACACGAAAGTTACGTACATGTAAGTGGAAATCTCGTCGGCTACAATACATTGGAATGCCCTCACGGTCATCGCGATGTAAAAATTGAATTGTGTGTAGAAATATTACGACCATCATTAATATTGGGAGAAGGGGTGTCCATTTATTTGTATGATGTTTAAATACGCAGCCATATTCCAATCATAATTGGATCGATAATTCTTATGACTCGAGTTTGGAAAGTTCCACGCTCTCTGCACGTAAAAAAACCTTGCTGTAACTCTTTGAGGGGTCCTTTGTTGACTAAGTGCAAGGTAAAAATTCTGCTCCTACCCAATTAACCCTCTTTTTACAGTATTCCCATACGAAGTGGTAAAAGAAATTCAGTTTGAAGCTACGACAAATGGAACAGAAAGATTTTGCACTTTACGAAATCCGTTCACCTAATTCCTTCAGTCAGAGTAATTAATAACTTTTTGAAAACAGACATTATAATTCAATAAAGAAGGTCGCAATGAAAAAAAGAATTTAGGCTACAATAAATCAAAGCGGAAGCTGAATGCTCTTTAAAAAATATTGTCACTTGATAATACAAATACTGAAACGATTGAATTAAATGTCAGCGATTTGGCGTGCGTCTCTTAAAACTTAGTTATAGCATAGATCTAAACATTCTTAACATTCTTTGATAATACCGATAAAAGCAGAGGGAACCGAAAAACCCAAATATATTCATCTTGGAGTTTTTTTTCCAGAACGTCTTGGATATTTCTATAGCGCCTTTTGGATGTGGCATACCTTCGTCAATGTAGTATCTAACTCCCATCATGAAAATTAAATAGTTACTTACCTTTTCCATTGTATACTTTAGTTGTATGTTTTTTTCATGTCCTTTGATAATCTTATAACCTTCTCGTTTAAAGACCTGTGGTCTTTAAACGAGAAAAAAAATCTGTGACATCCATGGTGATTTAAAAGCTCACCGTCACTTTCATAAACTATCAATGACTCAAGGATTATACAGAGACGGAAAAATGTCAAATGTTAAAAAAAAAAATAACAACAAAAATCTGTGACAACGATGGCCATCTTCAACAATGATTTAAAACGATCACAGTCACTGTAATTAACTATTTTAGAGAATTTTGCATACATCCGGAGAATATTTAATCATCGGGAAAAATATCATTTTATCTTTAACTATTACTTTTACTGTTTAACATATCATACCTTAGTTCTATGCTTATTTCAACTTTTTTTTGCATAATTTTAAAACAAAAACTCGCCTTAAACAATTTTTTTATTTAGAATACAGCAAATATAAAGAATGACCTTATGTATTTATTTCTTTCATTAACTCGGAAATAGATAAATTAAACACATATCAATTCTTCACAATACTCGCATTCAATAATGTTACAATCGAAGTAAAGAGGACGCGATTGTGGCTACGACAATTAGAACATAATTTTATTCGTGGTCGTCTGTGACCTGTCATTCCATAACGGGCCATATTATGATAGCTCCCTTGTAAGCAGCAACCTTCGATCAAGGAAATCATGACAGGAAACACAGGCCCTTGACTATCTTATCAACTGGGAGATATTTACGCTATAGGTAAGCGCTGCTTGAATGTTATACTTGGAAATGGAAAGTTCACAATTGGAAAGCTGAAATCATTTCTTTTGTCTTAAAATTTAGTTCTCTACTGACCCTCGTTATAAATTTCTAGATTCAAGTCAAGATATGAAGCATACCTAACTGTACCTGTTCCTTTATATTAAATTCGTTAGGATATGTGCGTTCAAAATATAGTCACCAAACAATATTCAGTGAGAGGGCTTCATCTATATAGGGTAACGTGAAGCTTATGGACAATGTTAACTTCGTTTCATTTTTCATCAGAAGCTCTTATATGAAGTCTGCTTCATATGAATAAAGGAACAAGTTTTTTAGAAAAAGAGCTGAGCTGGTTCCCATAGGAATGCCGATTGTCTGTTGAAAAGCACGTTCCTAAAATTAAAAAAAAACATGATTCAGATTGTTTTTTTTTTATAAAGTATGATTCATCCCTTCCTGAACCAAGATACGTATATCATCGTTGGCGATTCTTTGTGGATCAAAGTTGGACTAATTCGTCCAATCTATATTATGAGGAATACTTGCGTAAAGGGCAGACAAGTCAAATGATTTTTACTATTGCACAATAAAAGAGACTTGGATATAAATGGCATACAAATGTGCATCTACTTTATGATATTTATTTAAATAGTATTGAACAAATAAAGCCGTTAACTGAATTATAAGTTCGTTATCAATTAAGAACCAGTATGTTCAAGTAACATTAATGGTACCAATTGTTCTGCACCAGATGCGCATTTTGACAATAAACGTCTCTTCAGTAATGCTCGAGGCCAAACCATTTGAAATAAAATGAAGGGCTTTTAAACCAAAATGGACAAAAAGTATAGCAAAAGCCGAGCAAGGAATTAGATCTTAGCATGAGGAGATATATTCCTTAATTTAAAATAATTTTCAAAATTTTGTAACAGCAAATATTAAAAACACAATATCAGTATTTGCATGCCAGTACCGAAATACTGGCTACTGGGATGGTGATACACTTGGGGATTAGCAGCCCAGCAGCAGAGGTATCGACCCACTGGTAGTAATCACATTAACGATACCAATTTTTCTGATCAGATACGCATTTCGACAATAAATGTGTCCTCGGTGATGCTCGATGCAAAAATATTTTAAAATCCAAAACTTAATAAATTGAAGTCCAACAGCCGGTTGTACGAACGTGTCATTAGTCTAATGAGTCATTAAGTCTTCATTAGCCTAATGCATCATAACGGCTTAATGAGGACTTAATGACCCATTGGGCTAATGCCACGTTCGTACAACCGGCTGCTAATCTTCATGTATTCAAAATCTTACAAAAGATCGTTGACGTCGTAATTATAGTATTCATTGACCTTATCAGACGATGGTCGCCACTAACAATCCTTTGGACACGATAAGCTAACCATGCCAGCCACGAAATGTAATATATTTTCCAGACAAATTCTAAATGCAATTAACCATTAAGAGGTTTTCAGTTTTATTTTTTTTATTATCTTAAACTTAAAAATACAAGAAATGCAAATGGCTTAGTTGTATGCGAATGTTTGTATTGCATAGTAAACCTCTAAACGAGTACCTTTTGTATACTGGTCACAGAAGACAAATATGCACAACTTTACCGACAAGTATATTTCACTATACAATTCTCCTTCTTCCGGCTATGTACAAGCGAACACAAGTAATGAATAGAGTTTTAGATATTTGGTCCCATAACATCGAATAATGGTTGCGGTGAAAAGGATTCTCAGTATATAAACACACCGAACAATTGATTCCAAATTTGGTTTCATCGTCACCTGGAATAATCCAAACCCTAAGAGTAGATTATGGCGTGTCACAAAAGATTGAGTCCAGGCCAAGGTGTTCCACAAAAACTATTGCTATCGAATCCATCGTAAATTAACTAATTTTTAGTCATATTCCTCTAAATCCACCATATTCATGACAGTACTTGGTGATACAACTTTTGATCTATGAACAGTATTAGCAGTTTTGTTGCTTGAAATAACAATAACGTGTTTACTATTGTCAGAGGTACGTTCTTTCTGGTATTTAGGAACATTTCCATTCTTCAGTTGGTTTTCCTCTACGTTATTGTTAGTTTCAGTTTTGTGAATTATATGTCCGTTTGATGTTGTCTTACTAGTTTTATTAGCTTTGCTGGGTTGGTTTTCAAACCAATTATCGTCATATTCATCAATGTATGTATCTTGGGTTACAACACTTTTACCAGGCTGTTTGGATACTTCTCTGGAATTGCCACTGCCCATTTCGAAAAATTTCTACAAATGAAATAAAGTAATAGTTAATCAGGTATCTCATTAGTCGTTTCCATAAGTGATGCCACATCAAACGTACTTTATGTCTAAATGTTGTTAAATGGTTAGTTTAGATTATTGTGTTCTTAATTTTTGTAAACTTGTCAACGTTATAGATGAAATAAATACTGCATGACAAGGAACACGCACAAATACCATCAGATCAAATTTCATAAACGGTCGAGTTGTATTGACGTAGTTATTATGCCTGTATTTTAATAAAGTAAGCCGTAAAATGTAAAATAGCTGTAAATGATATCAACGTACATTTAAAAATTAAGCTCATTTAAACATACAATTGTGGATAGCAAGAGTATATCTAAAAACATTAAAATAACTTTTTTTTCTTTATATCGACACATATAAGTCGATCATCTGTTTTCACAAACATAGTTTTTCACTTAATGTTAAAACCAGAGTTAATTCAGATAATTATTTACTACATGGGCATGTTACAAACATTGCTAAATATGAAACTTAAAAACAAAATAAATAGATCAACAATCGTTTGCAAATTCCAGACCGATCATAATCTTGTTTTTTTTTTTATATGAAGTAAAAAGTTAGCAAAACCAACTGAGGAACTTGATAGTTCCTTTTATCTAAAATTACCCAAAGGACCAGAGTGAGTGGGTTATAACTTTTTTCAGTTTTCTCATTTCTCAAATTGCAAAAAACACCTGATATGCAATGTTTAAATAGCATGTAATATTTCAATACCATAAAAATAGTTTTTTTTTACATTTTGTCACAAAAAATTGAATTGTTTTGTTGGAAAATAAAGCAATACATATTTTCTCTTATTATATACAATAATTGATAAAGTTCGCCTTTCTTTCAAATTATAATAACCACATTAGGGACAAGAAGAATTTACGTAATAAAGCCACACTACTTATGATTTGATGTGTTGTAATAAATGATCAAAGTCAACATAGACATGTCTTCGGATAAACATATCCTCGGTCAGTCACGTTTTTGATTAGTCTCGATTATCCAGACGCTCCATATGCATATATGTAGAGTCTGGATCCAATCGGTTCGAATGATTGTGATGCGAAGGCGTGTCCAAATATGCAAACACGCGAGCTGGATTTTTTCGGAAACTTTCATGACTTGAGGTTCCCTTGCGGTAACACTAGACAAAAACAAACGGAGGAAGTAGCAAGCATCATGCCTGGTGCCGGTTGGAAGTAACATCAAGAGCTACAGACTGTTATATATATCTTATATATCTTATATCTATACAACACACTCCGATTTCTGCACGGAAAATAACGTTATATGCGTTACTTGTGCACAAAGTTTTGCAACTATCGGGGGGCTAGGATGAAATTTTTAAAAAAAGGCAGGACAGGAGTTATGACTGAGTAAAAAAATAGAAGGATGAGACAATTTGCAAAATAAGGCAGGATGACAAATTATTTATGTTAAAATAGTCAGAATACCATAAAAAAATCAGGACCTAATAGAGTGAAAATTAAAAAGGCAGGACAGAAATTACAACTAAAAACACATGTTGCAGGACAAACTGGTAGCTTCTATAAGTTATAACCCAAAAAAACACTATTATTATTTTTAAATGTATATATTAATATGATTATTATTATTATTACAGTTGCTTGAATTTTAGTGATAAAAATATGAAGAAAATTTTTAAAAATAGTGGTATAAATATTTAAAAAAACAACACATTTTTATCACTAAAATTCAAGCAACTGTGTTATTATTTATGTACAAACATGTTTAAAATTATATAATTATGCATGTGTTAAATTTTTAAATCTAGGTCAATATACATGTATCTGAAGTAATGAGCATTTGTAAATATACTTTCAAATACTTCATTTATTAAAACTACCTTTAAAGAAATAAAAAAACTGCATTATATAACTCAAGGACGTATATTGTTAGTTATACGTCCTTGTATAACTCAAGTACATGCATTACTTTTTTGTAGATATGTCTGTTTGTTGTTGACAGTCCCTTTACTTTAAAGTTACAATTTTGTCATTTAAAGATTTAATATTTATTCCAGATCAATTTTGCACATCTTGAAGAGAAATTAAAACAAACAATGGAATGTAGCAAAGTGGACATTATACTTGATGAGTGCTGAATATGAAGATTTTTTGAACAGCGGTATAATTACTGCATGTTGCTTTTTTTTGATAAATTTAATGATATGGTGAATCTATACTTGATTAAATGACTTTGAAATAACCAATAGAATTTCAATAACAACATGTACATATAGTTCATTTCATTTACAAGCTGATTTAATCATTTATAATGTAACCAAGCACAGAATTCTCGAAAAACTAGTGGTCCAAAGATTTGACCACCAAACTTTTTAAAGGACCGTCACAACTTTGGTTATTATTTTGCAACAGAAATTATAGTGAGGACCAGCAGGTTTTCTTGTAGGACCACCAGGGAAAAAAAGATTTCAAGAACTCTACAAGCATGCATTCCACAACTCACTGGTTAGTGATATTTTGGTATTCTAGATCATAGAAAGTTGCAAAATATTTATGATGAACTTATCGATTAAAGAAATATTACCGTAGTAATTATGTAATTTTTTTGGTTTGTTCCAACCACAACCATGTTTGACAATGAGTGAATATAATTTCATTTGTTTATAATTACCATCAATATTATGGCTGGGGGCTATTATTCATTATTTTGCCACCATGCAAATTAGAACAGAGACCTTATTCATTGTATACTTATTAAAATTAACCATTTATAATGAAAAATTGTGACTCAAAATTCTACATTTTATAACTATTGATTATTCCATTACTTGTATTTTTCTAGCACTTCTTTTTAACATGATGGAGTTGCAAAAAGTTACCACAGTTCTATGGACATGATGGACAACTAAAGGAGAATAATTTCATTTGTTAAAGAACAACTGAAGGAGAATAATTTCATTTGTCAAAGGACAACTAAAGGAGAATAATTTCATTTGTCAAAGAACAACTGAAGGAGAATAATTTCATTTGTCAAAGGACAACTAAAGGAGAATAATTTCATTTGTCAAAGGACAGGAGACTTTCCATGCCCTAAGATTTTAAAAGCTGAAATTGTAAGGCTTTAAGAAATTAATTTGTACTGTACTTTCAGAGGGCTATATAAAACTGAAGTCTGTGCTGGCATTCAAAGGTGGTGTTTAATAAATCAAATGCAAATACGCATACAAAATGTAAATATGCAAACACGCATAAAGAAACAATGTTATGTTCAACAATATGTCATATTAAAACTGAACACCACAATCACCTATAAAGGTAAAAATAATTTTCTGAAAATTAAAAAAAAAGGCAAACAACATTTCACTAAAGTTGTAAGTTAAGACATGTCAAGAAAAAACATTTCAACATACATACATATGAAATACACATAATGATTCCTAATTGGGTGGGCGGGAGGGATAAAAACGTGGTTTCTTTCAAAATTTAGATCAATATTATGTGCTAAACTTATCTCTTTTAAGAAAGATCTAAAGTGGTGAATCGAAAACATGGAGTACGCCCCGAACAAATTAAACAAAATGACTAGCCATTTTTAACCAATTTGTACTGTACTTTCAGAGGGCTATATAAAACTGAAGTCTGTGCTGGCATTCAAAGGTGGTGTTTAATAAATCAAATGCAAATACGCATACAAAATGTAAATATGCAAACACGCATAAAGAAACAATGTTATGTTCAACAATATGTCATATTAAAACTGAACACCACAATCACCAAGGCAACGCAATGCCAAGCACAGAAATCAGAAAAAAAATTGAGGACAAAAATATCATGGAAGTTTATCAGTTGGAAAGTTTGCAAAAAAGTCCCATTTTGCTTGAGATGTAATAAAGTTTGTCAGTAGAGTGTTTGATGTAGCCCCTGTAGCAAGAGGAAGCCCAATTGCCTATTGTACAAATTTCCGAGTCTGTGCATCCAGCAGCTGATGCACAAGTTGCACCGCCTCTACGCAAGCTATGAAACGAGTATTGTGAAGTATCCATTCCGCAACGCACTAAGAGTTTGTGAAGAATTTTGTCTATGTCTGACTTTGAAAAGGCACAGATCTTTCCCTTACTATCACTTAGACCAAAAGCGGGTTCTTCTGGTAGTGCAGGCAACATTTTTACCATTTATACACAATGACCTTTTTGATTTTAGCTTTCATATGAACCTTTTTAAAGATCATTAAATGGAGCAAACACTGTTTGAAGAGATGTGGGGTCCCATGAGACAGCAACTCAACTACAAAAATAACCAAAGGAACATATCAATATACAGTTTTAACAGTCTAAACCTAATGCTCCATATAGTCAAATTCCAAGCAATTAAAAGAGTAAAAGCATGCAGTAATTCTTCAAATACATAATGTGTGTCTCCAATTAATAAATCTGATCTTGTGTCATATCTTTTTAGGAAAATAAGATGCAGAGAACCATTCATGAAGTATATATATGATACTGATATTTACAATGTTCTCCAGAGCTATAACTCCAGCCCTTTAGATTACATTACACTACTATTGCTTGCTAATTCTACCATCAATAGCAGGAGAAGAGAGGAGATTCAGCACTATGAATGATCTTTGCAATTTGCTGTGGATGATGACTAAATCAAATTTGGATGCATTGATGAAATTCATATAGCGATGACAGTTACTTCATTGAACAAGAAAAAGCTGTAAATATTTTCAATGGTGCAAAACAAACAAGTTATGAACTATAAAATGATTAAAACCGTGTTGAGTTTTCAATTTGTTTAAAAAAGTGACAACATTTACCTAATGAAATATAATGCACACCAAAGATGCTATCATTTGGATTGATTGTAAAGTTTACATGTCTGACTGGCATGTTTTATCTGCCCTTGAACTCATGTTCATGGATCATAAGTCAGTGTAATGTTTCAAATGTTGGATCCTCTTCTAAGATACTATAAACAAAATGTCTATAAATGTCTATGTGGTTTATGGTATGATTGTAAGGTGTACAAGTCTGTCTAGCTTGTTTTTATCTGACCTTGACCTCATTGTCATGGATCATTAATAATATTTAACTTGTTATAAACTTTTCTCTTTAAGGCTAATAATGTAAATCATTCAAGCAGGCAACACATTTCAGCTTGTTTTAGACATCAATAACTTGGTGAAACTTTCTTAATTTTTTTTTCAAATCTTTAACAGAATTTTTTAATGATCAAAAGAAAGTATTCAGTGCAAAATATTTTATTTAATGTTGCTGTATTTTTCTGATAGGGACTGAGTTTTTTGCAATTTTTATATAAACATGATAAAGATTACATTCTTGGGTTTATGCATAAAAAAAACAAAAACAGTCCTAGAATGTAAAGAAACTTTGGCAGATTTGCTTAAAATTGATGTATGGAAGATATTGTTTGAAGCAAACTTTACAAATATATCTTTCCATTGTTCAGTCTTTTCATTTTTGCAGTGAACATTTACATACAATACAGTCTGGACTTACATTCTTTAGACATCAATAAGTTAGTTAATATAAAGATAAGAAGATGTGCTTATAATTGCCAATGAGACAACTTTCCACTAGAGAGCAAATGACATGGAAGTTAACAACTATATGTGACCATATGGCCTTTAACAATGAGCAAAACCTATATTGCATAATGAGTTATTAAAGGCCACAAAATGAGAAATGTAAAACAATTCCAGAGAGAAAACTAACAGCCTGATTTATGTAAAAAAAAACCACAATTAACGAAATACAAATATGATATACAGCCACTGAATTACAGGCTCTTGACTTGGGACAGGCACATTCAGAATGTGGCGGGCTTTAACATGTTGGTCAGCGTCCAACCCTCCTAACCTGAGACAGCGGTTTAACAGTACAATATATGAACAAACTATGAAAATCAGTTGATTAGGGCTGAACTCATACTGTATTTATACATCCCTACAACAAAAAAGAAACTAAGTACAGATATAATAGTACTGGCAGTTACTGACAGCTAGTTCAAAGCCAATAACAACTTGTAAAAAAATCTGTATCTAAGACTTGAGTATCAATAAGCACACATCCAACATCCAATGGATTAAGTGTAAAGACGTCATTAACAGTCTAATGTATGGCTGTGCAGCATCAAATATAACAACCATCTATAGGTACACATTAGAGGGGCGGATCCAGCCATTTTAAATAGGTGGGTTCCATATGTACCCATTAAAATGCATTGATCGTCCAAAAAAGAGGTCTGGATCCGCAACTGTATTACTGAGAGTGTCACCATATACTTATTAACATTCTGACCAGTCTCAGTGCCCCATACTTCCATGCATTGATCTTCATCTATAAAAATGGCTGATAAATGACACTGGTGTGGTTTTCTTAATTGTTACAGTAACAATTTTCACTAATTTAATCTTTAGACTTGTCAATGATGATATGACTTTCAGAATTTTTATGTATCGTGTCGATCTTAACGAGTTCAGCAATTTCCAACTGATTTCTACATTTTATTCTTACTTTGTGATGCTTCAGCACTTTTAGATAAGCTCTTATATGTGTGTCTTGCAATCCACAGCACGATTATGTACGCCATTAGCTAATGAAAGCTAGGAACATGTAATTCAGTAGTTGGAGAAGGTTGCTGCCTGTAATTTTTTTCTCGTTTATTATTTTGTCATTCATTATGCCGTTGGTCTTTCCTTTTGAATTTTTATACATTTGGTTATGTCAGGCATGGTTTAGATTACTATACGGAAATGGTTTTGCTCCGATTGTTCAGTGAAGGCCGTATGGTGGACTACAATTGCTTTAACCCACGTCATTTCATAGGTAATTGGGGACAGGACAATTTTTTAGCCCCCGCCCTTTTTCCAATACCCGTAAATTTTTTCCCTAAAAATTTCAAAATTTTCCCGTTTTTCTGTGTCATGAATATACTACAAATAACTTGTATTTGCTATTTACTATCAATTTCAAGTTTACTATCCACAGCAGTCATACTGATTTATTTTGATAAAATTGAGAATGGAAATGGGGAATGTGTCAAAGAGACAACAACCCGACCAAAGAGCATAAAACAGCCAAAGACCACCAATGTGTCTTGTTTATGAATTCCCTACTCTGTCTCCGTGGTCATCATTGACAAATTTCAGTTACTTTTTCTCTATGTTTTTTTTTTTTTTGCAAAATAACTACACACATATAAAAACAAATGGACAGCGCTTTTTTCGTTTCAAAACCAGTGACGCCGTCAACAAGAAGCAACAAAGGCATGTTTCTTGCGATGGTAAAGCCCCCTCGTTCTTTCCAAAGAAATAGACCGGGGCCTTTACCATCGCATGAAACTATTAGCCGTGTAAAACAGCGAGACAATGTTAGTATTTAGTGAAAAAAAATAAAATCTTCATCAAATTAAAGATTTACAATATTGAGGAGTTATATTAAATCTTTATAATATATATGTTAATGTGAAAAATATGCATTTTCAAATGCAACCCACCTCCCCGGTCGGATTATTTTCACTTGATTATATACAAAAAAGCATCCTGTTTAATTTGAGCAGTTATGTCCAATTTCTACCGTGTCAGGATAAGAGCAGAACTGAAAATTAAATAAAGGTATGATTAAATCTATGAGGTTTAACCAAGGATTTGTATAGTAACTATACAAATCCTTGGTTCAGCGTTCAAATTATACAAATCTAGAAATTTGAAAGAAACAAAATAAATAAATCAAATGTAAAACATTTAATATATGTTTGATACCAATAGTGACCAATCTGTTAATATATATAGCTGCTTGGTATACAGCTTGCAGTCTTCTAGAATATGAATAAACTATTTTTCGAGCAACAAATCAATCAACTTCCCAAACTAAAAAAAAAGAAAAATAGAAAAGGGGGAAGTAAAAGCAGTTCAGTTGTTGTCAAGCTATTAAAACACAATATTCGCTATTGTATTGATACTGACAAAAGATTCGTGTACCACCCCACCCCACGAAAACACAATTTTGTTGATAGAATAAACAAAGCGTGTACGTAATTTTACATGAAGTGGCAATGGCGTATCTAGAAATTTTCACTGACCCGCTGCAGTCTGCTCTATCGATTCCCTAGTATAATCAGCCCATTTTTTCCCACAAAAAAATCCGAGAGGGGTGTCAATAAGCTGAAATCAAAACTTGCTATTAATAAATAGTTCGATCATTCATCTTAATTTTTGATAGGGTGGAGAATGGATTCGAGATTTATAATGCTTTTTTTTTATACCAAAAAACAAAATATATTATTTTTTAACTAAGATTTATATAGAAATATTTTTTAAATCCTTGTTTAAGATTCTTTTATATCTAAAAACAGGAGTTTTACACATTCATTGAAAATATTTTGTTCATCTCCCTTTTCAAACAAATCATTACTAAATGCATCTAAATAAAAGATAAAACTCTCGTCTTTAAAATAATACAGCACGATACATGTGCTCTTCGACCATGTTGTTGTTATTGAAGTATGGGAGGAGTTTATTATTCAACATGTAAATGCCATCCAATCGCGTATTAGGAAAAAAACCTACAGATCGTAGTCGAGGCTCATGAATATAACAGATATCTCAACAATTGCTACCAGACGTTATTGTTCGCAGTAAGAACGATAACTCTGGTGCAACGAGACTAGTTTTTGATTTAAAATTATATAATGACCCATTCAAAATACTATGAAAATGTTTATTCGTATCTAAATATTGTTTTTATTCTAAAAACACAAGTTCAGAATGAATTAAATAGTATGATTATATTTATTGTGTTTTTTTGTGTGTATATTATCGTGATCAGACTTTTGGCACGATTTTAATACGGTCTTCTTTTTGACCCTTAAATATTTTAAAAGATTAAATGATATAATATATACCTTATGAAAAGTAATACTGAAAAGATTGAAAAGAAAGACTTTTTTGAACTTTTGTCCTACTAGGTAAATGGCTTTGGAAATTAATGAAGGCACTGAACTCTCGTCTATTTATTGATTGCGTTATATACATGCACACCGCATGAACCATGGACCACCATATGTAATACATTGTTGCTGTTTGTAGATTTCATCCTCAAAGAAAAGCAGCGATTCAAAGCACCATGGCCTTGTTACTGTTAATGTTGAGTTTCCGTAAAGTCAAAGTAGGCCATTTAAGTAGTTGAGCTGTACATTTGTATTCCAGTGAAAATAACAAGACCCAATTTCTAAGTTCCTCCATTTAACCTAGTATACAACGCTCTCCGATACATTCTTTAATTTTGTAAAAATATATTTCAGAAACAACTTTGCTTTTTTGTAGTCAGCGATATCATTATATCGAAGACGGAAAAATACATAGAAATGTAAATAAGATAATTACATTGTCACAAGAGTGTTTGAAATTAACTATAATGACCAATTTACAATCGAACTGATTATTGAACTTAACTGCTGAATTAGAAAAAAAATGTTGATAAAATAAAGAATAAAAATTGCCTACCTGATATGATAGCACGATTCATTTCGACATTTCTATATCAAGATTTGATTAAAAGGCATAATCATGTCTTTTTGTTTTTTGTAGAAACGGTCTATGGTCACACCGTGTGTTTTTAAATGTTGTATATAAGCACAGTCTAGTTTATGATAGTACCTTCAGCTTGAGTAAGGGTTTCTGCTTCGTTTGATGCATTGTTCCGTAACTTTAAGAGCAATTTGATTTTGTTCAAATATATAAAATTAGACATACAGTCTCACTTGAGCAGTAGAACAATACATATAAACAATGCCTAGATAATGGACAGAAATAAGACCTTTAAATAAAGTATCTTGCCTTAATGCAAGATTAAGAAGGTTTACTTAAATGTATAACGAATGTAATATGCTAATTTTGGTTAAACAGGTGAAAATTAATTAAGTATGTCCCGATTTGTTGACCTTTATTGATTATTTGATTTATCTTCACCAGTCACCAGTGAATGTCACGTGATGGCTGAAGCACCCCATATATCTCACTGACGGGAAACGCTGTTTAAAGTTGGAGGGTTTCACAGTCAAAATCTAACATAGACTTAAAAACAGCCGAAGAATCATTATGCTTTAATAGCAGCGAGTGATCACTCTTACAAAAAAAAACCATATTTAAGCGCATCAGGATTTTATCTTTGATTGTTTGAATGAACTTTTAACATCGTACAGTCAATTATAGGATTTTGGGAGAATTAGTTTTTGATAAAACAGCGCCCAAAACTTTAAGAAGCAGTATAAACAAAACTGATTTGCCATACTGCTTCATTGATTAACTCATCATGATATCTTTGCAAAGACTTGGCAGTCGCTGACTGTTCAACAGACAACATTTAAAATAACAATGATAATGCGAAGCTCTTTTCTCTTGCATACACTATATACTTTTTTTTCACGAAATATAGTAATTATTATCAAGGCAGGAAACATTGTATTCTTCCGTTATTTTCATTACTCCCTAAAAATACGAAAGTAATTAATAAAATACACAAAAAATTTTCAATCATAAAAGTATTATGATTAGTCAAGATTATGATAAATTCATATTAATTAAAATAATGAAAGAGAAATTACGAAAATTTTGTCTTACCTAAAGTGCAGCTACGTTTCTTGTATTTGAAGCCGAGATACTTGATGGAAATTAATATAATAATTATCTCTTTCCACAGAAAGTAGTTTCGTTCTTACAAATGAAAGAGTTCTTAAACATCCATATTTGTCGGTTCAAATCTACAACTTTACAAGGCGACCGTTAAGTACGAATATTGTCAGTTAAGTTAAAGTTTACTTTTTTGTATCATGTTCACATAACTTTAAACATTTAAATTCGGTACGTGCGATGATATCAGTGCCTTTGTATTTGGTGTAGTGAGGTATGTGTTAATCCTAGGTCGAATCTGATGGACTACGATCAGGAAACGTATCACCGAGGAATGAATATTTAATGTTAATTATTAAAATTCAATTAGAAATATACTACAAAGCAGTAATTATTAATATTCAATTTTGCAGATCACCGAAAATCGACATTTTTTTTTCATGTACATGTAAAATAGAATTTTCCGTTATTTTTCTAGAATACACTCTTTTAAAACATACATCAACTTATTCATTGTAAACTTAAATTTTCGAGGTAAAAATTATCGAAATATTCTTAATTAAGCTGAGGACAACCCATACTTTGCAAATTTTAGGGGGGCGCACGCCTGAATCCGTCCCTGAATTGTACAATAAAAAACCACCTTTTTATATTTTATGACATTGTAGACTTATTCAGTTTACCATACCACTTAATTCATGTAGCAGACGGGGATGAAAAATAAAGTCACAATTTACTTACAGGAATCGCGACTGGATTCCTAAAAAAACTTCTACTTAGTGGGAGCTAAAGTTGTCAAATAATTCGGTTAACATTGAACTAATATTAACTAGCAAATGCCTTAAGGAGAACAAAAATTACGTTCTTCTGGGCCTCGCATCCACCCAACGAAGATGAGATCCTATTCGTAATAAAATATGTGAATACCTCAATTATCCCTGAATAAGACTTGTGTACGCTTTATGATATGATTTGATATCAGCAGGCTAAGTATTTTTGATCCCTTCGATAATTATACAGACACTATCCCGAGTTGGTTGACCACTATGAAATATCTGTTTCACAGATGACGACAGATATGTTCTAATTGTCGTAACCACAAACCCGTCATCTTTTCATCGAATGAGATCCACCCAATTAGACTTATAACCGGTTTTGTACTTATATGAGCAACACGACGGGTGCCAAATGTGGAGCAGGATCTGTTTACCCTTCTGGATCACCTGAGATCCCCCCCCCCCCCCCCCGATTTTGGGTCAGTCTTTAGTTTTCTATATTGTGTCTTGTGTACCGTTGTTTGTATTTTGGTCGTATCTCGCTGTTGACATGACATTGTCAGTTTGTATTCGACTTATGAGTTTGTATACCCATATAGCAAATATTAAAAACACAATATCAGTATTTGCATGCCAGTACCGAAATACTGGCTACTGGGATGGTGATACACTTGGGGATTAGCAGCCCAGCAGCAGAGGTATCGACCCACTGGTAGTAATCACATTAACGATACCAATTTTTCTGATCAGATAAGCATTTCGACAATAAATGTGTCCTCGGTGATGCTCGATGCAAAAATATTTTAAAATCCAAAACTTAATAAATTGAAGTCCAACAGCCGGTTGTACGAACGTGTCATTAGTCTAATGAGTCATTAAGTCTTCATTAGCCTAATGCATCATAACGGCTTAATGAGGACTTAATGACCCATTAGGCTAATGCCACGTTCGTACAACCGGCTGCTAATCTTCATGTATTCAAAATCTTACAAAAGATCGTTGACGTCGTAATTATAGTATTCATTGACCTTATCAGACGATGGTCGCCACTAACAATCCTTTGGACACGATAAGCTAACCATGCCAGCCACGAAATGTAATATATTTTCCAGACAAATTCTAAATGCAATTAACCATTAAGAGGTATTCAGTTTTATTTTTTTTATTATCTTAAACTTAAAAATACAAGAAATGCAAATGGCTTAGTTGTATGCGAATGTTTGTATTGCATAGTAAACCTCTAAACGAGTACCTTTTGTATACTGGTCACAGAAGACAAATATGCACAACTTTACCGACAAGTATATTTCACTATACAATTCTCCTTCTTCCGGCTATGTACAAGCGAACACAAGTAATGAATAGAGTTTTAGATATTTGGTCCCATAACATCGAATAATGGTTGCGGTGAAAAGGATTCTCAGTATATAAACACACCGAACAATTGATTCCAAATTTGGTTTCATCGTCACCTGGAATAATCCAAACCCTAAGAGTAGATTATGGCGTGTCACAAAAGATTGAGTCCAGGCCAAGGTGTTCCACAAAAACTATTGCTATCGAATCCATCGTAAATTAACTAATTTTTAGTCATATTCCTCTAAATCCACCATATTCATGACAGTACTTGGTGATACAACTTTTGATCTATGAACAGTATTAGCAGTTTTGTTGCTTGAAATAACAATAACGTGTTTACTATTGTCAGAGGTACGTTCTTTCTGGTATTTAGGAACATTTCCATTCTTCAGTTGGTTTTCCTCTACGTTATTGTTAGTTTCAGTTTTGTGAATTATATGTCCGTTTGATGTTGTCTTACTAGTTTTATTAGCTTTGCTGGGTTGGTTTTCAAACCAATTATCGTCATATTCATCAATGTATGTATCTTGGGTTACAACACTTTTACCAGGCTGTTTGGATACTTCTCTGGAATTGCCACTGCCCATTTCGAAAAATTTCTACAAATGAAATAAAGTAATAGTTAATCAAGTATCTCATTAGTCGTTTCCATAAGTGATGCCACATCAAACGTACTTTATGTCTAAATGTTGTTAAATGGTTAGTTTAGATTATTGTGTTCTTAATTTTTGTAAACTTGTCAACGTTATAGATGAAATAAATACTGCATGACAAGGAACACGCACAAATACCATCAGATCAAATTTCATAAACGGTCGAGTTGTATTGACGTAGTTATTATGCCTGTATTTTAATAAAGTAAGCCGTAAAATGTAAAATAGCTGTAAATGATATCAACTTACATTTAAAAATTAAGCTCATTTAAACATACAATTGTGGATAGCAAGAGTATATCTAAAAACATTAAAATAACTTTTTTTTCTTTATATCGACACATATAAGTCGATCATCTGTTTTCACAAACATAGTTTTTCACTTAATGTTAAAACCAGAGTTAATTCAGATAATTATTTACTACATGGGCATGTTACAAACATTGCTAAATATGAAACTTAAAAACAAAATAAATAGATCAACAATCGTTTGCAAATTCCAGACCGATCATAATCTTGTTTTTTTTTTATATGAAGTAAAAAGTTAGCAAAACCAACTGAGGAACTTGATAGTTCCTTTTATCTAAAATTACCCAAAGGACCAGAGTGAGTGGGTTATAACTTTTTTCAGTTTTCTCATTTCTCAAATTGCAAAAAACACCTGATATGCAATGTTTAAATAGCATGTAATATTTCAATACCATAAAAATAGTTTTTTTTTACATTTTGTCACAAAAAATTGAATTTTTTTGTTGGAAAATAAAGCAATACATATTTTCTCTTATTATATACAATAATTGATAAAGTTCGCCTTTCTTTCAAATTATAATAACCACATTAGGGACAAGAAGAATTTACGTAATAAAGCCACACTACTTATGATTTGATGTGTTGTAATAAATGATCAAAGTCAACATAGACATGTCTTCGGATAAACATATCCTCGGTCAGTCACGTTTTTGATTTAAAATTATATAATGACCCATTCAAAATACTATGAAAATGTTTATTCGTATCTAAATATTGTTTTTATTTTAAAAACACAAGTTCAGAATGAATTAAATAGTATAATTATATTTATTGTGTTTTTTTGTGTGTATATTATCGTGATCAGACTTTTGGCACGATTTTAATACGGTCTTCTTTTTGACCCTTAAATATTTTAAAAGATTAAATGATATAATATATACCTTATGAAAAGTAATACTGAAAAGATTGAAAAGATAGACTTCTTTGAACTTTTGTCCTACTAGGTAAATGGCTTTGGAAATTAATGAAGGCACTGAACTCTCGTCTATTTATTGATTGCGTTATATACATGCACACCGCATGAACCATGGACCACCATATGTAATACATTGTTGCTGTTTGTAGATTTCATCCTCAAAGAAAAGCAGCGATTCAAAGCACCATGGCCTTGTTACTGTTAATGTTGAGTTTCCGTAAAGTCAAAGTAGGCCATTTAAGTAGTTGAGCTGTACATTTGTATTCCAGTGAAAATAACAAGACCCAATTTCTAAGTTCCTCCATTTAACCTAGTATACAACGCTCTCCGATACATTCTTTAATTTTGTAAAAATATATTTCAGAAACAACTTTGCTTTTTTGTAGTCAGCGATATCATTATATCGAAGACGGAAAAATACATAGAAATGTAAATAAGATAATTACATTGTCACAAGAGTGTTTGAAATTAACTATAATGACCAATTTACAATCGAACTGATTATTGAACTTAACTGCTGAATTAGAAAAAAAAATGTTGATAAAATAAAGAATAAAAATTGCCTACCTGATATGATAGCACGATTCATTTCGACATTTCTATATCAAGATTTGATTAAAAGGCATAATCATGTCTTTTTGTTTGTTGTAGAAACGGTCTATGGTCACACCGTGTGTTTTTAAATGTTGTATATAAGCACAGTCTAGTTTATGATAGTACCTTCAGCTTGAGTAAGGGTTTCTGCTTCGTTTGATGCATTGTTCCGTAACTTAAAGAGCAATTTGATTTTGTTCAAATATATAAAATTAGATATACAGTCTCACTTGAGCAGTAGAACTATACCTATAAACAATGCCTAGATAATGGACAGAAATAAGACCTTTAAATAAAGTATCTTGCCTTAATGCAAGATTAAGAAGGTTTACTTAAATGTATAACGAATGTAATATGCTAATTTTGGTTAAACAGGTGAAAATTAATTAAGTATGTCCCGATTTGTTGACCTTTATTGATTATTTGATTTATCTTCACCAGTCACCAGTGAATGTCACGTGATGGCTGAAGCACCCCACATATCTCACTGACGGGAAACGCTGTTTAAAGTTGGAGGGTTTCACAGTCAAAATCTAACATAGACTTAAAAACAGCCGAAGAATCATTATGCTTTAATAGCAGCGAGTGATCACTCTTACAAAAAAAAAAACATATTTAAGCGCATCAGGATTTTATCTTTGATTGTTTGAATGAACTTTTAACATCGTACAGTCAATTATAGGATTTTGGGAGAATTAGTTTTTGATAAAACAGCGCCCAAAACTTTAAGAAGCAGTATAAACAAAACTGATTTGCCATACTGCTTCATTGATTAACTCATCATGATATCTTTGCAAAGACTTGGCAGTCGCTGACTGTTCAACAGACAACATTTAAAATAACAATGATAATGCGAAGCTCTTTTCTCTTGCATACACTATATACTTTTTTTTTCACGAAATATAGTAATTATTATCAAGGCAGGAAACATTGTATTCTTCCGTTATTTTCATTACTCCCTAAAAATACGAAAGTAATTAATAAAATACACAAAAATTTTTCAATCATAAAAGTATTATGATTAGTCAAGATTATGATAAATTCATATTAATTAAAATAATGAAAGAGAAATTACGAAAATTTTGTCTTACCTAAAGTGCAGCTACGTTTCTTGTATTTGAAGCCGAGATACTTGATGGAAATTAATATAATAGTTATCTCTTTCCACAGAAAGTAGTTTCGTTCTTACAAATGAAAGAGTTCTTAAACATCCATATTTGTCGGTTCAAATCTACAACTTTACAAGGCGACCGTTAAGTACGAATATTGTCAGTTAAGTTAAAGTTTACTTTTTTGTATCATGTTCACATAACTTTAAACATTTAAATTCGGTACGTGCGATGATATCAGTGCCTTTGTATTTGGTGTAGTGAGGTATGTGTTAATCCTAGGTCGAATCTGATGGACTACGATCAGGAAACGTATCACCGAGGAATGAATATTTAATGTTAATTATTAAAATTCAATTAGAAATATACTACAAAGCAGTAATTATTAATATTCAATTTTGCAGATCACCGAAAATCGACATTTTTTTTCATGTACATGTAAAATAGAATTTTCCGTTATTTTTCTAGAATACACTCTTTTAAAACATACATCAACTTATTCATTGTAAACTTAAATTTTCGAGGTAAAAATTATCGAAATATTCTTAATTAAGCTGAGGACAATCCATACTTTGCAAATTTTAGGGGGGCGCACGCCTGAATCCGTCCCTGAATTGTACAATAAAAAACCACCTTTTTATATTTTATGACATTGTAGACTTATTCAGTTTACCATACCACTTAATTCATGTAGCAGACGGGGATGAAAAATAAAGTCACAATTTACTTACAGGAATCGCGACTGGATTCCTAAAAAAACTTCTACTTAGTGGGAGCTAAAGTTGTCAAATAATTCGGTTAACATTGAACTAATATTAACTAGCAAATGCCTTAAGGAGAACAAAAATTACGTTCTTCTGGGCCTCGCATCCACCCAACGAAGATGAGATCCTATTCGTAATAAAATATGCGAATACCTCAATTATCCCTGAATAAGACTTGTGTACGCTTTATGATATGATTTGATATCAGCAGGCTAAGTATTTTTGATCCCTTCGATAATTATACATACACTATCCCGAGTTGGTTGACCACTATGAAATATCTGTTTCACAGATGACGACAGATATGTTCTAATTGTCGTAACCACAAACCCGTCATCTTTTCATCGAATGAGATCCACCCAATTAGACTTATAACCGGTTTTGTACTTATATGAGCAACACGACGGGTGCCAAATGTGGAGCAGGATCTGTTTACCCTTCTGGATCACCTGAGATCCCCGCCCCCCCCCCCCCCCCCCCCCCCCCCGATTTTGGGTCAGTCTTTAGTTTTCTATGTTGTGTCTTGTGTACCGTTGTTTATATTTTGGTCGTATCTCGCTGTTGACATGACATTGTCAGTTTGTATTCGACTTATGAGTTTGTATACCCATTGGGTATATCTCTCGCCTCTCTGCTATAATTCTTAAAAGACGACATTCTCTATATTTTTGTATATGTATGTGCTTTTTTCCTTTTATACCGTTAACTGCTTTTTCTTAACTATATATGCTTTTATGTACCTTTTGTTTAGATAGATCACCATTCGATATTAAATAAGGGAAGAGGAGATCTGACTTCGCAATATGTTTGACCTCGTCTTTCTGTTTTATGTTGATGTAAGATCGGTCATAAATACTAATCTGACTGACTTCGCCGTATGTTCTTTTCACTGACCTCGTCAGTACTTGTGACATGTCTTTCTGTTTTATGTTGATGTAAGATCTCTCATGAATACTGGTCAATGTTGATGACTCTATGTATTTCGACTTAGGTTGCTGTCTCGTTGACCTATACCCCTTGTCTCTTTTTATTCAACATTAACTTCATCTTGGACGTTTGAGATATTTATGATACAATGGAATATTCTTATTTGTTCGTCTACGACGTACATTGCATCCGCCGACCTACCAGGTGAACCACTTTATATGGGTTAAGTACCTTCCATTGAAAGCTGATTATATTGTCATTTTGATTAAATTTAAATGTTATAAATCTTTATGCTATCAACATATGAATCAAGGTAACTGTCCACAAGTATATTCAGTATGATATACCACTTTACTTTAAACATTACATTATTGTGTGAACATTACATTCGTGTCATATGCTATCGGCTGGAACTTGAAATGACGGTCATACAATAGGTTTGGCGCACTGCAAAACCAGGTTCAATCCACCGTTTCTATCGAGTGTGCATGACTGTACTAAGTGTTGAGTGCCATTTGTTATTAGAAGAGATTTTCCAAGAACTAATTAGCTTCTGATCAATGAACGCGTTTTTTCACTTAACCTAGTTTAATACATTGAGCATGCATGTCAACAAAATCTATTATATTTGATTCTTTTAGAAGGAAAACGGCTCAGAAGGGATACTTATTGGTTCTTATTTAACTCTAGAATTTTATAAGAGGTAGGCTAATGTATTTGTTTCAATCACAGGGCCATGTTCTAAAGTTTTCAAATGTTATTTGCATTAGGCTAATAAAGAGTCTGTTTTATAGCCGTACAACATTTGAGCCACATTCTAAAGTTGTTAAATGTTACCTGCATTAGGCTAATAAAGAGTCTGTTTTATAGCCGTACAACATTTGAGCCACATTCTAAAGTTGTCAAATGTTACCTGCATTAGGCTAATAAAGAGTCTGTTTATATCCGTAAAACATTTGAGCCACATTCTAAAGTTGTCAGATGTTACCTGCATTTGGCTAATAAAGAGCCAGTTTCATATCCGTACAACATTTGAGCCACATTCTAAAGTTGTCAAATGTTACTTGCATTAGGCTAATAAAGAGTCTGTTTTATAGCCGTACAACATTTGAGCCACATTCTAAAGTTGTCAAATGTTACTTGCATTAGGCTAATAAAGAGTCTGTTTTATAGCCGTACAACATTTGAGCCACATTCTAAAGTTGTCAAATGTTACCTGCATTAGGATAATAAAGAGTCTGTTTTATGGTTGTACAACATTTGAGCCACATTCTAAAGTTGTCAGATGTTACCTGCATTAGGCTAATAAAGAGTCTGTTTTATAGCCGTACAACATTTGAGCCACATTCTAAAGTTGTCAGATGTTACTTGCATTAGGCTAATAAAGAGCCTGTTTTATAGCCGTACAACATTTGAGCCACATTCTAAAGTTGTCAGATGTTACCTGCATTAGGCTAATAAAGAGTCTGTTTTATAGCCGTACAACATTTGAGCCACATTCTAAAGTTGTCAGATGTTACCTGCATTAGGCTAATAAAGAGTCTGTTTTATAGCCGTACAACATTTGAGCCACATTCTAAAGTTGTCAGATGTTACCTGCATTAGGCTAATAAAGAGTCTGTTTTATAGCCGTACAACATTTGAGCCACATTCTAAAGATGTCAAATGTTACCTGCATTAGGCTAATAAAGAGTCTGTTTTATAGCCGTACAACATTTGAGCCACATTCTAAAGCTGTCAGATGTTACTTGCATTAGGCTAATAAAGAGCCTGTTTTATAGCCGTACAACATTTGAGCCACATTCTAAAGTTGTCAGATGTTACCTGCATTAGGCTAATAAAGAGTCTGTTTTATAGCCGTACAACATTTGAGCCACATTCTAAAGATGTCAGATGTTACTTGCATTAGGCTAATAAAAAGTCTGTTTTATAGCCGTACAACATTTGAGCCACATTCTAAAGCTGTCAGATGTTACCTGCATTAGGCTGGTAAAGAGCCTGTTTTATAGCCGTACAACATTTGAGCCACATTCTAAAGTTGTCAGATGTTACTTGCATTAAGCTAATAAAGAGTCTGTTTTATAGCCGTACAACATTTGAGCCACATTCTAAAGTTGTCAGATGTTACCTGCATTAGGCTAATAAAGAGTCTGTTTTATAGCCGTACAACATTTGAGCCACATTCTAAAGTTGTCAGATGTTACCTGCATTAGGCTAATAAAGAGTCTGTTTTATAGCCGTACAACATTTGAGCCACATTCTAAAGTTGTCAGATGTTACCTGCATTAGGCTAATAAAGAGCCTGTTTTATATCCGTACAACATTTGAGCCACATTCTAAAGTTGTCAGATGTTACTTGCATTAGGCTAATAAAGAGCCTGTATTATATCCGTACAACATTTGAGGCACATTCTAAAGTTGTCAGATGTTACCTGCATTAGGCTAATAAAGAGTCTGTTTTATAGCCGTACAACATTTGAGCCACATTCTAAAGTTGTCAGATGTTACCTGCATTTGGCTAATTAAGAGCCAGTTTCATATCCGTACAACATTTGAGCCACATTCTAAAGTTGTCAAATGTTACTTGCATTAGGCTAATAAAGAGCCTGTTTTATAGCCGTACAACATTTGAGCCACATTCTAAAGTTGTCAGATGTTACCTGCATTTGGCTAATAAAGAGTCTGTATTTTATTCTTTTAAATATTTTCTACAATTCTACATACTTCCATAAAATTAAAATGTTATTTAACGCAATATTTTTACTACTGAGGACATTTAGATACAAAATTGCAAATTGTACATGTTCTTGTAAAATTTACCTTTGAAGAACATCTCTACCCCAAAAGAATTTATTTGTTGCATAAAAGACAATCGATAGCTTTGTTTTCGACAGCATTTGGTTTTGTCATGGAAGTATTATAATATAATACTTCCATGGTTTTGTTAAAGAATTATCTTCTTTTAAAAGTTTTTTTTATAAATGCTTAAACTTTGCAAAACTATGTCTAAATTGCGGTTTTTAGCTATCCTCGAACTTTTATAATGTGTTCACCTGTTTAGAAACTAGACGTTATATTGTTAGACATCAAAGTGCACGCATGGAACTGTGCTACTTGTGTATTTTAAAAGTAAAGATTGAATGGTCTTATTTTAAAGGGCTCCGATGAAAATGGAATTAGGGGAATATGGCCCTGCTTTTTTTTCGTTTAGTGCGTTTAAAAAATATAAATATATAATTCAACATGTTGAAGGCGTAAAGTTGAATCACATCAGAATTGGACGTTAACAAAAAATTTGATACCACTTTTATTTCAACTATTCATGCTGAATTTACCAATGATAAAAGAGGTAAACTTAAGGGGCCTAGGTATAAATCGCGTAACATATTCCGTACAGAGTTTAATTTTCTTACTGGAAAGACGCATTGCAACCAATTTCAGCGTTTCAAGATTCATGTATTAATTTAATATAATTTTTGAATATGTTAACAGCGATTTGTAGGGGAAATTGTCCTTGTTGTATACTCTGAAACGTTAAATAGCAAATTAAGGATTATACGCAAAATAGAAAAGGACATCATTAAATTTAACAACTCATGTAAAGCAAATATTTTCTTTTAATAGAATAATGTTACGGTTCAAGTAATATATATATATCAGTTGTTAATAGAATAATGTAACGGTTCAAGTAATTTATAATATATCAGTTGTGAATAGAATTTGACATTACAACTCCCCATGTGATAGCGAAATTAGTTTTATTTCCAGAAACCTGAACATTCGTTTAAATTATGTATATACTATTATTACAAAGAAAAGACCCCCACACAAATTGTAATTAATATAGTATATTTAATAAAAGGTGGAAAAGATAAACAAACAGTCCAAGCACTAGTATTATGAATGTTTTAACGATAGAATGAACACGTTCCGCTTCGAATGTATATGAGTGTGCTATTGAATATTCTAAAATAATAAACATGTCACTTATTATCTCCTTTAAATTATTAAGCATTAATTGAATCACGTACGTTTTAAATAATTGAAGAATGTTTGCTTGTTTTGTATTTTCTTTTTTAGCACCGAAATCTCGTTCAAACGTTTTCCTACATTATATACTACTACGAAATCACATTCCCATTTTAGACTTGGCTAATTTGCAACATTCACATTATTAAATGTTGGGGGCATTTATATATGTCAGTTATGTCGCAATGTGACTAAATACATCTTGTCATATCGTTTCCATCCTTTTCTTTTAATTCATATCTCGTGGCTATCAATGCACGAATAACATGACACAAATGATTATGGCTTGTTTAACTCTCAGTCGCAAATAATTCATGCATATTCAGGACAACAACTGAATGAAAATGGAAATGAATAAAAAAAAATGAACAAAAAGTCATGTGAGTTAAACGTCAATGATTTAGCAACCAAACGACTAAAATAACCCAAAGACATCTAGAGGACAGCATACAACCAAACGACTAAAATAACCCAAAGACATCTAGAGGGCAGCATACAACCACACGACTAAAATAACCCAAAGACATCTAGAGAGCGGCATACAACCAAACGACTTAAATAACCCAAAGACATCTAGATGGCAGCATACAACCAAACGACTAAAATAACCCAAAGACATCTAGAGGGCGGCATACAACCAAACGACTAAAATAACCCAAAGACATCTAGACGGCAGCATACAACCAAACGAATAAAAAAACCCAAAGACATCTAGAGGGCAGCATACAGTCTTCAACAAAGTCAGGTATCTTTACTATATAAGTCTAGCTCTTAATCGTTTAATCTATAAAAGCTGTGATCGAAAAACTCCAAAAACGGTCAACCAACTTGTGATGGCGTCTTGAATATCGTATCAACTGGCAGAAAATAAGGAAGAAGTAGAGGACCACAGTTGGTTCTCATAGTAACACCGATTGTTTGTCAATAATACATGTACGTACTTCAAACGAAACAAAAATGTTATCAATCTCTAATCAAGTATCTAGACAATGTCAGTTTCTTAGAATTTTTTGTTTGAATCAGAGTGTTTTTTTTTTTTTTTTTTTTTTTTTTTACAAATAACGATTTATTTAATTTATCTGCGAATAAATGAAACATAAACACTAAAAGAATTGCCATCAAATATGTTGCGAAGATGTCCATGCATATAGATAAGGTCCATTTGTATATCAGCTATTTCGTTTAATACATTTATATCTTTTTTTATTTTTGCTTTTAAAATACATGTAGTATGTACAATATAGTGTAAGATGCAACAGATTGAAATACACAAAATGACGATTTTTTTTTTAAAAATATGATTAAACTAAAAAGTATTTATAAAAAAAGTTTTGTCTTACCGACTATGCAGCGTAGCTTTGTAAATTTACAGTTCTTTGTTACAAATGACAGAACTGCGTACCACGTCCCATCTTATCTTTTAAAACCTCAAACAATAAATAAAAGTTAATCGTCGATTGCGAATATATTATTTGCTTTGTCTGTTAAAAGAAATTTAACATGATTTTTTATTTATGCTCACATAACTTTCAATATTGCAATTCAGTATATATATCAGTAATATCAATGATTTTATGCTGTATAATCATGTATATATAGGGTTAATTGAGTCCGATCGGCAAACTTATCATTAATAAATATTTATTAATGAAATTTGAATATTTAATTCTTATAACTTAATAAAAACTATAATACTGGTGACAAAAACAATTGTATTTTTTGTTCGTTAAAATGTAGAGATAAAGAAAATTGACAGTTCTTTTCAAAGTCAGGCTGCAATATTATTTGTATTAGGATCACTTTCAATTTCCCTAACTTTTTGACTAAATGCATAATCTCTTAAAACCATAAAATTATCCTGATCATTGAAATACGTAAGCATGCTGATGGTTGTTGCAAAAAAAAACTAGAAAAAGAAAACGTTGAAGAAGACAAAATCAACTGTACATGATTAACAGAGTAAACCCCTCCTCTCTCTATACACCTCCCCAATAAATTGCCGAAAACATCTAGAATGTATTCAAGGAATTTGATTGGTCTTTTGATTTACTTTGTTAGCAGGACAGATTTTTTTTAAATTGTAACTGGCCTCATCGGTTGTCTGAGAATTAGAATGTTAGCTCGTCAAACACGTTTGATCTTGACGATTTTATTCTGCTGAAGTGCCTATCACTTAATATTGATTGTATTTACTTTTACATTAAGTTTAAACTTTAACGTTTATAAATCTTAATACTATGAACATATAAATCAAGGTTATTTGAAAATAATATTTCTATTCAAAACCGTATGAATTAAAACTCCAACATATATATAAAGAAACACATACATATCGATAGCATTATCTTTGATTTACACGAAAAAAGGAACGATTCTGCAGTAATAACCTGGGTACCAAATACCTGAGAATATGACTATAGAAATCAAGGAATGTGTACTTTTTTTTACTATTTTCCGTGTATAGCCGTTAAAGGCGTCTAATGAAATCAAATTTATAATGGTCGTAAACATTGACTGAAGCAAAGAGGAAAAGATCTAGGTTACAGTGAACAATTTCATATCTGCGATTCCCTTCTATATATACCAAACAGAAAGAAAATCAATAGCCTCCGACCGCGAATTTGAACTATTTATAATTGATCTTTCTACCCATTACAATACACGAGGAAAACTAAGACTTGGTATAACAAATCTCACCAAAGATACCAGGCTTATTATTAGGTACGTCAGACTCGCGTTTTGTCAAGACTCATCAGTGGCGCTAGAATCAGTTTGACGACTAAATCATATATGAATATGAAGAGCTTAACACATCGGACGTTCCGAAATTTTTTGTCAGATACCACTAAGGCAATCTATGCTTTCAGACCCATTAGTGGCTTTGGGCCGTTTCTGCTCTTTGGTCGGTTTGTTGTTTCTTTGACACATTCCCCGTTTCCATCCTCTATTCTACTTAACATTGTCCACAACCGAAAAGTAACAAATCAGTATGACTGGATAACTCTGTTATCCTTATTTACATAAACTGACGGTGTCGTCATTTCATCAACGACTCTTTTTCTCCTTATTGAAATTGAAATATTCAATGCAATCTTCCATTTTAAAAATTGATGAATCTTTTTCATTATCTTATGCAAAATTATGCAAAAAGAGATGTGGTATAACTGCTAATGAGAACCATCCACCAAAGCCTTTTAACATAGATGTAAACAACTATAGGTCCTACATTAGAGGTATTTGGGGAGGGTTGAGAACTCACAAAACATGTTTAACCCCGCCTTATTTTGGAGCCTGTCCCAAGTCAGGAACCTGTTGCCTTTGGTAGTCTTGACAGGGTTTTCAATAAGTTTGAAGTGAACAGGCTGTTTACTAATTTAAAGAGGCTGAAAGAAGATGGGGGGGGGGGGGGGGGGGGGGGTTTGTTTCGCCTTACATTGAAAATGGTGCACTCTGAGGCATTTTGAGACTGTTTACAAGTTTATATAAAAATGAGGTTTCATATGAATAATATCTTTTTTTTAGTTTGTGTTTTAGTAAGTTTAATCTTATTAGTAAGTTGTGATATTGCTTATCAAATAAAATATTTTGATATCAATAATAATCTTAATTGTAATCAATGATATTAGCAGATATTTTCAAAAGGTAAGAAAGCAGCTGATGGGCCATAATCAACCATTACCAAGAATTCAATGCAATAAAGTTGAGTAAACAAGAAACAACCTAAAAACCTGGATCATAAAGTTAAAACACACAAAAATAATCGATTCTAACCATGAAGAAATTAAGGCAGTATTTTTCCTAGCCTAGCCAAACATACATTTAAATTTTGTGAAGAAATGAAAACTTGAAAAAGATAACATGCATAAAAACAAAAATTGCAGACCAACCTATGTGAAATTTTAGTGATTTATTTTTTATAATCGAAATTTTCAGAGTAGGTTAGGCTGTCAATTAGTACAGAAACTGGAAACAGGATAAACAATACATGTACATCGACCTGTTATAACACTGACATATTGTGTGTTCTCGTTGAGCTCTGCGTCAACAATTATACATATACTTGACAACCATATCAGCGTTGAATGGATCCGAAAATTATTATGATCGTTATTAAAGAATTGTCAGTGACAACAACGATCGATATTCAAGCGTAAATTGCATAATATGTGATTCTGGTTTTACCTGTTTTTAAGGTCTTTCCACTCCGTTAGGAAAGACCTTATTGTTTTTCTAATGTTTTTTTTTTTTCTTTTTTTTTTTTTTTTCTTTTTCTTTTTTTTTTTTTTTTTTTTTTTTCTTTTTTTTCTTCCAACATTTTTTTGGGAATGCCCTCCCCCCGTTTCTGTTAAAGTTATCAAGACCAAATATGGACCATCGATAGACATCATCATGAAGTATTACCACATGACCCTGTTAAGGATTTCATCATCCCCTGTAGAAGTTATCCCCCTTTTATTGGATTTTTTCAACATGGCCCCCCTTCGTTGTTTTTGAAGATATCATGACTTTATTTTGACAATAGGTTGATATCATCATGATGTACTACCATATGAGGCTGCATAGGATTTCATCATCCCCTATGCGAGTTATATCCCCTTGAAGCGATTTCTTTCCTTTGCATTTTTCTCAAAAAGTATTAGAGATAGAATCGATTTGACAACGGCAACATATACAGAAACTGATGGCAATGTTAATGAACATATAAAATAATTTTGTTATTGACCCTTGAGGAGTTATTTCTCTTTAAAAAAATACACAATTTTTGAAAAATTGTATTTCGAGAACCGTAAGTCGTAGAGACTTGGGACCTACACCAATAATCTTAAGTTCATGTGACCTTCAATTTGCACCCAAGGTCAAAGGTCACAGACTGCAAAAAAAATTTACGCTGCAATTTCAAGCTTGCATATTAGGAAAACGATAAGAGTTTGCTGCATACATACTGTGTATAAAATGTTCCTCTCGACGAGCTCTACATTTTATACATTAAGCTAAAAAATGTCCGACCGTCTGTTCAAAAGTTACATTAACATAATTCTTAAAACTATAGTAACATATGTATATCTTTTAAAAGGTAACAGATATCAACCTACTATAAACTGCAAAGATGATCAGTAATTCAAGGCCTTCAATTTGAGGTCAATGTCAGGTCATGATGAAATTTAACCTTGACCTTCAGAGTGTACTATGACCTTGACCTTGTGACATTTGAAAGGTCAAGGGGTCTTGAGTTGAATGGTGGTAGTCCCATGTCTCTACGACTTCCGGTTCTCAAGTTTGATATTGCATCATATATTTGATAATTCATTTTGACCTTGATGAACTTTGGAATTGTCCATTTTTTTTTCTAAAATGTTGTCCTTTTACTGTAGATCATTTTTCTTTTAACAAATTTGAGATACCTGTTGTCGTTTAAGAGATAATGCACTTTGAAATTTTGCGAGCGGAGGCATGTATTTCTGAATCAACAACAGGTAACCACCTGAAATTATAAGAAATTGAAGAGTTTAACATGGTTATATGTTTGACCAAATACCAAAAACATTCAATGAAAAAAAAAACCAAAAAATCAATTTGAAATTTTCATGTTTTGCATTGACTTTGTAAGTTTCATAAGTTCTATTTATATAATTGATATTGCATCATTTTTGGCACTTTGCCAAATGGGGTCATTTGATATATCAAATTGAAGGTCTTAACGAGCTCTACTCAAAAATGAAAATGTAAAACCCCCTTTTCATCCCAGGGGGAAGGGTGGGGTCATTTAGTGCAAAAAATTAAAACTTCTCAGATGGTTAGGTTGTCGCATATCAAATGAAAGTCCATAAAGCGTACATTTCAAATATCAAATTGACGTCCCCAAAAAATGGGTTGGTTGGGGTCATTGAGTGCAAAAAATATAATTTTCTTTTAAGGTAAGGTTGTTGTATTTCAAATGAAAGGTCGTAACGTGTACATTTCAAATATCAGATTCCTGTCCTCAAAAAATAAGTTGGATGGGGTTATTAAGTGCAGAAATCAAACTTTCTAGAACATGGCGTTGTTGCATATCAAATGAAAGATAATCAAGTCTACATTACATATATCATACTTCCGATATCAAAAATGTAGGCGGATGGGGTCATTAAGTGTAAAAAGTGAAAATTTTTAGAAGGTATGCTTGTCGTATATCAAATGAAAGGTCTTAAAGAGTACATTACAAAAACATCACTTTTGCAGGAAAGACCTTTCAATTGTTTTTCAAACAATTGAGATACTAGTTTTTTTTTTTTTTCTTTTTTTTCTTCCAACATTTTTTTGGGAATGCCCTCCCCCCGTTTCTGTTAAAGTTATCAAGACAAAATATGGACCATCGATAGACATCATCATGAAGTATTACCACATGACCCTGTTAAGGATTTCATCATCCCCTGTAGAAGTTATCCCCCTTTTATTGGATTTTTTCAACATGGCCCCCCTTCGTTGTTTTTGAAGATATCATGACCTTATTTTGACAATAGGTTGATCTCATCATGATGTACTACCATATGAAGCTGCATAGGATTTCATCATTCCCTATGCGAGTTATATCCCCTTAAAGCGATTTCTTTCCTTTGCATTTTTCTCAAAAAGTATTAGGGATAGAATCGATTTGAAAACGGCAACATATACAGGAACAGATGGCAATGTTAATGAACATATAAAATAATTTTGTTATTGACCCTTATAAGGAGTTAATTCTCTTAAAAAAATATACACAATTTTTGAAAAATTGTATTTCGAGAACCGTAAGTCGTAGAGACTTGGGACCTACACCAATAATCTTAAGTTCATGTGACCTTCAATTTGCACCCAAGGTCAAAGGTCACAGAGTGCAAACAAAATTTACGCTGCAATTTCAAGCTTGCATATTAAGAAAACGATAAGAGTTTGCTGCATACATACTGTGCATAAAATGTTTCTCTCGACGAGCTCTACATTTTATACATTAAGCTCAAAAATGTCCGACCGTCTGTTCAAAAGTTACATTAACATAATTCTTAAAACTATATTAACATATGTATATCTTTTGAAAGGTAACAGATATCAACCTACTATAAACTGCAAAGATGATCAGTAATTCAAGGCCTTCAATTTGAGGTCAATGTCAGGTCATGATGAAATTTAACCTTGACCTTCAGAGTGTACTATGACCTTGACCTTGTGACATTTGAAAGGTCAAGTGGTCCTTAGTTGAATGGTGGTAGTCCCATGTCTCTACGACTTCCGGTTCTCAAGTTTGATATTGCATCATATATTTGATAATTCATTGTGACCTTGATGAACTTTGGAATTGTCCAATTTTTTTTCTAAAATGTTGTCCTTTTACTGTAGATCATTTTTCTTTTAACAAATTTGAGAGACCTGTTGTCGTTTAAGAGATAATGCACTTTGAAATTTTGCGAGCGGAGGCATGTATTTCTGAATCAACAACAGGTAACCACCTGAAATTATAAGAAATTGAAGAGTTTAGCATGGTTATATGTTTGCTCAAATACCAAAAACAATCAATGAAAAAAAAAACCAAAAAATCAATTTGAAATTTTCATGTTTTGCATTGACTTTGTAAGTTTCATAGGTTCTATTTATATAATTGATATTGCATCATTTTTGGCACTTTGCCAAATGGGGTCATTTGATATATCAAATTGAAGGTCTTAACGAGCTCTACTCAAAAATGAAAATGTAAAACCCCCTTTTCATCCCAGGGGAAAGGGTGGGGTCATTTAGTGCAAAAAATTTAAACTTCTCAGATGGTTAGGTTGTCGCATATCAAATGAAAGTCCATAAAGCGTACATTTCAAATATCAAATTGACGTTCCCAAACAATGGGTTGGGTGGGGTCATTGAGTGCAAAAAATATAATTTTCTTTTAAGGTAAGGTTGTTGTATTTCAAATGAAAGGTCGTAACGTGTACATTTCAAATATCAGATTCCTGTCCTCAAAAAATAAGTTGGATGGGGTTATTAAGTGCAGAAATCAAACTTTCTAGAACATGGCGTTGTTACATATCAAATGAAAGATAATCAAGTCTAGATTACATATATCATACTTCCGATATCAAAAATGTAGGCGGATGGGGTCATTAAGTGTAAAAAGTGAAAATTTTTAGAAGGTATGCTTGTCGTATATCAAATGAAAGGTCTTAAAGAGTACATTACAAAAACATCACTTTTGCAGGAAAGACCTTTCAATTGTTTTTCAAACAATTGAGATACTAGTTTTGTTTCTTTTTTCTTTATGGGGCATGTAAAGAAATCAAGCCACGTTGATTTTCTTTTTGCTTGTTTACTTGTCATCTTTGATCAACATGTGTTTTGTCTCTGTGACAAAAGGCTTTAAAGGGCGCTTTACTAAGATGTTGAATTATTCTTTTTCACAAGTTGTATGTTTTTTTAATTTTGTTTCATTTATATGTTTCGGAGTTTAGTGTGACGTCCATTTTCTCTGAACCAGTATACATTTTTGTTTAGGGGCCAGCTAAAGCCTTCCTCCGGGTGCGGGATTTTCTCGCTGTGTTGATGACCCATTGGTGGCATTGAGCTGTTTTCTGCTCTTTGGTCGAGTTGTTGTCTCTTTGACACATTCCCCATTTCTATTCTCAATTTTATTGTATATAATGCTATAAAAGACTTTAATGGCATAATAACAAGACGACAGCCTAATATAGGCTAATAATATTAAACAAAAAACAATTATGATGACATCTACCGGGACTACAGGCTCCTTACTAGGATAAGACACATACATAATGTGGCGGGTCTGGTTTACCCCCTAATCCTCCCTTAAAAACTTGGCTCAGTGGTTTTTTTAGTACAATTTTAAAACAAACTGTAAAATCCAGTCAAAAAGGACTAGGTCTCACCAAAGCGGTACTAATCAAAACATACAACTAACAAAATGACAAAAGCTACTAAGTACCGACCATGGAGTACTAGCATATTCTGAAAGCTAGTTCAAAGCCCAAATGATTTCACAGACTTAAAAATCAATTAGTACACATCCACCTTAGTATTAGGTCGTCATAGGTAGTAATACAGCACCTAATCCTGTCCAATGCCAAATATAAGTATAGACAGGATGTAGGACAGCAGGTATTAATAACTAGAAAGCAATATTATGTCCAGTTATACATCCCGTTAAGTTTCTGCAGGTATAGCAGAACTTCCATACCGTGTCCTTGTACATGTTTCTATGAAAATATGAATATATTTGGTAATGATGTATAGTCATTGATTGTAACGACTGACTTAAAAACTTGGCAGTTACTAGTATACGAAGATACATTCATTGAAATCACAACAGAAACAAGCATAGTTGCTAACCTTCTCTGCCCTGTTTGCTACTGTAATTTTTCTGTATCGGAAATTTCAGTTATTTTTTTCGTACTGAATGTATTATTATTTTTTATGAACAATTGTATTTCAGGTTTATATATTTCGTTATTACGGATTAAATTCGAGATAACGAATCTGAAGAATGTGGTATCATAATTATATTTCTGTAAATCGTGATCACAGATTAAATTCGTTATCACAGATTAATTAAATTAGTGGTAAATAATTTACTAGACAGTATTAATAGTTATACACAGTGGAAAGTAAAATCACAAAAATACTGAACTCCGAGGAAAATTCAAAAAGGAAAGTCCCCAATCAAATGGCAAAATCAAAAAAACAAACACATCAAACGAATGGATAACAACTGTCATATTCTTGACTTGGTACAGGCATTTTCTTATGTAGAAAATGGTGGATTGAACCTGGTTTTATAGCTTGATAAACCTCTCACTTGTATGACAGTCGCATCAAATTCCATTATATTGACAACGATGCGTGAACAAAACAAACAGACACAATAGGTAAAAATGTCAAAAATAGGGGTACAGCAGTCAACATTGTGTTATCATCTTAATCACTATAAAAACAAACAAATGACTTGTAACGAAGAAGCACAAAAAGGCATACATCAAATTTAACATCCTCATTTTGCTTATATTATACGATTTTATTTATCTATGTTAAATCCACCCATAAAGGATGGAAGGTTTGCGATATATACGGGGTCAGTAAAATCCATTTATGTGTACGCCCTTGTCCTTTGGTCTTTAGTGGATGTTTTTTTTTTAATTAAAAACTATGGGTTAGTGGTCTAGTGCGATATATACGGGGTCAGTAAATTCCATTTATGTGTACGTCCTTGTCCTTTGGTCTTTAGTGGATGTTTTTTTTTAATTTAAAACTATACAACATCTTATTGTCATACATGTATATTCATACTAAAAAAATTGCTAAGTAACCAATTAAGAAGAAAAGAAAAACCTTACCCTATAACATTCCACGTCGTTATCGTACTCGATGATATAGCTTGGTTAATTCCGTTCTTTGAAAGAAAGTTTTGTTCATATTTACAAGTTTACAGTGTCATGGTTATTTCCTGTCAGTTCTTTGTTAAGAATATGAAAAAGCAAGGATAGATAACAATTTGATAAATTTTATCTATTTCTATTCATAGAACAAAGTAAACTTCGTTCGAAACAGGACACCAGAAATCGAAAATATTAGAAAAGATGCATTTGAAGTTATTAATCAAATCTGGCAAAAACAATTCAACATCTGTAAGATTCCAATAAAAAAATATCCAATGTAGGAATCTTGGTAATTAACACAGTATCCAAAGGTTACGATATAAATAGAGTAAAATCAATTGATATACAGCCGTTTATGGTATACTTAATTTGATTAACTGCTGCTTAAAGCTAACCTTTTGAGAATCAGATTTTATTCATTGAAAATTCAGTAAAAATTAGTTAGCAAATATCATCGCTTTATTTACTTTTTGCCTTTGCAGTTATAAACATCAATACATGGTCTAAAATCGTTTAATTCATTTTTTATTCACCGATAAATCAGACTTGCATGTACTTTAAAACAAATATGAAATCAAAGGTGGTTGACCGTACGGTGACCTATAGTTGATAATTTCTGTGTCATTTGGTCTCTTGTGGAGAGTTGTCTCATTGGCAATCATACCACATCTTCTTTTTTATACTGAATAAATGTGTCTTGTATATTTGGGATAAATATCGATTGGCTTATTTAAATTTGCCTGCTGTTCAACACCTGGTTTGTTGATCCCTCAATATCTTTAATTTCTATTGCTTGGTGTCTCTCTCACTGACGTTTTCCCACAAATCTCCTTTTATTGATATGGCAAAGGAGACAAATAAAAGAAAAGTATAATTAAAAACTGAAAATAAAATTTTGTTTTGGTGTCTATAAAATTTAAGGTACAATTTAGGTAGTAGCAAAAGTTTGCCATACATCATGTCGAGGTACAAACAGGCAACATATCATGATAGGAGTAAAACAGTTGGGATCGCAGGAACTCATTAACTGATTATGAAACCGTTAGGATATCCTGCTATTTACCCGACATGTAATTCCTAACTCACATTAATGAGCAAATGTCAAAACCAGAAGCATATAATGTCAAATGAATATTCTAATAAGTATACAACAATAAGTACATATATGTATGAATATTTATTCAAATTTCGGTTTCTAAAAAATTCTCACATGATATTTCTTAGCTGTTGCCCAATATTAAATAGTAGCAGTTGTTTGATCTCATAAATTCTAAAAATAGGCTTTTGGTATATTACAAAGAGAGAAAAAAGGCTTTTGGTATACTACAAATCACATTTTGTATGTACCTAAAAAAACCATGCAATTGGATGATTTGTATCATTTTGTATTCTTTTTATCAAAAAAGTCACCATGTATCCTAGTGTAAAAAAAGATATTATATATCATACATTCTGAAAAGCAATAAAGTATAATAACAATTTAACTGTACTAGTGTACATAAGAAATACACCCTATTGATCTGATTCAAAGCTCAATATTGAAAAAAAGTAGTGACTATTAATCCAGTTATAGTTAAGAAAATGAAGCCCCTGTACTTGGATGTTAATATAACATGATTTCAATCCAAACTCTCCACATGGATGATTTGTGAATTTAACGTCTTCTCACACTGTGTATTCTTACCAGAACTAGAACAGTCATCAGACTGCACATTGTTTTCCGTATCACTTTTATGTTGACTTCTAACATTTTCTTCAGAATTGAAATTTTCTATATCCATCAACGTGGCATCGTCCCGTTTTGATCCTACAGCCTTTCTAATTTCTGGTCGTTTGTGGAACCCTCCATTTGATGATGTGATTCCCATTTCAAAAATAGTCCATTTAACAATTTCCAAAGCCGGGTGTTATTTGTTCAGGATAAAGCAAATTTTGTATCCATGCTACTTAATGCAGATATGAATAATGATTCATTGGGCAACTTAATTTGCTTTCTATAAGATCACAGAAAGCTTTGCGTATTATATATCAAAATCCACATAGAACAAGAATGGAAACAGTCCATGGAAGTTCAGTAAATAAGTCTTGAAATACCACACAGTTTAAATTGATCTATTAGATATAAGACTACAAACATATTCCCCATTGCATTATATAAAATCTTTCTTATAAATAAAGTATAAGCAATTTGATAAAGGTAACACATTTACTTTGCAGAAAAACGGAACCTTATGAATGAAAGATTTTCTAATTAATTAACTTTATATCACAGGAAATAGCTGTGTATGCTACATGTAACAGAGCGGCATAGTTAGTTTATTTATCCTCTTGGTCTAAACGATTTTAAGGATCAGTGAAGCAGAAGGGATTGAAAATTTGTTGAGCAGTTGCTTCCAATTTATTTGAACAACTATATCATAAGCAACTATAAGTTGTTTTATAATTTTGAGTTATACGGTTTTAGAGACTTTCAGATCTTAACATGGATAGTATTATTATATCATATGCCGATGTATTCTCGCTCCAAAAAAAAGCACGAAGATAACCTCAAACTTATTCAAATTGTTCTAAATATACGTGAAAAGGTAAGCTGTATTCTCTGGCAGCTTTTATGTTAAGAAATTTTCATTCAATGCTGATGTAGGTTAATATCTACTCACAGTATACAAAATGTTATAAATTGGCAGATATCTAATTCTGATGTATTGTTTCTTTCAAAACGCTTAGTTTCTATATTAGCTGACAGAAAAAGTATTTGTTAACTAACGTTTCAGGTATATTTTAACAGACCATTACGTTAAAATAATGTCAGCACCATATTGTGATGATATTGAACATTTATCTGTAAAGACACCCATATAAAGGTCTAACATGTAATACATGATCATACGTGTACCTTAGCCCTGGGGTATATGTGTTTTCTTGCAGAGAGCGCAACACACTCCAGTCACGGTGCATATCAATTAAAATTTCCGTTTTGAAAAGCGACTACGTATCTATGCATCCCATACGGGCAAACGAATCCCTCCCTTGTCTTACTACCAAAATAAAATTTCAGAAGAACAGAGGCTTCTATAAGACAATTCTTTAACCCAGTGCATTGATCAAGTCGCGTGCTAAAAAAAAGAATCAAGGAGCAACCAAACCAATAAGTAAAAATAACCAAAGAGCACAAACACTTCGCTACACAGAAAACTAAAAATTGACAAAAAACCCATCTAAACCCGAGAATGAACTCAGGTACCCAAAATGGTCAGGAGTTTTTCAAGATGCTCAAACAACACCCGAGGTGTAAAAATTGTTTAAATATGTTAAGAATCATATCCTGTGATAAGGCATCATACAATAACGGATTATAGTATATGTCTCATATTTAACACTATGAAATCCCTGAGTTCGTACACCATCGGTCATGTGATTTCTCTAACCTTAAAACTTGACATATCCGTTATACCAGGAACATATATATTGACATACTGTTCCCAGGTTATACATACATTAATCACTAGTTCATTATACGTTTAGTTTAGCTGTTTTCGGTGCACATTTATGGATTAACCTGCAACATGGACACGAGCCTCTACAAACTGAAAGGAAACATTCTGAATACCTGTAGAGGTATATAATTCAATGGAACGTGAAATAAGAGTCCTAACTATCTTATGTAATTTTTAGCTCTCTTGTCCCAAAAGGCCAAGTAAGCTTTTCTCATCACTTGGAGTCCGTCGTCCGTCGGCGTTGTCGTCTGTTAACTTGTACAAAACTCTTCTCCCCTGAAATTACTTGGGCAATTATCATAGGCCTAATGAGTATCTAGTTTATAAAATGTGTCCGATGACCCCGCCTTCCAACCAACATGGCCGACATGGCTAAAAATAGAACATAGGGGTAAAATGCAAGTATTGTCTGTTATCTTAAAAACTGCTATAGAAAAAGAAAATTAGACGGGGGACAAAAATGTTCAGAATGTTCAGATTTGCCTTCTGCCTATTTACATCAAAACCATTAGACGTCTTCTGATAGGAGTCATTGCCCTTAAATGACAAATTTTACCATTTTGTTTTCATTTTTGCCTATTAAATATAAAATATTTTGAAAATTAAAATAAATGGAGAGAAACATAATGCAGCAAAAATGATCAGCAAGACAAGATCTACAAATAAGTCATCATGGTCGACATCGTCAGTCGACTCCTTATTGGAGTTATGGCTGTTTAATGATGATTTTTAACATTTTTTGCTTTTATATAAAAATATGGAGATGTGGCATGATTGGCAATAAGACAACTATCCACCAAGTTCAAATGAAGTGGATGTAAGTAATTATACGACCTTCAACAATGAGAAAATCCCATACCGTATAGTCGGCTATAAAAGGCCCCGGCATAAAAAATATGATACAATTCAATTGAGAAAACTAACGAACTTATTTATAACAAAACAATATACGAAAAAGAAATATGACAGACACGAACCAACGACAACCACTGTGATCAAACTGTATTTGTTGGTCAACAACAATTAACCATATTTATCATTATTTTAAAACAATCTATGTGTTATATGATATGTGTTATCATTACAAACAGACATAACTAATTTTTTTTAGATAAACCTATAGTAAATACAATCATAAATATTAATGCTGCGGCCACTAAACTGGCTAATGTTTTCACTCATGCGGCAGATATCTCACTTAAAAAAACTAAAAAACCAAAAAAACTTACAGCTAAGCACAAAAAATGGTTTGATAAGGATCTGCGGTCTATGAGACAAAATTTGATGAATTATGGAAAGGTTTATACAAAATATTCCAAAGATCTTTATGTAAAAAAACATTTTTACAAACTCTATCGTGAATACAACAAAAGTAAAAAATAAAACGAAAAACCTACAAAAATAATTTATTACAAGAGCTTGAAACACTTCATGACAACAATCCTAGATTATACTGGAAAATGCAAAGTGATTTACACGAAAAACACACAGATACAGATGATAACTGCATTACACCTTCCAGGTGGTTAAAGCATTTTCAAGGATTGAATGAGGGAAAAGAACAAATCTCCAGGCTTGGACAAAATCACAAAATAACATGATAAACTGTAGTCAGTCAGCTCTCTTAAAATGTTTTAAGAATCTATCTAATGTCTGTTTAAGGTGGTACCAAACACCTTGACTAAAATTAATTTGGCTCGTTCAATTTTCATAAAATTTTGACAAAATATTTACTTTGACCTTTGACAAAAATATAAAAATGTCAAAAAACTTGAACCACACACTTTATTAGAAAAATTTCATTTGATATTTAGCAGTTTGACAAACGCTAATTTTGATCATTGAGAAGCTTAATATTTCCATAACAATAGAACGTGATTAAAACGTTCAGCTGATTTTTACAGAGTTATCTCCCTGTAGAGTTATGTACCACCCTAAGCTCAGGGTTATACCCTACAAGCTGGACAGAGGGTTACATATCACCATTACATAGAGCACACGATATTCATGATCCGATCAACTATCGTGGATTGACAATTACAAGCTCAATAGGCAAATTATTTTAATTGTGTTTTAAATTCACACGTGAAGTCTTGATAATTTTTTAATTAAAAATATCATAAATGAGTGTCAAATTGGTTTTAAAAAGAAAGCAAGAACTTCTGACCATACGTTTGTTTTAAAAACCATTATTGATAAGTATTGTAGTTCAGGTAATAGAAGACTGTATGCCTGTATTGTTGATTTTCAAAAAGCATATGATACTGTTATTCACACTGGTATCAAATTGAAACTTTTGAAAATAGGTGTTGGATCTCTTGTCTATAATATTGTAAAGAATATGTATGCATTGAGCAGATCATGCATATAAAGATAAATAATAACATAACAGAAAGTTATGGTGTCTAGATTGGTGTTAAACAGGGCGATAACTTGAGTACTAATCTTATTAATATTTTTATCAATATTATGCGAGAAAACCTTCGTGGTATACTTCTTTAAATGTGATGTTAAATATAATTAAGTCTGCTAACCCAGTGAACAATGCTCTCATGTACTTTATAAAAATAATTTTGTCTGTGCAAAATATTTATCTGTAATCCACAGTTGATATTATTAGAAAAAATCTGACAAGGTTGCGTGTTTCAGTACACTTCCTAAAGATGGAAAAGGGAAGGTATCAGGGTATTCCTCGACACGATAGAATTTGTCCCAGATGCTAAAGCTCTAAAGTTGAAGATAAGTTTCATTTTCTTCTTAATTGTACCTCACTAAATAATGAGAGAAGCAAATTAATACTTTCTGCTAATTTTGATATGTTGACTATTAAAGATCAGTTTATTTGAAAACAAGGATATCTTGTACGAAATTTGTGCTTTCATAAAACATAATGAAAAGTACTCATAATTTATTCCATTGTTTGTGTTTTCTGTGTAATTTTGTGTATTTTTTCTCAGAGTATTGGGACAAGTTGTGCTAGAGGTTGCATCCAAATCCAAATAATTTTTGCACAAAAATTTTACATAACATGTTACTATGTCCTTAAAGCACATTAAAGCACCTGCCCTTGGTGACTCCTGCATTTGTATAACTGCATAATAATCTTGTCCATGTACATTAGCCATATACTATATAATAATCCGTTTTGAGTATTAGTTTATGCTTGTGTTGTAAAGTGTTTAAATATTCATATGTGTGTGCCTTTAAGCACCTGTCCTTGGTGACTCCTGCATATGGACAACAATACTATTTGTTCATATGCATCAGCCACGAGGAAGGACTTAACTCATAAAAGCTATTTTTGCAATGGATGTGATGCTGCTTCTGGCTCATGGTCAATAACCACTAAACATTATGGTTTATATTGCTATATATATTATTAACTCAATTTTAAGTTTTTTTTTTCTTTTGTATTGTCTATATTGCAATTGATTAATATAAAAAAATCACTGTACTGATTATGCCCATAATGGGCCCTCTATTGGAAATAAAAATTTATCTATCAATCTAATATGTTCTAAGATAAAGTATCTATAAAGTGTTATTTATTCTTCGCAAGCACCCGACTATTAAATTATTTTCATTTAAAACACTGAATATACAAACTAGAGGCTCCCAAGAGCCTGTGTCGCTCACCTGTATTTACTGATGCTTTGGAAATCATGTAAAATAAGGTTAAAATCATAATTAATAGTATTAGATATTAGATATTATAATGATATCTAAGATAATAACAAAAAACTGCAAAATTTTTGTAAAATTACTAACTCAGGGGCAGCAACCCAACAACGGGTCGTCGGATTTGTCTGAAAATTTCAGGGCAGATAAATCTAAATCTGATGAACATTTTTGCCACCTGTCAGATTTGCTCTAAATGCTTTAGTTTCAGAGATATAAACCAAAAACTGCATTTTACTCCTATGTTCTATTTTTAACTAAGTTGGCCATGATGGTTGGAAGGCGGGGTCATCGGACAAATTTTTTAAACAAGTTACCCTAATAATGATTATGGCCAAGTATGGTTAAATTTGTCTCAGTAGTTTCAGAGAAGAAGATTTTTGTAAAAGATAACAAAAATTTACGAAAAATTGTTAAAAATTGACTATTAAGGGCAATAACTCCTAAAGGGGTCGACTGACAATTTTGGTCATCACAACTTATTTGTAGATCTTACTTTGCTGAACATTATTGCTGTTTACAGTTTATCTCTAACTATAATAGTATTCAAGATAATAACCAAAAACTGCAAAATTTCCTTAAAATTACCAATTCAGGGGCAGCAACCCAACAACGGGTTGTCCGATTCATCTGAAAATTTCAGGGCAGATAGATCTTGACCTGATAAACAATTTTACCGCGTGTCAGATTTGCTCTAAATGCTTTAGTTTCAGAGATATAAGCCAAAATCTTCATTTTACCCCTATGTTCTATTTTTATCCATGGCGGCCATCTTGGTTGGTTGGCGGGGTCATCGGACACATTTTTTAAACTAGATACCCTAATGATGATTGTGGCCAAGTTTGGTTAAATTTGGCCCAGTGGTTTCAGAGGAGAAGATTTTTGTAAAAAGCTAACGACGACGGAAGACGACGACGACGACGCCGACGACGACGGACGACGGACGACGGACGCCAAGTGATGAGAAAAGCTCACTTGACCCTTCGGGTCAGGTGAGCTAAAAATAAGCTTTAAACGAAAGGTAAAATCAACTGACAACTGTTTGTAAATTCGCGTGTTGTGAAGTAAAATCATAAAGCTAAATATTCGGTTATTGACTATAGAGATTAAAACACATTCCCAAATGTCTATTTTTAAGGATAATATATAGAACGAAGAAAAGAGTCCATTTAAATGATATATATGTTTTATGATTCACCGTGTACCTGTTCATTGTTGGTAATGATTATATACTTTGAATATAGGAAGTTATTGAACAGCATTCTCAACAGTTTACAGGTAATTATTAAGGATCATAGCTTTAACTGCAGTTTCCAGATATTCTCATATACATGTAAACATTGTGTTCTGTTTATCTCTTCCTTGTAATTAAACTTGTGATTTGTGTTATAAATTAAATCGATCTTCGTTTGCAACATGCTCATTGTACACAAACCAATTAAAACTATGAACGAAGAAAGATAACTCGAAAAGACTCATTTTAATGTATTGAATGCCCCAGTCCATAGGCTTACATGCAAAGCAGTTGATTTTAGAAAAAATATATTTTAGATTAAATGATGTATAGAATTTTTTCGTGTACATATCATGTAAATAGTAATGTGATACTGTGATAAACTGAGAAAACGTGCAACGAGCCACGAAGATTACAAAGAATTGAAACCTTGAAGTTAAAACTACTTTTTTCGACTTTCTGTTTGCTATTTTCAATAGTCGTTTCGGTTTACATGATATAATTCCCATTATCTCGTTCGATTTTCGCAAAAAGATGCAATATTTTTTTACATTCAGATATATGTTTCAATTCAGCATAAACTTTTAATTTAATCAAACAGAAAACATGGAGTCTAGATATAAAATCTGAAAAATGTACCGTTTTATTTTCCTCCATGTTTTAACTCATGCCTTCTTTGTTATGGAAGACACCATCAATATTGTGTTATCTGTTTTCCAGAGTTGAGCTGTTTGAAGTGTTTATAGAAATGGATTTCTCTAAATTAGCTGACTGTGGCCCATGCCTTCGAGACAATAAGAAGAAACTGTCAAGTGTTTGGTGTATCGAATGCGCAGAGCCTCTCTGTCTTGCTTGCGAGAAAGTACATAATCTTCTGAAAATGACCAGTGAACATCATTTGGTTGAAAATCAGAAAAGTAGTTCGGACTCAATTTCGTACGACGACATTTCAGATTTACAAAACTGTCACATTCATCAACATGCCATTATAGATAGGTTTTGTAACAATCATAGTGCACTGTGCTGTCAGTGTTGTATGTCAGAGACTCACTTTGATTGTAAAAGTGTGGAATCCATTGACACAGTGGCAAAGAACATCAAGACGTCCTTAAAATTAGAAAATACAACTTTACACGTGAACAGTTTGATTCAATTGTTAACTGAAATTCGAAATGACAAACGCAGTAATATTGGAAACTTTCAGCATTCCGAAATGGAAGTGAAGAAAAAAATTGAGGCGGTGAAGATTAGCATGATTATCAGAATTAAAGAAATGGCAGAATCTTTAACTTCCGAACTGCAAAATGTGAAGAAAACGAAAATTTTGGAGCTGGAAAAGCAAGCCAAAGAAACAGAACAGCAGATAAATAAACTAGAACTGAAGAAAAAGATGATCGACTTATTTAACCAAAAAGGGTCGGAAACGCATACTTTTCTTTTATTGCAAAGACTAAAATCAGAACTTGCAACGGAGGAAAATCTAATAAGAAAAAATATTGAGGAATGCAGTAACACGTACCTTAGTTTCAATGATGGGGATGATATAATGTCTCTCCCAAAAGCTCTTGGTAAAATTGACATTATATCAGAACCGGCGGTTGTAAAGTATAAACCTTCTCCCAAAATAAAACGGCGACAAGACAAAACAGATAGTGCATCACCAGTATCACATATTAAATCTTTTAAATTGTGTTCTGAATTCGATATAGATTTTGAGAAGGGATTCGTCTCAGGTATATGTATTAATGAAGATGACGTAATTCTGCTTTGCTTACGTGGGACAGATAAATTATTAATGTATGATTTGGAAGGAAAACCTAATGGAGAACTAGTGGTGAGTGGAAACCCTTTCGATGTGTCTTGTGTACCAGAAACTGACAAAGCAGTTGTAGCATTACCAGATTCGTCTACATTACAGATGGTTGATATTGATATGAAAGACCCAGAAAATATTATCCAAATGCCTGAAAGTTGCTGGTCGGTAACTACAGTTGAGAATAAATTAATTATTGCTGGTGGTTTTAAAAGCTTGTATGTGATAGATATTGGAGGTGAAAAACTCGAAGAAATTACGAAGCCAGAATATGGACGGACATATTCTTTGACATTCGCAGCCGACAAATTCTTTTACTGTTCCGATGTCGACTTTAAAAATGAAAAGGTTTATTGTATAACTGAAGAAGGCAAGTTTGTTTTCTGTTATTCAAATGCGAATCTAAAAACTCCGACAGAGCTAGCCGTTGATCTAACCGGCAATGTTTACATCACAGATTTAGACTCCCACAATGTACATCGATGTTCTCCATCAGGGGATTTTCTCGACGTCCCATTAAAGGGGAGTGACGTAACGGAACCAAGATCTATTTGCTTTAACAGAGGATCAAATCATCTCGCATTATCTAATAACAGTGGAAAAAGCATTTGTGTTTATAAAAGCATTGTATAAGTAATGTGAAATAAAATGAATAACGCATTATATACCTTATAGCCAGTTTTAGACACTTGCTTGTTGTTGGAGATAGTATAATAGATGACCTCTACGTTTTTATTGTTTTTGGGTCGTTAAATTGCTGTCTTATTTAAATACATACTCCACTTGATTTTTATTCATTCTCATAAATATACCTTGTAGTGGAGCACATGTATACAAGATTCGCAATGCGAATCAATTTTTCTTGTGTTTGTATAAGAACAACTCAACTTTTCCTTGAATTAAAAAAATACACAAACAGTTAAGTTCCAATGAACCCCTAGTATTGAAAATTCGTGAATAAATCAAAGACAAAATATCAAAGATCTCAAATGCGCTAAAACACAGAAAAAGTTTAGATCTAACAAAAGACAATCTCTGGTGATGTACCTTACTGAACAGTCATATACACGTGTTTGTGGGTTAAAATAGTTTTCTGAGCACTAAGCCCTCTACCTTTTTAATCTCGATGTATGGAATATAATATACATAAAAAAAAACCCGCACAATAACTAGAGTCTCAAAGAACCCTGTATCGTTTACTTGTTATGTTTTGCATAAAATTAATATACAATTATCTTCACTGAAGGGCAACGCCTCCCATAAGGGATCCACTGAAGATTAAGACCATGTTGACTTATCATAAACCACGAAACAAAGTTCCGTCGCGTATAATGTTTTTAACCCGTCCGTCTGTCCGTCAGTTCGTCCGTCATTCCGCCCGTCCGTCCTTGAACTTAGAATTTTGGCCTAAATATACTACTGCAACAGTTCGTCATCGCAACTCCTCTGAAACAACACAACAGAATTTCATGAAAATTTGTAGATTATAAGGACATGATATGTAGATGCGCATATCCACAGGAATTTTTTATCTGTTGACTTTTGCAGTTTGAACTTGGGAATCTGGTGAGGTTGTTTGCACAGTGAAAATGTGGGCGTGGTGAATGTGAGCATGCTCACAAAGGTTCTTTAATTTGTATACTTTTTCAAGCTAATCAGTTTTGCTGTTGCAAGTTTCTTTCTTTCGAATATCGGTTTCAAGATTATAGCAAACAAGAAATCAACACAAAATGGGGAAATTAGACGTTAACTGATGATCATATGTCATATATCCATTCAGAAGATACAGATCGAAGTAAAAAAGAAACAAATACCGATCCAACGACTTTTCTGTTATCTACAGATATATAAGACAGCGAAAACATGTCGCTAGTGAATAGAGACACAGGCACATCGTATCGGTCAACCCAATTCGTGATGATGACCGTAAAACGTATGCAGTGTCGACTTCAGTCGTGCTTCCTGGTAACTCTTTAAGGCAGTTTTTATGTCAGGAGCACACCCCTGTTAATAAAGTGTAACCTATTAATTTAAATGAGAAATCAGTAAACGCAAAACGATGGGATAGAAGGTATGCTGTAGCTGATAAACTTAATATAAAAATAAGATGTTAGCAACCAAATGACGTAGATGTGAGCATTGTGGTACAAGGTGTAAATTGTTGACGGTACGATTGGTGTATGGAAAGTGGGGAATGTCTGCTGCATTGTTATGCACAGATTAAAATGGTTTAATTTTATTACTTATCAACATTCAAGTTTCTTTTTTAGGAACGTATCAAATTTGTTAACATCTAAGTCATTTGGTCTCTGGTGGAGAGTTGTCTCATTGGCAATCATACCATATCTTTTTATATTTATATTCGTTGCAAACAAATTGAAGTATGGATATTTATAATTAGTTCAAAAGATGTAAAGTGTATTATTCTGTATAAAATGATGATTGAATGGAAAATAGTTTAACTAGGAATGATATTATAGTGAACATTATAACTGATAAGTTTACATGACTTAACTAATAATTTCTGACCATCATGGTTCTCTTGAGGTGTAGGCAATGTCTTGATCATATTATGTTACTTATGGTCAAGCCAATATAAGTAAACTTGAACTGATAGACAACTGATTAGTGGAGTTATTATATTTTATAGATAACACGTTTAAGATAAGGATTTTTCTAATTTGATGAGTAATTTACACATAATCGTTTAAGAGAGCCAAAAGATACCAAAGGGACATTCAAACTCATAAGTCGAAAATAAACTGTCAACGCTATGGCTAAAAAGGAAAAAGAACAGTTCACAAAATACAACATAGAAAACTAGAAGACTGAGCAACACGAACCCGAACAAAAACTGGGGGTGATCTCCGGTGCTTCGGAAGGGTAAGCAGATCCTGCTCCACATGTGGCATCCGTCGTGTTGCTCCTGTAAGTACAAACCCGGTGATAAGTCTAATTCGGTAAATCATATTCGAAGAAAAAGGAATGGGATTGTAATTTCGATAATTGCAACATATTCGTCGTCATCTGTGAAACAGATATTCCATAACGGTCAACCAACTCGTGATGGTTAAACTTTTAATGATATTACCTGAAACTAGATTGACTTTGTTTAAGCAAATGATAGCGTCTCGAATCTGTGTTAGTGGTAAGTATGCTATCTTGACACGGACAAAAGTGGTCACTATCTCGAGGTTATTGTAATGTGTTACTTCCGATGTTTTCCCTGTCATTAATGTATTTACGTGTTAAACTCAACTTCGTATGCCCATGATATTCCTATGTTCTATAATCTGTGTGCAATACATCAAATTGTTTTGAAAACAATAATCTGTGTTTCATATTCTAATTTTTTCTAAAGTTTTATTTTTCAACTTACTAATACATATTCCTTTTATTTATAAATAAATACAGATATATTTAAACATACATAAAATGAGTTCATTTATGCATAAAAGAGCAAGTTATTATATAAAAAAAATATCACTAAACATATTGGACCTGCCAAGTTTGTTTCATCAGATTATTCATAGTAAGCCAATAAGACAGGTTTCCTTCTTTTATAGATATTTTGTCACATGATTTATCCCTCCCCAGACACATTCTGGGTATATGTATAACTTGTGTACACGTGAAGCAAAAGCCTCCTGGCTGCTGCAAATCTTATTAGACTAATGCTTGGTGGACATTTAACTTGTGCACACGTGACGTAATAGCACCATCTTATCAAGATTAAAGCAACTGAATCTACTTTTAAACCATAAGCCCTCTTATAGCGTTATAAACGACTAGAATATGACGAAATCTACCGTAAAATAGGACAATATTCAAGAAACTTAATTCTAATCTCAAGACTCCACATGATGTCTATTAGGTAAACACTTTTACAATGGTCTTATTTGGTTACGATCCAAGCGCAACACTAAGTATTTGTGGTTTGATGTGTTGTATTCAGACACAACGCTCGCTGGCTTCATATCGCTATTCGTCGAGTAAGTAGACCCTTCAACGACATCAAAGCGAGGCTTATCAGCTGTGACGTAATGCTCCGAAACTGGTGATTTTTCGGTTGTTGTTACGTATCGAGCATTCTCAACAAATCGATGTTCACCTCTTGGCACTGTATAAAAATATTCATCGTAGTAAGCTATTTCCCATTCGTAGAACCGGTAAACCTCCTTGTAAACGTAGTAAATAATAATTCCGTAAATCAAAAATATGATCTCAAAAATGGCCAGTAAACTTGCAGCAACATGCATGACGATCTGAACGTCATAATTATACCCACATTTTAGAATTGTCTGGTTTTTTTCGTATTTCCATGTTCCACATCGAACTGCTCCATGTATCGTAAAACCAAGCGAAATAAGACATAATATTATCGCAATAATAGCTGATATGATATATGTCAAAAGCTGAAAAAGATAAGGTAAGCACTGATAAATATTTAATATTCATTTGTTGAAAACATGCATGGTTACCCCATTAAAGCGCTTGTAAACCAAAATATAAGCAAATAGTTAGTATATTTATGAAAATATAACGTTCAGTGGACACAATTTATCACTGGGAAGATATAACAAGTAATACCAATATATAAAACACCTTACATTATAAATATTTCCATTCTACATTATTTCTAAGTCAACCAGGACTATAACAGACCTTTTTGTCGTAGCTTTCCTTATTCAGAATACCTTTTTGTCATAGCTTTCCTTATTCAAAATACCTTTTTGTCATAGCTTTCCTTATTCGGAATACCTTTTTGTCGTAACTTTCCTTATTCGGAAAACCTTTTTGTCGTAGCTTTCCTTATTCGGAATACCTTTTTGTCGTAGCTTTCCTTATTTGGAATACAAACTTTATTAAACATAACTGATCGATTCCTTAAGCCAGTTTTTTGGAAAGAGCGTTCATCAATGTCATATCATCAATGTCATATCATCGATGTCATATCGATTATTAGGAGCATAGTTGCATCATTTTATCTAAAAAGTCCACTGCATTTATCTCATGAAGATCGTTTGTTTCAATATTGAGTATTACACATTATTAGTTTATGCACCTCTATGGGAAGTGAAAATTACATTAACCATGTTTTTCGTATAAAATTACCAAATGCTTTTCCATACTTGTTCTGTTTTTGCTCTCGCCCTTTTTTCATTATATAATATTTTCTGTCGAATATACAACATGACTAGAAATTACTCACCCATGAAAAAAGCTTGTTACTGTCTCCTTCATCGAAAAAATGTGGGTTATAACAACCAACAATAAAGGCAAACACACACACTATCAAAACCTAAAAAAAATATTTTTGCTTAACCATTTTTATTTAGTTAAATGGCAAATTCTTTTCAAAGTATATAAAGTACACACAGATTCATTCAGGACAAAAAAAATTTTCAACTAAAGTTTTCAATATTAAAAACAAAACGAATAAAATTATTATAACACTTAAGACGCATTATGACACTGTTGGAGAGAAGATTAAACATTCAAACATTTGTTGCAACGACCACACATTTACTTATAGAATAGGCAAACATAAATAAATAAAAATTCTTACAGCGAGTCCAGACCAAATTGGGCTTCCAGTTGAAATAGGAAAACTGTCAACATCTCGCCCAACCACCGCAATAACTATTCCAACTGTTATGGATAAGATACTGCAGTTTAGTAAAACCCATCCTATTATCTTATACTGTTCCAATGCACGAACTCTTCTGTATTTTAATCGTGCTAAAAAGTAAAATTATAAACAAAAATGACGATGTCAGTCAACTGAAAGATCGATCAAATTTATGAATCAAAATATTGTTGCGTTGAAATCGTTTTGCATACTTCAGAAGAACTAACAGTGTAACCTGTAAGCCAATCATGACAACGGAATATTTATTTCCATCAGATTTTAACTTGTCCGTACGTGCTGAATATTTCAAGGAAATGATTACGACAATTTTTTTTCATTCTGGTGTTTTCAGAACTGCTCAAACAAATACCAGTCTATGAAAAGTGCGAATCGAGAAAACCGTTTCTTATGTGGGGTCGCGATATGTTCTAATATGAAATTGTAAATATGCAGACACTCCATGAGGAAAAAGATGCTTTTTGCAATATTTTTTTTTAATAATAAAATATATAAATACTTTCAGTCCGAAATTAATTCACGCAACACACAGTAGATTTTTATGTATTACCATTAGTCAATAGAGTGTGAAATCGATTATTATCAGCCTTTCGAGGTCGTTTTAAAGAAAAAAGTTAAATGGGCCAGTTAAACAAGCAACAAGGTACGATTTCTTTATGGACATATAAACTATTAACCTATCATTCAAATATAAACGAAAATTAATAAGTCTTGAAATATGCTCAATATCAAAGTAAAAACAAAAGTTAATGTCTTGTAAAAACTGTACTGCTTCGTTTTTCTTTTGTAAATAAACAATTAAATGCTATTTATTTTTATTGTAGATGCGATAGTTTTTTAATGTAGTTGCAGTATGTTTTTATTGTCACTATACGTTTCGTGTTATATGAGGTAGCAGTCTTAGCCCACTGCTTACTGTCAAAATGATCTTTTGAGACATCTTTTGAAATTCTTGATTATTCTTCAAACATACTTGTATTAGATAAAAGTTATATGTCAGATGTTTTTCACTTGTTCCCTTGATTAATAGCGTTTGCTTTTGTCAGGTTTTATGGACTTTTCCTTTTTAAATTTTCCTTGGAGTTCGATATTTTGTTATTTTTTTTATAGGTGAAGAATAAATTCAAGTCATGTTGTATAGACCGACCCGAATTTTCGTTCAAATTGGTGGCATCGACATAACATCTATTAAATTTCTTTATGAATACGTCAAAAATGCATTTCCGATATCCTTACTACATGTAAACTATATAAATGGTGTTTAACTTCTAAACACAATTCTAAATACATGCACATTGTTTGCGCACTTTTTTCAACATATTCAATTTCGTTATATGTTTAGATTGAAGAAAGTGTTTAGGATTGTGTTTAGGATCATGTTTAGATTAGAAATTAGTGTTTAAGTCCTTAAAACTTTTAATTCTTAAACACATTTAAAAGTGTTTATATTCAAGATATGTGTTAACTTAGAAATATGTTTAGATAATATCATAATTCTAAACACGAGTTTTCAGGCATGTCAAATAGATGATAGCTGGAAAATGAAACTTACTTTAAGTAATGGAAAAGAAAGACGATTCCCAGTTAACAACTACAAAATTATGTTCATACTCTCCACATTTTAACCTATCGAATGCAGTTCTTTTTAATCTTTACGCATAGTTCGATAAAATTGCAATCACATTACATCAAATATAGATTTTCCAGATATAAGAGGGCAAAAAAATGATAGTATAGATACTTTTTGTCTCGCCTCTACGAAGTAATGGAGGCGTGCTGTTTCCGGTAGCGTCGGTGGTGTCAACCTTTATTTCTAATTTGACTGTGATAAGGTAAATTTTTAAAAAGGGGACCAATAACGATAAGTCAATGGATATTTGGTATGTATTTGTATTAACATTGACATATTTGTATGGAGATAATAAGGCCCCTTCCCTGAACTATGGTTCATTTACTGTGAAAGTTTTGCATCGCTTATAAAGTCAAGAATATGACAGTTGTTTCCATTCGTTTGATGTGTTTGAGCTCTTGATTTTGCCATGTGATAAGGGACTTTCCGTTTTGAATTTTCCTTGGAGTTCTGTATTTTTGTTATTTTACTTTTTACAGTTATAGTTTTTGATTAGGTCAGTTTAAGGAGAGCCATTGACAATATGTCAACGATATTTGGTATGCAGTTGTAACAGCATTATTATATCTCTTTTCTAATGAGATTTTTTGGCCCTGCGACTTCAGTCATGTTTCATGGACTTCGAAAGTTTTGCATAATAAATGCATGATAAGTATTTTCCTTTTAATTTAACTATTAAAATTACATATAAACATGACAGATGATACATATATCTGTGTCAACAATTTATTATTCTAGACTGACACTAGCCAGATTTTTTTTCTGCAGAAGTTGGAAAGTGGTAATACTGTACAATATTGATTTGTAGACCCAAAATTGATAAGCCGCGCAGGGGATATTGAACAAAGTGTTTACTCCTTTATAAGCGTATAATTGGTTTATTATGTACGTACATCATTGATACGATATTCCAGTGATATTTTGCCTGTACCATCGAACCTGTCATAAATAAGTGTCAATGTTTCTACTTGTTTAATGTATTGTGCTATATCATCGCATTTTTTTCATATGAAAAAAGTATCGCATTTCTATTAGAAAAATCTCGCATTCGAAAAGTTTTTCATAATAATAGCATATCGCTATTCTATTAGATGAACGTCGCATTCATATAAGAAAAAATAGCATTTGTATCCTATTACAAGTGATTATGGCGTACAATGCAATCGAATAAGTTCAATGGCCATTCCGTTGTATTTGGACACCTTAAAATTATAGATCTTGTAAATAGGTTTTATTAAAAGCAAATGCATATTTCCTCGTATAGATACAACATACTTGGGTTAAAATGTTCAAAATATATGGCAATTGTTGTATATACGTTTGTCCTGTTAAAAACGTCTGTGTTTTAAAAAAGAATTAACATTTACTTTCCGATGACATTTGTTTTATTCCTACAAATGTCAACATTCGTCTGAGAAAAAATCCCCAAAATGGACAATAGTTTCATCGAAAAGAGAAAGTCGAGTACACCTTTATATGTTCAGGCGTGTTTGAGTTGACTATTCTGTCTTGAAAACGTATAAAACATTAAATATTTGATACACCATCTCGCTTCAGATTCTATTGTTTTTATATATTTAGGCTAATAACATTAAAAACTTACAGTACTAAGAAGATACAACTGGCATATAAGGATCGTAATGATGCTATGTGGATCAACTGATCGGGTTTCAAGAGCTAAATTGACAGCGCGTCATCACTAAAACTGTAAAATGGCTTCCATTTTTACGATTATAAAAACAGGGTGGCGTAATGGGGAGATAATTTTGACAAAGTAGAATCCTGACTGAGTCGTATCAAAGATGTCACTTTAAACAACCAATAATGTTATATACATCCACATCATTTGGACTCTGGGGAATAGTTCTCTCAACAGTTTACCAAACCAAATGAAATAAAGATAAGTAATACACTTAAATCTTTTTAAGCAAAATGTTACATTTTTTTCATGAAGAAGGCAGATTAATCTGTTTTTTCATTAATATCTATGTAAAACTGTATATTGCTTATATATCATTATAATATTGTATGTACTTTATGTATATGTTATTATTATTTTGAGGATTCTCAGGAAGATTAGTTTAAACGAATGGGATTATCCTCTTGAAATATTATATATCTATTTCATTTATTTATTTCATTGGCAATCATACCACATCTCTTTATATTTTTACTTATAGTTTAACCCAGTTTTGAAATAGTAGTTTTTAATCCTAATTTATTCCGTTCTCTTCATGATTTTATTCATTTGAATCTTTAGGTCTAGTGATGCGTTTGAAAGAATCTTTTTATCTATAAATGTCATGACGACAAAATGGGAAGTGTATCGATCACAATATTGATTTTTATAATTAGCAGAGAAAAAGAATGAATCACTGTTTCTGTTTATTTCTGTACAAGTAAAGCGATACCTGTTTGGGTTGTTGTTATGTAACATGCACTTTATTTATTAAGAAATTTCTACATGAACAAGTTTATTTATCTTTGTTAAATATACTACATTTTATAGGCACATCCGTCTTTTTATAAAATACTAATAACAAACGGGATAACAGAAAAAGAATTGTACTTTTAGATCAGAAATCTGCAAAAAAACTTTCATTTAGTCACTTTGGTTCGTTACCAAAAGAAATGCAACCTAATGTTCATATGCACAAATGCACTTATACTATTAATTTTTCAATTTCCAGTAGTCAACATAACTTGCCATATCAATAGATGAAAAAATACCTTTTCATTTTAAAAAAAATTTACATTGACGAAGGCCATTTGCTTTGCTCTCAGGTTATGCTGAATTGATCAGAACATACGAGTCATCTCCTCTCTAAATATTTGTTGGGATTTTTAGTGATATGGGCAACATATTCTAAACTTAAGTTACAACCACTAAATTACAGGCTCCTGACAGAAATTCGGTACACATTAAAATATGCTCTTCAGTTTTTTTTGTATACTTTAAAACAATAAAAAGGAAGAAAAAAAAAGAGAAGAAAGTGATGTATAATCTCTCTAAAACCCAATTTAAGTCTTTAGATTGCTTTTTCTTAATTTTCCAGATATGTACCATTTTTGCTACAGATCTTTTCCCTTTGTTATTAAAAGTCTGAAAACAAGGGTTGAATGGTACAATGAGCTGTATCTGAACTTTTAACTATAATTGATACAGAAAATATTTTAATACATTATCCTATTTAGACAGAATATTTATTGGTATGTATAAATTTTTTGATATCGACCTTTTGAGTCTGAAATAAACATTACCTTATTTTATCTTTTCTTGAAATAAATAACATTAAATACACCTTCTCAGAGAAGGATTAAAAATGTTTTTAAAACAAAGATAATTATAAATACCGTGTTCTTCGTAAGTCACGTCAATTTGCCTGTGCTGACCCATCTTTAAGCAAAAGAAATTTCACATAGCAACAATGAGATCCTTAAGCCTCGTTCAAAACTTTACTTAAAAGTACGTTTCCTGGGGTGCGATGTATTTGCTGCATGAAATGACGACTTTTATGACTGATATGGTGTGATGAATGAAGCAAACCGGATCAATTGCTAGGTGTTATACATGTTTTCAGGTGTCAATAAATGTGCTTTATAGGTAAATTGAATCTTTAATATTGCGTATCGAATAGAAAAAAAAATCATATCGTGTAATAAAAAAAATGAATTTCATGAATATAAACACTGTCATTGTTCTTAAATCTATTAAACCTTATCGTTTTAAGTTTAGTATATTAGTCGCATGGGGAAGTTTGTAAAAACTTGTGTTTGTGTTTTAAAATTGACTTGAATCAAAATAGGTTAATATAGATTGTAATGATAGGTATCTCAGTTTAATATGTTAACAGAAGAAGGGTTGTAAAAATCATCCAATGTATAGCTCAGTTATTAAAAAAAAAAACACACACAAAATGTAGCTTTGCTCGAAGATGCCCACATTTTTATATTTTCGTTTATATTTTGACAAATTGTAACCCTTATAGTCATGCTACATTGAAACTTTGCCCTGTAACTTAATTATACCTTAAATGTATTTTGAAACCAATAATACTTCTCAAATCTTCTGACAAAATAATTTTACACTCTTGCTATTTATTCTTCTTTTCTAAAAATCATTAAACATTCATATATATATATATATATAAACATATCAGTGACGATCCTTTTCCCGCCTTGCGTTTTATATGAATAGTCCCACGACGATCTTTTCCCCGCCAAACATTTTAGTTTTTAAAAGATTTGCATTTCGAAAACAAGCAATAAAAACACTTAGAAAGCGTTTTACTATTTTGAAGTAAATTTAATACTGATGTAAATCATCTGAGATCATTTTTGAATTGTAAACACTAGTTCATACTGTAAAGGCTATTTGATGTTCTACTGGTCACATTCGTATTTGCAGAAAACATGCTTATTATCACATATTGATTTTTTCCACATCTGCAGTTTTCTACAATCATTTGTACGACTATTAACTGCACAAGAAATGCCTCCACCTTTGTTATAACTTTCGGCAGTATCCATAGTAAAATAAATCAGAAAATGAAAGAAATACAAATGTAAACAGAAAATCGATAATGTTTCGATCAATACACGTGTTATTTTTCACGGTTGTAATGGCTGATCGGTCACATGAGAGGTTAATGGATGCGCCCATGTTTTCTAGGTCAATTATAGATAAATTAACCCGTCTATACAGTAGTTTAAAACTAGTTTAATAATATGAAAGTAATAAGTTCGATATTTTCATCGGCCATTTCATTCAATATACACTGTAAATTTTTTTATCTGCACTCTCCAACTCGTTCAGAGCAGTAATATTTATAGCAGCAAACAATGAATGCAATACGGTGTAAGCATGCAATAAGTAAAATAACAAAAATACCGAACTCCAAGAAAAATTCAAAACGGAAAGTCCCTTATCAAATAGCAAAATCAAAAGCTCAAACACATCAAACGAATGGAAAACAACTGTCATATTCCTGACTTGGTACAGGCATTTCCATATGTAGAAAATGGTGGATTAAACAAAGGGTGCAAAGGGTACTACTTTTTAAATTATATTTTGAATACTCGAAAAGCATGTTGACAGTTATCATATGTTTCTTCGTATCTTTTGAGAGAAACTATATAAATTACAATAGTTCTGGGGTTAAAAAATGTGGAGATATACAGTGGCGGATCCAGAACTTTTCATAAGGGGGGGGGGAGGGGGGGGGGGGGCGCTGACTGACCTAAGGGGGGGCCCGCTCCGGTCATGCTTCAGTGATTCCCTATATAATCAACCAAATTTTTCCCACGAAAGGGGGGGGCGGGGGCGGGCCCCCCAGGGCCCCCTGGATCCGCCTATGATATAAAAGACCCAGACATGACCAATTGTAAAACAATTCAAAGGAGCAAACCAATTGCCTGATTGTTACAAATCAATAAACGAAATACTATTATGAATTATGATAGACAGCGACCAACTAAAGGCTCCTGACATTGGGGCAGGCACATTTAGAATGTGCGGGATCAAACATGTTTGCGATCGCTCAAGCATCCCCTTACCTTGGACAGTGGTGTAAAAATACAACAGAAGAACACACTGTAAAAATCAGTTGAAAATGCTGGATTCATCGGAATTGTTTCTCGTTTGAATTTAGTTTTAGTTTTACAGATTCTGATAAATATGGAGAAGACTTATCAGGATGTCGTAGAGGGAACTGGGGAGAACATACGCTAGCAGACACAAACGTATAAAGGTCGATCAGACGTCGACACAGCCGGCGACAGCTAGCCAGGCCACACAATAAAGGCATAGGAGGTAAAGAAGTAAAAACGAAGCACTAAATGAAGATGAAACGGTGGTACATAAATTCATCATAGATGCCAGGATTACAATTTTGTACGCCAGACGCGCGTTTCGTCTACAAAAGACTCATCTGTGATATTCGAATAAAAAAAAATAAAAACGACAAATAAAGTACGAATATCAGAGAGCACAGTCAACACATAAACTTCCAAAAGACCAACTAAGAAGAGTCGGAAGTTCTGTAGCAGAACAACACGTTTCTGAACTTTCGACAAGATTTGCCTCTTTCGAGTATTTTCGAAAGGAGTATTGCTGGGAGAATATATAGCCTACTCCTTTATCACACATAACTGTTGGATTTTATCAATCGCACTATACTGCAAGTCCCTATCTGTTTTCTATTAACTTTCGATTCAAAACGACACAGCACATATATTTTTCAAAAATAATTAACAATAAAGAAAATGCTAGAGGGAAGGAAAAGATTATAAACTAGAGAAAAGATACAAGATTGTCCATTAAGAAGAGATATGAAATAGTATAACAAACACGATATTGTCAGGCTGTTCTTTTTATTTTGAAGAAATATTATTTTCCACAGCTGTCATATTCGGATTCCATGGTTTGCTGCGAGTTGTAGAAATTGCACTGAGCGAACCATAACAGAAACATCAAGTTATTACCATAAACGATATAAAAATCGCGCAAGGAAACATAATGGATAAATTAGAGCTGAATGTTACCTTTTCTATATGGGAAAGGTATCTCAATCGAAATCGTAGAGACCAAAAACAACATATGTTCGGTGCTGTATCTTCAAAATAACATAACTCAGCGGCCTAATACTATGGGTCTGCTTCATTGTAATTCTGTGGGAGTTGAATCATCTTTCAATATTAGGGCAGCTACCAGTCATTGTGCGAAAGGGGCAACACAACATGGAATTAAAAAAATTAGGGCAATGGAAATCAGAGGCCTTTATGCAATACATTAGTTAATTAAACATTATTTATGACAATAAAATAAAATTAATTTATTATAGTGAGGAGTTCTTCGATTTGATCATTTGTCACATACAGCTGTATTTTGTCCTTAATGCTATTTTACTTTTATAATATATAATATGAACAAAAGTCAAGTTTGGGTATTAAGATCCTCCAAAGTTAAGCGTGCTTTCGTACATGCAAGGAACACATTTGATATGGGTATGCAACGCCGTAATGTAAAGGTATGGTGGCAAGGAAAAAGGGGTATGAAATTGGAGGAATAACTCATTGGATTTGGATTTCTGTTAAATCATGAATCTCCACCTGAAGTCTTAGTTGTTCAATGTAGCTGTAATAACAATGACTATTGTTGAATAAACTAACATATCAATTCAATGTATCTATTCATGAAATTAATAAAATTTTACCCCATACAAATACAGATTCTTTCAAAACTAGGTTTGAGACACAACACTCGCAATAAAACGATGAACTTAGCTGCATGTAAGATTAACTGTTATGTAGGAAATATTCCGAAATATCTTGGAAAGTACCAGGTACGTTCGACTCAGATGGCGTACATTTGTCATCTCTAGAAAATGATATCTTGCTTTATCATCTACTAGATACCTTTTGGAGTATGATACAAACTATATGAACATTAATCAGCAACACAGGAGACAGTGGAAAAATAGCGAATGTATTGTATGCCCACGCATAAGTGTCCCTTCCTTTATTTGTTGGCGGTGGTCGCCAACGGCAAACATCTTTTACCGTTAGCGGCTACATTTTTTACCCCAGGAATAGATTACCTTAGCCGTATTTGGCACAACTTTTTGGAATTTTGGGTCCTCAATGCTCTTCAGCTTTGTACTTGTTTGGCTTTATAACTATTTTGATCTGAGCGTCACTGATGAGTCTTATGTAGACGAAACGCGAGCCTGGCGTATTAAATTATAATCCTGGTACCTTTGATAACTATTTACGTAAAGTTTACAACACAAGACATACACTTGAATCATTGTGTCACGTTACTTGTTAAAAAAACTACTTTATTTTTCGGTGCTGAGCTTATGATCCCAGGGCCAATATCCGATTAATATATTTTGATGTATTGGAAATATGTATGATAGATAATCATGCTTGTAATGTAAAGTTTGATAGTGTTTGACGTTTCACAATTTATGATAATGTGAAGGAAAAGGATAAAGATAATGATAAATAATGATAAGGATCACGATTTATGTTTAAAGTAAGAGTTTTGCCATTTACATTTTGCTCGGCAGCCCACCAATTATTTTTGTGGTTGTAAAGTCGCTAAATTAAATTGTGTATGTTTTGTAAAAAGGTAAATAAAAATAACGAATGCCAAGGCAAATTCAAAAAGGGGAGGTCAATAAAAACTGAAAAAATCAGACTTCATCAACCAACGGAAAGAATGGAACACAACTGTCATATTCCTTACTTGGTACAGGCATTTCCCGAATGAAATGGTGGGTCAAACCTGGTTTTATAGCTCGGTAAACATCTCACGTGCATGACAGTTGTTAATAGTTACGTTATATCGAAAAAATAAGACGAGCAACCCAGACATAAATTAATATCCAGCAGCCGAAACTGTATAAACATACATCACATACATACAATATAACGGACTAAAAATTCAAACAAACATACACATAAATAATTAACAAAGACGTAAACATTATTGATGTGTTATCAGCCAAGTGTATCTTAGATAATTAGTAAGAGTTATTTCCCATGGACTTTGAAAAGAATGTAAAATTAATACTGAACATATATTGTTCTCATATCATGATGTCGGTTTGAAGAGATAAATGTAACATGCTGCCGAATTTATGTTTGCATATTCTACGTAGACGTATACTTCAAGTTTGATTCACCACTCTGATATCGTTCATTCATTAATGATAACAATTTAGAGATGTTAAGAAACGAGTATGGACTTTTCCTTTTTGAATTTACATTTGAGTTCGGTATTTTTGTTTTACTTTTCACCAGTACATTTCACATTTTCAATATTACCATTACTAATATGACAAATATTAAAAAAGTAGAGCATCAAGACATCGGTTTAAACTCCATTTTCTTCAGCATAAGGTAAATAGAAATCAAGCGATATTGAATGCACATTTACTTTAATGCTGTGTATGAAGATGGGTGTTTCTTGTCGTCATGCGTTCACTGTTTTCTTACAAAAATAAATACGAGATAAATTGAATACATAAAACGTTAATTAATGAAAAATGAAATAAACATTTTATCATCAAAGAGATAGAGATTTTTTTTTCTACTTTTCTGTTTTTAAAATGCGAAAAAAAAGATGAATTCCTAAATCATAGTGAAATAATAATTGAGCAACACTAATTCCGTAAAGAACATCGGGGTAAACTGTGGTGCTACAGAAGGGTTAGTAGTTATACGAGGTCATGAACAAATCTTATATTTATAGCAAGGCATCAAGCAGTGGATTGCTCTTGTTTAACACTAAGATATTACCAAAATTTGTTATTATCTAACCATAGTACATAACCAAAAATGATGGTTATATAATAAAACATTTTCCCCGATAAAGGATAGCTTTAGACGACAACATTACCCACAGAAAGAAAATAGACACTGAAAAAAGCATTACAATATACAACACATAAAACTAAATCGTATTGCTTCACCTGCGGAAGCAATCGTGTTCATATTGACTTGTAAACATCTCTGGAATATAGTATATACTCCCGTCGACTTGATCATTTCTTCGTATGAGGCGACCTTAATACGGGGGCACAATACTAAGGAAAATTATGCTGCTAATATTCATCCAATTGATCATAAAATAAAGCCTACCATACAAACGGTTAGGTCTGCTTAGTATCCTGACTTTTTAAACAGTAAAGTTTTGTTAAGAACGTACCTTCAAAAAGAGTAGATACAACAGGAGTTTATCGATACTCGTTTGTTCCTTTTGAATGTACAATCCAAGAGAAAAAAACCTAAATCACAACGTAACCATTGTTCATTTTCTTTTTTAATGTAGCAACATTCCAGCAAAACCTGCATTTGAATAAAATTGAGAATGGAAACGGAGAATATGTCAAAGAGAAAACAACCCGACCAAAGAGCAGTATATATCTCACAGAGCTCTATTTCCTACTGATGTTTCCTTAAGCTTGGTAGAGGTTCTTGGTTGTTAGTTGAAGTGAACTTTTTGAAAGTTTCACGGACATCATATGATTTGTTTGCCCGATAAAGACTATGCCTCTTACATATGACCACAGATATGTTCAATTTGTAGCAATAAGTTTGTCATACTTTCCCGTTTATGACATCTCAGAATTGTTTTTTACCTGTAATGGGCAGCCCGACAAAAGTAACTAGTGGAGCAGGAACCGTCTACTCCACGGATAAACATAAGTTCATCACCGTTTTTTCTACGTTATCAATTGGTAAATCTGTGTAGTGTCTTGTGAACTGTTGTTTTATCTTTCCTTTGGATTTAGTTTTGTCTATCTTTCCCCGACTTTTATTCTATTGCCTTCTTGGTACCTTCCTTACTTATTTTACTTGCAATTTCAACTATTGCAATTGTGATACGATATGAATTTAAGTAGTAGTATTTATCACACAAACCAGCATTTGTAAGAAAGAAAAAAAATTCTTGGACACCTAAAAAGAAACTATTATAGATACACTATTATATAAAAATAAAGAGATGTGGTAAGATTACTAATAAAAGACAACTATCCACCAAAGTTTAAAAGAAGTGGCTGTAAGCAATTATAGGCAACTGTACGGCCTTCTACAATGAGAAAAAACACATACCGTATGGTCGACTATAAAAGGCAACAACACAAGAACTGTAAAAATCATTTGAAAAAGGTTTAACTCATCAGATGGATACAGATAGAAATAAATCTAACAGAAACACAGAGTGGACGTGGAGGGGTACTTATACATCCCAAAAACAAAAAAGACACTAAGTACAGATCTGAGAGTACTCGCAGTTACTGACACCTAGTTCAAAGCCAATAACAACTAATGAAAAAATTCATGTATCTAAAACTAAAATATCAACCAGTACACATCCAACATCAATTGGATTTAGTGTAAAGACGTCATTAACAGTCAGAGAAAAACATGACCTTGTACAATGTCAAAATATAAGTATCGACAGATTGTAGTACCGTGAAATTAAATGTATTTGTGTATCATAATTATAAGCTTTATTCATTTGGAAAAGCATCTCATTCGATCTGAAGAAAATTAATAAGGACTTTGTTATGTTAAAATATGAGAAATTTTGAAAAAAGCATAACATCAAAGATTTTAACGTCCTGTCTTATTGATGTTAAAAAGATAAGAGTTGTGTGATTAAATTACAAAGAGACATTTACGGCAATGAAACCATTGCAACAAACTATAAAAATTAGTAGAAATTGACTTTCCTTTCAACGATACGGAGTTGTTTGTTACTTACATTACGGAAAAAAAAATAATGCAACATACTATAAAAATCAAAAAAATATTGACTTAACACACCTAATATATATAGGAGTCATTTCAAACATGGCTTCTATCCAAAGTGTCGAAGTTAATCAAGTTAGTTTCTCACATTACGCAACAAACAATACAACATACCGTAATAATTAAGACAGTGACCTAACACGCAATTTAAATGTCCACATGGCTTCCATACCACGTTGCGGAGTTAACTTTGGTTGTAAGTGACAATACGAAAAAAAAAAAAAACCAAATCCAAAATGCTTAAAAAAACCCAATTGATTAAACACACCAGAAAGGTGTCCAGGAGACGAGAAGTAACAGACATCAATGATATTTATAAACATATCTTAACAAACCAAATACAATGTGATAAAAGGCTGAAATATATAAAAACTGTTTTCCTATATTGGCATGCAGACGCACAGTTCCTTAAATTCTATTTGTGTTTGCAAGGTAGAAACTAGATGTATACAGTGATTAAAAACCAAGGCGGCAATAACAAATTCTTTCGAAGAACGACACCATTACCGATATAAAACAACCATCAACAATCAACATATGTACAAGACTCCACACAAAATATTGGGCAACACAAACTCCATCAAAAACCGGGACTAAACTCATGTGTTTCGCAAGGGTTGACAAGTCCTGCCTCAGTAATGACACCAGTCGTTTTGACTTGTTTAAATATATTGATGAACCAAACTCGGTTAAAAAAGATTAAAAATAGCGGATTAGTTAACGTCTCTTCTGGAACTCTTAAGACATTAATATAAAACATCAGCACATGTAGATTATACAATAGCCTCAACGAATTACAGGCTTCATCTAGCTTGTTTTTGTGAGTATTCTTCACATTATTAATTTCATAGTATTTTGTTTAAAATAATCTGCATCGCTCATCATCGTTCATCATACAGGCGATACAGATTTATAGTCGTACGTCATTTATTACTTAGGTTGCTTTCAAAGTAAACTTTTTCATAATATTCACAGTGCAAATAGTGACACTGAAGATATTTTATCAAAACGAACGGCTGTCTCTATGGCGAAATATATTTCTTTTTCATGGCATAAACTGCCAAAACGTCAATTTTGGAGTGCCATGATTGGATGTATAAGTATAATCATCATATTATAAATCTAAAATGAATATCTGCAGTATGTATATCCATAGATGAAACACATAAACGTATTGTTTTCGAAAAGGTTTTTGATTTTTCATAAAATGACGTAAAATGCCGGTAACTATAAATATTACAGACACAAAAAGATGGTCGTGTTTTGTTTTACAATTTTCTAAAACTGCATAATAAGGTTTTCTAGGGAAAAGAAGTTTCTTTTCTTTTCTTTTTTTTATTATAAATGCATATGTTGTAGCATATTGAGAAAAACGTAAATGTTTTCGCCTTTACTAGAAAGAATGCTACCGTTTTATTACGACCGGTAATGCATGCTATAGTACCATGTCGACGCGACAAGTCTCGTTCCGTTTTGTGTTCGTGCGGTTCCCTTATGTAGTTTTTAGTTCTTTTTATTTAACCTTAATTTATATGTTATGAATGGATTTATGGGATTTGAACGTCGGTTAACTTACGTTGCCTCTTATATACATGAAAATAAAAATACAAAATGTTTGAATATCAGACAGATCCCAGATAATTTTTTTTTCACATTGCTTGTCTTTTAGCGATAGTTATGTACATTGATAATCAGAATTAGAAAATTGTAATTATTTTTAGCAGGTGGTGTATTCTCCTGACCGATAGTGCATTAATCCAAGATAACTTATCGTAATTGTTCTACCGTTTTATGAAGAAATCGTTGAAAGTTAAGCGTAATAAATGACGTAATGAGAGTGCATCTATCTAAATTAGCAAAACTTTATATATTAAAGTACATCGAATGCATATGAATCACAGGATATGTTTGTAAACCATTTAATATCCGGTGGTGTATTCGATAACGAAACAACAGGAAAGAGAAAAGAACAGTATGGCATTTATCATTTTAACATTTTATTTCCTTGGTAAGTTTTTATACAATGTTTTAATGCATTTCATAACTTTTTAAAGAAAAAAAAACACTTACATATTTATTCATTAACTTTCTTTAATGCCATTATAAATGTAATAGTAATAATATCAATGATTATCGTAATAATGAAAAGGTAGTAACTAATTAGATTAGATTTGATTTACTTCTTTACTTTTTCTTATTAATATGTTTTATTTTTTGTCATGAATGACTGGGAAATTGAAAAGAAATGCGTTAAATATGAACTCTGGAAATGAAGACCACCGGCATATGATTGGATCTTAAATTTTTTTAAATTTGAAAATTCATTCCTATGTCGAATCGATGAATGATGATATTTTCTCTACTTCCAAACAAGGGTATAATTTATTTAATTTCGTCAAAATGAACGATCAATTCAAAACTATGAATAGTTAGATTCTAAATACTGGATGAAATTTAAAGCACGGTTGGTGTAATAAAATACAAAATATAGATGGTAATTGATTAATAAAAAACAGTTAAGAGTGGCAAAGATCCAAATAAAACTATATGCTATGATTAAAGATTCACATTCAGATTCATTATTTTATCATAGTATCACCACATACAAACATATAAGATTCACATGATAATATATTAAAGCAATTAAAACTGTTAAGAATGCATTTGTGGGAATTGAACATATAAACATTAGTTCAACAGATAAAATGACTGAAACATTAGATTATAAAGTAATTGAAGAATTATATAATTCTGAAGGCGCCTGGTAGTATTTGACACGCATGTGACTAATTAGTAATATATCAAGAACCGATTCTGTTAACATTTTGGATATAATTTCTAAAACCGTTCGTAAAAACCGTTCTCATGGGCGTAGAATAAATCGCAATCAGAGAAAATTTCGTACCAACAATACAAATATTTCGGACCTAATTACTATTTCAAAAAACAACGGCAGAAATTTTAGAGGATTGCAACACAATTCCATATTGCAGTCCTAAGTATGAAATCGTCCAAATTATAATTGCATATTGTTATTCTGAACTGTTTCCCAAAATTGATCGCCCTGAAGATCATAAAAAACATTTTATTAAAATCAATTATGTCAATAAAGGTTTTGATTTTGTAAATATTGCCGGTATTTTTAATGATCATTATGTTAAAGAACAAATTCCTGGCTATTTTGATAATACTGAACTCCCTCTTATTTGTTATGTTTACAAAAAATCTACCCGGAAATATGTGTTTAATTATAGCAAAGTGTGTAAAGATGTAAATATCAGTGACAATACACCTATGTCATGAAATTGCAATAATTCCAAATACATTTATGGCCCCAGTTCCCATGTTATAACAGGAGACCTTAACATCGTTCATGACCGAGAGTTGAAATCATTCCTCAGTTAAGGACCTAAATATCGTCCCCCGTCAATTATTTATAGGAATGAGTGTCGTAACATAATCCACGACTTACTCCGTACTTACTGCTCGAAATGGATAAAACGAGAAAAAGCTGACAAAAAATCCTTAGATTCTTTTTTTAATTCAGTAATGAACATAGTTGATATTCGTATTAAACATTTCAAAGAACATTTTACTCCTAACAACTACCATAATAGCCATATTTTCGTATCAAACTTAAGCTAAAAGAACACGCCAAGGAATTTGTTTTTATCCCGGCTGATAAGGCTGCTAATAATATCCTTATTGTTTGACGTAAATTTTACATTGAGGTTCTGCAAAAAGAAATCACGAGTTCACCAACATTCCAACTGACTCAACTTTCGGAAAATGACATCTGTAACAAACATAAACTTTTAGCTACCTCTTTACAAGCAGAACCAAATACAATGAAAGTTCCAACTATGTACTGGCTTCCGAAGCTGCTTAAAACACCTTACACATATAGATTTATTTCGTCTTCAAGCCATTGTTCCACTACTAAACTGTCTATTTTACTTACTAGTACACTTGATACAATCAAAAACCTGGTAATAAATTGTTCAAATAAGGCCTTTGAAAATAGTGGAATTGATTACTTTTCGAGTGTCAAAAATTCGTAGGAAGTACTTGATAAATTGCATGCTTATATTGGTGATTTCGAATCTGTTCAAAGTTTTGATTTTTCTACCCTATATACCACTTTGCCTCATAATCTTATTAAGAAAAAATTCACACACCTAATTAAATAAGCATTTAAAATGTCAGAATGCGAATACATATGTTCAAACTCTTTTAGGTCATTATTTAGCAACAACAAACAAAAGAACTATGTCAGTTGGACTAGCTTTGATACGATAACTGCCCTTGAATTTTTACTAGATAACATTATGGTTCGCTATGGAGATTCTGTATATCGTCAAGTTATCAGAATTCCAATGGGGACTAACTGGGAACCACTTATTGCTGACCTGTTTCTATATTGTTATGAATTACAATGTATGCCTAAAATCAGCAAAGACCCATCGAAACAACATCTGATACAAAAATTTAATAACACTTTTTGATATTTGGATGATATATTGGCTCTCAATAATGACGACTTCAGTATGTACACTAATGAGATTTATCCTGCTGAACTGACTTTAAATAAAGCTAACAAAGAACACTGCCCTTTCCTGGAGCTTGATATCTATATCCTTAACGGGAAGCTTAATACCAAAATTTATGATAAAAGAGATGATTTTTCATTTCCTATTGTTAATTATCCATTTTTAGATGGTGACGTTCCCTTGTCACCATCTTATGATGTTTATATATCTCAACTTTTTCGATTCGCTCGTGTATGTAACAACGTATTTGATTTTAACGAAAGAAATCTCTGTATTACTGAAAAATTATTACACCAGGGTTTTCGATATCACAAACTAGTCAAAACATTTACTAATTTTTATCATCAGTACAAGGACATCATTCGTAAATATAAATCAACATGCTGACATCTTATACGTTCAGGTATTTCACATCCAATCTTTTATGGTAATATTCTATACAAAGCACAAACATGTCGACATTCACCCCAAAAGCTAACCAAACCTTTAAATAGACTTATTCATAAGGTATATAGTTACGATACTGTTGTCAGATCATTAAAGATGGCATATTTTGGTATTAATATTGATTCACTGATAGGGTCTTTGCATCGGAAATAAACACATTTATTCTTAAACCAGTTGTTGGCATGATACGGGTTATGTTTCTTCTCATATATTTTATGATGGCATGATACTAAACCCCTAGCGGGAGGGATTGTGCTTGATTTTCATATGATGAAGACATAATCTTTCAATAAGTTCAATTGAGGTCTGGAGCTGGCATGTCAGTAACTGCTAGTAGTCCCTTGTTAATTTATGTATCATTGTATCCTTGACATTTTGCTTAGTTTCTTCTGTTACCTATTCTGACATCGGACTCGGAATTCTTTTATTGCTGTGTGTTTGTTTATTCTACATTGGCTAGAGGTATAGGGGAGGGTTGAGATCTCACAAAACATGTTTAACCCTGCTGCATTTTTGTGCCTGTCCCAAGTCTGGAGCCTCTGGCCTTGGTTAGTCTTGTATGTTTTTTTTAATTTTAGTTCATTTATATGTTTTGGAGTTTAGTGTGACGTCCATTTTCACTGAACTAGTACACATTTTGTTAAGGGGCCAGCTGAAGCCCGTCTCTGGGTGCGGGATTTTCTCGCTGTTTTCTGTCCTTTGGTCGGGTTGTTGTCTCTTGGACACATTCCCCATTTCCATTCTCAATTTTAAAATCACTTAAAGCAAGAAATATGCCTGCTAAATTCGGGTTGCGATGGCGGTGACGGATTAAGCGAGTTACATAAAGCTTTTGTATAAAAAAAAATGAGAAGATGTGGTATGATTGTCAATGAAACAAATCTCCAGAGACTCGAAATTACAAATGTTAAACAATTCGAACGAAAACACTAACGGCTTGATTTATGTACAAATCAATAACCGAAAAACAAATATGATATATAACATCAAACGACAACAACTGAATTAACGGCTCCTGACTTCGGACGGCACAAGCGGGGTTAAACATGTCTGCTGACACTCCCTAAACTGGGACAGTGGTGTGACAGTACAACATAGGAACAAACTATAAAACTCAGTTGAAAAGTTCTTTACACATCAAACACATAAAAAACTTACAAAAACACAAAGTACAGATATGAGATTACTAGCAGTTACTGGAAGCTAGTTCAAAGCCAATAACTACTAATAAAAAAAATCTTAGACTTAAACATCAATCAGTACACATCCAACATCCAATGGATTTAGTGTAAAGACATCTTTAATAGTACGAAAAAAATATGACCTTGTGCAATGCCAAAATATATCGACAGATGGTAGGTCCGTGAATGTTCATATATGTATAACAATAAATTACATTTAGTTGGGTTTTAATTCATTGGTAACAAAATCAAGATGTATACCGATGGAAACATTATTCTAAGATCTAATTACAGTATTGAAATGGTAACCTTTTAGAATAGTTTTTTTTAAAGGATCGATAAGTTTACCTGAATCGTATCTAAGTTTACAGGCTCTGTAAACAACATCACCGTAAAAGTTGCTATGTGCTATCACGTTTGTTATAAGTTTTCTACAGGAACTTCTTAACCAAATATTTGTATCTATGAAATAATTAAGCTAAGGTTTTAAGTAATTTGTGGTAACGAAATCCTTGACTTGATAATTTTTCCAGTAATACATGATAGATTTCGCTCATTTAAATCCAAAACGTCACAACGAACACAGGGATAGCGAACGAGTTGGGATATATAAACACCGTAATATGGTGTTAAAGGATTATCACCATCAAACAATGAAAATTTACAATAGGTAACGTTAATGGTCCTTTTATATGTATATAGTCTTAAGGTTTCGCCTAGAAAATGGCAAATGAATGAGGTAAACAGTAGGTTTTTGAACTGTACAAAGGAGATATGGTATAATTGCCAATAAAATAACTACCCCCAAAAACCAAATGAAAGGAATGTTAACAACTATGTAAGATCAATAATGAGAAAAGATCATACTGTTTAAAAGACCATGTTACTAAATAATTCATTTGGTATAGTAATTTACTGGAATTTACAGATAAAATGTATGCTTTGAATCATGCAGTATGGTATTATAGCATGCAGATGATTTGTCTTTACTTATAACAGTTCAAAAGAGTTTGATAGGAAGAACTATTACTGACTTGTTATATCTAAACTGAACGAGCTATGTTTACTGTTTGACAAACTGTTTAAAATGCCTTTTACTAAATAATTCATTTAGTACAGCAATTTACTGGAATTTACAGGCAAAATATATGCTTTAAATCATGCAGTACGGTATTATAGCATGCAGATAATTTTTCTTTACATATAACAGTTCAAAAGAGTTTAATAGGAAGAACTATTACTAACTTGTCATATCTAAACTGAACGAGTCATGTTTACTGTTTGACAATTATTTTTTTTTATAACGAGTGCATTCCTCAAGTTGAAGTAGCTGAACAAATACTTGAATTTTAATTACATCATTAGTCAAGGGTAAACCATAGAAAGATCAAAAGGTTAAGAGCATATTTACTTTAACTCGTGCAACTGAGGCCACACAAATTAGAACATATCAATTATATTAAGTTGCTGCTTTAGATTAAAGAAATCGTATCTATTAGAAATTCGTGATTAAGGTGGAGTCAAAAGAAACTTGTGGTTAAACTTTGAAAATGTATTATCAAAACTGTAGTACATGAATTTTTTTTGAATGAACTTACTCAGTGCATCAGTCAGTTTTACTGTAGAACAAAATGATTCAATATTTTTTATGTTTATTTGTACTTTCATAACTAAAACACCCCTAAGGTCATTTAAAATGTCTAAAAGTTTGAAAATCACCAATGAAATAGTTATTGGAAAGTAAACATATTCTTAGTAAAGGACCAAGCTTTCTTTTGTCAAAATGTGTTTTTGAATTTTAACCTTATCATAAAATATCCGAGGCTGATAAAATATCAAAAATGCCAAATATGGCTCTTAAATGGATCTTTTTTTAAAAGCCTAAATTGTAAGAATATCATGTAAATCAAATATCTGCTCCAGAGTGCATCAAAGGCTTTAAAGTCAGCACATTTCGGAGATGTTGTCAAAACACGATAATTATGTGCATTTCATCTGATCTTATATAAAGCTTCAGGAAAACAATGACCGCAAATCACGATCCAAAGTGTCTGTACTACGGTGCCAAGGTTAAAATTGAATCCATAGACACAACAATTTTCTTAATCAGGGTTGGGACCATAGTTTTCTATGCTATAACCAGTTACAATTCATAATAAATTGGACAAAAATTGACATTACAATAAAGGTAATGCATACTTCAGAGACATAACTTTGTAATTTATACAATGATGTGCCAAGAAAAAAAAGTTAAAAAAAATATTTCAAAAGAAAATTTTTGTATTTGTTGAGATTTAAAGAATAAAATCTTTTGGCCTATTTTGACCCTTCGTGAACTTTTTCTTTGTCCTGTTTTTATTTCTTTTTTTAAATCATATTCGCCAACATTGGATTTTTCCCTTTTTATAAAGAATGTTAGCATTTTGAAGGACATTTAAGTTTTTGGTTTGTTCAAAATTTCTTTTAAGAAGTTCTAGTTTTTTAAGTGACTATACACAAAAATATCAAAATGAAATTAAATATATATTTTTTTAAATTTAACATTTAAACAAATTAAATTTCAGGCATGCTTTAATTTGAAATTTTAGGATTCGTCATAACAAAGTATCTGGTTATAGCGACGAAATATATATACATTATGGTGTTAGCCCTGTATAACTACTGGTTATCTAATGGAGAGCCAAGTTGGTCGAGTGGTCTGGGACGCTGGACACAGTGCAGGCGGTGTTGCCTCAGTGTCTCAAATGCAGGGCCTCGAATCCCGCAAGGGGAAGTACAAAAACTTTATAACGCAGATTTGCAGATCTTACATTGTTGGGCTAAATTTGAGACGAGGCATATACAAATTATGGATTTAGCCCTGGACAACCACTGGTTATTCGACGGAGAATGTTCTGTCGTACAGTTATCACATATTTAGACGTATATAATAATATAAAAAATATGATGTAACGGCATGGTAGTCATCATGTACTGTGTTACAACCCTAGATAAAGCCGACAAGGAAAGGTATACGTCAACGAACGAAGGCTATATTTTTATAGCCTTGTTTGTCGAGTGGTCTAGGGCGCTGGATACAGTGCAGTCAGTGTTGCCACTATGTCTCAGGTGCAGGGGTTCGAATCTCGCTAAGCAAACGCAAATTTGCAGATCTAACATTGTTGGGCTAAATTTGAGACGAACTATATATATATAAAAACACCTAACTGGTCGGGGAACGTTTTAATTGGCTAAGAATTAGATAAATGTGTATATATAACATTCCTTAAATTATTCAGGTCCATAATTTGTGCTTCGATGAGTTCCTTCCGTTTTTGTTTTCGTTTTTGCGCGTTAATTCTGTCTAACCTAGAGAAAACGAATATTCTAAAATATTTTTCTTTAATTTTAATTGTATCGTGGTATGAAACAATAAAGCTACAAAAGGCCAGATTGAATTGATGTCATTGAAAGGCTATCATATTGATATATTGAATAGCCACCTGCTTATTATCAAAACCGTATATTGCCCACTGGATGTCCTGTAGAAATGTCAGTATTGATTTGAATGTATGCTTTTTCAAACTCGTCGATTTTTTTTTATAATTGAAACAAATACACTGTTATAGGATAAATATAATCCGTTATTATTGTATCCATAAAGCCGAAATAAATCAAAATGGCGTTGTTTTAGATGAACCTTCACATGAAAAAACAAGAAATTGGGACAATTATAAAACTAGAAAATGAGTAACGAACTATTGACTCAACTTGGAGTTAACAACACAACAGTAAATAAAACAACCGTAAATACCGTAATTGATAGTATTTGAATTTACTCACGGATACATCGAAGAGTACTTTTGGCATATATACTCAGCGAAATCTCTAAGGAAAACATTAAGAGGGCATACAAACTATGGCTTGACGATGAGTGTAAGAAAGCAAGAAAAATATAAATCTTCCAAATGAAAATAGAGAAGAGATCAATGGCATATTCAGGAAGCCGCAATTAAATAAACTAGACTAAATATAGGATAACTATGGATACAAATTTGAGAAACATAAGAAAAATAAGAAATCGTAAACTGAAAACTACTAGTATTAATCCTAGGGAATACTGGAAAATTTCAAATAGTTGAAAAAATCAAAAAAGTCCTGAACAAACTGTTAAAATTATTTTAAAAACATTAAATGATGGTAACGCAAATGAAGACGACGAAACTTAAATAATCAAAACGAAATAGGTAGGTTGAATATTGATGTGAATGTTTCCGTATCAGTTGAGGAAATTAAAAAAAGCAGTTAAACTTTTGAAAAATAACAAAGCAACAGGTGATGATATCAATATTAATGATTTTTTTAAGCACTCACTTTATATTTTATCTGTTATACTCGTAAAAATGTTAATATTATATTTGACAACAAAATAATTCCGGAGATTTTGCTATTGGGACATATTATAAGAATATAAGAAAACAAAGGTAACAGATTTGGCCCTTTAAAAACTATTGCCCTATCACTATTATTACATTAGTTGCTTCGGTAAGTTGTTTATCTCAATTTGAATTCTATGTATTGAACAAATGTGTTGATGATTACCAGATAACTTGTGAAAACCAGTTAGGGTTGAGAAATTAATATATCTCCCCTTTCCTTATATTTAAATTACTTGGAATCTTTTTTTACAAACACATGGTTTTATAGGATTAAGCTGTATATCTGAAGAAATAGAAAATGATATGAATATTTATCGTAAACTGTTTGCATTATTATATGCAGACGATACGGTTTTATTTACTGACTCAGCTGAAGCTCTTCAATCACAATTGAAAACATTTGATGCATATTATATACCTACTTTGGAAACTTAGTGTAAATTCAAGTAAAACGTATATTGTGATTTTTTTCTCAAGGGTTTTTATCTAAAAATGTGCATTTTATTATGATGATAATGAATTGGAAGTTGTAAAAGATATGCCATACCTTTTCAAGGATCACAGTGCGGGAAAAAAAAATGCAAACAACAAGTAATAAAAAGATATTAATTACTTCATGGGTGTGAAAGTTTGGGATTCAGTAATACAAATATTATAGAACCATTTGAAATTTTGCAAGACATTGCTTATCTGGAAAAAGTATACTCCCAACTTTATGTTATATGGTGAACTTGGTGTGTATCCTATGTCAGTTTATATCAAATTGCGTATGGTAAATTATTGGTCTGCCATTGTCCCCAACAAAGAAAATAAGTTATGTTAATTTTTTAAAAATTTTCACAGAATAATTATATGGCTGAATGAGTCTTAAAAAATATTGTTGATAATTGTGGTTATAGTAATTTTTGGTTGTTGCAAACTAACTTTAGTAGTGTTAGTTTAAATGAACAATAAAACTGGCGCTGAGATATTTGTATTGTCAAAACTCTTATCATACCAATATAAAAAGATTTGAGCTCGAAAAGTATTTAGATATTCTACCATATAGACATAGGGGTATATTTTGTAGATTAAGAACTGGTAACCACAGATTACCGAATCAAACTGGTAGATTAATTCGGTGGTTAAGACCGACAAAATAGATATTGTAATTTAGGACAGTGTCAAGAATTATTGGACGAATTTGATTTTCTTTTTTGTTGTAAATCTCTTGACGATTCATGAAAACAATTTATGGATAATTTTTACTTGAACAGAGTGAATGAAATTAAATTTTGTAAATTATTACAAACAACACGTAGAGATAAGTTAAGAAATATCTGCAAATTTATAGGTTAATGAATTCACTAGCAGGTTTTCCAGGCTATTATTTGTCTTACTGTTTTGTAATGACCGTGAAAATAAATCAATAATTTCTTTCGTTGCACCAGTGTGTATTCAGTGGGTTTGAAAATAAGATTTTCTTGGTTGATGTCTCAAGAGTTTTTTGTTATGTTTGGTTCCTTCATTATTGACATATATCCCACAGCTATTTATATTTATATGTCTTGAACAAACGTATTTTCTTCCTTGTTCCGTTCTCGATTTTATCATTGTTTAATCCTGAGTTATTCCTTTCCTGTTTTCAATTTAATTCGGAAGTTCATTGATTGATAAAATCAAAGTACTTATAGTGTCTCCTTAAGATAAAATATGCACAATGATGTTCAACTTCTACTAGAAGTGCATTTTTGCAGTGAATATAAATTTGTTTTGTATAGATATTTCGGATGCCTCTTGTGTGAAGGTTGGGTTTGTAAAGTATTTACTTTAAGTGTGAAAGCAGCGTTGTTTACATTGCTTTATGCGATGTTGATCATAAAATAATAAGAGTAACAGAATGCACAATATATAGGGCAAACGATAGGCTTTTATTATTGGAAAAATTCTGGGCATTGTTATCAATTGACTAATTCACATTTCGCTTTAGCTGTTAATAAAAAAAATATCTAGCTTGTATGTAAATTTCCAGGGTGTCAGTATTTAACTAAAACGACATTGGAAATGTAAACTTAAACAATTGCCGTGACGTCAGCTTATTCATTTACCGTGGTTTCTTTTTCTAGAATCAACGCGTCCGAAATCTGTCGCTGAAATGGACTCACCAAATTATATTAAATTGTTCCTTTGTGTGGAATTAATTTAAAAACTTACCTTTAACTTTTGTAATTTCTATTTGCCTTCACTGGAATCGAACCCCCTCCTTGACATACCGAACTACCCAAGTAATCAACATGTCAGGTATTAGTTGTCCCATGTTCATCAACATGTCATGCATACCGACAAAGTTTAACAAACTGTCTAATACATAGTACAAAAATGAAAGCAACACATTCTAAATTTCATGCGTCCTTCATCAGGAACGCTCAAAGCCGAATATTTGAAAGCCAATGATATATAAGAACCGAAACAGTTAAAGTACAATGCTAGTTATCTGATAATGAATTGAGAATGGAAACTTCCGAACACTACCAGATAATATTGTAGTAGTCATTTTTCTCGTTGAGAGTCAAACCACCGATTGGTCTTGAACCAAACAGAAAGGCAACTACTCGATCACAATAAAATGGCGTCAATTTGACAGAAATATCATGAAAGCAAGAAAATAATTTCGTCCATTTTACAAAAACCACGTGATTATATCAATGAACATCAGTTAATATAAAATATGGACACACATATATATTATAGACAATAGTATAGTATAAGTTGGTAGCCGCAAGGTTTAGATGAATGAGTTGAAGAATCTAATTTAATAGTAAAGCTTTGTCGGTTCTTGTTCGAATCCCTGTTTTCTCTCTGTTGTTCATTTTCTTATTTTGTTTGTTATTGTTGATATTTTTGCAATAAGAACAGATTTTCCCGTTTATTTGTAGTTTATTATTGGCTATTTTAAGTATCTCAAAAGAAAATAATAACTTTGTTTTACATAAACTATTAGAGTAAATTTTTATGTGCCTAGAATTAGATTTTTTGTAATTCGGTAATATACGTATTATATATACGTAGAAATTAGTTCGAATATGTCTTATTTTGTAAATTACAGATAATAATAAAATTAATGATATTTCAACAAACCATCGCTTATCCATTGTATCTACATTATATAAATATAAAATATAAAAACTAATTGATTAAGCTTATGTTTTTTTTTTTTATTAAATTAAATGCTTCTTTTTGTTAATTTATGGAGGCATAAAAGCGTTTGCCGTTCTACTAAAATCCGACGATTTTACACATATAAAATTCCAAAAAAAAGCATTCATTTCTTATAATTAAATTTTATGTAACCAACATCAAGCCTTTCCTTTGTCTTTCTATACATTGTTTTAACGTATCACAGAGAGCACGTGCAGTCATTTTTGTTCCATTGTATACGGAAATAAAATATAGTTTTTGGAATGTCTTGTCCATTCAAAATTACGGATTTGTATGAAATTCAATGTCACGTAATTAAACTGCAATGAAAATATAAACATATACATATATCTATAAATGTCTAAGAATATAACTTAAACACGCTAATTTGTACATTAAAAAAGTTCTTTTAGATTTTAAATAGATATACGCAATATTTCGCTAGACAAACTAGCTTCATCAGGCGTGTGCATCTATCCAGGTGAAATCGGATGCATGACAAAAAATATGTTTGTAGCTTAAACTACACACAGTTGGAATAAAAGTTTAACATATTTATTGATGTTGTATAAATTGTACAAATTTCAAGATTATTGCTTTTATTTGTCTTTAAATCTTTTCTCGTCTCTCTCATTGGGTCCATCAGGTTCAAGAGTTCGTAACTGGTTCATCCAAAATCTCTCTCTCTTTTGTCTTCCTTGCGTGTCCCAATTTTGGTTTTTCTCAATGATTTGAAATGTAACGTTTTCAAAATCATGCCCTTCTCTTAAAAGATGTCTTGTTATTGGACAGTTTCTTTCTTTTGTATAAAATGACTGATGGTCATTCAGTCGGATGTTGAAAGGTGTTTCTGTTTCACCAACATATTGTAACTTGCAAGTTCCACACGTTAGAACATAAATACAAGTTTGCGTTTTGCAATTGGAGGTTATAAATATGTTGTATTTATTTTTTGTGACTGTGCTGACGAATTGGGTTTCAATGTTGGCGACTTTGCAGCACTTACAGTTGCCTCTTCTGTCGAGGTCTCTTGTTTAGATACTTTAGATGTTACTAGAATCTTTTTGAAGTTTTTGGGTCTACGGTAAGCCATAACGGGAGGTGATGGAAAAATCTCTTTTAAGGAAGGATCATTTTCAATAAGACGCCAGTGTTTGTGGACAATAGATGAAAGATTTGTTAGGTCAGGATGAAAGCTGACAACAAACGGAATTTTATTTGTCTGGGCCGTCTTGTCTTTGTATTCAAGTAGGTATGTTCGGTCTTTTTCTTTTGCTTTATCGAAAGCTTCTGAAACGTTTTTGTTTTTAATATAATCTCTTGATTTAAGTTGCTATCTGAGTTGTCCCAAACGGTGGTTTAATTTTGATTCCGATGAGCAAATCCGCTTTAACCTGATAGCTTGGCTGTACGGAATGCTACGGGAACAGTGTTTTAGGTGACAACTCTTCCGATTGTATCCTCATCCATGTGACCGTCATTGTGCATGGTTTGTAACGCAGTAAATATTTTGTAACTAAACTCGGAAGTAGGTCATGATCAAGCTTCTTATAAAATCTCTCATCAGAGAGCTGACGCTCTGCTTCCGCGATGTAGTTAGTTTTTGTCCATTGTGGTAACAGACGATGTCTGACTTGCCAACAAATACTGAATACGCAAACATTTACTTGCCACTCCACTGGGTCCGTAAACACTATATATTGCAATGTAACTTGCAAAAACCCAGAACGTTGTGTACCTTCTTCAGTGTCGATGTAACATGCAGAATATTTTGGCGAGACAGAACAACCATTCAACAAACGCATGAATGTCATCGAAGTGTCTACACCTGAAAGTCGTCATTTGAGATCACCCGAGCACGCCCAAGCTGATCTCAAAAACCATCACTATCATAGACCACAACGAGGGTTTGGTCAAGGGCCGACAGACTTGCTCGGGAAAGCTTTTGGATAAGAATGTTAAGGACAGTTTCCCAAGAAGGCATTAATGAAAAAACATAAAATGAGTCCCTACCATCACTTGTTTCCTGTAACTCAGGCTTCAGTACAGGACTCTCACAGTTTTAAGGAATTTTTTCCTCCTCCCAAACATCGATATTGAAAAAATTTACAAGCGTATTGATTCGTGATAATTTGTATAATGTTCAAGATTATTATTATTTCAGTTCGACTACTACATGTCAAGATAAGAATCATTTGACATCTTACTGATATTAGTTATCCGAAATATTTAATATTTGTTCATGATTTTACTAATTTTTGGTGATGTTGTACCCTTTTAGACTTGCTTATTATATATATGTTGTTTGTGCTGTATTTAGACCCCTCTACCAAGAAATTTGTTTTGCATGCACACGTATAAACATTGCGATTTTTATCCAACGCAATCATAGGTTTGAACGTTGTTTACAATTAAGACTTATTTATATTTTGTCGTTTGGGCTTGTATTATATTTGCCTTCGGGTTTATATGATCCGTTCATCCTATTTCGACTCTTCAAAATTCAAGAGTCTATCCTAAATTGAGGTAAATTATATGGCCTTTCAAATACCGTTTCGATTCCTAAAATCACTGAAGAGACATTAGTTGTCGAAATCCGGATATGGTGTACAAATTTTTGCACCTCATGTTTGCGATATACCATCTTTTCCGCAAGTTTATTGTTTTCTGTTTGGTATTAAATTAATAATAAAGATCCATTTTGTTACATCTTGTGATCCGTTTATTTGGCAATCGCCAATGACAGTCAGCAGGGTTTAAGAACATCCGTTGTTCGACCTGTTAGTCAAATGCGTTTTGTTTGAATATACTTTTTCACTTTTTTGGTCTTTTGGAAAATGTTGTTTGTGCTGTATTTAGACCCCTCTACCAAGAAATTTGTTTTGCATGCACACGTATAAACATTGCGATTTTTATCCAACGCAATCATAGGTTTGAACGTTGTTTTCAATTTAGACTTATTTATATTTTTTCGTTTGGGCTTGTATTATATTTGCCTTCGGGTTTATATGATCCGTTCATCCTATTTCGACTCTTCAAAATTCAAGAGTCTATCCTAAATTGAGGTAAATTATATGGCCTTCCAAATACCGTTTCGATTCCTAACATCACTGAAGAGACATTAATTGTCGAAATCCGGATATGGTGTACAAATTTTTGCACCTCATGTTTGTGGTATACCATCTTTTCCGCAAGTTTATTGTTTTCTGTTTGGTATTAAATTAATAATAAAGATCCATTTTGTTACATCTTGTGTTCCATTTATTTGGCAATATAGATATAGAAGTCTATAAAAAGGACCAACCAGCAAATTTAATATGTATATATATATATACATAATTACTATAAATATCAGCACAACAATGTTAAATCTTCCGCAAATTTTTGTTCTTCCCTCGCCGGGATTCGAACTCATGCTATTGGGATATCGAGACAACACCGCCTGCACTGTGTCCAGCGCTTTAGACCACTCGGTCACCTAGACTGAACTAATAATTCAGCTTTCGGTGGCCTAGTGTTACCTTTCCTCGTCAGTAAAATCTAGAGTTGTAACGCAGTACATGATATATTAGGCATGAAGATCGAAGTGATTGCAGATTAGCTAATATCTATCGTAAAGGATCGTAAGATACAGTCACAGAAATAATTATTTTGATAAGTACGTCTAAACAAGTGACAACTCAATCCATTGGACCACCAGGGACGGTGATACACGGCTGAAAACACATATTATATTCATAATTACTCTAAATATCAGCACAACAACGTTAAATCTGCAAATTTGCGGAAGCAAATTTTTGTTCTTCCCTCGCCGGGATTCGAACTCATGCTATTGGGATATCGAGACAACACCGCCTGCACTGTGTCCAGCGCTCTAGACCACTCGGCCACCTAGACTGATCTAATAATTCAGCTTTCGGTGGCCTAGTGTTACCTTTCCTCTATAAAACGTCTAGATATTAGTCAACTATCTTTCTTACTAGGGCTCTGGATCGTTACGAGTAACGATACCTGTACACTATAAATAAATTACATAAACGCCTAAAAAGTGAACAAAACAACACCAATATTAAAAAAAAGGAAACATTAAATGTAAGTATCTATCTACTATATATATACTAGTATATTTTTGTACACTTATTTATAAGTGGAAAAGAAAGAAATCATTTATTTACTCAACTGTTAATTCATCAAGGACAAAGGTGTTTTTCCTTTAAGGGCATTAGCTACGATTATACAAAAAAAAAAATTTGGTTTCAAAAATTTATAAAAGCGGAATAGTGAAATAATATTTCGCTATTAGCAGTCAATTTTGTCAAAATAAGCTAAAATCATCGCTACTGTATTATTGGCTTGCAAGTTAAAAATTCAACTCATTTAATCATAAAAATCCGTATTCATGTGACCTTCAGTTTAACTCTTATCTAAAGAAGGGTTGCGCATGTTAAGTTATTAAAAAGAAAAGAAGGTCAACATTCGAAGGCGAAACTAGGAAACCAGCGTAAAGATCCATTTCGTCGACTGATTCTGCACACAAAAAAATCATTTTCATACTAGTAAAACGATGATTTACATAATTTTTTAATCAATGATATATAATTAAACAGACCTAGAAAAATCGTCGTTATACGATTGGACGTGATTGTCTTGGTATTTATATTCATATCAATCTTTATATTGAGTCGTATGGTCATCTCAATAGTTAATCATATGGCGTCTAGTCTGAAATACACAAAAACTGCTGATCTATTATAACGAGTACGTGCATTGAATATTGTTTCTTTTGGACTTTTTGCGATTTGGATATACGTTAAAGTATGTTATAAATATTATGGATATAAAAATTTGAGTCAAATCGCTGAACCTGAATTAGACAGCTAATGCCCCTTAAAGGATTAAAAAAACAAGCAGGAGAACAGAACGAAATAAATGATTGTTTTATGTGGCTAGTAAAATTTCTTCTGAACAGGCATTATAAACTAGAGGCTCTCAAGAGCCTGTGTCGCTCACCTGTATTTACTGATGCTTTGGAAATCATGTAAAATAAGGTTAAAATCATAATTAATAGTATTGGATATTAGATATTATAATGATATCTAAGATAATAACAAAAAACTGCAAAATTTTTGTAAAATTACTAACTCAGGGGCAGCAACCCAACAACGGGTTGTCGGATTCGTCTGAAAATTTCAGGGCAGATAAATCTAAATCTGATGAACATTTTTACTACCTGTCAGATTTGCTCTAAATGCTTTAGTTTCAGAGATATAAACCAAAAACTGCATTTTACCCCTATGTTCTATTTTTAACCAAGTCAGCCATGATGGTTGGAATGCGGGGTCATCGGACAAATTTTTTAAACTAGATACCCTAATAATGATTATAGCCAAGTATGGTTGAATTTGTCTCAGTAGTTTCAGAGAAGAAGATTTTTGTAAAAGCTACTGTAAACAATAATCATAATCATTTTTGGTCATGACAACTTATTTGTAGATCTTACTTTGCTGAACATTATTGCTGTTTACAGTTTATCTCTATCTATAATAATATTCAAGATAATAACCAAAAACGGCAAAATTTCCTTAAAATTACCAACTCAGGGGCAGCAACCCAACAACAGGTTGTCAGATTTGTCTGAAAATTTCAGGGCAGATAGATCTTGACCTGATAATCAGTTTTACCCTGTGTCAGATTTACTCTAAATGCTTTGGTTTCAGAGATATAAGCCAAAATCTACATTTTACCCCTATGTTCTATTTTTAGCCACGGCGGCCATCTTGGTTGGTTGGCTGGGTCATCGGACACATTTTTTAAACTAGATACTTGAATGATGATTGTGTTAAAGTTTGGGTGCACTTGGCCCAGTAGTTTCAGAGGAGAAGATTTTTGTAAAAGTTTACGGACGACGGACGACGGACGCAAAGTGATGAGAAAAGCTCACTTGACCTTTCAGGTCAGGTGAGCTAAAAATGTAAAATCCTTGATTTTTATTTTTAATCTCATTTTACTAATCAGTTTGATTATTAATTTTAAATAAATGCCACATTTCAAAAAGATTTAATCAACACAATATTGAGTACTGAGTCAGTAAACTGGTGGTTGCTAAATCAATAATCAAAACATATACATGTACCATCATTGTATTGTATTCATTTACATATAATTAAAGCCCGGACGATACATCATCCCTTCTATATTTATATCATTTCCCTATTCAGTTTGTTTTTTTTGTGTAAATTATAATGGCCCTGATTGATCACATGATAAAATGGTAATTTTGGTTAATCCAAGTGCAGAATCGTACTAATTATCGGGTATTCTGCTTATTGATATGAAGCTGTTGTCCAATGGGCGTACTGGACGATTTCAATGTGCCAAGCAGCTGAAGAATAATGTTTATAGTTACTTAATCAGCTTCATTTGGTACCTGTCTCATTTGCAATCATACCACTTTTCTTAATATCGTTACATTAGGTTGCTATCATTGATAAATACCAACATATTCTTTCATTGATACGTGAAAACAAAATGCTTCAGGAATGTGTAAAGATACTAGAAATAATATTCCTGATTATTTTCAGTGGGACAAGTTTTCGGACAGAATCAATGTGATCTCAGACAAGCAGAGCAGTGTGCTGTTAGCTTACAGTCTCAGTTCGATGAAGCATACATGGAATACGAGAGGCAAGATGTACATATAATCACCAGGAAATTTACAGATCTATGCAGGTAAGTTTAAACATTATAATTCATGCTGTTACCCAATCAAATTACAAATCAATGATTATGATTATTGTTTACAATTTTCATGGTAGAATATGCCTATACAATACTACTATTGCGTATTCGTATGTCTTAGATACATCCCTATCTAGTTTCCCTATCTAATGCTGTACCAAGTGAGGAATACGGCAGTTGTTTTTACCTGTTCCGTTGATTGATAGCGTTTGATTTGGTCAATTTTTATGGACTTCCCTTTTTGAATTTGCCTTGAATTTCGGTATTTTGTTTTACTTTTTTCCACCATGATATTATGGTTAATTCAAAATGATAGCTTTCAATAACGATTTAGGATGAGGGGCTTTCAGTATGTTTAAGCATGATGAATGCAACATAAATTCAAATAAAATTCTTTCATTAACCTAATCACAGGTCCCAAAGACATGCATATAAATCATAACAAATACAACTATACAATATAACTATTCCTTCATCCTATTAACTAGACAGCCATACTGATTGGAAATAATTGATCAGTATGTCCAAATACATTTAATGGCATAATGGTGTGAATAACTAGATAAGTTGATTTAGTGATCACAGATTCCCCCGCTTGTAGTTTGTTTGATTGATTGAAAGATTTCATCAAATGGTACTTTCATTATCACCTGGAAAACAATCAAAGTTTAAGGTAGGTAAATAAGGGGAATTACTGGTCTGTAAATTACAAATCGTACTTCCCGTTTGAATGGTTTTACACTAGTATTTTTTGGGCCCTTTATAGCTTGCTGTTCGGTGTGAGCCAAGGCTCCGTGTTGAAGACCGTACTTTGACCTATAATGGTTTACTTTTATAAATTTTGACTTGGATGGAGAGTTGTCTCATTGGCACTCATACCACATCTTCTTATATCTATTAACCTTTCATTAGTTTGAAATCCATGACATTGTGTTAAAATTTCAACAGACTTGGTCAAGTGGTATTTTAATTTTACTCAAAATTAAAAAAAAAAAATAATTTAAGAGACAACTTTGGGGCAAACCTCTAACTGTAAATGTAAAAAAAAATATCACATTGACGTGTAGTTACATCACTGGCTTCAAGAATGATTAATATTTCTGTTGCTTGAAGAATTTCTTATCTTATTTTTCACTAAAACACAAGGTCCATCATTGTTGGTAGTAATATAACTGTATGTTATGATGACAATATCAAAATGTGTGATGAAACAGCAGCTAAATATGTCAAGACACAGTGGACTGAAACTATTGAGGATATTCAAGCATTCTGCAATGACTCGGGTAAGAAATAAATGCAAATGACGAAACAAATAAATAAATATTGTAGACGTTTCTTGTTTTATAAGTGCAAGTTGTATATCAGTCGATGATTACATCTTTCATCTCATAAACATACGACAGTAAAAGTGCATAGCCTTAAAAAAATCTTCAATGTGAAAGATCAACGGACAACAACCATAAATGCCCATTGTTGTTGTTTTAAAAACATAAAAACAACTATATTGAATGTAGAGAAATACTCAGAATTAATGAGCCTTCGTTATTCATTTTATTGAGGATAAAGCAGCAAGTTCTCTTTCTTGAGATAATGGGAATCAAGGTTGTTGTTGAAAAACTGCAAACAACTGAACACTACGTTAATTTAAATAGTTTTAATGGCTGACAAAGAAAAATGCAAGTGTTTATCCACAACAGTAATGCTATGTCTTGCTTTGTAACATTAGGCATTTGGTGAATTCTGGAAGTAATGTTAAATCCGGACATTTTATTTTATAGGAGAAAAACAAAATTAAATGAACATTATATTTTTTTTTAAATTTTTCAAATAGGTACATAAATATAGGATACTAATGAGTGTACGTGTGTGTTTCGCTGTGAACATATCTTATTGATGTGGATGTCAAACAAAAAGCGAAATTCTGCAATTTTAAATTAAAAAAACAACTGTCATCACCTTTTTGAGTAATTTTATGGCTTATAAACTTCTATTGACTTCTTAAGTTGTGTTGGCATTAGAAACATTTAACACAATTTCAAATGGAAACAATTAGTAGATTTCTGATCAATTTTCAATGTTTTGGCACATTTCCTCTTTAAATTTGAAATAAAAATCAACCTTGTACAAATTAATACGTTCTTTGTTTTTAATTTGTATTTTTAAAATTGCTTTCTAGTTTGTACACATTTCCAAGACTTACAAAAATGCAAATCAAAAATATATGAAAATGGAATACAAGACGGACAAGTAGAGAAATTTTGTAGGTAAGTAAAGTAATTTATAATACGCATTAGCAAATGACAATAACTAAACTACTATAAGGAGTGGACTGACAATTTCGGCATAAACAACTTATTTGTCAATCTTGATCATTTTTAAAGCGTTAGCCCGAAACACAAAACAAATGGATAAAAATTGTCATTTAAGGCAATACTCACGAAATTTTGATACAATGTTTTCAATGATCTTGTATTGCTCATCACTTTGTATATTTACATTTTCTAATTATCAATTATAGTTTTTGGAATAATTGACAAAACACATAGAGGTCAAAAAGAGTCACTTAAGGACAATAACTCCTTACTCGGATACATCCAATTGTTTCGGTCAAATTGACATTTTTGTAGATCGTGCATAGCTGATCATTTTTGCAGTTTATAGTTTTCACTTTTGATCCCTTTTAGAGATTTTATATGCGGTCTTGAAACACAGCAAGGGAAAATCTATTGATAAATCTTGTGAATTGCCGGTAAGGGGTACCTTAAAGGTATATACGGTGCATACAATCGGAAAGGAAAATTTTCACGAATAAAATGGCGTGTTTCTCCTTATTTTATATTGAAGTTGAAATTTGCCCAAGAATTGACAGCAAAATATAGTTTTGAATCGGAGATGTGAAAATATGAGTTGGTTACCTTGTGGAAAGAAAGAGAGAAGGGACCTTTACCATCCCATGAAACAAGTGCCGGTCATTTTGTATCTGCTCTGATTCATTTTTGACGAACACTGTCAGAAGATTGTAGTAAAGAACTACTTTGGAGGATTTACAGCTATTTTTACCGTTATAGATAACCCAAGCTCCCCTTCGCTTGAGTAAAAATACGAGTACATATGAGTCATGAATTCATTGTAATATTTCATGGTAATACGGGTATTGTTTTTATTTTCAGAACATTTAATGAAAGTGTGGATTGTGTAAATCAGATATTCAATGATTCTTGCTTATTCAATATCACATTTTACTATTCTTTGTTGGCCAGAGCATCTAAATCCTACTATAACAGGGCTTGTTTATCAGGTAAATTAATTATTTTAAGGTGGAAATCAACCGAGCAATTACTTTTATAAACAGATGGTATATGTGCATTATATTAATATGAATTTTGTGGATCATATCAACATTCGTCTTATACATGTATATTAACATTTCCAACCATAGGATCTGCACAAAATGGATAAAATTTGTACTTGTGCCTTTGTGACGAAAAATAACAGAAAAAAATCATTATTTCTCTCAATATACCAGTCCTCATGTAGAGTACATCACGGTTTGTCGCTTATCTCCTCTAAAAGAAGATACACATTATCAAGATATGATTTTGTATATACTAAGGTTTACATTAGAAGGGTTTTGTTGTTCTGTTTAGGACATATTGGTTTATAAACACGCCCTCAAACATTTTAATATTTTTTCATTTTTAAAAATCTTTGGTCATGAAGATTGATGCATAAACACGCGTTGTACACACACAAATCGGTATCAAGTATTCTGTGGCAGTTTTGTGAATACGATGCAAGTAACGGTATCAACCAAACAGAGCTTTATCTGCAGAGTCTGTTATATCAATATAACTTGGATAGATGATCAGTATGTCTGACTGCAAACCTGGGACAGTTGTGTTAGTCAGATTGTCACTCTTCTTGCATTTTAAAGACCTCTTTGTAGATATCGGAAGTAAATTATGAATGCATAAAAGCGTGCATTCTACAATATATCGCTTATTGTATATGCTAAAAGATGTAACCCGCGGGTTGGGGATACTTAAAATATATATTTTTGAATACAATAGACATCCTTAATGGTTTTCTTAATTTCAGTTTAAATGAAGATGCCAGTACATAAAATATTCTTATTATCCAAACTACTTTCGTTAGTGTTTATCAAATACCTTTTAATGATTATGTCATCATGATTATCGAAATTGATTTTCACCATCCGTCTGTAATAGTTTTGTCTAAGGTGCTGTGGGAGGGAAAGCAGACCCTGGACCACTAGTTGAGGGCAATTAGGAATACTGAAATAGGTTGCTTTTTGTGATGTCACACTCGAAGAAAAGATAGCGGATTGGGATAATGTTACGAATTGAACATATCATGCGTGACACAGATGTTCCATAACGGTCAACCAAATCATAATGGAAATTTTATCATTTTTAAGTATACGCACCATCATCAGTACCAATTTGACTGCACCAAAGTGTTTTGGTGTACTTAATATCTCTTCAGTGATGCTCGAAGCAAAACTATTTGAAAATGTAAAACCTATTTAAATCATTGAAGAATTAATATAACTAAAGAGGACCAAACGTTTAGCGAAGCTGGACAAGAGATTATAGCTATGCATGAGGGGGAAGATACATTCCTTTACTGGACAAGAGATTATAGCTATGAGGGAGTCACACTACTTTGCTGGTCAAGAGATTATAGCTATGAGGGAGATACATTCCTTTGCTTGACAATAGATTATAGCTATGAGGGAGAAACATTCCTTTGCTGGACAAGAGATTATAGCTTTGAGGGAGAAATATTCCTTTGCTGGACAAGAGATTATAGCTAGGGACGAGGGGGAGATACATTCCTTTGCTGGACAAGATATAATAGCTACCCACGAGGGGGAGATACATTCCTTTGCTATAGAAGAGATTATAGCTACCCACGAGGGGGGAGGTACATTCCTTTGCTGGACAAGATATTACAGCTATGCACGAGGGGGGAGATACGTTCCTTTGCTGGACAAGATATTATAGCTATCCACGAGGGGGGAGATACATTCCTTTGCTGAACAAGAGTTTATAGCTATGCACGAGGGGGGGGGGGAGATACATTCCTTTGCTGGACAAGAAAATATAGCTAAGCACGAGGGGGAGATACATTCCTTTGCTGGACAAGAGATTATAGCTATGTACGAGGAGGGGGAGATATATTCCATTGCTGGACAAGAGATTATAACTATGCACGAGGGGGGAGGTACATTCCTTTGCTGGAAAAAAGATTATAGCTATGCACGAGGGGGAGATACATTCCTTTGCTGGACAAGAGATTATAGCTATCAACGAAGGGGGAGATACATTCCTTTGCTGGACAAGAGATTATAGCTATCCACGAGGAGGGGGAGATACATTCCTTTGCTGGACAAGAGTTTATAGCTATGCACGAGGGGGTAGAAACATTCCTTTGCTGGACAAGAGATTATAGCTAGGGACGAGGGGGAGATACATTCCTTTGCTGGACAAGAGATTAGAGCTATCCACGAGGGGGAGATACATTCCTTTGCTATAGAAGAGATTATAGCTACCCATGAGGGTGGGGGGGGGGGAGGTACATTCCTTTGCTGGACAAGAGATTATAGCTATGCACGAGGGGGAGATACATTCCTCTGCTGAACAAGAGATTATAGCTATCCACGAGTGGGGAGATACATTCCTTTGCTGGACAAGAGATTGTAGCTAGGGACGAGGGGGAGATACATTCCTTTGCTGAACAATAGTTAATAGCTATGCACGAGGGGGGAGAAACATTCCTTTGCTGGACAAGAGATTATGGCTAGGGACGAGGGGGAGATACATTCCTTTGCTGGACAAGAGATTATAGCTATCCACGAGGGGGAGAAACATTCCTTTGCTATAGAAGAGATTATAGCTACCCTCGAGGGGGGAGGTACATTCCTTTGCTGGACAAGAGATTATAGCTATGCACGAGGGGGAGATACATTCCTTTGCTGAACAAGAGATTATAGCTATCCACGAGGGGGAGATACATTCTTTTGCTGAACAAGAGTTTATAGCTATGCACGAGGGGGGAGATACATTCCTTTGCTGGACAAGAGATTATAGCTATGCACGAGGGGGAGATACATTCCTTTGCTGGACAAGAGATTATAGCTATCTACGAGGGGGGAGATACATTCCTTTGCTGGACAAGAGTTTATAGCTATGCACGAGGGGGGAGATACATTCCTTTGCTGGACAAGAGATTATAGCTATCCACGAGGTGGGAGATACATTCTTTTGCTGGACAAGAGATTCTAGCTATCCACGAGGAGGGGGAGATACATTCCTTTGCTGGACAAGAGTTTATAGCTATGCACAAGGGGGGAGATACATTCCTTTGCTGGACAAGAGATTATAGCTTTGCACGAGGGGGGAGATACATTCCTTTGCTGGACAAGAGATTATAGCTATCCACAAGGGGGAGATACATTCTTTTGCTGGACAAGAGATTATAGCTATCAACGAGGTGGAGATACATTCCTTTGCTGGACAAGATTATAGCTATGCACAAGGGGGGAGATACATTCCTTTGCTGGACAAGAGATTATAGCTATGCACGAGGGAGAAAATACATTCCTTTGCTGGACAAGAGATTATAGTTTTGCACGATGGGGGGAGATACATTCCTTTGCTGGACAAGAGATTATAGCTATGCACGAGGGGGGATACATTCCTTTGCTGGACAAGAGATTATAGCTATGCACAAGGGGAGATACATTCTTTTGCTGGACAAGAGATTATAGCTATGCACGAGGGGGGATACATTCCTTTGCTGGACAAGAGATTATAGCTATGCACGAGAGGGAGATACATTCCTTTGCTGGACAAGAGATTATAGCTATGCACGAGAGGGAGATACATTCCTTTGCTGGACAAGAGATTATAACAAAGATTACTTTGATGATCAAAATATAAAATGCACGAGTACGAAACAATAAGTGGTACACATGACAATTATATGATAAAACATATTTGAGAGTTTTTTGTTTACATAACGATATTAGAATGCCGAAATTAACGACATTGTGAACAGCGTGAAAACTTATGTACTAAAAAATAAAAATGAACATACCCATATGCCATGTCATAAAGAAAAGTGCTTCATTCTTTGTCTAACTGTAATTTATAATTATGAATAAAATGTGCATGTATATGACAAATTTGTTTTCGTGAAGGATGTAAAACCTTAGACGACACCATTAAAGCTATTAACACGTGTTGGAAGCATCAAAGAACCAATGCTCCTGATTGTCAGTAAGTAATTGTCATAAAAATTATTAACTTTGAAATTCCTCATTTTATTTTGAAGACATGTACATAATGCTTATGCAAAGATAGTACTATTTATAGTTACTTTGGAGCTCGATGGTCCCTCAAAAGACATATAAGTATACATATAAGTATAGAAGGATTGACTTTTTTAATAAACTAAAATGGATTGCTCATGATTTAGATGTGTAGTATCTATGATGAAGTATACAAACAAATTTGAAGTGCTTACACGTCGAAATAAAGTAGTAAATCAATTTGTCAAGACGTACCACTTCTTACGTTTGATTGAGTATTTTATGGGATAATGTCAAGTAATATTCAAAACATATTTAAAAAGTATCACAAGACTTAAGTAAACGATAACATTACTACTAGTATCAGGGAAAATGACCACAGGCAAAAACGATCGCAATACAAATGAATACACCAAATCATTAAGGCGATACCTTCTGTGTACAATAGGATAACATCAACGACATGTTTAATTCAAAAATATCATGTATGTTTCAAACAGGTTATTAAGCAAAAACATTAATTAACTAAGTCGATACAGATATATTACTTCAAGCACGTTCTTTAAAGAATATTTTAAATTTCAGACGGCATATTAATTTCAAGAACTGCCTGTACGAAAAGGCAAAGATTTGTGAAGAAATTAACAAATTACTCCCAAGATCAATACAATATGCTGAGCGTGAAGTAAAATGTACAACTACTACATCCACAACGACAACACAGATTCCACAAACGACAACACAGATTCCAATAACGACATCACAGATTCCAATAACGACAACACAGATTCCATTTACGACTATGATTACGACATCTGAAATACCAGACACAACAATTGCAATGACAACTAATAAAAAAAATTTAAAGTTGACAACCGAATCTCTGACTTTCACTTCTAACATGAAAAGCAGTAAAGAGTTTACTACAAAAAGTGTTACGCAAAACACCAATATTCCAGTTTTTACCAGTGAAGTGAAATCGTTTACATCATTGCAAAAGACAACTCCTACAACACACTCCAATAAATCGGGAAATAAAGTAAAAGAGAGAACGAAATTGTTTGAAACGACTTCTAAACAAATCAATACACACAATGCAACAACAGGAATTCCATGGGATAATAATTGTAAGATTTTTTAACACAATAGTCTATATTTACATGGGTATAATAAAAGATTTCAAAGTATCGATGATCATGTTTGAACAGGAAAACAATATTTTATTGTCAGAGACCAAGAAAATGGAATTATTCACCCAATTTCAGCATTCTACTGTACTATTAGATTAGGCTTATGTTAATAACTTACACCACAGAGTCACTAAAAAGCAGTATCATGCTACTATTGTGTTCCAATGTCAAAAATTAGTTTGTGCTATATTTTTCGTGGTAAAATATTATTAGGTTTAAACTGTAGCTGTTGATATGAAAGCCCATGTTTTGCATCTGAATATATATACAATATTTTATATTTGAAAACTAAAACTAGCTAATTATCAGGAATACAGTTTGCAATGTAACAATGTAACAAGTAGTATAAAAAAGTAAGATAACACACCAAAAGGTAAAAAAAAAACAAGCCATGATGGTGCTCGAATTCATTTGAAGAGACGAATTAAAATTATCATAAAAGAATCCTTAGGACAGAAACTGCCTTATGAATAGGAGCCCTAAATCAGACTAGCCCTTCTTTTGAATACATCTTACAACTGAAAAATATATACTCCATATGTAAGTGCTATTGGAAAAAGTAAAATCACAAAAAATCCTGAACTCCGAGGAAAATTCAAAAAGGAAAGTCCCTAATCAAATGGTAAAATCAAAAGCTCAAACACATCAAACGAATGAATAACAACTGTCATATTCCTGACTTGGTACAGGCATTTGGAACGTTTCTACGCAAAATTTCATAAACGTACAATTCAAGTAGTCTCTTATATCGTAACGTCTAGTTCTCAACCTACCCTTACTACTATGTACATGTGTGAGACAAGGTATGAAGCAGACAATAGGATAGATGCTATCAAATTGGTGACAGTACCTTGAATTATACAATGAAAGACATTTTAAAGCGGAACATCAAGGCAAAGGAGAACACAATTTCCTTTTCATTTCATTTTATAAACCCCTGCAAGAAGTTAGACACATACGAATATAGAAGAAGGTCGACGATAAAGGAGCTAATTTTATTTCCATAATAAAATCTACAGACACGTCCATTTCTCACAACACAAATGTTGTCAATACTCAGGTACCATGAGAAAGTCTTAGAATGTATGTGATCTTTTTCATAGGTGATCAGTCTCTTTATTAAACAAAATATTTGCATCTACGTTGGCCATTCTGTTATGAAACAAAGTTGCACGAAATTATTAACCTTTTTAAGGGAAAAGGAGGAATACTAATGATAAAAATGGAAAAGAAAAATATTTTAATATTGTAGCATAAGGAGAGGAACTGTACACGTGTATCGAGTATAACAGTTCTTTAAACATTTTCTAAATTCCCGCGCCCTAAATGGGCAGTTCAAATATGAAGACGGTTTGGATTGCCAATAACATAAGTGTTTTCTTATGTCGGTAATGGTTTTGCTCGGAATTTTAAGGCCAATTATATTACTTTGTACGAACACTGACTTTTGGCGTTTCATGTGATACAAATGTGGTATAACCATCATATTTAAAAATACACAGTAATCAAAGCATTCTTGTGAAGTAAACTTTTGTGTCAGAGGTTCAAGCATTACAGGAATGTATCACTAAATTTAAATCATGGCACAAAGAATATTTCAATCATATCATGTGCTATTGAAAATTATCAGGACTTATTAGTTTTCAGGTTTTGGCGTATATTTTACGATATCTTTTTTTCTAAGATGCATTTACGTGTTAAATATAATGGTAACCATTCATAATGGTTAAGCCTCTTGTTTCAAGTTGAGTCTTTGTCTAATTTATATAGCCCAAATCATAAAATAAGAAGATTTGACTTAAGAAATTTTTAGGGCATTTGAGAACTTATGCTGACAGGTGATTAAGTAAGAAGATATAATGTTCGTATCTAGAATTATTCTAATGGACATTCAAATTAAAATTTGCAAACCTCACTTTAGATAATTAATAGAAATGAAATCCAGCTAGATCACAAATCTAACCCTTTTTTTAAAACCATACTTTTTTGAAGAACTCTACCTTTCCCATCCACTTAATCTCAATTGGACCAATATATGGAAGTTTTGGTCAGACTCTATTTACCTAAAAGCTCTTTCACCTTAACTGACTCACATTTAATCTTTTGCTCATAGATGAAGAAATACGCCATGTCATCCTAAATTGTTTGGTCCATGTGAAGGACCAGTCATCCCTTAAAGCCTCGCATATCAATTTTGAAACTTGCATGTAAGTATTGTAATTTATCAACCAACAAGAAATATTCACATATGGTCGATATTGGTACTGGCAATTCTACTTTTAATTTCTTGATTAAAACAAAAGTTTACATGACATAGCTTGTTCTATTTGTACAATAGCAAAAACGGTATAATTGGAGTGTTTTACTGATGGAACTATTAAATGAAGTGACATCCATTTACTCTTGGCTGTAGAAACTTATTTAATTAACATTTTTAATACTGAATACACTTTCAGCTATAACACTTCCTGCTGGTTTTATTTACCAAATGTAGTAACAAAGTGATGTTTCGTGCAATGTCAATTTAATGTAACGCCACGATTCGACCAATTTGGGGCCAGTTTCTCACCTCACTACCGACATGTTTTCGCAGTCTTAGATCTTTAAAAAGCGGAACTGTCGTCTAATCTGTAATGTTACCTGATTGTGACATTTTGGCTGAGTGTGGATTCGCATGGCAGGTGATGAATCCATATCAGGAGACGCTTAACCTGTTGATTTACATGGTCTCAATACTTTTGTAGTTCTTGCGATTCCCTCAGTTTTTGTTTGTTACCTTGATTTTTCCTCGTAATCGAATAATGACATTTGAACACGGTAAACTACGGTTGTCTTAATTCAGGGAAGGGAAATACGTTTTTATCAACATTTTAGTAACTATAATTGTAGCCATTTTAGTTGTAGCAGTATAAAACAAGATAAGGTCAATGTCAGAAAATATTAACGTTTTTTGTATTCGACACGAAATTGTTGAAAGGCTCGGCAAACCTCGCTCACGTCCTACCCCAGTTTCTAAGTCTCATATAAAAACTTGGTATTTTTCTGACATTGATTTGTTCCAGAAAAAGAACTAGTATACACCTGATTAATGTTCTTATCACTTATTACACAACAATTACAAATTGAACTGTATGTTTGATTGAATTGATGATCTTTGAATGTGGCAAACGTTCTCATTGTATTGACAAACAAAAATACTTTACAAAATTAAAAGACTCAAAGGGTTGATTACGGTATATAATTATGGTATTCCCTCGACTTCTCACGCCTGGCAGTAAAACCATCTTGGTTGAATGGGATGTATAAAGACGTTGCTCCACGTAAGGTAATAATTGGGACTTTAATTAATTCCGATTTCGCCTGAGTGATGCATTCCACGCACGCTTTATGTACGTTAAGGAATCTTTGCAACAACTGCCTTATATTTCCGTGGCGATCTGTTGTAGGAAAATATTTTGTCCTTATCCAACATCCGTCAGTGTGCAAAGAAAAAAGATGTTTATTTGTTAAAAAATAGTGAAATTTCATGTTTAGTACATCCCCCCTGAATCGAACACATTTGTTCAAAAGTCTTATGCCAATTCTAAGTAAGACCGATTATTAGATTAAATCATTGTGTATATTTTTGAATACAACTTTAGGAATATGATAAAGTTATAAGGCAACAAGCTCGAATTCATTCAAAATTTTTTAATTACAGGTCTGTCTTTAAGGTATACTCTTGCTTGAATACCAATATCAGCATCGGGAAAGATATGCTTATCTTAAATGAGTTACTTCCGCAAAATATCTTTAACTTCACAGAAGATGTGTTCGAGAAGTGTCATCAGGTGATAAACAATTACCATTCGTACATTCAACGAGTAGAGGCATCATGTGGCAGACCCAAAGCGAAAAACATTGGTTGTACTGGTCACAATTATGGCTTGCTGGACTGTAGCTCTAGTATGTATCTACTTTGATTTACTTTGATTTACATAGTATTGATCTGAGATAAATATTGAATCTAAAAATCAGTAATTGTTAAGGTGGTTATCAAAGTATACAGAAAGTTATTCAGAACTGTTAACCCTCCCTCCTCCTCGTGAATTGGACGACACATTTCTAACATCTAAACAGTTGAGGCTATTTTTATTTGATGATCTGTTATTCAAAATTATCCTAGAACTAGGATAGATATTTATTTTTAATGTTTTCTGCAAAGGGCTCCTTTATTTCATCAAAGTTAAAAGTGATGTAAATTAAATCATGAGAAAATACAAATTTCAATCATGCTTCTTACCGGCAAAATGAATTTCACACTTTCTTTAAGAACAGCAAAGACATTATAAAATGTTTGATAGACAAGCGAATGAAAAAAAAAAAGAAAAAAAAAAAACCCACACACACAACCACAACTCTACCATACACAGATAATAGTAATTAAATTTGATCTAATACATGTATTTGTAATGGAAAACGGATTTATATATAACATCGCCTTGCATGGATGATAAAGATTAAGAGATAAGAAGATATAAAACGTAGCAGTGCTGAATGTCGGAATCAGGATGAGAATTAAGTAATGCTTGTTAATATATAACCGCAGAAAGATGAGATAAAACGTTAATCTTTATAGGATTTAGCAAATCAGTAGCATTTTCATAAAAAATATACGAATCCCGTGCAAAATTATATCAAAAGCATAGCATACATGTCCGTCGTCTTATCATCGTATTGTATTTATTAAGAAGTCGAAATGTTCCGAACCAAAAACAAATAGCTGTTCTAGTTATTTACTTGCTTCTTGCTGCTCGACATTCAGAAACCGATAATAAAAATGTCGCTTTCAAAGAATATCTTGCTTTGTTACAGGTACAAATATATGTCTATTTATTTTTTTCAGGTGCAGGCAGAATGCGTGTCACTGGTTTTGTACATGTATTAACGTTACTGTATATTTTCATGTAATTTAGCACAAACAATATTTTACATGTTCAAACAATTGAATTTTCAAATATGATATTTTTTGAATTCATCGTTAAAGAGGAAACTTAATATGTTGAAACAATATTAGAATCCACAATACACGATCAGTTTGTAAGTGCATAAACAAAGCATTTCACCAGAAATCAAATGAAGATCGAGATAGTTAAATTCTCTCTCGCCATGCTCGTCCGAATTTATAAAGCAATTTTCTTATTAAATTACTTAGAATAAATAAGACAACAGTATAATATAGATTTAGTTGCTCGCAGTAACTTCAACGTAACAAAGGAGTAGATACAATTTGAATCAAATGCCAAGATGGCTTACTTAAAATCATTTTATCACCTTCAAAAATCAAAGAAGGAAATTCATCTAAACATGAATTAAACTAAATTTATAACATGATTCCATTTTATTGAATAAATATTAGATTCCAAAAAGGGCACAGTATTTCCTTGTTGAATAAGGCCACCAACATAAAACGAAATAATAGTTGGCGTGACTTTTGAATGCTTTAGCCCATATGAAACACATCACAATCGTTTCTCAAATAACTGCAGTATTTCATAATAGTATAGTACGAACATTTGATGACTTGATATTACACGGCAAACCATCATTCACACTGACAAATATTGGATTATTAGCAAAACTTTCAAACTATTTCGGTTGAGACTAACAAAGAAAAATAAAAGGAATTGAAATGAAATGAAAAACAACAAACATTGATATTTCTATATACATACTAACAACATTCCATGTCTCCGTGCGCAACCAAATACATTGCACGATTCCTATACATAACTACAATTCAAACCAAATGTCAAGTCATCTTGCGTGACAAAAACCACCACAGTGTGCGAAGAACATTTTTTTAAAGAATATTTGATTGATACAGGCATATATCCAAATCCAAAATACCATGAACCCATTTTACAAGTGCTCTAACATATATATAAATACTATAACTATAACACAGGGAAAAAAGTTCCAACGAAAAGAATATTTCGAAGGCAACGTTCAGTATCAACGAATTTTTGCAAATATAACGAAAACGAGACCACAGTGACTGGTTGCATGTGGGTAAATAACTATGCATTTCATTAAGTGTACATGAGGGAGTGAGTACTTTATCAGTGTAAATAAAGACATGCATTAAACCGAGTACGTTATAAGTGTACATTACATAATCTGAAAACTTATTTGTGCTAGTATACAAGGGGATAATCGCCACAACTGTATGCATTCTAGTTCTATGTTAGCTTTCTGATTTTATATATTACTATGTCATGTTTTATTTCATCTTGTATTTTGCTTTCGTCTTTATGATGTGTAAAATTATAATTGGCGATTATTGTCGTCGCATATTTTGACTTGTTTCTTTTTCATGTATATAGGATTACATTAAAGATCTTTATTCTTTTTTTACGCCTTAAAACAAATGTCAAAATGAAGAATAGTACCAAGGCGAATGTAAAGGGTTGTGTCTCATAATGTCAGACAGCGACGAATTAAGTTCAACTTACTACTCTAACGTACCGAAACGTCAATCTGATCTGTCTGATTTACAAGTGATATCCTTAAGGTTTCGAACCACATTACACTTGTAAGAACAAGGATGAAAAACAATGAGTTAATTGTAGCTACATGTATGAGGATCAATCTAATCATTTCTGAGAAAATACTTTTATTGTAAATATTGGGAAAACGGAAAATACCATATTTGTATTGCATAAAACATAATTAGATGAAATGAAATTGACTCCGAGTTGCTGAATGAAGTGATCTGCAATTTCGTATATTTACATATTGCATTTCGAAATATCTTAATTTAAAAAAACGAGATAAAAACTTAATGAATGTTAGATTCGGGTTAAGCAATCACAATCTCATCATAGAGATCGATCGATATAGAAGAAAAACTAACGATCATTACAAGTGGAAAGATAGTTTTAAAAATCTAGAACTGTTCTGTTGTTAGTCCATTACCTATAGTAATACACTATACATGTATATAAAGGATATCAGAACATCTTTTTTGTTGATATCATGGGAAAGGGTTATGAGCACTAAGGCTCTATCCTCAAGATTTTAAATCCTTTATTTCAAGAGGAAAAGTGTTTTAAACATATGAGAAAGTGAAATGGAGTGATTTTTGTTGAGCTTTATTGTGCAGAGTTGATATTTACACCTCTGCTGTGTATCAGCATATTCATATTCAGAAAAAATCACAGTTATCTCTCTTTATACAACAAATCATCGCACTCAGTATATGAACTGTTTAAAAAGACATGTACACATGTTTGAATCTGCAGTGTTATTATTTTTTTCATGATTAATTGTATGTAATTAACTCTGTCATTAGGATCAATAAAGTTATTTTGTTATAGTTAATATTGTTTATTATCTTAATTGTTTTTAATATGAAAATACGTTAAATGGTGCCCCAAACGAGACAAAACAGGGACTCGGTAATTAGAAACAATTTTAACAATCGTTTATTTACTCAAGCACAAGGAGAAATTGAAGTATCTATTACGATACTGTTTTCGTTTCTTGTCAAGAAATGTCCTGCAAATAGTTAATACTACTAAATTACTATTTTCTACACTTCCCAAACAACATGTTCATTTTAGCCTGACCTTTAATCAAGTTACTTAGTATAAGATAAGATAAGGTATATGTTTTCCAATTAAAGGGCCCATGAAGAGCAAAAAAAAAAGTAATTTATTACAATGATTTCAATAATTGGCACAATAATTTTGATAATCATACATAAATATGAATATAATTAACTTAATTCTAAGATCTTAAGCCAGACCAGAGCCATAAGAATGCAAGTAAAAAAGCAGTAACTTAACTTAAGGTTATATATAATATTAACAGGCAATTAATCTTAATGGGTTACTACATATAAACATATCTATACTATATTGCTAGTTTTCTGAGTTCCAAATATTAATATAAATTGCAATAATTTTCAATACATCTAAGTTTTCTTGAATAAAAAGCCAATTAACCTTGGTACTTGTGTTTAACATTTCGAAATTTTTACAATTTATCAAAATTTTATGATATAACTGTTTTATCAAGAGATTATAAAGGGGACATTGACATATACAATGTTTTTCATCTTCAACTTTATCAAACGTGCATTTATTTCATAATCTATGTGATTTATCTAGCTTTTTGCATATCTATCCGTCTCTATTTTTAAGGAGTGTGCACTTATTCTGATCTTGCATAATGCTTGTCTATCTTTAAAAACTTTTAATTCCAGATATTTTTTTCTGTACCAAAAAAACTATTGATTTAAAAACAAGTCAAGAGTTTACCTTTATCTTATTTAACAGTATTTTCTCTAAAATCTTTCCAATAATTCAGAAAATATGCGCAGTATTTGCTCGCTAGTAGATTGTTTTCCAAAACGTGATGTTTTCCCATGAAAGTTTGAGGCTTTTTCAAAAACAAAAGCACGACCTGCTGGTACTGTTATCCCATTGATACGCTTAAATAGATACAAAAAAAGTCATCTATAAATGGAACCAGTTTGTTTTCAGTTTTATTTTAAAGATGTGCAAACGAGATGCCATAAAATGTGAAAGAAAAACCTTTCGGCTTTTGGGTCCTCAATTACTTTATTTGATCTTCGAGCGCCACTGATGAATAATTTGTAGTCGAAGCACGCGTCTGGCGTACACAATTTTAATCCTGATATCTATGACGAGTTTATTTATTCAAACATCATTTTATCATGTCTATACTTTTCTATACTTTTGGTAAAAACTTTTAAAAATTATTTATTACTTCAATTTGGGATTTCAACAAACCCTTGTCATATAGTTTCTACACGTGTATACGGTGAAAGAAACCGAGCAGAACTATTCTTGTGCATATTTTTTTGTATGGAAATCAGTTCCATAAACACATTTGACATTCCCCCTTTACAGAATTGTCAACAAACAAATTATCGATGCTTCCCTTCTAAAAAATTCTGTTAAAAATCCCAAATCCACCTGTGCCAAATTTGAAGTAAACATAAGATATGTATATAATAAAAAAAATGTGGAAATTGCCAATAAGACAACTATCCTCAAGCCAAAGGACACATTACAGATTCCTGGCCGGGGACAGCACATACAGAAGTTGACAGGGTTTGTGAGGTGAGTGATCATCCTTTTCCCTAACCTTGGACTGTGGTCATTGTGGTGTAAAACACATCATAAGAATATTAGAACGTAAGCACAAATTTTGTAGAACAATTGGAAATGCTCATCGGATCGGTATTCGGCTCAAAAAACAAATACAAATAAGATAAAAAGACACTAAGAATCGATCTAAGAGTACTCGCAATTACTGAAAACTTGTTCAAAGGTCGATTTCAAATCATGGATAAACCGCGTTCTCACAGACTTAAATGTTTATCAGTACACCTCCGACGGTTTTTTGTAAAATAAAAGTAATAGTCAATTTGAGAAAAGCATGATTATGTGCAATGCCAAAATATAAGTATCGACAGGATGAAGAACCACAAGTGTTATTACTTATATATAATATATATACGTCTAAACATGTGACAACTTTATGACAGACATTCTCCAGATAACCCGTGGTTATACAGGGCTAACACCATAATATATATATAATTCGTCTCAAATTCAGTCCAACAATGTTAGATCTTTGTCAACAACAAAATTATTGATGCTCCCCTTTTAAAAAGTCTGTTAAAAATCCCAAATTCACCTGTGTTTTTGTGTTCGCAGATTTTTGTTCCTCCCTCAGCATGATTATTTCCCTTGCTTCTGTGACATCGTGATAACTCCGCCTGCACTGTGTCCAGCGCCCAAGACCACTCGACCAACTAGGCTAAATTGTCTATCCTACTTACTAGTACACTTGGTACAATCAAAAACCTGATAATAAATTGTTCAAATAAGGCCTTTGAAAATAGTGGAATTAACTACTTTTGGAGTGTCAAAAACTCGTTGGAAGTACTTGATAAATTGCATGCATATATTGGTGATTTTGAATCTGTTCAAAGTTTTGATTTTTCTACCCTATATACCACTTTGCCTCATATTCTTATTAAGAAAAATTTCACACACCTAATTAAATGGGCATTTAAAAAGTCGGAATGCGAATACATATGTTCAAACTCTTTTAGGCCATTTTTTAGTAGCAACAAACAAAAGAGCTATGTCAATTGGACATGCTTTGATACTATATTTGCCCTTGAATTTTTACTTGATAACATTTTTGTTCGCTTTGGAGATTCCGTATATCGTCAAGTTATCGGAATTCCAATGGGGACTAACTGTGCACCACTTATTGCGGACCTGTTTTTATATTGTTATGAGTTACAACTATGACTAAAATCAGCAAAGACCCATCGAAACAACATCTGATACAAAAATTTAACAATACTTTTCAATATTTGGATGATATATTGGCTGTCAATAATGACGACTTCAGTGTGTATACTAAAGAAATTATCCTGTTGAACTTATTTTAAATAAAGCTAATACTAACAATGACCACTGTCCTTTCCTCGATCTTGATATCTTTATCATTAACGGGAAGCTTAATACAAAAATTTATGATAAAAGAGATGATTTTTCATTTCCTATCGTTAATTATCCATTTTTAGATGGTGACGTTTCCTTGTCACCATCTTATGGTGTTTATATATCTCAACTTGTACGATTCGCTCGTGTATGTAACAACGTATTAGATTTTAGCGAGAGAAATTTATGTATTACTGAAAAATTATTACACCAGGGTTTTCGATATCATAAACTAGTCAAAACATTTACTAAATTTTATCTTCGGTATAAGGACATCATTCGTAAATATAACTCAATATGTAGACATCTTATACGTTCGGGTATTTCACATCCAATCTTTTATGGTAATATTCTTTACAAAGCACAAAAATGTCAGTATTCACCTCAAAAGCTAACAAAACCTTTAAACAGACTTATTAAGAAGGGATATAGTTACGATACTGTTGTCAGGTCTTTAAAGATGGCATATTTTGGCTTTAATATTGATTCACTTATAGGGTCTTTGCATCGGAAATAAACACATTTATTCTAAAACCAGTTGTTGGCATGATACGGGTTATGTTATTCTCATATATTTTATGATGGTATGATACTAAACCCCTAACGGGAGGGATTGTCCTTGATATTCATATGATGAAGACATAATCTTTCAATCAGTTTAATTGATGTCTGGAGCTGGCATGTCAGTAACTGCTAGTAGTCTGTTGTTATTTATGTATTATTGTCATTTTGTTTATTTTCTTTTGTTTCCTATTCTGACATCGGACTCGGACTTCTCTTAAACTGAGTTTTACTGTGCGTACTGTTGTACGTTTGTTTTTCTACATTGGCTAGAGGTATAGGGGGAGGGTTGAGATCTCAAAAAACATGTTTAACCCCGCCGCATTTTTTCGCCTGTCCCTAGTCAGGAGCCTCTGGCCTTTGTTAGTCTTGTATCATTTTTTATTTTAGTTTCTTTTATATATTTCGGAGTTTAGTATGACGTCCATTATCATTGAACTAGTATACATATTTGTTTAGGGGCCAGCTGAAGGACGTCTCCGGGTGCGGGAGTTTCTCGCTGCATTGAAGACCCATTGGTGGCCTTCGGCTGTTGTCTGCTCTATGGTCGGGTTGTTGTCTCTTTTACACATTACCCATTTCCATTCTCAATTTTATATAAAAATATAGCTTTCGTTAGTCGAGTAATGCCTTTCCTCGTCGGCTTTATCTAGGGCTGTTACAGTACATGATGTATAATGGCAAGTACGATGGTATATCTTTCAGATCAGCTATGTTTTGTCCGTCGTAAAAGATGATAATGTAATTACCATGCCGTCACATCAAATTATAATTTTATTCAAATCATAATATATGTAAACAAGTCTCAATTGAAAACAACGTTCAAACCTATAATTGCATTGGATAAAAAACGCAATTTCTATACGTGTGCATGCAAAACAAATTTCTTGGTAGAGGGATCTAAATACAGCACAAACAACATTTTCCAAACGACAAAAAAAAATGAAAAAGTATATTTTAGCAATACGCATTTGACTAGCAGGTCGAACAACGGATGTTATTAAACACTGCTGACTGCCATGGCGATTGCCAAATAAACGGATCACCAGATGTAACAAAATGGATCTTAATTAATATATATAAACGTCTAAAAAGTGTACAAAATAACACCAATATTAAATAATGAAAACATTAAATGTAATTATCTATACATATTTCGGATAACAGATATCCTTCATCAGTACATCCCAAATGAATAGAACCCTGCGATTTAAACTGGTATAATACAAGAATCTAAAATCTTTCCCGAGCCAACTGTACTGGCTTTCCGTAGTCCCAAAAGCCTAAAAGACTTGCTGGTGAGAGCTGATTTATCCTCTAAAACAGTTTCTTCGTCTGTGGGCTCTTGCAAGGGATGCGGAAACAAACGATGTCTGACCTGCAAACAAATACTGAATACCCAGACTTTTAACAGTCACTCCACTGGTACGGAATACACCATATTTTGCAATATTAATTGCAAGACTACAAATGCTGTGTATCTTCTACAGTGTATATGTGGTAAAGAGTATGTTGGCGAGTCAGAACAGCCATTTCACAAACGAATGAACGGCCATCGTAGCGACTATGAATGCAAGCCAGACCTTCCTCTCAGTCGACATTTGAGATCCCCTGGCCACACTAAGGCAGATCTCAATCGACTGACCATTACAATCATAGACCACAACACTGCTCGGTCTAGGGAGGATAGACTCACTCTGGAAAGATTTTGGATAAGAAAATTAAAAGCTTTGGCACCAAATGGGATAAATGAAAAGGTGTAGTTCTAATTCGCGCAATGCTTTTCATTTGGGTTATATTACATATTACTACACAGTCTTTGTTGCTATTTCTTTACCTTTATCAACTCTAAAATTCTTGTATTATACCAGTTTAAATCGCAGGGTTCTATTCATTTGGGATGTACAAGTACGCAGTCACGTTCAATTACTCAACCTTTGTCAAAATTTATTATTATCTTTTTTGAATCATAACCAAACTGCTATTTATTTGGGATGTTTAAATACGCAGCATCTGTTGTAATTACTTTACCGTTGTCAAATTTGAAATATTATACCAGCTTAGATCGGTCAGTGCTGTTCATTGGGAATGTATTTCCACGCAGTCGTTGTTGTAACATCTTAACTGTCGTCACCTTTGAAATTTTAGAATTGCACCAGTTCATATCGCACATTACTACATGTATTTTTATTTGAAGCATATATATGCAGTCTCTGTTGTAAATAGCTATATAACCTACGTCATTTTAAAAGCGTTTTTTGTGTTCGGTTTTAATTGTATTAATTGCAAGATTGTTATAGTTAAATCAGAATAGATTGACATGATTCATTTTACACCATAATCATACTGATGAAGGATATCTATTATCCTAATTATTTATAGATACTTACATTTATTGTTTCCTTTTTATAATATTGGTGTTGTTTTGTACACTTTTTAGGCTTTTATATAATTTATTTATAGTGTACATGTATCGTTACTCGTATCGATCCAACGCCCTCGTAAGAAAGATCGTTGACTAATATCTAGACGTTTTATATATATATATATATATATATATTACGTCTAAACATGTGACAATTTTATGACAGACATTCTCCATCGGATAACCCGTGGTCATACAGGGCTAACACCATAATATATATAATTCGTCTCAAATTCAGTCCAAAAATAATAGATATATATATATATATATTATGATTTAAATAAAATTATCACTTTGTTCTTATTGTGCTCTTACACCAATGTCCCAGGTTAGGGGAGGGTTGAGCGCTCAGAAACATGTTTAACCCCGCCAGATTCTTTATGTGCCTGTCCCAATCAGGAGCCTGTAGTTCAGTGGTTGTCGTTGGTTCATGTCTGTCATTTGTTTTTCGTAAATTGTTTTGTTATAAATTAGGACGTTGGTTTTCTTTATTGAATTTTTCATATTTTTCATATCGGGGCCTTTTATAGCCGACTATACGGTATGGGTTTTTCTCATTGTTGCCTATAATTGCTTACATCCACTTTATTTGAACTTTGGTGGATAGTTGTCTCATTGGCAATCATACCACATCTCCTTATTTTTATATCAAACCATTTCTATTTTGAAAACTTGCTGAAAATCCTTGATTCACTTCAGTAAATGAAAACCAAGTTAAAGTAAGAGTATATCAAATAAGACCATAATTAATTTAAGAAGGGTGCCAGGTATAATTACATACAATCGACAAAATTTTTATCTGAAAATACTGTAAGCAAAATAAATTCTGAGCAAAGATTTTAACATTAATTTATACCATAATCAGAAATTAACAATGCATGTTTTTTTTTCATATCGACCATAACAGCTTGAGTAGCTTGACTTTTTTCACCATACACTTTTTAAAAACATTGTTTACTTTAAGGGGTACACCATTACACAGATGTGGATAGCATACTGTACATTAATAATAAACGTAAATCGTAGCGTGTACGGTAATAAGTAGACTGGAAATGAAGAAAAAAATATACGACGGTTAAAAACTGTATCCAGTAATCTAGTCTTATATTTGTTAGCGCTTTAGGCACCGTATAATATTTACGTCAGGGTATTAAGATAAACAAATTAATTTGAACTTCCCATTTTAAAAGCGTTTTTGACTTCAACTGACTCCATTTTCGGAAAACTTCTAGCTACTTCTTTACAAGCAGAACCAAATTACAATGAAAGTTCCAACTATGTACTGGCTTCCGAAGCTTCACAACACACCTTACAAATATAGATGTATTTCGTCTTCAAGCCATTGTTCACTTGGTACAATCAAAAACCTGATAATAAATTGTTCAAATAAGGCCTTTGGAAATAGTGGAATTAATTACTTTTGGAGTGTAAAAAATTCGTTGGAAGTACTTGATAAACTGCAGGCTTATATTGGTGATTTTGAATCTGTTCAAAGTTTTGATTTTTCTACCCTATATACCACTTTGCCTCATGTTCTTATTAAGAAAAAGTTCACACACCTAATTAAATGGCCATTTAAAAAGTCAGAATGCGAATATATATGTTCAAACTCTTTCAGGACATTTTTATAACTGCCCTTGAATTTTTACTAGATAACATTTTTGTTCGCTTTGGAGATTCCGTATATCGTCAAGTTATCGGAATTCCAATGGGGACTAACTGTGCACCACTTATTGCGGACCTGTTTCTGTATTGTTATGAGTTACAATTTATGACTAAAATCAGCAAAAGACCCATCGAAACAACATCTGATACAAAAATTTAATAATACTTTTAGATATTTGGATGATATATTGGCTCTTAATAATGACGACTTCAGTATGTACACTAAAGAGATTTATCCTGTTGAACTAACTTTAAATAAAGCTAATACGAACAATGAACCCTGTCCTTTCCTGGATTTTGATATCTATATCATTAACGGGAAGCTTAATACCAAAATTTATGATAAAAATGATGATTTTTCATTTCCTATTGTTTATTATCCATTTTTAGACTTCCTTGACACCATCTTATGGTGTTTATATATCTCAACTTGTAAGATTCGCTCGTGTATGTAACAACGTATTAGATTTTTAGCAAAAGAAATCTATGTATTACTGAAAAATTATTACACCAAGGTTTTTAGATATCACAAACTAGTCAAAACATTTACTAAATTTTATCATCGGTACAAGGACGTCATTCATAAATATAAATCAACATGCAGACATCTTATACGTTCAGGTATTCCACATCTTTTATGGTAATATTCTTTACATAGCACAACATTGTCGGCATTCACCTCTAAAGCTAACAAAACCTTTAAACAGACTTATTAAGAAGGGATATAGTTACGATACTTTTTTCAGGTTATTGAAAATGGCATATTTTGGCTTTAATATTGATTCACTTATAGGATCTTTGCATCGGAAATAAACACATTTATTCTAAAACCAGTTGTTGGCATGATACGGGTTATGTTCTTCTCATAAATTTTATGATGGTATGATACTAAACCCCTAACGGGAGGGATTGTCCTTGATATTCATATGATGAAGACATAATCTTTCAATCAGTTTAATTGAGGTCTGGAGCTGGCATGTCAGTAACTACTAGTAGTCCTTTGTTAATTTATGTATCATTGTCATTTTGTTTAGTTTCTTTTGTTACCTATTCTGACATCGGATTCGGGCTTCTTTTAAATTGAGTTTTACTGTGCGTATTACTGTGTGTTTGTTTTTTCTACATTGGCTAGAGATATAGGGGAAGGGTTGAGATCTCAAAAAACATGTTTAACCCCGCCGCATTTTTGCGCCTGTCAGGAGCCTCTGGCCTTTGTTATTCTTGTATGATTTTTAATTTTTGTTTCTTTTATATATTTCGGAGTTTAGTATGACGTCCATTATTACTGAACTAGTACATATTTTTGATTAGGGGCCAGCTGAAGCACGCCTCCGGGTGCGGGATTTTCTCGCTGTATTGAAACCCCATTAATGGCCTTCGGCTGTTTTCTGCTCTATGGTCGGTTTGTTGTCTCTTTGACATATTCCCCATTTCCATTCTCAATTTCATCTTCACTTATGCTAAGGCCTACTTTCGAGAAATTAAAGAACACTGTATATATAAATATTACAATAGAGAAATAGTATTTAGTTTCAACTGTAACAGCAATGTCTACAGTGAACATGGCATGGTAAGTTAAACAAGAATGTGTCCGTAGTACACGGATGCCCATCTCGCACTATCATTTTCTATGTTCAGTGGACCGTGAAGTTTGGGTCAAAACTCTAATTTGGCATTAAAATTAGAAATATCATATCATAGGGAACATGTGTACTAAGTTTCAAGTTGATAGGACTTCAACTTCATCAAAAACTACCTTGACCAAAAACTTTAATCTGAAGCGGGACAGACAGACGAACGGACGGACTGACGGACGAACGAACAAACGAACGAAAGGACGCACAGACCGAAAAACATAATGCCCCTCTACTATCGTAGGTGGGGCATAAAAATACAGAAGAGAGGCAAAGAAAGCTTTTAACGTTTGATTAAATTTGTTTGGAACGTGAAGGTTTATATTATTATATAAGTTATAATTTGCTGTTACAAAATGTTGGAAATTATTTTAAATTAAGTAATATATCTCCCTCATGCAAAGCCCTGATTCTTTTTTCAGACTTTGGCTATACTTCTTGTCCTATTTTGTTTTATCAGCTCTTCAATTTTTGAATAAGTTTTGAATTTTCAAATATTTCGGCCTCGAGCATCATTGAAGAGTCATTAATTGTCGAAATGCGCATCTGCTGCAGCAAAATTGATACCGTTAATGTTATTGAATAACCATCGTCTTTTGCAATTATTAGATTTTATCAAAATTCTAAAACTAGTATTGCAATAAACTAGACAAATTGGTTGCATTTTTAAAGTTCTGGTAAATGCTCATAAGGAAAAAAGAAACATGCTGGTTTATAAACAAGGGAGATGTCGTATAATTACCAATGACACAGCTTTCCATCATAATTCAAATAAAGTGGATATAAGTATTTATAGATCACTATACAGCCTTTAACATGAGAAAAAATACATATAGTATACAGTCATCTATAAGAGGCCCGACATGAAATTGTGAAACAATTCAAACGAGAAACCTAATTTATAACAATACACTTTACGAAAAACAGTTATGACAGACATAAACTAACGACAACCACTGAATTACAAACTCTTGACTCAGGACAGGCACATAAAGAATGTGGCGGGGTTAAACATGGTAATTATTTCATTTTGAAATTTAGTCAAAATTTCAAATAACATGATGTGTAAAAGAAGTATTTACTTGATCATAATTGACTCGGCGCTTTTTTTTTTTGAAAGATAACTGTCTACAAAAAAATTTACTGTAAAAACAGAATTCATGTATTTTGTCACATCATCCATTGGATTCGTTGATACATCTGGAAAAAGTCCAAACATCAAGACTTTAAACTATAAAATTGAGAATGGAAATGGGGAATGTGTCAAAGAGACAACAACCCGACCACAGAACAGACAACAGCAGAAGGCCACCAACAGGTCTTCAATGCAGCGAGAAATTCCCGCACCCGGAGGCGTCCTTCAGCTGGCCCCTAAACAAATATATATACTAGTTCAGTGATAATGAACGCCATACTAAACTCCAAATTGTACACAAGAAACTAAAATTAAAAATAATACAAGACTAACAAAGGCTAGAGGCTCCTGACTTGGGACAGGCGCAAAAATGCGGCGGGGTTAAACATGTTTATGAGATCTCAACCCTCCCCCTATACCTCTAGCCAATGTAGAAAAGTAAACGCATAACAATACGCACATTAAAATTCAGTTCAAGAGAAGTCCGAGTCTGATGTCAGAAGATGTAACCAAAGAAAATAAACAAAATGACAATAATACATAAATAACAACAGACTACTAGCAGTTAACTGACATGCCAGGTCCAGACTTCAATTAAACTGATTGAAAGATTATGTCTTCATCATATGAATATCAGGCACAATCCTTCCCGTTAGGGGTTTAGTATCATACCATCATAACATATATGAGAAGAACATAACCCGTGTCATTTCGGACGACTCAGGAGCACAGAACATTTAAAAAAAACTCTAAGTATAAAAAAAAAAAAAAAAAAAAAAACAAGAAAAAAAGGGAAAAAGACAGAAAGTGAAAATTTGAGTGGCATGATACGTCCAGATGCAAACATTAGTCAGTTTATCACATAGTCGCCGTTCGCACAGCTAAAACTCGTATTTTGTCATGGTTAAAAGTGTCGACGACTGCTCAGTCTGCTGTAATTTCCTATGCAAACAATCAGACATAATACCGAAAAAAGTGCGCTGATACTCCGTCGTTATTCTCCAGATCAGACCCTCTTTAATCAGTTATCATTAATGTCTAAACTAAAAGATGTTGAAATTCCTATCCTGTACCAGTTGACATTCTTTATTAATTAATCAAATCTTGTTCAAAGCATTCAACACGACAAGTTTGTAATATCTTGCTTGGTCCTGTCAGTCCAAAATATTTGTCAAAACAAACTTGCAGTACTGATCGTAATCAAGAAAATTAACTTTAGTCGATGGAATTAAATAACACAAGTAATAAATCTATATATATTTAAACACATTGAAACAAGATTATATTTGCGACTGAAAACTTTTAATTAGTTTTTGGTTTTACCAGTGACATATCTACTTGTCTTGAATGATTTCGTCCTGACATTATAGTACACATCCTTTCATTCATGGTATTGTCCGTCTTTCTAATACTAAGGTCATCTAAGGTGTCTTTAATTGTTTTCCAGACTTGGCATACACGTATCTGTTTACCATAAGTCTAGCATTCGTGGGTTGAAAGATCAATTAAAAGAAAGTCTGACTTGTAACATGGACGAATGCGGGTGGGATAACATCAACGTGAATGTATAAAATCTTATTAACATAATATTATCTTTACAAAATTACTATACGTTTAGATTTATAATATTCGTACACATTCATGCACGACCAGGACATTTTTTCGTCAATTGGACCTACCTTTCGTTTAATGAATTTGTTATGTTATGTTATGTTGTATTTGTTACAGTGTATGATTATAGTATTCAAGGGGATACACGAATCTACAATTACTTATAATAACTTATGTTTTAATTAATAAAGATTTAAGGCATACGTCCATGAGATATCAACCAAACGACAAAACACCCATACCCGATACCTCCACCCCTCCCCCCCAAAATAAACCGATAACGAAAAAGACGAAAAGAAAAGAAACATACAAACAAACAAAAGACACCCAGATGACAATTAACGGTATTCAACAATAGACACGTTTCTTGACAAAACATCATATCGAGCTTTAAAAGGCCCTTTGTAAATAAATTTACCAAAGACTATCCAAGACCTGCCAATATCCCCAACTTGATGTTATATCAATTTTTGACATTTTTACCTATTATGTCTGTTTGTTTTGTTCACACATTGTTGTAAATATAATGGAATTTTACGCGACTGTCATACAAGTGAGTGGTTTAGCTAGCTTAAGCAACCTTTTTCGTCAAAATAAGGAAATGCCTGTACCAAGTCAGGAATATGACAGTTGTTTTCCAGTTGATTGATTTGATTTTACCATTTGATAAGGGACTTTCCGTTTTGAATTTTCCTTTGAGTTCGGTATTTTTGTTATTTTACTTTTTATAGTCCATGCTATTAATTTATAGATATAAAGTTTGCTGCTGTCGAAGAAACACAAGGCTTAAGTTATTCACGGTCAATTTTGTTCTGTGTAATATTTTGTGGATTATAATTTTCTTCCATCTTTCTTCCCTTTGTCAAGTTGTTGCCTAACTTTGACTTCTGATTTTCCATCCTTTTTTATCTCCTTTTATATCTTCTCAATTTTCTCATAATGATCCTTCTTAAAGGGGCACTAGTTATGAGATATGAAAAAAAATTAGAATATGATTTCGTTTGGTTCAATCATTAATAAAAGTGAAATAATGAAATAATAATTCGTTTTTAGCAGCCAATTTGGTATAATTTTGTCAAAATAAGCAAAGAAATGTCGCTGATGAATTATTCACTTGCAAGTGAATAATTCGACCTCATTAAATCCGTATTCATGTGACCTTCAATTTAACCCATTAGCTAGAGATTGTTTACGCATGCATATGTCGTGTTCAGCCATTAAAAGGAAAAGAATGTCAACATTGAAAGTGAAACAAAGGTGAACCATTTAGTTGACTGATTCGATCCACAAAAAATCATTCTTATACAGGTAAAAACGTTAATTAACTTATTTTTTTAACCTATAACATGAAATCAAACAGACCTATAAAATCCAGTTGCACGAGGTCGCAATCTATTTATATTTATGTTTATATCGGGTTATAGCGTCGGTAGTATTCGAAGGTCATCTCGATAGTTAATTAGATGGCATCTAGACTAAAATACACAAGAAATTCTGAGATATATTATCGAGTACATGCTTTCTTAACTGTTTATTTCAGACTTATTGTAATTTTGACATAAGTTTTAGTATGTTATAAATCAAATATGAGAATTTGAGTCAAATCTGTGAACATGAATTTGACAGCTAGTGCTCCTTTAAGTATCTTTAAATATCCTCTATGACAGTGAATAACTTTTGTCTATTAACCGCCTTCGTTGTCTCATAGTGGTATCATCGTCTCGTGCGTTTGATTCCCGACCAAGTCAAACGTAAAACACAGTCATCGATCAATCCATCCATCCAAGTGTTTTTGTGACTAATATACTTAGTTTTATCAGGGCATGAACTAATATATGTGTATGTTTGAACTTGTTGCGTAGGAAAAGGTAAACGCTTTTATTCATTCATAATTTACCTATAAATAGTGCACACCGGTAAAAGCGTAGGAAGAAAGTTTATAATATTAAAAGCCCGAGTATCGTTTGAAATTTATCAGTCGAATATTTTTTTGAAGTGAAGATAACGTAAAATATTGCAAACATGTCTCACGGAAGGGAAGATATGAAACAACTTTTCCAATCAATTGATACTAGTGGTGAAGGCAAGGTACAGGTGTCAGAACTGAAGGCCGGAATAAAAAGAGAATTTTGCCAGGACCTGAACGACGCAGCAGTAATCGTAAGTTCGTTATATACATATACATTTGATTTGGTATAATTCTTATCTACAATCATTGTGTAAGTTTATGTTGGTTGGTTGGTTGGCTGGTGTTTAACGCCACTTTTGGAACTATAAGCTTTACCGCGGAGATAAGTTTTTAGTGGTTGAGGAAAACGGAGTGTCCTACCTTTGGTAAGATAACTGGCAATGCCAGTCAATTAAGATTTGAGTTGAAAGCACCTGTCACGTGTGGGGTTAGAAGTAACAACCACAGTGTTGACAAGCTAGTGATTCAATAGATGAACTACTTTTTTTATTTTTATTTGCATTAGATGAACTTAGACCAACCGGCCAGCTATCTCCTTTTTTCCTCTTAATTTTATGCATATCTCCGCATAAGCTGTAGGATGGAAGGCCAAATAACATGATTATTTTTTTAAGAAAATGAACAAGAAATGTCAAATACAAGGAAGGTAACTTGACGTACATTAAATCATCGTAAAAACTATAAAAGACAGACAGGAACAAATTGTAAACAGCTATAATAATAAGCAATGCACGTTCTAAAAATAAGTCAAATTATCGTCAGTCGAAGACTTATACAATGTGTTGAACTTAAATGGCAATTTTTACCAACTTTTGCGTTTTTGGCTATTATTTTAAAAACTATAATAGATAGAATAAAGAGCAAAACAAAAAAAAAAAAAAAATGATCAGTTAAGACAAGATATACAAATAGGTTACATGAACGATTTCATCAATTGACTCTTTATGGAAGTTGTCATTGAATGACGATTTTACATATTGTTTGTTTTCTCATTTTCCGACTTAGATAAGTAGACAGAAACTATAAATAGCAAATATGATCAAAGCAAGATCTGTATATAGTCAATACGACAGAAATATTAAAAATAATGAGTTTTTGTCCATAATTGACAATTTAAACCTTTTTGCATTTTTATATCTCTTTCCCCAGCTCCAGAGTGGAGACTATATTGCATTCGCCTTCGTCCGTCCGTATAGGTAAAGTTGAACAAAATGAACTTCGTATTTGGTCAGCAGCTGCTTGACAGTGATCAGTTGTAACATGTGACCCTTTTCATGTCTCCTACTTCCTGTTTGCCAATACTTTGAATTTTTCAATATGTTGAATGAACTTAAACTTTTTTGTCACCCTTTTCTCAGAGTAGGCAGAATGACTTCATATTTAGTCAGCAGCTTGGCAGTGATGAGTTGTATCGGGTATGCTTAGCACCACAACCCTTTCAATCTTGTTGGTGATCATCTTGAAAACTTCAATAGAAGTAGAGAATGTGAAAAAAGCAAAATAGTTCAATAGGACAGGATTGACAAATAGGTTTGAGAGATCATCATTGCCTTTGATTTCTTCTAGAAGTTATTGACGAGAATTCATTTTAACAATTTTGATATCTTGAATACAATAAAAAATAGATACAGACTGTTAACAGTAATAATGATCAGCAGTACAAGATTAACGAAGAAGCAACTCGATAGAAATGTTTATTAGAGTTATTGCCCATTTTTGTTTTTTTTCTGAAAATAACAAAAAAAGATATAGATAGAAACTTTGACGAGCTTTGATCATCAGCGCGTTAGACATAATCTACATATAAGGGTCAACAACTGTATTATTAATTAATTACTTATATAACTTATTGCCGTTATAAAAACTCTTTTCCCTATTTTTCCATTTTGCAATTATCTTGAAAAGTATAGAAGACTAAGTAAGAAAAATGTAGAAAGTAGAAATGAATAGCAGGACAAGGGCTACAAAGGATAATCATTAATCGACTTATTATAGGAGTTACATGTTATACCCATTTGCTTTCTTGGCTATTATCATCAAAACTAAAATAAATATGTAAAACTGTAAACAGAATTGAATGAAACATGGTCTTAATATTCAATAGGGTCAAATGTGAGCGATTCAGGCACCTTGGAACATATAGCTCATTTATAAAATCAGACTGATATTCTTTAATCATTGCTGCAATGCTTTCATAGCTGTATTTAAAGTGGTTCTTATATTAACATCTTCCGTTAGTAAGATAGTAAAAACAAAATGTTTTTGTCCTTTTCGATTATATCAGCTCCTCAACCTTTCTACAAGGTTTCAATTTAAAAATACTTTGACCTCGGGCATCGCTGAAGAGACCTTAATTGTTGAAATGCGCATCTAGTGCAATAAAACTAGTACTGATTAACGTGAATGACAATTATGGAGTAAATAAGGCATTTATCACATTAAATTAATAATCACTTTTTTACTACACTGTAATCATAGAACATTGAAAAATAACAAATCTTTTTTAATGCACTGTAGTCAAACCCTTGAAATATCCTGGTACAACAAATAAATCATTAATTGTGCCTCCTTTAAACCAGCTGATATGTTTTCCAAGGCATTGCTTTGGTGTGACCGGACATCCATCCAATGCATGAAGAGAACATGCATGTATGCATAATAGTCTTTTGAATGATTGAAACGAAGTTAATTGAATATACGTAATTATAATATTATATTACTTTTTCAGAATATGTTCATGGGTCTAGATATGGATGGCGACAATCTGATTTCAGAAGACGAATTTCTTACACAGATGTGCGACAAAATTGATAGAAAGTAAGTATCTAAATGTTTAACATATATACGTAAGATATGTACACATGCTACAGTAAAGAATACTAACAACACCCCTTTAAATATACATGTAGTGCCATTTGTAAATATGTTCACATCGTTATTGACGGAAGATAGTTTGTAGGTAAAAAAAGCCTATGGCGTTCACGCTGAGGCAGATTTGTAGATAAAATTAACTTAAGAAGTTTACACGATTGGCTGATGCTAGACAAAAGATACACATAATTAGTATGAAATATTACATTGAGACAGACTAAAATGAAATATTGGTTGATCTGTAGAAATTAAGAGTTTATTGTAATTGCTTTTCGAGAACAAGAAAATGGCTATAGAAATCATGCTTTAAGCGCAGTCTCCTATAGACTACTTGCCGACATGTTCTCTGGATGTAATGTCCCAAATGGTAATCAGGTTTGAATGGTTACATATACAGCCTATGCAATCGTCCCTAAAGTAATTGTCTTACTGTCGGGCGGTCATGATACTATCAATATAATAAATAATTCGTGCATCGAGACAGTGTTCTGTTCTAGTTTATTTCATCTTCAGTATTCAACGTACGAGGTTTATACATCGGAAGAACTATGTTGTTCTTATTCTATACGTATAAATAAATGGTTTTATTTATTTCTTAAATAATTGTATTTGTATGAATAGTTTCCAATGTCACAACTACCGACTAACTGTTCCCGTCTAAATGTAATCATTTATTAAATTCTTTACGTACATTTTTTCAGACTTGCCTTCACAGAGAAATTTAAACAGATGGATGCCGATGGAAATGGATGTTTATCAAGGGACGAAATAAAGGAAGCTTTACAAGAAATCTATCAAGGTGACGAAGCTGGTATCGAGACAATGTGTGAACAATGTGACAGTAACAATGATGGAAAAATATCATGTGAAGAATTCCTTAGACATATGAAGTAAACACCGCTTGTTTTGTTAAGACTGAATTGTGTATGGAAAATCCACACTGCAGCCATGATGGCAAATTACGTCACTGACAACATAAAGGAAAGTTCCGTATGCAGTCAGATCGTTCTTGGTAGTTAACTATAGCTTATATATGCATTATAGAATAATATAAACAATGCAAAGCATGTTAATCATTAAAATAAAAAAATATATTTCTATAGCCTATGACTTTCGTTTTGTTTTGTAAAATTGTTAGAATTGCAGTATGGATAAAATTGATGTGATTGATAGTGGAAAACTTAATGTTACGGCGAGAGATTGAGATTTAGGACTTTAATTGCAAATCGAGACAATAATCTTACCAGATACCCTGATATGTGACAGAGGCTGTGGAAGGACGACCGCCTTTATTCTCGCAGCTATTCCTATGTTAACTAAATTTATTGTTTAGACGAGTATTTCATACATCAAGTGGTCGAATTAGCACCATCTTGACCAGAGTTCAATTTATTTGTGTTTTACAAGACTCACCAATATTAGGTGTATGGAAATGATAGAGATATAAGATATCAAAAGGACAATTATAAGTCACAAGTACGGAAAAACTGACAACACGATGGAAAAAAATCCCCAAACAAACGATGAATGTTTTATATTAATTTCTACTAAAAGAAAGAAAAGACAAAACGAAATAAAAAAGTGCTAGCAAGTACCTACAAATGACTTGATCAAATTCATCAATGAACTTGTCATTTTCGATTGTATATTAACTCCAATTTAAGCCATCTTTTATTTACAGTAAGGAAGTATCAAAATAATACAATGTATTTCTATACGATTCCTCATTCCTTATGGTTGATTCTTCAGACTACATGTATATTATTAGAGGTAAAAGCAATATTTAGATAAACATGATAAAAGCAACCTGAATGCGGAATAATTTTAGACATTTGATTTGTTTGTTACTGTAATGTTTGGCCGTTTCTTATATGCCGATATTATTGAATTAAGATTTTCTTCCAATTGCTTTTCCTGTAGCGTTTTGTTCTATTTATTTGTTCTGTCACTTTCCAAGGTAATGAGGGAATGTTGAGTGCTCACAAAACCCTAGCAACTTTTTGCAAGTCATAAGCGTTATCAGATACTGGTATATGCATCTTTTGAATCGTTTAATAACTAATCAAATGAGGCGAGTTGTTGATGCATCGTCGAGATTACCACCACCTCCTTTTGTTTTTCTTACGTTCATAAGATAATACCAGAAAGGTTCCTTATTTCGTGTTTATTAGAAAATGTAATCTAAAGGAATCGACGTTCTCTCTCCTTTATATAGTCACTTTCCGATAAAAAAAGAATATCTCACCATCACACGAGTTAGTATTCTCATATCTGTTGAGTTAACAATATTAATGTATAATATGTATGCAAATCAATATATTGAACCATGTATATAGTAGTCATTCCCACCGGCAATTACTTGTCTGCTTATATTTTTATATTGTAACCTTTTACAAATGTTATGAGGAGGATACAATAGGGGATTCGGTATAGAGTTTAGACCTTCATTGAAAGTTTTAGTTGTTTTAATAGTGTTACATATGATTCAATTAACTGCATGACTTGCCCTTATTACTTACAATGTATGTCAAATAAGGTAGGGTATGGTAATAATTTCTCTTTATAGCTGAAGGTTGGATATCTTATGAATGAATGGTCTTAATACGTTGTACACCTATAGTAAAATCATTGTTAAAATATTTATCACGTGACGTGAACAATAGCCCCAGGACACAGTGAAAGTTAAATCATTTATCGTGGGATAAATATTTGAATACATTAAAGAAACCGGTTGTCATCAGCAAACTCAGTCAGACAATATATTTATTACATACAAGTTGGAAGTGGCCGTCTGTTAAACTTTGTTAAAAATGTCTCATAGCGTAGAAGATATGACTGCACTTTATGATGAATACGACAAAAATGGAGATGGAAAAGTTTCTGTTCATGAATTGAAAGCTGGAATAAAAGCCAAATTTTGTGCAGATGTTGACGACAAAAAAGTAGTGGTAAGTATTTGGATTATATATGATCTTTCAAAAACATGGGAATTTAAAAACATAGTTTTGTGTTTGCATTCGTGTAAGAATGAATTTTATTCGAATATGTATATTATATATCGGACTTGGTAAATTTTGAAAATTCGAATGCATTGTTTTCTTGAATAATTATGCTCAACATCATATATGAATTAAAACTGTTATATTGAATAAAATTGGGGCATTGGATATTGAACAACGTGTCTTTGTGGAAAACATAACCTCGAACAATGATGCAGGTGACCTTTGGATTTTTTTTTTGTTTCGTTGGGTTACCGTCTAATTGACGTATACCCCGCATCATCAAAAAAGTTGAACAGCTTCCATTGCGATGAATGAAACAATTCCTAATTATTAGTTTCGTTTATTTCCAAAACGAAGTTTATAAAGAACAAGATTAAAAATCTGCTTCAACTTAGTATTAAGTATGAATTGAGAGAAACTAGTTTCATGCCTTACCGGAATCACATTTTTGACTTGAGGTATTTGAAAGTGTTGCATAATTAACAAATATGTATGGCCTTTTATAAAATTCTCCCCTTTAAGATAGTAGTTCTTATTAGAACTGAGTGAAAGTTGGTGGTCTTTAATCTAAGATTTGTTTAAGCCAATAACTTTTATCAAGATAATATTTCAGTCATGGTGCCTTGCGACAAAATGTTGCCGTTTACCTCATTGTGTGCGCTATGACAACATCCTGAAATCCGGAATCAGAATTTTAGCGACTGTAAACTGATATCTGTAAAACACAAAATTCAAGTCAGCTCGGTCCCGGTTAAATGGAATTTGTTTAACAGTATAGAAAAAGCTATTCTATTTAAATGATGAGTTTTAACTTTCCGTCTATTAAAAAGACAAATGATAGTAAAAACGCTGTTTTTTGTATTTCCAAATGCCTTTGAAATGATTAAATCCATTAAGGTGGTAACGAAAACTATTTACAATCAAAACGAAGAAGCATTTAGTTCTTAAACTAAACTAATTTGCAATCTTTTATTAGTACACATAAATGTTGGTAAATAGAGCATTAAGAATATGTGGGTGTTTAAAAGGTTACATACATATACCATTGAATACTCAGATAGACAATAGGAATTACATTGTTTATTTTGGACAGGAGTTTAAACCATTTTTACCTGGTGATTTGAATTCTCGTGTTAAATTCGCAATGTTAAAAGTACAACGAACATTTTAACTTTAAAATAATTGAACAGTTGTCATATGGTTTGAGTAGATTAATTTCTAAATATGAAAAAGATGAAAAAAAAAAAAAACAATTTACATCTATTTCAAATTCATATTGTTGATGATTTATATTTTGTATAATGATGATTTTGATTTTGAGAGAGGTTTCAGTATATTGTTTTTTTTTTATTACAAATGTATTTGTAGGCTGTATTCCAAGGTTTAGACATGGATGGTGATAACTGTATAACAAAAAGTGAATTTCTTGATCAGATGTGTAGTAAAATTTCCCGGAGGTAAGACCGACATGTCCAACATTAAGATATTATCTTTATCATTAATCTTGACAAATTTTCGTGATTCAAACTACGCATCTTTCCTTTGTAGAAAAAAAGAATGACAACGATTTATCTTTCATCAGGTAATCTCGACGCAAAGGTTTGGAAAAGACCAACATCGTAAACTTTGAGGAGCATAAGAATTAAAAAAAAAATAAAAATAATAAAAAAAAAAAACACAGAACAGGACAGGACAGGACAGCAAAAACTGTCTAAAGTAAAATTTACTCCAGGGAGTTTCAACCTCAGCTTAAGAACAATTTATGAACTGGAAAAAAAGAACAAAATCAAATTAAATCAGTACCGGATTTCATAAGGTTAATTTTTATTTTCCTTCACATTTTGTTTTCTGATCCGAATGAACCGACCGATATTGCTACGTTCGGAGCACTGCCAATGTGGCAATCGACTAAAGACGTCGAAAGTAGTGCTAAAGTTATTCATAGTTGCTAGTAACTTGTATGAGATGAATTTATTAGCTATGTTATTGTCAACACTTCTCTCAATACGTATAGAAAGATCAAATATAAAATAATGACTGTTCAAACAGGATATCGAAAACTTTTGTAGTAACGTGGCACGCATTATAATATAACACAGGAAATGTTAAAGCTACACTGGTTGTAAAGTGTTCAACTGATACCGACAATATTTGCAATGGAACCATTTTACTTAATTGGTGATGAATTGATAGAAAAAGGTAATTTTTATTGTGAAGTACTAGATATAAAATATCTATAATAGATGAATGATCATACGGGGAAAATTCGTTTTAAAAATTTAAAAACTCGTCGATTTCATTAAAGTGAACGGAATGTCCATTTATTTGAGCCCTCTTAAAAGTAATCTGGATGAAAAATGTTCAAAGTCAAAAGTAAGAAAGACAATAGAAATATGGAATAAACATACATAAACTGTATATTTCAACATTTATCTACTAAACATTCGTAGTCGATGCCATTACGGCAGAGACTCTCGAGTAAACATTCGTAGTCGATGCCATTACGGCAGAGACTCTCGAGTAAACATTCGTAGTCGATGCCATTACGGCAGAGACTCTCGAGGTTTTACCGATCCGCCCTGACGAAGGACCTCAATAGATACAAAAGTACAGGTATCTGATTTAATGACTAAAAGAAGGTATCTGATTTGATGCAATCTTGTAAACTGTTTTAAACTCAGAATATGTCTTTTTACGTGTAACAATCTATTGATTTGACATGTTATTTCAGAGTTGGATTCAGTAAGCAGTTCCAACAGCTAGATAAAGATAACAGTGGATACCTCACACTAGAGGAGGTTAAACCATTGTTACAAAAAAATTACGACGATGGAAAAATTGAACAAATGTTCAAGGATGTTGATGCAGATAGCAATGGCAAAGTCTCATGTGAAGAATTCCTTAAACTTATGTAACTTTTGTTTGAACAATATGACATTTTTACACATATAGTTATTTCATGTTTGAACAATATGACTTTTTTACACATATTTTTATTTCATCTTGCCATATCAGATGTCTTTGTTACTTTTCGAAATATAATTGTTTCTTTTACTAAGTATTATCGAAAGATTATCCTCGGTAGATAACAGTGGACGATTAATTTAGACTTGTTTGATACACTTTTCCTAAATTTTTATAGTATGTCTGACTTTAGGTAGCTTGCTGTAATGATATTAACTTTGACTATACGATGAATTTACCTGTTAAATTTGAAGAAAACAAAAATGATTTGCAATGTTGATTTCAACTACAAATAAATATTAAGATTTTTCCATTGTGATAAATACTCAAAAATACCTTCTGAATCAATGCAATATTAGCTTTTATAGTATTCACAGTTTACATTACATTATATTATATATATTACATTTTATTAAACTAACAAAATATCGAACTTTTCGAGTTTGCTTATTGTATACAAACAAATTGCACGTTTTTATTGATATTAACCGAGAATTGTAAAAAAAAAGTCCAGCTTTAAAACAACCGAAAGGTTGAGTCAAAAAGGTTTCAGGAGATAAAATCGTGAAAATTATTAGTTAAAAAATATCGGGTATACAAGGTCGAAAACCAACCTAACAACACATAAGATATCGGGTATACAAGGTCAAAAAGTAACCCAACAACACACAAGATATCGGGTATACAAGGTCGAAAAGTAACCCAACAACACACAAGATATCGGGTATACAAGGTGGAAAAGTAACCCAACAACACAGAAGATTTTGGGTATACAAGGTCGAAAAGTAACCCAACAACGCAGAAGATATCGGGTATACAAGGTCGAAAAGTAACCCAACAACACAGAAGATTTTGGGTATACAAGGTCGAAAAGTAACCCAACAACGCAGAAGATATCGGGTATACAAGGTCGAAAAGTAACCCAACAACACAGAAGATATCGGGTATACAAGGTTGAAAAGTAACCCAACAACACAGAAGATGTCGGGTATACAAGGTCGAAAAGTAACCCAACAACACACAAGATATCGGGTATACAAGGTCGAAAAGTTACCCAACAACACAGAAGATATCGGGTATACAAGGTCGAAAATTAACCCAACAACACAGAAGATATCGGGTATACAAGGTCGAAATGTAACCCAACAACACACAAGATTTCGGGTATACAAGGTCGAAACGTAACCCAACAACACACAAGATATCGGGTATACAAGGTCCAAAAGTAAACCAACAACACAGATAGAGGTGATTATACCATATGCACTTTAATCTGTTGGTCGCATGGAAAGGTGTACAGACAAATCATAGAAGTACATGTATAACTTTGGACTTGTATTGTATTTTACACTGAATCCGAGAAAAAAATTGTACATTAATTGTACATATGCATTATATTTGAAAAAAATACACAAAACCTCACAATTTATAATAACACAATTCATGAACTTGGAAATGACAAACCAACACCTCCACAAAACGAACTAAATACGATGCACATTTTACTATTCAACATGAATATGAGAACAGTAATATAGAGTTAACATTCATATCTTCCCACGACGATAACCTGTACCGTCAAGGAAAAGGAATTTTTATTTAAAAACGACATTTAATAACATCCATCAAGGTTTAAAAACAAATTAGGTATGTACTCCTTGATTAAACAAGCGTGGTGTTTACCAGTTTATACCAAATGACACTGAATATATTGAAGTTGCGATTCAGTCAGTGACCTTAATTTGCATATTGAATAGGAGAATGAAATATAATTATCAAAAACTACAAATGTACTGATTTTTATGAAGATATATAGAGAAAAGCATCCTCTAAAAAATCGTTTCTACTCAGCTAAAGTCCCAAATTGTTAATTGACGAAGAATACTACAGTAAAATCATTCATAGCAGTTAAGTCTACAGGCAATCCAGCTATATTCTAATTCTGTAACAAATTAAAATCTAAAGCTTTAAACTAAATATTAGATTTCAAATCTGTCTTTATCTAGGTAATTATTATTAAATAAAATTTAAAAGATTCATCGAATCCTTGTTCCTTCGTCAGGGGATGATCCAGGTATTGAGGTAAGGGGAGTGACCTTAATAAATTCGCCGAGCGTAGTAGGATAGAAAGTTTTTTAACGTTTTTACATGCAAACAAATAATTTCATTTAACCTTGTGGAAAGTTAGTTCATATTTTCGTTATTAAAGTGTACAATACAGCACACGGTTGTCAGAGAAATAAAAGGTCGTAAATGCATGGCCGATACGACCAAACCTTTTTTGCGTCTTAAAAATCAGACATACATGTCCTTTAAAGTTATATGATCCTGTAAATTTAACAAAAAAGGGAATGTTATATATATTTGAATTTTCAGTTTTATTATGCAACACGTATGACCAGACTTTCTTTTAAGAGAAACTCCTTTATATTACTGTATCAAAATCTTCAGAAAAGTAAGTTACTTTTGAAATATTATCTTTCCGCACTATAATTCACCGACAGCTTTTCCGTATGCAGTGACCTTAACCATTACACATGACAGCGCAAGTGCGAAGGGAAAACCGTGTGAAAGAGAAAATAAAAAAACATGGAAGTAAGATAGTATTAACCGTTTCTGAAAGAAGAAAGCTTAAAACACAAATACATTTAACATGTTATGATAAATGAGAACGCATGGAAAATAAATTAAAAGCAAATAAAAATCGCGCTATCCTCTTTCTTATTTTGACCGGGCCTCGGTGGCCGAGTGGCCTAAGTAGTAAAATTACTGTACTTAATTGACTATAATTTTCAGTTTTCCTACTAAAGGTAGGAGGTTCTATCCGTGTACTCCAGCTTCCTCCACAAATAAAAAATGACCTCCAAGAAATAGCACAAAAGTGCTGAAAGTGGCGTTAAACACAAATCAATCAATCAATCAATCTTACTTATTTTTTCATGTGCTTCATGATTCTGTAAGTATCGGTAATATTGGGCATCCGAAAGTTAATTAGCAGGCAAAATTTTCGATAAAATATCGCCGAATGAAAGATCGTTTGTCGATTATACATTATTGATTCGTAATAAATGCAAACAAGAATGTGTCCATAGTACACGGATGCCCCACTCGCACTATCATTTTCTATGTTCAGTGGACCGTGAAATTGGGATCAAAACTCTAATTTGGCATAAAAATTAGAAAGATCATATCATAGGGAACATGTGTACTAAGTTTCAAGTTGATTGGTCTTCAACTTCATCAAAAATTACCTTGACCAAGAACTTTAACCTGAAGCGGGACAGACGGACGAACGAACGAACGAACGGACGCGCAGACCGAAAACCATAATGCCCCTCTACTATCGTAGGTGGGATATAAAAATATGCACAGAGAACTTAGTTAAGTTTATATGCATTCATTGGCCAATAATTTCCTTAACATTATTATCACCAGAAACTCGTTTAACATGACTTTAATCTAACATTTAAATGGTTTTGTTAGCATGGCAGTTCCATGACAAATGTACAGTATAGGTCGAATATCTACACTAACTTTTCTTCATGATGCAGAAGTTCTAATCTACCACTTTGGATAACTCGTTACAAATGGTGTTCTTTATACAAATCAATATAAAAAAGGTCATCATTGGCAGATACGACAAAACGCTTTGCTATCTCGAAAACCATGTATTTATAAAGGTTACTCGGGAACACGTGTATTTGTTTACTTTTAACACGTGTGTTTAAATCAAAACATGTTTATGTTTAATTTGATTGGACCATCAGTAAGTTATTACCGGTTTAAGTTATATCAATCATGATAACTTCATGCTAGAATTTTAGCGCTAAAATTATAATAAGATATCTAGAATTGTCATTCGAGGTTCGCCTATCCGACAGAAAGGTTCGTTTTCCCACCCACCCACCCCTTTTATTAAGACTTCATAGGAATGTGAATCAGTATGTTATGTAGAAAATAGTTGATAAAATACATGTATGTAAATCGAAATGATTTTTTCTTCAACTTATAGAACATTTTTCTATTGTAGATTGTGTTTATATGTGATGGCAGCGGTCGATGACAGCAAATTGGACATTTGTTTATTGTTTATAATAAAAATAAGCTTTCTGTGCTGTCGGGGCGAGCTGATAACCAAAAACTGTGTTGAGTTTTTACTTTGTAAATGCTTTATGTTCGTTTGAAGTATTGAATAAGAACATAAATGAATTTAACCAACATTGAAGATATAAATACCCTTTTATGACGAAGACATTCTCATTACTTTTTATGCAGAATTCATTAATATTGACGGGGTTCGACCTACTTTATAAACTCTATGTGTAAACTTTTCTTATTAAACATATCGTTCTATATGTTTACCAGCAAAAAGTGATTTTTATTACAGACCATGTTTTATAACACACAGAGTTGCCACATAGCTTTGGTATAGCAGCTGACATTGTCTTATTCATTTTAGTCAGCAATAAAAGACTAGTATTAGTAGTGTTTACCTAGATAGCGTGAAAACAAATAAATCAATATATGTAGACTTGTAGTAGAGTGGGTGGCGCATATTCGCCTTGGACACATTTTCGACGTTTTGCTATTTTTTCTGTAAAATTTGTGTGCCTTTACCCAATACTTGCCTAAATAGATGATAAAGGCTGTTTGTGATGTTCGAACTGTTGATATTCCTCTTTATCCCATTTCCAAGGTTATTTGCACATATAAAGAAAAACGCAGGTGTTTTTAAACAATTTTGGCAATTATGTAAGATTTATATGGTAATCATGCGCAGTCTTAAAGTAAATATTTGTGAAAAAAATCGTATAGGAATGATCTAATTCATGTAATTGCAAACATTCGTTTTTACAATATACCAGGATAATGAGGATAGTCATATCATACATTGCGGCGAAAATGTGTCCCCCATGGTACACGAACAACTTGATTTCCTCTTGAGTTTGCGTTCGTTTTTACAACAATTAACCAATGTTTTGAAGATAATTCCTTTATCAAACATTTTTTTCATATAGTTAAATTTTTGAAACCTACATAAAAAGTTCCAAATATTCGAATGTAAGTCGGATGTAAGTGGAATCGAACGAATTATGCGGCGAATATTGGTCGCTCACTCTATATGCCTTTGATTGAAATCATTAGCCGTTTTCATTTTCATTTCTGTGTTATGTTTATTTACAGCTACTCAAAAACCAAGAATAGACATTTTATGGAATTTTAAATCATTAATGTTAGTACCAGATATATATAGATGATCGACTCAATATGTAGAGTAATACCCTACATGTATGAGTAACGTCACGGTACCCAAATTGCACCTTTTTAACGAAAATAGCAGCGGAAATCTTACAAGTTTTTCTAGAGACTAAACAATTTGTATTTTTATGATTTGATACTATGCACGTCTTTCAACATAGGTAAATATATCTAGATATACACAAAACGTTCACAGTATATATCTACAGATGAAGTGTTTACCGGAAAAGTAAAATGTACGGAAACGTCGCCATGCGACGTCCACAAAAAGTCATCTTTTAAAAATTAGCAAATAAAATATGTTACAAGCATTCATTTCTTAAAAAATGAAAAATAAGCATGGACTTATGTCAAATTGTTTAAAATATTTGAAGAAATAAGACAAAAGATCTGTTATTCGACTTTTAAGGATGTGAACTTAAACATGGATGCAATTTTGGTACTCCTCATTACAGAACCATTGATCGTTTGGAGGTCGGTTCAGACCAATTTTTCTATGATTCAATATGGATTCAAAATTAAATCGGTGAAACCATATAGTAATTATTGACACATCTACAAAATAAACACAAAATGGAAACTTTTGTGCCGAGCATAAATAAACGTAGGTGAAAAAACTGTTAAAATAGGTGCAATTTGAGTACCCTCACGTTATATGTAACAAAAAAATTGTAACGGCGTGACATTTGTTCCGCCCGAACTTATTTCATAGGAAATATAAGGAAATATGTACCAGCACTGTAAAATTTGTTCCGGAACTAATTTTTTGACCAAATGTGAAATAAGTTCAAGAACAAAAATCACAGCTCCATGATTTTTGTTCCAATATTAAATGTTAAAAAGTAATGAAATAAGATCGTGTGATATAAGTTCCAAAGGAGCATATTTCATAGAAATCAATGTATAGGTTCAGCTCGAACCTATTTCAAAGAAAATAAGTTCCTTTGAAACATATTTCACAGCGGAACATTATCTTGTTACACTTAAAAGATAATGCAAGCTGGATGCTGTACTGAGCTTGCATGGGGTACATTTGCAATGAATTGAAGGCATGACTGCAACTCTAGGATGAAAAATGGAAATAAAGGCGATGGTACTAATCTATTCTAATTTGTATTTGTTTATGTTTTTATGTGGTATTCCTCCTTGTTTCCTGTTAACTTAAAGTTTAACGTGATGCATTAACCTTATATCAAGCAAAACATTCTACAGTTGTACCTGACAAATTTAATACTCATCATTGAAGTCTTTAAACATCACGAAAACATTCAAAATATGGTAAATCTTTTAGAAATTATAATTAAGTCAGCATATTATATATTGTACGTAGATAATACATGTTTTTATAATGTACTTGAATGGTAACTTTAAACTCACTAATGACAATGCTCAGTATTAAAGATGTATAACCAGTGGAACATATTACACAAACAAGGAACTTATTTCACTAGGTAAGGATCAAATCTCACAAACCGGAACTTATTTCACAAGGTAAGGATCAAATCTCACAAACCGGAACTTATTTCACAAGGTAAGGATCAAATCTCACAAACCGGAACTTATTTCACAAGGTAAGGATCAAATCTCACAAACCGGAACTTATTTCACTAGGTAAGGATCAAATCTCACAAACCGGAACTTATTTCATCAGGTAAGGAACAAATTTACAAACGCAGAACTTATTTCACAATATAAATTGTGGAACTTATTCTATAGATATGGAACAAATTATATAGAAATTATCTGTGAAAACAGTTCTTCCAGAATATATTTCCTGTGATATTTATTCCACTGTAACTTTTTTCACAGTAACAAATTTTGGCTCACATATACACTCGTACGACACGGAAAGATACAAGGAGTGATAAGGTCGAGAATCGATATCATAACAAGTGGAGGACCATCACTTTTATTACGGGGTCGGGGTTCTGGGGCTCACAACAAAGATTGACACCAAAGTCGATCTTAAGAGCTACTTTTATATCTAATTTGTTGTAAGCTTATAGTTATTTATAAACTCTTTATTGAAACCTTTGAAAATTTAAAGATGAAAGACGCCAATATAAAAACGCTGTTTTTTATTTATATATGCAATCATATCCATGTAAGCTTCGGAATGTATTCTCATGTGCATTCACCGATTCCCCAAAAATATAAAATGATTCGGTCTCTTATTAAAGTAAAGGGCTAAAAAAAAAACAAAGAAACAAAGAGCATTCATTTTGAAGTATATGTTTTCCAGATAATTGGGAGTTATTGAATGTTTATCCAGGAGAAAATGTCTCTCAGTTCTGTTACATTTCAGACAGACCATATGCTCTATAATTATTGAATCAGTCTGCCCTTTTAATCACTCAATTCAACTCTAGTGTGCATTGACAAGTTTTTGTACTTCATTTATGTTGATTGTGTCCTTCGAATTAATTTCCCTTGTTGTTATAATGTGTTTATAAATTATCAAAAAACAAATGTCAATGTCAGTATTTATGTTATTCATTAATGACGTCCTCATGTAAACCTTCAGGCTTTTGTGAAGTTGTTATAAGTGAATTTCAAATACCAAATTATATGTGCACAAATCCTTCCATCAATTGTTTACAGTGTAGCTTTGGTATTTTGTTACCTTATTTCCCTTTTCTCAAACAGATAGAATCAGTTTCGTACTAACCACTTTAACTTTATTATGTCCCCATTTAAAGTTCAGTTGAAAAAATGAGAAACCCAGGAAAGGCTGTAAGTAATTCGTAAAGATTAAAACTGATAACATTATTACATAAACATTGGGATATGAGTACATTTCAGTTTATAATCGTTTTTAGACGGTTAGCTTTAATTGTCATTGCTCTGCGTCCGTCGTTTGACAATTTACATTTTTAACATCTAATGAAACCATGAAGCAAATTTTAACCAATTACATCCACTTCATTTGAGCTTTGGTGGATAGTTGTCTCATTGGCAATCATACCAAATCTCCTTATTTTCATTTAGAGATAACATGATGCAGTGGTGGAATCTTTATTTTTCAAATTGAATACACAAGTATGAAAAATTATTGACATGCCACTTAAACGAGTAATATAAAATAAACTAAGTTTGATTTTGTGGTGAGGACATAACATTTTTATAACCAGTTATAAAAGTCCACAGTGTGAAAGTCCATGATTTTCAGCCTGTATTTACATACATGTATGCAAAAATCTGAAATATAAATGTGTAATGGACGTAAGTTGTTATATTAAAATTATACGTAAAAATCAAAATCTACCTGTGTTGGCCATGAATATAGCAATGAAATTTCGCTGTCCGGGGATTTCATCGACGGATGTTTTAAGTGCAGCAAAGTTCATCGACTTTTGGTTATTACTTAACATATCCAGAAATCAACGCCACTTTGCTTATTTGAATATTTATACTAAAGAAATCGGATACGGGTCACGGAAATTATATTGAAATGATAGGGAATTTTGAAAAAAATGTCTGTTTTAACTTTAATTTAAGTGATAGCAGAGACATATAATACAAGAGATTCTTGTATTATATGTCTCTGGTGATAGACAGGTTGCCGGGACAGAAAATAAATATACACAACAATATACACCATTTAAACGAAACATAATGACTGTCGTTGCAAAAATCAAGGTTCCTGAGCTATTTTAAAAATCGAAGCGAGAGGCTTTTAACATTGCAGTATAAAATACAGGCTAAAATGGCTGAAACGTCAAATTTGCAAACTTCGTGTTGAAAATTGGCTAACAAGGTCATTACAAAAACAGGTTGCCGGGATGAAACTTGAAACTTGAATGTCCAAAGAATAAGCAAGTCCAAACCTTGTATGTGTAGTCGTTGAACTCTAGGTTCCCACGTAAAGCCGGTTAAAATGCCCCTATTTCAAGAAGAATAAACTCACGAAAACACGAAAAATTCACTAAATTCGCGTTCATTGTTTTGATTCTGACCGCCTGACAACTTTACGGAAATATCAGAGTGATTATAAACAAGGACTCTGTTACGGGCAACTTATAATATCCGTGTTTTATTAAAAGATTTTAATGATATCAAGCCAGTCCAGTTCAAACTATTATCACGTGGTACAATACTCATTTACATATTATGAATATTAATTAGCAAAAGAACTACTAATTTCTGGCTATGATAGAAATGAAATACAGATTTTATTAATTAAGAGCATTCAAAGGATCGATCACATAATGTACAACGATACAACCGCAGATTTGATAATTACTTGAAAAAAAATGTCATGTTTTATGAATATTTCACAAATTATATCGGATTGTGGACTCAGAGTAATAACGAATTCGTTTCATTCTTCGATACTTTTTAAGGTTTCATTAGATTAAGAAATAATTAAAATTTAAATGACATATCATAACACACGAGTTATAGTGGTGGAATCTGTTTCTCTAATGATTTTAGACGATATCTAAACAAAGTTTATCCTTCCTTTTTAAAGATTTGCAGAAAGTTGTGTTCTTTGTATGTGACGTCATTAGGCATGGTCGCCTTTTTTCATGACGTCACAATAGAAATTCAGAAAAAAAAACAAGAAAATTTGACGTCATAATCAAATTTTGACCAATCATTTGCCGAGAACAAAGTTTTCTCTACAGAGGATAAATATTTTTCTCATCGATCGTGAAATGTGAAAAAAGTATGAAAATCTATAGAGAACAAAGAAGTAGTCCAATTTCCCCTGATTTATTTCACACCAGGACCATTTTCAAAAAGTCTATAAACGTTTCATTAAATTCATAGTATCACAGCCCGTCGTGTGTACTTAAATACGACACAGATATATTGCAATTTTTTTTAATAGATCTGTTAATCAAATATATAAACCTTATATATGTAAATATCGTATCTCTGCCCATAGCCTCAATATCTAGACAGGCAGATATTACAATGTAAATAGAGAAAATAGATTATGTACTATGTGCAATATCAATATTGTTGAAGACGAATACCATTTTATTTTAGAATGTAATAGATATAGTGATGTAAGAAAACAATATATTAAGAAATATTATTGGCAAAAACCATCCACTTTTAAATTCATACAGTTGTTATCAATTCACAATGTGAAAGAACTTAATAATATAGGTAAATTTTTGTTCATCATCGAAAAAAATCCGTAATGCGTACATTTTGTAGTTGTATTCCTTACAATGTATTTATCATATGAATTTATTGTCATTCTCCGCGATATGTGTATTTTGTATAATTATTGTTATTAATATTACACCGATGCATTTGAAAATTTGATGTAAAAATGTATATTCTATAAGCTGTACTGCTTCTGAATAAAGTATTATTATTATTAAATGGCCTTTTTTTTTATAGCAGATCACCAAATCATAAAGTCTTGAAGATAGCCAAAAAACCGCAATTGTGTCACATTTTGGCAAATTTGGAGTTTTCATCCAAAAGTGTGCACAAAGGACATTGATAACAAAACACAAAACTCTGTTAGAAGTAGTGCTATGCATTGTCTTTGGATACACATTTATTCATTTGGTTAGTGACGCAGATGTTTCCAACTATAAGTCATCATAGGGTCTTCAACAATAATACTATCTCGCTTAGACTGTAACAAATTTGGTCTGCAAGATTAAAAAGGATAGGCCCCGATCAGATACATTTTAAAAATTCCCTAACATGCCTATTTTTAAGTTGAAGCTATGTATTTTTTCTAGATATTTATTATAAAAGATATGCATTGACAGTGAAATGATAAAATTACCCAAATTATTGACAACTTATTTCGTATTTACTGAGAAATTATATACATAACAACCCTCTCCCAAAATATATTCGTTTTCGTCTCTCTTTTTTCCTTTTAAAAAAAAAATATTAAATTCCAAGGCAAATATTTTGTGCGAAAGTATGTTAGTTGACCAAATTTTCCCGACTTTTTAGCTTATATTTGATAATGGTTCTTTCTTAGATTTTATTTACAATGACATCCATGTAAAATTGCATTTTCAAATCCTTTTTTAATCAATAACATTAAGTAAACAATTGTGTAAAATGTAATCTCACAGTTTTTATTATTTTCGGCATGCATATGAATTAATAAGATTCAGAGTATCCAATATTATTTTTTTTTCGTAATGGAACAAGGAAAATTGAAAAGAAAGAAAACGGTATATTAGTTCATGACACACATCAAAAAGCAAAGTACAGATTTAAAAATATATTAGTTATAATGTCTTAATTAATGAATAAAATGAATTGAAATGAAAAGCTTTAATACAGATCAGAATATGTCCGATTTTTATTCATTATATTACTTATTTTGAAGTTTTAATCTACTCGTTTACGTCTCTCTTTTGTCCTTTAGAAAAGAAAGATAAACAACTATTTGCGATAAACATTTCAAATATTTACAAGACATAAAATATTGATCATTAATGTCCTTTAAATGTTTGATCCTGTCTAAAGGTGTGGCAAGGAATCCAAGGGAAAAATTCGATGGCTGATTAATCTCTTAAAATGAAATACATTTCTTATCTTGATACATATATGTCACCTGAGGTTAGATGAAATATTTCTACTTGTCTGTCATGCAACTCTGGATTTATACCTGTATTTGTGGTAACTGCCAAACAGGGATGCAGTACGCCTACTGTCTGGTGACCTTCATGTTTGATTTCTTTATTGACGTTGGAGGACATTTATAAAATGTAATCTTGTCATTCATAAGTTGTAATAATCAACCTCGATTTAACAGATTTCCTTTATGAAAACTCAATAAATTAAAACCCATCACCTGCACACATATAATGTATTAAAGTTGAAAGTCATATACAAAATGAATGAGTCAGACTTGGTTTATGTATAACTATAATCGGATGAAGACAACTTGATTTTTCTTCTTCAAAACATCCAAAGTCTATTTTACTCTTAACACTTACTTGAAATTTTGAAATCAGGATGATTGTTTAATTGTTTACTTGATATCCAATGTCAAATACTTCATGCATATTCTTGATAAAAAAAAACCAACAAATCTAATACAGGTAATAAAGAACAAGATCTACTACATACACTTAAATATACCACTACCAAGAAAATGGCTTTTGCTGCAACAACACTGTCCTATTATAGGGGAGAGTTGAGCCCCAGCAAACCCCGCCACACTCTGAATATTCCCGTCCCAAATAGAAACCTGTGATTCGGTGGATGTTGGTGGTTGCAATCTATCATATTTTTTGCTTGTTTGTTGACCTCGAGTTTTGAACACAAATATGGCCAGATTTTTACGGTTATTACATTTATTACATTTATGAAGAGAACACGTTTATTCGTTACTGAACCATAAATTCTTCTTACAACCTTTGGTATTCCTCTGATCGGAACTAAAACAGTGAACGATTCATTTAACAACTTGTTAAACCCCTATACAAGCTCAGATACCTATCCCATGCCAAAACAACGTCAGTGGATGGCTTTTAAACTCGTAAGTATGATAAACGTGACGATTTCAACTCTCCCATTGTCAACCTCATATTTGTCAGCAGTAACCTACCCTCTGTCTGTTCGTATGTGTTTACATATCTCAATTGATACAAGCATGCATGTTCACATCAGAAAAATTTGCTCCAGTAATGAAAAATAACCGAAATCGACAATATAAAAATCACGAATTAGTTGACCAATACGATGTGTCTGTGTCTTAGCTCACAACATACATGTTTTCGCGGTATGGATTTATAGATACCAGAATAATCTATACATCTACTGATTGAGTCCTATTCCCTTGTGTGACATTTTGATTCAGACAAAAATGAGTGTTCAATAACATGGTGGGTGTATTTCAGAATATATCAGAAGACGCTTACTGTCGAAGTATCCGGCCTCGCTCCGTTGGGAGTTAGTACGATTTCTTGAAAGTCTAATTATTTTATATCTTGATTTGTTTATCTTGATTTGATTAACGAGATTTGAACATCGTTAAACTACTACTGCCTGAAATATAGTTTACGTTAATGTCAATGTATTTATACTTCTACTAACCTTAGAGGAAAGCTTTACTGTCATTTAATACTGATAAGACTATACCAATATTAAGCTATTTTTAACTACTAAATCTTCCGATCTCCGAGACAAAAAAATACTATGTCAACAAAATACTCTTGCTGTCAATGAAACATTATTCAATCAAGAAAATGTGTTCAGATAAAAATAGGGAATCTATTTACACTTTCTATATTTTAGTTCTAAAACAATTGGAAATACACGAGTATCTCTCTAAGGATACACTCCTCATAGATACCTACTTTCTTTTTGGCTAATTACTATATGTTTAATTGATCCAACTTTTTGTTTACTATACATATATGGATATCTATTTTTCTTTTTTCTTTTTGGGCTGCTTGTTTGTTATCTATATCAACCACACTTGCAATAAAATGCATTAGTATTAAAAAAAAACATACTATAGATTCTTTATCTACGTATTCTTTAAGAACTTAAATAGTTCTCGTTAAACTTTTTTTTTTATCTCATTGTTTGTATTGTATTATGAAAAATTATTGTTGTTGTAATGTTTATGCCCTTTGGGGCCCATAATTGGAAATAAAAAATATCTTATGATACCAGGATTAAAATTTTGTACGCCATAATTATGCGCGTTTCTTCTACAAAAGACTTATCCATGACGCTCGAATCAAAAATATTAAAAGGCAAAATACAGTACGAAGTTGAAGAGAATTGAGGACCTCAAATTTCAAAAAAGTTTTGCCAAATACAGGTGATATAATCAATTCCTGGGGTAGAAAATCTTAGTATTTCGAAAATTTCTAAATTTAGGAGATTCATGCTTTACAGATTTTTCGCATGTTATTCAGGTGTTAATAGGAAATATTTGAAATGCCTTCGATATTGTTATAGATGATGACAAGATATGTAAACAAATAATTTACATATCAACTTTGATAGATAATGGTGTATGAGTATATGACTCTCTATATTCAAACTTTTAACGTGGAATCATTTTGTAAATGTCTTATTTATGATCGTTTAGCTTGATTGTCGGATGTCTTTTGTGCAAGGTATTTATTGATTGATCGTTGGTTGTTTAACGTCAAGTGCAAGGCATATTTGATTTGTTTTATATATCATATGTTATTCTTTCAGACTTATTTTCAGAAGCCAAGCTTATGAGTACCTTGATGTAGAAGACGTTATAGAACGAACTGGCGATCGGTTGCATCATTATCTAGTAGGCCGAGAGGTCTAGGACATTGGACGCAGTGCAGTCGGAGTTTTCACAATGTAACACCATAATTTGTTTGAAAACAAATAGTAGTACACATAAGAGACGTTATCTCAAGAAAAAATACGCAACAAATGTAAGAATATTAGAATATAGACCTTAATATCACTGTTGAATTCGTGCCGGATTGTCTAAACTAGGAGTTTTATACGAACTTGATACATCGGATGGGCGTTTGACTATTCTTAAAGACCTATATTGAGATGTGTACTGTATGTCTAGATATCGTTCGGGGTTTTTGTGTTTTTTTGCGAAGCTGTCTCATAAATGTTTACTCCACATTATCTATTCCAAATATATAAAGTCATACGATCGTTACTGTATTAATATTAGATTGTGATATTTATCAGCGATAAAGAATTTACTGTGCATTTTTACTTAAATTTATTTTCCATAGTTATTACTTCACTGTACTATTGTGAGAGGTTATTTCATTTTTTCATATTGATCGCCATAGCTCCACGATAAGAGTAGACAAGAATTTGTAATAACTCGCACAAAAAGTATGATTAAAACGCCATATACTATTATCATCCTTATAATTGACAAACTAGGCATCGATTTGACAGATTGATCCATACATTGTACAATATGGACATATTGCTCTACAAAGAATAATTGCTTCCACACTTAATAAATAAATTAAAAAAATACATATTTTTGAAAGAGTCATATTCGGAAGAGAAACATAAATTCTATTGATAAATACATTTTTAGCTTAGCTTTAGCGCAAGACCGGGGACAATGGTGTATACTTGTACAGTTATGGTGTATCAACTCTGAGATAACATCTGCTATGTGAACCACTTCTTCTCTCTATCTACAATTATGCAGACACCCGAATCACTTGCCCTATTCATACATTCTTTCCTGTTACGTTATATAAAATTTACTTCGATGTGTGCTGTATCGGTAAGGAGGCAGAATTGTTAATTACAAGGTATACAAAGGAATCTTGAAGGGCGAAATTTGCAGACTTCATAATTGTGTATAATGTATGCATTTAAAATATGTTTTGTCAATGTGACGTGATAGAGACCCAAAGAATGGACTTCGTAATTGAAGTAGTAATACTGTTGCCTTAAATGTAAAAGAAAGAACCAGACACAAGTTTTTGAACATAGAAAGTGTCACCTATTTCCTTGGATTTTTAAAAATGAAAATACATTGTATTGCCTTGAAAATGGAGGGAACGAGTCATATTTCTATTTTCTGACACGTAATGTCATCATGTTACACAAAATGTTTTCTTATTAATATCTTCTTAACACTCACAAAAGCAATAAAAACACATTTTCTTTAATAGCTATGTCGTTTCTCATTTTAATATTTCATTTCACGCTTAAGAGTTTTGACTTTAAATATTCAAACGTATGTAAATCATATGCAACACATTTTTGTAGTTGTTCATATGTGTATGATAGCGAATTTTAACTGCTTTTAAATAAGTTATAAAAAAAATATTACTTCTACTTTAAAATTTACACTCAGATGAGTATTTATCAAATTTTTCTATTCATAAAAAGTTGTTTAAAAAAGGTATTGTAAGGACATATCGTATCTTACCATTCTGCCTCTTTTATAATTCCCAATATCTGTAATTATCACATTTGAGTTTTTGTCCTCTTCGCGGTTACTAGTAAGCCAAAGCAATGGCAACGGGTAGGAATTATAAACCAAAACATTCAGGCAAACATGTTAAGAAAGGCAATCGAAAACCCCAAGTCGAAGAACAAGGAAAAATAATACCATTTCCAAACGAAGAAAAGACCAACCGCATTTCACGGAACGCCGATCAGAAAATAAGAAATTAAACATTATTTACGTTAAGGTACATTGACATAAAACGCATTTCCTTGAACATGAGAACATGTGTGCATGAGTCACACGTCGTCATGCAATTGAATATTTATTTCCAATTAAAGGGCCCTATAAAGAGCTTTCATCACATTACATACAAGTGCATAAGATTAGACATAAATTAGAGACATATAAGAAAACAACATCGTTCAATACTATTAAAAAAGCTATAAAAGGCCAGGACAGAACCAGATAATACAATTCACATCTTTGAAATATATTCATATACCACTCAAAATATGTGTATTTGTGGCTAATTTGCATTTATTATCTTTGAACTTCTCCTTCTCTCAAGATTTTTAGATAAATACTTTCCCAAACATTTATACATATTTAAATTTTCTTGTGTACTTGTGTAAATAGCCATGAAAACTTTGAAAAATTGTCTAAACTTAGAGAAATTTCAGTAAAAAACTCACTTCTGTTATCAACATATAGTGGACATTCAGTCACAAAGTGTATCTCATCTTCAACTTTATTTAATGTACAGTATAAACATTTTCTAAGTGTTCTATTCACATAAATGTTGGCATATCTATCAGTCTCAATCCTTAATGGATGAGCGCTATAAACTCTATAAAGTTCACCTTAGATTGATTTGGCTAATTGTTAAAGTCCTGTTTGGTCATATAGGTCTTAACATGTTTAGGTTTGTGAGAATAAAGATATATATATATAGGTCGTGTACATCCGTGACAAATGATTTTGTTTAAGCGATGAAGGAAATTCAAGCAAAGCGCTTCGGACACAAAAAACTAAAAAAAATAAAGAAAGGGTAATTTTCATTTTGTAACACATGAAACATAAAATTAACTACAGTAACTGATAACAACAATCCCAACAAAACATTATATCCAAATTATAAATACCACGGGACTAAAAGAATATTAGAACAACACAAAGATGATAAGTTTCCCATACTGTTTACTTGAAGAAACAAAAGTGTTCAGGTAATTATGATAGATTTCATAAATACAATGTAATATGACCACTTCTGATTAGTAAGCAGGGATCTGCAGCATTCAGTTATTCATCGTCCAAAGCGCGATAACTAAAAATGGAGTAAAGAACTTTTTAATGACACATAGTTACTACCCTTGGATAATATCTTATAATAGCCACATACAAGTAATATACAAAGAAGTTCATATACAACTTAGATCAAAACCGACTTACAATAAATACAATAATTAATATCTGAAGTACATAATAAAATTATCATGAATAATAGTGACTTCATTTTTGTATCCCTTAATATGTGTTTCAGACTTAATGATATAAAGACATATCGAATGTGCCTCCACATTTATAAGCACTATCTCCATTACAGTTATTGTTACATGCAGATGCCGAAACTGCGCCAGTTATACCGCTTCCACAGAAACACGTATCTTCATTTAAAAATAGTACGAACGAAAAGCAGTAAGGTAAAACACACATTTTCTGGAAGTATCGGATTATGAGATGTAAGTTATATATAATTAATTAGCTTTAGATTTTCAAATATTTTGGCCTCGAGCATCACTTAAGAGATATTCATTGTCGAAATGCGCATCTAGTGCATTAAAAATTAGTACCGTTAATGTTATGAATAAAAAGTAGAACTTTTCTTTTTATATCCTGAATTATAACTGATTTTAAATCATATCGTTACAAATATTTGATTAAACAACACTGTTAATTTTATTCTTATTTGAACTTACATAATTCAGATAATTTATCAACGGTATATTGGTAAATGGACAAAAATGACTTAATTATCATGTTGTTGTATCGTCACGAACATGCACGATATAAATGTCACTGGACGTTCAGCAAAAGACAACCCATCAATAACTCCTGATGTTATCCAATCATCACGTTTTCTTGCATTTATTTAATTGATAAATATCGGTTCACATTTTCTCTAAAAATCTTTTCTTATCTCAATTCTGACGTCTTTGAAATTTTGTCATTTAGTCGAATGGTGACAAAGTAAGTAGGAATATTTAAGAAGAAATTCATGAAAATATTTAGTAGAGAACTTAGGCAGTATCTATGTTCGTTATGGTTAAAAATCAATGAATCTCAGTCGGTGTCAGAAAGTACATTGTGTAAATAATATAAAATGACAAAGATTACACAAAGATATATTTTTACCTTATAAGAGGTTTCATCGGTAAAAACAAAAGTTAAGCTGTTTGGTCAAAATGAAAAAAAATTTCCAATGACGTTGCTTTATGAACTCTATTTACATTTGTATTGATTATATCTCCAATCTACAAATATATTCAAATACAGTCTCGATTAAAGAAGGTCAATTTAAGATTTGAAAAACGGAAAGTGTACTGCCATATGGTAAAATAAAGGTGTAGATTTATTTTTTTGCATCATCAAAGATATAAATATATTTATCTCAGAAAGCAACACTCATATCCGACGTCTGTTTGACTTTACCAAGCAATTTAAAAATTCACCAAATTATAAAAACAGAAAAATGAAATTTATTTTGGCCTTTAAGACAAGTTAAAACATAATTGCAGCATCCCTCCCTTACTAGGTAAACAGAGTGCCATGTTGTATAGTGATATATATAGAATCAAGTGATACATTACCATAAGCCCAGCGTAATCACAATTTGTTCCGATGCACTCGTCCACACAAGTAAGTGGAATAATATGGACGAGGTTCGTTTCAACGCCGAAGGTAATAAATCCTCTGTCAAAAATAAATATACACATGCATGGTAAATTGAAAAAAAAAAATAAATAAAAAGCATGGTGTATGCTAGATTTTTTGTCACACGTGTACATATCCACGGGCTTTTGGTATCAGTTCTACGTATGAACATTGGATTCAGACTGTCTATAGATTTGTACACCAATTTTATGGATGTAAGGAGTAAATCGACTATATATTTCATTCATAGGATGCTATTTGTCATAATGTAAACATGATGCTTATATTAATGAATTTCTTCGATCATAATGCAAAAGTTGTGATATTTCATAACGACTATAATGATAGGAAACAATTAAGATATAAGAATCACCCTTAGATATGCCTTCTCGAATGCAAATTAGAACCTCGAAGATAGAGATATATCACAACTTTTTTTCTGACTTTTTTAGATGTACCTTTTATTTTTTTCAGGAAAATTAATACATGTATTAGATATAACATCGATTTTGGATGACATTTGTATGTCAATGCGTATGATATCTGCAATGTAACTTAAAGTTAAATGCAAACAATTTATAACAGTAAAGTATTAACCAATTGCTATGCTTTTGTCAGATCTACACAATAAGAACATACACTGAATCCCTATAAACTTTGATAAAAATTAGTTTTTACGTAATATACTTTAACTCAAAAATCATTAATGCATAATTGCTCACTCTGACAATAATCTGAGTACACTGACATTTATCCTTGACACAGTTACCATATTTCTGACATGGTACTGTACATGCCACTGCTGGAAATAAAACTGATATGATGACTAACGATGTTTTAACTGTCCAATACATTTTAATTTTAAAACAAAACTTAATTGAAAATTAAACGGAAGTTTATTGTGTTTGTTATAAACTATCAGTCGATTTGTATAAACAATAGAGAATAAGAAAATACTAAAAGAAATTCATTTCCAAAATAACATCAGTAAGCTAAAGGTAGTTAAATAATAACTATTAATTAGGAGGATAACCTTAACATTATTTACAAATAATTTTGCAACTTTTTCAAGTATCAATATCGATTAAATATACTACCAGTGCAAACATCATTTCTGGATACTATCATGGTGCAGAAAAAAACACCATATTGTTTGGTAAATGTTACATTTGAAAGAAACACTACAACGGAATCGTTAAAAACACATTTGAAGGTTTCAGTGACCATGGTTTTAACAATATGTTCCAAGTACATTTAACTTATCTGCTTATGCTTTTGAACGCATCTATCATATTAAACTTTGGATAAAGGATACAGCAGATCAAATAAAGTCTGTCTCGTATCTTGACTTACATCTAGAAATTGACAATGAAGGTCAGTTGAGAACAAAACTTTAAAACAAAAGAGAGATGACTTTAGCTCCTCAATTGTGAACTTTCCATTTCTACATGTATGTAGCAACATTCAAAAGGCGCTTGCATACGGAGTATATATCTCCTAGTTGATACGATATTCCAGAACTTGCATTTTTTATCATGATATCCTTAATAGAGGGTTACTGCTTACCAGGAAGCTTTTAAAACAAGAGTTTTTAGTGGTGAAGTTGAAATCATACTTTCGAAAATTTTACGGTCGAAATCAACGACTGGTTGACTGTTGTGGAATATATGCTTGAAGATGACGACGGACATATTCCAATTGTCGTAACCACAATACAGTCCTCTTTTTCTCGAATGTGACTTACCAAATTAGACTAATCACTGGGTTTGTACTTACATGAGGAACACGATGGGTGCCACATCCGGATCAGATCTTTCTATGTTGTGTTTTGATCGTTTTTCGGGTTTTGCATGGCATAGCCAGTTCGTTTTCGTTTTCGACATATGATTAGTTTATTCTCAAAGAGCTCTTGCTTGCTTGAAATATCATGCTGATACATGTATTGCTATCTTTGATAAATGGGGAGCTTCACTACAAATTATAACAACTGTATATATTGTATCGTCCTTCTGATCGTCAACCAGATATTAATGTACTCATAAAATGTGTTGCTCTCATCCTTGAAATTTGATATTATTAATTTCGTGTGAATTAGACCATTAATTGTGTGTATGTTTTCATACTATGGTTTATGGAATTGCTTCCAATATTTGAAAGTCTTGAGCTGATCATCTTGTCATGTTTCTGTGCGTTTATTTCATAACTGCGGAATATGTGTTTGTTTCTCAGCTGGTTTGCCGTTTCTTATAGCTAACATGACCATGTGAGCTTTTGTCGCAATTTGGCGTCCGTCGTGGTTGTCGTCATTAAACAAATCTACTTCTCTGAAACATCTGCGCAAACTTCAACCAAATTTGATCAAAATCATCTTCTTTAAAAATCGTGTCTGATGCGAAAAAAAAAAAATCCAACATTGCTAAAACATAAAAAGGGGATGAAATGCAAGAAATATGATATCTGGAAAACCGGTATAAAAAGAAACTAAGGCAAGCAACGTTATCAGAATGTCAAAATGTACCTACCGTCGATTTAGACCAAAATTGTCAGACCATTTTTTGCGTTTATGCTTATTAATCTTAAATTCAAAAATAAAAAGACAAAAACTTAAAACAACAAAAAATACCAGTAGAAAAATTCCATCAAATAAATCTACATAACTGAAAAGTCAGTCTACTCTTTAAAGAGTAAGTGCCATAGGATAACAATTCTTAACCAATTCTAGTCTTTTTAATCTAAAATTTTTAAAAATTGAAAACAACATGTTATAAATTTCTTGCGTCCGAATCGCTTTTCTGGATTTACCTTCATCGGGAACGCTCAAATCAGAATATTTGAAAGCCAAGGATGTATAAGAACCGAAACAGTTGAGGTACTATTTGACCAAACTTAAAACATAGCCAAATCAAACTAAGGTCAACTTTGCCTGAGGGAGTTGAAACCTTAGTTTCTTATAAATTCAAAATTTATTAACGGACAGTTTTAGAAAGGTTTGTTATAAATCATGTCAGTACCAAATACCGACTTCTGAGCTGATGATACTCTCGAGGACTCGACCCAGTGCTGTGAAAAATGAAAACAGGTTATAAATTTCTTGCGTCCGAAGTGCTGTTCTGGATTTACCTTCATCGGGAACGCTCAAAGCCGAATATTTGAAATCCAAAGATGTATAAGAACCGAAACAGCTGAGGAGCTATTTGACCAAATTTGACCTAAAAAAAGCCAAATCTATCTAAGGTCAACTTTGCCTGAGGGAGTTGATACCTTAGTTTCTTTATACTATTAATTTAAAAATAGGCAAATTCATCTAAGGTCAAGTTTGGCTGAGGGTGTTGAATTCAAGCAGTGAATTAGGTGAATAGTTTTCTCTACCTGTAATAGCTTGGAGGGTGGTGAAGGGATATTTTCATGCAACGTGATCGCCGTTTTTTATTTCACATTCAACGTGTTTTTACTTTTTTATTTGACGTTCATTCGTGCAAGACAAATGCCTCGTTCAACGTGGTCTGCTTATTTATTTTACGTGCATCGTGATTTTCAAATGCCTATTTTGCGTGCTTGGTATTTTTCAAAATAAAAAATAAAACACTTGGCAGGGATCGTCAAGAAAAAATGGATACAATTTTTTTATAAAGCAGGAAAGGCCTTTGACGTTGTTCCTTATCGATTTTTGAGCTTCCAAGATATACGTACTGGTTTCCATTCTAGGTAAGCTATTCTATATAATCGGCCATCTATAATGACTCAATTACCAAACTTTTTCTGCTACTTTGAACCACGGGTCGTGGTAGCTGGTGGCATGGCTAAAATGACATGTATTTTTGTTAATAAAGACAATGAAATAGATCAAGAATGCACTTTCGTGTCTGCAGAATATTTGCATTTTAAAAGGTCGTTATATACTTTTTTTAAAAGTCCTAAACCATTTATATCTTTTTTTTTATGTATACAGGAAGATATTGTATCAGTCAAGGTTCAACTTGAAATTATGTCTTATTTTACATTTTTCCGAGTAAGCACCCCCTCTACCACCCTCAGCTTAATGTCTGAATCCGTTTTCGTACTTAGTTAATCATATACATGTCCTGTTTCTTACTGTATTAGCCATTTAAAAGAAGGCAAACAGTCAGATCATACGGTAGATGACAAGTTGACAAAGCAGTTTGAATACAATTTTCCTTTATTTATTCATATTGGACAATAAAACCTGACAATATCAGCACTGTTGATAAATATTACTCTTCTGCTTCTAATTTGATATGACCTACCAACTGTTTTGATTTGAGAGCCACGGATGTATCTTATGTATACGCATTGCACGTCTGGCGTATCAATTTTAAGCCTGGCATATTTGACGAGTTTTAATGCTAGGATTTTAAGATCAAACTAAGGCTAGACCTAAAAACAATATCTGAAAATGAAACAAGTTTGATGATTTGGTAATGTGTTGACACACAATCCTGCTGTAATGTCAATTATGGAAGGGTCGGGTTGGGGACTTTTGCAGACCTTAAAAGTATGTTATCTGAGTGATTGTTGATTTTCTGGGTCCAAGTGGAAATATTTTAGAAGGTGTATACAAAAAAAAAATCATTTTATTCAATTCATACAAACATTTTGTTTAGTTGGTTTTTTATCTCGATTTCCAGCAACCTTGGTGACTAGTTTTTATTGATGGATGTAGACAGCGTAACCAGGAAGAACCGCAGACCATTAGCAGAAAAATGACAATGTTTGTTAATTAAGACAGAAGTAAAATTAACCTTGCTACGAGCAGAGTCCGAACGCATGTCTTCAGAGTTGACAGACTAGTGATTACTGTAGATGAACTACTAATACTTGGACCAATCGGACAAATACAAAAAGTAGACGATGGATGAGATACGGAAAGAAGGTGTATCAGAAATATGGACACATTTTTAGCCTTATTTATTTTAGTCACACTTATCTTTTCTAACTTTACTAATAACTATTTAAAATGTGAAAGGAGGGCGATACTCCTTCAACAGGTGACTGTATATTCATACAATAGACACACACAAAAAAGGTCTTGCAGTCCTTATGGCAGTGAGGATGAAAAAAGAGGGACGAAAGATACCAGAGGAACATTCAAACTCATAGATCGAAAAACAAACTGACAACGCCATAGCCAAAAATAAAAAAAACAAACAGACGAATAATAGTACAGATGATACAACATAGAAAACTAAAGTCTAAGCAACACGAACCCCACCAAAAACTGGGGGTGATCTCAGGTGCTCCGGAAGGGTAAGCAGATCCTGCTCCACATGTGGCACCCATGAGGTATGCATACTTTTACATCTAATTGACCAGCCAAAGGGAACCACTTTTTGTCTACTCCATTACTAACGATTGGACTGAATCAAAATCAATGCAAAAATTAAGTATCCTGACAAGGCAGTATTCTATGGTCTTTTCTAAAAAAATAAAAGGTCCTTGAAAAGTTGATTTTTACTAACATTTTAACTCTTGATTCTAAAGCTTCCTTTTACGCTACATTCATCTTTTATGTTAAAAACACAGGCCTTGATATATTGTAACAACGGATTGATTTCGATATGTCCAATCTTCCAACAGTCTAGATGATAACCTCTACAAATAAACAACCTGTCTTAGGTCTGCTTGACTAGACCCAATTGAGAGCTTGAATTGTGGTGTAGAGAATTGTCTGCTTTTGAAAACCTTTTCGTGACCTCATGAGTTTATGTATCTTCAAGTTGATAAGATATTCTAAGAACTGTATTTCTTAACATGATACAATGCTGCTGCTTATAATGCGGCTATGGAATCGATTCTGATGTACTACTTAAACAATTTGGCTTCCGATGCCTCAATTGTACTGGTGAAATTTTAATTGTAAAATATATTGACGTGCGTAAAATGTTCGTAGAGATGACATCAGATTATTCATTAAAACCTCTAGTTTTGTAGTTTCTTTGTTAAGCTACAACATCTGAATGGTCAATGTCATTGATTAAAATTAATGTTGGAAAAATAGGAGTACCCGGATTAACAAAAGATCTTCAACGAAATCAATTAGAATAATTTGTATCGCTGACATCTGTGTATATAGACTGATGTTTCACCGAGATTACAATAAAATCCTTGCGCTTATGTAAGTATCTACCTGATTGCAGGAAAGGTCCCTTTGAAATCCAATTTAGAAATATTAGGTCAAGGCTCCACATTTTAGTTTATCTGACATCTTGGAGTTCAGAAGTCAGTACTTTTGTGTTGAAATAAAATATGATTGATTTGTTCATTTTCTGTAAATTTACTGTTAATAAAATATTGAATTATTCGAAAAACTGATTGTTTTCTATTCTCATGAATAGATTGCATTAGACGTATTTTGCACAACTTCGGTTTTTAATGCTCTTGTTTCGAGGGCATCTGATGTATCTTGTGTGGATGAAACGCGCGTCTAGTGTACCAAAATGTAAGCCTGGTATCTTGTTGAGTTTTTTCCGTCCGTGTGAAAATCAAACCTAAAATGAGTGTTTAGACGTAATAGGAAGAGAATAAGAAAGGAGAATCCTTGATAGATTTATTCACAACAGTTTAAATCTCGGAAAGGTTCAAAGCTTGACAATGTACGTTGAATTATTGAAATAGATCTCAAATTTTTTGTGTTGTTGGGTTGATGTCTCATTGACATAGAAACCACTACACCTTGTATGCCTTATTATAATAAGTAGTGTGCGAGCTCAAGTCTTTAAGTTGCATTTTATTTGGTGATGCATTACGGATCTCTGTGACCAGTACTTTTGTTTCAAATCGATGTGTCGTATGGCTCAAAGTCTTTAGAAAAAGTATGTCAACGTATAACTACAGTTGTTATCAGATAGTCCGTTTCTATATATGTTGGCGTTTGCTTTTGTTGTAGTGCAGTGTTTCTGTTGTTCTGTTGTTTTCCTTTTATAGTTGATGTGTTTCCTTCGGTTTTAGTTTGTTACCCGGATTTGTTTTCGCTTAATCGAATTATGACTATTGAACAGCGGTATACTACTGTTGCCTTTATTTACTACCAATACCAAAAGACTACTTTCCTGTAAAAGTAGAGTTTTGTATCTTGACTTAGAAGATATGAATATAATCAAATTAGTAATTTGATATCGCTCTATTTTTACGTTTTAATAAAAAGCAATTGTCACCATTGAGGTGGAGACACTGAGGTAAATAGGGAAAAGTAGAAACTTTTATGAAAAAATGTACATCCCTTTTCACTTTTTGTGAAGTGTACATGTACATCATACATACCAAACAATACTGGTATGCAGTGTTTCTTAGCTGACTATTTTGGAGGCAATGTTTAGAATGATAATCAAATAATCTGATATAGATATAAACACGATAAATTGTTAAAACTTGGAAATAAAAGACCACACGTATTAGATTTGAATAACTAGTTTGTAGCAGGTCTGGAACAAAAAATGACATTTATCATGAGAAGAAAGTTGAATTCAAGTACACAGTTCCACCCCCCCCCCCCCCTAACAAATGCAAGTCCTACAAATCTATTTACACTTTCTGTATCTGTGGTTTAAAACAATTGAGTGATGGAAATACCAAAAAAAAATAACAAAAAATGACTAACTTACTATCTAACGACACTCATGTCAAATAGATCGTTTATAAGTTATTCAAGTGTTAGTAGGAAATATTTTAAATGCCTTTGGTATTGTTATTCATTTTGACAAGATATGTCCAGCATGTCAAAAAAAATCAAAACGGAAAGTCCCTTATCGAATGGCAAAATCAAAAGCTCAAACACATCAAACATATTGAAAACAACTGCCATACTCCTCACTTGGTACAGTCATTTCCTTATGTAGAAAATATTGGATTAAATCTGGTTTTATAGCTAGCTAAACATCTCACTAGTATGACAGTCATATAGAATTCCATTATATTGACAACAATGTGTGAGCAAAACAAACAGACATTATAGGTAAAAATGTCAAAAATTGGGGAACAGCAGTCAACATTGTCATATAATCTTAATCACTATAAAAACAAATATCTTTTGCAACAAAGAAAAACAAAAAATGGCATATAGACACTCTATAGACAAAGTACAAAGTTATAATAGGGTTATTGAACGAAATATGTTCAAAAATTACATATTTTATATCCATGTATCGGAAATGAGCTATTATCTATTAATTATTATTAACTGTTAATTATACGGAATTTAAAGAAATCTTGAAGTCAGAATTTTGCAGACTATACAATGGTCTTAAGTGTTCTGTTTAATACCTTCTTACAATAAACTTTGTTTGAAAAAAGAAAAAAAAATGAATGCTGAATGCACCTATATTTTTTACTACAGGATTGAAAAGTAATTGGGGTCAGCGTAGGAATTTAGTACGAATCTAGTGTTTATAAAACAAAAGCCATGTGAATGGCCCAAAAATGCCGAACGGCCATATTCTTTTTATTGTTGCCAAAGATAGAGCTACCATTATACTAAAATGATTTATATATGAAAGCTTCTGATATCTTAAGGTACACTAGGTATCAATTTAGTTCATGAAATTGGTTATTGAAGTCAATGGGAGATGTTCTATTACTGAACTTACTACTGTCCATGAACACACGATTTCATGTATTACACGCCATGCAATATATAATCTTTTTCTGGTATTGAAAGGCACAAACTTGGTTAGATCAAACTTAGTAACAGCTGTAACCCACAAAACATTAAATCAATTACTGTTAACAACAAACTCAACGGAATACATAACCATCTTATAGTTACCAAAAGATGAGCAACAAAACAAAGTTATTAAAACACATCATAAATCACAATTTGTTCATTAACTTTAATTGTAGAACAATTTCGTTGTACCTGTTTTTAAAGTGAATACGAAACAGAAAGTTGCCGAATAATTCAATGCCGAAATACTCAATGATGGGTTGCCATATAAAATAAAGTAAACGTAACTCCAAGCGTCATTGGTGAGTCTTTTGAAGACGAAACGCGCGAGTTGCATCCAAAAATGTTTAGCCTGGTATCTTTGGTGAGTTTATTTGCAACCATTGGGTCGATGCCACTATTGGTGGAGGTTTCCTCCACGAGGGTATCACCAGCCCTGTAGTCAGCCCCTTTGATTGATATCGTCATAATTAAAAATAAGATGTTTACAAAACTTTGAGTTTTTCGAAATACTGAGGATTTTCTACTCCAGTAATAGATTACCAAGCTGTACTTGGCAAACCTTTCGGAATTTTGGGTTCTCAATGCTCTTTAACTTCGTACTTTGTTTGGCCTTTTAAACTTTTTTGATACGAGCGTAACTGATGAGTCTTTTTTAGACAAAACGCGCGTCGGCCGTACAAAATGTTTAAATCTGGTATTTATGATGAGTTTATGAACATAAATGAAAATAGAATTTAAAAAACTACAGTAGTGAGGAGGAATCTTCAGCATTTAGTCATCTATCGTCCAAAGCGCGATAATTACAAATGTGTAATGGAAATATAATTAACACAGATATACTATTGATGTCATTCATATTTCATAAAAGCGTCATACTAGTAATATACCATGAAGTTCATATATAACTTCGATGAAAACTTATATCAATACAATAATCGATATTACAAGTACATGTTCGTATTCAAATTGATGTGAATAAATATAGCTACATATTATATTCATTAATTTGTGTTCATACTATATGGTATACAGACATTTCCAATGCTCCTCCACATTTATAAGCACTATCTCCATTACAGTCGATGTTACATGATGATGCCTGAATTCCGCCAGATATAGTGGTTCCACAGAAACACTTATTTCCACCCTAAAATATTATGAACTAAAATATCAAGGTTTCATACACATTGAGTATCTGGAAGCATTGGATATTGAGAAATACGAATTAAAAGCAGAAGTTTTGTCTTTATAACCTGAATACTAACTAATTCTAAAGATCGATTGATTGTTGGATGATTAACGTTTAGTGACAAATATTTCATGCATGTTCAGGACGGGAACAAATTTACAATTAATATAATAGGTAGGTCCTGTCATAGATGCCGTCGGGGATAAAGGTCGTGGCAATTTAGACTGCCACTGGAAAATGAGAGTTAATTGAATAGAAACCCCTCAAAGAGTTGTTGCAAAGGTTCTTAACGTGCAGAGAGCAGGGCATTCGCACTACACGAGGCATCGGAATAAACGTTCCCATTTTGACCGGACTTGGCTTCGTATTTGTACATCCCACACAGCCAAACGGACGCCTCACTTTGGCAAGGGTTTTACTGCCGGTCAGAAAAAGACTTTAGTGACGATATTTCTATTCCTCAGTCACCCTTGGGGTATTTTAAAGGAATCGTTACAAATAGCTGATAAATGAAACATCGTTAAATTAACCGAGTACTTATTTCTATCAATAATTTAAGTGTTTGCCAAATTATAAGAAGTTCAAAGTAAAGAAAATAGTCAGCGACACTTACAGGTTACTAGGCACTTTATTTTGATCAAGCACGCAGTGATCTAAGTAAGTCATTTCAGATAATTTTTCAACGGTATATTGGACATATAAGATCATAAAATCATTTAACTATCTTATTGTTGTATAATCCTTCAATAAATAATTTGTTATGCATCTAATTGAGATAAAAAAAAGTAGGATTTAAAACAAACCAATTACAACCATTTTGCTTTGACCCGACCACCAAAAAAAAAAAAAAAACCAAAACAATACAAAACAAAACAAAACAACAAAACTAAACAAAACTAAACAAAACAACAAAACAAAACAACAAAACAATACAAAACAAAACAAAACAAAAGGACAACAGATGAAGTCTTCGGCTGTTACAAGTTCACGTGTGGCATTTCCAATTGTTTATAAATATGATCAATTATGTCAATATAAAAATTGTGTCAATTTTAGAATTGAAAACGAAATGTGTTCTTCCATTCAACTTCATTCTGACTTAACCAAGCAATTTCAATGGATATTTGAGTTTAAAACGTAACCAAATTATACAGAAACCAGATGAAGAGATGGTGTTGACCTTTACGAAGTTTAAAAGATAGTTGCATTTTAGTAGGTTTGTTTCAACATTTTCCCCATCAATATATAATGTGCTGAATAAACTCATCATATATACCAGGATTGAAATTTTGTATTAACGCCAGATGAGCGTTTCGTCTACAAAAGACTCATCAGTGACGCTCGAATAAAAAAAAGTTAAAAATGCCAAATAAAGTTCGAAGTTGAAGAGCATTGAGGACCAAAAATTCCTAAAAGTTTTGCCAAATACAGCTAAGGTAATCTATTCCTGAGGTAGAAAAGCCTTAGTATTTCAAAAATTCAAAGTTTTGTAAACAGTTAATTTATAATTATGAAATAGAGAATGGAAATGGGGAATGTGTCAAAGAGACAACAACCCGGTCAAAGAATAAAAAACACAGCCGAAGGTCACCAATGGGTCTTCAACACAGCGAGAAAATCCCGCAACCGGAGGCGGACTTCAATTGGTCCCTAAACAAAAATGTGTACTAGTTCCGTGAAAATGGACGTCATACTAAACTCCTAAACATGTAAATAAACTAAAATTAAAAACATACAAGACAAACAAAGGCCAGAGGCTCCCGACTTGACCATATCATATATAGTGATGTAAATAGATGTGTACATAAATCCAAAGAATACATTACCTCAAGTCCAGCGTAACCAAATGTCATTCCGATACATTCTTCCACACAAGCCAGTGGAGTAACAAGGGCAAGGTTCTTTTCAAAGGCGAAAGAAATAAGGTAACATCCACTGAGTGAATACGCCTCTGTCAACAATAAATATACACATATATGGTAAATATAAAAACATTTATTAAGGTGTATAATGTTTTTTTTTCAAAGTGTACAATGGTTGGCACTTCTACGTATGACCAAAAACAATTCAAGAAAAAACTTTACGAGTCGTCTTATTTGACCACAAATTTAATTCTGGCTGGAGTATTCAATCACATTTGTTATAAGATCGAGGCATATAGAGTGTTTAACTTATCAAACTATTGAAAAATATAAACGTATCAACAGGCATGTCCAAACTACAGGATACATAAAGAAGTGTATAACGGTATCAAACTATTGAAAAATATAAACGTATCAACAGGCATGTCCAAACTACGGGATGCATAAAGAAGTGTATAACGGTATCAAACTCGGAGAAAAACATGAAAATTTTTCGGATTTTGTTATTTCGCAAAAAATGAAATAAAGTAAGATCCCGACCGACCCTATTTTATAATGTTTGTTTTTTTGGCCTAAACATGAGGCCTATATTAAAAATTGACTATTATTTAGCATAAGTTATATTTTAAAACACATATAATAACAAGGAACAATTACGATGTAACAAATAACCTTGACTATGCTTGCTCGATTGCAAAATATAAATTATAGAGTGATATCACAACAAGAATTACCTCTTATTTTCTTGATGAATATAAATACATGTAGTATGTACAGCAACAATTTTAAACAACACTTGTATGTGAAGGTGTGTAATATTTGCAGCATCAAGTAGCATGCAAATAATTCATAATAGTAAAATATTGACCCATTGTCATACATTTGTCATATATACATAAGAATATAAGCGAACCATTAGCCGAAGATGAATCTTCTATACCTAAATGTACGGTAACTCTAAAGTATGCATTTATACTTACTCTGACAATAATCTCCAGCATAGTTCGGTTTACATTGACATTTATCGTTGATACAGTCGCCATGATTTTGGCATGGTATGACTTGACATGACACTGCTTAAAATAAAATAGATATGATTACTTACGCCTTTCAATATTCAATTCTAAAACAAAACCTGATTGGAAAGTTTTAAAATGTTTGTGTGTGTGTTTTGAACGGTCAAACAAGATGTATAGACAGTAGAGGATAACAAGATACTAAAACAATCTTCACTATCCAAGTGTACTTTTAGAAATTTTCTCCCCAAATTAATACCAAACAGTTAGCAAAAAGAAATTAAGGAAAACCTGTAATTCGGAGCAGAACCTTAACATTTTTTCAAATCTTTTTTTGCAAGATGGAAATTTCACAAGTATTAAAATCGATAAAAGATAATACCAGTGTAAACTCCACATTTGGCTACTATGCAGAAAAAAAGATATTTTTGGTAAATGTAACATTTGTAATTAAACACAACGCAACCTTTTTAAATCCGTCTGAAGACTTCAAGGACAACCGTCCTTACAATATGGACATGTACTTTGTCTGCTGATGCTAGATAATTATAGAAATGGTACAGTCTTTATTTGATTGATTTCAAAATGCAAACACTTAATTTACGTTTACAGAAGTGTCACAAACAGTACAGAACAACGTGGCCTGGTGCAACGACCACGGTTAATCGATTTAAAAAGTTCTACAGGTATATAAAATAATAAAATATACTTCTCGTGTTTCAGTGATTTAAGCAACTGTTGATATTAATCCCAAGATTAAAAAAAAGGTCAGTATTAAAAATGACATAATTCATCCGATTTTCTTTGGTATAGAAATATAATACAAATAAGAGGCTCTAAAAGAGCTTGTGTCGCTCACCTACATCCTCAACAATGTAACAATTCTAGTAAAATTTATTATTAAAGGGAAATACCCTTATAAAGAGTTAAATGACATTTTCAGTCATATTGACGTATTTGTAGATCTGATCAATTTTTTTTTAAGTTCTATTTATCTTTTTTAGTTTTCAAGATGATAGGAAAAAACGCAAAAATGGTAAATAAATAAAGGCAACAGTAGTATACCGCATTACAGGGCAATACTTCCAATAATGAGTTGACTGAAGATTTAAGCCATGATGGCTTATTTGTAGATCTTGTCTAGCTGATCAGTTTCTATTTATCTATTACAGTTTTCAAGATGATAAGCAAGACTGCAAAAAAAAAATGAAAAAAAAAAAAAAATGGAAAAAAATCGTCATTAAAGGGCAATCACTTCGGTAAGGAGTCGACTTACGATTTCGGTTTTGTTGACTTATTTGTAGATCTTGTCTTACTGATCATTTGTGAAAGTTTCTGTCTATTTATTATAATTTTCAAAATTAAAAGCAAAAATTGGTAAAACTTGTCGTTTAATGGCAATAACTATTATTAGAAGTCGTCTGAAAGTTTTGATGTTTAAGACAAAATGTATATCTCATCTTTCTTAACATTTTAGCCCTGTCAGATTTTCTATGTCTATAGAGGTTTTCAAAATAAAAGGCAAACATTGCTTTATACCCCTATGTTCTATTTTAGCCATGTCGGTCATGTTTGTCGGTAGGCGAGGTCATTGGACACATTTTTTTTAAAGATGATCCTTGTAAATGTTAACAGACGACAACGGACGCCAAGTAAAGGCAAACAATCACAATGGTCCTTCGGGCCAGGTGAGCTAAAACAGAACTGTAAACAAAGTTCAAATTGTGATGAAGATAAATCCAGAAAAGCGCTTCGGATGTATGTAAGTTTTAACGTGCTGTTTTTATTTTTTTTGTATGATTTAAAATATCAGTACCTGCAAAAGTGGATACGTCAGCTTTCATTGTTGTTATTTGATTTGTGATGGTAAGTTCTGGAACTAAATAAAAAAAAATCTTCAAAATATATACCACATGAAGTTTATTGTGAAAAGGACAATATTTTATCGTATTCGCTTAGATCGATTAAGGCGGAGCTATATGATAAAGCATATACAAATATGTCTTGTTGTAAACTATCTTCTATTGTTTGTTTGTCATCCTGTGCATTGGTTCTCAATATTATGCAAATTGTAGGTTTTAAGTGGACAAACAGTGTATTATATTGCAAATTTTATATAAAAAAAAAAATTCACTTGATAATTCATGCACGTCGAAAGAAAGTTTTCAAATATTCAATAATCTTTTATTTATATCTTCTATCCGGAAAATTGCGGGTAAAGTTGGCTTGATGTAAAGAGCACCAAGTATACATATCTTTGTACAAATTCATTTGGTTCAACGAGACATCAGTCCGTATGCGCATAATCAATCTACAAATTAGATCTTAATATTGCAGGACGAGTTATGTGGACAAAGAGTTAAATTCATATTAAATTTTAACAAACATTATGTATTCCTTCACCTTGTGGGCGCCAGGCCGGATTTTCAAATATTTGGCCTCGAGCATCACTGAAGAGCCATTTATTGTCGAAATGCGCACCTGGTGTAGAAATTTGTACCGTTAATGTTATTCGGGCACTTACACTTTAATTTGATATGAATATGAAACCTGCTTTGTCATGAACCAACACACGGAGCCGGTTTTGAAAGCTCACAATGTAACACATACTTACGGGAAAAGCAGGACTAGATACCAGTTTTAAAGTCTTTGTGCTTGGTTTAGTCTAATAAGACCCGGCAGAGATTGAACCCTTCCACAGTAGATGCGAGCATGTTAACACAACACTAACCAGTTGGTTGAAATGCAGAAAAATTGTATTTTACATTTATACATTAAACATTACCTGCATCAGTTGATCCGTCAGCTTTCACTGTTGTTATTATTTGGTTGGTGATGAAAGGTCCTGAAACTAAAAAAAACTAATCTTCGAAAATGTATACTGTATGAGTTTATTCCTAAGGCGCTCTTATTCCCTTGAAATATGATGCTGATACATGTATAAATACCGTTGATCAATTCGGAGCTTCATTACAGTAGAAAAGTCAATATAAGAATCTAGTATACTGAATACAAAATCGTTCAATTAAAATTTTCAGTATTTCGCAAATGCACAGTAACCTTGGTTATGGAGTCAGTCATGCAGAATTATTCAGTCCCTCTCCGTACTCAATATCTCATTTTTGCGAGTGACTTAACCGTTAGGAACACAAACATACTTGTAATTAACATTTTTGTAAATGTAGATTAAGTCTATAATCTTCGATTTCAGGTATAATTGATTAGATTTTAAATAATTGATACTTTAATACTATAAACCTTATCATAAAATTAGAAAACACGTTCATTTTTTTTACTTTGATCATCGCAGCAAACACTTATTTGCATGGAAAATCATTTGCAGCAAGCTGGCAACACATTTGCAGCAAACATGCAACACACATAGATTCTATTATTCTTGAGCCCTTCTGCCAGCGTGCTGCAATGCACCATTTAATGCTTGCTGCAAAAGATAGGTGAAAGATACTAAAGGGACATTCAAACTCATAAGTCGAAAATTAACTGACAACGACATGGCTATAAAAGAAAAAGACACACGGACAAACAACAGTACACAAAACACAGCATAGAAAACTGAAGACTGAGCAACACGGACACAGCAACACCTAATACCAATGCTGGTGAACTGTTAGTTCCCGCAGGTATCATCAACTCATGATCAGTATTCAGCACTTCAGTACTGACAAGATTTTTAACAAACTGTTCTTAAATTCTCCATTGGAAATATTAAGACATCATTAAGAAACTTAGGTTCAAACTCCCTGTGGCAAAGTTAACCTTAGATGAATTTGGCTTATTTTAGGTCCCTTTCGCTCATAAAGTTTTTCACGTGTTTAGGTTTTAAAAATCCTTGGCTTTCAAAAGTTTGGGTAAAAAAAAACTCTCCAAAGACCCCAGCCTTTTAATTTTGTACACAAGACGCGCGTTTCGTCTACAAAACACTCATCAATTCGTCTTGAATCAAAATAGTTAAAAGGCCAAATAAAGTACGAAGCTGAAGACCATTGAGAGCAAAAAATTCCGAAAGGTTTTGCCTACTACAGCTAAGGTAATATATTCCTGGGTTTTGAGTGTTCCCGGTGAAGGTAAATCCAGGAAAGTGCTTCGGACGTACGAAATGAATAAAATGCTATTTTCATCTACACTACAGTTCCATGTTGTGAGTGTGTTGCGATATAACTATTTTTTTTTACAATATATAGAAAATGAGATTCATCCGTCATTTTATTCACAAAAAGAACATTGTCGTTTTTCTTTTAGAATGTTTTAAATGTTTCCCTTTTCTATCAATAAATAAAGATCACTAACGAATTACTTGGAACAAGACACACATCTTGACCCTCCCATTTCCTCCAATATAACTACTTCTATCATTTCCTTAATTACTATTAAATAAGAGTGTAAATAAACCTACCTGTCGCGGTAGTTACTGCAGAATCTATTTCTGGATCAGTAGATCCTGCTAAAGTACAAATATACACAGTGCTTAGTAGTTAGGAGTGTATTACATCTATATGGATTTTTAAAAGATATAACGTTAACCGAAGAAGCAATAATTCAACTCTTTTCGTAGGTTTTCTTTTAAATGTTCACTTTGAGATCTTCGATAATTGTTATATTCCATAGAAGACTTTCAAAATACGCCTTATTATCACTATTTGATCCTGCATGCTTCAATTCAATCGGGGCCATTAGAAGTATGCAAATTATCTTTTTCCTTAAACTAGGGTCACTTGTAAAGATGTGGTAGAATATTCCGCAACTAATAAAAGTCAATCACATGTTGCATGTTTCTTTACATTCATTCTTAGCGAATTTTGTCTGAAAACCCTTCCTCTAAACGTAGATTTTGGGACAGTGGTATAAATAAATATACAAAATTGCACAATATAGAAATCAAATTAACTAGAACTGAAATCGATTAAAACATCATTACCTTGAAGAACGAAAGTAATCACAAAATATAGAATGAGAACAAAATTAAAAATGATAATACACACTAAGAGTCAAAACGCAAACACAGTATTAACTTTCCCGGGAAGTTTCTGGATAAAGAACGAAATGAAGTTCATTCAAATCAAAATTATTTTATACATATTTATCAGAAGAACTACACATTGACATTTTGGGATGAATAATTGCGCAGCCACTCATTAAAGTAATAAATGTTGTTTTGTTTTGTTTTGTTTTATGAGGTGCAGGATTTCAGATTTAATCAATTATTATACTTTGAAATGTGCCTGCACTAGTGAGCTTATTACACATAAACATCTTTTATTACATCTTGTTCGTACAAGTATATTACTTTCTTATATTAGTGTCGTTGCACAATATAATATATATACATTTATGAAAAATCCATTCTACTTATTGTTCTGATAATTTATTCATCAGTCGATGAAATTCTAGCATTCAAAGTTTTTAAGGCGTATATGAATGCAACAAAACCGGTGAAATCCCGAAAGTTCTTTGAAACAGAAAGTAGAAAAGAGCGTTTTCAGATCCTTGTTAGCAAAACTTGAACACAGGATCTGTATTTTAATCAGATTAGGGTGAATGTCAACATATGGTCCCAAACAATTTGACAAATGTCTATGTTATATTTTAAGATCTAAATATCTTGGAGGCTTTACAAGAATAAGCAAAAAAAAAAAAAAAATAGCTCGAGGTAATTGGCAATTGATTGAATGTACCAGTTCCAATTATATCAAGATATTGCATAGTGACGATTGATCTTTGAAAATATCTGTTAAATTATTCACAACTTTTTAGACTCACGGCAATTTAGATCATGACATCTTTTAAAGACACCTGTTTGCTGTTGAAGATTTGATTTTCACCTCATAATTTCTTCTACATACCTTTGTCACTGAATTGCTGTCCAGTCGTTTTTTTTAAAAAGGACCAGAAAGATAGAAATCAGTGTTTTTCAATAACCAGATAAAGTTGACCGATCCTTACGACAATATAATACATTGTCCCTTTGCACAAAAAGGGTTAGCGTTTAAAAAACATGTGCCTGTCAAAAGTCAGTTCAGTTGTTGTCGTTGGTTAGTGTATATGTTATTTGTTATAAGTATAATTAGGCCGTTTTTTCTCTTTAAATTGTTTAATTCAAATGTTATCATACCGGGGCTTTTTATACCTTACAATATGGTATGGGTTGATCACTGTACAATTCCTCATGGTTAATTACGTTCTCGACCTATGGTCTAAGGTGTCTAGCACATTATTTGTACTTTGCCAATAACTCACCTTTTTCGTAGTACCTTACTCCCGGTTTATTAATACTTCCCGATGTATATTTAACTGAATTCAGTAAACAAGACTGATCTGATACTGAGTAAAACATAGATTGACACGATGTCTGTCGTGAACATTGTCGTCCACAGTCTATCGCTGTTAAGGTGTTGACTGAAGCTAGAAGTTTGTCGGTTGAGTAATAGTCATCCAATATTTTATTCACAGTAAAATATACTGGATCTGAAAATAAAATATAGACGGAGGCTAAAGTGGTGTTTCTTTGAAAAATATTTGATAAATTAGAAAAAAAAACTTTGCTACAACACTTTATATCTGTCTAATACTTATTGAAAATGACTTGGACGTTAACAACTATAAGTCACCGTACAGCCTTCAAAAATGAGCAAAACCCATACCGTGAGGTATAAAAGGCCCCAAAATGACAAATGTAAAACAATTCAAGCGAGAAAACAAAGGGCTTGATTGATGTACAAAACAATAAGCGAAAAACAAATATGATATACACCAACAAACGACGACCACTGAATTACATACTGTGGCGGGGTTAAAAATGTTTATGATATACAAATATGTTAAGTTAATCGTAAGCTCATTTTCCTTATCTAAACTAAAAGATGTAAAACCAGTCAAATTAACTTGATCCCTCCAAATTAATTTGAAGACATTTAGATGAACGGGAAATAAGTCAACAGATATAGGTTTTTTTCCGTCGAACGCCAGTTTTGTATGGGAAACCACTGATATCTCAATTTCATGAATTATATATGACTTAATACACTTATAAATGTGTGATTAAAGTGGACGATGGCTGTCGTAACCACTCTCTAAAGTTCAAGTGTATGACCGTCTGAACGACCAAACGGCGAGCTTTAGCAGTAAGTTTTATTTACTTGATTGTATATGTACTTTGGATATTTTCTCCAGTGCATCTTCATCTTCCAATTTATCTTTTATTTTCATCAATAAACGAGAAACAAGAAACACGTTATAGATATTTATTTTCTTAAGTGCATTTATCAATTTCAGCACATTAGTAAGTAGACTATAAAAGCATAAGTTAAAATTAATTTACATACCTCCAAAAATGAAGCCAAAGAGTTTCGCAAAAATTAAAATCTGTGATAAGTCCGACATCTCTGAACAATTAAGGAAAAAACAAAAAAATACATTTAAAAGTTAATGTATCGAAAAAAAATTGTTATATCGAAAAAACCATTGAGTAAACATAAGAGCATTAAACGGTAACGTTATGTTGTTATTAAAATGCAAAACTTGTTTTATAATGATGATATTGAAATCAATTGTGGTTGCAGGAAATTAGAATCTATTGTCAATGCTTAATGGACACTATGAAATAGGCAAAAATTGATTGGTCCTAAATAAACATTTGGTAAATATATCGGATGATTTTACTAAAGTGATGATCAACAACAAATGAAATAAACAGAAATAAATGGAAAAAGTATTCATGCATAATCGGGCCATAAATACTTAGAACAATAAAGTTTAATTAATTTTAGAAAGATTAATAGGTCAATTTTAGGTTAGTGTAAAAACTCATCATAGATACCAGGGTTAAAAGTTTGTACGCCAGACGCGCGTTTCGTCTACAAAAGTCTCATCAGTGACGCTCGAATGATAAAATTAAAAAGGCCGAATAAAGTACGAAGTTGAAGAACTTTGAGGACCCAAAATTCCGAAAGGTTAGCCAAATACAGCTAAGGTAATTTATTCATGGGATAGAAAATCTTAGCAGTTCGAAATATTTCAGTTATATAAACAGATTGTAATAATAGATACTAGGATCAAAATTATGTACGCCAAACGTACGTTTCATCTACAACACTGACGCTCGAATAAAAAAAAAAATAAAAAGGGTAAATAAAGTACGAAGTTTCCAAGTCCTGGAATTTAGTCATTGTTGAATGTATATTCAATATTAAAATCACTGGAGTAAACAATACTTACAATGTATCGTATACATAAGAAAAATGTAATTAAAGAATGCAAAAAAATGCAACTTGATTAAGAAAAGAAGGTAAGATGAGCTGTGTACATTGACAACATACCAAGGCGAGTAGATGCTCTGATTTATAGGTGGGGAAGGGAATAGATGAATTGGGGGTAAAGGTTCATTACACTACCGCTATAAAAGGTGAATACTATGTTGCTTTTTTCCGCTTTACAGTCAAAATATTTAGTCAGTGAAGAAAAAGGCTACAGTACAAGTTATCCCCTATGAGTATAGCAAGAACGAATATACCAAATGTAACATTAAAAATATAATTTAAAGACAGACAAACAGACAGACAAACAGACAACACCATGGCAAAAGAAAAAAAAAACAAACAACAGGCGACAAAACTCATCACAGTAAAACATTGAGGAAAATAAACCCCAGCACAAATCTTGTGCTCTGGGAAGATAGGAAGATCCTACTGCACTAGTGGTACCCATCCTGCTATTCATGGCATGTAAAAAGCTGGTGCTATATGTATGGATATGTCTTTACCACTTTCACAATTTGGTTGATATACAAGTTATGTGTCCACGCTTCCCTTACAAGGATCTGCGTTCGACTTTCTGTTTTAATTACCCTTCCGAATCTTATGGTACTATCGTATGTTACACACCTTCAAAACTTCGAAAGCTGAAATTTCATTGGCCGATGTAATTATTACCAGAACAGGGAGTAGAACGGACTGTTGTCAGATCCTTGTCAGCAAAACGTCGACAGAGGAACTGTACTTTAAGCCGATTGTAGCTTTTGTAGCTTTAAAGCCCTCGATACATTTTTAACTTTTACATTAGGATTTTGTTTAATGCCTTTAATCGGTTGATACATATTCGAGAATTAAGTAAATATATTGTTCATTTACAGAGGAAACGACTAAATTCTTTTTTATTTAAAGTGTCAATCAAAGAAAACAAAAGTGAAAAAAATGTATCAAAGGATAAACGTAGGAAAAAATGAATATATATTTGAATAATGAAAACGGAAACAAAGCTAACTTACAAGATGAATAAATGATAACAATCAACATTTTAATGAAAAAAGAAATGTAAATATCCATGGAATTTCTCATAATATACAGACAAAATTTTTTTTCTGAACAATGTCGTTCTTTACTTAATTTACTGTTTTAAATGGTTGTTAAAATTTTTTTGTAGTAGTGTAATCACAATTTTTTTGAAAAATGGAATATTTTTATGATTTTGATATTTTTGATCTTTAAAGATGGGGTACCGCTTCTTGATAATCGAGACAGATCGCTTATTCATTTTTATCAAAATATTTGAAAGTGATCCTTTAATCATATGGTAATGTATCGTGATTATTGATAAACAAATGACTGGACTACCTGACTTAATTCGGGTCTTTTCTGTGTGTGTCGTTTCTGTGTTTGTCGTTTCTGTGTTTGTGTGTCGTTTCTGTGTGTGTTGCATTTTAGTGTTGAGTTTCTGTTGTGTCGTTGTTCTCCTCTAAATATTTGATGTGTTTCCCTCAGTTTTAGTTTGTAACCCGGATTTGTGTTTTTCTCAATCGATTTATGAATTTCGAATAGCGATATACTACTCTTGCCTTTATTCTTAGGGGGAAAAGGGCTATGCTGGTTCAATGAAATTTTATCTGGCTCTTTAATAAAAACGAAAAATAAGATGATGTGGTATGATTGCAGTCAGACAACTATCAACTAGAGTTCAAGTAAATCTAACGGTCTAATTTATAACAAATACAATGTATGACAGGCATGAACAAACGACAACCACTGAACCAAAGGCTCTTCACTTTAGAGGCGCATAAAGAATGTAGCGGGGTTAAACATGTTTGTGGAGTGCTTCCCCCCTAAACTGGGACAGTGGTGTAACAGCACAACATAAGAACATACGGTAAAAATTAGTTGCAATTTGCTTTACTCAAATGTTTGGTACGAATCACAAAAAAAAACAAGTAATATAAAAAAACAATGGAAACAAAGCACCGATATAAGAGTCCGCGCAGTTACAGAGAGCCAATTACAACTAATAAAAAACATTATTAATTATCCATTATGAATCACAAAAAAACTTACGTTAATTCAGAACAACTAATGGATTTTATGGATTTCACGATTTTTCAAGGTTAATAAAGCTAATTACTACATTGATATTTTAGCCTACTTGTTTAACAATTTTGGTTGTAGGGAAATGGGATATAAGCATATATATAGTTTTTCCCCTATCTTCATTGGTTGAGGGTAAATCCCCAAATCTGCTGACTCTTGTCTATGCTATCATGGCTAAAGGAGTTATAAGTCAAATTGTTATATGGTAAAATTATTATGTTTAGCATATAACTGTGTATTTTTATCAACAACTTACCTTTTTCATATTACCTAACTTCCGTAATATTTAACTGAGTTCAGTACATACGTTTGATCTGATTATGAGTAAAACATTGATTGATACGATGTCTGTCGTGAACATTGTCGACCACAGTCTATCGCTGTTAAGTTGGTGTCTGCAGCTAGAAGTATGTCGGTAGAGTAATAGTCATCCAATATTTTATTCACAGTCCAATATGAAATAACACTTGATCTGTAAATAATATAGCCTTTTTTTCAATAAGTGTATATGAAATTATAAAAGTTATACAAAAGAGAGGCGGATGATACCAAAGTAATATTCAAACTCAGAAGTCTAAAAAAAAAAAAGACAACGCCATGTAAAAAATAAACGAAACAAAACGACCTAAAGAAAAACAACAGTCTACAAAATAAAACATAGTAAAAGTAAAAAATGGGCAAAACGAAACTCAACAAAAGATCGGAGGGGATCTCCGGAAGTGTAAACAGAACGTGCTCCGCATGTGGCACAATATTTTGACTGGTACAAAATATGCATATACTTTCTGTAAAATTAGGTTTTTGTGTCAAATTCTGAGTAATGTAGAGTTCATTTCAAAAGCTGTTAACTTGCAAAATATAGAAGTTTTATAAGAACAAACTAATTGTTACATGACAAGTGTGAGTAATAGTACCCTAAATACATCTTGTATCAGTATCAGTAATTATGATTGATTGATAGCTTCATGTAGTGCTTTGTACTTCATACAAAACGAATAAACCTGCATTGGTAACAGGTCTCAGTGACCAATGAAGGTAATGATGCCAGAAAAACTGCTTATACTGATTTTTCATAGTCAAAAGACACTAACTATTCCTTAATGACGAAAGAGAATATAAATCTAAAATTCCAAAAAAACTCCTTTATTTAGCTTACCAAGGAGGGCTACATGTATATGTCTTTCAAATTGATGATTTAAAAAAAAAACACACTTTTTGTAATTGTATAGTATTTGTAGAATTTAATAAATCGTTAACTTTGTATGTATTTGGATTTTCCCCCAAAAAAAGTGTATCTGCTTGGAGTTTCACAAGTCATTATATAGTGGTACTCGTCAATAATGTCTTTTGAGTCAAAAAGAAGGCACACTCTTTCGCCGCACAAATGTCAATATATTATTTTTTATATAAACTATCATGTTATTTTGAAATCTATAAATAGTAAAGTTAATGAATAAAAGTTTGTATAGCAGACAATTTTGTTTACTTTCAGCATACATGAATAATCATCCCTACAATTAACTTTTGCCTTTAAACATATCGCATATTCGTTTTGCTCAGTCTTTAGTTTTCTGTGATGTGTTTGTGTTATATACGGTTGTTTGTTTTTTTGGTCCTTTTATTTTTTCGCCATGGCGCGTTGTTAGTTTATTTTTGATCTATAAGTTTGAATGTCCATTTGGTATCTTTCACCTTCCTTTGTCTAATTTTGCATAAATAATAAAATCGGATGTGCTTTGTTTTAAAATGTAAAACGTTTTAGTCAGAGATGGATACGTTCCAAAAAATCAAGTTTTTCAAAACCCAAAATTTCTGAAAAATATAGAAGAACTAGAATGATACTGCTTTATCTAAATTGGTATATCGTTTTGTCTACATTTGACGAGGCACATTGCTTTCGCACCTTGTTCATATAGATATTTTTCTGTAAAAAGTTTCAACTTCGTCATCATTAATGAAATTTCGAATTATGTGGAATTCTTCCCCCCATATTTTTTTTTGGTGTTTTTCCACATTGACCATCAGATGTCATTTTTCTTTACACTATCTTGAGAAAGCATTTAATATATTCTGTAAATCAGAACTGTTTTCTTCTAATAGTCTAGTATTTTTGTATATGAACTAAATTAATAGATGTGAAACCAGTTTAATTTGATCTCTTTGATTTTTGAGATAATTTGACTAAACATGACTTTATATACTTATACATTTCTGATTTTTCTAGTCTATGCAATCATTCAACAGTCCCTCATAGGTGGTTCAAGTTGACTATGACTCTTGTAACCTCTCTCTGTGGTTCAAAGTGGCGAGCTTTAGTGGTGATTTTGTATGTGTACTTAGAGATATTTCCTACAGTAAATCTAACTAAAAAAAAAATCTTTTATAATCTGAAAACAAGAAATTAGCTTAAAGAAAACAAGAATGAAACCTTTCAAATATTATGTTTTAAAAACATATGTGCTTTTATCTTTTTTCGGCACATTAATAAGTAGAGTTTATGAGCACACGTTGGAATAAATAAACATACCTTCAAGTACGAGACCAAAGAGTTTTGCAAAAATTATTCTGTGATAAGTCCCAACATCTCCGAAAAATAAAGAAAAGAGACAATAAGTTACATTTCAAAGTCATATCGGTACAATCCATTGCGCTATTAAAATGCAAAAGTCGTTCTCAAATGTTTATATTGTCAATGCTTAATGGACACTATATGATAGATAAAAATTAATTGATCCTCAATAAGTTGGTAAATATACTGGATCATTTTACTGAAGTGATTACCATCAATCAATAATAATAATTGAAAATAAATGGACAAGATAATCATGCATAATAGGGCCATAAAGACTAAGAACAATAAAGTTTTAAATAATGGTAGAAAGATACGATTATTCTGTCAAATTTTATATATCATTAATTAGAATGTTAATAAATGTAAATTATTTAAATAATATTAAAATTCCCTGGAGTAAATATCACTAACAATTTATCGTATACATGTGAAAGGTGCAAATATAAATTGTAAACAATGCAAGCAAAGGAATGGTCGTCTTTTTCTCAAAGAGAAAATAAAAATCTAATATTTCTGAATTTTATGTGAATTTTGTGATTTCTGTGGATCAAAACCATTGAAAATTATACTAATGAGTCACTAAAGGTCAAATACAACATTGATACTGTGAAATGCAGGGATTTGACATAACAGAATTCGACCCACTAAATTCAAAATCGGCAGGATCGTATGTGCAATCAGTAATGGCGACGTCAGTAGTAAACCAGCTAATAACAACGGCGAATGTCCATGTCGATGTGCTAAATGAGAAAACTGTGAGTAATTACAATCGATTAAAAAGACCACACGAATCTGATTCTGATTCCGATCTCTATTCGGAAAAAACAAAAAAACTAAAACGAGAAACTGTACACAATGACCGTATAAATTTGATTGACGGGTTGTCAATTTCATTTCATGATCAAGGTACACAATGTACACAAAATAAACACTGCTCACACAAATTCGATGATATATGTGAGCTAAAGAATTTAGTGGTGGGACTAGCCAATAGCATGAATAATTTTTGTGACATCTAAAATTAACGGATGGGTGATTGAAACTAACATTCCAAAACAAAGGGCGAATATGATCGATCAAAAAGTGTCGGAAGAAATGAATAAGGTAAAGGAACAGTTTAAAACAGAATTAAAAACAGTGTCCGAAAAAGTCACTTCCTTAGAACAATTATATGCAGATGTGGTAAAACAAAGTAAAATCCAAATTCTAGTGATCAGCGAAGACAAACTCTCAGTGGTGATAAAAAATCTTCACGAAACAGAAAATGAAAATATTTTTTGTGAAACTGAAGGATTTATCAAAGATGGATTACGTTTTAAAGGTATAAATAAAGGCAACAGTAGTATACCGCTGTTCGAAACTCATAAATCGATAGAGATAAAAACAAATCCGGGTTACAAACTAAAACTGAGGGAAATGCATCAAATATAAGAGAACAACGACACAACAAAAACACAACATTAAAATGTAACACACACAGAAACGAACTATAATATAACAATGGCCATTTTCCTGACTTGGTACAGGACATTTTAAGAAAAAAGTGGTGGGTTGAACCTGGTTTTGTGGCATGCCAAACCTCCCGCTTTTATGGCAACGTCAAACACAACACCAAAACGACAACATCACATGGCAGGACTACAATACAAATAAATGGGAGAACATATAGGACAAAGAAACACACGAATAATAGCTAGCAGAAGGTATAGGCTTAAAATTCAATACGCCAGACGTGCGTCTCGTCCACACAAGACCAACCAGTGACGCTCGGATAAAAAAAAGTTTGAAAGCCAAAACAAGTACAAAGCTGAAGAGCATCGAGGACCAAAACTTTCAAAAAGTTGCGCCTAACACGGACAGGATTTTCTGCCTGGGACAAGAACATCCTTATTATTTAGAATAATTAATAATTTTGCAAACAGTAAATATTATAAAATGACTATGTAATAGATATACATGATAAAACCAAAGTGGGGAATAACTACAGAATAAAAACGGATACATTACATAAAACAACTTAATCCAACATATAAAAATACACAGCCGAGTTATCTTAAGCCTCAACGCACAAAGTGACGTCACATTAGAAATTCTAAAAAAACACACAAAGTGACGTCACATATGAACTTGTAAAAATATTTCCCAAAAATAAGATAGGACCAGGATTGACCCAAGACCAGATCTGCAATACTGCCATTACATTTATTAATAACAATGAAAATTACAATACTTATTAATATCAAATTGTGGTAGTAATTAGATAACTAATTGTATCATCCAGCTATGTCGGTGTTTCCTCCGAATCAAACCGTAAACCAAATATATCGTATAAATTTCGTTGAACCAAACTAAAATCTAATAAATGAAGGGGGTGATTAATTATCTTTACCATAACACACGAATATAACAGAAAATACGTTAAGACATTTAACAAAATCCGACGAGAACAACAAATATAACATCAAAATTAAATACATGAATTTGGGATAGAAAGGTACCGTGACACGTCTTATAGCAATGCGGTTTCACACTCAGCAAAACAGTCACAATCGGGAATAAGTCACGTTCGGTAATTAAAAGATCAGAAGACGTAATGACAAACCACAATCTAACACGTGGTAAAAATGTCCTTAGTTAGTTTTGACAAAGACACATCGTATGGATCAACCAATTGGTGATGGTGTCCGTAAAATTTACGGAGTGTCATTTTTAATCTGTCCTCCTCATAACTTTGTTGGAGCAGTTTCTGCGTAAGGAGCACACTCCTGTATATGAAGTCCGTATAAAAGTTTCCGCTGTAGAGCGAAAAAGGAATAACCATCCAGGTAATTACGGAGTTATCATTGTTAAGTTTCAAAATAAGGATGACAAATAAAAGGTTGTGGAGAAAACACGTGAACTAAGAGACACTCGTATCTATAAAGATGTTTATATTGATAATGCTACTCCAAATGCACAACATCTATTGAACTCAAATTTAAGGAATATAATTAAAGCGATGGGTAACGATAAGCTTGAGATCAGAGGATCGTTAGTAAGGTCTAGACACGATAAAAGTACACGTGACACCAACACACGTAATACACATAGACGCGGTGACCCAGACGATACGTAAATCAATAACGATACGCAGAGTGGTAATCGTGGTTATTACAGACGAAATGATCGTGGTTGTGGAAATACTAGAGGTGGAAGTATTAATAACACGGATCAAAGATCAACATACAGAAATGGACAATCTGCCACTGAAAATTGCAATACACACTCTTATAACCATAATCATTCAGAAAGGAACTTGAACGGTCGGGGACGAGGAAATTACAGAGGTCAGAGCGGAGGTCATAATCAGAATATTTGTCGTGGGCATAAATAGGTAAATAGTGGATTTTGGAATATTAATGGTTGGAATTTTGATGTAAATAGCGATAAATATGTTTTTAATTTCATGTGTAAAACATTATAATTTGGATATACTTGGACTAGCGGAGACGCATCTTACTGGAGATAAAGTTATTAACATTGAAGGTTATTAGTGGTTTGGTCTTAATCGTAAACATATTCATGTCCGAGCAAAATTCGGATCGGTTGGTGTTGGAATTTTAATCCGAAATGTCATATGTAATGAATTCGATGTAACAATTGCAGATAATGACACTGAGGGAATTTTATGGATTAAACTGGAAAATAAAACCTGTGCAAATAACGTTCTTTATGTCTGTGTTGTTTATCTTCCTCCCGAAAATTTCACACGTACAGTTAACGTTCATGAATTCTTAACTTAATGACTAAAGTATACATTGTACCTCAAGGAAACGCCTTCTATCGTCTTCTTACCGATGTGAGCTGTTGTATTTTAAATGGAAGACATACCCTATTAAATGACAACACTTATGTATCAACTCGCGGTTTAAGTGTTGTGGATTACTGCGTAGTACTGTACGAAATGCTGGATATTTTCGGTCAATTTAAAGTTATAAGAACTAGTTTGATTATAGAGCAAATATGTGCTAATGGTAAATTTGGCCTTCAGAAAATCATTCTTACTTGGGAAATAACGTTTAACTTAGCAAAAGTAATAAAAAAAGCTGCGCCAACCAAAAATAATCGTAAAACTAAAAAAGTATGATATCAAAAATTTACCAGAAGACTGGCTCAGTTCGGAACCCGCTGTAAATGAAATTAATAGCATTATTCAAAATTTGAAAATTTCAAATGTAACGCAAAACAAGATTAACAACATGTATGATGAATTTGTGAATGTTATTAAAACGGAGATGTCTACACGATTATCATCTAAAGTGATTGTCTTATCCGACGGTGTAAATAATAAAAGAAGGAGATGGAAGAAACCTTTTTGGAACGAGGAGCTAACTGAATTATGGAACGAAGTTTGTACATCCGAAAAAATATGGATTAAATGTAAAATTCGATATCAGAAAAAGTTATTTCGTCAAGTGTTTATTAATAAAAGGAAATTATCTAATAAAGCTGTCCAAAAGGCAAAACGCCTATATTGGTATTCAGTGCAGGAAGAATTGAGTAATTCGTGTGGAAATCCAAAAGAGTTTTGGCGAAAATTTGGGAAAATTGGTGTAGGTAGTGAGCGTCAAAATTATATTCCCATGGAAGTAAAATTAGATAGTGGTCAAATTTCTAGTGATAAAGATGAAGTCTTAAATAAATGGAAGTGTGATTTCTTTAATATTTTTAATAAAAATCATGATAGTGATGTAAATATCTGTAAAAATGATGTAGATGTTTTATATGATGATATGTTAGATTGTGAAATATCTGTTGAAGAAGTATTTAATGTTTGAAAAACAAGGGTGTATCCTTTCGCCTTTGTTATTTAATATCCATATAAACGATCTTGTCGATGAGGTTAAGAAATTAAACTTAGGCATAGACATTGAAAATCATAAGGTACGCATGTTGTTATATGCAGATGATCTTGCATTTATTACTGAGAATGAGAGTGATTTACAAAAAATATTAGATGTTTTGAATATATGGTGTTGTACTAATGACATTACTGTTAATTTAGAAAAATCTAAAACAGTACATTTTAGAACACAGTCTGTATCTAGATCAAATTTTCCATTTTTGTTTAATGGTAACAATATTGATATTGTTTCCCAATACTCATATTTAGGTTTATTGTTTACTGAGTATTTAAGCTATGACAATATGGCAAAAGCTGTTGCTAATGTTGCTAGTAGAATGTGGGGTTTGTTGATATCTAAATGTAAAGCTAATGGTGGTTTTCAATATTGTACATTTACAAAATTGTTTGATACGCTTGTATGGTCTGTAATAGATTATGGTGCCTCTATATGGGGAACACGAAATTTTTCATGTATAAATAGTGTAAAAAATAGAGCCATGCGTTTTTTCATGGGTGTAGGAAAATACACACCTAATATGTCTTTGTATGGTGACATTATTTCTGAAGGCCATCTTTCACTGTAGAAAGAATAGTAGTAAGCACTTTAGAAAGATATTTAGTCAAATATCTTGATGATCCAGCTATGTATCGGTCTTTATAAGGAGTTTTCTGAAGTTTTGGTATCCAGTATAATGACGGTAGATTTTCTTCGTCTTCTTTGGTGTTAATACCAAAAGAAAGAAAGACAGCTTTGTGATTTCATCCTTTATAAATGATGTTAAAGAATGTGTAAGATTACCAGTTTGCCGTTTATTATTGAATATGATTGAGCTTTTCATGCCACGATACAATTCGTCGATTAAAAGCCAAAATTTACCACAAACACCATATTCTTTTAATTTTAGTAGGAGAGCGTCATGCCACATTGAATCAAATGCTTTCGTATTGTCCATCAGAACAACGATGACTTAACTGTTGCGTTCGATATAGTGTCTAATTACCTCCTTCATAGTAAAAGGTGCATGTGTACTGAATAACAATTTCTGATAAGCCATTGTGTCGGATGAGGAAAGTTTTGTTGGAGAGGGTCTAAATGAGGAACGAGTATTTCCTCGAAAATCTTCGATATGCAGCTCGTTAGCGATATACCTCAGAATGAGTTTGGGTCAGTTTTGTATTTATTTCCACCTTTGAATAATGGAATTATAACATTTGATTTCCAATCGACAATGATATAACAGTTTTGTATTATCAGATTGAATAATGCGCACAAATCTTTGTGTAGGGGTTTTCCACCATACTTCACGTGTTCGTAGGAAACCTTATCAAAAAGTAAGACTGAAAGGTATGTATAGACCCACTGGCAAAAGTTTGTGTGAGAAGTGAGACACTGCTAGTCGCCTTTAAGTGTATTCAGTAAGTTACCCCTTCTGTACTTCACAAAGTTATTCAAAATAAAACAAGTGCTAGATCTAGAAAAAAAGACTTGTGCATGCAGCTACTTTGCGACCGACAAAATTAATAGTGTCTTTGAATAAAAAAAATCGACATCAGGTATTTTCGTTCGTTGCAATTAGCTGTGAATTGACAGTACTTCTATTCTTTCCAATTCAGAGAGAGCAGAAGCTTTATGTTGGTGAAAACAAAATACTTGCAGATAATTCGGGGGATATAACCTCCTATATGAAAATATACGGTGATGTGTGGCAAATTTGTTTTTTTTTGCTCACCATAGTATTAACTCGTGTTTAAACATTTAAATTTGATCTTAAGTTAATTGGTTGTCTTCTCTATACTTATGTACCTCAGCATCTAAGAAAAATAACTCAACTACAAACTTAAGTTTGTAGCTTAGCGCGCTGCTTATATCTTTTCTGAGCTGCCGCTTTTATTACAATACAGCAATATTATAACAACATAACATGTGCATGTACAAAAAATGCTCAATCTTACTAAATAAAGGAATATTAGTCCTAAGACTACGGCTATAAAAAAAATTTGAAGACAAATTACATAATCCAAAATAACCTTCTTAAATTGTGACATTATTGCATTTCAATTGACTCAATTCACGAAAACGCAGAAAAGCACTAAAACTTAACAAAATCATCACAAGATCTCGTACAACTGTTAAATCGTTAGAATATTGAAACATACTACATAAATCAATTAAAATATCTTTAGACACTGGATCTTTCTTGTTGACAGGAGTTTTCGCAGTTCGCTTAGCAGACTCAAGTAAATTTTGCACAAATGTGTTGCTAGTTGGGTCTAACTGACCACAAATTTCGTGAGCCCACTTAATAGAGTAAAAAGCAGTGTTAACAGTACTAAATGTACCACCGTTATCTAATAAATGTACCACCGTTATCTAATAAATGTACGAAATATAAAGCTACATGAATTGGAGATGCTGGCAAAGAAAGCAAACTATGTTCTATACAAAATCTTTTCCATTTCATAAAACCGTGACAATATTTTTTATCAGTACTTTCACTTCTGGCATCTAGTAACCGTGTAGAAAAACTCTTCACTAAATTATGTAACGGATGTTCCTCTCCAATTCCACTGTCCTCAACAGCTTCATGCACAAACTGCTCAATGTTTAAGCCTGTTCCAAATAAAAAAAGAAACACTAGTTAATGTTCCTTGTTTCCCAAATAAACCATTATTACCTCTCCCTGTAATAACAGAATTTTCTTCTGTCAAGAATTTTTTGTTGCTTATAAAACGTTTAAGATTCCCGTTTGATTCACACAATAACACTCAATAAGGTGCATATTTCCAAAGAGGAACTACCAAAGTACCGTTTGCTCCATCTTCCAAAAATTTTCTAATAATTGTACAAACCAAATTAGGCGGTGGAACGACCCAATTGTTTTCGCCTGTCCAATTTTGTTTAAAAGCAAAATGCTTCTGTACAATTACAACAAAATTTAGAATTAAATCTTGTACATTTAGTGTTATAGTCTGTGGCAAATCTGTCCACGGTATGACTACCCCATATTATATCTAAGCTATTAAAAACATTAGTACTGATACCCCAGTCATCACAATCAGAGTATCTACTCAAACTGTCTGCCACTTTATTTTGGTCTCTTCGTATCCATTGTGTCGTAATTGTACAATTATTTTAAAAGCATAATGTGTGCAATTCACAAGCTAAAACTTGAAGATCTGTTTTTTCTACTCCCGTTTTTCACTATGCTAGTTACATTTTTATTATCTGTATTGATTTGCAATGCCTGGTTTTTAAGCAATTTCAGAGAACTTTTAACTGTTCTATTGACTGCCTCGAGTTCACGCCATGTAGAACTATTGGTCCTCTCATGATCTGCTCAACTACCCACTACAGTGTGCAAACTATTACTGGGCGTTATCAGACTACAGTTCATCTGAACATCGCTTGAGTCACAGACAGACTCAGCACTATTGCTATCAACAGCAGGGACTACAAATCCCCCGAAACCAATCTCTGAGGCATCCGTATAAGCCTTAAGATCATATAAATCTGACTCATGCAGATTCACACCCATCTCATTCAGATCACTTACTGAATTTGATCAAAATCTAAGCTCACCAACAGCTGGAGCTGTCAAGGCAACCAGTGACTTCGAACTGGCTCTAAGAACTATGCAATGGTATAATTCCCTTGTCCTTAATCTTACCAGACTTCCAAAAACAACTTGCATTGAAATGATTTGTCCGACAATACAAGCAACTACTTTTGCTCTGTATAAAATTTTCCCTTTACTAATACCGTCAAGTATTTTTACAATACTTAATAACAACCTTTCCACTCGCTCTTGAGTAATCTGAATTTTGCCTAAATACATATCCCACACTAAACCAATCCAAATCAAGTTTTGTTGTGGATACCAAATACATTTATCCTCAGCTATTAGAAAACCAAAATCAGACAAACTCTTTCTGATACAATCACTAGCTCTTTTAGAAGAAGCTAAATCACAAGCTCCATCCAAACCGTCATCAAGATACATAATTATTTTTAATCCCTGGTTTCTCCAGTACTTAACCACCTCTTTCAAAACTTTTGTGAAAATATGTCCTGCACTTGCAATACCATAAGGGAGAACATTGAAAACAAAATAGTTAACATCTCCGTCAATAACCCAACTAAAACCTAAATATTGCTTGTGCTCCTCTCTTATTTCAATATGATGATATGCACTTTTCAAATCATATCTAAAAAGATAATCTCCCTTTTCAAATAATTCTCTTGCCAAGGATGCATCTTCAAATTTAAATTAAAATTGGTGTATGCAACTGTTAATTTGCCTGCAATCTAACACTAATCTTGGCTTTTGTGATCTATTAAAAGCTACCGTAAGCGGATTAATAACGTATGCCTTATTATCAACCTTTGAAATACAACCTTTTTCTAATAGTTTTGATATCTCGCTTTCAACAAAATCCCCATTGTCTCTCGAAGATTTGTTATTACCCAAAAATACATTATCTGGAAGTTTTTTAAAAGGTATACCGTAACCTTTTTCTATTACCTGTAAAATATAATCAGTCGCCCCCGCTTGTTTCCATTTGTGTATCGATGATCTGAGTTTACCTACTGGACTGATCAATCTACTGGGTGTATTTAAATGTCTAGACAATTGATCTACACATTCCTCACGGTTGAGTAAACAAATACTGTCATTGCCGGAGTCTAGTAAGTGAGCTTCGTTTAAATGAGTAGTTTTCAATGTTAAACTTTCATCAATGAAATCACGTAAAGAATTGCTATTTCTATAAGCATCATTATATAACAATAAATTACTATATGTACTTAACTTCTTATTCTTTTCTGGGCATTAAAACTGCCAATGGCCTGGTTTATAACAGTTATAACACACTCCTGGCCTCCTAGCTGACTTAGCGCCACCACTGTTGTTACCATTATCTGCTGAAGTTGAAGGTCTAGAATATGGAGTAAGACGCTTCTTTCTGAATGTTTCTGCCTTCGCCTTTCTTTCTGCACGAGATGTTGCCCTCATAATCTTCCTGTCGTCTTCCCAATCATCGGCCAGTGGGTTTGAAGTGTACTCTTGGACTACTCTCCAACCATGTTCAGACGAATCAGCCATTTTAACTAGTTTTTGACGATAAGTTAAAAGTTCTATACCTTCACTAATTCTCTGCTTAGCGTGAGCGGACTTGTCATCTGAAGGATCCAAGCAGGATTCTGCTTACTTGAGAGTCGCGTTCATCTTCTTGTTGAACTTGAACTGGTCTTCACAGCTCTTTTTCTGGAATTTGTAGGTATCTGCCGTTAAAATGTCACTTTAAAGTTTACACATCTGTGCCTCTGAACGTTATTTTTGTTGGTTGCCGAATGCCTGCAATCTTGATGTAAAAATCCCATCTAGCTTACTTAAAAAATCATTTTGAGACCTCTGAATTTCTTCTCCAACTATCCGTTTAACGTTAGATTCAATAACCATGGGATCCATTTTGACGAACTGGCACTCAGAAAAATTTGATGTACACAGTACGAAAGCAAGGCTAGAAGTAATACTCATATAACTACCCATTTACCACTACAATTTTTGGCGCCAAAAATTCATACGCCTCGGAAATACCTTACCGAGAAGACAATAAATTCCCGTTTTACTGCGTGCCGCGGGAATGATCTATTCAATCCGGTATTCATTTTGATATGACAGTCAGAATAGATTGATTAAACAGGAATATGTAATCTTTTGTGTCATAAAGCATTAATGAATCCAATTGGTCGTCTTTAATTTATGTAACGGTAAAATCGTTTACTTGTTTAGTTGCATTAAGCTGTGAATTAACAGTCCTGTTAAGTGTTATAAGTTACAAGTTACACATGTAGTCTTGTTTGAAATTGTAAAAGAGGTAATAAAGTGTGCTCATGAAAACAAGGGGAAGTAGTAGGCATCATCTGAAACAAATGGTAATGACGGAGAGGACATCGAGAAATCCTTTTTCCAAATTATTCAACAACTAACGCTAAGTGAATAAAATTAGGAAGGATAACAAACAACAGTTTACATACTACCTAAAGGGTAGAGGGCCATATTTAATATTTTAGTTTCAGCTGCCCAGCGATTATTTAATAATGTTTTGACACACAATCCTGCTGTAATGCCAATTGTGAAAGGAGAAGGGTTGGGGGCCTTTGCAGACCTTCATAGTATATAATCTGAGTGATTGTTGATTTTCTGGGTCCAATTGGAAATATTTTCTTTTCTTTAAGGAGGTGTACAAAAAAAATCATTTTATCATTCATACAACTTTTTTGTTGTTGTAAATAACATATTTGCATCTACGTAACGGTCGGCCATTTTTTATTTGATGGTACTAAGTTTGACTCCCACTTTTGATAAATCTTTTTTCTTAATAGAATCACGAATAATTGTGCCAAGGCAGAGAAAACACGCATTACACTATTGAACGAAGAAAAGGACATAGATTTTTTTCATTTAGAATCCATATCGCTCTTCCAGTAAGAGTTTCAATGAAAATCTGGTGCCCGGCTTTTTTTTTGCAGATAAAGCAGAAGTTCATTTTTCAGAAAGAAAAGGTTTCATTTGGCATTGGACAGACAAATTCAGCCGAGCCAAAAATAGGAAACATGACAAGAATTATACGGGTAGTTATTAATTACTCATTATGTAATTATATAAATGTTAGCAAGATATATGACAATTGTGGTAAAATTTTCTATTTCTTTGGCAATTATGTTTGATAACTAGTGGGGTCATCAATCCTAATCATTTTAGGGGTTCACAAATGTATCATTTCCACAAATTGTAAAATCTATCAGTCGTTTACAGGATTTCTTAAATATTGTATTGATTAGTTATTTTCTATTTTCAATGAAAGCTGCAACATAGATCTCACGAGGAGATAGTCAAAATGACGGTTAAAGTAGACGCTCTGATATATAGCAAGTCAGGATTGCTTTGGAAATGCCAAAATGATTTAGTGTAAGAGTTTTGAAAAGTTACGGCTTATAAGTCTTGACAAGTGAACATTCTTGATACAACGTATTGGATTGTTGCTTCTTAAAATGAAACGTATACGTCGACACATATGTTCTCGAAAGATAAATCATAATTCAAATACAGTATTGATTGATTGATTGATTGATTTGTGGTGTTTAACACTATTTTCATCAGTATTGGCTATATTACGGATGCTATTTTTTATTGGAGGAAGCTAGTGTGCCTAGAGGGAACCAACGATCTTTGGCAGGAACACTGGCAATCGTAGTCAATTAGGATTGGAGTCGAACACAACTTCTACGAGCGGGGTTTACAACTTCAATGTTGACAGGGTAACTGAGAGCGTTTTTTGATATGGTATAATGATCTATTTTTTTTTAACTTGTATGTTTATTTTACTGGCATTATTGAGTGGCATTACTGAACTGACTTTTACATTCTTTTTTGCACCTTTTGATATACCCCTGATATGTATTCTAAACTCATGTAGTTATCCAATGTCAGATGACTTGTTAGTGGAGGGATTTCAAACTATAATCTATTATAAACTCAGCAATTTCAAATTCCCAATTATAAGCAGTAACACCTCTTCCCGTTCGTATGTGCTTGATAAGCCCGTGCATGTTCACATTATGCATTTGCATCCTATTACCTAAAGAGACATTTTGATGAATTGTTGATGTGCATGCTCACTCTGTCGAAGCATCCGGTCTCGCTCCGTTTTGAGTTCATGCAAGTACCCCAAAATTTTTAATAGTGTTTATCTTGATATGTTTATTCTAAATTGATTTACGAGAATTGGCATAGGTAAAATACTATTGCCTCTAATTTAGTTATATTTTCTCTCTCTCTAAAGAATTCGATGTTGAAGACAGATTATTAAAAGGCAGATTTATTCACAACATTTTTAAATCTCGGGAACTTTCAAAGCTTGTCAATGTATGCTGAATTATTTAAATTAAACTTCAGATTTTGTTGTTTTTGGTTTGCCTCATTGACGTACGTACAAACCACACCACCTTGTATGTTATATTATAAATAGTATTGTGCTGCGAGCTCAAGTCTTTGTTACATTTTTTTGGGTGATGCGCTATTGATTTCTGTTAACAGCACTTTTGTTTCAAACTGATGTGCCGTATAGCTTAAAGTCTTTAAAACAGTATATCAACGTATAACTACTACCAACAGTAACGGACTGCTTTCCTGAAAGACTTGAGTATTGCACTTTAACTTAGAAGGTATAAATTGGTAATTTGGTATCGCTCTATTTTAACTTCTTTTTATAAAAAGCTATTGTCAACATTGGGTTAAGATAATGAGGTAAATAGGGAAAAGTTTTTTTTTTATGTAAAAATGTACATTCCTTGTCACTCTTTGTGAAGTGTACATGTACGTAATATATACCAAACTAGTTACTGGTATGCAGTGTTAATTAGCTGACTATTTTTGATGGTATATTTGTAATTATAATGAAATAATCTGATATAGATATAAACATGATGAATTGTTAAAGCTTGGAAATAAAAGACCACACGTATTAGATTTAAATAACTAATTTGTAGCAGGTCTTGAACAAAACATGTCTCAACATGAAATTTGTCATGAGAGCAAAAATTAATTCATATACACCACTCCGCTCCCACCCTAACAAATGCAAATCCTAAAAATCTATATCTGCGGTTTAAAAACAATTGATTGAAGGAAATAAAATAGGAACAAAAATGTGTGTCTTACTATCTAAGAAAAACCATGTATCACAGATCTTTAGCATTATAGTCAGGTATGTAACAGGGATTATTCTAAATGCCTTTGACATTGTTATTCAGATTGAAACATGTCAAAACAAAATTTACATAGTAACTTTCACAGATAATAACGTAGCTGTTTGTGACTCTCTGTATTCAAACTATTAACACGCAATAATTTTGTAAATATCTTATGTAGATAGTTAATCTAGATTTTCAGATGTATTTGGTGCGATGCATTTATGATCCTTTTAGACACAGATCAAGCCCAGCTTATAAGTACCTTGTTATGAAAGGATTATTGAACGAAGTAGGTAAATAAAAATCCCTCAAAAAAATTATATATTTTATATCGATGTGCCTAAGATTCATCGCCAGTCTAAAACAGAACTACGCAAAGGAAGACATTGCTTATTCTACATTGGCTAGAGGTAAAGGGGGAGGGTTGAGATCTCTCACAAAACATGTTTAACTCCGCAGTATTTTTGCGCCTGTCACAAATAAAGGCAACAGTAGTATACCGCTGTTCGAAATTCATAAATCGATTGAGAAAAAAACAAATCCGGGTTACAAACTAAAACTGACGTAAACACATCAAATATAAGAGGAGAACTACGACACAACAGAAACACAACATTAAAATGTAACACACACAGAAACGAACTATAATATAACAATGGCCATTTTCCTGACTTGGTACAGGACATTTTAAGAAGAAAATGGTGGGTTGAACCTTGTTTTGTGGCTAGCCAAACCTCCCGTTTTTATGGCAATGTTAAATATAACATTAAAATGACAACATTACATGACAGGAGCCTTTGGCCTTTGTTAGTCTTTTATGTTTTTTTAAATTTTAGTTCATTTATATGTTTCGGAGTTTAGTGTGACGTCTATTTTCACTGAACTAGTACACATTTTTGTTTAGGAGCCAGCTGAAGCCTGCCTCCGGTAGCGGGATTTTTATCGCTGTATTGAAGACCCATTGGTGGTATTAGGCTGTTTTCTGCTCTTTGGTAGGGTTTTTGTCTCTTTGACACATTCCCCATTTCCAATCTCAATTTTATTTCAAATACAAAAAATTTATCGGAGCTATTATCTATTAATTATTAATAATTACACAGACTATAAATAAATCTTGATGTGGAATGCAGACTACTAAATGGTCAATGGTCTTATGTGTATGAGCGTGATGACGGCCAACAAAATGAACCTTGGTATTTTTATTAGTAAAGATATTGCCAAAACGAAGAAGAAAGAAGCAGATGCAAGTTTATAACTATTTTGATCTGAGCGTCACTGATGAGTCTTATGAAGACGAAACGCGCGTCTGGCGTATTAAATTATAATCCTGGTACCTTTGATAACTATTTACATCACTGGGTCGATGCCGCTGCTGGTGGACGTTTCGTCCCCGAGGGTATCACCAGCCCAGTAGTCAGCACTTCGGTGTTAATATGAAAATCAATTATATGGTCATTTTTATAAATTTCCTGTTACAAAACTTTGAATTTTTCGGAAAACTTAGGTTTTCTTATCCCAGGAATAGATTACCTTAGCCATATTTGGCACAACTTTTTGGAATTCTGGGTCCTCAATGCTCTTCAACTTTGTACTTGTTTGGCTTTATAACTATTTTGATCTGAGCGTCACTGATGAGTCTTATGTAGACGAAACGCGCGTCTGGCGTATTAAATTATAATCCTGGTACCTTCGATAACTAATTAGAGCGTCTTATCTATCTTCTTGGATTGTTTAAAAAGTAATGACTTAAAAATGGAGGGCATTAGTTTCATTTCTTTTTATTCTTGTTATGTCAAATTATTACAAAAATGTGTTCTGTTTAATATCTCCTTGCAATACACATAAGCAATACAAATATTTTACTTATTAAAAATGTCTTTCTTCTTTTTTTTCTCATTAAAGACAAGAAAGTTTTGACTTTAAATATTGAAATATATGGAAATCAGATGTTGACTGTAGTTGGTAAGATGCATATGATATGGAAATTTAACAGTTTTTAGATAAACGATAAAATTAATATTACTCCTACTTTTAACTTTCACACCCCGATGAGTATTATATCAAGTTTTGTTTAATACATGTTTTTACTTTAAGTTACATTAACCGTTTTCTCCTAAAAGGGATAAAAACTATCATCAAAGGACTGCCCGTTTAGGGGAAAAGCTTTCTCGATAACCCTCCACCAATTAGATAACGTGATAATGAGTGATAAGATTAAACAAAACTAAGTTTGAAAAAATTAAAAAAAATGAATGCTGAATGCACCTATATTTTTTTACTACAGGATTGAAAAGAACTGGGGTCAGCGTAGGAATTGAGTGCAAATCTAGTGTTAGTAAACAACGCCATTTGAATGGCCCAAAAATGCCGCATGGTCCTATGTTTTTTTATTGTTGCCAAAGACGGAGCTACATGTGTACTTAAATAATTTACATATGAAAGCTTCTGATTTCTCCAGGTAAACTAGGTATAAATTTAGTTCAAGTAATAGGTTTTATTGAAGTCAATGGGAGATTTTTTACTGAACTTACTACTGTACATGAACACACGTGTTAATGAATTGCACGCCATGCAATATATACTTTGTTTCTGGTATTGAAAGGCACAAACTTGGTCAATTCAGTAACAGATGTTGTACGACTTTCACCCCCCTCCCCCTTTCCTCGCAGAGCTATAGAAAACAGTACATTAACGGGTGTTACACGGATACTTTTTACATGATACACGGACACTTTTAAGATGATACACGGACACTTTTAAGTACTGTAAATTCAGAAATTATTGCGATGTTTTTATTATTGCGAAAAATGCGACAGGGTTATAATCGCAAAAATTTAAACTCGCATTTTGAAATTTTTGATATGAATTAAACAGGATTTTTCTCAATATCGCAAAAATTAAAATCGCATTTTAGTCTAAAATGACAAAATCGCAATAATAAATGCACGCAATAATTTCTGAATTTACAGTAGTTGCACGGACATTTTTTATGATTAGAATCACTCGTGCATGATCAGTGGGTTCATGGGCACTTTAAATTTCAATTACATTTGAACTTTTTGTTTCACCGACATATTTCCTGTCTTTTTTTTATTAAAATGTTTACGTTGGCATCAATAACTATAATCCAGTATATTACTATTCATATCATATCTAAATGGTCGGTTCGTAAATGTATTCTTTTCAATATATGGACATGAACAGTATTTTGGACAATGCTGAAAGTAAAGAAATGCTGGTACCGACGTTTATATTTCAATAAAAAAGACAGGCAATATATATAAAAAAATCAAATCTAATCAATAGATAAAATCCCTATCAACTCATCAATGCACGATTGATCCTATAAATAAAAAGTGTCCGTGAAATACATGTTCAAATAGGCTGCAAATCTTGAAGAAAATCGTTCAACTTATGTCAACAATTTTGGACGGTAAGCTGCGATTGGATCATATTGTGACACATGTTCAATCCTGATCAACACTATCAGAGACATATAAATTTTTTCAAAAAGCCAAAATATGTACCTATAGATATCTAATAACAAGACAAAATCCATTTTTCATAACATCTCATTCACTAATGAAATAGGAAGTTCATTCGTTTGATACATTTATATTGTTATTGAATTCATGTATATTGAATTCATATATTTGGGTGCAAACGTACGATTTTTATTATTTTTTTAAGGGGGAATTGGGGAATGGAATTGCACATCCTGCATTTTTTCAAAAAAAAAAACGGATCAAACCGGTATCTTAAATTTATTTTAACCCCCCTCTCCTTTCCGTTTTTTCCCCAAATAAAAATCAAATGTTAGCTTGCTTACCTCTGAAATCTTGCGAAGTTGCATTTTAAAAAGTCTCAAATGTGTACGACATTAATCTTTTACTGGACATGGTTCTTTTTTATAAAATCGTTAGATTCTTGAATTTCTTGAGAAAAAACCCTCGGCTGAAGGGAAGTGAAAAAACGTTTGTTTAAACTGTGACTTACATTAACTGGTATATGGCCATTTATGTTTCTAATCTGTTTAATTTGCTACCTCTTCTAAATGCAAAATATACTACTTCTTTCTTGAAACGTCGTACAAGTCAGATACAAAGCAAAGGTGACAAAAAAAAACAGGCCGGAAACAAACTGCAGTATAGTTCTTCTGCACTTGTAGTCAGGTCAAGATCCTCGGCTATCGCCTCGGACCTTCACCTGACTACTCGTGCAGAAAAACTATCCGGCAACAGTTGTTACAGGCCTGTTTCTTTGTTACCTTTGTATTGTATATAATACTAACCCATTAAACATTCAATCAACTAATGTTAACAACACACTTAACGGAACATATAACCATCTTATTGTTTCCAAAAGATAAACAGGAATAGACAGATATCAAAACATATCAAAAATCACAATTTATTTATCAACTTTATTTGTAGAAACAATATATTGTACCTGCATTTAAAGTGCAAACGAAACAGACATGCCGAATAATTCATTACTGAAATACTCAATGATGAGTTGTGATATAAAAAGAGTAAACATAACTTCGAGAGTCACTGATGAGTCTTTTGTAGACGAAACGTGCGTCTAGCGTCCAAATGTTTTAAAACTGGTATCTATGATGAGTTTATTTATAACCACTGGGTCAATGCTACTGCTGGTTGGTATTTATGTGACATGAATAATCATTGATATGGTAATTATTAAAAATTAACTGTTTACAAAACTTTGAATTATTCGAAATACTAAGGATTTTCTACCCCAGTAATAGATTACCTTAGCTGTATTTGGCAAACCTTTCGGAATTTTTGGTCCTCAATGCTTTCCAACTTCGTACTTTATTTGGACTTTTTAACTTTTTTTATTCGAGCGTCACTGGAGAGTCTTTTGTAGACGAAACGTGCGTCTAGCGTACACAGTGTTTTAAATCTGGAATCTATGATGAATTCATTTCGTAATGAAAATAGAATTTAATAAAAAAAATGCAGTGTAATTCCGATAAGTCAGCAGGGATCTTCAGTATTCAGTCTTCTATCGTCCAAAGCACGATAACTAAAAATGTGTAATTGAATTATCATTGACACAGATATACTACTGACGTCATTCACATTTAATAAAAACGACATACTAGTAATATACCAAGTAGTCCATATATAACTTCGATAAAATTTTAAATCAAAACAATAATCAATATTACAAGTACATGTACGTATTCTAATTAGTGTGGATAGCTAAATCTTTGTATTCATTTATATGTGTTCATACTATATGGTATATAGACATTTCCATTGCTCCTCCACATTTATAAGCACTATCTCCATTACAGTCGACGTTACATGTAGATGCCTGAATTCCGCCAGATATAGTGGTTCCACACTTACACATATAACCACCCTAAAATATTATGAACCAGAATATCAAGATATCATACACTTTCAGTATCTGGCAGTATTGGATTTAGAGATGTACGAATTAAAAGCAGATATTTTGTTTTAAAACCTCAATAATAACTAATTCTAAATCATGTCGTTACAAATACCTTATAAATGCAATATCGATAATTTAATCGAGTACTTTTCTCTATCAATAAGATCACAACAGATGAAGTCTTTGGCTGTTACGAGTTCACGCGTGGAATTTTCAATGATTTATATTAAATCTACAAAACTGATCAATTATACGGAAGCGTATTAGCGTCACATAACCTTTGTTTTTAATATTTCTTCCTATGTTTGCGTTATAACGCAAACCTATGCGTTATAACGCAAACCTTTGCGAAATAACGCAAATATTTTGCGTTATAACGCAAACATCTTGATTTCAATTATTCATTAAGTTTTGTATATATGTCCGTCTGTCATTTATTTCGGTCGTGATTTTAGATAAGAAAAGAATCATAAATACAAGGCCAAATCATTATAATAAATATGCGTTGGTTTTTCCGTTTGTTTGGTTTTACACTAGTATTTTTTTGGGGCCCTTGATAGCTTGCTGTTCGGTGTGAGCCAATGCTCCGTGTTGAAGGCCGTACCTTGACCTATAATGGTTTACTTTTATAAATTGTAACTTGGATGGAGAGTTGTCTCATTGGCACTCATACCACATCTTCTTATATCTATATATGGGAATAAGGGAATACTTGAAGAGCCATTATACATAAATTAAGAATGATTTGTGCATCAGAAAAGTATATAATTTAACAAGAAAATAGATATGGTATAGGCATATTTTAATTAAAAGAGCAAAAATAATGTCATACAATTGTGAAACTTGCAAGTCAAATAGACAAAATGATCTTTCTGCTTTTAAATGAATTATTAATACAGAAACATTTTTTTTAAATTTTGATGCAAGAAATCATTTTTTTAAATCTTAGAATATGATAAAGATTCTTAGATAGAAAGTCATAGAACTTTCATTTCAATCTAGTGAAGTAACTTTTAAGATGCTTGGGTAGAAATTTGAATGGAGAGAACATAATTTTAATAATAAAACATCTTCATTTTATTGCAAAAAGGTAGCTTGTTTGGATCTAACCAACCTTACACAATCCTCAAACGAGAGCTTACTTTGGAAGTATATTTATATTTGGCTATAGCTGTATTAGCAGAGTTGTTTTTTTATAATCTTCGATATAACTTTAATTTACTCAATTTTCTTTGTAAAATATATATACATGTATTATACTGTATATAATTTTTGGGACCCTTTATAGCTTGCTGTTAGGTATGGGCCAATGCTCCGTATTGAAGACCGTACTTTCACCTATAATGGTTTACTTTTAGAAATTGTGACTTGGATGGAGAGTTGTCTCATTGACATTCATACCACATCTTCTTATATCTATTATCCTACTCATTATTAGTCAATGATATGTTCTAAGTATTCAAGCATTTCACTTTGCAATGAGTACAAAGGGGGATACATTTAATATATGCAGCCTCCTCCATTTATAACTGCTGCTTCCTTTGAATCTTAAATAAGAAATACGATAAAACAAATGTTTGCGTTATCTCGCAAAAGTTTGCGTTTCAATGCAAAGGTTTGCGTTATTATGCAAATGTTTGCGTTATTTCGCAAATTTTTGCGTTATTTCGCAAAGGTTTGCGATATAACGCAAAGGTTAGCGTTATAACGCAAACATAGGAAGAAATATTAAAAAATAAAGTTGTGTGGCGCTAATACACTTCCGTACAATTATGTGAACATTAACTGAAGAACGAAAAGACTGCAACCATATAGTAAAGTAAAAATGGTTTAGTTTTCTTTTTTTCATCACCAAAAAAATCTATCTTATCAGAAGAAAACACATATGTCCGACCTCACCAAGCAATTTCAATCGATATTTGAGATTGAAACGTATCCAAATCATACAGAAACCAGATGAACAGATGATGTTTTCGCCTTTACAAAGTTTTAAAGACATTAAACATTTAACATGTTTGTACTAACATTTTTCCCATGAATATACAAAGTGCTATATATACAGTGATGTAAATAGATATGTATAAAGTATACATTACCACAAGTCCAGCGTAATCAAAAGCTATTGCGATGCATGCTTCCACACAAGCCAGTGGAGTAACAAGGGTGAGGTTCGTTTCAACGGTGTAAAGAATCCAGTAACATCCACTTAATGAATACGCCTCTGTCAACAATAAATGTACAAGTATAAGGTAATTCTAAAAACATTTACGATGGTGTATGAATATTTTTTTTTTCGAAATGTACAAAGGGTTATGGTTAGCTCTTCTACGTATGAACACTGGCATTTGAATTTTCTACCGGTCATTTTATAGAATGATGTAAGATGTAGATCGACCAATTCCCTTATTATGGGATGCTTTTCATCATGGTGTTTTGGTAAAACAAATATATGCTGGTTTCCTGCATCCCGTCCGAACCTAGTTTTGATCGCAGACAATAAAATTTTGTATTCCCTGTCATTTTCATTAAAAAACGTTGTGAGTCGTCTTATTTGACAAAAAATTCCTGGATTATTCATTCAAATTTGAAATAAGATCGACGCATATTGAGTGCTGAACTTGTCAAACCATTAAAAATTATAAACGTATCAACATGCATGCCCAAATTACCGGATCCTTAAGTATTCAACGGTATCAAACTCGAAGAAAATCATGAACATTTTCCGGATTCTGTTGATACGCAAAAAATAACAAAAATCCCAACCGACCGACCCTATTTCATAATGAATGAGGACAGGAAACAGGCATATATGTTTTTTTTGTCGTAACATGATGCTTATATTTAAAATTGCCTATTATTTAGCATAAGTTATTATGAGTGATATTGTAAAACGTATATAATGATAAGAAACAATTAAGTATAACAAATATCCTTAAATATGCTCACTCGAATGTAAAATTGAAACCTGGATATTTAACTCAATACGAGTCATATCACAACAAGATGTACCTTATTTTGTTTATGAATATAAATACATGCAGTATGTATTATTATTATTTATTATTATTATTATACAGTGTTTATAACAGCGCATTATATAATATTAAAATTACCCTAAGCGCTTTACAACATATATCCATTCACATATATAAGTATTAACAATAAAATATGAAAGCCCATGATATAAAATCCTAAAAAAAACTGATTTAAAATATATTGCATATAAAACTATACTATTAAATTTACTGATAAACAATAACATTTATATAAAATGGGCATGGTAAAATTAAGGAAACAATAAAACCGTACAAATAAAAGTAAGTTAAAAATTCAAAAATATATACTTAAACATTCAAAAGTATTTACTTAGAAATTCAAAAAATTTAACTTAAAAATTCAAAAATATTTACTTAAAAATTCAAAATTTTTTACTTAAAAATTCAAAAATATTTACTTAAAAATTCAAAGATAACAATGCTATAAAAATATTTTAAGAAATATGAAAAAGCATTTCTGAATAAATGAGTTTCCATGTTTTTCTTAAAAACGTTCACAGAATGGATGTTTCGTAGATCACTTGGCAAATCATTCCACAGAACGGCTGCCGCTTTTTCGAATCTTCTTTCCCCATATGTTTTAGTTCTCACACGTGGCGTTGTTAAATCATGGCATTTTCAGATCTAAGTGCTCGCATTGGTTTGTATATATGAACAACAATTTTAAACAACACTTGTATGTGAAGGTGTATAATATTTGCAGCATCAAGTAGCATGCAAATAATTCATAACAGTAAAATATTGACCCATTTTCATACATTTGTCAGATCTACAAAATAACATATGTGATACATTAGCCGAAGATGAATCTTCTATACTGAAATGTATGGTAACTCTAAAGTATGCATTTATACTTACTCTGACAATGATCTCCAGCATAGTTCGGTTTACATTGACATTTATCGTTGACACAGTCGCCATCATTTTGGCATGACTGGAATAGACACGACACTGCTAAAAATAAAACAGATATGATTACTTACGACGTTTAATGTTCAATCTAATTCTATTACAAAACCTAATTGAACAATATTAAAAAGTTTTGTGTGTGTGTTTTAAACTCTCAAACAATATATATAAACAGTAGAGAATACCAAGATACTAAAACAATCTTGACTCTCCAAGTGTAATTTTCGAGATTTATTTCCCAAAATGATACTAAACAGTAAGAGAAAAGAAATTTAGGAAAACCTGTAAATCGGAGCTGCAGCTTAACATTTTTACAAATGTTTAATTATTTGTATATATAGCATACAATTTGGTTAATAATTGTTTCGACAGCTGCGTTTTATTGCTCAGTTGATTGTGTCGTCTTCTCTTTATGATCTATAACGACTTTCGGGTGTCTCTTCAGGAATTTATAGCTTAGCGGTCAGATTATAGCCGTAAAAATAATTACTATGGAAAATTATTTTGATAGATAATGCCCAGTCTTCTTGTTTCGTTCAGTTTTTAGCAGTCTTGTCTAACCAAAATTATTCTTCATATCTTTGCACTGGGATTTAATATAACACACTTTATAGACTTGTTTATATTTTTTTGTTTGGGCTTGTATTATATTTGCCTTCGGGTTTATATGATCCGTTCATCATATTTTGACTCTTCAAAATTCAAGAGTCAATCCCAAATTGAGGTAAATTATATGGCCTTCCAAATACCGTTTCGATTCCTAACATCACTGAAGAGACATTTATTGTCGAAATCCGGATATGGTGTACAAATTTTTGCACCTTATATTTGCGGTATACCATCTTTTCCGCATGTTTATTGTTTTCTGTTTGGAATATTATTAATAAATTAAGATCCATTTTTACATCTGGTGATCTGTTTATTTGGCAATCGCCATGACAGTCAGCAGGGTTTAAGAACATCCGTTGTTCGACCTGCTAGTCAAATGCGTTTTGTTAAAATATACTTTTTCACTTTTTTGGTCTTTTGGAAAATGTTGTTTGTGCTGTATTTAGACCACTCTACCAAGAAATTTGTTTTGCATGCACACGTATAAAAATTGCGGTTTTTATCCAAAGCAATCATAGGTATGAACGTTGTTTTCAATTTAGACTTGTTTATATTTTTTGTTTGGGCTTGTATTATATTTGCCTTCGGGTTTATATGATCCGTTCATCCTATTTTGACTCTTCAAAATTCAAGATTCAATCCCAAATTGAGGTAAATTATATGGCCTTCCAAATACCGTTTCGATTCCTAACATCACTGAAGAGACATTTATTGTCGAAATCCGGATATGGTGTACAAATTTTTGCACCTTATATTTGCGGTATACCATCTTTTCCGCATGTTTGTTGTTTTCTGTTTGGTATATTATTAATAAATTAAGATCCATTTTTACATCTGGTGATCTGTTTATTTGGCAATCGCCATGGCAGTCAGCAGGGTTTAAGAACATCCGTTGTTCGACCTGCTAGTCAGATGCGTTTTGTTAAAATATACTTTTTCACTTTTTTGGTCTTTTGGAAAATGTTGTTTGTGCTGTATTTAGACCACTCTACCAAGAAATTTCTTTTGCATGCACACGTATAAAAATTGCGGTTTTTATCCAACGCAATCATAGGTTTGAACGTTGTTTTCAATTTAGACTTGTTTATATTTTTTTGTTTGGGCTTGTATTATATTTGCCTTCGGGTTTATATGATCCGTTCATCCTATTTTGACTCTTCAAAATTCAAGAGTCAATCCCAAATTGAGGTAAATTGCCTTCCAAATACCGTTTCGATTCCTAACATCACTGAAGAGACATTTATTGTCGAAATCCGGATATGGTGTACAAATTTTTGCACCTTATATTTGCGGTATACCATCTTTTCCGCATGTTTATTGTTTTCTGTTTGGTATATTATTAATAAATTAAGATCCATTTTTACATCTGGTGATCTGTTTATTTGGTAATCGCCATGGCAGTCAGCAGGGTTTAAGAACATCCGTTGTTCGACCTGCTAGTCAAATGCGTTTTGTTAAAATATACTTTTTCACTTTTTTGGTCTTTTGGAAAATGTTGTTTGTGCTGTATTTAGACCACTCTACCAAGAAATTTGTTTTGCATGCACACGTATAAAAATTGCGGTTTTTATCCAAAGCAATCATAGGTATGAACGTTGTTTTCAATTTAGACTTGTTTATATTTTTTTGTTTGGGCTTGTATTATATTTGCATTCGGGTTTATATGATCCGTTCATCCTATTTTGACTCTTCAAAATTCAAGATTCAATCCCAAATTGAGGTAAATTATATGGCCTTTCAAATACCGTTTCGATTCCTAACATCACTGAAGAGACATTTATTGTCGAAATCCGGATATGGTGTACAAGTTTTTGCACCTTATATTTGCGGTATACCATCTTTTCCGCATGTTTGTTGTTTTCTGTTTGGTATATTATTAATAAATTAAGATCCATTTTTACATCTGGTGATCTGTTTATTTGGCAATCGCCATGGCAGTCAGCAGGGTTTAAGAACATCCGTTGTTCGACCTGCTAGTCAGATGCGTTTTGTTAAAATATACTTTTTCACTTTTTTGGTCTTTTGGAAAATGTTGTTTGTGCTGTATTTAGACCACTCTACCAAGAAATTTCTTTTGCATGCACACGTATAAAAATTGCGGTTTTTATCCAACGCAATCATAGGTTTGAACGTTGTTTTCAATTTAGACTTGTTTATATTTTTTTGTTTGGGCTTGTATTATATTTGCCTTCGGGTTTATATGATCCGTTCATCATATTTTGACTCTTCAAAATTCAAGAGTCAATCCCAAATTGAGGTAAATTGCCTTCCAAATACCGTTTCGATTCCTAACATCACTGAAGAGACATTTATTGTCGAAATCCGGATATGGTGTACAAATTTTTGCACCTTATATTTGCGGTATACCATCTTTTCCGCATGTTTATTGTTTTCTGTTTGGTATATTATTAATAAATTAAGATCCATTTTTACATCTGGTGATCTGTTTATTTGGCAATCGCCATGGCAGTCAGCAGGGTTTAAGAACATCCGTTGTTCGACCTGCTAGTCAAATGCGTTTTGTTAAAATATACTTTTTCACTTTTTTGGTCTTTTGGAAAATGTTGTTTGTGCTGTATTTAGACCACTCTACCAAGAAATTTGTTTTGCATGCACACGTATAAAAATTGCGGTTTTTATCCAACGCAATCATAGGTTTGAACATTGTTTTCAATTTAGACTTGTTTATATTTTTTTGTTTGGGCTTGTATTATATTTGCCTTCGGGTTTATATGATCCGTTCATCCTATTTTGACTCTTCAAAATTCAAGATTCAATCCCAAATTGAGGTAAATTATATGGCCTTCCAAATACCGTTTCGATTCCTAACATCACTGAAGAGACATTTATTGTCGAAATCCGGATATGGTGTACAAATTTTTGCACCTTATATTTGCGGTATACCATCTTTTCCGCATGTTTATTGTTTTCTGTTTGGTATATTATTAATAAATTAAGATCCATTTTTACATCTGGTGATCTGTTTATTTGGCAATCGCCATGGCAGTCAGCAGGGTTTAAGAACATCCGTTGTTCGACCTGCTAGTCAAATGCGTTTTGTTAAAATATACTTTTTCACTTTTTTGGTCTTTTGGAAAATTTTGTTTGTGCTGTATTTAGACCACTCTACCAAGAAATTTGTTATGCATGCACACGTATAAAAAATGCGGTTTTTATCCAACGCAATCATAGGTTTGATTGTTTTCAATTTAGACTTGTATATATATATATATATATATATATATATATATATATATATATATATAATATACCCGTAAGTCGTCATTTGAGATCACCTTGGCACGCCCAAACTGATCTCAAAAACCTTACCATCACTATCATTGACCACAACGAGGGTTGGTCAAGGGCCGACAGACTTTCTCGGGAAAGTTTTTGGATAAGAAAGTTAAGGACAGTTTCCCCAGAGGGCATTAATGAAGAAACATAAAATGAGTTCCTACCATCACTTGTTTCCTGTAACTCAGGCTTCAGTACAGGACTCTCACAGTTTTAAGGAATTTATTCATCAAACATCAAATTTGAAAAAAATTACCAGGGTATTGATTCGTGACAATTTGTATAACGTTCAAGATTACCATTTCAGTTCGACTACCACATGTCAAGATAAGAATCATTTGACATCTTACTGGAAGGATATTAATTGTCTGAAATATTTAATATTTGTTCATGATTTTATTATTTTTTGGTGATGTTGTACCCTTTTATACTTGCTTATTATATATTATATTTTGTAGTGTACTGTATCATATTTATATGATCCATCGCCTCGTAAGATTTTTCGTTGGCTTTTATTCAGACATTATATCTAAAGTTTATTATTTAACATTTTAATTCTTTTACGGACAAGAAAGTGACTGTTCGACTTGGTCAGTGCAAAAATTCAAGGAAGAACCACATAACATTTATTTAGTTCAATGAAGTAAAACAGTGTTACAACAAATTTGTTTGGATAATCTCAAACCAGTTATCGAACCTGAAGAAATGTCGAATAAAGACCAGGAAGGCTAGCCAAATTTACAACAAAATATTACCAGTCATTCGCCTAATGAACTTCCACATTTTATCGTAAATTTAATAGAATTTGTAAAGGAACTAAGAAATTATATGAATTCTAACAACACAAACAGGGAAAAATAATTGAAAGTAGGGACGTAACGTGTAGGGTTTTTTTCCTCAACGTAGTGAGGAATAGATTGTTATTTAGCTAAAATTATTCAGATTGAGTCTAGTTATGGTGAGAACTTTTATGAATACCATAAGCTTTCTGCCGCCAAAGCTGCTACTGAACTTCGCAATTTTAAAGTGATATTTGACTGGTGAGTAAAGGCCATGACATTCTTACACTTTTAATTCCACATGCAAGGCCAGACGTGTGTAGACTCTGTTACGCTATCGACAACGGGACAAATGTTTGCCCTCTTTCTTTTCAATTAGTGGACTGTAATACATATCCGAAGAAAAGACCATCATCCAACATTTATAAGAGGGACAGAACACGAGTTTTTCACGATGGGAGAGATCTGCAATATCTTTAACACCACAATTTGCGACCGACCGGGTTGTTCATTGTCTTATATTTGAAGTTCTTGTTTCGTTTTTCGTTTTAGTTGTGGGAATTCGCAAATTATTTTTTGATAACTTGTGTAGAGCGATTTTTTGGCTTGCTAATAATATCTACAAAATTGAATATATAGTTCACCTTTTAGACGATTTTCTGGCTATAGACAGACCCGATTCTTGCGTAGAGATAGAACAGTGGCTTCACTGACTACATTTTTTAAAAGACTAAATATTCCACTGGCTAAACACAAGGTTGTTGGCCCTTGTACAGTTATCGAATATTTGGGTATTATACTTGATACGGAAAAGATGGAGACACGCTTGCCGTTAGATAAAACAAGTCGCATCAGTGAAATTATCAAGAAGTTTTTAAACAGACAGTCCTGTACTAAACGTGAACTTTAACAATGTTTAGGGCATTTCAATTTCGCCATGCGGGTTATTATTACGGGTCGTTCATTTGTTTCATAGTTCATATCATTATCAACAACTGTCAAAAATCTAGAAGACAACATATATTTATTTGATGAATGTCGTACCGATTTGCGTTTTTGGTACTCGTTTTTATTAAACTGGAATGGCGTTAACATGTATTATGTTTCCTCTTACTACTGTTAGGGATTTCGAATTATATACATATGCGGCTTCTACCATTGGTTATGGTGTATATTTTAAAGCAAAATGGTTTTGCTCTCCTTGGCCAGAAAATTTATATGCTCCGTGTGAAAAGAAATATTCCATAGCTTTTCTATAACTTTATCCTATCGTCGTGGCAGCCATCGTATGGAGTCATTTATGGACTACTTAAAGAATATTATTTCAAGGTTACAATGAAGCTACCGTACACATTGTGAATAAAGGTAGTTCCAGATGTTTATTGATGATGAAACATTTGAGAACCCTTACGTTGTATGCATGTAAAAATAACTTTTGTTTTTCGCGCCGAACAAGTTCCTGGAGTTGAGAATAATATCAGTGACTCTCTATCTCGTTCACAGTTAGTGCGTTTCAAGATAATGCAGCTTTACCAGACAAAGTACCTCAAAAGTGCATGTCAGTCTCACGATTAATGTTGCATTAAAGTCTACAGTGTCGGACTTATAGTGACATGTGTTATCAACTAGAACATCTTAGATTTATAAAGTTGGATATCGATTCGAGCCTATACTGCATTTCTTGCTAGCAACGGGGTTGTCTGGTTAGGTAAACTAATGCCTCCGATTTCTGAGGATATTTTGATTTATTTTGTCGCACATTATTACAAGAATGTGAGACTTTTACATACAACCATTTATTAGTATTTATGTGGAATTCGTTTTTTTTTTTGTATTTGATTATACAAATGAATCGACACTCCATACACTCAATATGATAATGCGCGCTATCAAACGTATACAAGGAGAGCATAATCCAAAACCACGTCTTCTTATTACTTTTCAGGTACTTGGGAGAATTGCAAATCTCTTATATCAGGTGAATTATCTACCTTTACTGATTATATGGTAGAAACGGCTTGTACAGTAGCCTTTTTGGGATTTCTGAGATGTGGCGAATTTGCATTTTCCAAAAACTTTGATTCTACTGTAAATTAAAGTGTAACAGGTTGAGATTTTTTATTCGTATGCTATTCTACACATTAAAACCTCTAAGACAGATCCTTTTCGTAACGGTGTCAGTATCCAGCTTCACAAATCAAATCATACCATTTGTCTTTTCTCTGCTATCAAAAAGAATAACGCAATCAGGAAGGGTAAAGAAGCACCTTTTTGTTTTTCAGATCCATTGTTTATCAAAGAGAATAGTAGCGCTTTATACAGGGATTTTGATCACCAGAAGTCCTAGATATTTGTGGGTACAACTCTAGCTTATATAATGGTCATTCTTTCCGAAATGGTTCAAGTACTTCGGCAGATCTGTTAATATTCATGACCATCTTATCAAAACACTTGGTCGGTGGACATCGGACAGTTATTGCCGTAATATTCGGATTTCCAAGGACACGATTCGGAAAGCACAGAAGTCTTTGACATTGTCTAGTAATATCTGAGTCATTATAGATATGTGGAAATTATCGAACTTGTATGTATGTTCTTTTACCAAAAAAACAAATGCACTTTGACTGTGAACTGGGACCGTAATTGAACATTTATATGAATAAACTTTACTTGTTATGACGTAATCAGCTTGAACATATCTTTATACTATATCATTTGTCAGAAGAAACAATGTATTTTAACTTTAAGCCTAATCTATAGTGACAATTATCTGATTCGGATTAATCTGTTTCTTAGAATATTCAGCCGTGTGAAGAGTTGCTGATTTTCCTTGATACATGTGGACTTATCTCTTACTATAATTTACTGACCTCGTATCATTCGGTTTTTGCCGAGAAATGTGTATTTCAATTTAGAGCTTGCAGCAAACGTGAAAATTAACAGATGTGAACTTTAGTTTTTCTAAATATTCAGCAATGTGACGATTTTTTCTGGATACATTCGAACTTTACCGTTATGTTATTGTGCATCATAATTTATTGATTCGTTCCTTCTTCTTTTTTCAACATGCAACTTGGACGCTCGCATTTACCCCTTTTAAAAATTCCTCCTCGCTTAATATCTTACAACTTGGGAAATTTCTCAGCTCATATCATTTTTTATAATCAGAGCAATGGCCATTCATTGCATTTTTTCACTGGTCAGTCTTTTAAATGACAATTTTGTATCCCCCAAGTTCTATCAACTTACAACTCACATTTCAGTAGTAAGACTACAGTTGATAGGATAGGTCACGTTGAATTTCCTGTCAACCACTGTTTCGCAAGCATCCATAGTTCGCACAAACTAAACCATTTACTACATATCAGGATTCAGGGAATTCGACGGAGAAATATTTTCAAAATTAGCTAAAATATTTTCAAAACTAGCTGAGGTGATTTCCCAAGGGCAATACTATATTACTTCAGTTTTTGGTAATAAATTTTATATTTCTTTCATATTTGTCAGTTTTCTCTTTTGAAATTATTCGTTTTCAGTCAAACATTTTGTCTCTATTATAGCACCACCAGCTTAACTTGGTACAGGTCATTAAGGTCAATTACAAGTGTATACCAGTTGCTACCTTCAGACGATAATCAATGTATTCTAAAATTTGTCACATTGTAATTTACGGTATCCCTCTTGTAGAAACTGAATGGTTATAAATCTGGTTTTGGGTTGGAAATTTCACAAGTATCAATAAGTAAACTAACAAAAATACCGAATCAGTAAAATTTAAAACGAAAAGTCCCTTATCAAAAGCTCAAACACATCAAACGAATGGAATTTAACTGTCATATTCTTGATTTGGTACAGGCATTTTCTTATGTAGAAAATGGTTGATTAAACCTGATTTTATAGCTAGCTAAATCTCCCACTTGTATGACAGTTGCTTAAAATTCCATTATATTGACAACAATGTGTGAACAAAAAACTCAGACATAATAAGTAAAAAAGTAAAAAATTGGGGTACAGCAGTCAACATTGTGTTATAATCTTACTCACTATAAAAGCATGTCAACTTAGAAAAATAAAATGGCATATAGACAAAGCTCATAAGCAAAAATGAAAGACAAGAATACAAAATGACCATAGCACAATAACACAATGGCGGGATGTATTAATACCAAGCCACGCCAAAAGGATATTACAAAAAATGGACTAAACAGTAAAGGTTAATGATATACAAAGACAAATAAAAGAACACTGTATCACATAATTAAGAAGATAAAAAAACGTCAGTACCTAGAATCTATACGTCATAAACATCATGTATTATTTGTGAAGTTCATACGGAATATTTATCAACAAGGTCTTTGTTTCTTCCGATGAACTTTTTTTAAAAAAAAGGTCGAGACGTTCTTTTACATAACCCTGGTTCTTTATCTTTAACTTTCTGCTCAGACACAATATTGATGAAAAAATAAACCACATGGCCTGGTGCAATGACCACGCTAAACTGATTAAAAAAATTCTAATTTAAAAAGTAGATCAAATAATAAAATAAACTACTAGTGTTTTGGTGTAAAGGAAGATCTTATCCTGCTGATCATTTTTCTTTTTAAAGTTAGTTCTATTTATCTATTATAGTTTTAAAGATGATAAGAAAAAACTCAAAAATGGTATAAATTATCATGACAGGGCAACAATTCCAATAATGAGATTAATGAAGATTTAGGCCATGATGGCTTTATTTAAAGATCTTATTTAAAGATATTTTCTAGCTGATCATTTTTCTATTTAAAGTTTCAATCTACTTCATTTTTCAAGATCATGAATGAGAATGCAAAACATAGGGAAAAATCGCCATTAAAGGGCAATTACTTAGATAAGGAATCGACTAACGATTTCGGTTGTGTTGACTTATTTGAAGATCTTATCTTGTTGATCATTTTTTGTCATAAATTTTTTCTCTCTCTTTTATAGTTTCCAATATAATGTGCAAATCTGTAAAACAATGGGAAGAATCATCACCAAAGGGCAATAATTTCAATAAAGAGTCGACTCACGATTTCGGGCAATTAACATATTTGTAGGATGATAGGCAAAATCTGTCTATCTATTATTATTTTAAAAGCAAAATGAAAAAAAAAATTGGTAAAACTCGTCTTCTCAGGGCAATAAATAAAGGCAACAGTAGTATACCGCTATTTGAAATTCATAAAACGATTGAGAAAAAAACAAATCCGGTTAACAAACTAAAATTGAGGGAAACACATCAAATATAAGAGGAGAACAACGACACAACAGAAACTCAACACTAAAATGCAACACACACAGAAACGAACTATAATATCACAATGGCCATTTTCCTGACTTGGTACAGGACATTTTAAGACAAAATGGTTGTTTGAACCTGGTTTTGTGGCTAGCCAAACCTCCCGCTTTTATGGCAATGTTAAATATAAAATTAAAATGACAAGATTACATGACAAGACTATAATACAAATAAATTGGAGAACATACAGGACAGAGACATACACAAATAATAGCTATCAAAAGGTACCAGGCTTATAATTTAGTACGCCAGACTCGCGTTACGTCTACATAATACCCATCAGTGACGCTCAGATAAAAAAAGTTCGAAAACCAAAACAAGTACAAACTTGAAGAGCATTGAGGACCTTAAGTTCCAAAAATTTGTGCCAAATACGGCTAAGGTTATATGCCTGGGATAAGAAAATCGTACAAAAGTATTTAGAATAATTCATACATTTGCAAACAGTAAATTTATAAAAATGACTATATAATAGATATACATGTTAACATCGATGTGGTGACTAACTACAGAATAAAAACGAATACATAAAACAACCTAAATAACTATTATAATAAACTATTAAACTGATAGTTTTGATGTCAATAGACAAAAGGTATATCTCATCGTTCTTAACATTTTAGCTCCTGTCAGATTTTCTCTATCTATAGAAGTTTCAAAATAAAAGACAAAAAAAATAGAATTTAACCCCTATGTTCTATTTTTAGCCATGTCGGTCATGTTTGTCGGTAGGCGAGGTCATCGAACAAATTTTTAAAGTAGATTCTGTATTGATGATTGTAACCAAATTTGGTTATTAAAGTATAACAAAAATACTACCAAATCCAAGGTAAATTCAAAAAGGAAATTCCATAAAAACTGACAAAAATCAAACGTTATCAACAAATGGAACGAACACAAAAACAACTGTCATTTTCTGACTTGGTACAAGCATTTTCCGAAGAAAATGACCAAGTAATTCAAGGGGAGATGATCCTTGAAAATGTTAACGAACGACGGATGACGACGGGTGCCAAGAATTGGCAAAAGCTCAAACTCGTCTGTTGGGCCATGTGAGCCAAACAGAACTGTAGAGAAAGTACAAATTGGATAATTTAATATATCAATACCTGCAGCAGTGGATACGTCAGCTTTTATTGTTGTTATTTGGTTTGTGATAGATGGTCCTGAAACTAAATAAAACAAATTTTCAAAGTATATATCACATCAGGTTTATTGTGAAAAGGACAATATTTTATTTGGGTGGACCTATATGATAAAGCATATACAACTATGTCTTGTTGTACACTTTATCTATTTACCGCGTTTTTAGATACTCTTCCAGATATAGATATGTCCATAGTATGTGTGTTGTTTGTTTGTCTTCCTATGAATTGGTTCTCAATATTATGATAATTGTAAGTTTTCAATGGAAAAACAGTGTATTATATTACATTTTTTCCAAAACATTTAAATTGATAATCCTGACAATATGCACACCGAAAGTAAGTTTTCAAATACTCAATAATCTTTTTCTAATATCTTCTACCCGGGAAATTTTGGGTGGAGTTGAGCTGTTGAAAAAAGCACCATGTACGCAAAACTGAGTAAAAATGTATTTGGTTCAACGAACCATCAGTCCGTATTCGCATAAACATCTACAAATTAAAACTAAATACTCCAGGAGGAGTTATGTGGACAAAGAGTCAAATTCATATAAAAAATTGAACAAACATTGCTATGTTCAGCTTCCCATCGTTTGTTAAATACTTCTTTACAATCAAAATTCTGACTTTAATCATCATTAGTATATGTAAAACATGATGAAGTATGAAATAATATCTATTCTGAAACCGACAGAATATGAGTGGACAAATTATCTATCCCTTAACCGGGAAGATGGCGGGCCGTGTTAAACAATATGTTGTACACGATCAACTGTTGTTGCAGGGACATATACAATACGGAAGATTGATTGATTTATTGATTGCTGATTGTTGTAACATGCTTTTTCGGACACTTACACGTTAAGATACGAATATGAAACCTGAGTTGTCATGAACTAACACAAAGATCCGGTTTTTAAAGAGTTTTAAAAGCTCACAAGGTACCACATGCTTACGGGAAAAGGCAGCCTAGATACCAGTTTTAAAGTATTTGTGTTTGCTTTAGTCTTACTAGACGCGGCAGAGATTGAACCTTTCCACAGTCGATGCGAGCATGTTAACACAATACTAACCAGGTGGTTGGATTGCAGAAAATTACAAATCGTGTTTGATATTTATACATAAATCATTACCTGCATCATTTGATACGTCGGATTTCACTGTTGTTATTATTTGGTTGGTGATGATAGGTCCTGAAACTAAACAAAAACAAATCTTCGAAAATGTATACTGTATGATAGTTTATCTTTAAGGAGCTCTTGTTCGCTTAAAATATGATGTTGATACATGTATTAATACCGTTGATCAATGCAGAGCTTCATTACAGTAGAAAAGTCAATATCAAAATCTATTATACTGAATACAAAATCTTTCAATTAAATTTTTAAGTATTTCGCAAGTGCACAGTAACCTTGGTTATGGAGGAGTCATGGTGCCAGAATAATTCAGTCCCACTCCGTACTCGATCTCCCCTACCTGCTAAGGACTAAAACAATACTTGTAATTAACATTTTTGCTAATGTAGCCAACATTAATAACTATTGTAATAAAACATATGAAAATAGTGGAATAAACTATTTTTGGAGTGTAAAACATTCTTTGGATGTTTTAGACAAATTAAGTGCTTTTGATGGTCATTTTGATTCTGCTGACAGTTTTGACTTTTCAACTCTTTGCACTACACTTCTACACAATCTTATTAAACAAAAGTTTTCCTATTTGATTAAATGGTCGTTTGAAAAATCCAATTGCAAATATATTTGCTGCATTTCATTTAAGGCCTTCTTCTCTACCGAGAAAGGTATATATGCTAAATATGCTTACTGAAGGTATAATGAGATGATTAAAGCGGTTAATTTTCTCCTTGATAACATTTATGTACGTTCAGCAATAATGTGTACCGACAGGTTGTATGTATTCCTATGGGCACCAACTTCAACAACACTTATCCTTATCTTGATGATATTTTTTTGTTAAATAATCAAGAATTTCTAAATATACTACCGAAATTTACTCAAAGGAATTGAGTAAATCAAATATGAACGGTAATATCTGTCCTCTCCTAGATTTAAATATTTCAGTTTACACGGGAAATTCTACACTAAAATTTACAACAAAACGGACGATTTTTCTTTCCCTATTGTTAATTATCCTTTTTTGGATGGTGATGTTCCTTTGGCACCATCTAACGGTGTTTATATATCACAACGCGTTCGCTATGCCTATGACTGTAGTGACATTTTAAATTTCAATGACTAATACTAATCTATGTAGTACTGGTTAATTATTAAGTCAGGGATCTCGTGACCACAAATGACTAAAAACCTTTACTAAATTCTTACATATGCACATTCACGGATTCTACAATCTGTCGAAACCTGTATTCTGGCATTGCACAAGGTCATGTTTTTCAGTGACTGTTAATGACGTCTTTACACTAAATCCATTGGATGTTGGATGTGTACTGAATAATACTTTAGTCTTAGATACACGATTTTGTTATTAGTTGTTATTCGCTTTAAACTAGCTGTCAGATCTGAACTAAGTGTCTTTTTTGTTGTCGGAATGTTTAAATAACCTGCCACATCGGTTTTTGTTTTTGTTATGTGTTTTTCTGCTTTGAATCGATTTGATGAGTTAAGCCCATTTCAACTGATTTTTATAGTTTGTTCAAATGTTGTACTCGTACACTACTGTCCCAGGATAGAGGGAGTGTTGGGCGCCCTCTAATATGGTTAACACCGCCACATTCTGTATGTGCCTGTTAATTTTCTCGTTTGAATTGCTTTACCTTTTTCATTTTGGGGCCGTTTAAAGCTGACTGTGCGGTATTGCTTTTGCTCATTGTTGAAGGCCGTACGGTGACCTATAGTTTTTAGCTTCTATGTCATTTAGTGTCTGGTAGAGAGTTGTCTCATTCGCAATTATCTTCTAGTATTCATTTTCATATGTCTATAAACTTCGATTTCAAGTATAATTGATTATAATGAATATCCATACTTTAATACTATAAAAACGTAACCTAAAATTGGAAAACTCGTTCCTTTTTTATTTTGAGCATGGCGACAGGAATAAATAACATGTCTCATAGCATGACCAATATCAGGGACGTTTCCGTGTAACTGTTTACTTGATATTATAAGGAATGTTCGCAGTTAGATTGCAGAAATCTTGCTTGTACAATTCTATGACAAATTATGCAAGAGCATTGCAAAAATTACACAATATTGACTGAGCATGCCTACTGGTAGCTTTCTGGAAGTTAAAAATTTAAAACTATGTGCTAAATCATGTTGATGGTACTTGAGTAATGCTATACATAAGATTTCAGGGAGGCATTGTTAGTTCCTTATGGGATGTTAAAAAAAAAGGAAAATCACAAAAATACTGAACTCTAAGGAAAACTCAATAAGGAAAATCCCTAATCAAATGGCAAAATCAAAAGCTCAAACATATCAAACGAATGGATAACAACTGTCATAGTCCTGACTTGGTACAGGCATTTTCTTATGTAGAAAATGGTGGATTGAACCTGGTTTTATAGCTAGCCAAACCTCTCACTTGTATGACAGCCGCATCAAATTCCATTATATTGACAACGATGCGTGAACAAAACAAACAGACACAATCGGTAAAAATGTCAAAAATAGGGATACAGCAGTCAACATTGTGTTATCATCTTAATCATTATAAAAACAAACAAAGGTAACAAAGAAGCACAAAAAGGCATACATCAAATTTAACATCCTCATTTTGCTTTGTTTCAATGTGTAGTTTCAGACCTTGTAAATTAAGTTTTCATTTGTCAAGTCCACAAATACTTCAAGGTTTACAAAACAAGCATATGTTTGAAATACGCAGTACTCTTCATTCAGTTTAAAATATATAACTAATCAATTATTATGTTTCAATAAGCCATGTTAATTTTTTAAACACAAAACGCATTTCAAATAATTGTTCTTTGTATTTTTAAATGAGCCCTTCAACAACTACAAAAATTGTAAGTACAACAAAATACAACTAGTACAAAAATGTACCAGTAAATATCTTTTAAGATATAATATCTTACAATACATTTACTGATTCTAAGACAGTTTTGCCAATGATGTTGTATTTGAATGGTTGTATGTGTGCGACCTAACTTGTTTAACAATTTGCTGTATAATTTGGTTACAGTGATGTGTAGACAACACGACAAGACATTGATATATTGTAATTTGTTTAGTTCCTGCAAGTTCCTGCAGCAATCAGACAGGAGGAGGACTAACTTCCATATAAATGTTTTCTGTAGGTCCGCAGCAAACATTCATTTGCATGGGAAATTGTTTGCATCAAGCTGGCAACACATTTGCAGCAAACATGCTGTAAATATAGATTCTTTTAAAGATTATTCTCGAGCCCTTTTGCGATGCTTGCTGCAAGTTAACAGCAAGTTCGATGCAGATCTGTAACAAATATTTCCTGGAGGCTGATTTTTTTCTTCAGTTAGAATTGAATTTCAATGATTAATTTGGAAATCTATATTGGCAACACGTTTCATACAACAGTAATTGCGTATAGGTTTCAACAATTTTTAGAAACACAAACTTTTGAGTCACCGTTTTGTTTTTTTTAAAGCGATGTAAATCTAACATCGGATGTAAACAACTACAGGTCATGTCCGGCCTTTAACAATGAGCAAAGTCCATATCGTATAGTAAGCATTAAAAGACATCAGAAAGAGAAAACAAACGGTCTGAGTTATGCTAAAACAAATTAAACAAAATACAATTATGTCAGACAGCGACAAACCACAACCACTTACAACAAGCACATGCACATGTGGCGGGTTTTAAAATGTTTATGAGAGCTTATACCCTTTAATCTTGTCAGTGGTGTAAAATTACAACATAACAGCAAACTGTATAATTCAGTTGGAAAGGAAATTTCATGACAATGCCTTAAGTCTTTAGTACTATAGGTTAAAAAAAGACACGTGACCACGAATACACGAAAGACAGAGTTGAGCATAGAACTAATTTTTAAGTGTTTCAGAAGTGAAGAGTCGGAAAATACTTCGAGGAAACGCACTTAAGTTAAATTGAAGAAAATAAGGATGACACGCGTCATTATACAAAATAATAGCTAGAAGTTGATTAATTTTTAAATTTAAACAAATTTACTGATTTATGATATATCTGTATAATTTTCATAATAAAGTGTAAATATGGTCAGTTTTGGTTGATGCGGTCAAATATATTTCTTAACAAACCAGCCTGAGATATAAAAACTACATATTTTCGGTAACGATTCAATATTTTGAATAAAAAGAGGACATGCTGGCACTCTAAATTAATGCAGACAAGACATGCAGTCAATCTGTTCCAATATTACTGTCATTGGTTTTATATAATCCATCCTGAGTTGACACATATACTGATTTATTATACAGGTATATAATTTCATAATAAAGTGCAAATAGGATCAGTTTTTGTTGATTTGGTCAAAACATTTTGTTATACAACCCAGCCTGAGATATGATAAATACTGATTTTTGGTGACGATTCAATATTTTGAATAACAAGAGGACATGCTGGCAATCTCAATTGATGCGGACAAAATTCTGAAGTCATAGTGTTTCAATATTGCTGTCATTTGTATTATACATTCCATCCTGATTTAACAACTTTATGATACTGTTATATATTTTTCATAATGAAGTGCAAATATGGACAGTTTGGTTGATACAGTCAAATAATTTTGATACACGAACCATCTTGAGATGTGAAAACTACTGATTATGGTGACGGTTCAATATTTTGAATAAAAACAGGACATGCTGGCACTCTAATTGATGCGGACAAAATTTTGCAGTCCTTGTGTTCAATATTACTGTCATTAGTATTATACAATCCTTCTTGCGTTAACAAATTTAATGATTTATAATTTTCATAATAAAATGCAGATGCATGACTTTTGTATGGTCAATTTTGATTAATGTGATCAAACATTTTCGTTTTTCAAACCAGCCTGAGACATGCTAGAATTGTTTGCACCAATACAACTTATTACATTTTCTTTGCTAATTCCTTAATTATCCAAAATAAATGATAAAATGTGCAGCTGAGACAGGATGACCCAATTTTTACTTATTAGATTATAAAATAAATAGAGAGCTCCATAAAAATTGACGGAGCTGAATTTCCGGATTATGTAAATTGAAAGTTCCGGAAATTTTTCTCATGAGTCCCACACAAAGCAAAGGTGTAAAGTTAAGAATTTTGCAACAAAAACATTAATTCAACAATTAAGGCGTAATTTATAAGTATGATTATAAACGTGTTTTTCGTGTCAACCCTTACATGCCCTATAACCATGATAACATGCGTTTCGTGTCATACCCTACATGCCCTTTAACAAAAATAAGTTTTCAAATATAACACTTCCGCCCGCCATGAGCCAGTAAATATTCTTTTTGAATAAAGGTATAATAATAAAAAATAAAACTTCTGGAAGAATTTGATAGTTCTTGAAATATTCAATGTACATTAGCTGTATAACCAATATCGACCGTTTTCGATTTGTTAAAAGGCAGATCACGGAGAAATTTGTATAACAAACAAATTTTTATGCGTACTTTCTATACAAATGTGTTTCATCTGTATTGTTTATATCAAGAAACAAAGACATTTATAAATGTGTTATCAATCGATGTAGAGCGGTCCTTGTCACAAGTTAACTTAATGTTGAGCAAACCAGCCAAAAGTTAACTTTAGATCAGGTCTGGTTCAATCGGAGTTGTCAAAATCGAAGTTAACTTATTGCAGGACTGCCAGTTTCCAAGTTAACTTCAGTAGCAGACCTGTCTAAAGTTAACCTTTTCGGCAGTCATAAAAGAGCCCTAGGACCAAGTCTGCTTTTTTAATTGTGGTCCTAGGACTGGTCGAAACAGTCCTAAAATCTGTCGCAGGTTAACCTTGACCAGTCAAAATGACTGGATAGCAAGTTAACTTGCTGTGCAGGCTAGGACTGCACCCATCTGTATGTTTACAAAATTCAAGAAGCATAGAGTACCTATAAAATGGAAATTTTTCAACCAAAAAAGTGTGAAACAATATGTATTAAGGAGATTTATTCACATCTTAAGAAATAAAAAATTCAGAATTCGACATTTTTTCAACCGATTTTTTTTTTTTAAATCGCCGAACCCAAAGTTGAACTACAACTGTCGCCAATGCAAATACTTACTTTTGTTTAACCTAATAGCCCTGTTCACATGCACATATTTGCATATAGTTGTAAAATGCATATGATCGCAAATACACACGTATGCAAATTAACAATGAGTGTACGTTTGCATGACCGAACCCCGTAATGCAAAAGTAAAATTGCATATATGCGAATTTACGCTGTTTTTATTGTATGAAAGCCAGTAAACGAAAATAACACATTATTAATTTCGTGCATTCGAAGCGCTTTTCTGGATTTAACTTCATCAGAAACTCTCAAACCCGAATGTAACAGTTGAAAATGTATTCCAATCAGATCGATGTGTTCAGCATTGAATGCTTTGCTGCAAACATTTAAGGTTGTGGACTATATTCGAGAAACCTGTATTCTTAACTCACTGAAAATAACGCCTTAATAAATGTCGTGCGTTCGAAGCGTTTTTTGGCTTTACCTTCATCAGAAACGCTCAAATTCAAATATTTGAAAAAAATGGGGACGTATTAATACGTTGAAAAGTAAGGTGTTAAATGATCAAAGGGGCATAAAAAGAATTGTTAATTCAGATAACGTCATTTTTCCTGAGGGAGTTGGAACCTTGCTTATTTCAATTTAGTCTGATAGGATTTATATCCTTGCCTCCGCACAATGATCTCAAAATGGAACCGAAGGGTATTAAAATATAGTCCGTAGGTCGACTTCTCCCGTTCCGGCAATAAAATATTTTATAAAATATGACGTCTGTTTGGCTTTGTTCGCTGCAGGTTAAAATTAACCCTAACCTCCCTTTGCGGGGTCCGAGGTGGCGTAGTCATGGCTAAATGTTCAAAGCCAATAACAACTAATTAAAACCATCATGCATCTAAGACTAAAATTTTAAGCAGTACACATCCAACTTCCAATGGATTTAGTGTAAAGACGTCAATAACAGTCAAAGAAAAACATGACCGTGTACAATGCCAAGACACATTTATCGACAGATTGTAGAGCCATGAATGTGCATATGTATATAAGAATAATATATAGTTTGATTTTAATTTACTGATTACAAAATCAATATTAATACCAATAAAATAATATTCAAAGATCTAAGTATAGTGTTTAATTGGTAACCTTTTAAAATAAGTTTATTTAAAGGCCCGGTGAATTAAACCGGATCGTATCTCAATTTCCGGGCTTGGTAAACAACACTTCCGTAAAAATTAGGATGTGTTATCCCGCTAAAAATAAGTTTTCTACAAGTACAACCACACTTCAATTAAAAATCTTTATATCTATTGAAGAATTTAGTAAAGGTTCATTTAAATCCAAAACGTCACAACAGACACGGGTATAGCGAACGATTTGTGATATATAAACACTGTAAGATGGTGCCAAAGGAACATCCCCGTCCAAAAAAGGATAATTAACAATAGGGAACAAAACATCGTCCCTTTTGTCGTAAAATTTAGTATAGAGTTTCCCGTGTAAAAATGAATATTTAAATGTAGGAAAGGACAGTTATGACCATTTATGTTTGAGTTATTTAAAATAAGTTCCTTTGGGTAAATTTCGAAAGTATATTTAGAAAATCCTTGATTATTTAACGAAAATATATCATTAAGATAACAATAAGTGTTGTTGAATTTATCAATGAAATGCAATTTAGACGGGTCTTTACTGAGTTTGGCCATAAACTGTGATTCATAACAGTACAAGAACTATTAAAAAAGCTTGGTTGCAATCTATTGTAGGGTTCTATAGTTTAATCCGGGAACTCCTTCCAGCTGCATTAATTTCGGTTTTTTTTTAGTTATCATGACCTTACACGTACTTACATAAAAATAAGTAGTGATCTTCCTCTCATATGTGACCATGCATCGAAGTAAGGTGACCTTGCATTTTTTTTAAAGTATTTGCTTCATGGTGTGAAAACCCCAAATTACAGCAGGATGTGCACAAATCTGATGGACTAGACGAACGGGTATAAAAACTATAATACCATAGCTTCTTCGTTGCTTTTGGTATCAAAATCACGTATGAATTTTGTGTTTTGCGTTCATATGGGGTCGATATCACTGCTGGTAGACGATGGTATCATCAACTCATGATCAGTAGTCAGTGCTTCAGTCCTGACAAGATTTTTAACAAATTGATCTTAAATTCTCCATATATTAAGACATGATTATCAAGAAACTAAGGTTCCAACTCCTTCAAAGTTAACCTTTATAGATGAATTTGGCTATTTTTATGTCCCTTTCGTTCATATAGTTTTTCACGTGTTTATGTCTTAAAAATCCTTGGCTTTCAAAAGTTTGTGTGAAAAACTCACCAAAGATACCAGGCTTTTAATTTTGTACGCCTGACGCGCGTTTCGTCTACAAAACACTCATCAGCTACCCTCGAATCTAAATAGTTGAAAGGCCAAATGAAATACGAAGCATTGAAAGCAAAAAATGTCGAAAGGTTTTGCCAACTACAGCTAATTAGGTTACATATTCCTTGGTTCGAGTGTTTCGGGTGGAGGTAAATTCAGGAAAGTGCTTCGGACGCACGAAATTAATAAAGTGTATTTTCATTTACACCACAGTTCCATGTTGTGGGTGTGTTAAGATCTTACTAAAAAGACACATTTAAGTTTTATATTTTTTTACAATATACAGAAAATGAGATTCATCCTACATTGTATTCAAAGAAGAACATAGTCGTTTTTCTATTAGAATTTCTTTTAATGCTTTCCTTTATTCTATCAAAAAATCATGATCGCTAAAGAATTTCTTGGAACATGACACACAGATGGGATTTAGTGTAACAGTAAATTCGGTCCGGTAGTTAAATTAGACTTTTTTTCCTAGGTAATCAAGTCCGTGACCATAATTTTACTAGGAATGTGAGTCACGGGATAAATTTTCCTAGGAAAATAAATCCATAGCTAGTAATATATGTGTGGCACTTAATTTACTAAGAACATTTTAATATATCCGTAATCTCATTTTTTTCTATGAAAAAGTCCCTTTAAAATTTCATTCTTAAGACATTCGTTAAATTAATCAATATTAAAATTCAGAAAGGAACATTTGTAAGTATGTACATCATAAAAGTCTGCGATATCAATTTTCCTAGGAAAAAAATCCGTTTAATTATTAAAAAACACCCATATTTTAATGAAATAGTGAAATTTTGATGCATGTTAATCAATTTTGAAACATATAACAAATGAAAATTAAATTATTTCTTTTATTACAAATTTTTCTATAAAAATAAAGGACATGGACGTTTTTACCTAGGAACAATAATGACCTGGACATGAATTCCTAGGAAAATTAGTCTGGGCACATAATTTCTAAAGATTAATTCAAAACTGTTAAACAACATTAAAATATACAATTAAAAATGTATGGTTAACGCAAATAATTCCCTTGTAAATACAAAAAAGCCATGTGAACGCATTACACGTTTGTATTTGCATACCTAGCCAAATTTGCACTGTACACGCATTAATTTGTAAATTTTCCCATGTGAACAGGGCTTAAGTCATCTTTACCCTCCCATTTCCTCCGATATAACTACCTCTTACATTTCTTCATCTACAACTAAAAAGATAGTGTTAATTAACCTACCTTTCGCTGTAGTTAGTGCAGAATCTATTTCTGGATCAGTAGACCCTGCTAAATTACAAATATATACAGTGCTTAGTAGTTAGGAGTGTATTACATCTATATGGATTTTTAAAAGACAAGTTTACCGAAGAAGCAATAATTCAATGCTTTTCGTAGGTGTTCTTGTATGTGTTAACTTTCAGATCTTACATAATTGTTTTATACCATAGTCATAGAATACTTTCAGGAAACGCCTCACCATCACTGTTTTACTCTGCATGATTCAATTCAATCGGGGCCAATGGAAGTATGCAAATTGTACTTTTTCTTACAGTAGGGTCACGTGTAAAGAGGTAGTAGAATATTCCGCAACTAGTTAAAGTCAATCACATGTTGTATACGTGCCTATACCCACATTCATTCCAAGCGATTTTTTTCGGAATACTATTCTTCTAAACGTCGATTTTGGGACAGTGGTATAACAACATATACAAATGCAGAATATGGAATAAATTGACCAGAACTGAAATCGATTAAACCTCATCACCTTGAAGAACTAAAGTAATCATAAAAATATAGAAGGATAAATGAAAACAAAGATAAAAATGATAATACACACTAATAATTAATGCGCAGATACGTCAATATAGAAATGAGTTTTGTTTTGTTTTATGAGGTACAGGATTTCAGATTAAATCAGTTAATCATAGTTTTAAATTTACCTGTACCAAAGAGCTAATTACACACAAACATCTTGTTCGAACACGTATATATACTACTATCTTATATCAGTATCGTTGAACAATTTAATATATATTCATTTATGAAAAAATCCGTTTTACATTCTATTCTGATAATTTTTACATTAGCCAATGACATTTAAGCCTTAAAAATTTTGAAAGCGTATATGAATCCTACAAACCAGAGAATCCCGAAAGTTATGTAAAACAGAAAGTAGAACAGAGCGTTTTCAGATCCTTGTTAGCAAAGCTTGAACACAGGATCTGTATTTTAATCAGATTGGGGTGAAGGTCAACATATGGTCCCAAACAATTTGACAAATGTCTATGGTATAAGTCTAGCTCTAAATATCTTGGAGTCTTTACAAGAATAAGCAAAGAAAATAGCTCGAGGTAATTGGCAATTGATTGAATGTACCGGTTCCAATTAATTAAAAGTTGTTCATACTGGAATTTATGTTAAACACATTAAATATTCTTAACAGCTAGTATGATCGTGTGCAATGCCATGTATTCAAGATTAGGCATATTGATGATTGATCTTTAAAAATCTCTGTTAGATTATTCACAATTTTTTTGACTCGCGGCAATTTAGATCATGCCATCTTTTTAATGATACCTGTTTGTTGTTGAAGATTTGATTTTCACCTCATGATGTCTTCTACATACTTTTGTCGCTGGATTTTTTTCAAACAGGACCAGAAAGATTAAAATCAGGGTTATCCAATAATCAGATAAAGTTGAACGATCATTACGACATTCTAATACATTTTTCCTTTGCACAAAAAGGGTAAGCGTTTAAAAACATATGCCTGTCAAAAGTCAGAAGCTTGTAATTTAGTAGTTGTCGTTGGTTGCTGTCTGTCTTATTGGTTTTTCGTTTGTTGTGTTAAGCATACATCAGGCATTAATTCTCTTTTGAATTGTTTAATTCAGATTTTATCATGCCGGGGCCTTTTATATCTTACTATACGGTATGGGTTGCTCATCGTACAGTGCCTAATAGTTATTTACGTCCCCGCCCTTTGGTATTAGGTATCTAGAACATTATTTTTACCTTGTCAAGCTCTTACATTTTTCGTAATACCTTACTCCCGGTTTACTAATACTTCCCGATGTATATTTGACTGAGTTCAGTAAACAAGACTGATCTGATGATGAGTAAAACATTGATTGACACAATGTCTGTCGTAAACATTGTCGACCACAGTCTATTGCTGTTAAGGTGTTGACTGAAGCAAGTAGTTTGTCAGTAGAGTAAAATTCATCCAATATTTTATTCACAGTAAAATATACCGGATCTGAAAATAGAATATAGAATAGGCTTTAGTGGTTTTTCTTTTAAAAATATCAAATACATAAGCAAAAAAAAAAACATCTTTGCAACAATACATTTTATGTGTCTAATACAGAGGAAAACGGACGCAGATGTTAACACGTTTAGGTCACCGTACGGTCTTCAACAATGAGCAAAACCTATACCACATAGTAAGCTATAATAGGGCAAGAAATGACAAATGTAAAACAATTCAAACGAGAAAACTAACGGCTTGATTCGTGTACAAAACAATAAACGAAAAACAAATATGATATACAGCAACAAACGACAATCACTGAAGGCACATACAGAATGTAGCGGGGTAAAACATGTTTGCTGGCGCTAAACCCTCTTCCTAGCCTGGGATAGTGGTTTAACAGTACAACATAAGAAGAAAGTATAAAAATCAGTTGAAAATACAGTACTTGCAAACTTAGGCGTTACTATTTTAGCGATCAATCAGCGGTCATCGATCAGTCACCGATCAGTCAAGTTCGCGTCAAACTCACGTCTCCAATTCGTCAGACTTATAGTAAAAATCTTTGACTGATCGGACGGATTGACCTTTCTGACGGACTGAATTCTAAAAAGTCGCCAGTTGAACTCATACAAATAACGAAATCTGAGTTTAGTTTCATTTAATTAAAATGGCGCCACGGAAAAATACGAATCGTTCAAGTACAGAAACTAGACATTTTATTATTAATCATTCAGCAAATGTTTAAGAATTAAAATTGTGCGTTTGTTAAAAGAGAAGAGAAATAGGCAGATAAAACTAAATTTAAATATTATTAAAGAATTGTGATTGTCGTTTATATTTAGGTTATTTTTTTTCAAACCAAATGAGTGCTAAAACGGTGTTTATCGCGATTGTTAAATAAATTTTCCGAAAATGCCTTGAAAAATGAAATGAAATGATCATTTATTGCAAATTTCGGTGAATTATTTTCAATAAAATAGAGAAATATGAAGGTGGGACACTCTAAATCAATGTAAACAAAATGTGAAATATATTTTTTTCTTAAAATTCATCATATTTTTGGGAAACAACCCAACAAAAATAATTATATCCAAAGATGGTTTTTGTTTTATTAAATTTTAATGAAATGAAAAAAAAACTTGCACTCTTATTCAACACAAAGAAGAGTTTAAATATCTTAATCCCTAAATTATTCAAATTTTGTAAAAAGTAACTTATCCAAAGGCAATTAAAATAACTGATTGCTAACAACAGTGCATTTTTTTTTTTGATAGTAAGTAGAAACATTTATATTTTTAAACAATGAAACAAAAAAGAAATAACTGCATTCTTATTCAACACAAACTAAAGTTTAAGTATCTCTTTTCTTATATTATTCATATCTTATTAAAAAAATACTTTTATAATGACAAGTTGCAAATAACGTTGCATTATTCATGATATTAAAGAAGAAATATTTGCATTTTTAAGCAATGCGAACAAAATTTAAGTATATTTTCCCTAGAATTCAGCATATTTAATTAAAACCAACCAATCCTGATATACAGAAAGTACTAAATCCAATGGCGGTTCATATTTCCTTTAAAAAAAAAATATTTCATTCTTATTCAACACAAACAAAAGTTTTAGTATTTTTATCCTTATATTATTAAAATTTTGTAAAAAAAACTTATATTAAGGCCTATGAAATAGCTTATTACAAATAATATTGCATTATTTTTTATAAAAGGAGATATATTGGCAATTTTAAACAATTCGAACAACATTTTAGTATCTTTTCTTTGATATTCATTGAGTTTTATGAACAACAACCCGTCCTGATGTACGAAAAGTACTAAAATCCAATGACGGTTCAAGATTTCTATTTAAATAAAAAAATAAAATGATTGAATTCTTATTCAACACAAACAAAAGATTTAGTATCTTTATCCTTATTCATTCTTCATATTTTATATAAAAATAACTTAGCCTGAGGCATTTGAAATATCCGATTGCTAACAACAGTGCATTAGTTTTGATAAAAAGAAGAAATATTGGCATTTTTAAACAATGCAAACAAATTTTAGCATCTTTTCTCTGATATTCATCATATTTTATGAAAACAACACATCCAGATAAACAAAAAGAACTAGAATCCAATGACAGTTCAATATTTCCATTAGAATAAAAAGATTAAGTATTTTTTACCTTACCTTATTCAAATTTTATAAATCATTACTTATCGAGAGGCATTTAAAATAACTGATTGCAAACAACAGTGCATTACTTTAAAGTAAAACAAAATTTGGGCATTATGAAACAATGCAAACAAAATTTTCATATCTTTTCTCTTATATATTTCATCATATATTATCCAAACATCCTGATGTACAAAAAGTATTGAATTCCAATGGCGGTTCATGATTTCGATTAAAATAAAGAATATATTGCACTCTTAATCAACCCAAACAAAACTTTAAGTATCTTTACTGTTATATTATTTTCATTTCCATCATCTAGTAACATTAAAATGCATGACTGCTAAATAGGGTACTTATTTCAAATGATAACATTTTATCTCTTTTTAGTGATACAGAAACATTCTGAGCATGACATTATTCTGCACTTATGTAATTTATTTAGCAGAAAAATAAAAGAACCAATAATGAAAAAATACACATAATGCGCGAAAAGTAATTTATATTTTTTTTTTATATGTTATGCGACCAAGTTGATTACAAATAAACGAGTAAAGGCGTCTTCGTAGAGGTCTATGTTTATCGCATGTAAACTTATATATGTATCCGTCAGATCCGTGCATATAATTCATTTACTGATCGATCGCTGACCGTTGTCAACGTAACTCTCACATAGTTTATTTGACGTATCTGACAAATTCTATGGGTCATCGATCACCGATCATTCATCGATCAGTCAAGCATCTGTCACCGATCATTCACCAATCAGTCAAGTTCTCGTCAAACAGTAACGCCTAAGGTTGCAAGTACTGTAACTCGTGATTCTACCACCTGAAACATTTTTCAATTTTGTTTTTTCAACATTTACCATCAACTGCATTTTTTTTACAATATCTTAAAAGAAAGTATTTAAATATTCTGTTAATTAAAACCTTTCTTGCTTTAAAATCTTTCTTGCTTAAAGAACAGTCCTATCAGCCTATGATATACAAATATTTTAAGCAAATCGTTAGCTCGTTTTCCTTATCTAAACTAATAGTTTCAAACCAGTTTAACTTGATCCCTCCAAATTATATTGGAGATCATTTAGATAAACGGGAAATAAGTCAAGAGATATAGTTTTTTCCGTCGAACGGCGATTTCGCATTGGAAAAACACTGATATCTCATGTTTATGAATTATATGTAACTTAATATACTTATATATGTTCTGAATAATTAGATTTTTTTCTGTATTTGCTATTATTCAAGTGTTTCTCTCTGTAGTTCAAGTGGACGATGACTCTCGTACCCGCTCTTTGTGGTTCAAGTGTATGACCAGTAACGACCAAGAGGCGAGCTTTAACGGATAGTTTTATTTACTTGCGTACTTTGGGTATTTTCACCAATGCGTATTCCTCTTACTATTCATCTTTTATCCTCATCAATAAACGGGAAACAAGAAACATGTTATAAGAATTTTTTTTAAATATATGTGCATTTATCATTTTCAGCACATTAGTAAGTAAACTATATCAGCACACGTTAAAATGAATTTACATACCTCCAAGAATGAAACCAAAAAGTTTCGCAAAAATTACAATCTGTGATAAGTCCGACATCTCTGAACAATTATGGGAAAAGACAATAAGTTACATTTCAAAGTTATTATATCGAAATAAACATTCATTTGAGTAAACATAAGAGCATTAAACGGTAGTGTTATGGTTATTGTTATGTTGTTACTAAAATGCAAGACTCGTTTTATAATTATGATATTGAAAACAATTGTAATTGCAGGAAATAAGAATCAAATACCAATAGTTAATGGACACCATGAAATAGGCAAATATTAATTGGTCCTAAATAAACATTTCGTAAATGTATCGTATGATTTTACTAAAGTGATAATCAACAACAAAAGAAATAAACGGAAATAAATGGAAAAGGTAACCATGTATAATCAGGCCATAAATACTAAGAACAATGAAGTTTAATTCATTTTAGAAAGATTAATAATTATAGGTAATTTTTAGGTTGGTGTAAAAACTCATTATAGATACCAGGATTAAAAACGCCAGACGCACGTTTCGGCTACAAAAGAATCATCAGTGACGCTCGAATAAAATAAAAGTTAAAGTACGAAGTAGAAGTACATTGAGGACCCCAAATTTTGACAGGTTTGCCAAATACAGCTATGGTTATTGGGAGAGTATAATAGTTTTTGGTGGGGTTCGTGTTGCTTAGTCTTTAGTTTTCTATGTTGTGTCTTCTGTACTATTATTTGCCTGTTTGTTTTTTTTTATTTTTAGCCATGGCGTTGTCAGTTTATTTTCAATCTATGAGTTTGACTGTCCCTCTGGTATCTTTCGTCCCTCTTTTAAAGTTCCTACTGCACTAGTGGTACCCATCCTGTTATTCATGGCATGTAAAAATCTGGTGCTACATGTATGGATATGTCATCCACGCTTCCCTTACCAGTATCTGCTAATGTTCCTTTCTACTTTCTGTTTTAAAGACCTTTCGGGATCTTCTGGTATTGTCGTATATGTTAAACACTTTCAAAAATTCGAAAGCTGAAATTTCTTTGGCCGATGTAATTATTACCAGAACAGGGAGTAGAACGGAGTGTTGTCAGAACCTTGTCAGCAAAACGTCGACAGAGGAACTGTACTTTTATAATCAGATTGTTGCTTTTGTTGCTTTAAAGCCCAAAATACATTTTTAACTCGTACAATAGGATTTTTTAATGGCTTTTATTGGTTGATACATATTCGAGAATTAAGTAAATATATTGTTCATATACAAAGGAAACGACTAAATTCCTTTTTATTAAAATGTCAATTAATTTTAGTGGTATTATTATGGAACAACATCGACCTTATACAGCCAACTTATTGACACGAGTGAGAATACAGACTGATACTAATCTGTTTTAAATTACCATGTATCAACATTGAACAGATTAAAACATTGTACCATTATCCTTTAATCCTCTACTCCCTGTTCAGGTAATAATTACATCGGCCGAAGAAAGAATTGGATATAGTCTAAAATAAAATTCCTTCGTTTATTCTGATTTTGGAATTTTATTTTAGACTATATCCAATTATTTCAGGGAAAAACACAACATACAAAATTGAACATTTCAATAAATTCGGTATTAGCAAATCGTAAAATCAGAAACGTGGGTTACGACATATCTATCTATTAATGGCAATAATAGTAATACTTGGCATTCAATATGTGCAAAGATCACACGATATAAAGCTATCTGATAGAGATTTATCAAACCAATTGTGCTGAGAATTCAAAAATGCTTCATGATCCTCATTGTTAAATACTTTTTATGATGAAAAGATATTTATTTACCAGTTGTAAAGTAATTTGATGCGTTTGCATGTTGGGACCATATTCGTGTATCTATGATTTCTTCTGTTTGATCACATGTAAATTGTTTGTAGTAAGAAATATTAGAAAGCTGCCGGTTTCTCCATTTCAATGAAGTTGAACTGATTTATTACTACAACTACACTTCTGTTATCTGCTTACTCTACAAATTACTCTTTTGAAAAGAGCGTGGCACTCCTCCAACAAGTGATTGTATGTTCATACAAATGACACATTAAAACATGCGATCCTTATGGAGGTAAAGATGAGGTATGTATTTTCATTGAATTAGACTAAAAAGTACACACTTTTGTTAAGGGACCAGCTGAAGCCCGCCTCCGAGTGCGGGATTTTCTCGCTGTGTTGAAGACTCATTAGTGGCCTTCGGCTGTTTTCTGCTCTTTGGTCGGGTTGTTGTCTCTATGACACATTTCTCATTTCCATTCTCAATTTTATACTTCTATATCTAACTGTTCTTTAGTTAAAACCCAGCAAAAAGTAACTATTTCTTGTCTACTTCATTACTAACAATTGGACTCAAATGATATTAATGTTAGGAATGAAGTATCCTGACATGACAGTATTCTATGGTCTTTTCTACAATTGAAAAGTAGTTTTTCTTTTTACTGTATACCAATTAGAACGCCTAGTTCAATAGCTTCCTTGTAAACTACAATCATCAGTTATGTTCGGAAACATAGATCTTGGAATATTGTATCAACGGATCGATTTCGATATGATCAATCTTCCAACAATCTAGATGATTCCCTCTACATATTAACGACTCGTCTAAAATCTTCTAGCATTCGGGTGATTGAGAGCACGAATTGTGGTATGGAGACTTGTCTATTGTTGAAACTCTTTTGATGATCCTTTAAGTATATGTATCTAATAATTGTTACGATATTGTTACGATATTCAAAGACCTGTGTTTCTTAACATGATACAGGGTTCCTTTTTAAAATGAAGATATTGGACCCTAGGGTTCTTAATAAAAACGTTGAGGTAATCTTCTAGAAAGTGTTTTGTTGTTATGGGATATATAGGTCATCGTTTTCTTGTTACCGAAAGTTGAGCAACACGACGGGCTCTTCTAGAGTACACATGTGTTTACACTCGGTGCTTAGTGGGATTCGTGTAGTATAATCCTTAGTTGTCTTTGGTGTGTTTTGTGGACTGATGTCTATCTGACCGTCTTTTTGTTTTTGTTCTTGGTGGTGTCTGTATTCATTTGACTTTTCCGATTGGTATCTTCTTACCTTTACGATATGGTTTGGTGGTTTATAATGATATTGGTTTGCCTACTTTTTATCGATGATTCCATATTTACATGGTTTATGCTCACTATAAAACTGACGATTGAGATTTGAATTTTCTTGCAAATGAAAATATTTTTGGATCATGAAGACACGTTGTATTTGTTTATATTATGAAATACTAATTTTGCCGAGGTTAACAACGCCTTCCTTAAAAAAACACTTTATTATTACTAAGCGCTAATACATAATGTACAATTGTTTGTAGTGACAGTGCAGTGCATTTTCGGGTAATAGATTTGCTATCGAAACATGTTTTAAAATATTAATGATTTATATTTATATAAATATCTAAAAGTTTGTTTTTTGTTTTTTGTTTGGTGTTTTGTTTTGTATATGCTTCTTTGCTGTTTTTTGTTATTTTGTTTGTTTTTATTTTCCCTATGCCATATGCGTATGGAACGTAATAGTGACACTTTGTTTGCTTTTCACGTTTACATACTGGTGGAATTTTCAGTGGATGGATAGCTGGTAAAACGATTGTCGACCTTTCCAATGCGTTTTCTCTTAGAAAACTGGTAACATGCATACCTCAAGCTGACATGTCAATTTACAGAAAGTTTCATACTCCTTATATGGGCACCATTGAACATTTTCCTCGTAAACTATATTGTACAGCAACTGAAGATGTTTGTGACATCTTTTGGACTACAGTGTTAAATATATTTAGAATTTAAACTTATGTTCTTCTATACAATCCGTTCTCGTCATCCACGTTTGAACTACTGTACGTTATAATGGATCATACAAATCTTGCCATAGAAAACTGTCCAGATATCGAATGTGACATAAACAGCTTTGTGAACGTTTGCACCAAGATCTTACGTGACACTGCTCGTGTGTTGGTTTAATGCTATTTTTGGATCTCTTGGGTATATCGTGGCGGCTATTTTTTATTGGTGGAGAAATCTCCGAAGAGAATCACCGACATTCGACAGGAAAACTGATAATCCTGGTCAAGTAAGATCGGAGTAGAAAGCACCAGTCACGAGCGGGGTACAAACTCACTACCTCAGTATTAAGAGGCTAGTGATCGCTGTAGACGAACTACTTAGACCACTGGACCACCGGGTCCCATTCCAATGATAGATCCGAAAGTTAGAAAACATCATCTAAATAGCGGGAAATGAGGTTAAAGGATAGTGCTGGTTCCGTTTGAGTCAATTAAAAAAAGTGTGTATCGAAAATGATACAATTATATGCTAAGGACTACCGATATTGTTTTATGTTCGCTTCTTAAATTCTAGTTTACTATACAACATTTTTTCTTCCATCTCGCATGTTGCTTCTGTCTTTATGCAATTCAAATCTCTATCAACGTTGTGACTGTTGCCTTTTTTGTATTTTAGTATTTTGTTAAATTTTCGATTTTCTAATTACCAGTTTTGTTTCAAATTGAAGATATTTCATTGCAAAGGAAAACAAAACCAAGGTACAATGAAGTACAAACTGTATCCCTGCCTGCCTATGCAAATCTCTTCGAATAATCTATTGTGGAGTCCCATTTTTACCATAAATGTTTAATGAACTAACGATGTAAATTGTCAGATTCCACACAATACCGGTACACCATGCTCTTCCCCTTGCTTTGAATAGGCAGGGAAACAGTTTGTTTTACCATGCATATGTTTCTCTTTGCAAAAAAAAAAAAAATAATAATAAAATTTGGAAACAAAGTTAGTAATTGGCATATACACTATTCCTTTGAAATCTTCTTTCTTTAGTGCAAATTATATTAATGTTTGTATAATGTGCAACTTACGTGACGGTACCCAAATTGCACCAATTTTGGCAGTTTTTTCACCAACGCCCTTACAGAAATGAAAAGTTTGCTGCAATATTGCGGCAAACAAATTTGTTTGCAAGAAGCGTTTGCAAGAAAGTTACAGGTTGTTGCAGCTACCTGCAACATTCTCGCAATGTTACTGCAACAAAATTTGTTTGCAAGAAAATTGCAGCAAGTTTGCTGCAATGTTGCAAGAAAGAGTTTGTTTGCTAGAAAGTTGCAGGAACCTTTTCTTTTATTGTTTAAGGAATAACTATTTGCAACAACTTTGCAAGAAACGTTTCTTTAATAATGTCAGACATGATAGTTAATTTGCACCAATATTTCAAGCATTTCAAAATATAACATATGATTATTTTTTAAGATTTATGGTTCATTACACGACATGTTTCTTTGAACATTTGGTTATGGATACTTCTAATTATCTAAATTTGTTATCGTCATACTTTATTTTACTCAGAAATATCTGGAAATTTGAATAATATATTTTTAAAAAATCTTCAAATAACAATGCTTATAAAGAATTCCTAAACTGTACATCACATTTATATGATATTTTGTAATAAGGAAAGAATTTCAAGAATACTTTGGTATTTATTTCAACAAGTTTAATCTAAATAATTGAGACATAATAATTTTTGTTCTATATGTATTATATGCCTTTTTGTCACTTTTTTGTGACATTTATCTATGAACAATATTTTTTATTTTTATATTTTCCATCAAATGAATTTAGCCTCACCTGCAGGTTGCATTTTGTTTAATTTCTAGTATCAGTATTTTAAAATTATGTATACACAAATAATTTATAAAATTGCATGCCCTCTTTCTCATCTCAATTAGTAATATGAGCTGGTGATAGAAATGTAAGTGCCATCTGTTTTTAATTTATCTCTGTGTAGTGGCAAAGACAGGAAGTATTATAAATTAATGTACACAGAGTTTGAGGCCAAATTAAGGGTAGAACTTTTTTTATATATATATATATAATATATATTTCCATTATAACTTATAACATCAAAGATAAAAAAATAAAAAATAGATGATTATTTTTTTATTATAATATATAACAAATATTCAAGATTTAGGCAATTGATATTTATAATTAGGGGCAAATTTCAAAGGGATCACACTGTCACAATACCCTCAACAACCGGTACTTCGATCAACAAATTCAAAATTTGAACTGGACATGAACATTCACACAACAAACAAAGATGTCTCTATCATGAACAAAATATGAATTTTACAATGGATTTAGATCCAAAAGTTCCAATTAATTCTATTGACACTGGATAGTGCAGATGTAGCCTTCAGATGACATGACTCTTGGATTTAGGAAGATTGGTGTTTACACATATTTTGGATAACATCTTTTGGTAAGTACAATGGAGTAGAATGTCCACCATTTTGAATAAGTGCATGCTCTTATAGTTCAAAATAGTGATATTTAAAGTGTCTTCTTAACTTTGTAGAGTCGAAAAAATATTAGACAACAGATTTATGCACATGAATATTATTAAAATTGTGTAAGACAGGATATATTTTTTTTAATCTTTTTAAGACAATATGTATTAGAAAGTATTACTTAAATTAAAACAAGAAATCTTCAAATAAAAGCAGTTTGGTATTAAATTAGAGATCTGTGGTTTGACTGCCAATAAGACATCTATGATAACAAATGAATGCAAAATATAGCTTTTATATACACAACGAAACACCAAAATTAAAATTTTATAAAATAGACAAGACCAATTATGTTATAGTTCAATGAAAAACAAATATTAAAAAAAGCAATAACAACCTAGTACTGGCATGAGGTTAAATGTATTCTACAGTTATATATATATCAGTTGCAGATACAGAAATTTGAAAAACATGCAATTTCTAGAAGGACTTGATAACTTTTAGACATTAACCCTTTTTAAGTGAAACAAATGCAGGAAAAAATTGCTCTATAGATCTCTTTATAAAGTGTTATTTTCATTTTATAAGTCCAGAATTTACAATATATAGTAGTAACTTTATATCTTTATAATGTAAGGTATTCTTTTTATATGCTAAATTCTTAAACTTTTATTTCAGTAAATTCAACTTTAAGGACAGCGAGTACAATGGCAAACGAAACTAAAAGATACACAGATGTAACACGACAACCTAAAGAGGACAGAGAAAATTTTTTTTTTATTATTAAATCATATTTTTTTAAATGCTTAGTTTTCAATTCCTAATTTTTTCAACTGAAATTGTTGAAAGATTTGCTGTAATGTTGCTGCAATATTGCAAGAAATTAATTTTCCTGCAATATTGCTGCAACATTGCAGCTAATGAATTTGTCGCAATATTGCTGCAACAATCACAGCTACTGATTTTCCCGCAAACATTTGCCGCAATATTGCAGCAATTTGTTGCGGCAATGTTGCAGCAACTGTTTGCAAGAAAACTAATTTGCATACGAAAAATGAATATTTGCAGCAATATTGCCGCAAATATTTGCAGCAACATTGCCGCAAATATTTGCAAGAAGCCTTATTTTTCCATAAGGGCGTTTATTTATGATCCAGACAAAAGTTTCCATTCTGTGTTCATTTTGTAGATGTATCCTTGTTTTCTACATAGTTACACCAATTTGATTTTGAATCCATATTGAATCATAGGAAAATAGGTTTGAACCGACCTCCAAACGATCCATGATTCTGTAATGAGGAGTATCCAAATTGCATCCATACTTAAATTCACATCCTTGAAAATGGAATAACAGATGTTTTGTTTTATTTCTTCAAATATTTAGAACAATTTGATATTAGTCCATGCTTAGTATTAATTTTTTATGAAATAAATGCTTGTAACATATTTTATTTGCTCATTTTTAAAAGATGACATTTTGTGGACGTCGCATGGCGACGTTTCCGTAGATTTTACTTTTTCCAGTAAATACTTCATCTGTTGATATATACTGTGAACGTTTTGTGTATTTTTAAATATATTTACCTATGTTGAAAGACGTGTATAATGTCAAATCATAAACATACAAATTGTTTAGTCTCAAAGAAAACTTGTAAGATTTCCGCTGCTATTTTTGCTGAAAGGTGCAATTTGGGTACTAGGTGCAATTTGGGTACTGTGACGTTACCAGTTTTATCATGATATTTTTGTGAGACGCTCTTTTATTAAATGTTGAACATTTTCAAGAACTATTTAAACAAAATATCAACAAACTGAAAAATCTTTAAATTCATTATTTAGGACTCTGAACAATATTTTATTGAATAACCGTCTAAGTTAAATCATAGATCAACCAACAATAAAGTTTTCAAAGACGTCAGTATGACGTATTGTACAATTTTGCCTTTAGTCTAGTGGTAAGGGGTGAATTTGCCTTCAAACATTCCCTTTCTGATATCAACATCCTGAAAAAATAAAACGATTGTTGAGGTTATTATCATTGTTCACATGACGTTATTCCCACGTTTATTATACAAATCCTTATTTATTCCTTTGTAACTTTTAACCGTGTGTAATAGTAAACGAGAATACAAAAGTACAACAAGTACTTTAATTTCAGATATTGACGAAAATTATATTCACCTCGAAGTTTTGTTAATTAGTAATTATAAATAGAGAATATCATATGGCTTTTTCAATATCACATCCGTATCAACCCGAGACACCAATATAATCCCAAGATCTCTGCTCGAGGGATTATATTGGTTGAGGGTTGATACGGTGTGTGATATTGAAAAAGCCATATCATATACACTTTATTATATACTTCAAGTAGACGTTTTTTTATATGACATGACGTTATAAAGATTAGGGGTTAGATAAAGTCTTTGCAACAGTGACTGATATCGATGACGTGACGTTATACAGATTAAAGGTGTGAAAAAGACTTTGCAACCGTGACTGATATCGATATCATCACGGCTGGCTGATATAGCACGGTTGCCGTTGACTTTATTACACATACAATTTATCTGTATTTACTACTAAGTATATAATAAAGATTAATATATTCCCTTTTCAGTATCTGCTCTGTTATTATCACGAGTTCTTGATATCTATCATACCAAATATATACTGTCGATACATGCAATTACTTTTTTCCTTAATCATGGCCGAATATTAAAGTTAGAAATGAATATAATTGTTCAAGACAAAGCCTAGACAATATATACATTGAAAAATAAAATATCACAAATATTATTAACATTAATCCAGCTACAATGATGTAAGGAAAGGTATGATATGCTATACAAATTAAACATTTTTAGTAAATATATATATTTGTAAAATATAAAAATGATACAGCATATAATTTGATAAAACGAAATAAAAACAAAATTAATGAACAACAGAATATTCCAAAGGACTTGTATATATAACTGAAATGCCTTAATGTCCACAACAGGTCTGCAATTAATGTTCATATGTTAATAATTCACGCGCTCCTTTAGCCTGGGGTGGTAGAAAACAACTGCATCAAATGATAAAATATGTACTTATATCCTACCTGGCCAAATTTTGATGTTTCTTGTCATCTGATTTAAGTGCAGCATGGATTATAAACAAATTAAAAACATCTCTCTGAAAATATATTTATTATGTTCTCAGTCGCTATTTCTTGTTAAAAACACATAAACATTTATTGGTTCCTTTGTCTTTTTAAAATGCTTTGTTAAATGTTAATAATATATTTAATTTCTTGTCTTATAACATTTGAATTACATTTGAATAAAAAAAAATGGTTTTATTGCCTTGGCCTTCTTTGTTTTATAGGTATTTTCCAATTCCCATCGACTGTTCTTTTATGACGCCGCCACAGCGGAGGGACATTAAGTGTTCCCCTTGGTCGTCTGTACGTCCACCCGTACGTACCGAAATTGGTTTCCGTTCTCTAACTTTAGTTTGCCTCAAACAAATGTTATGAAACTCTTACACAATGCTTATTAACACAAAACACTGATTAAGTTTTGAATTTAGGTGGCGTCACTTTTACCGTTCTAGAGTTATTCCCCTTTACAAATGGAAAAAATGCTGAATTTTTCGTTTCCGTTCTCTAACTTATGTTTGTCTCAACCAAATGTTATGACACTTATACAAAATGCTTATTACCACAAAACTTAGATCAAGTTCGAATTTGGGTAGCGTCAATTTTATCGTTCTTGAGTTATGTCCCTTAATAACGTTATACACACTCTTCATTTATTTTTTTAATAATTTCTAAAAATCCGTTCAGACACAAAGCTAGGTTCTTGATCATAAAAATGTTTATGTGTGTCGGTCAAATGTCATCGACCTGAATATTCATGTCACATTTGCCATGAAAAAACGAATATTCTTCTGGATTTAAATATAATGTTTTGCATTCAACGAAATTGGTTTGCTAACTTCTGCTAATTATATTAATATAGATAATTTTATTTACGAAGATACAAAATGTACAAATATTTTAGAAAGTATCAATTTCACATTGTACCTGTGCATTGCTTCCACCAAGTTTGACTATTTGATATCGTTTTGGATAAATGATGTTAACAGCAGCACTGAACTGTTGATCCTCGTAGGCTGCAAACGCTTCACACAGATCAAGACCAACGGTGTTCATGGCATCACGTGTGTCACCATTCCCGCATCTGAAAACACAGATAATATTTTGTCAATACTAATCTACGAAATGATTAATCTGACACTTTATATACTTTATATTCTTATACTTTTGAATCAGTTATTTGAGAGTTTCCCTCAAGTTTTCTTTTACTTGTTTTAGATATATATTCCAGAGGGATTAACCAGTTGTTAACTCGGTAAACTATTGTCGCCTCCAACTTATGAATGAATTTGAATCTCCTCATTGGCGAGGCAAATCGAAATCTAACACAGAGCTTTTCATTAGGGGACATCACTGATCAACAACATAACTTTATTTATTATACTTCATGTCAAAATGCCATATTTTGATTGGTTAATACGAGGGAGACTATTCTATGGTAAATACTCTATTACCCTTCACGGAGACGCTTGATCAAGTGTGCGCTTTATTAAATACGACTCTATCATATGGCAAATACTCTATTACCCTTCACGGAGACGCTTGATCAAGTGTGCGCTTTATTAAATACGGATGGTTGTTATGTACAAGACGTCATAGTTTATTACTTTGAATTTGAAATTTAATCGACAGTAATAACAGAACATTCAGTATAATAAATTAAATAACACATATCTGAGAGGGTGATAGAGCAGATTGTTACCCCTCGAAAAGACATTGTCAACCCTGGTTTCGCCTCAGTTGACAATGTTTTCTCGGTGTAACAATCTGCTCTATCACCCTCTCAGCTATGCGTTATTTATATAATATTATACACATGGCAAAGAAAAATAAGAATACATACAAACACATTTCAATACACACAGCTTCGTACCAAGATTATGATAATTGTGTTCAATGGTTTGGTTTTTAGTTTATTATCTTCGTTTCTATTGATAATTAAATATTTATTATGAACGGATCGTTTTATCTGGACGACAATGCAGTGAATGATTTTAAACTAATTTATACTTTGCCTTGATGTTTTGTTTGCCAACGAAATTGTGTGATGTCTTTTAAATAAAATATGGTCAACGCAGTATCACTCCACCTTACTCTATACATGGTATGCAAGTTCTGACGATTTTAATATATTTGAAAATACGTTTAGAAACGGAATGGATTTGAGATGCATGAAACTTGGCTCTATTGGTATATGTGTTTTGTGCTAGAATGTTTTGTAAATGTACATTTGTCAACAAAAAGAGATGTTGAGTATATGTCAACAAGACAAACCGTTAAAACAAAAACCACGTGACTTGTAGAGGTTAAAATAATCTGTAAATGTTCTGTTGGATGATTCATTGACATTTCAATTATATTACCTTATAAATTCTTTTATTGAATCTTCAAAATTCCTGGCAGATTTGGTATCATCAACTCCGAGGCAAGCCATCATATAATGTGCATCGTTGAAACCCATTACGTGGTCATCTAAATGGTTTTTACAAACTTCATAGAAATCGTACATCTTTTCCTTTACTGGTACTCCTGTATGATTTAAATACATTGTCATGGAAACCCTTTATTTTTGTATATCGTGTCAATTAAACAAATAAAAAAAAAAGAACAAAGGACTTGACAACTGTTTTCTTAAAAGATATAACAGGTGAAACTATAAGTATTTAAAAAGAAACATCAATAACGAATGCAATGCTTCCTGTTGTAGATATTTTTGTTCTAAAAGCGGTGATCATTCTCCCATATTTAGTATGAATTTCTTCCCCTTTTAAACCGTTTTTATTTCTTCTTCGGATTACAGAAATAAAAACTTTGATGGAATCACCTACCTTCCACTCCATCTCGAACAAAATAAAAAAATAATGATACAAAACGTCAATAAATGGAAATGAAAATGGTATATCAATTTACCTTCGAATTTGAGTCTGTACAGGAATGACACGGAATTAACAATTTCCATGGTTGACTTGGACTGGAGGGATCTTTTGCCTATCTGTACAAATTGATTAAAATTCACTGTTTGTCTTTTTTATTAATACTGGTGATATAAGAATAAGAGATGTGGTATGATTGCCAATGAAACAACTATCCCCAGATAGCATTTACATCAACAGATAGGATTTCACGATTTTATTTAAATATTTGAAAGTATTACAAGTTTAGATTTCAAATTTGAATAATCTACATTCCACAAATAAATCACTTGACTGGACTGACTGTAAAATAAGAAATTCTAAAAACATAATATTTAAAGGTCTTATGGGCTCCTCTTCGAAGGATGGGATATGTCAAGAGGCATTCATAGGTCCCTAAAAACAAGTATGATCTGTATTCTCAATCCTAACACAATTTAATTATATTGCTAGGAGAACACATTAGTCTGAATATTTTAGTCACCATGAATACACATACACACACACACACACACACACACACATATCTATGCATAATTGACCATATTTTTTTTCCACAAATGAACATTTTATATTTAGTTAACTCAAAAAACTATGGTCCCAAGTATGCTTCAAACTGACTAGCATCAACATCTTTGCATGAACTGCAGGTGTCTAAATATCTTTCTACTAGTATAAGTGGAACGATCTTTAAGTGCAGGAGGTCGTGGTTACGAAACCTGGCCGAATTAAATCAAAGACTCTAAAATTGATATTTGTTGCTTCTCCGCTAAGCCCGCGGCATCAAGGAGTAAGAGCAAAGACTGGTCGGCTCGGAATCAGCATAATGTGTCCGGGTAGGGTGACATGTCTTCCAGTGGACTAGCACGTTAAAAATCCGGCTAAGCATTTCGTATATAAAACTGAAATGCTAAGCATTTCGGTCTAGTACAAAACAGGGTTAATATTCATATCACATTAACATGTTCTCTTCCTGAATATTCATTTAATTTGCCAACAGCCGTACATAAACAGACATCATCATCATCCATCATCACCATCTTCATCACAATTTTTGCATATTTTCCAGTTTTTAAAATACAATAAAATGAAGGTCCGGGGAAAACGCAAAAATAAAGTTGCAATGATATATCTGAGAGACCAATGTTTTTTTTTTATGAATATGATATTATAATACGTTGTAAATTTCGGATTCAATCGGCCCAAAAAAATGGTCTGTTCGCACATTTTCCTTTAGAATTTTACTTTTAAGGTTACAGTAATAAAATATCTCTTAGTTACATTAAATAGCAAACCTTACAGTAATCTGTTTGTCGCCATGTTATTGCACAGAACATGTAAACGTTACATAGAAAATGAGAATGGTTTGTAATTATGCTATTTAAAATATTTACCTCTTTTTCGAAAAGTCGAAAAGCATCTTCGAAGTTACCCTAGGAATAATATGATACAGTTTTATTGAACACAAGTAACCAAAAAGTAATTAACACAATTACACCTGATTATTAAACTTACATTAAATGAATTAACTTAAAATAAAAATAAAATGATAAGCATATATATAAACTAGTAGTATTAGTGCTCTGGAATGTGAAATATGTCTAATATATTACTAATGAAGGATATACTACTTTAATGCTTCCCAATCAGAGAAAGTGCATTTTAGGGTATATGTTATTGGAGTGATACGTGTCTCTTACCTCTGTTACTTACACGGAAAATCACCCAGAAAGTGTCACTAAAATTTTTTTTTCATGTACATATAAACCATATCACTTCTTTTCCAATTCACAATTAACAAGTGAAAAGTTGTTAAAAAAGATGTTTTCGGCAATCGGCACATTGACAGAAAAGCAATGATTAAAGCCTGCATTGAAGTATCAAAGGGAATTTTTGGGGATACTAGATATAAATATTAAAACATTCGCGAAGAGTCTCTTAGAAGTGAAACATTTTTGTGTTCATCTAAAAATCTTTTTGTTTCAAAATCTTTCAAATTCTGACATTTCAAGGTCATCATTCGGTAATGCAGGAGCGCTGATAATCGAGTAAGAAATAGTTAATGTAAAGTTGAAAACATGTTATCATAGAAAATTCGTTTGTTTCGGACAAATTAATGGACAGACAACAATATATACTAGTACCTTATATCGGGTTATTTTCGAGTTTTCGTTATATACCATTAAAGGGGCAGTTAAATCTCCGCGTGTTTATTATTCGAAAATTTCTCAGTATACAGTAATCTTTCCAATTTTCCTAGGAATCATGACATTTCACATCATCCATTTTACAAATTTTGGAAAAGTTAAGGGAAATAGAACTTGATTTCCTTGTTATAGTATTTTGTATTTGCATATATTATTAGATATTAACATTTTCATTCTGGGAATATCAGAAAGATATCTTTTTGAAGTGCACAAGTTAAGTGAACCTAACTGTTAACAGTCAACAATCAACAATCAATAGTCTAAAATTGCACATTATTACACGTATCATAAATTCTCGCTTTTTTATAAATAACGTTTATTTCCTACCAGTGTCTCCCCGTGTTTTTACACTTAGATATGACAAAACTGTGTACCTGTTCGATATGATAAAGTCCATAGTGCCAGTAGTTATGACAAGCTGTCAATCCACAAACCTGTCAAGTATTAAAAGAAATCTTTTTGTAAGTCACAATTCTCAAAATTTCACGAATTTGCATCTGAATATCAAATTCGTGATATGATTTGGGATTATTTTGCTATGTGTAACTTTTAATTAAATTTTCTTATTAGACGTTGTTAATCATTCAAGAATTTAATTTGAAAAAGTAATAGATTTATGTATGAACATCAATTCAAAAATATTCTATGTTTTATATGACGATAGGTCACGGAATCATGTTGTATAAATAACTGCAATAACAATATAGACATATTCTACATCAAAAACACATATCAGTGTTAAGTGCCGAACATTAACTGAGACATGCTATATAGACATACATGTATGTCATAAATGCGGAAAAGGAACAGAAAATGCCTAACCTTGCATGTTTTTCCGTTTACATTTGTAACAAACAGCTTGTTTCGTGAGATAACAGATATGTTTTCTTTATTTTAAGGAATGCTTACCTTCCAGTCATTTTCAGTACTTGCCATGAAGTTTATTCCTTTTACATGCTGTCCTGTCATTTCATAAACGTGTGACAAAGCATGAGTAGCCCAACCATCATGTTTATTTATTTCTAAAGCCTATAATAGAGACAAAGGGCAGTAAGTGTCTCATATAAGGATTTAAATTGGTTTTCAAACATGCTTTTTTAATCAACATTTTCAAACATTATTAATAAGAAAAAGAATTACACTATCCAACTGTCAAATCCTACATAGCCAGACATTATACAAACCGGATGTTACCGGAGTGTAAACAGTTACCCGATTCAAGAGCTCTTCCAAGTACTAATGTCCTTCTATATTCAACTTGTATAGTGACACTATTTAACTCATTAAAAACATTTGCGCCATGCACCAAATAATTAGATGATCTTTAACAACAACAAAAAAAAAAAAAAAATGGGGCGACAATTGATTTGTAGAACTTAGTAAATTGTCCTCGCTTTTACTGATATTTATAAAGATAAAAGACTTCAAGAAATGTACAAACATTCAGTGACTATCGTATAAATCCAGTTGGAATACAGACAAAAATGGGAGTAAAATATATTAAATCGTATTTAACTTTTCTTTGGTTGTGACATCTTCTATTCAGACTTTACACCGGACTGTACTTACAATGAGCAACACGACGGATGGAACATGTGAAGCAGGATATGCTTACCCTTCCGGAGCACCTACTATCACCACCAGTTTTGTAGTGTTTTGTAGACCGTTGATTCTCTTTTTGTTGTTCTTCGTCTTGTTCATGGGTTTGTCAGTCTCTTTTCGACTCACGAGTTTTGATTCTCCTTTTCTGGTATTTTCCACCTTTCTTATTTTTAGCAGTGAGCATATCTTCCGCCATACGATTTCAAAATGACACTCAGTAGTAAGTGTCAAAACCAGTTGTCAATTTTTCATAAAAAAAATTAGATTTGAAGATTTTTCCTCTTGTATCCCCAATTTTCAATTAATAAGTAGAAGGTCATCATCACCTCATCTCAAATTTAAATAAAGGACTCCATTAAATATTCTTGCTCCTTGTCTACATTATTCTGTTTTCAATTGTTTTGTATAGATTCTGTTTCATGTGCAATATAAAAATTAAGAGATGTGGTATAATTGTCAATGAGACAAGTTTCCACCAGACCTCATGGCGTACATAACGTAGGAGTTGGCAACTAAAGGTCACCATACGGCCCTCAACAATGAGCAAAATCATACCTCATAGCACGATAAATGTAAAACAGTTCAAACGGAAAAACTAACAGCCTTTTTTTTGTAAAATGTAATAAACGAAAAACAAACGTGGTTAAATATGTTTGCGGGAGCCCAACCCTCCAATGACCTTGGAAAGTAGTGTAACAGCACAACCTAAGAACAAACTACAAGTCTGCCAGTCAGTCGCACAACTTGGAGTATCAGTTTTTGGTTAGATACTAGTGCCCCTGATCAAGAACATCAAACATATTTCAACACTAAAGGTTTTCTTCAAACCACTTTTTGTATATTTAACAAATAATTGACAGATATAATCTGAATGCTATTTCTTATAATCATATCTGCATTTAACTAAAAGAGAAAACTTGACATACTTTTTTAGCCTGCTTTTCAGCTTCGTCATACAGATGTGTTTCCTCAAGACCGAAAGCATGCATTCCTAAGATGTATCTAGAATGAATTATTTGTAAATGTTATATATGTTGCTGTAGTGCACATCTTCTGTGCGATCACATATATTTGTTCCTTCAAAACACGAAGATGAGAATGAAAAATTCGTCCTATTTTGTTCTTTTCCTCTTTCAGTAACCATTGAGTTAATCGTCAGGTATTTTGTTTGTATACATTGTGCGTATAGAAAACCTTAAAAGATGATTTTGGTTGTTTTTAAAACGACTTGTTTTGATTTTTTTTTTAAATACGACTCGTTTTGATTTTTTTTTAATACGCCTCGTTTGGTTTGATAAGTGCAGATGGAGTATACGTCAATGAAACGACAAAAAAACAAAAAAAACAAAAACAAACCCAAAAAAAGCTAAAAAAAAAAACAGTATATAAGAAGAATTCAATGTAACAGTATTATTTCTATGGTAGTATTTACCCGTATAAAGGTAGTGATGTGTTCCAGAAAGGTAAGACACGCGCTATAGAGTCTCTCATTTGTTGATGATACGACAAGCAGAAATAACAATCATGGGCAAATTTCAGCGCCAACATATCAGTAGGTGTCTCAATCAGTATGTCCTCCCAAATTTTGCATGCCTGTGTTAGTTTTCTGAAAATGATAAAAAAAAACAACAAGAAATTGAAAAAATCGATATAGGTATAATATATATATATATATATATATATATATATATATATATATATATCAAAAGCTTTTAGTAATTATCTTTCTTTTTTAAGTATCTTAAGGACGAAAATCGAATGCACATTACACTAAGATAACGTGACTATATAACATAAGGAGATGTGGTATTGAGACAACTATCCAACAAAGTCCAAATGAAGCGGATTTAAGCTACTATGTTTATTTTACTTAAAAAATTGGCTTTTTTGTCTGTCATAAGCACAGATGTAAGAGCTATTCTAAGTTTGAAAGCCGCATCTAGTGTCTCAAAGATGGTATTGTTTATTGATATGGTGTTTTCACTGTAAACAACTTGTTGGTTGTTATTTGTTATTTGATTGATTGATTGATCTTTGTTTACTTCAATTTCAGTAAACGCAATGAGTAAGTTCTTCTATTGAGCAACTTTATTGTTAATTCTCAGACAGTGTGCATTAGGGGACTCAACTTACCTGAATGATAAGGAACATGAAAATAAAAAACGGACAATTTGAAATACTTTGATTGATTGATTTTTGTTTCTTTAACGTCCGGTGTAATAAATATTTCATGCCTTTTCTGGACAAAAACAAACGATCAGTTATAATATATAGGTACTAATCAGGTAGGTTTTGCTAAGTTGTCGACGGAAAAAAGGTAGAAATATGAGCTGCCAGTAGAAAATGAAGGTATTTTAGTTGAGGGCAGAACGTTTTACTTGCAACAAGCCACATATATAGTACACCCAAAGAGTTGTTGCAATGGTTCATTAACGTTCAGAGAGCTCGACACTTTCTTTGCAGGGCATCTAAATCAATGTTCCTTATTATCATCGGACATGGCTGTACATTTATTCATTCATCCACAAAACTAAACAGTCGCCCTTCTTTAGAATGGGTTTTACTGTCGGTCACGTGCAGTCATGTTTCTAAACCCCAACTCTAAGATTACTTCACAGGTCCAAATGACATGATGCAAGCAACTATAATAGGTCGCCGTATAGATTTTAACAGTGAGTAAAACCCATATCATACAGTCAGCTTCAATAGGCCCGACATAACAAAATTTGAAACAATTCAAACGAGAAAACTAAGTTATGATAAAAGAAAAGAATACAAAAATAAATATGACAGACAAAAACCAAGTTTGAACGACAACCTCTGAATAACTGTTACAGGCCCCTAACGTGGGACATACAGACAGTGACGAGGGAGTGGACAGAAAAGTGCGAGGAAGGAAGGAAATTCTGAAATTCTGAAAGTAATGAGCAAAAAAAAAAACCCGTTGTTTCAGATACAAAGGATTGAATAGAAAAAAATCATTATTCTCTTAATCTTTTTTCAAGTCAAAGACTAATACTTCTAAGTCTTTGGTGTTAATTTCCAATGTCAAAAAATATTTTTTATGACCTAACAGAAGAGGAAATATATTTCTTACATTCCAGTGAGCAGTAAAAAAACAGTCAATGTAGCATTTTTTATCACAGTTTAAGCATTTGGATTACACAATACCCATATAGTTGTGCCATTGAAGTAATTATTATAGCTTTTTTGGTCAGTGGTTTTATACCCGAGTTTATCTAATTGTATCTCAACATGAACATAAGGAGATGTGGTATGATTGCCAATGAGACAACTGTCCACCAGAGACTATATGACGTGGTTGTAAGCAACTATTTTTCATCTTACGGCATTTAACGATGAGTAAAACATATACCGGAAGTAAGGTAAAACATTACACAATGTTATATCATGATGTTTATAATATAATGTGGTTTAGTATTATCTAGAAATTAAGAAATTATCTAAAACTAAGATTCCAAATTCCTCAGGCAGAAGTGGCGGAAGATACCAAAGGAATATTCAAACTTATACCAAAACCATATCCTGCTCCACACGTGGCATCCGTCAGATTTAAAGATTTTGTTTGTGGATAAATTTTGGAATATGCTATAATAACAATAGTTCATGAATCTATTAAAAAACAAGATAATCAACAAAGTATGTTATAGCTAAAGTAATGATTCTTTTAGAAAATAACAAATGTAAATCTATTAAAATCATGTAACAACGATATTCCAAAAATATTTTGTTTGAAACATCAAAGTGACATTAGCTACGATTTAGAAAATAAGATAAAATATGATTTTTGTTTTGTTTCAAACATTTTTAAAAGGGGAATATTAAAATAATATATCACTCTTAGCTGTCAATTTGGTACCATTTTGTCAAAATCAGCTCAAAAACATGGCTTTGATAGTCATTTGAATCCGTATTCATTAGACCTTTATTCTGACACTTATCTGGAAACGGGCTGCGCACGATCATATCGTGTTCAGTTATTAAAAAGAAAGAATCTCAACATTGACAATGAAACAAGAGAACAACCACAAGGAACCATTTTGTTGACGAATTCGGTCCACAAAAATCGTTCTACACTGTTATACAGTCAGGTAAAACAATGATGTGCACGTTTTCATAATCTATGATTTGGAATTAAACAGACCTAGAAAAATAGTCATTATACGATTGCACGTGCTTGTCTGTCTATTCATATTTATATCGTGTATATATCAATCGGACAACGAGTTTGACTTTGTACAGGCACAAAATATGGTGGGTTGAACCAGTTATACATGAGCACAAACCTCCCCTCTAGCTATCTAGAGCTCCACTACAAATATACAATATAATATGGTGGGTTGAACCAGTTATACATGAGCACAAACCTCCCCTCTAGCTATCTAGAGCTCCACCACAAACATACAAATATAATTATAGTATTGTAATGTTAAAACGGCTGAGATAAGACAGATAGTCTATCTGAAAAACAAACGGAAAAATATGAACAGCACCAAGTGAAGACTTTCCAAGAGCCCCTTCAACTCTACATACAGATCTACACGCACTATTCGATTAATATTTCTAACATGCCCTGCATATATATATATATATATATATATATATATATATATATATATATAAAGAAGTCTAAATTGAAAACAACGTTCAAACCTATGATTGCGTTGGATAAAAACCGCAATTTTTATACGTGTGCATGCAAAACAAATTTCTTGTTAGAGGGGTCTAAATACAGCACAAACAACATTTTCCAAAAGACCAAAAATTGAAAAAGTATATTTTAATATATATATATATGTAATGGGAGAAAACATACCTATGCGAAAAGATGTGTTGTCTGATAATGATACATTTATTAAGTTTATATTAAAATACCCTTCTGCCCATAAAGCTACAGCAGACACATGCTTCTTTTCCCTGTCTGAAATTGCTTGCTTCTTAGCTATATCCAGCATGTAGTTAATTGTCTCTCTAAACTCTGAATTTAATTCCATATTTGTTGAAAGGCCTGACAACTTGATACCATTTTTTATTACGTGACCTAGAACTGCAAATATATACATCGTTTATCGTGTCAAGTTTATCTTTTTATAAGAAACAGTTACACATCTTGGAGCATTTTCACAAAGCATCCGTTAACTAACGGACCCGTTAATATTCACAAAGCCTCCGTTAATTAACGCATCCGTTAACGTCTCCGTTAAATGTTCCGTTAAACCCGATAATTAACGAGTACCTTAACGTATCCGTTAAACGGGCACTTTTAAAATAGTGCATTATACATGAATTCGAACTGTGTTATATTTTTTATATATGCAAAACTGAAGAACCTTCATAAAAATATGCAAGGTGTACATGTAGAAAACTCAATACTGAGGAGGAAAAATCCAAGCGTAAGCAATTTCTGTTATTATGTATTTTATTATTTAAAAGCGTAATCCTTAGTTTAATGGCTATTCGCCGAGACCCCAACCATGATTTTTCAGCCGTTTGTCAAAGCTATTTAACTTTTTTTATTCGCAAACACCTTGCTCTAATCATTGATCAAATGCGTTACAATTCTATTTCTGTAATCGAATAAAAAGATTATTCTTTATTGGTATAATTTTTGTAAAATGTTCTGCATGAATTGTCAATAAACAGCATGTTGGGTTTATGGAAAAATATCAGAAAAAGAATTAAAAAAATAGGTATATTTGAAAAAGATGAATTAAAAAAAGGTTTTTCATCAAATGTATTTAAGGTGCACCTGAGACATACTCTGTGTGGTTTTTTTCGGGAAGTGCCATGAAATCGACCTTGTAAGTTTATGTGGCGAAATACGCAATAAAATGAAGTTTTTCCTTCGCTCAGGAGATCGTAATAGAATCAGATATCTTTTAGGACCAAAATTTGTATTAAAAGTACTATAGTTATATGGCTCTCTACTAGACATTTACGGAAAGTATCGGTACCGACTGTTGACACCGACTCTGACAGGTAAAATGAAGGGGGTCGTCTCAAAATTTAATAAAAAGTACTAAAAAATTAGCTTTTCAAGGTAAAATAACCAAATAACAGTAAAACAAGATTTTACACAACGATTTATTTAATCAAATAAGGTGCGTCTCCGCTTTTATTTCCATTTGCATGTAAAATTGCGCACTTTGAAGTCAAAAACTCGAATATGTCTTATTGAATATATTATATTTTTCAACAAAATTTATGTAATTAATTTTAAATTTCAAAATTGCAATCGCAGCCTTTGAGCGTTCAACTTCTCGTCCAAAAATGAATGAAGGATTGATGAATGGATGGTTGGATGTTAAACTTAAAGTGGCAAGCTAAATTCCGGAAAGGGAACATAATTAGAAATGAATATTTGCCCTTGCATTGTACAAGACCGACACACCGATTTTTAGCGTTCCATTTCAAAAGGTAACTGTCCGCAGTAAAACATGTCAACCAACCCTAACACATTATTCTGACTCAGGGCCGACCATGCTTCGTGCTTAGTGGAGAAGCAGTAAATATCAATTTTTAAGTCTATGATTTGACCAGTGGCGGATCCATAATTTCCAGAAACGGAGGCCCGCTACATTTTTTGGCTCTTAAAGGGGGTGCACGATCCAAACTTTGCCAAAAATTTCCGTTATTTTAATAAAATTTTCAAGAAAAGGGGATCAGGTCCCTTTGGGCTCCCCTTAATTCAAATCTACATCTGTTGACTCGAATCAAACTTGGCAGAAATTTTCCTGGGTTGCCATTTTCTTTTTTCAGAATGACCGCTCCAGCTTTTAATTTGTTGGCACATATTTTCAAGTAATATGGTCAGCGCTGATTATTTGTTTCCGCTTCTCCCACACCACTTGTTAACTTAGGGAGGGAGCTACCTTTTAGTTGTTTATTTTGGTTTTTTTTTGTGGGACAGGGGGCCTTAGCAGAAAACTTTCATCCTACATTTTATTTTTCAACACATATCTAGTCTGACGTTTTTTCTTACTTGAACTGGTCCCTTGATTTGTTACTTTATTGATACATGTGTACTGCCTTTTTATTGTAAATTTCTTTTTCTTACCCCCTCCCCTTTATCTAAAATAAAGATTACTACCTAACCTTGATGTTCCCTTTATTTTCGTATCTGTAAAACAGGAAAATGTTTATATCAGAAAACGGGATATGCTTATGTACATATGTATATAAATATAGATTCTACCACTGCATCGAGTGTGATACGATATTTATCCACTCGAGACAGTTAAATTTTCAAATTTAAAACGCGAGGCTCGCCGAGCGTTTTAAATATTTAAAATTTAACTGTCGAGAGTGAATAAATATCGTATTACACGAGATTTGGTGGTGGAATCTGTTTCTCTAATGATTTTCAAACAATATGCAGGCAAACTTATTCCTTCTTTTTGAATGATCTGCAAAAAGATGTGTTCTTTCTATGTGACGTCATCAGGCATGGTCGCCTTTTTTCATGCCGTCACAATAGGAAATTCAGAGGAAAGGAAGAAAATTCGACGTCATAATCGGATTTTAACCAATGAAGAACTGAGATCAAACGAACCACACGTTGATTAAATTTTTTTTATACAATGGGTGCAGAAAGGGATAAATTGACGAAGAATTAGAGAAACATTTATATTTAACTATGGCATTATAGATGCAGGAAAAAAAATCATTCAAAATAACGTATCTGGCTCCATATACATGTGCATGAGCTTGACGACATATCCGATTGAAATGTGCTGTTACGAAAACTCTGGATTCAAATTTTTATTCTTATTTTCGGTGGAGCGATATCATGCTCCGTTTATGGACTCCTTATGAATTAAGTGCAGCGCTGAATTAACTTTTGAGACAACCACTGTAATTTTTGCTGTCAGAGTCGGAGTCAATAGTCGTAACCGAGACTTTCCGTAAATCTCTATTATCACAGTTGTCCATTTGGATACCTCACTGATCCTCGTAGTACTGATACAGAATTTGTTTGTATAAACATTTAAAGTTATAATTGCTTGTAGAAGCTACACAGCAAATGTCACATTTTATGTTCTTTTTTGGTTGGGAAATCCATACCACGAGGAAAGTTGTAACCCATTTAGTAATTTGTCTTTAAATATGCTTTAATGTGGCAGTCTAAATTTCCCAACCTTCATCCCAGACGCTCCCTATTACAGGACCTACCTAAATGTACTTATTGTTAATTTATTATCGTCCTGAACATGCATGAAATATTTGCCACTGGGCCTTAAGCAACCAACAATCAATCAACCAATCTAAAAATTTGCAAAAACGGGTGTCACGTATCTTATTAATAGCTTCTCAAAATGAATCGGTAATTGTGATTTCTCGATAGTTACAAGGATCAGATGCATCATTCACTTTATAGATTAAGAATAAATGACCTGTGGCCCAGGCTTTTTGATATTTTCGGAAAGAAACACATTTGTTTTTAGGAAACATGGTAGAAGGAGGTTTGGCCATATTTTAACATACTGTTATAGAGATATCACCTAAGCGTGCTTCCCTATTAACCTTTATAAAGGACAAATCAGTAGATATAACAGTTTAAGATATCCTTCTATCAAGTATATGATGTAAACTCTTTAATATTCAATTTAAAGTAGGATATGACACCGTTTAAATTTTAACACTGTGAGTTATAAACAAATACAGGGAAATATTTTGACCGGTTGTTGCAGTGCGTATATATACATCTCGCTGAGCCAAACGGACGACCTATGTATGGAAGTTTTAACCTAACAACGACACACTATGATTATTTCTATAGATTGAAGTTCTCTAAAAGGGGGTAAGATTTTGAAGTTTACATAATGCCTTTCTACAGCCTTCATATAACCATTTGAAGTTCTAGTTATTGAACAATTATTCGGTATTTGCTAGTTATTCTGCACAGCTTAGGTGACCCTACTTGACCCGAATGACGTTAGGAGTTCAGGTTCACGGATCACTGTATTGTGCAGTATAACTAACATATACCGATTTGTTTGGTTAATAACTGTTTTAACACATGACGTCATCAATTTATTTGAACGTTTTGGAAAAAAAAAATTCCAGCAAACATGATTTAGTATGCAAACGACATTGTCAATCCTCGGCTCATGGGAGAGTTATCTTGCATACAGAAAGCAGGAAATACGCTTTTAAAAGAAACATAATGTTGGTTACTTATAAATTATGATTTTTTTCTAAACTTTTGGGTTTATTCTGTAACGGCAGCTTTATTTGGATATTGGGGTTTAATGGCATATCTTTTATTGTTTCTTTTAAATTTTTTCGCAGTTTTTAAAAAGATTCGGGACGATTTAGAGCTAAACATGATGTGTAGACACCTCTCTTTTGTAACTAACTGATTATTGTCTTGTAGATGTCCTTCGGTTATTAATTGTTGTTGAGTTGCTGTCTCATTGGTGTATACCCCATATCTCGTTTCATTCATATAGTTTAAATTCCGTTTGGTGTACCGTTCAAAATCGGTTCACGGCAAATCATTACGCAAAGGGTTATGGAGAATAGATTAAGAGCGTTTCTTTCTGTCAAAAATATGTGCAGAGGAGTGATGTGATAAAACTTCTTGGACAAGGTAAAACAAAAACAAAAAATGTTATATTATTTTGTTATTTTAACACCCTTCCTTATATTTCAAGTGTATTCCGCTACCAATTTTGAAGACCTGTCGCATCTAAATGTAGTCATTTGGTCTGCAACTTATTTTTTTTATTGTTTAGGCACAGACTTGAAATATGCTCCTCTTTAAATTTAGTCCAGAAATAAGCCATGAACAGGACTAAATGTTGAAAAAAAAACAACCTTAATCAATATCATTTAGCATAAAACTAATTCAAAGCAAATTTAATTTAATTGGATTTTCTAAATCTTTCATTTTTTTTCAGAGATTACAAGGCATACTTATCTAGTTTGACTTTAGGACAGTAAAAATTTACTTTGTACAAACACTTTTTATTAAGTTCACAGATTTAGGAAGGAGTCTTTCTCCCGTTCCTGACTGTGTTACAAACTTTTATTTTATTTCATATTTCGAAACAATGAAGTTTGTACAAAGTTGTTAATTGTTCAACTATGTCTTAGTTGTAGGTAAGAGTACATTCGAACTGTGCAGTATATCTGAGGTAGTTAATGCACACCTTTGCTGTGCATTATCCAAATTATAGCACCGTTAGAACAAAAAGATTTTGTCTTTGTCGTCAATGGAATTCATAACGGCTTTTTTAAAAATATTTATTCCTTTTTAGTGACTATTTTGAGATCACATAAATTTAAGTATGTGCCAAAAACAGGGAAAAAATATTATTTGCAGATCGATCAGGCTTCATTTAGATGAAAAATGTCCTTAATATAAATTGCCGAATACAGTTGTATATTGAAAAGTGAAATGTTGAGGGAAAGAAAAGCAATTAAAATATGCTCAATAGCCCTTTGAGTTATGATTTGTAATAAACCGATTTAAAAGTACATAAAACGGATATAAAAATGTATGAAACAAAGAAGATGTGGGTTATACGTCAATAAGACAGTAATCAAACGACAAAAACAACATAAGGACACCAAGAGGGCATCATACACTTTTCAACAATAGATAGGTGTCTACAAAATATGTCAGTTCTAAATCGTCTCAAATTTATATGAATATTGAAGATAAATTTAACAGAAACAATCGAAGATCTGTCATTAAAAAGCATTTCTCCAAATGGTGTTACAATCAAGGAGAAAGTCTGAATATAAAAATGTTATTAATTTAAAAGTTACCAACGTTGAAATACTTAATGGCGTATTTTCCCCTTTCTTTACAAGAGAACTTTCAAAGGAGCCGTGGATTGAATATCGTTGGTATATTTTGAAAACGTGATGGCAACATGTGTTATAACAGTTATTGGCCAATGAAATCGATAAATGTCATTTAATCTGCACAGTCGTGATGACCCTTAAACCCGAACGACTTAGCCGAACCACGCAGATTAAATGACATATACAGATTTTCTTGTTCAATAACTATAACTTAATTGTAAGCATTTGTGCCCTCACCGGCAAATGAGTTTCTGGACCCGCCCATTTATACAGGTGTATTGCGTCGTAGGTTTCATAATTTTGATACTTGTCGGCTCAGAATTATAAGCGAAAAGAAATTCGTGCAAAACAGGCGGGATACTTCCATTTGATTTTCGGAGAAGAGGTAGGGCAGTCCTGAGGATTTTTGAAAGGAATATGCTATCCTAGTAAGATCTAAAAACTAATCTTGCCTTCGATAGGATAAAAATGAATATTCTTCTCCACAATTTCAGTAAATACATGTAATTTTAAAATGAACATCAACCAACCTAGTGACAGGTGAAAACTAATATAACGTTCGCAAAAATGTCAAACCCTCTTCCCCAGAAAATCAAATGATCGTCCCCTAAATGAGTAAAATCTTCGAAGACATCCATCATTCATCTTCTGGGATGCTTTTAAGATAAATTCTTTGATTTGATTTCTTAACAAAAATTCTTTCTGAAGGTGAGTGAAACAGATAATTGTTTCTTGTTAAAATGAATTAAAACAACGGTGATTCTAAAATTTCTTAATTTTGTTTGTTATTACAAAAAAATATAATTGTTCCACAAAATAATCTATTCCGAGAAACAAACCCCTCCAGTCCTAAACACATACAAAATATTTATTATATACTTGTGCCATGGAAAGATTAAAACTTGATTAATCACAAGTCACGTTAAATATTGATAGTCGTCGGTGCAGAAGGTTTCAACGTTTCTTTTATTTGCTCTTAGTCCAGAATTAAAGAAAAATATGTATTTCGGGTTTCTTCAAAGTATAGTGACATCATTTAAAATATGTCATTGTTATCATGCGAACCCGGGAGACAATATCCTTATGTGGTCCAAAAAGAGAAAAAAAAATATACTTAAACTACTCTAACACCTTTTCCTTGATTGGTTGTTGCTTGCTTAATGTTCAGTGGCAGATATTTAATGCGTATTCAGACCGGGAACATATTAACAATAAATCTAATATTATTGGTAGGCTTTGCATGAGTATATCGACATTTCAATTCCTTTTAAAAATATTAGGGTATGTTGGATAGAAAAAGAATGTTTTCTTTGGAATATAACCATCGGACCGCTTGGGGAGTTGTTGGAAGAATCGAACCGCCACATTCTCCTCTTGAGGTGCGCACGCTACTTACAACTAGACTTTCAGATCAAATAACAAACAATTAAGAATATAATAAACGGTTAAATGAACAAATGAACAAATAAAATCAACCAAGACTAAGTCTTGATAATTTTTTTGTTTAAGACTAATTGCAGCAAATTTTATAAGTGACGCTCAAGATACTGGTGTTACTTCGAAAAAATAACGTGCTCTAACTATTCTAAAACATGTTTCAGTATCAATATAAAAATGTACAGCTAGCATGCGATTTATGAAAAGAAAGCTTAATTTATTTTCTGTTTTAAATATTACAAGTATTATGCAGTGCGATGATAAATTAATGAGGAATAATAGTCCAAAGCTCGAAAATTTTTAATTTGTGTCCTGTCCCGCGTAACATTTTGCATGATGTTGTTTGACATAAAACTAGTGTAGTGGATTCTTTTTTCTGCAAAATTGCATATTTTTCCCCCGTTCATGGACGTCATAATACCTTCATAACGCAATTTTCGCTTTCCCTTCAAAATCGGTTTTAGTCGAAAAATATGGGAATCAGATGACGCATGAAATATGTCCCGTATCAGTACTAGTTAATGTTGTGAAATTTAACGTTATATCAGATTTAAGGATAAAATTGATAAAGACCCATTGGTGGCCTTCGGCTGTTGTCTGTTCTTTGGTCGGGTTGTTGTCTCTTTGACATATTCCCCATTTCCATTCTCAATTTTATTAACTGTACTTTTTCTCACTTTGAAAATTCAAACGAAACTCGTGTTATGAAATTTGTATGAAAATTATATAGCTGTCCAAAGAACTGTCCCTTTCACACAAAATGTACGTTGATGCATTACATGCATATTCTGAGAGCCAAAAAACTTGCATTCAACAAGATTTATGATTCAAATTTACACAAGATTTGAAAGTACAAATGCTCAAGTAAGTATTGGTACATGTAACATGTAACGTTACTTAAAAATAAAATCGTGTTACGGTAAGTGACACCAGTATCTTGCGACGTCTCTAAGCATAACTACGGGAAAAATTTAAACATCGCCTGTTTACATTATTATGATAAAAATGTAAATATTCATTTTTTTTATACTATATTTGCCCAGTTGATTTATAAACCAATTAAAACACCCTACAATGTCATTAATTATAATAAGAGGATGCATGTATTTTGGGTTGTTTTCAGTTGTTTATATTTAGTTTTCCGGGATCAACTTTTTTTTTATTTATATGAAGTAAACATTTAGAATCGTTTATCTTTTAAAAATAAACATCTGATCGTGACTTAATGTTACTAATTATATAAGTAAGCGTATGCACTTTTTTGGGGTCGTTTTCAGTTCTTTAACTCTTCAATATTCTTGCATTGCACCAAATCACGCATAAAAGAGGATTATTGCTTATATTGAAGTTACCGAACCAAGTGTTATTGTTGTAAAATTTTAAATACTTCTTTCAAATTTTATGTTTTTTTTTTAAGTTAAACAGACTATAACGGAAAACTTGTGTCACAGATGACCACGGATGTCACAGTTTTGAAACACAATCTAGACATCTTCCTTTCCTTGTTCATGACTATCAGTGAAGGCTCGTCGTTTGCCATTTTTTGCCACGGTGTTGATGGCTTTACTTTGAATTGATTGTACCTTTCGTATCTTCTGTCTTTTTTTTCTTTAGCGAATGTTTATATGGCATGATCAACTCGACTATTGGCGCTAGTTATAGTGGCGCAGGAATTTCTTACCCTTCCGGAAATTCTGAGGGTCATCTCCGGTTTTTGTTTGAAATTATATTGCTCGATGTATAGTTTTGTTTTCTGTTGTTTTGTCTTTTTTTCTTTTGGTCATGGTATTTTCTATCCTTCGGCTAGTTTTGATTGGTTCTTGTTTTAATTTTTCTTTCTTTGTCTAAACATACACAAATTTATATGTTTTTCTTGTTCCAAAATATAGCAAAAGTGATGTAATCAAGTTATCGTCACTCTCAAACTTAGTTATATGGCTTCTACAATGAACATCAGTCGAAAGAATAGTATTATTTCAGCTAAGAATTTTTCCTAATATCAACTCAAATTAAATTCTGATCTAACAAAAACATGCGTTATGGTGTACATTCTTCCAATTAAACAGGGGTCTGTGTCGTATGTGCTAGATAAAAGCGTATAAATACAATCCTACAATCCTTTACCAAAGTCTTGATCTGCGTCAACCATTTTATTTATACTATTTTCTATTCCTCCTAGTGAACTGTCTTCGTACCATCCCACGTACTAAAAGTGAATAAATGTTACAAATATATAAAATAGCGTGTATTTGTTTAATATAAAATAATAAGATTTTGGTAAGACTGCCAATACCCACCAGAGTCCAAATGCGGTAGCTTTAAGCAACTAGAGTTCACCGTATGCCCTTCAACAATGAGCAAAACCCATACCGTATAGTCTGCTATAAAATGCCCCGTTATGACAATGCTTTAATTGTTGGTTTTAACGCCGTACATTCCGAATACTTAATTGATCCCATGTAATTGACCTCTGGCTTTTAAAAAAAATAAATGGTGGTCGATTTCTCCAATTATATATCTGCGTGAAAGATTTAGGCATTTGATATATTGACAATTTTTTTAGGCATTTCACAAAATGCCTGGAAAAAATTGAAAGACATTTAACAAAATGCCTGAAATTATTCTATATAATGAAATATCAACAAAAACTAAGCAATTGTGAGTATCGAACAACAGAGCAGTTTAATCTATGGTAATTACTGAATTTTAATGTTTGCATTTTAAGAGTTTTTATAATTAAGATACATTCTAATGAATTGCTTAAAATTCCCACAAACAACGGACTTGACAATTTTTGTTATTTCTTATGTTTGGATGGCAGGATCTGTTACACATTTGTTCCTGATTTTTTTTGCAAAAACATCGTTTGGCGTTACATCTGGTCTTGGTACTATAACTACATTAGTGAAACCCAGACCATCACTCATTCAGCTTTGTCAATACTTTTTCTGATAAAACACTTTACGTTAAGCACATACATGCATATCTACTTTTTCACGTGTTACCAACAGATTCAAAGTATCTCAATTTCAAGTTCACTGGGATATATAAAATGTAAGCACTCGCTGGAATAGATGTTATTGAGTGACAAGACATCGTCAATATATCTGAACGAGAAATTAAAGTACTTTGCAATATGATTTTTCTCTTTGTCTTTGAGAAGGGTTTATAGGAAAACTTGTCAGCCATTTGGAATGCATAAGTTGTACCAATTGGATTTTTTGTTGAAATATCAATTCACCAAACTAGACAGATATGAAGAAGATAAACAAATATATACCATTGTCTTAGGTGTACATGTTATTACAATCCGTGTGGTTTTTAACAAAGTATTATTTTTTTTATGAACTAAAACAAAAAAATGTGTATCTGTGATTATCATGTTTGTAGAAAAGGCACTTTTTTTAATGAGATGTAGTCGATGGTTTAATCACGAGGAATGTAAGTGTAGAGTGCAGAAAAATATCTTGTTTTTATATAATTGAAAAATTGTAACACTTTTAAAGAATCTGTATCTGATTGACACTGCTGATTGAGTATACCTCATCAACATTGAATGTCATATTTTATCATAGAGATGATAGAAGCAAGAATTTTAAAAAGATCTGGATGAGCCTGTAATAAATCGGAAAGGGATAAAAGATCTTGATGAGCCTGTAATAAATAGGAAAGGACTAAAAGATCTGGATGCGCCTGTAATAAATCGGAAAGGACTTTGTTGAAGTCTTTTGTTTCCATTATAAATAAAGAAGATTTATAGCATTAGAGTAAATGTTAGTGATTCTTACTTGAGATAAAACTGCATCGAACATTTTACTTGCTTCATCACTTGTAGTAGTAATCGGAACTCCTTCATTGGCCCATTCCTTTGAATAGATTGCAAACGTACATTAAGTAAATTGCAATAAAGATTTCTCTACACTCAACTTAGAAGGTATTTAATATACCCTTTTATACCTGTTAAATATTTCGGTCATAAAAAGAAGCGGCAAGTATAGTAACTGATGGTCTCAGTTCACAGCTTTAACATAAGCAACATCACGCGTGCCACTATTGCAACAGGATCTGCTTACCATTCCACACAGAAGATCTCACCTGTTTTTGTTAGTGTTTGTGTTGCTCAGTTCTTAGTTTCGATGTAGTGTTTTGTCAACTGTTTTTGTCTTTTTGTCTTTTTGTCTTTTTGTCGTTTTTATTTTTAGCAATGCATATGGTATTGTCTGCTTTTATTTGACTTATCAATTGTGTTTGTCCCTTTGTGTCTTTTTACTTTTTACATATATTTGCAAAATTATCCAAAAAGCAAACTGGATTTCAGTATCATTAATATAATTTCGAGGAGCTAAGAAAATTGTTTTCCTTGTTTTTTTATTTCCAGCAGAATGGTTTGGGATTTTCTAAACAGCAATGCATAGTTTTTTTTCTGAGATTTGTTTAAAATAAAGACGGATGATACCACATAAAAAATTAAAACTCAAAAGTCGGCGAGAGATCGATACAATTATGGTAAAAACGAAAAAAGGGTAAAAAGACACACAAAAATCCAGTATGCTAAACAATAAAACAAACTGAGTAAAACGAACCCCACCAAACACGGAGAGTGCCATAAGTCTATAATTTAACTGTTATCACTAAAGTGTTTATTCATTCACCATTCCACACTTCTAAGACCACTTCATTAATTTGGAAAAAACTTCAGGTGCATATACTGTAAATATTTTCGCAACTTTTGCGAGTAGAATAAATAACGCAAATAAAAATCGTCGCGAAAATATAAAACTTTGATCATCCATTTTATAAAAACGTCAATAGAAAGAGAAAATCGGAGAAAAAACTCGGAATAAAGTACCGTTGATTTACACCTTTATACCTTATATAAGTGAATGAACGATGCCATGCATATTACAGGAGCATGTATTCCTAAACCGGGTATCATCTTGTGAAAAGATTTATCAAAAACCCTCACATAATCATCAACATTTCACGGCACTGTGTTTCAAAGCACTTTATAAATATTCTACCGACTGGTATTTCTTAATCACAAGAAATCTGACGGAGAAGGTATAATTTACAGTTGTCACTACACATAGGCAGATATACATATATATATCGCCATGGCAGTCAGCAGGGTTTAAGAACATCAGTTGTTCGACCTGCTAGTCAAATGCGTTTTGCTCCAACGCAATCATAGGTTTGAACGTTGTTTTCAATTTATTATATTTGCCTTCGGGTTTATATAATCCGTTTATCCTATTTCAACTCTTCAAAATTCAAGAGTCAATCCTAAATTGAGGTAAATTATATGGCCTTCCAAATACCGTTTCGATTCCTAACATCACTGAAACGACATTAATTGTCGAAATCCGGATATGGTGTACAAATTTTTGCACCTCATGTTTGCGGTATACCATCTTTTCCGCAAGTTTATTGTTTTCTGTTTGGTATTAAATTAATAATTAAGATCCATTTTGTTACATCTGGTGATCCGTTAATTTGGCAATCGCCATGGCAGTCAGCAGGGTTAAAGAACATGTAACTTTAACACGCTAATGAGTGTTGTAATAATAGTTGTCATATTTTATATATTCACGCAATACTTCGCTAAACAAATTAGCTTCATCAAGCGCCTGCAGCCATCCAGGTAAATTCGGAAGCTGTTGAGAAATTTTTGCAGCTTATCGCACATGTCCTTTAAATATATTTTTGCAGCTTATTGTACATTGCGTTTAATAGATCAAAACAAATAGTTGTGTTAGTTAAATAGTATGACGTTCAAAATTCATTCCTTCGGTTTTTGATAAAACTGTTTTTCACCTCTCTCATTCAGTTCATCAGGTTCAAGAGTACGTAGCTGATGCATCCAAAATCTCTCTCTGTTTTCTACTTGTGGTGTCCCAATTTTGGTTGACCTCTATTATTTGAAAAGCGATATTTTCAAACGTATGTCCTGTTCTTAAGAAGTGTCTTGTGATTGGGCAGTTTCTTCCTTTGGTATAAAATGACCGGGAATTATACACGCCTGTCCAAGTCAGGAGCCTCTGGCCTTTGTTAGTCTGGTATGTTTTTTAATTTTAGTTCATTTATATGTTTTGGAGTTTAGTGTGACGTCCATTTTCACTGAACTAGTACACAATTTTATTTAGGGGCCAGCTGAGGACCACCTCCGGGTGCGGGATTTTCTGGCTGCGTTGAAGACCCATTGGTGGTTGTCTGCTCTTTGGTCGGGTTGTTGTCTCTTCGACATATTCCCCATTTCCATTCTCAATTTTACATTATCGCTTTTTTCCATTTCGAAAAAAAAAACTGTCAGTTAGACAACTTCCTGTTTTGGTCAACTGTCGCAAAAAAAAGGGTCATCTGTAATGAGCTGAGGGAGGAAAACGTGTAGGAAGTGAACATTTTGAAATTTGTATGGTTTATGATCCAATTTTTTAAACAGAAATTAAAGTAAGAAAAATGCTTTGTTTGAAGTGTTTACAATGGTTTAAACATAACTCTTTGAAAAATTTTATACATAGTACATTGTTTAAACAGGGCCCCAGATAGCTTCAACTGATTTGAAAGAGTTGTGTAATTTCAGAACTTATCCGGAATGGAATAAATAGCGATAAGGTATATTAAGTCTTAAGTTGAATTAAGTGTCTGTTTCGCCAACATATTGCTGCTTGAAATTTCCACATATACGAATGTAAGTACTATTATCCATTTTACAATTAGATGTTGTATCGCTGCTTTGTTACTGTGCTAGTGAAAGAGTGTTCAGTGTTGGCGACTTTACAGCACTTACAATTTCTTCTTCCGAATTGTTTGTTACACCGATTTTAGAGGTGTCTTGGTTTTTTTTTTTACTTTAGATGTAACAAGTATATCTTTGAGATTTTTGAGTCTGCGATAAGCAATAATAGGAGGTGATGGGAAATTTCTTTTAAGGAAGAGTCATTTGCAATAAAACGCCAGTGCTTCCGAACAGTAGATGAAATATTTGTCAGATCGGGATGGAAGGTGACAACAAACGGAATTCTATCTGTGCGGGTCGTCTTAATTTTGTATTCCATGAGGATCTTTCGATTTTTCTTGGGCTTTATCGAAAGCTTCTGTGATATTTTTGGTTTTGTATCCTCCGGACTTAAGTTGTTTTCTGAGTTGTCCCAAACGGTTGTTGAGTTTGGATTCCTAGCAGCAAATTCGCTTAAGTCTGATGGCTTGACTGTAAGGAATGCTCCTGGAGCAGTGTTTCGGGTGACAAGTTTTCGGTGAGAGAAATTGGTGCTTGTCAGTTTTCTTTGTGTGAAGGCCAGTCGTCATGACCCCTTTTTTTACAAATGTCGTTGTGTCGATATATTTATATATATATTATTTATATATAATTTAATTTTGGATGTAACGCGTCTTCTGGGTTATTCAGTGTGCACCACATTTTTGATGTTATTTCTTCGTAGACAGAAAAAATATTACAGTCATTCCTTAAGTAAAGTTAAAAATACTTCGTATATTGTGATTAGCCGTCCTTGTTTAATGCATACGAGAAGGTAACACCTCCCGAAAAGATAGCTGAAGTTTATTAGCTTTAATAGTTAGAGGAGGGAATAAGGCGTCTGCGCAATGCTTTGTGGTGTTGCCGTAGAAGTTGAAAGTAAAAAATACAGGTTCCAGCCACGTTTAGGGGGGAGTAAAGAATCAGATCTATTCTAACATTGTTAGGTTGATTTTCTAGGCACTTTTTATATAATTCTTTATATTTATATACGTTACCAAGAAAATTTTGGAATTAACTTTGAGCTTTTGTAACTTTTTAGGATGCATAACTTTTGAGCACGAAAATTTTTAATTTATTTAATTTAAGAAATGCAAAAATATACGCTGTACAACATTTTTTTTTCAGTTTTCAATTGAGGTTATTTTTAATTTTTTTTTATCAGTTTTCTATTAAAATATGTTCTTTGTGTTAACCTTTCCTGTGACGAATATCGCGGAAATGAGATATAATTATAACTTTCCTGAGTATGTCCTTTATCATTCACATAAAATAACTTATTCATGGGGCTTTTAAAATTACCAGAAAGACTGATTGAAAAGTGCATTGATTTTTATAAATTTTTGTCACTTATCTCATTTATTTATCATATTCTATGAAAAACAACCTATCCTGATGTACTAACAGTACTAAAAAACAAAGGCAGTTTATGATTTCTATTCAAAATAAAGAAATAATTGAATTCGTATTCAACACAAACAAAAGTATAAGCATCTTTATCCTTGCATTATTCACATTTTATTTAAAATAACTTATCAAAAGGTATTCAAAAGGACTGATTGCAAATAACAGTGCAAAATTTTTCATAAAAAGAAGGAATATGGCAATTTTAAACAATGCGAACAAAACTTTAGTATCAGTTCTCTGATATTCATCATATCTTACAAAAACAACCTATCCTGATGTTCAATAATTACTAAAAGACAATGACGGTGTTTGATTTCCATTTAAAAAAAGAAATAATTGCATTCTTATTTTTCACACAAAAAGTTTAAATACATGTATCATTATTCATAGATTAATCACATTTTATAAAAAAAATAACTCATCCAGAGGAATTTTTAGCTAATAAAAGTGCATTGATTTTTATAAAAATAAGAAATATGGAAATTTTTAAACAATGCGAACAAAATTTTATTAAAATAAATGTATCTCATCATCTTTTTTCATATATTACGAAAAACAACCTATCTTGATGTACAAAAAATACTAAAAAACAAAGACAATTAATCATTATGATTTCTATTCAAAATAAAGAAATAATTGCATTCGGATTCAACACAAACAAAAGTATAAGCATCTTTGTCCTTGTAATATATACATTTTATACAAAATAAAATAAAAAAAAAATCCAAAGACAATTAAAATAACTGATTCCAAATGACAGTACATTATTTTTGATAAAAAAAAAGGTAAATTGGCATTTTTAAACAATGCAAACACAATTTCAGTATCTTTTCGCCGATATTCGGTATATCTTTTGTAGAACAAACCCATCCTAATGTCCAAAAAGAACTAAAAACCAATGACGGTGTATGATTTCCATTTACTAAGAGAGGCAAAAGATACCAAAGGGACATTCAAACGCTTAAGTCGAAAATAAACGGACAACGCCATGGCTAAAAAAGAAAATGACAAACAGACAAACAACAGTACACAAACCACAACACAGAAAACCAAGACTAGGCAACACGAACCACAACAAAAACCGGGGCGATTTCAGGTGCTTGACCATTTTGAACTCTTGGTTTAATAGCTTCATTGTGAGCAGCAACACTCTATCAAGAAAATCATGAAAGGAAATATTCATGGAATATCGTATCAACTTGGAAATATATATCCCGTATGCAGGCGCTGCTGGAATGTTGCTACATAGAAATGGAAAGTTCACAATTGGGAAGCTGAAATCCTCTCCTATGGCGTGAAGTTTTGTTTTTAGCAGACCTTCATTGTCAATTTCTAGTTGTAAGTTAAGATATGAGGCAGACTTAACTGTATCTGGTGTATCCTTTATTTCAAGTTCGATTAGATAGATACGTTCAACATAGTCACCAAATTTTGAATTATTTAGTGAGAGAACATCATATATATAGCGGAAAGTGAAGTTAAAGGATACTGCTAACTGCTTTTCTTTCTTCCTAAGAAGTTACTGTATGAAGTCAGCCTCGTATAAATAAAAGAACAAGTTGGCAAGAAGAGTAGCACAGTTGATTCCATGGGAATACCGATTGTTTGTTGAAAAATACGTCCTCAAAACGTAACAAATTTAGTTTAAACATATTTTATTTGCTAAATATTAGCAAAATGGATGGGACACAAGTAAATCATACTTATGAAGTCTTCTCCATATAACAATACAAGTATATATACAATAATAACATTATGAGCATGCATGTAAAGCTAACAAATTAATTAAATATTATACGAACTATAAATAAAAAGAAAAAAAGAACAAGAAGAATGGAAAAGGAGGAAAAGAAAAAGAAGCAAATTATATTTTCTGTGATGCTGACTAAGGTTTGATGGTGATGATCATCCGTGCCGGTAGCAATAATATTTTATGAAGGTACTAGAAATCTGTTAGACCTTTTAATAAAATCTTGAACATGTTTGAAAATTAGGAGATTTTGTTCATTCGAAAGTTCAAGATCTCCGTAAGTTAATAGTTTAGTATCAATAATAAAGTTTTCAGTAAGCCCATTAAGATTGTTAAGTAAAATTTCTCTAAATGTAGTGTATTTTGGGCAAACTAAAAGAAAATGATGAACATCCTCGATATCAGACCCACATTGACACGAAGGATCCAGTATAATGTTAGCTTTGAAAAGGTCAGAGTTTAAAAATGAAGCGGAACATCGCAATTAAGTTAAAATAATATTCAGTTTCCTCGGACCGTACATATAATACGGCGCAACTCTACTCTGAACACTTTCATTTTTCAATTCTCTCTTAAATTTAGATATAGAGTTGGTGTTTCGAATTTTTAAGTCAAGCTTATTCCATTCTCGTATTGTGGATGGAATAAAAGATTCAGTGGTAAGGGAAAGTCTACAAAATGGAACAATGATATTTTGACCGTTTCGCAACGGATAATTGGTTGTACTTTGTATACATGGGGGGACAACATTACACAGGTACTCAGGTGCATGTTTTTTTATTTATATTATAAAACATCTGTAATTTTCTTCTTCTTCGTCTTTCATATAAAGATTCCCAGCCAACCTCAGAGTACAGAGTATCAGTTTTAGTGAAGATTGGTAGACCTGTTGCAATTCTTGCGGCTTCCAATTGCAAATTTTCTAATTTATTTGAATAACATATCCCACAATTATCACACACTTCCGTGGCATATTCAAAAATTGGTCTAATAAAAACTAGATAAAGTTTTTCTAAATTATTACGAGACAGTCGATATTTAAGTTTACAGAACATTATACTTTCAATATGATTGTTCCATTTTGCGTCACAACTAAAGGTAACTCCCAGGTGCTTATGCGATGTATTTATAGGGATAGTTTTATCATTTAGGGAAAAGTTGAGATCTGGTATCTCAATATTTGAAAATATCATAATTTCTGTTTTATCAGGATTAAATGACATATAAAGCCATTTAGTTGACCAAACATCCAGCTCTTTCAGGTCGCGGTCGATCACAGATTTAATCTGTTCACCATCGCTACCGGAATAACTGAATGAAGTGTCGTCTGCAAATAGCCTACACAGCGATGTAAGCTTATCAGCAATATCATTAATATATAAAACAAAGAGAAGAGGGCCCAAAACAGATCCCTGGGGTACACCTGCTGACACATTACAAAAGGAGGAGGACGAATTATTCAGTACTACTCTTTGTTTCCTATCATGCAGATAATCTTCAAACCACTGTAATAAGGTTCCATCAATACCATAGGCTTTCAGTTTGTGAATAAGACCTCTATGCCAAACTTTGTCAAACGCTTTAGAGAAATCACAGAATACAAAACAGTTTATTTCTTTTTTTTCCAAAGAGTTTAAGATGCAGTTGTATATTTCTAAAAGTTGATGGACAGTTGAATTTTTGGGAAGAAATCCGGATTGATATTCATAAATTAATTTGTTAGCGTGTAGATGGTTATACAAGTGCTTAAAAACAACTCTTTCCATTACTTTTCCAACACAACTAATAAGAGAAATTGGTCTGTAATTTGAAGGCAAGGATGAATCCCCCTTTTTGAAAATAGGTATTAAATTAGCTATCTTCCAACTGGTTGGATATTTGCCTTCTCTTAAAGATTTATTGAATATAATGTTTAGCGGAACTGCAACCTTTTCCGGACATAACTTAAGCATTTTATGGCTGATCACATCTGGGCCTGATGCCTTGTTTGGATCTAATATCTGGATAATATCTATGATTTCTTGAGTATTTATTTTGATTTCCGAAAATTTACTGTCAGTTTTTGTTTTAAATTCTGGTAAATTTACATGTTCTTCATCAAGTTTTGAAATCATACTAAAATATTTGTTTAATAAGCTGCATTTTTCCTCATCTTCATATACGACATCGTTTAGTCCATTATCATTTATAATATTTTGGAGAGGGGGTATGTTGTCCGAATTTTTATTTGATTTAATCAACATTTTCATAAGTTTCCAATACGTTTTTGAGTTCGGGGAGTTTTCTAGTATAATACTGTTCAAATTTGTTTCAAACTTTTCTTTGGCTATTTTTTTCATATTATTTACTTTATTTCTCTGTTGCTTGTACCTCAAAATGTCATTTTCAGTCTTGGATTTAACTGCCTTTTTTCTTAATCGGTCTCGAATTCGAATTTCTCGTCTTATGTCGTTATTGAACCAGTGTTTGTCGTTATGTCTTACAGTTATTAGCTTAGTAGGGATACACACTTTGGCTATTTTCAAAAATTCTATTTGTAAATATTTCACACAACTCGTTCGTGTTTTTAGTGTCCGGAAGCACTGTGTTCCAGTCTATTTCATCTAACTTCTCCGCAAATTTTGATTTATCAGCCCTATCATAGTGCCATATTTCTCTTTTAAAAGATTTAAAATCGGACATTGGACATTCGAGAAATGCAATAGGTGCATCATGATCACTAATAACGGATGGGGTTTTTAGAACATTAGAAAAGGAACATGTCATAGAGTCAATTATTATAATCGGATCTAACAGAGTGCTACTATGGTCTGTTATTCTAGTAGGTAACTTAATTACATTGGTTAGATTGAACAAATTTAATGTGCCAATCAGTTTGTTGTTGTGCGCTGTAAGTAAGTCAGAGTTCAAATCGCCCGTAATAACCATCCTCTCATTGACCTGTAATCCCATTCCGATTGCATGATTTAAACTGTCCAGTAGTTATTATCTGAATTAGGCGATCGATAAGTGTGACATAATAAAAATGTTTGGCCTTTAACATGGATCTTTACAAAAAGGGATTCATCGTCTATTGTTTCGAGTGCATTAATGCGTTTAAGTCCAATACCATCTTTAACATAGATAAGTAAACCACCACCAAAGCTATTTCTATCTTTTCTTACGATATTTGAAGAGAAAGAGTCTAGTTGAATGTTGTCATCAGCGATGTTGGGATCTATGTGCATTTCTGTTAATGTTACAATATCAAATTCGTCACAAAAATTATTTAGAAATGCTAGTTTATTTCTGACGGGTCTAATGCTCAGACGACAAATGGAAATAAAATTGTCTGATGTATTTGTGTCGTTAAATGACGGTGTATTCGATTCGTTACGAAGATTTGGACCTGGGTTTGTTTCAATATTTCCAATTATGAAGATAAAATGAAGTACATACAACAGAAAAATAATGTCTGATCTTGGACATATTGTTTGTAAAACCGAGAGATTGAAGACGAGGAAACTGCAGCGTAAGTTAGTAAAAAGTATATCTCAATAGGAATCCATTTTTATACGTGCTAAAGGTTTACAGTATTTTCTTCGGTTATAAAATATACCTACAGCAGCCCTGTAATCTTGAACGCTGTTACCCATTGACTGAAACAGCCGTAACAGGGGATAAGAAAGGACTGCTGTAGGGAAGCATTACCAAACCGGCACACAAATCATCATCATCATCATCATCATCATCATCATCATCATCATCATCATCATCATCATCACAGGAAAACACAACAAAATAAAAAAAAACAAAAAGATACAAAAAATTATTTGAACAGTATAAAAGCATGAGATGTGAGTCTGACATATATGGAAGTCATGATCGTTGAATGAAAATGGGATTCTGTAATATTGAAAGAATTTAGTATTATACTTACAGGGAAAAACTAGACAAACAAATTAAATTGAAACTGTATTGATATTAAAAAACAAATATGTTGTCAATCAAGAAATCATGTATCTTGATATTAATGTCAGTTTCAGAGATTTTTTAGTTTGAAACAGAGTAATTTTTTACAAAGTGCAATTTATCCCTTCGGAAGACAAGATACTTGTATCTACGTTGGCAATTTTTTTTTATGAAACAAAGCAGGACCAACCTTCAATTTTGTCTTTAAGTTTGGAATGGGAATACTTGTGTTAAGTGTAGAAGAGTTAATGTTTTGATACTATTGCAAGATGAAAGAGTCGTGAAGATATGATTGCCCTCTTATTCAACACAAACAAAAGTTTAAGTATCTTTATCCTTAGATTATTCACATTTTATAAAGAAACAAAAGTTTAAATATCTTCATCCTAGATTATTCACATTCTATTAAAATTACATCACGCAGATTAAAATGATTGAAGCAAATACAAGTGCAATGATTTTTTATAAAAGATGAAATATGGCATTTTTTAATAATGCGAACAAAATTTTAGTTACTTATATCATATATTTATCATATTTTATGAAAAACAAACCATCAATATACTGATTTCAAATGATAGCTTGTCGCTTTCAAGTGATGCAGAAACATTCAGAGCATGTCAATATAAAAATATGAAGAAGTGGTATGATTGCCAATGAGACAACTCTCTATTAGAGACCAATGACATAGAAGTTAACAACTATAGGTCACCGTAAAGCCTTCAACAATGAGCAAAATCCATTAGTATGCAATTATTAAATTTATTGAGCAGAAAAACAAAAGAACTAATAAGGAATAATTGCACCATGCGTTAAAGTAATTTACATATTTTTTTCACATATCATTGCGACCAATTTAAAAACAAATTATCGGGATAGGACTCTTCGTTGAGGTCCGCGTTTATCACATATGTAAATACTGCGGAGTTCGTTTTACATAGGAATTTGAACTATATATGGATCCGTTCGATCCGTGCATATAATTAATTAAACGATCGCTCGCTGTCTGTTACCGTAAAAAAAAAAAAGTCAGATAAGTCAAATAAGTTTCATTGTATCGATCACCAATCATCACCGATCAGCCAAGTTCGCGTCATCGATCATTCACGATCAGCTAATTTCACGTCAAACAGTAACGCCTAAAGTTGCAAGTACTGTAACACAAAAACGGAGTAAATTGCATGAACTCTTAAAGTAGCAAAACCGGTCCGTCGATAAGGTAAGTATTTCCGGTAATGTATGATGACCTGCCATGCCAATCCAAACTCATTCAAAATGTCATAATCGGGAATAGGACACAATCGGTAAAATTATCGATCAGACGATTTTCTGGTATCAAACACGAAACATGTCGCTAGTGAGTTGAGACAACGTTTCATGGTAATCACCGTAAAATCTATTAGTCCATAGGTCGAAGGTCAAGGTAAAAAACATAGTTTCAATCCTTTAACATAAGGTGACAGAAGACTTTTAGTCTTCACAAACCCCATAAAACTTTTTATATTTTTAATGATTTTCGTTGTAAAAGAAATGGAATAAAATCAATGTTTTAGAATATAAAATTTGTTTAATTATTGAACGCTGCATTTCATTTGATGAGAATACAAAGATAAAAAAAATGCTTGACTTTTGATTTTGTAGTTTAATTTGGAAATGAATGGACTTTGTCATAATTTGAATCACTGAAGAGACATTTATTGTCGAAATGAGCATCACGTGCAGTAAAATTGATTTATTTCGTTAATGTTATTGTAAAGGGGCAAATATTCCTAAACAGGATATACATTTTCTTTTGTGAAAAGATAAGTTACAACCGATAATTTTTTTAAATGCTTTCTTAATGATTGAGGTACATAAATGGGAAGATAATAGAAAGATAGAGAGAAATGGAGAAAGATACTGAGGCAGATAAAGATAAGTGAAACAATAGAAAAGCAAGTAGGTAAAGAGAGTGAGAGAGAGAGAAAGAGATTTTCCTTTAAATGATACAATATAAGGTTAAGTTACTTGGATATTAAACAAAAAATATTAAAACTTGGAGCTTTTGTAAATTTTTGGGAATGCATTACTTTGGGGTAAGTTAATGTTAAAATTTAAGAAATGCAAGAATATATGGCGTATAACACATCCTATGTTTTGTTCAGCGAAGTAATTTACACATTTTTTTTAGTGTTCTTTGTGTTAGCCTTTCCTGTAACGAACATGGAGGAAATGAGATGTATGTATTACTTTCCACCATATGATATGCAACGGTATGGTAGTAAGCCTCAATGAAACGGGAAATCAACAACAATAGTGAAGAAAATATATCGGAAACAAACAGCTACAGAGATACAACAACGTCCTTGAACCCACTCCGCATGACAAGCTTCAATTGTCTTGGTCTAGACAATTCTAGACAAGTTACGATTACCAATAGACCACAAAAAACCTAACAAAACACCAAATTCTGAAGAGACAAAACATTCAGAGGGAGTGACAAGTTCCTCAAATAAATCACAACAAATCAAATAAATTTTTGTGTTATTTTTGGTTTTTTTATTTGTAAATTAATGAAATGAAATTATTTTTAATCTGTATAGAATTATAATTGCCGAACGAGGATGTTATTTTGATTGAATACAAAGTTTAAACAATCACAATTCAAAGCAAACTATAAAATCCTCGTTTGGACTATTAGTTCGAAAAACCTCAACTGCCACCAAATATTGCTGCTGGTGCTCATATAAGCTTAGTAGCAAAAACAAGAATAGGTTAACAAATAAAGAAAAACATGTTTTAAATTCTTTATTATTTAGAGTGAAACCGCATGTCATTTTATTCATATCAGTGAGCACTAATTCAATTGATATCAACATAAAAGGCTTAAACCTTCAATAAATTTGTATTTGCCTTTCTTAAATTTTGCAGCTCTTTGTCTATATCTTTTCAACAAACCTTACAAATTAATATAACAACAGAACTAACCTTACAGCCACGCCAATTTGTTCTCATCATCATTAATTTTTTTCTAGTACGTTTGACTTGGAAACAATGAGAATAAAGTAATATTCTTCTATGTTAAATGTTTTTTTTTTTTATATCTGCTTGCTATGTATTTAATCAATCTAACAATTAAGATCCGCCTTACCGCTGTCTATCAGTTATATCGTGTTTAACAAATTCTATGTGTCACAAGACGCAATAAACTACAATATTTTAATGCGCATGACAGAGGTTTTGTAAGCAATTTCATAAGCTCATAATCAAAAGTGAAAACATAGCTTAAAAATATTTTGAAGTTTTTTTTTTTATAATCTAGGATTTATTCGTGTGTAGGCTGTTCGGTGAAATACATTCCAACTGATTGAGTAAGTACTATGTTGTAATTAACACATGTTTTAAAATATATAAAATTCATAAAATATATAAAGATGAGGTAATATGATTTAGATGAGATTCGGGCCAGTTGAGCTTTTGTCATAACTTAGCGTCTGTCGTCGTAAAATTTTCTTTAACCATCTAGTCTGAAAACTTCTTAATGTTTTGAAATCGAAGTTTGTCTGCTTTATCTGTAGGATATCAACTATAAAGTTTTTGAATTTTTCCAGGTAGATCAACCAGCATGGCCGACATGTCTATACAAAGAACAAAGGGTTCAAACTACAGTTTTTGGCTAATATCTCTAACACTTAAACAATAAGAATAATATAAACATGGTATAAACATGATATATATGAAATGATCAGCACAACAAGTTCTATCTACCCTTTAAATTTTGTAAAAGTCTGTCCACCTGTTTATGGAGTTATTGCCACTAAAATGATAATTTTTTAACTTTTTTTAAATATCTTGCAAAAAACTATAGGAGCTAGGTTAAAAGTGTAAATATCATAAATTATTTAGATGACAAGATGTATCCATCCTCAAATTTGGGGGAAATATAAATAAGCATATTGGAGTTAATGCCCCTGAAATATCGATTTTTTTCCTATTGTTTGGCAGTTGTTGTTTATATTGTGAAAACTATAGGATCTAGGTTAAAAGTGTAAATTGAAAACAGGATCAGCACGACGAGATTATCTACTCTAAACATTGGCGAAAAAATCTGTCGACCTGATTTGGAGTTTTGGCCCTGAAATATAATTTTTTGGCAGTTTTTAGCAGTAATCAGTTAGTTGTTGTCAAGAAATCTGTAGGAGCTAGGTTAAAAGTGCAAAATTGCAAAACTGATCCGCACGCCCTGAAATTTTTAGAAAAAAAATTGTCCAGCTGTTTTTGATTTACTGCCTCTGAAATATACTTTTTTCTTCATTTTTTTGCATTTATTTGCAGTAAACTGCAGTTATGATCCGCATGACAAGATATATCTACTCTGAAAATTTGATAACCCGTTTTGGAGTAATTGCCCCTGACATTTTGACTTTACTGTTTTTGCAATTTTGGCTAAGAAAAACTTTTGGAGCTATGTTTAACATGCAAATCTCAAAATGGCAAAAATCATCAGCAACACAAAGAGTAACTATAGTATATGTGCATTTAAAAGTCTTATTTGGCAATCTGGCGATGTTTTAACCATATGATCAATACAGGCACCTAGTTGATATTGATGATGAAAAAAAAATGAATATTAATCTACTTTAACTCTCAATTTTATTCTACGGAAGCCAAATAGGGACACGCTCCTCTTTATTTTTCTATCCGCGATATCGATGTAGTAGATCAAGAATTTACATCCGAGATCTCAATTTAGTAATTTCTGCTCTGATCTCGATTTGACTTCCGAGATCTTGATTTGATTGTTATTAATTTTAATTCGTTCCTCCGAGATCTCATTTCAATTAATTTAGTTCCTTATTTGTTAAGTTGAAGAATCGATTTTTTAACAGTGATCGTTGCTTGAAGTGTTTCCTATCGGGGCTTTCGTGACAACTTTATATTGTTTTTTTTGGGATAAAAAGATACCGATTAATATAGGTTATATAAATTGGTAAAATTGATAGAAATTTAGAATTCTCCAATTACTCTCTCTCTCTCTCTCTCTCCCATATATTTGAAAGACAAAAATCTGTCTCACTTTACGATGTTTCTAATTTTCTTTTCAGACATAATTTTTCCTAAATGAAAAGTCATTTTATAAATAAGTATTTATGATTGTTCAAAGGCAACTTCAACGTAGTGTGGTTTGAAAAAAGCAATGGATGTTGTAGAGGAATTGAAACGAGGTCTGAATGGTCCAAAAAAGTTTGTTCCTTTTTGGTATAAATTTGACGAAACCGGATGCAATTATTACAACGAAAATATCCAGCATAATAAGGACTACTATCTGCATAAATCTGAAAAACAGCTCATCAGTGAAAATGTTTTGGTAAGTAGTATTTTGTACTATGCAAAATTATCTCAACAATTTTAAAATTATATTGTATTACGCTATAACTTTTTTCGACCTTGACATTGGACATCTTAAAAAAAAGAATTCATTTTGTAAAGTTGACACAACCGTAAAGGTAATAAATTAAGCTCCCGTTGACGGAAACATAGTCCTGTTTAGAGCTCTTCAATAAATTGAAAGGTTAATTAGTACATGTATTTCTATTAACTCTCCAAAACTTCTATTATTGTAAATGCAATGTTGGTAATAACTCCAAATTCTCAAATTTAAACAAAATCTACATATTTTCTTTTGTTGATAAATAAATAAAGGTGACAAGGAAAGACCTGTTGTCTGCATTGTCATTTTACTTATTCTAGGATTTGATGACTACTGTAACTCAACCATTTTTACTAGCTGACTTAGGCTGTGGAACTGCAGAGAAAACAAAATATTTCATCGACGAATACTTGACCAAAGAGTCAACCCTGACGTACATGCCCGTGGATATATGTAAAGGTTAGTCGTAAACGTTATCAATACAATTGTTTTTATAGTATATATTGCAATTTTTTGAATTTTAAGAATTTAAGTGGTATTTCAATCTGAAATATAATTCAATTAGAAAGCAAATATATATTTTTTTTATTTTTTTCATTACTATTCAACTTCTATTTCATTTTGTAAGAGGTACTGAAAAAAAATTTAAGGTAATACATTTTCATTAGACATTTTAAATTCAGGCAACAGTCTTTTACCGATGTACAAATCTCATAAATCGAGTCAGATGGTGATGATGGATGACTGCTTAACGACCAGCGATAAATCAAATGCATATTTAAGACGAGAACATGTTAATTTAATATGATTATTAACCCTGCCCTATACTAAACCGACAAGCTGAGTCGTATTTTTAACGTGCTAGTTCACAAGGTAACAGTCCGCAGGAAGACATGTCACCCTACCCGAACACATTATTCTGACTCCAATCCGACGAGTCTGTTCTCTTACTCCTTAATACCACGTTCTTAGCGGAGAAGCAGCAATTACCAATTTTAAAGTCTTTGATTCAAATATGCATTACGAAATAAATCCAGCCAATTATTTGTTTCTTAATAATATTGCAAATTACATGAGGAAACTAGGCGTTTCGCAGTCGTAATATTAAGAAGTCTCACTGGTGCATTGTATTATACGTACCACGTACCACATCTCATAACATATGTATTAACCGATTGTTTAATAAAATGAATAAATCACAGAACTAGAATTAATTTTTACACTAGTAGTTTCAGTGACAATAAAATAACTTTAACCAATTTAAATAAACTCCTTATTTTATTTTAGATTCTGTCGAAACTACAAGCAAAACTCTGTCCGAGACCTATGCCAAACGGTTGATCATTGATGGAATTGTAGGAGATTACCATACAGTCATTCCCAAAGTCTTGTGAGTGTAAACAAATAACACATCAAACACAAAAACACATACACACACATTTTTTTTCTTTAATTCGTCAAAAGAAAGGTCCATAAGATTGACGGAGGTAAACATGTTACCATAACTTGTTAATATCATTGATACAAATATACATACAGTTGTTTCATTAGTTGGCTAAACGATGGATGAAGCTAATTATCACAACATTAACATTCTTCAAACTTTTTTTTCAGAAATTACCCTGGACAAAAGCTTATAGTATGGTTGAGTGGTTTATTTAACCTTCCTTATTCAGAACAAATCGCGCTGCTTTTATTGGCTTCAAAACGTCTTTATGGTAAGCTTTGTATATATAAACTGGCAATATTTTCTACTGATGAAAATGTTCAAATATGGGTAAATACAGTTGAAAATCATATTACATTGTGTATCTTGGAAACTTAATGTTAACTTTAAGGATAACTAATGAAACAAAAGCTGAGCAGAAACAAATACCATTATGCAATGTTCGTTGGCTGTAGAAAATACATTTTTTTATAAACATTTTTTCTCCTAGACAATGACAGATTGCTGGTAACATTTGACATAACACAGGAGAAAGAAACCATAGAAAAGGCTTATATTGATCCATCAGGTTTGTGATTTGTTGATATAAATTTACGTTAATTCAAGAAAACAATATATTGAAGATAAGGCATCTGTAGTGTGTATTATAACATACTTTTTCACTTTTTTGGTCTTTTGGAAAATATTGTTTATGCTGTATTTAGACCCCTCTACCAAGAAATTTGTTTTGCATGCACACGTATAAAAAATGCGGTTTTTTTATCCAACGCAATCATAGGTTTGAACGTTGTTTTCAATTAAGACTTGTTTATATTTTTTCGTTTGGGCTTGTATTATATTTTCCTTCGGGATTATATGATCCGTTCATCCTGTTTCGACTCTTTAAAATTCAAGAGTCTATCCTAAATTGAGGTAAATTTTATGGCCTTCCAAATACGGTTTCGATCCCTAACATCACTGAAGAGACATCAATTGTCGAAATCCAGATACGGTGTACTAATTTTTGCACCTTTTATTTGCGGTATACTATCTTTTCCGCAAGTTTATTGTTTTCTGTTTGGTATTAAATTAATAATTAAGATCCATTTTGTTACATCTTGTGATCCGTTTATTTGGCAATCGCTAATGGCAGTCAGCAGGGTTTAAGAACATCCGTTGTTCGACCTGTTGGTCAAATGCGTTTTGTTAAAATATACCTTTTCACTTTGTTGGTCTTTTGGAAAATGTTGTTTGTGCTGTTTTTAGACCCCTCTTCCAAGAAATTTGTTTTGCATGCACACGTATAAAAATTTCGGTTTTTATCCCAACGCAATCATAGGTTTGAACGTTGTTTTTAATTTATATTTGTTTATATTTTTTCGTTTGGGCTTGTATTATATTTTCCTTCGGGATTATATGATCCGTTCATCCTATTTCGACTCTTTAAAATTCAAGAGTCTATCCTAAATTGGGTAAATTTTATGGCCTTCCAAATACTGTTTCGATTCCTAACATCACTGAAGAGACATCAATTATCAATTGTCGAAATCCGGATATGGTGTACTAATTTTTGCACCTTTTGTTTGCGGTATACCATCTTTTCCGCAAATTTATTGTTTTCTGTTTGGTATCAAATTAATAATTAAGATCCATCTTGTTACATCTTGTGATCCGTTTATTTGGCAATCGCCAATGGCAGTCAGCAGGGTTTAAGAACATCCGTTGTTCGACCTGTTAGTCGAATGCGTTTTGTTAAAATATACTTTTTCACTTTTTTGGTCTTTTGGAAAATGTTGTTTGTGCTGTATTTAGACCCCTCTACCAAGAAATTTGTTTTGCATGCACACGTATAAAAATTGCGGTTTTTATCCAACGCAATCATAGGTTTGAACGTTGTTTTCAATTTAGACTTGTTTATACAAGAATGTTACACTATTATCTATAGAGCTAAAAACATATGGTTCGTATAAAGGTTTATGATAAACCTCCAAATTCCCAGCTGTACAAACGTCGAAAATAGTAAGCTAATTCATTTATATTTGTTCTTTTTTCGTTTTTTGCCATTGCATTGTCAGTTTGTTTTCGAATTATGCGTTTTAAATTTCCTTCTCGTATCTTTCTACTCTCTTTTCTTACTTAACCTAAATTATTTAAGTATTGCCTTATTTTTACCACATTCTATATGTAGAAAAAAAAGGAAAAAAAAAAGAAGTCGTTGCAAAAATAAACACATTCATCTGTAGAAGTAAACTGTCAGATAGACATCATTTTGTTTTGTTCCCCATGACTTAGTTTTGAATAGTAGTAGTTTTTGACAGTCAAAGTTAGATACTCTTATAAAAATAGTACTTAATATATATATATATGATAAATAGTGCATTAATTTTCAATAGAAATGTTGAAGTTCAAAGAATTCTGAAAGTTAAATATACATTTTTTGTAAACGCTTTTCAGTTAAAAGGAAAATAAAAAAAAATCTTGCTGTACTGATTTTTTACCTTTTTAAAAATACCCACAAACAGTCATTAGATCTAATATGGACCTCATTGATGTAAGAACATATATCATATTAATTGTTAATAGTTTTTTTGGCATTTGAGAAACAAAATAAGATGTATCGAAAATACAAATTGCATGCAGTTTTTAACTCAATTATATCAAATGAACTATATAGTATAAATCTTTGCATTTACAGGATTCCTTGCAAAAGTCAACTTGAATGTATTACACAGACTTAATAAAGAGATGGGTGCACATTTTGACGTTTCGCAATTTGTATACGAAGGGGAATTTATACTGGACAAAGACCATACCAAACCAGGGAATATGCATAGATGGTTAAGGTCACTTTGCAAACAAACTTGTTCTATAGGTTAGCATTACACTTTTTCTAAGTAATTGACAATTGTGCCTTCAAACACCAAGAAACATGGTTTAAAAAAACTTAATACGCATGCACATAATAACCTGTTGTATCTAGATATGCATATTATAAAAAAAGGTTTAAGCTGGACATATAAAAGTCTCAAGGGTTGAATGGGGTTTAGAAATATGGTTATCCCATGACTTTTACCGTCCGTCAGCAAAACAATTGCCTGTAAGGTCTTATGAAGAATATTCTTATTTCACCTTTTTCTTTTGTGGTCTTCGGTTGATGGTTTACTACTTGGCAGTAACACAACTCGTAATTTTTAAAAGAGCTTAATTATTCAAAATCATAATTATACACAGGGAAATTCATGTGAATCTCACGTGAAGTTCCACCTCAAACGAGCTTATACGTGAAACTCACTTGAACTGATTTCACGTGAAAATTGCATGATTTTTTTCAAGTAAAATTCACGCGAATTTTCAAAATAAAGTTATTCAAATAAAATCTAAATTTTCAAATTTAATTAAAATCATGAAAAATACCATTTTGTTTTGTAAAGTTCATGTGAAATTCACGTGACAATTTTCACGTGAGATTCAAGTGAATCTCAATTCACGAGAAATTAACGTGAAAATTTTCACGTGAGTTTAACGTATAACCTTCTTTGAGGTGAACTTCACATGTAATATTTCTCGTGAATTTCACGTGAGATTCATGTGAAATTCATGTGAGCAAAATTTGCAATACATTATTATATATATAAGTAGTTTTCGTAATTACATGTTAATTCAGTTTATGTCACACAAAAAGATAAACTAAACATTCAATAATTATTCATTTACTCCTTAAGAAACACAGAAAATATTTACTTCGACGTGTTTATTTATTATATTCTTATGCAATATTACAGATGGTCTCAACATGAAAGTTGTGTTTGAAAAGGGAGAAAAACTTCAGCTCAGTGAAGAAGGAGGAACAAGTTATAAGTATACAGAGAATCAATTAAACACGTTATTTGAAAGATCTAATTTGAAAATAGTCAAGCTGTGGAAAAATGAACACTGCGCCATGGTTTTGTTGAAAAGCTCTTGCTGATCTTTGTTGAACTGCGTATACAAAAATCCACGAATACTCCGATTTATGTTTGAATCATTAACAAATGAGTATTGCATAATAAATCATGTTTGTCTTCAGTTCACTTCATCTTTTGTCCGTATGTGGTTTTTTTAATTGATTTCTGTATCTTTGGTTTTTTTTTTATCTTTGTGGTTTTTTTTTTTTGGGATTTGTGTTTTTTTTTTTTTTTTTTTATATTACATTTATTTATTTTTCTTTCTGTTTCTGTTTTCTTTGTTTTTGTTGTTGTTGGTTTTCTCTCATTTGTTGTGAGACATTTTTCAATAAATAATATATTTACATTTCAACCCAAAAAATGACGAACATTGTAGTCCAATTAATAGACGGACAAATGTAAAACAGTTTATAATGGAACAGTTATTTACTATGAAAGCAAGATTACGGCATTGACGTAATGTCATTATACAAGATGTTGCTATTAGATTATGTAAAATACAATGGTAAGAAGTTTTGGTACAGGAATCTTTCTCTCAACAAAAAAAAACCCTTTTTATTACTAAAGTCTTGAGAGTGCTTCTAGTTGATTTGAAACTCTTCACAGATGACGACGGATATGTTCCAGATGACGTATCTACAATCCCGTCATCTTTTCCTTGAAAGTGACCTACCAAAAAAGACTTATCACCGGGTTTGTACTTACAAGAGCAACGCGACGGGTGCCACATGCGGAGCACCTGAAATTACTCCCGTTTTTGGTGGGGTTCGTGTTGCTCAGCCTTAAGTTTTTGTATACTGTTGGTTGTCTTTTAATTGTTTGTCTTTTTTTTTTGCCATGGCATTGTTAGTTTGTTTTCGACTTATGAGTTAAAATATCCCTTTGGTATCTGTCGCCTCTCTTGAACATTCCGAAGCATCTTGGTTAACCCCATTTTGACAGAGTTTTTTGTATCTCAATCTTTTTTCTGTAGTTTTTTGTGGACTGTAACAGTTGTTTGTCTTTTAATCGTTTTTTACACTGTTTTGACCGTATAGTCGGCTATAAAAGGCCCGACATAAAAATATGAAACAATTCAATTGAGAAAACTAACGGCCTAATCTATAACAAAACAAATAACGAAAAATAAATATGACAGACATGAACAAACGACAACAACTGAACTACTATGACGTCTTGTACATAACAACCATCCGTATTTAATAAAGCGCACACTTGATCAAGCGTCTCCGTGAAGGGTAATAGAGTATTTACTATAGGATAGAGTAAATTGTCTCCCTCGTATTAACCAATCAAAATCTGGCATTTGACATGAAGTATAATAATACACCATAAGATAAAACTATTAAAAACATCAGTTGAAAGGGCTTAACTAATCTGAGCGATACAAAGCAAAACCATCTGGCAATAGCACTGACCGGATGTGCAGGAATTTAACATCCCTCACAACAAAACAAGACACAACGTACAGATCCGAGAGTACACGCAGTCACTGACAGCTAGTTCAAAGCCAACAATAACTAATAAAAAAATCGTGTATCTAAGACTAAAGTTTCAATCAGTATACATCCAACATCCAATGGATTTAGCGTAAGGACGTCATTAACAGTCAAAGAAAAACATGACCTTGTGCAATGCCAAAATATAGGTATCAACATTGTAAACCCGTGAATGTGCATATGTGTATAACAATAATATTTCGTATGGTCTTAATTCATTGATAACAAAATCAATATTTATACCAATAAAAACAATATTCAAAGATCTAATTACACTGTTGAATTGGTAACCTTTTAGAATAAGTTTATTTAAAAGATTGATAAGTTTACCCGGATCGTATCTAAATTTCCGGGCTCGGTCAACATCATCACCGTAAAAAGTAGAATGTGCTGTTCCGTTTGAAATAAGTTTTCTACAGGTACAGCCAAACTAAATCTTTGAATCTCTGGAAGAACTTAGTAAAGGTTTAAAGTAATTTTTTGTAACGAAATCCATGACTTAATAATATACCAGTAATATATAGATTACGCTCATTGAAATCCAAAACGTTAGGCACAGCGAATGATTTGCGACATATAAACACCGTTAGACAGTGTCAAAGGAATATCACTGTCCATCAAAAAAAAAAAAATAAGAATAGGGAACGAAAAATCGTCCCTTTTGTCGTAAATTATTGTGTAGAATTTCTCGTGTAAAACTGAAATATCTAATTCTAGGAAAGGACAGTTATTGTTGTTAATATTTGCTCTATTTACAGTAAGTTTCTTTGGGTAAAGTCGGCGGTTTATTTGGAGAACTCTTGATTATTTAACGAAAAATATCATCAAGATAACGGTAAGTGTTGTTGCATTTATCAATTAAATGGAAATAATACGTTTTTTTTTACTGAGTTTGGTCATATACTGTGATTTAGAACAGTACAGGGACAAGTCTGCTATTGGAGGGGCACAATTAGTGCCCATAGGAATACCTACAACCTATCGATAAACTTTATTGCCGAAACGTACATAAATGTTGCAAAGGAGAACATTTACAGCTTTAATCATCTCATCACACATCCTGTAAGTATATCTAGCATATTTACTTTTCTCATCTGAGAAAAAGGCTTTATATGAATTGCAGCAAATAACTTTGCAGTCAGATTTTTCAAACGACCATCTAATTAAACAGGAAAACATTTGTTTGATAAGATTGTGTGGAAGTGTAGTATAAGGAGTAGAAAAGTCAGAATTGTCAACCGATTCAAAAGGACCGTCAATGGCACGTAATTTATCTAAAACATCCAAATAATTTTTTACTCTACGAAAATAGTTAATTCTACTATTTTCATATGTTTTATTACAAAAGTTTTAAAATGATAAATTCTTTGACAGTAGTGAAGAAACTAGTTAGTGGTTTTCACTATGAGTGTACGCCAAGTATAATTCTTTCGACCAATTCATACATTTAAATAGCACCCTGTCCTACCTTCATGACAAATATGTTGTTGTCTCTCAGGATGAAGCCTCGTTTTTAGGTACTTAGTCTAGTATAAATCACATTACATTACCTGTTTGTTTCTTTTAAAAGAATGGCCAACGTATTTAGTTTTAAGAAGTAATAAATCATACTTTGTACGAACCCGCTTTAAAACAAACAAAATTATACATTCCGAGACTGGCAATATTAAGATGCTTGTTTTTTATTGACAAAATATTTATTACGTTTGTAAGACGTGTTTTTCAACAAACAAACAGTATTCCTATGGGAACCAACTACTAGTATGTTCCTCTTCTTGTCGACTTGTACCTTTATTTATATGAGGGAGACTTTATATAGAAGCTTTTCAGCTAGATCGAATGGAAGCTAGGATTATCCTTTAACTTCACGTTCGAGTATATATAAGATGTTCCCTATCATGTAAAGTTTGTTGACTATGTTGACCCTTTTTCTATTTAACTAACTAATTTAACTAAAAGGATAAAACCATGAATTAAGTGAAAAAAACATGAATTTAGTTTAAACTATCCATTGATAAATTGAAACACATTTATTATAATAAAAGTACTCCTCCTATAGAATGATAAATCACTTCAAATACGTACTTCGAATTTAAGTTATATGTAAATAATTCAAACTGAGTTAATCTTTTTAATGAATATATTGCACAATAGAAAGCATCGGCAAAACTTCCTGATAGTAAAGTGTTCTTTGTTTTGAAGTATTGAGATGATTTGGAAAATAGTTTGAATCAGGAAGTTCGGTTAAATACTAAATTTGATATATAATCTATGCAATTTTCAAATGTAAACATTTTAAACATAGTAAGGATAATTTATAATTGAAAAGCAACAAAAGGTTGAATTTTTTTTTCTGGAGCAGTCCTCGTGCTTATCAAAATATACTAAAAATCAAGGATCCCTTTAGGCGAAACATGCAGAAGTTTCCCAATGTATATGCATTTTCTTGTTTAGTATATATGTAATTCGTCTCATATTTAGCCCAACAATGTTAGATCTATAAATTTACGTTCGCAAATTTTTGTTCTTCCCTCAGCGGGATTTGAATCCTTGCTTCTGTGACATCGTGGCAACTCTGCCTGCACTGTGTCCAGCACCCTAGACCACTCGACCAGTTAGGTTATATAAAAACGTAGCTTTCGTTAGTCGAGTAATGCCTTTCCCTCGTCGGCTTTATCTAGGACTGTAAGACAGTACATGATGTATAATGGCAAGTAGGATATATATATATATAACTCGTCTAAACAACAGCCCAACAATGTTAGATCTGTAAATTTGCGGAAGCAAATTTTTTGTTCTTCACTGGCCAGGATTCGAACTCATGCTACTGAGATATCGTGGCACCAAATCGCCTTGCACTATGCCCGAATCGCTAGACCACTCGACCACCTAAGCTTTATAAAAATAAAGCTTTCGGTGGCCGGGTGTTAACTTTCCTCGTCAGTTTTTATCTTGCGTCGTAACACAGTACATGATATATACGGCATGAAGATGGAATTGTTACAGATCAGCTGAATTATCTATTGTAAAGGATCCTACAAATTAATGTAAGATGCAGTCACAGAAATAATCATATGATAAGTACGTCTGAACCAGTGACGACTCTACCACATATTTTATCCATCGGATCACCAGCAGTGATGGTGATACAAGGCTGAAAATACATTCTGAATATATAATTCGTCTAAACAACAGCCAAACAATGTTAGATCTGTAAGTTTGCGGAAGTAAATTTTTCGTTCTTTCCTCGCCGGGATTCGAACTCATGCTACTGAGATATCGTGGCACCAAATCGCCTTGCACTATGCCCGATGCGCTAGACCACTCGACCACCTAGGCTCTATAAAAATAAAGCTTTCGGTGGCCGGGTGTTAACTTTCCTCGCCAGTTTCTATCTAGCGTCGTAACACAGTACATGATATATAATGCATGAAGATTGAATTGTTACAGATCAGCTGAATTATCAATTGTAAAAGATCCTACAAATTAATGTAAGATGCAGTCACAGAAATAATTATATTATAAGTACGTCTGAACCAGTGACGACTCTATATTTTCAGCCTCGTATCACCATTACTGATCATGATCCGATGGATAAAATTTGTTGTAGAGTCGTCACTGGATCAGACGTACTATATATATATATATATATATATATATATATATATATATATAAGTGCCTATAAATAGCAGCACATGGCATACAAATCTATGGGAGTGTGGATTAATCAGTACAGAGATTAATTCAATTACACAAATAAAATTATAGATTGCCTAACAATGTAATTTTAACACACTATTTAGTATGTAAATATAAGAATGTTTAAAATATTTACAAAATGATGAAAATAAACGCAATATTTCGCTAGACTAACTAGCTTTGTCAAGCGTGCATCTATCCAGGTGAAATCGGATGTAGATGATAAGAAACTTTTGCAGCTCAATGTATATGTTGCACTTGAATTTAGCTGCCTTGAAAATAATACATAATTTGGATGAAGTTCAAGATTTTTACAAAATTGGTAGTTGAAGTTAGCAACGTCCATTGGCCAATATTACAGGATAAAAAGGACGATGCTGTGTACTAAATTATTCTTTATCTTTCCTGTATCTTTTCTCATCTTTTTCGTTAAGACCATCAGGTTCTAAAGTGTGGAGTTGGTGGATCCAAAAATTTTCTCTTCTCCTTCTCGCCGTGGTGTCCCACTCGGTGTTGACTTCTATGATTTGGAAAGTAACATTATCAAAAGAATGTTTCGTTGAACGAAGATGTCTTGTGAGAGGACAGTTTTTGTTGGTTTTGTTCCATGAACGATGGTTATTGAGCCGAATATTAAATTTGTCCATTGTTTCTCCCACATACTGAATGCCACAAGTGTCACATGTTTATATATAAATTGAGTTCTCCGTTTTACAGTTGGAATTTGAGTAGATGGTATAATTTTGTTTAGTAACGGAGCTGATGAAAGAACTGTTTGTATTGGCAGCTTTACAACACAAGCAGTTCCTTCGACCACATTGTTTGTAAAGATAACGTAATTATAAAACAACAGAAAAATGAAATAACATGAAAGGAAAGAGACAAATGCAAAAAGATACATTTTGGTAGGTTGTGTGTGAAAAACTGCTTTCAACTTCTACACATGATTCAAAAGATTCGAAAGATGTCTTCATTACATTCATTTGTTATCGTGCTACTACTAGAAGTTATAATTTGATAAGAATCATATCAACCTTATGTGGCAACCATTCCAGACTGTTCATTTGAAAATTACGCAAATTTATGCTATTATATACCTTTTGGTCGTATGACTCTTGACGTGACTCGGTATTTATGTATCCAGCCATCGAGTTTCTGGCTTTGGGCATTCCTGGTATAGGTGAGTCCAGAGATGAGATTCGGACGCAAGATATTATTACAGGGTTGTTTTAGTTTTGTTTAGTTATTACCCATGTCTTAATATTTTACTTAATTTGTACTTGATCGAAAAAGTGTATACTATATTATGTATATCCTATCAACTACAAAAAAGTTTTTTTTGTTGGCGTCTTTGTCAAATACCATAAACAACAAACAATCTTTGTTGGCGTCTATGTAAGTTTTCTTTGTATGTTTGTTTGAATTGATTAGTCGGTTGTGTTGTACATGTATGCCTGTGATGTATGTTTACACAGTTTTAACTGGTGGCTCCCAATTATTGTCACATTAACATACTATGTCTGTTTGGGTTGCTCATCCAATTTTGCCAATATAACAGATCTTTAAACAACAGTTACTGTCATACAAGTGGGAGGTTTAGCTAGCTATAAAACCAGGTTTAACTCACCATTTTCTTCGGAAAATGTCTGTACCAAGTAAGGAAAATGACGGTTGTATCCCATTCGTTTCTTTGGTTGATAAAGTCTCACGTTTGGTTTTGTCAGTTGGAGTTAGGTAATTTTGTTATTCTTTTTTTATATTTGTAAATAGAACATTAAATGAAGATTGTTGAGTAATGAATGACCAACTTCAAGCATCAAATAAGTAAAATCGAAAACAATTTAATGATAAATCCAGGTAGGTTCGGCAAACTGGATAGATCAAAAGATTGGCGAAAAGTTGGAACTGTCATCGAAAAAGTTGGTATGCAATATAGGAGATATGTTTTGTCATGCATAATGTTTATTGGCAGACAAGGGAAACCCGTTTCGTTCTTTTTATAATACAGTTATATAACTGGTGAGACAAAACCATGGAAATATAACCGTACAAACGATTAAGGTAAAAAATCAATAGTTGTTTACTTCTGTAACCATGTTGATTCAAAGTAATGTTAAATCTCCTTTTAAGATTTAATTAGCCCGTTCTAGTGTTGTTTTGGATCTTTGTCCTTCAATGCACATATCATGTAGTGTTATCGACTTCTAGCATAGGATTAAGGTAAAACCCGTACTAGGGACTTCCTTCAAAATATCTCCTGCAAATGTACAATAGCTCTAAGAATTAGTCATTTAAGAGCTGGAATGCGAATTGCACAGAAAGATTTAAGAGAACGGTGTAAGCATATCAATTGATTAGTTAAATCTTTATTAAACCTAGGTCTAAACAGCTAAAAAAATGACTATAATTTAGGTAAAAGCATCTTATTTTCCCTGCGTTCTTTGCTTTTCCTCCATCAGGTATCCCGCATGTCAAGCCAATCCGCCAACTTTGCAGAACATGTATGATATAGGTATTTTCTTTATCGAGTTATGGCGTTTGAACATCGACACACTGCCATTGTTTAAATGCATGCATATTAAGTACGAGAAAAATTTACAATAACTCATGCATGCATTTTAACAATAGCAGTATGTCGATGTTCAAATGTCATACAAATCAAGGTAAGAAACATAAACTGAGGGAATCGTATGAACTTCAGAAGGTGCCTAACATGGTAAGTGTCTCATGCTATGCACACGCTGTCAAAATGTCACAAGCGGAAATAGGACACAATCGGTACAATTACAGATCAGACAACTATTGTGTTATATAAAAATCTAGGACCAGAACCACTGACACATCGAATCGGTCAATCAATTCGGGATGGTGACCATAATATTAGACGTTCCCTTGTCACCATTGTATGGTGTTTATATATTTCAACTTGTTCGATTCGCTCGTGTATGTAACAATGTATTTGATTTTAACAAAAATAATCTGTATTACTGAAAAATTATTACACCAGGGTTTACGGTATCACAAACTTGTCAAAACTTTTACTAAATTTTATCATCGCTACATGGACATTATTCGTAAATATAAATCAACGGGCAGACATCTTATACGTTCAGGTATTTCACATTCCATCTTTAATGGTAATATTCTATGCAAAGCACAAAAAATGTCGCCATTCGAATATAGTTACTATACTGTTGTCAAGTCATTAATGATGACATTTTTTGGAATTAATATTGATTCACTCATAGGGTCTTTGCATCGGAAATAAACACATTTATTCTAAAACCAGTTGTTGGCATGATAAGGGTTATGTTCTTCTCGTATAATTTATGACGGCGTGATACTAAACCCCTTACGGAAGGGATTGTGGTTGATTTTCATATGATCTTTCAATCAGTTTAATTGTAGTCTGGCATGTGATAACTGCTTGTAGTCCTTTATTAATTTATGTTCATCATTGTAATTTTGCTTAGGTTCTTCTGTTACCTGTTCAAACATCGGACTCGGACTTCTTTTAAACTGAGTTTTACTCTGCGTTTTGCTGTGAATTTGTTTAATCCACATTGGCAAGAGGTTTATAGGGAGGGGGTTGAGATATAACAAAACATGTTTAACCCTGCCGCATTATTGCATCCGTCCCAAGTCAGGAACTTCTAGCCTTCGTTAGTTTTGCATGTTTTTTTATGTTTATCATTTTCATTTTGCTTAGTTTCTTCTGTTACCTATTTTATCATCGGACTCGGACTTCTTTTAAACTGAGTTTTACTGTGCGTTTTGCTGTTTGTTTGTTTATCAAACATAAGCTAGAGGTATAAGGGGAGGAGGTTGAGATCTCACAAAACATGTTTAACCCCGACGCATTTTTAAACCTCTAGCCTTTGTTAGTCTGTTGTGTTTTTTTTTAAATTTTGGTTCATTTGTATGTTTCAGAGTTTAGTGTACCGTCCATTTCGCTGAACTAGTATACATTATTGTTGCAAGCTAATTTAAAAGTCCGCCTCCGAGCTTCAACAATGAGAAAAACCCATACCGTATAGCTGGTCTAAAAGGCCCCGATATGAAAACTAAAGACCATTTTATTAATAGCCATACTTATATGGTTTTTGGCGTTGTATTGACAGCTGCAAATTGGGAAAATCATGTTTTTTAGGTAGTATTCAGGCGTTTGTGGTTTTTATAAACATTGTAACATGATGTATTAGTTTAAACATATTTTATTGTTCAGAAACTAAACAAATAGATGGAAAATGGTTTAGGTACATAAAACTCTGCGAGTTGATGATTTTTACACAACTAATAAAACGCACCTTTTGATCTTTTGGTGTTCTACTTAGTACATTAAACACGTATATATCTGACGTAACGCATAAAATAGTATATCATTGTGCACGGAATAGACGGATTTTCAACTTCGATATAAGTTTTGAGAAAAAAAAGATTTATACACATGTTCTAGACTGTAAGAACAATCGATGTGTTTAATAGCTATTACAAAATTTGCCATTATTTCATCGACTCGCAAAGTTTATTTCGCTAAACAAAGGTGACAGATATGACCATGCGATAAGTATGTGTACTTATTATCATAACAATTACAATGGTTTGTTATGAGGATATAACATGCAATCTTCAATATACCTGTTCGCTGATGATTGTACCATCTATCGACCTATCAAGACCAAACATGACGGTCAGACCAAGAAATCCTGCAAAACGATTTGACAAGTATAACAAAATGGGAACAGAAATGGAAAATGGAATTTAATGTCAACAAATGTAATGTGATGCACCTAACACGATCCAAACACCCGATTAAAGACCTTATTATATGCATGGTAAACAACAAGAGACACTCACGGATACAAAACTTAGGAGTTACCATCAAAGATGACCTCAGCTGGAACCTACACATTAACAACATTGTAGCCAAGGCAAACAAAGCACAAGGGATGCTCAGTAGAAATATCAAAAAAGATCCAGAGCAAACAAAGATCAAAGCTGTTAATGCACAAGTAAGACCGAGAGTGGAATATAGCGCAGCAATATGGGATCCCTACACGCAGGATAATGTCGACAAAATAGAGCGAGTACAGAGAAGAGCAGCTCGAAACGTCTACAATGATTACGAATCAAGTGTCACCAGCATGATAAACAGGCTTAACTGTATACCTCTATACAACGAAGAGTTAACATCAGATAATGCTTACTATACAAAATTATAAATGGATTCGTAGCAATTCTAACAGAAAACTACTTGATCCCACTAAACAGACCATCAAGACACTACAATTCCATGGCATACACCATCTTCAGCCCAAAACACGACTATTTCAAGTAGTCATTCTTTCCAAGAACAATAATAGCTTGGAATAAACTACCGGACTCAACAGTGAAAGCTCCCACTATGGAGGCTTTCAAGACACTGATTGCGTAGATGATGGAATGTTTGAATCCTGCACAACCTGTACAGCATGCACCGTATTTTTGACGTTTGTATTTTTTCATTATAAATAGTCATTACCAGCACCTACGCACACACAAAGTATTGAGCACTCATCAATGAGTTTAACTACTATATATAAGAAGAAGAAGAATAGAAGGAAAAAGTTCAGTATATTTTATATATTTATGAACATTCACAAAAATAGCAGTATTTATTTCGATGGTAAGGAGTTAGTTACCATATAATCAAATATCAGTATTTAGTTGTAAAATCGCCTAAGTCTAACAGATACAGCTCTCAAATAAAGTATTTCTATGTAAAGTGTATCTGTTACAATCAAATAAATAGTGTCCTACACTTTCATTTCTATGTATATGTAAGAGAATGGTAATCCCTTTCTTCATGATTAAGTACGAGCGATAGCGCAAGGCTTAAATGATCTCTTGATTGGTGGTATTCAAGAATTAGTTTCATTGTCAGTGCAATGTTTATAATTGATGCATGACTTCCTTTTTCGGCATTTCATTTATGGATTAGTTTTAGCGATGTAAGGACTCTCTTATAATTTGGGAAATATTTTTAAAAAAATGCGGTATAGACATTAGGTGACACAACAGTACAAAGAAAAGGTAGGCATTGTATGTTTCCTGATTGTGAATATGAATGTAAATCATGTAAATTGAATATTTTAGTGAGGAATTATCTTTTTTCTTTTAAAGTTTAAATCAATAAATACATTTGAGTTACAGATAAATTTTATTTCACTCTGCTTTCTACATGAAATACTATTTCATTATGTCAGGGAAATGGTCAAATAAAATGCCTTTAAAAGTTTTAAATATGTTCAAACTTTAATTAAATTCCTGTTTTTTTTTTTTTTTTTTTGTTTTGTTTTTTATTTTATTGGAATATAGGAAAGAACTAATCTTCCCAATCGGTGATCCAATAATCAAAGTTTTGGAAAGCTAAAGATTTAGGTTTTTTTTAATTTTAAAACTTTTTTTCTTTTTTTGCATTGCTTATGATATTGTTTAATATTTTAGTAATTTGAAGTTATTGATATTTTCATAATAATTTCACGGACCCAATTTTACCGCAACGGTAAACTTCAACTTATATAGATGTTTTGTTTGTTTCACAATTCAACTTTTAGTCAGTTTCAATCACTGTGTGATAAATCCTTTCAAATCTCATAAATGTGCTTCGGGGCAGTTGTAACTCATTTATAGAAACTCTTTGTTTTGAACTGTAAATAGACCCAAATAATAGGATAATCCCTTACTAAGAACATGATTTACATCCATTCTTCACAATTAAGAGACATCAAATCCTACAATTTCATTAGTCGAGAGCACTTTGTTATATTCTAAAACCACTTAAACATGATGGATCAGGAACCAAATTACAACGAAATAAATCACCATTTAATGAACTACACTCATTTCTTAATTTTGTGTGAAGAACGTTCATATACCGATCTCCACATGATCTATTAAGATCGGAAACAACACAAAAATCGAATATTGCCCATGATTTCATAGATTAATTATTTCAAAAAATTATAGTCTTTTAATATTACATGATTTGTAGCAAGGGATACACAATATACCAATTAGAATACCGACTGTCTGTTGGAATATCAATACACTAACCTCATCTAACGTTTGGTTAATAAAGTAAGTCAGAGAAAATATTAATCTTAGAGCGTTTATTGATCATGTCATCTTAAATTGACAGCAATACTACATAAATGTTTTTAATCGAACACAACACCTTTACCTTTACATTTCTTCTTACACATTATTCGTGTTACATATATGTAGAAATCTGCACTTCAGGAAAACATTTAGAACAATCAATATTACTATTACTCTCAAATACAGATGAGTTAGGTTCGTTTTGTTTTTTTGACGGCGGAAACACGTTATCTGTTTTGGCGTATATTGACGCAAATGGAATCATTATGAAAGCACCTAAAACAAACATTCCACATCCAATATAGTATGATATCCCATGTGAACTGAAACGATCGTTAATGAACGCTGAAAGAAAAATGGGAATAACAATTTTAATTAATTTCTTAAAAAATTATATATTGAAAATAAGTTGCACACATTTTCACAATTAAGAAGAAAGCCACATTAGTAATAGTATTTATTTTTAATATACCTACAGTTAAAATGGAACAAAATTATCATTGAAGTATCATAAGTATGCAACATCGTTAAATTAAAACACAATCCAAATTGTATGATGCTGTTTTATGATAAAATTTTGTTTTCTGTAATTCAAATATGTTGTGCAAATGGTGTTAGTTAGATTCATTAAAACGATGTATCATTTTACCTGTAAAAGGACTCCCAACTGCTAGTCCAATTCCAGCTACAAAGTAAGCTATGCTGATTCCCCTTTCGTAGTATTTAAGTTTGATAAGGTTGAACAGACTAATATTCCAGCCGACACTAGATGCTCCTTTAGAAAAGAAAATCAGTTTATTGAAAATTATAACCAATATTTGTCCGAATTTTTTAAACCTTCCATTTAGCATCTCTCTCTCTCTCTCGTCTGGCAGCATTTTAATGATAAGTATATATCATATGATAAATGTATATCATATGATAAAAACTTAGAGATAGAAACTACCATCAACCACTATCATCAAAGTATATCTGAAGAGAAAGTGTATGCAGTAAAAAATTCTCATTAAGTCTGTGCGTCTTAGCTTTACGATAAAAAGGAATTAACCATAAATATATTTCTTCAATAGCATTTCGTACACATAATAACCGTTTCTTCTTCGGAATATATTTACCTTCAAAATATCCATAAATAATCATGAAGATCATAAACTCTTCCAATTTCGTTGAAAACGGTACCATTAACATTATAAGCCCACTGCAAGTCAAACAAATTATCCAGAATTTTACCACATGACACTCAAAAAAATGTGACAAAACGCCGAAAGAGATTCGACCGAACATATTTCCAATTCCACTAACTGCTATTGCAAATGAAATATCCTTGACAGTTATTCCAATTGACACAGCATGTTTTGGAATCTGAGTGCTTGGTATATACAATGCAGCCATAAACAGAAAGTTTGTAATCATATACGCTATGTAAGGTGGTTGCACACAAAAGGAAATGTCTACAGTCTCTTTATTACAACATGCTATCTGTTTATCTTCATCCTAAACACAAACAATTGAATAGAAAATAAAAGATGTTAATACATGACATAACGTTACACACGCACTTGTCGAAATCCATAAAGCTGTTCTTCATCTAAAAGTTAAATTTATTCTTCTTTTTATAAATATGAATAGATTGTGAGATGTGATATATCTAAAACTCTTAAAATAATTCTTTAATATTTATTTCTATTCACCAATCGGTTTTTGGCCTGACTTGGTATTTTATTCATTAATTTAAAAGACAAAAGGTCCGTAATAAAATAACATGTAAGAGCAATTCTTTGATTTATACATCTGCCATACAGTTGTGCGCAGACCGCAAATTAATCGCAAAGTTAATATATTTTTTAAATTCTACCTCTAGGTCTGTTTTTTTTTCTAGTTAATGTCTATTGTATTGCTTTTACAATATAGTAACAGTTGTTCAGATAAAGAGTACATGAAGTTAACTTTAAGCGTCCAAGTACATGTTTAACTTAGCTTGTCTGCACCGAACTGTATGAACTTTGATGTACTCAATGATTGAAAAGCACCTACAACACTATTAATTCCATATAGCCCCAAGTCAAATTTATGTGACAACAAAGCAAAATGGTGAAGACAAGAATCGTGTAGAGATAGTAACAACTGCTTAATCGGCTCCTGACTTGGATTCAAATAGTTTTATAGGTACTCAACTATACCATATGATCTCAATAAAAAGAAAAAAAACCCGTTATATCTAATTTAATAAATGTGAAACAAACCAGCTTTCCAGTACCTCAACATCAATATGAATGTGTCAATGCTTCGGGCAATCAAATTGCATTTCATTTCATGAAACAATTAGTTCTGATATTGGTATTCCGATCTCGTTTAACTTTCGAATTGCACTAGAATTGCTTGCACTTTACCAAAATAAAAGTTGGAAATGGTATTTACTTTATTGTAAACAAACGAAGGTCAACATTTTTACTATTCATATATCAATTTGAAATGAGAATAGGAACGCGGAATGTGTCAAAGACATAACAACCCGACCAAAGAGCAGAAATATTTTACTTATACTTACACCATTTTCTTCAACAAGTTGTTTACTTTTAGTTGGAAATATTGCTGCTCCACACGCTACTAAATTGAAACTCAAACCAGCATGAATAAGCAATGCACCATTCAATCCATATGACTCTGCAAGAGACCTTATTAGAAGTGGAAACGATAGCATACCAACAGAAGCACCAACTACTCCAAAAGACACGGAAAGCATTTTAGCTTTTTGGAAATATCTGTTAACTGCAATTACTATACTGACCCTTGAAAATGATATTCCAAGACCTGAAATAAACTTTTCAATTAAAGTGGAGACAGAAAGATCACACAATAATGACAGTTTTTTTGACAAAGTTGTGTTGAAACAAATGGATATCTTATAAGATAATTATAATAGCAAATTATATCATTTTGACTTTCGATACGGTATGGCTTTATGTATCATGTGACATAATATGACTCAAAATTACAATGGCGGTTAAATCGAGAGGTGGATCAGAGAAGGCCAATTGCTCCAGATTTCTTTTCACAAAAGTAAAATACTTCTGCGATCTTTCCGAACCCTTCTTATTACATGGATATGATACCATCTAAAAAAAAATTCTTGTGCATGGATATAAAATAAATTTACTGCATGTAAATTAATGTCAATATACTGGCCTTTACGGCGCGCCATATTTCAAGCTTATATGCCAGTCATTTCCATACCTTTTGATTGTTTATTATTGTGTATTTTCATATCAAGCAAACTCAAAGAAATGCCCCATTTCCACACAAAAAAAACAAACAAAAAAATATACTATCAAGGATGTAGTCATGCCAGGTTTAGGATTTTTTGTACGATGTGCGGACTCCTTGTTTCTTTTTTTTTTTTTTGCGATATAGGGTAAAATATTATCCCTCATATCACCCACTTTTCTATTCATAGAAGACTTTAATAGCTCATAAAAGTTCATTACCAAAATTTAAACAGATTCTAGATTTTTTTCCCTACGATTTGAGACCCAAATAATGCCAATGCTGAATATAAGGTAAAAGTCCGAGTCAGTCTTTTCCCGCCATTTTTAAAACTAAAGATCCCGAAAAGGAGTTCCATAACCTATCAATATTTTTAGCTTATTTTGCTCCTCAACTAATGCTTTTCTGACTTATAGTATCAATTTTAAATTCTAGATTTTATTTTAATTTCACCTGATTTCATCCTTAAAGGAACTCAAACAGACGTAATGTTAACCTTAACTCTTCTGATGCTGCACGTATCGTTCGCTTAGAAATATCTCACATGATTTGCAGTCATATATAGAAGAAAATTGAAATGCAATCTAATGATGTGAATTTTGAGCGTGTGATTTTTCATAGTTTTGTTTTTCAAGTTTTATATCCATTTCTGTTATTAATCTACTATTTTTAGAAATAAAATAACATAGTAAGACAAACATTTTGAAACAGCTTCACTTGATATTTACCTGGAATTATACCCATTGTAGTATATAATAAAGGGAATGACGTTACAAATGTAGACACACTGTATCCAATTAGATTTAAAACTCCTCCAAAGATCATAACAGGTCGCTCCCCAAACTTTTCAACAAAGGGCATTGCAATAATGGCTGGAATAGACAAGTGATATCTGAAGTACAAAAGAAAACATGAAATACGGGACAAAAATAATCTTGTTAGGGAAAGATCGAACTACGACTTATGTCACTCCTAATTACATTGTTTACTGAAATAATAAAATGGTAATATGTGTGGGAATATTCCCGTTGTTGAAAGAACTTTGTGAAGTTACTTGTGATCAAGTTATTCCCGGTTCTGTTGATGGATCTCTTGGTGTACCGCATCCATATATATTTTTTACTTATAATAAGGCAAATCAAATGCGAAAGTCATCTCCAATAGGACATTTATATATGACCCTTCATTAAAAATTTTCAGCCACCTTAAACCAGAAGAAATTCATATCCCCATAATCTACATTTTCTTCGTCTTTCTTACTACATGTAGCACTCGTAGGAAGTAGTATCTAACTAAAAGATGCAGTCATTTTCTGTAAATTAAATGATAATCTTTCACAACACTAAGGTTTTCTACCATTATGCAGAGATACCTAAATCAGATTTGACAGATAGTTTTAAAATTTTTGTTTTAAATGCTTTTCATTTCATAATTGATTGGTTTGGTCCTCGACTGTTAGAATTCAAACACCACTGATTAGTCTTATAATGAGGTGGCAAGTACATACCATATTCTTGGCTTCAGCTAATTATTGCATAGCAGGAGATGGCAATACTGTCGACACACCTGGTCTTAAATCCGATTATGATTTTGTCATGTACATTGTTTATTAAAACCTTCTACTCCATATCATAATCAAGTTGTAAAATCACTAAATATAAAGTAACTTACCTCCTGAATGTCCTATTGCTGTATTCAATGCTCCTATAACCGTCGTTGATGTTAAGTTTACTTCAAATTTGTCCATTATATAGATATAATATATTCCCATTGCACTCGTTGATCCCACTGACAGAAAAGTTAGTACAAAATAGGCACCAACTATAACTAATCCCCAATGACAACATGCTGCTAATTTGGTCAATTTCTCCAAATACTTATTCATTTCGTCAGTTAAACTGTCTGAAAAAAACCATCTTTATAATAAAGTGATTTTGTAATACTTATAATTCATGTGTATTTTTCTTTATTTCATGCATTTTTTTTTATCTTCTCTTCCTTTACCATCTCGTTGATGAAGTAGACAACATAAATAGCATCGTATCCTTCGTGATAATTATTTTTACTGCAATTTCCGCTAGATTTTAAGTGTATCCGTGATTAATACATTTTTACAGAGTTGATGCATTTCGTAGATAAACATAACGAAAGACATACAATTTCAAGAGGTCAACACTTGTCTTCGATAATAGAACAAGTGTTAAGTATGTCAAATTTTAAATAGTCTGGTCTTTAGAATGGTGTTTGATTTAACAGAGACTATTTAAGATCTGCTACGAACTTTTCAGAAAGATAAAAATATTCAGAGGTAACTGAAGACAATGACCCATGCGATTCCTGACTTTTGGAAGACACATGAACATCTTTTAATGATAAATAAGCATTGAAAATAACATTGCATTAATTTGAAATAACACTAAAGTAATGGGTTTATTCATTTTTAAAATTTTTAAAATTGTACTTTTAAAATCCTAAAATTTAGCTAATAAACTGCAATACTTTTTATTAATGGATTTTAATGTCAGATTTTTTTTTTAGATTAATTATCGGAAATGTAGTACCTGTTTTATTGAATCCTAAATCATCAACTGACTTTAAATCTTTGCCTTCAATGACTTACTTGCAACATTAACTTTGGTTATTGCATTGTACGGATGTTAAGATGATCTATATATATATATATATATATATATATATTATCTAATAAACAAGTTTTGTGCATGATGTTGTTAATTGGTAGTAAATAGAGGCAACAGTAGTATACCGCTATTCAAAAGTCATAAATCGATTAAGAGAAAACAAATTCAGGTTACAAACTAAAACCGAAGGAAACACATCAACTATAAAAGGAAAACAACGGAACAACAAAAACACTGAAGTGCAACAAAAAACAAATGCCAACATACATAGAAACGGACTATTTGATAACAACTGCCATATTCCTGACTTGGTACAGGACATTTTAAGAAAAAATGGTGGGTTGAACTTGGTTTTATGGCTAGCCAAACCTCCCGCTTATATTGCAAGGTTAAAAAATACCGCTAAAATGACAACACTACGTGAATGGAATACAGGACAAATAAACGCAAGAACACTCAGCACAGAGAAATACATAAATTAATAATATAATAGTACATTACAACATGTAAACCGCAGAATAACAACGGACATCTCCCATAAATTAACGACAGCACAGGACACCACTTACTGCGCGTAAACCACTTCATTAATTCAGGTTTAATGATGTAGTCATTTCAGATTTAGGAACTTTTGTCAGATGTTCGGACTCCTTAGGTTTTTTCCTACGATACAGGGTAAAATATTTTGCCCCATATCACCTACTGCTCTTTTCATAGAAAACTTCAATAGCTCATAAAAGGTCAAATGAATTATATGGAATGTCTTGTGCGACTTGAAAATAATACATTGTTTTCACACAATGATATGTCAACAGTGGTAATTTAATGATGTCTCTTTATTTCTGATTGTTTGCCTCATTTTCAGTACCTGTATGTCATAATTTGTTCAATCTAAGCAAAGAGCATCCAAACAAATAAAAGTTACATGTACTGGCATTTAGAAAAAACTAGATCATAATATTGAGATCAGTTTCCTGTCTTGTAATAGCAAGGAATATACTAATTATTAGAACAAACTATAATTTTTCTTTCGGTCAAACACTACAGAATACATAAATAGATAATACATTATTAAGATAGAAATTTCATGGAATATGGCGAAGTAAATACACGGATCTTAAACGTCTCCATTTGATATATAATTAATATTTTTGATGAATTTAAACGTAATTGGTAAAAAAATAATTTTTATATGTAATTGTCTAAAATTCTGAACACTACTGCATTTATTTACCACATGAAAGATACTTGAAATTTACCGGAAAATTATAGCTAAAAATCTAAACAATTTAAGATTAATGATTTTAAATTCATACACCTGCGGTCACTTTTTCATCAAATTGACCGTTAAAGTCTAAAACAGGCTTAAACAGGCCGGTCAAAAGCCAAACTTTTTTTGCGATAGTTGTTACCTCGGGGCGATGTAGAACTTTATATATTGTAAGGGCACCAGCATATTGAAGACAATATATTGACGTCTAGTATTATTTTTGCCTTTTTATTTAGTTGTCTTTTAGTCTTTTGTCTGTAGTTGGTCTTTGATTTGTTTTTCTTTATCTCTAGTGGTTTAAGTTTTTTGTCTTTCTTTCTTATTAAAACTGTGGACTTTTGAAAAGATTCTTTTAATTTTCTTTTAGTTTTTTGTGTCTTTGGGTTGCTATCGCATTGACGTATATCCCACGTCTCCTTTCATTCATATTATGATAAGTACAATAATAATTTAAAAACTGAAGATTATCAATAATAAAATGAACAAGGTAATAATCAAATCAAGCAAGTGCCGTTAAGCCACAGTTGACTATGTAGCACTGGATTCTTGGCGGATGGTAGCATATGTTATGAAATCCTGGTTTGTAATAGATTGGCGTGAAAAAGTCTGATTGCTAAAACATACTTACTCGAAGGACAAAAGTCCACATAATGCATATACACATGTTAATGTCACTTACATGGACTTACAATCTAATTATAATACATTATAAAATATAAATGTGCCTGGTGTACCCAAAAGTAAACAGTACGCGTAACAAATACGCTTAATATATGTAAGATCATATATATATAACATTGCTGATTGTCTTCACCGATATGACTTTGATTTTAATCAACAATTTCAGATAGTTAAACATGTTATCCTGTATTGTTTTTACTTTATGGTTCTACATCCTGTCGATACATTTTTGGGGGCATTTTACAATGTTTCACTGTTTTTGAATGTTTTACAATTAAATCAGCTCAGGTGTAGCGATTGATTTAATCGAGTATGAAAATCTGAAACATCCATCAGTTGAATTAGGAACTTGAACTTGCTGTAGTAATCAGTTGAAATTGGAGCTGGAAAAGAGAGAAGGATACCAAAGGGACATTCAAACTCTTTAAGTCGAAAATAAACTGACAACGCCATGGCTAAAAAAGAAAAAGACCAACAGACCAACAGACAAACACAGTACACAAAGCACAACGTTAGAAAACTTAAGACTAAGCAACTGGAACTTGTGGTATTTATCAGTTGAACTTGGAACTTGAATTTGCGATAATTAATATTTGAACTTGGAACTAGAACTTGCAGTAAGGGTAATTATTTTCAGTTCCAAACTGATGACTCGAGTACATTTCAACGTATGTATTTAGGAGTAGAATAATAGATTAATATGATTAGATTGAAAAAGTGTAATGCGTTCGAGAATGTTCTTTTGCCGACTATCACCGTTATCTGTGCTGGCACGATAAAAATCAAGCTGAACATGTCAGTTAAGTGCAAAATACGGTAAATGAACTTATTGATTATGTTACTGCAATAAATATCCGTCAATCAATCAGTAGAGAATAGGGATTAACAAATGAACTAAACTCTTAGATATGCAAAGAAAACATTCACCATGTGTAATTTCAAATTCATTAACCGAATTTACTGATTTATGATTATTAAATTGTATTGATTTATAAATTTGCTTTCATAATAGAATATTAACATACTATACCTTCCAATATTTATCCAAGGATATACATGCCAGCAATTTATTTATGATATGAAGAAAATTTTATTAATGTACAAGAAGGAAGTTACTTATCTCCAAAACAATGATTTATGTTTTTCTCTCAGTCAACCCAGACCCGCCTCTGACTTTGGAAAACAAAGGTTCAAATATATTTTTAGGGAACAATTTATTATAAGATGACACGCATTTCGAATAACAATATGGCATATTTTGTAAGAATAACTTATAGCATGTACATGTAGCAGCATGATAAATTGGTAGTTCACCATTTAGAGGAAAACACTATCAAAATAATAATTTTGAAGTAACCGTGTTCAAGTAGAATTTAATTTGACGATAACATTTTAAACTCATGTAAGTGACAATTTCAGCTCAAGGAAGTGATAATTTACATGAAAGCTGCTATGTTAATCAAACGTGGATTTGTGTGTTTCCAAAGCATTGAAAATTGCAGTAATTTTTACATTTTGTTCTGTTAAAATAAATTGGTTTTTATTCCAGTCGATTTTGTAGATAGGACTTGCACATTAAATTTTGTGTTTGTATTGTTTTTTTTTTTAATTCATTCACATTTTCAGACTGGAGACTGAGCTTGGCATATTGTATAGACATCTGTTTATTGTTGAAAACGTGATGGATGAAAAATGTAATCAAACCTTACTAATTTTAAATATCGTTTCAGAATTTAATATATCATATGGTCAGTTAAGACCAAACTAAGAACGAACCAGAAACCATTGTTCAGAATGTATTGAGTATTCATCTTTTCATCGTCATAAAAATATATTTCCACCATAATCGTACTACATAAATGAAATATATGAATACATAATTTCACTTTTTATGTCTCAAACACTAAATACAGACAGATCTTTAAGGTCAAATCAAATTCCGTTAATTATTTCTTTTAAACATCTATTTTAACTCGATGAATATTAATTTCCCTAATACACGTACTGTACCAAGGAATTTTGATTCTTCATTATGCTTATACTACGATAACTTATTTCCAGACTTCCAAATTCGAATTTGACCAACAAGCAGATGAATAAGAAAAGAATAAGGTCTCAATTTTGTTTAATGTTTTACAAAAGTAACCATTTGTAATTGGATATTTACAAATTTGTCTATACAATACACCAAGTCTATCGTTTGACTAAATATACCATAATTTAAAGGGACATTAGCTGTCAAATTCATGTTCACCGATTTGACTCAAATTCTCATATTTGATTTATAACATACTAAACGTATATCCAAATTACAAAAAGTCTAAAATAAACAATTAACAAGCATGACAAAAAAGTTTTTTTTCTTAATATAAATTATGGATGACGATTACAACCCTTTGCGAACCATGAATTTTATCTTTTTTTCTTCAATATGCACAACTTCTTTATGTCAATATCTGAATGTTGACGAACTATGAAGATTAGTTGCTAAAAATACTTACTACTGGCACAAGTATGATTGTGACTTTAACACAACAGTTGCCCGTAGTTTTTATTCGTTTGTATTGGGAAACGTCTACTAGAGATGCTAAAATTGCGATTGCGTGCGGAACCAGGTCTTCTTATCTTCAGAAGTCAATAATTGTAACAAATGTATTTCATATGCAAAATAATATGAAAACCAAGTTCCACGAGAAAGGCACATTTAAAAATTGAAGAAATAAATCGCCGAAAATCAAAGATATTAATCATTTTAGATTTGAACCAGTATTTATGGCTCCTCAAAATTAGGTTTAAACATAAAAGTATAGAAAGTAGATGGCCCTGTTGTAGTATTGAACTCACCACGAGTTTTTTCGTTTGATCCATTGTTCTAAGAAAAAGATTGATTTGAGCAGTTACTTTTTTGTTCGTTCTTTCTCGTTTTAAAATACCAAAAAATAGTAAATAGCATCGTAAAGAATACGTCATTGAGTTCATTTAATACTACCTCTTTTATAATTGTTATGCAAATGTTAAACGAGTTAAATGAACCTTTTGTTCTTTTTTCGATGCAGCTAGTTTTACAACAATTCTGTTCCAATTGAATGCATTATATTTGTCTTACAATTTACTTTTGACCTTTGCATCCTTATATGTTGTTCTCATATTTAGCTTACCTTAACCAAATGCTTGACAACGAATTGGATCGACAAGTTTTGATTAACAACGAAAGCAAGTAAACCCATTGTATGTTTTGTCAAAATTCACAAATAGTCTTTTGATAGAATTACCAAAATACTTATTGTTTATTTTAAAACAACGTTTCTTAAAACTTAAGGTGGTACCAAACACCTTGACTAAAGTTAATTCGGCTCGTTTAATTTTCGTAAAATTTTGACAAAATATTTACTTTGACCCTTTGACAAAAATAAAAAAATTTCAAAAACTAGAACCACACACTTTATCGGAAAAATCTCATTGGATATATAGCAGTTTGACAAACACTAATTTTGAGAAGCTTTTTTTTCCCTTAACAATAGATCGTGATTAAAACGTTCAGCTGATTTTTACAGAGTTATCTACCTGTAGTGTTATGTACCACCTTAAGGAATAAAATCACTATATTCATAACCCTTGCTTTCTATCTTAAATTCTGCAATTTCAAGCATTCATAGCTATTTTGTCTTAATTTCAAAGAAAGTGACAGTCATTTCATGTTAAAACTGTACCTCACCCTGACTTATGCTGAAAATATTCAACATACCTTTAATGCCACATCTGAGCGCACTTGTTCCCGGAAGTCTGTTAGTGCCCATTTTAATATCATATAAATTTGTATTATAAATAAAAAAAATCAACAAGGGTTCCAAGGTGATCCCAAAATGAACGGGTCCAAATTAGTCCTTATAGCTATATTTAGTATTTTAGAATGTTATAATTTTGTTTATCATATCAGAAGTCAGATTATCCAACTATTTCATTTTTTCGATTTAACATCAATTTGTTCAGAGAGTTAAGCATGTATGTGCCACTGATGTAGTCTTATGTAGACGAGCCGAGCGTCTGAAGTAACAAACTATAAGCCTGGTATCTTTAATGAGTTTTGTTAACCTATTTTTTTTCTATAAACACAGTTTTCTTCATGCTCCTGTTATTCTCAATTAAATGAAGATTTTTAAGGGCAGATAATTTAATTAGTTTGTATAACCAATTCGTTGAATAATGCATTATATATATCAAGAAAAAGCCGATATCATTCCATATGATGTCTTGGATACTTGCCAAAACTTTGAAATGACATACTCACGGAAGTGTGAGTACATACATCCTATAAAAATTAGTTGATCACGTCCGTAGGACATGTGCGGTTGTGTTATTTTTTTATACTTCAGTACGAAACACATTGTTCATGATAACAATCGCATCGCACTCCATCATGTAGGATGTACATATTATAAAATACAAGTAACACGTCACCTAACTTACTTCATTGTTTAGTATAGAGTAGTTGTGGCTAATAAGTACCAATTTTGAAATTAAGTTGTATTAAAGATAATTACCCGAAAATTGAGTAAATTCTATAAGACGTAATATGAGAAACATGGAGGTTCCTCTTCTAATGACATTTATCCATGTTACTAAAATAATTTTTTGAAACATCTCCATGAAAAATCAATTCAACAACTTCCGGCCTAAAATGTGCTGAATTAAAGTAGATTGTGTATTGTTTGATCGAATCATATTTTAGACGAAAACTTTTTCACACAATTATCTAAAAGGTGGGCTCTACAATGTTGGGTGACCGAGACGAATGGCGGAAAATTTAGACTGCCACTAAAACTTAGGGTAAGGATAAAAATTTGCTTTTGCATCATTTCTTTAACATGCAGACGGCGTTGTACTATCCCTTCGTCACGTATCATAATAACCGGACGAGGGTATAAACACATCCCGAACGGACAACCCACTCTATCATTGATTTTACTACAGGCGTGAGAAGTCCAGGTGCCTATATTTGTATACTCCAATATTAATATAAAGAGATGTGGTATGATTGCCAATGAGACAACTATTCACCAAATTTCAAATACAGTAGATGTTATCAATTATAGGCAACCGTACGGCCTTCGACAATGAGAAAAACCCATATCGTATAGTCGGCTATATAAGGCCTCGACATGAAAAATATGAAACAATTCAATTGAGAAATCTAACGGCCTAATTTATAATAAAACAATTTTCAAAACACAAATATGACATACATGAACCAACGACAACCACGAAACTACAGGCTACTGACTTGGGATAGGCACATAAAGAATGTGAGCGTGCAACCCTCCCCTAACCTTGGACAGTGGTATAATAGCACAACATATGAACAAACTATAAAAATCAGTTGAAAAAGGCTCAACTCTTCAGATCGATACAAAACAGAAAAACATCAGACCGGACGTGGCAGGTATTTATCCATCCCTCATCCCTAACAACAACAAAAAAACACTAAGTACAGATCTGAGAGTACTCGCAGTTACTGACAGCTAGTTCAAAGCCAATAACAACTAATAAACTAATAAAAAAATCAAGTATCTAAGACTAAAATATCAATCAGTACACATCCAACATCCAATGGATTTAGTGTAAAGACGTCACTAACAGTCAGAGAAAAATATGACCTTGTGCAATGCAAAAATGTAAGTATCGACAGATTGTAGTACCGTGAAATAATAATGTTATGTATGGTTTTAATTTGCTGATACCAAAATCAATATTTATACCAATAAAAACAATATTCAAAGATTTAATTACAGTGTTGAATTGGTAACCTTTAATAATAAGTTTATTTAAAGGATTGATAAGTTTACCAAGATCGTATCTAAATTTCCGGGCTCGGTTAACAACATCATCGTAATGTTTTCTACAGGTACAGCCAAACTTGTAAACCAAATCTTTGTATGAATGGAAGAATTTAGCCATGCAACGAAATCCCTGAATTAATAATTTATAAGTGATAGATAGATTCCAAATCAACCATTAGGGCATTAGGGTTATTTTTTTTGTGTAATTATATAATTCTCCTTTATTGAAGTAAAAAAGAAAAAAAAGGAGTATATATATGTCATCAGTTTTGCTTTTAGATTTTTTAGATTTGTTCAATCGAAGACACAAAATGAACAGTAGTAGTAGAAATCGTGCGGTTTTTTTTTTTTCTGTCCAGAATGAACTGTTTTTGATAACTCAATAGTCACAGATGAAGTATTATCATAGGGAATATTGCCATATGAGCCTATTGGTTTTCGTCATTATCTTTTTTTCAATAGAATCGTATTACACTTAATAATTCAAGAAGTTTCGTATACCAAGAAAACAAGTTAATAAAGGGTTCTTCTTTTAGTATTACTTTTTAGCCAATTCGTATTGCACAATCTATATTTTTTTTTGTAGTGTTTTGTGCATTAAATCGTCTTTTTGTCGTTTATTTTTGCTTTTTTGCCATGAAGTTCTCAGTTTTTCTTTGACTTATGAGTTTTGAATGACTTGTACCCTTAATTACTTCCGCCTCTTTTTTTTAAAACCTATTGACAATGATTATAATAAACGCGTATGTTTGGAAAAAGAAGGGTCTATGTGTTCGCTTATCTTTTTCGTTATTTTATCTCGTTATTATTTTTTTTCTGCAAAAATTGCTACATCATGTATTTTCTTACTCTTATTAAGCCGTTGCAAAATAAAATCTGTTTCGAACAATAGTGACCTATATTAATGATTTCATTATCAACATTAGGAATATATTGAGATTGCTTTAATTTACACAGACCATTCTTTTTTAATTTTTATAGCGTTTACTTTTATAAAGATGTGGTTGAGTCTTTTTTAATATCAATTACTAAACGTGTGTATTGTTTGGTGAAAAAAGAATGTTAGAGGGAATGTTTAATCGTCTGAGGGAAAAATGCATATAATACAAAAATCTTAACATGTATACAATAACAGGGAACATAATGATCAGATCTCAGGTATACTCCAAAAAAACAAGAAAATATCTATATACACTGGCACCTTTGAATTATCGTTCCAAACGGAACACTTGGAAAAAATGTTCCCACTAATTAGACTGTACTTTCACCAATGACAATGGACAAAAATGCATGGATGTACATATATATATATATCCCTTGGTTGTTTATTTATACTTCTAAAATGTAGTAATACATTTGGTATGTATTTATACATTATTTATATTATGTGCATGTTTGCGAATAAACATTTACCCACATTTTTTTCAACATATTCTATCCAAGGAAAACAGTCGGGTTGTTTGATTCTTTGATTGAAGTTTGAATCTAGTATTAATAAAGAAAAAAGAAAAACAGATTTTATTTCAAAATAATCCGTACAAAAGGGGAACAGAAGATTTACAAGAAAACAGTAACCAAAGAACAGAGGGAATTTTTTTCTGATTGATAGAATGACAAAATTATACACATTTATATTAATATTAATCATTAATTTACACTTTGTTGTAGTCAATGGATAACACGTATAGTTGATGTATTTCCCTCGGTTTGAGTTTGTAACCCGGATTTGTTTTCTCTTAATCGATTTATGACTTTTGAACAGCGGTATACTATTGTTGCCTTTATTTATACATACATATTGTATGTAGAAATTAATAGTCAAACCAATTATTAAGGGAAATGATGTCATAAAATTTTACTTACACATCATAACATCCTAGTATAATATCAAGAAGAACTTTCCCATTTCATTTTACTGACTAAAACATTTTAGCTCACCGGGGCTCGAAGGACCGCATGTGAGCTTATGACATCCCTTGGCGTCCGTCATCGTCCGTCGTCTGTCGTCGTTGTCGTCGTCGTCGGTGTAAACTATTTCAAGAACCTTCTTCTCTGATACTACTGGGCCAAATACATTCAAACTTAAACTAAACGGATCCAAATTAGTCCTTATAGCTATATTTAGTATTTTAGAATGTTATAATTTTGTTTTATCATATCAGAAGTCAGATTATCCAACTATTTCATTTTTTCGATTTTAAATCACGACGAGAACATCAATTTGTTCAGAGAGTTAAGCATGTATGTGTCACTGATGTAGTCTTATGTAGACGAGCCGAGCGTCTGAAGTAACAAACTATAAGCCTGGTATCTTTAATGAGTTTTGTTAACCTATTTTTTTCTATAAATACAGTTTTCTTTATGCTCCTGTTATTCTCAATTAAATGAAGATTTTTAAGGGCAGATAGTTTAATTAGTTTGTATAACCAATTCGTTGAATAATGCATTATATATATCAAGAAAAAGCCGATATCATTCCATATGATGTCTTGGATACTTGCCAAAACTTTTAAATGACATACTCACGGAAGTGTGAGTACATACATCCTATAAAAATTAGTTGATCACGTCCGTAGGACATGTGCGGTTGTGTTATTTTTTTATACTTCAGTACGAAACACATTGTTCATGATAACAATCGCATCGCACCCCATCATATAGGATGTAGATATTATAAAATACAAGTAACACGTCACCTAACTTACTTCATTGTTTAGTATAGAGTAGTTGTGGCTAATAAGTACCAATTTTTAAATTAAGTTGTATTAAAGATAATTACCAGAAAATTGAGTAAATTCTATAAGACGTAATATGAGAAACATGGAGGTTCCTCTTCTAATGACATTTATCCATGTTACTAAAATAATTTTTTGAAACATCTCCATGAAAAATCAATTTAACAACTTCCGGCCTAAAATGTGCTGAATTAAAGTAGATTGTGTATTGTTTGATCGAATCATATTTTAAACGAAAATTTTTTCACACAATTATCTAAAAGGTGGGCTCTACAATGTTGGGTGACCGAGACGAATGGCGGAAAATTTAGACTGCCACTAAAAATTAGGGTAAGGATAAAAATTTGCTTTTGCATCATTTCTTTAGCATGCAGACGGCGTTGTACTATCCCTTCGTCACGTATCATAATCACCGGACGAGGGTATAAACACATCCCGAACGGACAACCCACTCTATCATTGATTTTACTACAGGCGTGAGAAGTCCAGGTGCCAATATTTGTATACTCCAATATTAATATAAAGAGATGTGGTATGATTGCCAATGAGACAACTATTCACCAAATTTCAAATACAGTAGATGTTATCAACCGTACGGCCTTCGACAATGAGAAAAACCCATATCGTATAGTCGGCTATATAAGGCCTCGACATGAAAAATATGAAACAATTCAATTGAGAAATCTAACGGCCTAATTTATAATAAAACAATTTTCAAAACACAAATATGACATACATGAACCAACGACAACCACGAAACTACAGGCTACTGACTTGGGATAGGCTCATAAAGAATGTGAGCGCGCAACCCTCCCCTAACCTTGGACAGTGGTATAATAGCACAACATAAGAACAAACTATAAAAATCAGTTGAAAAAGGCTCAACTCTTCAGATCGATACAAAACAGAAAAACATCAGACCGGACGTGGCAGGTATTTATCCATCCCTCATCCCTAACAACAACAAAAAAACACTAAGTACAGATCTGAGAGTACTCGCAGTTACTGAAAGCTAGTTCAAAGCCAATAACAACTAATAAACTAATAAAAAAATCAAGTATCTAAGACTAAAATATCAATCAGTACACATCCAACATCCAATGGATTTAGTGTAAAGACGTCACTAACAGTCAGAGAAAAATATGACCTTGTGCAATGCAAAAATGTAAGTATCGACAGATTGTAGTACCGTGAAATAATAATGTTATGTATGGTTTTAATTTGCTGATACCAAAATCAATATTTATACCAATAAAAACAATATTCAAAGATTTAATTACAGTGTTGAATTGGTAACCTTTAAGAATAAGTTTATTTAAAGGATTGATAAGTTTACCAAGATCGTATCTAAATTTCCGGGCTCGGTTAACAACATCATCGTAATGTTTTCTACAGGTACAGCCAAACTTGTAAACCAAATCTTTGTATGAATGGAAGAATTTAGCCATGCAACGAAATCCCTGAATTAATAATTTATAAGTAATAGATAGATTCCAAATCAACCATTAGGGCATTAGGGTTATTTTTTGTGTAATTATATAATTCTCCTTTATTGTGGTAAAAAAGAAAAAAAAGGAGTATATATATGTCATCAGTTTTGCTTTTAGATTTTTTAGATTTGTTCAATCGAAGACACAAAATGAACAGTAGTAGTAGAAATCGTGCGGTTTTTTTTCTGTCCAAAATAAACTGTTTTTGATAACTCAGTAGTCACAGATGAAGTATTATCATAGGGAATATTGCCATATGAGCCTATTTGTTTTCGTTATTATCTTTTTTTCAATAGAATCGTATTACACTTAATAATTCAAGAAGTTTCGTATACCAAGAAAACAAGTTAATAAAGGGTTCTTCTTTTAGTATTGCTATTTAGCCAATTCGTATTGCTCAATCTATATTTTTTTTTTGTAGTGTTTTGTGCATTAAATCGTCTTTTTGTCGTTTATTTTTGCTTTTTTGCCATGAAGTTCTCAGTTTTTCTTTGACTTATGAGTTTTGAATGACTTGTACCCTTAGTAACTTCCGCCTCTTTTTTTTAAAACCTATTGACAATGATTATAATAAACGCGTATGTTTGGAAAAAGAAGGGTTTATGTGTTCGCTTATCTTTTTCGTTATTTTATCTCGTTATTATTTTTTTTCTGCAAAAATTGCTACATCATGTATATCGGATATGTTCCTTATGTCGTAACTACAGTACCCTTCCCTTTTCACGAATGTGACTTACCGAATTAGACTATTTACCGGATTTGTAATAACATGGGCAACTCGACGGGTGCCACATGTGGAGCAGGATCTGCTTACCCTTCCGGAGCACCTGAGATCACCCCCAGTTTTTGGTGGGGTTCGTGTTGCTTAGTCTTTAGTTTTCTATGTTGTGTCATCTGTACTATTATTTGTCTGTTTGTCTTTTTATTTTTGGCCATGACGTTGTCAGTTTGTTTTCGATCTATGAGTTTGACCGTCCCTCTGGTATCTTTCGTCCCTCTTTTCTTACTCTTATTAAGCCGTTGCAAAATAAAATCTGTTTCGAACAATAGTGACCTATATTAATGATTTCATAATCAACATTAGGAATATATTGTGATTGCTTTAATTTACACAGATCATTCTTTTTTAATTTTTATAGCGTTTACTTTTATAAAGATGTGGTTGAGTCTTTTTTAATATCAATTACTAAACGTGTGTATTGTTTGGTGAAAAAAGAATGTTAGAGGGAATGTTTAATCGTCTGAGGGAAAAATGCATATAATACAAAAATCTTAACATGTATACAATAACAGGGAACATAATGATCAGATCTCAGGTATACTCCAAAAAACAAGAAAATATCTATATACACTGGCACCTTTGAATTATCGTTCCAAACGGAACACTTGGAAAAAATGTTCCCACTAATTAGACTGTACTTTCACCAATGACAAAGGACAAATATGCATGGATGTACATATATATATATCCCTTGGTTGTTTATTTATACTTCTAAAATGTAGTAATACATTTGGTATGTATTTATACATTATTTATATTATGTGCATGTTTGCGAATAAACATTAACCCACATTTTTTTCAACATATTCTATCCAAGGAAAACAGTCGGGTTGTCTGATTCTTTGATTGAAGTATGAATCTAGTACTAATAAAGAAAAAAGAAAAACAGATTTTATTTCAAAATAATCCGTACAAAAGGGGAACAGAAGATTTACAAGAAAACAGTAACCAAAGAACAGAGGGAATTTTTTTCTGATTGATAGAATGACAAAATTACACACATTTATATTAATATTAATCATTAATTTACACTTTGTTGTAGTCAATGGATAACACGTATAGTTGATGTATTCCCCTCGGTTTGAGTTTGTAACCCGGATTTGTTTTCTCTTAATCGATTTATGACTTTTGAACAGCGGTATACTATTGTTGCTTTTATTTATACATACATATTGTATGTAGAAATTAATAGTCAAACCAATTATTAAGGGAAATGATGTCATAAAATTTTACTTACACATCATAACATCCTAGTTTAATATCAAGAAGAACTTTCCCATTTCATTTTACTGACTAAAACATTTTAGCTCACCGGGGCCCGAAGGACCGCATGTGAGCTTATGACATCCCTTGGCGCCGTCATCGTCCGTCGTCTGTCGTCGTTGTCGTCGTCGTCGGTGTAAACTATTTCAAGAACCTTCTCCTCTGAAACTACTGGGCCAAATACCTTCAAACTTAAACTGAATGTTCCTTAAGGTATCTAGTTTATAAATTGTATCTGAAGTTTTGATCCATCAACACACATGGCCGCCATGACTAAAATAGAACATAGGGGCCAAATGCAGTTTCTGACTTATATCTAAAAAACTAAAGCATTTAGAGCAAATCTGACAGGGGTAAAATGTTCAATAGGTCAAGCAAGATCTATCAGCCCTGAAATTTTCAGACGAATTGAACAACCCATTGTTAGTTTGCTGCAACTAAATTGGTTATTTTAAGGAAAGTTGGCAGTTTTTGGTTATTATCTTGAATATTATTATAGTTAGAGATAAACTGTAAACAGCAATAATGTTAAGATCTACAAAAAAAGTTAATTGACCAGAATTTTCAATTGACCCCTCAAGGAGTTATTGCCCTTTAAAGACAATTTACCACAATTTGTTCATCATATTTGCTTACATTTAAAGTTCTTCTCCTTTGAAACTTTTAAAAGTAAAATTGTTCAATAGGGCAAGATTTATCAGCCCCAAAATTTTCAGACAAATAGAACAACCAATTGTTGGGTTGCTGCCACTAAATTGGTAATTTTAAGGAAATTTTGCAGTTTTTGGTTATTACCTTAAATATTATTGAAGATAAAGATAAACTGTAATCAGCAAAAATGTTCAGTGAAGTAAGATCTACAAAAAAGTTAGCAATACCAAAATTGTCAAATGACCCCTTAAGGACAATTTTACACAATTTGTTTATCATGTTTTCTAACTTAAAAAAATCTTTTCATCTAAAACTACCTAAACCAAATTAAACTAAACTTAAGATGAATGATTCTTATGTTATCTAGAATAAAGTTTGTGTTTTATTTTCTGTTTCCTCAGACAACATGACCGCCATGGTTAAAAATAGAACATAGGGTAAAATGCAGTTTTTGACTTATATCTCAAAAATTAAATCATTTAAAGCAAATCAGACAAGAAGTTAAAGTATTCATTAGGTCAAGGTCTACCTGCCATGAAATTATCAGCCAAATCGGGTATCTGATTTTAAGGTTATTGCCCCTGAATTGATGATTTTAAGGACATTTTGCATTTTTCGGTTATTTTCTTGAATATGATTATAGATAAAGATAAACTGTAAACAGCAAAAATGTTCAGGAAAGTAAGATCTACAAATAAGTTTGTCAATTGACCCCTTTAGGAGTTATTATCCTTGAAAGACAATTTTTCACAATTTGTTCATCTAGTTTGCTTACTTTAAAAAATCTCCTTTGAAACTGCATAATTAATTTTGAGTTAACAAAACTTGGGCTGAATGAGTTCCAGAGCATATAGTATAAATTTTGTATTTCATTACCTTGTACGTCAAGATACATAGCCACTATGGCTAAAATGGAACATAGGGATAAAATGCATTTATTTACTTTTGAAGAAAATATGACAGATACAAAGAACATTTAAATGGCATTTTTAAGCCACTCATTAATATATATTGAAAAGCAAAAATAATCATTGATGAAAAATTTAAGCAAAAACTTACAGGTGAGCGATTCAGGCTCTTGAGAGCCTCTTGTTATTTTTTCATCATTTGTATCCGGAAATTTGTTATTGACTTAATTTATGTGCGTCCCTATAATTAAGATGTGTAGCGGACAACAAATTATCTTAGCTAATTTGTGTAATTTGTTAAATATACGTAGGCATGCTTGGCCTTCATATAAGGCATTGTCTATCATGAATATAGTTTTAATTGTCTTATGTTGTAACTAAGTAAAACATTTGTATTTCGATAAGTGATTATGAAACAGATCTGAGTGAACAGTAATGTTTATACCCTAAAATTTTCACAGTAGAGTGCAGAGCCAAGAATGTCAGTTTGAAGACACTTTACACCAATGGTGTATGTCAGATATTTTTGCTGGTTATGAAACTTTCCCAATCGTTTTTTCTTGTGAATTTTTTTTTTTATGAAGAAAAGTAACTAGGAGAATAATTGTAAAAGGATACGGGTCATTAGAGTTCATATCATAACAAAGTGAGGAATATAACTGTCCAAAGAAAATAAAAAGTACATGAAGTAATAAATAAACGACTACTATAATGCCATGAGTGTATAACTCACTTTTTTATGAAGTTTTAATCATTTAAGCTTTATTATTGAAGAACAACTACTATAAGAATTATTAGACATTAAAAGAAGATAGGTCTAAATGATTATTATAAAATTGAGAATGGAAATGGGGAATGTGTCAAAGAGACAACAACCCGATCATAGAGCAGACATAAGCCGAATGCCACAAATGGGTCTTCAATGCAGCGAGAAACACCCGCACCCGGAGGCGTCCTTCAGCTGGCCCCTAAACAAATACATATACTAGTTTAGTGATAATGGACGTCATACTAAACTCCAAATTTTACACAAGAAAACTAAAATTAAAAATGATACAAGACTAACAAAGGCAAGAAGCTCCTGACTTGGGACAGGAGCAAAAATGCGGCGGGGTTAAACATATTTTTTGAGATCTCAACCCTCCACCTATACCTCTAGCTAATGTAGCGAATCGTACAAGTTGAGATATATAAACATCATAAGATGGTGACAAGGGAACGTCACCATCTAAAAATGGATAATTAACGATAGCAAATAAAAAATCATCTCTTTTATCATAAATGTTTGTATTAAGCTTCCCGTTAATGATATAGATATTAAGATCGAGGAAAGGACAGTGGTCATTGTTAGTATTAGCTTTATTTAAAGTAATTTCAACAGGATAAATTTCTTTAGTATACATACTGAAGTCGTCATTATTGAGAGCCAATATATCATCCAAATATTTAAAAGTATTGTTAAATTTTTGTATCAGATGTTGTTATGATTGGTCTTTGCTGATTTTAGTCATAAATTGTAACTCATAACAATACAAAAACAGGTCCGCAATAAGTGGTGCACAGTTAGTCCCCATTGGAATTCCGTTAACTTGACGATATACGGAATCTCCAAAGCGAACAAAAATGTTATCAAGTAAATATTCAAGGGCAGATATAGTATCAAAGCATGTCCAATTGACATAGTTCTTTTGTTTGTTGCTACTAAAAAATGACCTAAAGGAGTTTGAACATATGTATTCGCATTCCGACTTTTTAAATGCCCATTTAATTAGGTGTGTGAATTTTTTCTTAATAAGAATATGAGGCAAAGTGGTATATAGGGTAGAAAAATCAAAACTTTGAACAGATTCAAAATTACCAATATATGCATGCAATTTATCAAGTACTTCCAACGAGTTTTTGACACTCCAAAAGACTATAGTTCAGCCGGTAAATTTGTAAACTTCCAACTAAAATGTGTATTGTTGTAATGGTGTATGGTTTAATTGTGTGAGGTGTAACGGTTTATGAAATATGGTGCATGTTGTATAATGTGTGGTGCATGATGAGTGCTTTGATTTTCTTTGTCGACATAGTTGTTTGTTTTCATAATGATTAAGCTTATAACACAATGACGACTGCTGTACCCCAATTTTTGACATATGACTAGTATGTCTGTTTGTTTTGCTCACACATTATTGTCAATATAATGGAATTTTACGCGACTGTCATACAAGTGAGAGGTTTAGCTAGCTATAAAACCTTGCAATCTTGAATGTATTTAAGTAAAGTATTATCAAAGCATGGGAGAACAAAATCTATTTAATATAAAATTGGACCATTTTTCCATAAAAGGGACCCAAATTACCAAATATTAAGATGTAATACAAAAACAGAAAATATCTATATGGCCCTTTTGGGAAATCGTCCAAAACGGTTCCTTTCAAGCACTTGAAACATACAATAGCAAAGAATCCCAATCAATTTTAGAGTTATTTTACTATCAATTGCGATGAAACATATTTTCCCATGCAAATGTATCACTTTGTTGTGTATATAAGCATCATAAGGGTAGAAGTGCATCGCTTTTGTAATTTTGCATAATAGTATTATGTGAGGTCTTATTAATGTGTGTGCACATCTACCAACATCGTTTCGATATAGTATTGAAAAAAAGAAAATAGCATAACAGTCACGTTGTTATTCTTTTGATGTCAGATTGGAATGCTTAAATCTTATTCATATTGAAACAAAGAATACATATAATGTATTTCAAACTGATGGACCCAAAAGGGGAAACATAAGATGAGCAAGAACACAAAAAAACAATCTAAAGGGAAAGACGAAATGACAAAAATACATACATTTATACTAATAACAATAAATCGATTGCATAGTGTTTTAGTCAATGCATTACGTGTATACATATATTTGTAGTGAAAAAGAACTTATTGTAATACAAAATCCTTAAGTCTAATGATGTTATAAAATGTAACTCACATATTATATTATATCTTTATCCTCATTATTTTATATATGTGTAGAATATCTTTACGTCCTCCTTTTACTGTCTAGAGTCTTACTTTAATTCCAATTCTTTATACATTATATATATCGGGACAGCTCGAGAGTGGCTTTGGTTAATTTCATCCCTACAAACAAAGTATAAAATGCATAGTCCTGCATAGGCGACACAAAAAATATCTTGTTTAATTTTTGTAGTTTTTTTAATTGTATTAAACTGTTTAAATCCGGCATCTTCTACCTTTATATCCGACATTGTCTTCAATAAATCTTGTTTGTGTGTCCCTTTTGCAGCTATTTAGGACAATAGTAGAATCGAAAACTCCCGAAGGCGTACTGGTTGACATTATTTCTGGGAAGACATTGTTTTTTTTTTTTTGGTAATTGAGCCATGAATTTAGATATATTAAAAACCAGTCGCGTTGCCATTCTTTAGTTTTAAGTTTGAAAAACTTCAAATATATTCATATTGAAATAAGAGAAATAAAATTTAAACTAATGAAGATAGAATTATCTGATTGATAGTATGACAAAAATACATTCATGCTTAAAATAATCAATCATTTTTATGTTATAATTAATGCATTACGTGTATACATAAACTTGTGGAAAAAAAACTTAAGGTCATACCAAATTTTTAAGACAAAAAATGTTGTAAAATTCAACTCACAAAGTATAATATATCTTTATCCCTTATTAATCTTTATTATATGTGTAGAATATTTTGTTCTCATCATTTGACTGGCTTTTTATTACAGGCTCTTTTTCTCCTCTTTTTCCGCTCCCCATATATTGGAAGAAAATCTTGAGGTACTGATGGATGCAGTTGAGGAATATACCAGAAAATGAGTAAAGCGCTAGCCATATGAACAATAACTGGATACTTTATCTAAATTGATCAAAGCTGCTCGGTCATGTATTCGGGCGTGCATTCAAAATCTACGACGTACAGTGAGCCATGTGTTTCTAACTCAATCCGAGGTTGTGGGTGCATTACCCCTTCTCCAAGACAAATATAGTGTTATTCCAGCAGACTAAGCCTGTAGTAATATTATTTTTATATGCAAAACTCATTCTTTGGAATGTCTAACTAAAGAACTTGGAATTCACGTCAATATTGGAAATCCCAAATATACCCGTACATTATCCACGAAAGATGAAATTTTAGAAAATCACAAATCCGTCCATCTCTCCTTTCGTATTAAAAAAAAGGACGATGAACATCTCCCCTCCGAAACCTCACAAAATCCTATAAAGAACGAAATATAGTCGGGTCGTCAAGACGAAACATCTTCCAAAGTTCTTACCACTTTTCTTTCTATAGGACAAGATGGCCTACAGATATACTGCGATTCATTCAACCAGCTATGTCAATCAGAAGTGGATTCTTAAAATTTCTAAAGAACTTGTGCAAAATCTTCAATCAAAATCTTTACAATTTTGCAGTTAAATCAAAATTTGTGATTTTTCTACGCCTTACACTACTATTCTTCATGTTGAGTTAATATTTCAACCGACTTATTTTTGTACTCGTATGAAGCAGAATACAAAACCTTCTCGAGACAAAAAAAAAAACAATCCTGCAATATTTTTTTTAATTACTCTTTCATGTACATGTATATTGATAATATCTTGTCACTCAAAATCCCACATTTCAGCGAGTTCTTGCATCTCATATATCTAAATGAACTTGATATTAAGGATATTACCGAAACTAGAAGATCTGCCTCATAACCTGATCTTTTCCTTAGTTTTAACACAGAAGGACGACTTCAAATTAGAATCTATGACAAATGTGATGATATTAACTTTCCAATTATCAACCCATTTCTCAGTAGTAATATACCCTTTACCCTATCGTACGGCGTTTACATTTCTTAATTAATACGTTAAGTTTGTTCATGCTCCTGCTATACCTACTTCATAAGCAGGGGTGTGCCCTCACTCTAAAACTGGTCCAACAGATTTATGAAGAGAAACGACTGAAATTGACACTACACACGTTTTTGGGTCACTATCACGAATTGGTTGACCGATACGATTTCCTGTTTCAGCTCACCAGCGACAGTTTTTTTGCAGTACAAGATCTTTCGATACCAGAATTTAATCTTCAATTTTACCGATTTTGTCTTATTCTCGATTGTTACATTTTGACTGTGTGTGCATTATCATGGTGATGCACGCATAACAGGAGCTGTCGACGAACCCGGCTTTGTTCCTTTTGAATTTGCAATTCCAACATTAGTTTTTTGTTCTGTTGATTAGTCTTCTTAAGGATAATGCACTCTTTTGTGTTTCAATGCTATACATATGGAAATTTTATAAAAAAAAACAAAAGATCCGGAGCCTTTTCCCTTGCACTTCTATATTCAACAATTCGGTGCTTAATATATAGAGGATTATTGCAAGCCGTGCTAGTAATGATTTCCCTACAAAAAGTATATAAATAAAGATATTGGTTAAAACAAGTATAAAAATTGACTAATTTAAGTACACCTTCTAGGGTGCGCTTGCATTTAGTGACTGAGCACGACTTTTTGTTTTGTCAAAGTTGTTTAGAACTTTTTGTAAACAATAAACGGTAGCGCATAATGGACAAACAAGTAAGTAATCTATGTTTAAAATTTTATAACGAAAATTTCTGTAATAAATTCTGTGGGTTTTTTGGCAAAAATCTTGGCTTTATTTGCCCTTAAAACACATTTTCTATCAAATGCCATTAACATTTTGCTTAGAACTACGTTCCCTTTGGTATATGTACAAAATGGAACGTATCTTTTATTCAATATTTTTACAGTTTAAATATTGTAACACTTGGACAACCTCGTAATACACAGACCTACAAAAGGGCCATAAACCTTAATCGATGTATGGCATTTGAAAATCGGTAAACTACTGTTGCCTTAAATGATAAAACTCTTAATTTTTGTATTAGGAAAACTTATTATTATTATTTTGTGATGATTAAGATTATATTACAATGTTGACTGATGTACCTAAAATTTTAACATTTTTACCTATTATGTCTATTGATATAAGAAGATGTGGTATGAGTGCCAATGAGACAACTCTCCATCCAAGTCAAAATTTATAAAAGTAAACCATTATAAGTCAAAGTATGGTATTCAACACGGAGCTTTGGCTCACACCGAACAGCAAGCTATAAAGGGCCCCAAAAATTACTAGTGTAAAACCATTCAAACGGGAAAACCAACGGTCTAATCTATATAAAAATGAGAAACGAGAAACAGTTATGAACCACATCAACAAACGACAACTACTGAAGATCAGATTCCTGACTTAGGACAGGTGTTTGTTTTGCTCACTCATTGTTGTCAATATAATGGAATTCTATGCGATTTTCATACAAGTGAGAGGTTTAGCTAGCTATAAAACATGGTTTAATCCACCATTTTCTACATAAGGAAATGCCTCTACCAAGTCAGGAATATGACAATTGTTGTCCATTCGCTTGATGTAATTGAGTTTTTGATTTTGCCATTTGATAAAGGACTTTCCTTTTTGAATTTCCCTTGGAGTTCGGTATTTTTGTTATTTAACTTTTTATTAGTGGCGTCAGTTTTTATAAGTGCATCCCTACAAATAAAGTACAAATTGTGTAAGTGACAAAAAAATATTAAATTGAGTACTGTGTGCAGTTTGTTAAATTTCATGGAAATTAAATTGTTTGAATCCGGGATCTTTAACCTTTTATACGACATTGTCATATTAAAATTGTTTAAATCCGGCATTTTTGACCTTGTATCTGACATTGCCTTCGGTCAATTTTGCTTGTATGTCTTTTTGTAGTGATTTAGTAGAATTTTAGAATCGAAAACACTCGATGGTGTACTGATTTACATTTAATCTGCGAAAACCTAATTTCTGAAATTGAGGTTTGAACTACTTTTCAGTCAGTACTTTTAGATAGGTACTTTGTGTCGTTTGTCTTTTTGCTATTTGATTTTACAATTTGTTTTTTTAATGATGTGTTGTAACACTTTCCGACGTTTAGCTAGCTATGTAACACCAGGTTTAATCCACAATTTGCTTCGGAAAATGCCACTACAAAGTAAGGAATATGACGGTTGTATTCAATTAGTTCCGTTGGTTGATTTAGTCTAACGTTTAATTTTGTCAGTTTTTATGGACTTCCTCCTTTTTGAATTTACCTTGAAGATCGGTATTTTTGTTAATACTTTTTTCCATGATTACGGTGATGATTGAGCGCTCACAAACCAGTGAAACAAAGCCAAATGGCTTTGGTTGCTGTCTTGCATATTCATTTTTCGTTTATTTTAGTAGTATATGCCTTTTATATGTAAGTTATCAGCGACCTTTACTTTATCATGGCGGTCAGATTTTGTTAGTGAAGAAAGCAGGAGTACAAGGTGAGAATACATGTACATACCTTCGGCAAAAAAACCTAATGTAGTATTCATTAAGCTTTTGGGTTTCTCTTTTGAATCATTTTACATTTTGTCATCTGGGACCTTTTATAGGTAACTACATGGTATGTTTTTTGTTCATTGTTGAGGGACGTACGGTGACCTGTTATCATTCATATCTTTGGTGTTATTGTTATTGTTATTTATTGGTAATCATATCACATCTACTTATTTTTTTTTTTTTTTTTTTATTTATTGAGAAATGTTTATAATAAAAGGTGAGCGACAGTAATTGTCTATTCTTTTATGTGAAATCATGTATCTAATGTTTAGAAAACCTTACACCAAAGGTGCATTTCAGCATAGCGTGGATAATGACTTGTTAATATAGTGTTTCATTAACCGATAGTTTCGTTGGTTATCGTGGCTAATGACTTGTTAATATAGTGCTTCATTAACCGATAGTTTCGTTGGTTATCGTGGCTAATGACTTGTTAATATAGTGCTTCATTAACCGATAGTTTCGTTGGTTATCGTGGCTAATGACTTGTTCATATAGTGCTTCAATAACTGATAGTTTCGTTGGTTATCGTGGCAAATGACTTGTTAATATCACAGGGTATATGATACAGAAAATTTTTTTAATTTTTTTTTTGTTGATTAAAATATTCAATTTTCTATATTTATACTACATATCTATCACTACTGCGCATGTCTCACCTAGTTTCGAGTGATTTTACCAACTTTGAGACAAACCCCCATTTTACTATCCACACTAAGAAATAAAAAGGCAACTAACTCGACGCCATCTTGCGTGCTATAAATAAATAATAAAATTGACCTACCTGGATTCCCCATCGATTTTTATGGAAAACATGCCTTTCTCGCAGTCCGATCGCAGACGTCGTTTCTATTCATCAAATTGCTACTGTTCGTAACATTTTTAGTCCATCTCAAGCATATAATAAAAAGATTTTCACTATTTTCACTTAATTCAAATTTACGTGCCCGGAAGTTTACTGTTAATATTCAGGCGAAGTTACTTTTTCCCGAACTTTTGTTAAAGGGAAGTAATATTTTCCCGGACTTTTTCGGAACATCTCTGCAAGTACACATAAAACAAAGAAAAGGATACGAAAGACTGAATTTCTTTTCTATTGAACTGGAATTTGTATAAAAAACAAGCATGTTTTAGGAAAGGGCATTAAACTACAGACAACATTTTTGTTATGCATGTACTTGTTTCCATGTATTTGTCCTTTGTTTTGTACCTTCATAGATTTTAGAAAGGCTTTTAATACTTTGGTTAAAAATACAAAAAATTCAGATAAAAAGGAATGTTTCTAAGTTATATATAATATGTGTACTAATATTAAATCGTGTGTTCAATACAAGAATACGTGATCAAATTTTTTCCGTGTATGATTGGAATTCGTCAAGGTTAAAATCTTTCACCTTTCTTGTTTTTCCATATTCTAAAATAACTTAGAAGACTACTTCAGAGAGTTGTTTTACCTCTAGAATTAATTAAAGAAAAATGTTTTAATGAATTTCATGTATTTTAAGAAATTTGTGTTTTGTTGTATGCAGATGACACTGTAATGTTAGATGATACTTATGATAGAATACAAAATGCTCTCAAAGTTTTTAAAAATTATTGTACTATGTGAGAAAACTTAGTGTGAATATTGGAAAAACTGAAATGAGGATTTTAAGCAAACGAAAAGCAAGAATAGATTTTGATTTTAAACTTGAATGGATTTTGATTTTAAACTTAATGGTACATCTCTTGAAATTATAGATAACTAAGCATACATTTGTCTTATGCTAAATTATAATGGGTCATTTGTTAATGCAAAGAAAAAACTTGTGGAACAGCCGCAAAAAAAACGTTTTGCTGTATATACAAAGATTAGAAATTTACATGTATCCATTGATTTACAACTAAACTATGTTTAATTATCTTGTAGATCCTATTTTATTGTATAGATCAGCAATATGGGGATTTGAAAACATTGATATAATGAAAAAAATCATCTACAATTTTGCAAGACAATTTTAAATGTGAGATCAAATACTCCAAACTTTATGATATATGGAGAATCAAGAAGGTTCCCACTAGAAATAAAAATAAAATTGAGAATGTTATCGTTTTTGAGTAGAATGGATAAAAATGAAAACAAACTTAGTATTTCTATGCTTTAGCTTAAATTTAAATTACATAGTCATGATATTTGTGAATTTAAAAGGGTGTCATTTGTGAAATCTATATTTTATAACTCAGGATTAGGTTATATGTTTTCCAACCAATACATTGATTATCTAACTATTAAACCTATTATAAAACAGATTCTTCAAGATCAGTTTCTTCAAAAGTGGTTTAGTAATATTGATAACTCATCTCGTGGCGAAAACTATAAGTTGTTTATGGTCTTGAAAACTATTTAATTCGTCTTCCAGAAGATAAAAGAGTCTGGATTTCGAAACTGAGTACATGCAATCTTTAAATTCCTATAGAAACTGTCAGATGGTACAACATCGCTAGAACCGATCGTCTATGTACCTTATGTAATGAATGTGTTGGTGATGCATATCATTATTTATATTATGTAATAATACTACTATCACTGAATTTCGGAAGAAATATATATCGAAATATTATACAGCATACCCATCTGTACTGAAAATGCAAAAGATGCTGTCATTATGTCATTGTCAGTTATTGCATAATTATTCTATATTTATCAAGAAACTATCTACTCTCATTTAGAAAGATGCATGTACCTTATAATTTTTAAATTATATGGCCTTCCAAATACCGTTTCGATCCCTAACATCACTGAAGAGACATTAATTGTCGAAATCCGGATATGGAGTACAAATTTTTGCACCTCATGTTTGCGGTATACCATCTTCTCCGCAAGTTTATTGTTTTCTGTTTGGTATTAAATTAAATATAAGATCCATATTACATCTGGTGATCAATTTATTTGGCAATCGACTATATGGTATGGATTTTTCTCATTGTTGAAGGCAGCACAGTTGTTTTAATTGCTTACATCCAGTCCATTTGAACTTTGGTGGATAGTTATCTCATTGGCAATCATACCAAATCTCCTTATTTTTATATTAAGATACGACATGGTAGTATAACTGTTTAGACTGAACCGACCAGCGTGTTCAATATAGTATATTTATTAGTATTTGATATTCTCTCTTACTTTTTCTTTAACTTGGTTATGCATACAAAGGAAGAGATGGTCCCACAGCATTCAAACAAACAGTACTTACTGATACAAAATAAAACAACTGTTGGATAGCTAGGGAAAACGGAAGCATAGTTACACATTTTTTTATTAAGATACCAGTACAGCGGCTTAAATGTTAAAAAGTTAAGAAGAAAAAATATTTGGAAACAAATAGAGCAAAACATGTAATTGAAAAAAAAAACATCGTGATTGAAATGGATAATACTGTGGGATAGCTTAATCACACACACCCCCCCCCCTTTTTTCCCCGCCTGATTTGATCTTTTCTCGACAATTTTCAAAAATATCTATTTTTTTCAAAAGAGATTTAAAACTATTTAAAAAAAAATGGCGAAATCAAAAAACTATTATTTTCTAATCGTGCTGCAAACAATGTTTCCATAAAATTTTAATTGTGAAAAATAGAGAGCGGCGAAATCAAGAGAACTAAAAATCGTATTTATTCACACTGCGTTCTTTATTTTAGATTTTTATGATTTTTGCAAGAGAGAATGTAGATGGATACACATCAGAAATTCGATAATAAAATAAATATGTATCCGTTCGTATGCTATATATAATTGGCGATGATTGAGTTTCAATTCTGGTAAACTTTACATTGATTAAATAGGGAAAATCTGACATTTTCTTGCGATCGAAAAACCAGTTGAAATAGTTTTTTATAACTGCATAAAAAGAACTACTTTAATATTCTAAAAGAAAACTTGGATTCACTGTCCTTTTCGCGCTATTGGTGAAAAACGGAATATTCCTATTTACACTCAACAACACAAATAAAGCACCACTTCTTACCATACATAGCAATTTTACAATAAGTTATTTTTGCTTAAAAAATATTTACTTGTAGTATATTCTAAATATAATCTTTAAATTTAGCAAAAATAACAACAACAACAACGGGTTTGTGGCAACAATGGGGATTTCAAAAATCAAAATAATAAGATCACCAATAACCATATAATTTTCTATAAATTTAGAACCTGTATTTTTACCTTAAAAGATATTTATTGTGTCATAAACTATATTATTCGCCATTGATGGTGGACGATAAATGGCATAAATTAACCATTTGGTTTTATCAAATTAATCTCATAAACAATGTTTTCAAGAGTCTTACATTCAATATATATAGATATAAGAAGATGTGGTATGAGTGCCAATGAGACAACTTTCCATCCAAGTCCAAATTTATAAAAGTAAACCATTATAGATCAAAGTTCGGTCTTCATCACGGAGCCTTGGCTCACACTGTACAGCAAGCTATAAAGGGCCCCAAAAATTACTAGTGTAAAACCATTCAAACGGGAAAACCAACGGTATAATCTATATAAAAAACGAGAATCGAGAAACACTTATGAACCACACCAACAAACGACAACTACTGAACATCAGATTCCTGACGTAGGACAGGTGCAAACAATTGCAGCGGGTTTAAACGTTTTAATGGTACCAAACATTCACCCTTATCTGAAACAATAGTGTAACATCACAACATAGAAAAACACACTATAAAATATCAATTGAAATGGCTTAAATCAATCAAAAGACATATTAACACCAGCGAACATACTCTGAACAAATAAATTTGATCTATGATACAATGCAAATACAAAATAAATAAACTAAGGGAAGAATAATTAAAGTAACATGTTATACCGCTGTGAAATGTTAAACATTTTAAGAAAAACATTATACTTGAACAAAAATATCAGCCATTTGCAATTACTTTAAACACAGGTAAATAAAAATAATTGTGTTGTTAGGTATACGTGCACAATTCAAATACAGAAAGGAAATATTTTTACAAAATAAATAATTTTGATGTTCATAGTACGAACAAGTGAAAATTTATAGTAATACCAAACACTTATCAAAGCTGGTATATAGACTAGTCTGCTTCTGGTTGGTATGTCAGCTCGCATGAAGGTAGCTATAATACCTCCTCAATGGTCAGTACGGTATCTTCGTTGTAGTTTGTAACCATCAACTTCAAATAAGCAGTCTCTAAAACAAGAGTCTAATTTAGTTTCAGAAATAATTAGACAGTCAACAATTTTATCAAGCAAAATTTGTTAAATTTCATCAAATTTATAACGCATACTGTTAATATTTAAATGGCAGATGTGAAAGTTGTTCGTATGTTTCTTTCTAGCTTCTCTAAGTTCAGTAATGATGTCTCTGTATGAACCCTCTGTTGATGTCGATAACTTGCTAGTGTTAATAGAATTTTCGTTTCGTAACGAAATACCGAAAAGTTAGTCAGTAAATCTAAATGATTTGCAATCATTGCATAACCAAGGATCCACAGAATTGCATAGATCAGTGTAAATGGTAGGTAATTGTTGGTCCATTTTTAAAATGTACCAACTGTAGTTGCAAACCTCATATAGTACTGCAAAGTGGTTTTTCGCAACTGCTTTACAACAGTAATCGCATGGATGTTTAGCTGGTCCTGGATTGACTAAAATATCACCGCTAATAACAAGACGTATTTATATATAAGTAGTCTACGATGTCGTTGCTTAAACTCAACAGGGATAGATGGTTGTCATCGTCTGCTGTGTTTTATGTGGTAAAAATCATGATGTGCGATTCAATATCTGATCATATCTAGGTCGTTTGCTAGGGTCACGTCGTACGTGCCTTGCGAGTTTTGACAGTGTTATGTGTCAGAAGTACTGTTAAAATATGGCACTATATTTAAATTGTTACATATTTGATGCTCTGTTTGCTGATGTAATGAACTAGTTAGCATAAAAAGCACATACTTGGTAAAACACCATCTTAAAAAGTAAAATGAAAAAAGTTGGTTTTCAGTGTTAATGTTTACACCGGAAGTAAAGAAATTTTAAGATTTTAGATGACCAAATATTGACTTTGAAAAAAGTTCGCTTCCGTAAAAGAATAATAATACAAACAAAAATTAAAACAAATCTTTGATTAAAATAAAGAAAACCAGTTATAAAAGTTAATCTTTGATTAAGATAAAGAATAACAGTAATAAAAGTTAATCTTTGATTAAGATAAAGAATACCAGTTATAAAAGTTAATCTTTGATTAGAATAAAGAATACCAGTTATAAAATTTAAAGTTAATTTGTAAAATCCATTTCATAAAATACGTTTCAAAATGCATTGAATAAAGCTTGCTGTATCAATACCAAACGTATTGAACGACATTCGATATTCGTATCCGAATAACATTTTATAAACTTTTCATGAAAAAAAGATCCAGTTCCCTCACGCAAAGTTAACCTTAGAGGTTATTGTTCTTTTATTGACGTATACTCCTTTTACTCTTCCATCTATTGTTCTACCTCCAAGAGTGAATGGAAAACAGAAAAATGGTCAATTGCAGTCTATTTCGTATTCCGACAGACAGTTTAATCCTTGCCAAAGTTGGGCGTCCGTTTGGCTGTGCGGGATGTAAAAGTACGCTGCCATGTCCGGTTAGAATGGGAATGTTAAATCCGAAACCTAATAAAATTGAGAATGGAAATGGGGAATGTGTCAAAGAGACAACAACCTGACCATAGAGCAGACAACAGCCGAAGGCCACCAATGGGTCTTCAATGCAGCGAGAAACTCCCGCACCCGAAGGCGTCCTTCAGCTGTCCCCTAAACAAATATGTATACTAGTTCAGTGATAATGGACGTCATAATAAACTCCAAATTATACAAAGGAAACTAAAATTAAAAATACTAATGTATTTATTGTTTATATGTTCTTGTCCTGAATATGCATAAAATATTTGCCACTGGACTTTAAGCAACCAACAATCAATCAATGTATTGTCTAAATATGCATGAAATAATCGCCACAAAACGTTAAACAAGCAACATCAGTTAATCCATTACTTTCTGTTAGTCGATTATTACCTCTTTCACAATTGATTTAAAGTAATCGGTAATGTGACAGTTAAAAGTGAAAACATTGCTACAATTGTTGTCTTCTTCCAGTCCTGCATTATTAGTTAATGGCATGCAAGTATTTATCGATAATTTATCATTGGTTCTTCACCCGATGATATCTTTTTACAAGAGATGGAATATTATTGAAAGATTTGTATCAGTAGACTATTATACGGTTGCCTATAATTGCTTACATCTGCTGTTGAACAATAGCCTTTCTTACTCTTAATTGTTTTTAATTCTGGCTTGCCAATACCAACAATCATGTATGCAAGCAGCAGAAATTCTTTATTGTGATAAATCTGGAAAATAATCTGTGAGTTGATTATAACTGTCTTTCACTGGCAGAGAGAGAATTTGTCTCTGTGTTCCACAACTTGACATACTACTATATGTTTTTGAAAATTACTCAAGAATCTTATCTTTGCATGCATTTGTTTCATACATGTATAAAGCCTCCTCTAATAGTGACTCCTGTTTTGACACTAATATACCAAGTACACTGTACATTATCCCTTTTGCTGTCCTGACATATCCATTTGTTTTATCCTCTCTGATGCAAGATCAAAGGTCAACAGTAAAAGTCTTTTTCACAGGACTTATCTACTGTTTCGAGAAATGTGTTTAGTGCTATTTCCCTTTTTCTAGTAGGACTTTCCTGTGAATCTTGCCACTCTGAATATTGAGATGACTGTGAATACACAGTTTCTGCTATGCTTTCATCCATGTTGTCTTATACTATGCACACTCAGTCAAAATGTCACAATTGAAAATAGAACAAAATCGGTACATAATCGGCACAATAACAGATTAGACTACTGTCCTATTATCAAAAGACCACAACAATATGTTTCTAGTGTGATGAGGCACATATACGTCGTATCGGTCAACCAATTCGTGATTAATACTTAATGTCCGTTTAAGCAGTTTTTTGTGAGAGAAGCAACCATCGATTAATGGAGTCCGTATAGTTTGAATATATGTGAGCGTAACTCATGCGTAACTCGTAATGTTTGCATCAACTTTTTGGCGCTGGACATTAAGGAAACAACATTAAATCCGAGCGAACTTAGATCGGAACCTTGTGTCTTTTTGTTTGGTTTTTGGTTTTCGTCGTATCGATCTGATGGGTTAAGTCCTTTCCAATTGATTTCTACAGATTGTTTCATGTTGTACTGTTATACCTATATTTCCGGTTAGGGGAGAGTTGAGCGCTCAAGAACAGTTTATCATTTCCAATTGGATTTTACAGTTTATTCTTTAGTTATGTTGTTCTGTTATATAACTGTCTCAGGTTAGGGAAGGGTTGAGAGCTACCAGACATGTTTAACATTTTGTATGTGCTTGTCCCATGTCAGGAGCCTGTAATTCAGTGATTGTCGTTCGTCGCTGTCTATTATATTTGTTTTTCGTTTACTTAATTGTTTTGTCAAAAATCAGGACGATTGTTTTCCCGTTTTTTAACTTCGGTGATTTTTACAGCTGACCATACGGTATGAGTTTTGCTCATTGTTGAAAACATTACGCTGACCCTTAGTATGTTGACCTCTAGAAAACTTTGTCATTTGTGTTGTTGGCTGCTGTCTCATTGACGCTTACTCCATATTATTTTTTATCATTATATAGATCCTATAATATGTTTCCGGAAAATAGGCTTAATGCGTAAAACATAAATCTCAACCCAAATGATTAGATTGCATCAATCAAGGTGATTTTAACATATCATACATATCATTTGATAAATGACCATCCTAATTTGGTTGTCTGCGTTAACCTGACAGGTGTGCAGTGGAAAAAAGTAGTTAGGCGCTGGTGGTTTTCATGAACATTGTTATATGATCTATTAATATTGGAAACAATAATAGAATCGAATATTGTCCGTGATTTCATGGATTAATCAATATACTTTTAATATTGCAGGACGTGATTTTTAGGAAAGAGTATAGTTTTGTTAGTCAAATTGCTAAAATCAGAAAGAGCCTCAACTTGTTTTATAAACTGCATGTAAATGAGGAGTTTGCCTTGTGACAATAAGAAAACTATAATCATTGTGTTTGTCGCGATCCCTGTCTTTCAGTTATCAATCAGCATCAATTTCACGAAAGAATAATTCTTATTTTGTGAAGAATCACACTGATTCTATCAGAAAATACACTGAAAATGCTATTATCAAAATGCTGGACTTTTTAATCGACAATATATTTGTTGGGTTTGGAGGATTGATATTTCAACAGACAGTCGGTATTCCAATGGGTACTAATTGTGCACCCCTTTTGGTCGACTTGTTTGTGTACTCCTATGAAGCAGAATTCATTCAGAACCTTCTAAAAGACAAAAAGAAAAAGCTCCTTGCAAAATTCTTTGATTTTACTTTCAGATATATTGATGATGTCCTATCACTGAATAACCCATATTTCAGTCAGAACTTGCATCTCATATATCCTAGTGAACTTGAAATTGAGGATACTACTGATACAAGAAGGACTGCTTCATACCTTGATTTTTTCCTCAATATTGACACAGATGGACGACTTCACACTAAAATCTATGACAAACGGGATGATTTCATCTTCCCAATAATCAATTTCCCATTTCTCAGCAGTAGCATACCCTTTGCTCCGTCGTATGGTGTTTACATATCTCAATTGATACGTTATGCTCGTGCATTTTAATACTATACGGACTTCATATACAGGAGTGTGCTCCTTACGCAGAAACTGCTCCAACAGAGTTATGAGGAGGAAAGATTAAAAATGACACTCCGTAAATTTAATGGACACCATCACGAATTGGTTGATCTATGTTTCTGGGTCTAAGCTAACTTATGACATTTTTACCACTACTTAAATTGTGGTTTAACATCTAAGTCTTCTGTCTGCTAAGTACCGAACGTGACCTTTTCCCGAATATGACTGTTTTGCCGAGTGTGAATTTGCATTGCTATACGACGTGTCACGGTAATTTATACATCCAACATTCATGTATTTATTTATTTATGATGTTTCTGTTATGGTTTCGGTTGGTTAATATGCTATGTCTTATCGTTTGTTTTCCAAATAATTATAAAATGGCTTTCCAATACCGTAATTATCATGATAATTGTTTGGACTAGTATTGTGAAAATAATTGTATGTATATTAAGATTATATATTCGTTACAAAAATACGTCACTGTTTGTGATGTCCTGTGCTGTCTGTCGTTAATGCACGATGTTCGTTGTTATTCTGCGGTTTACATGTTGTAACGACTATTATATTATTTATTTGTGCGTTTCTCTGTGATGAGTGTTCTTGCGTGTGTTTGTGCTGTATTTATGTCATGTAGTGTTGTCATTTTTAACAATATATTTTGACATTGCCATATAAGCGGGAGGTTTGGCTAACCACAAAACCAGGTTCAACCCACCATATTTTCTTAAAATGTCCTTTACCAAGTCAGGAATATGGCAGTTGTTATCAAATAGTTCGTTTCTATGTATGTTGGCGTTTGTTTTTGTTGCACTTCAGTGTTTCTGTTGTTCCTTTGTTTTCCTCTTATAGTTGATATATTTCCCTCGGTTTTAGTTTGTAACCTGGATTTGTTTTCTCTCAATTGATTTATGACTTTTGAACAGCGGTATACTACTGTTGCCTTTATTTAGATGTATAGACTCTCTTTTTTCTTGTTTTATTATGCATTTCATATTCAAAGGGATAAATCAAATGTAAATGAAAATAACACTTTAAAAATTGTGTGCGTCCGAAGCTAATCTCTGGATTAACCTGCACAAGGAATGACACAAACATGTGTAAGCCAGTGGTGTGTACATGTAAATATGTAGAAATGGAAGTTATGCAACTAAACTTACTTAAAGAGTGTTATTTAGTCCAAGAATATTATCAATATATTGAAAGTGAAATAAATCATTTTTTTAAATATATTGTTCCAAAAGTATTGTTTGTACTGATTTGCTTATGAAGAGGGTGGTTTAAACTAGTAACTTTTATTCAATTTTGCAATTTTAATTTTTTGAAAATGACCCATATACAGATGAGTTAGGTTCATTTTGTTTTTTTGATGGCGGAAACACGCTATATGTTTTGGCTGATATTGACGCAAATGGAATCATTATAAAAGCACCTAAAACAAACATTCCACATCCAATATAGTATGATATCCCATTTGAACCAAAGTGTTCGCTCAGGAACGCTAAAAGAAAATGAGAACAAAATTTAAATTAATTTCTATAAAAAATATAAATTGGAAATAACATGAAAACATTAAGAATAGGTGATAAATTTTGTATTTCATATACCTACAATTAAAATGGAACAAACTTATCATGGAAGAACCATATGTATACATCATTTGTTTACAGTTGTGAAATAGCAACACCTCCAAAATATCATAATACTGTTTTGTGATAAAATCTTGTCTTCCGTAATTCAAATATTTTAAACTAATGGTGTAAGAAATTATAACAAAATTACTCCAAGGAAAATTCGAAAAGGGGAAGTCCATAAAAACTGACAAAATTAAACGCTTTAAATCAACAGAACAAGTGAAAAACAACTGCCATATTCCTGACTTGGTACAGGAATTTTCTTTGAAAAATAGCAGGTTAATCCTGATTTTATAGCTAGCTGAACCTCCCACTTGTATGACAATTGTTTATAGTTCCGTTATATCGACAAAATAAGTAAGCAACCCAAACATGTTGAAGCCCGTACTTTGACCTATAATTGGTTACTTTTTACACATTGTGACTTGGATGGATAGTTGTCTCATTGACACTCATACCACATCTTCTTATTTATAGACATAATAGGTTAATGTGACAATAATTTGGATCAAAACTGTGTAAACATACAACACAACTGACTTAAAAATTCAAACAAACATACAAATTAATCTAACAAAGACGCCAACAAAAAAGGTGTAATAGATAGTAATAATTCATCATATATACCATAACCAAAAGTTTGTACGCCAGACGCGCGCCTGGTAAACAAAAGACTCATCAGTTACGTAATTTAGACAATGACGTCATCTCCAAAAAAAATGCTTTGTGCGTTGATAGTACATACCGTACATGGTATACACTTTCTCGATAAAAAAAAAGAAAGAAATAAGTTAATAGATATACAAGGGTAAACAAATAAGAAACAACACTGTAAGTCTCCGTTGTGTCCAAATCGCACCTCAGGACCCACCTGCACCAGGAATGCCTACAGTTAAAAAGTAATGAACCCAATGACAGGATGCATAAATACCAAGTCACATCAAAAGTCATACTACAAAAAAAAACATAATAGCACGAAGGCAAATAAAGGGGAAACTAAACAGAATAAAAAGACAATTTCAGCAGCTAGAGTCTATAACTTAAGACCATTTATCTATTAGGTCTTGGTATTTTCCGATGAACCTTTTTAGAAAAAGGACGAGACGTTTTCAAGTCCCTGGCTCATAATTTTTTTTTCTCAGACATCGATGACGTTTTACAAAGTCTGAGTAGCAGCTATTGAATATCGTATGAATTGAGAAATGTATACTCCATACGCGGGTGAAGTTGTAAGTCAAACATATTACATAAAATTATCATAGACACCACGATTATAATTTTGTACGCCAGAAGCGCGTTTTGTCTACAAAAGACTCATCAGTAACGCTCGAATCAAAGAAGTTAAAAAGTCCAAATAAAGTACGAAGTTGATTTATTATTTTACCTGTAAAAGGACTTCCTACTGCAAGTCCTATTCCAGCTACAAAGTAAGCTATGCTGATTCCTCTTTCGTAGTACTTAAGCTTGATAAGGTTAAAAAGACTAATATTCCAGCCAACACTAGACGCTCCTTTTGGAAAAAGAATCAATTAATTAAAGATTACAACCATAAGTTGACCGAACTGATTCAACTTTCCATTTAGCATGTATGCTAAATTCTCTCTCTCTCTCTCTCTCTCTCTCTCTCTCTCTCTCTCTCTCTCTCTGATAAATGTATATCATATGATAAAAATATAGAGATCGAAAATATCAGATATCATTATCAATAAAGTATATCTGAAGAGAAAGTTTATACAGTACAACATTCTTACTAAGTCTTTGCTTTACGATAAAAAAGAATTAACCTCAAATTAAAATCTTCAATATAACATTTTGTACACACAACCGTTCCTTCTTATGAATATATTTACCTTCAAAATATCCATAAATAATCATGAAGATCATAAATTCTTCCACTTTTGTTGAAAACGGTACCATTAACATTATCAGCCCACTGCAAGTCAAACATATTATCCAGAACTTTACCACATGGCTCTCACAACAATGTGACAGAACGCCAAAAGATATTCGGCCAAACATATTTCCAATTCCACTAACTGCTATTGCAAATGAAATATCCTTGACACTTATTCCAATTGACACAGCATGTCTTGGAATCTGAGTGCTTGGTATATACAATGCAGCCATAAATAGAAAGTTTGTAATCATATAAGCTATGTAAGGTGGTTGCAGACAAAAGGAAAAGTCTACAGTCTCTTTATTACAACATACTTTCTGTTTATCCTCCTCCTATACACAAAACATATAATGAAAAATAAATGATATAAATTAATGACATCAAATTCCATACAAACTTGTCAAAATCCAAAGCATAAAGCTTTTTTCATCTCAAAGTCAAATTGAGGCTTGAATAACGAAACAAAAGCTTACATCTCACTGCGAAGCATTGACTTCTTGTTCTTATTATATTAATATATTTTTAGAGGCGATATATCTAAAGGTTGCACTTTTGTAAATATACATAATGTAATTTACCATAGGGACTCTTTTTACGGCTAAAACTGTTCCACTTTTACTGTGACGTATCGTAAAAAATGATATCCTAGAATGGGAAGTCCACATGCACTACTTTTTTTTTTTTTGAAAAGGTCAAAACATATAGAGTTATGTGGTATATTTTCAACATTTATATACCTCGAACTTCTAAGAGTTTAAATAAATTTGTTCTGAAATTCTGTAATGCCCTTCCCTTTACTTTGAGTCTTCCCGAGAAGACCGCTACCCGACTGTCTTTGAAGTGATAAAATCCCCAAGTTGTGTCTCTATGAAATGAAACATGGAGATTATATCGGGGAACCAGTAGGTAAACAACATAAAATATCCATGAATATTAGGTATCTCCCCAAAAGAGGCGTGGTTTGTGAATCAGCTGTATTAACAATGTGTAACCTAAATTCTTTAAATAATTATTATTTATGTTAACCTTTCGCTTTTTGAATTGGCTTCACTTGTTATTTTATTCATTAATTAAAGAGACAAAAGGTCCGTAATGAACCCACACTCCACTGAGAGCATTCTTCGATTTGTAATTCTGCAATATAGTTTGGCGCATAACTTATTAATCGCAAACTTAACGCCGCATGCACATATTTTCAAATGTCTACTTCTAGATTCTGTTTTTCTAGTAGATATATATTGTGTTACTTTTGCAATATAGTATTAGACGTTTAGAATAAAGAGTGCATGAAGTTGACTCAAAACTTTTACATATTAGCTTTGTATGCACCAAACTGTATAAACTACGAGGTATGTAATGATTGGAAAGCTCCTACTGAACTATAGATACCATTTCACCCTAAGTCATTTTAATGTGAAAACAACTGAAAATTATAAATAGACAAGAATCGTGTAAAATCAGCAACCACTGCCTACGTTTTCTGATGATCTCAATCAAAGGAAAATAGACCCGTTATATCTACTATAGCAAAAATGTGAAATAAATGCTAAATGAACCAGATTTCCGGTACCTCAATATCGATATGAATGTGTCATAGTTTTGGGCAATCATATTATATTTCATGAAACAGTTAGTTCTGTGATTTGTATATTGGCCTCGTCTATCTTTCTAATCGCACTAGAATTGCTGGCATCTTACCACTTCATTTTTAAACGATCGGAAATATTATTTACTTAACTGTTTACAAACGAAGATCGACACTTTTACTATTTATAAATCAGCTATATACTTGCACTCTTTTCTTTGTTAAGTTGTTTTCTTTCAGATGGAAATATTGCTGCCCCACAAGCTACTATATTAAAGCTCAAACCAGCATGAATAAGCAATGCACCGTTCAATCCATATAACTCTGCAAGGAACCTTATTAAAAGTGGAAACGATAGCATACCAACAGAAGCGCCAACTACTCCAAACGATACGGAAAGCATTTTAGCTTTTTGGAAATATCTGTTAACTGCAATTACCATACTGACCCTTGAAAATGAGATTCCGAGACCTGAAAGTAACTTGACAATTGAAAAGGCGACAGAAATTTCATACAGTAATGACAGTTTTATGACATAATTGAGTTGAAACAAATGGATATCGTATAAAATAATTATAATAGCAGATTAAGAAATTTTGTCTTACGATACGCTATGGCTTTATATATCATATGACATGATATGACTCAAATTATAAATGTGGTTAAATCGTGAGCAGAAAAGGCAATATGCTCAAGATTTCTTCACACAAAAGTAAAATACCTGTGCGATCTATTTAACCCTTATCGAAAATTTATTCCACAATTAATTGGATGTTTTTGTGATCCCAGCTTGAATAGTTTACATTAACAGTGTGAAAGACTCTGATCAGATGACAGTATCCATAGAGCTATAAAAAAAAAGTGATTCATCACCAAAGTTTAAATTTCGTTAAACAGAAATAAGGCTTTTCTGATAGTTTGTACGAAATTATGTAACACATTGTACTAGTATGCTGTTTTTCTCCAAAACAGGTATATAAAATTTGAAACAATTAGTTGTGCTTATACTTTTTTGTTTATTTTGTATTTACCCAATATCTCCTTCATTACGCTTCTCTTAATTTTACACTTTTTATAGATTTTGCTTAACAATGCTATGTGTACATATTAATATTTTGTTTGAATATTATTATAAAAACTGTTCACATTTCTTATAACATAGATAACATGGATATTACATTATAAGTGACTAGGAAATAAAAGTACTGCATATATGCGCGCCAAATGTCATGCTTGTATGCAGTCATTTTAATATACTTCTCATTGTATACATGTATGACTGTGTATTTACAAATCAAGTAAACCCTCAAGAAATTCCCATTTGACAAAAAAACTGAACTTCCAACCATTTAACGAATCCAAACGGACTAGACGAAATATTACCCCTAATCTTTTAACTGTCGAACGAACCTTTTGCTGAGAAATATCGCAGATGATGCATGGATAGAAGAATATTGAAATGCAACCTTATGGTGTGGATTTTGAGTGTATTTTTGTTTCTTCATGGTTTTGTCCTTCAAGTTTTAGTCCCATTTCTGTATTAATAATTAACTATTTTCAAACATGAAAAAGCATCGTTAAAAGAATTTTTTGAAACAGCTTCACTTGATATTTACCTGGAATTATACCCATTGTTGTATATAATAAAGGGAATGACGTCACAAATATAGACGTACTGTATCCAATTAGATTTAAAACTCCTCCAAGGATCATAACAGGTCTCTCTCCAAACTTTTCAACAAATGGCATTGCAATAATGGCTAGAATAGACAAGTGATATTGCAGTTCAAAAGAAAACATGAGTTTCAACACGAAACCAATCTTAATATTTTAGGGAAAGATCAAACATGACTGAAATTACTCTTAGTTACACAGTTTACTGTACTAATTATATGGTAATAGATGTGGGAATATTCACGTTGTTAAAAGAACTTCGTTTGAGGTTGTAATCGTTTTAAGGGCAGAGAAAGAGAGCGTCCTACAATCACAATTTTTCCAAATAATTAGCATAAATTGCATTATATTTGAATCGTATGAGGAAGAATTAGAAAAGTCCAGGAAACGAATTGTACGTAGATTGTAAAAAAAAATACTAGGTTTTATGTTATCAACGTCTTTCGTTCACATTTGGAAAACCTTTAATTACTTGTGATGAATTTATTTCCGGTACTGTTTTCTTAATACATGTTTGGACGTTTAGATATGCACGCAGACAAATCACACATTCGATCATTTGACGCATCTCTGTGTCGATATATGATCAATCAATCTACTTACTATTCAATAATCAACTTATTTTTCGATCAATTTACTTATTCTTCTATCAGTCTACTTATTCTTTGATCAGTCTACTTATTCTTCGATCAGTCTACTTATTCTTCGATCAATTTAATTATTAATCGACCAATCAAACATTTAATTGTTTGACATATTGATGTATCAATGTTTAACATTGATCAATTTAGCATTCAAACCACCTTACTTTTTACCAATCGAACAGTCGATGATTGGACGTATGCATGTATCCATATCTATTATCGATCCATCTTCAATTCGATATTCCTTCAATCAATCTAACATTTAAAATCGTTTGACTATTTTTATATCGATATCTAATATTATCATGTAATCTTCTTATTTTTGCATCAATCAAAAATTTAATCTTTTCACGTTTTCATGTATCGATATCTGATATCGATTAATCTCAATTCAATCTACATATCCTTAGATCATTCGATAGTTTGACGATTTAGTGTATTGATATTTTATATCAAATAATCTACCATTCAATCTACTGATCCTTCGATCAATCAGACATTCAATCGTTTGACATATCCACGTATAGATATCTGATATCAATTAATCTACCTAACAACTTTAATCCCTGTTTTTTTTTGTTATTGTCAAACGGCAACTATTACTCTTACAAATATTTTTTTGCTTTCAAACATTCCTCAACTATAGATAAGTGCCAGAATCATGTGATGATAGTCTTAATCGCCCTGAGTTAAGATAATGTTTGAATAAATTCAACAATGACTGCTTTCTTTTTAGTTTTAACAGACAGAAATATTTGGGACAAATTCATACGACATTCTTGGCTTCAGATGACTATTGCATTACAGGAGATGGTAATCCTGTCGATATACCTGGTCTTAAATCCGATTCTGATTATTTTCACTTACATTTTGTGTAAAATGAATGATTTCTTTCATAACATTGTATAGTATGTGTCATGTTAGTTATTTATAAAAACCTTCTACTAAATATCTTAATAAAGTTGTAAGTTCACTAAATATAAGGTTACGTACCCCCTGAGTGTCCTACTGCTGTATTCAATGCTCCTATCACCGTTGCTGATGTTAGGTTAACTTTAAATTTGTCCATTATATAGATATAGTATATTCCCATTGCACTCGTTGATCCCACTGACAGAAAAGTTAATACAAAATAGGCAACAACTATAACTAATCCCCAGTGGCAACATGCTGCTACTTTGGTCAATTTCTCCAAATACTTATTCATGTCGTAAGTTAAACTGTCTTCAAAAAAAAAACATAGATTAATTTGATAAGATTGGAAAAGAATAATGTGTTCGAGAATGAAATTTTGCAGACTATTACCTTATGCAGGCACGACAAATATCCAGCTGAACATGTCAGTTTGAAGAAAAATAGAGTGAATTAACTAATTGATATTATTTACACATTTATAAAGCAATAAATTGATCAGGAAAGAATAGGGAATAACAGATGAACGTAACTCCTAGATAGGCAAAGAAAACATTCATAATATAAGACACATTCCGATTTCTAATTCGTTAACTGAATTCATTGATTTATATTTATTCATTAATTTATAAATTTGATTTCATTATAGAATATTAAAACGTTTCGGAAAAACATTCTTGTAGCATCTACACTTTAATAAAATTGAGAATGGAAATGGGGAATGTGTCAAAGAGACAACAACCCGACCATAGAGCAGACAACAGCCGAAGGCCACCAATGGGTCTTCAATGCAGCGAGAAACTCCCGCACCCGGAGGCGTCCTTCAGCTGGCTTCTAAACAAATATGTATACTAGTTCAGTGATAATAGACGTCATACTAAACTCCAAATTATACACAAGAAACTAAGATTAAAAATGATACAAGACTAACAAAGGCTAGAGGCTCCTGACTTGGGACAGGCGCAAAAAAGCGGCGGGGTTAAACATGTTTTTTGAGATCTCAACCCTCCCCTATACCTCTAGCCAATGTAGAAAAAACAAACGCACAACAGTTTAACATAGTTAAATTTAAACTATATACCTTGCAATATCTCAATATACTATCCCAACATTTAAGCTATTAATGATATGAAGAAATGTACAAGAAGGAAATAACTTATCTTCAAAACAATGATTGATATTTTCACTAAGTTTACTCAGACCCACCTCTTACTTTGGTATTGTTGAAGACACCACTATGGTTGAAGAGCGTAATTAAATGTGACTTATTTATTACATCATTTCAGAATATAATGCGGATAATCTCGTTTATCAGATAAACCTATTTAATGAAATAGATTTGATATATTTTTGCGTAAATGTAACTTGCATCATTTGGATCTGGTCCCCCTTGCTATAATCACGTGACACTTTACCCTTGTATTGATCTGGCTTCCTTTTTTGATCAGTTGAAAATATAAAAAATCGTCAAAAATTTACGCCATCCGTTTTTAACTAAAATATGAAACTTCCGAAAAGACATCGTAATCCTTCAATAAAGAAATTTCAGAAGCCAAGAACAGCTAAGAAATCCCCCAAAACAGCAAATCGAGACGACTTGATCAGTTGCAATCATCACGAGGATCACGTATACCATCAACGGCCATTGATGTACGAAGACTCAAAACTCAAAACACTGCAGTATCAGTATACATGACAGTGATAGTCCCGAATTTATCAGTGACACATAGACCGGTGATCAGTATTACCATTTTGTCTTAAAATGTCCTGTACCAAGTCAGGAATATGGCAGTTGTTATCAAATAGTTCGTTTCTATGTGTGTTGGCGTTTGTTTTTGTTGCACTTCGGTGTTCCTGTTGTTCCTTTGTTTTCCTCTCATAGTTGATGTGTTTCCCTCGATTTTGGTTTGTAACCCGGATTTGTTTTCTTTCAATCGATTTATGACTTTTGGACACCGGTATACTACTGTTGCCTTAATTTACGACAGACCCTAATCAACAGGAGATCTTACACAGGATCCCCAATCAAATCACAAACCAGCACGATTCAAACCAAGTAATACAACAAACGTCGGAAAAGCAACCGATACAGCATCGGGAAGTCAGCAAGACAGACCACAACTCATTCAGGAAAACATCCTTCAAAGTTAAAAGGTTATCTCTGATCCAGTGATTCTTCAATCTGGTAGTAGCAGTTTGCAGATACCTTCCAACAAAATCTTGTTTTTTTTTAATTTGTCAACACAATTTGATTCACAAGGGTTTGGAGCTTTTTCTAGTCCTTTCGATGCTCATTTACAAATGGACCAATTGCCTATATGTTTCAAGTGTTTTCAAGCCTATTTAATCTTACATTCAGGTCAATATTAAAGAAAATATGGAATGGTGAGTTCATAGACCTGAATATACACTACAAATCTACTGTGGACCTTGTTAACGATCCAATTTAGAGGGTGAACTGGCAGTGAAAAGTGTTGTTTAGTCCATAGTTAATCAAAAGAGAAGTCCCATTGAAAGTATATATTTATATATATATATGGACCTTAGCCTTTATGATTTACGGTAGTGTAATGTTAGAAAAATAGTTTAACAATGGTTTTTAGTCCTTCAAATACACGCAACAAGTCAGAATAAAAGCCTTAAGAGGTACCTTTGATAGCTAGGTTGAATATGATGACCAATGTAGATTAAAAAAAGCTATTAAAATATATGATTTCAGCTTCCCAATAGTGAACTTCCAATTTATATGAAGCAACAATCCAGCAGTGCCTGTATATGGTGTATATATCTCCCAGTTGATACGATATTGCAGAGCCTGTATTTCCTATCATAAGTTCCTTGATAGAAGTTTGATGCTTACAAGGAATCTATTAAACCAAGATTTCCAAGTGGTGAAGTTGAAATCATCCCGTCGAAATTTTACGGACACCATCACGAGTTGGTTGACCGCTATGGAATATCGGTTTCACAAATGACGACGGACATTTTCCAATTGACGTTACCACAATCCCGTGAATGTGACCTACAGAATTAGACTTTTCAACGATGTTGTACTTAAATGAGCAACACGACGTGTGCCACACATGGAGCAGGATCTGCTTACATTTCCGGAGCACCTGGGATGATTTTTGGTCGGGTTCGTGTAGCTCAGTCTTTATTTTTCTATGTTGTGTTTTGTGTACTGTTGTTTTTTTTTTGTCGTTTTTCGTTTTTTTTTTTGACATGGCATTGTCAGTATGTTTTCGACTTATGAGTTTGAATATCCCTTTGATATCTTTCGTCTCTCTTTTGAAATAGAACTTTCAAAGGGAAATAGTAGTAACCACTAATTACACAGTGTCAAGAATTCTATAATTTGGAGGATCGGTCATAATGTAACACAACGCCAATTCAAAATTAAAAAAAACAAATTTTTATCTTGCTTAGATATTTAAAGAGTCAACCTTGGCATGCATGTAAAGTGATTTTCCCACGTCGAGTCTTTTGTCATCGATTAAGTGATGCCAATTGCAATTTGCGTATGCCCAGAGTAACCAGAGTAACAAGGGATATGAAAGAAGACCTTAAGATCTGGTTACTCGAATGGCAATGGTACAACCGTAATTCCTGACAAGTTCGGTGTATCTAATTCCAATTTCGAACTACTTTTTAATGTCAGTAGCTGAATGTTGACGAACTATGGTGATTAATTGCTTAACAAAATTATTAATTTTACACAACTGCTGCTATATATTTTTATTAATTCTAAACTATATAATATTGTTTGCAATTAATGATATAATATTTTGATTCTTATGCAAAAATAAAACGAGTTAAATGAAGTGTGTGCCCTTTTTCGGTAATGCTAGTTTCCAACTTTTCTGTTCAATTTGAATGCATGATAATTGTCTTACAATTTATTTTGACCTTTGCATCCTTCTTTGTTGTATTTATATTTAGCTTCATTTGGCCGTAGGCTTGGCAACCGATAAAATCGAGGAGGTTTGATTAACAAGGAAACCAAGTAAACCCATTGTTGATTTTATCAAAAATATTCTTTTGATAAAATTACCAAAGTATTTATTGTTTTATTTCAAACAATGTTTCTTATAACATATATGTAGTATGTTAGTATGTTAAAATATGTTATATTTTAATGGTAACATACCGAGTTCAAGGAATATATCAGAAATCAGAGCTTTTTTCTCGTAAATTTCCTCATGACTTGCTTTTTAACCAAAATGAGGATTTTAGGCAGCACACGAATCGAATTAAATTTTATTCATTTGAAAGTCTAGTAGGTCCAGCGACATTCAAACTATTCCGTTTTTTCTATCTTCATAAGGCATGAGACCGTCAATCTATTCAAAGGGTTATGGATGTATGTGCCACTGATAAGTCTTATGCAGACGAAACGCGCGTCAGACGTAACAAATTGTAATCCCGGTATCTTTGATGATATTATTTAATTTGATATTTGGATACGAGACAAAACTTTGAAATGACATACTCAACAAAGTGTGAGAACAGACATCCTATAAAAATCAGTTGATCAAGTCTCCAGGAAATGTGCGGTTTACTTAAATACGATACATATTGGTCCGGATAATAATCTCATCGCACCCCCATCCTGTAGGATGTAGATATTGAAGAATACAAGTAACCCATCACCTTACGTATTTAATTAATTAGTTTCCGAGTAGTTAAGGCTAATTTGTACCAATTTCTTAATTAAATTGTATCAAAGATAATTTCCAGTCAAGTGAGCAAATTCTATTAGACGTTATTAGAGAAACATGGAGGTACCTCCTCTTCCAATAAATTGTATCCAAGTAACTGAACTTATATTATTGAAACATCAGTATAAAAAGACAATTTAACAACTTCCGGCCTAAAAATATGCTGAATAATAGTTGATGTTCTACATGTTAGATTGATTCATATTTAAGACGAAAATTTATTAACACTATAATCCAATACGGTAGGCTCTAAAATGATGAGTGAATTGGACGAATGGCGGGCATTTTAGTCTGCCAATGAAAAAGTAGAGTATGTAAGATAAGAACCAAACTTTGCTTTGCAACAGGCAACCAACGTACCCATCAAAGTGTAGTTGAATCGTTTCTATAACATGCAGACATCGTGGCACTATTCCTATTTCATGTATCAGACTTAAAGTGATCATTTTGACCGAACGAGGGTATAAAAACATCCCAAACGGACACCTCGCTCGAACATGGTTTTACTACAGGTGTGAGAAATTGAGGTGGCCATATTTCTATACTCCAGTCAACTATTGGTATTGTTTACTCTGGGAGTATATGAAACCATATGTTACTCCCTCTGTATTATGGCCAAAAAAAGAAAAAGAAGTACATATGCAAGCAGTTTTGCTTTGAATAGATTCTTTAAAGCGAAGATACAAAATGAAGATTAGAAAAGTAGAAGTAGAAATTGTGCGTTTTCTTCTGTACAGATTGAACTGTTTTTGACTCTTGATTGTCACAGATGAAGTATTATCCTAAGAAATATACCATATCTGAACATTTGTTTAAGAAGATATGATTTCATAATCAACGTTAAAAATATATTGAGCTCGCTTACATTAACACCGACCATTCAATTATATTTTTAATAGCCTTTGTGGTTGATTCAATTTAATTTATCATATTAACTGGTTTAATCTTCTGTGCTTGTACGTAACTGAAAATATTCTTTGTTATTCCAATGATGGAGTAATTGAGTTCTCATATACATAGTTTTACCAAATCAACTCTTTTTTGTGCATTCGAAGCGGTTGTCTTGATTTATCTTCATCATGAACGATCAAACCCAAACATTCTAATACCAAGAACGTATCAAAATAAACACGAAAAGACTGATATGACTAAGAGGGAACTCAGAAGAATTGGCAAATTCATCTAAGGTATACTTTGTCTGAGGGATTTGGAATGTAAGTCTTTTTAATAATTTCTAAATTTTGATATCAATGGAAAATTTAAGAAAAGTTTGTTATAAATTATATTAGTACTGAAGCATTGACTATTGAGTTGATGAAATCCTGAAGGACTAACAGTTCATCAGCATTGGTAACGACTCGGTACAAGTAAAAAATGAAATTAACACTTATAGTTTCTTGAAATATTAAAAAGTATAAAAAGCCATGAATCATAACTTTCAACTACCTCAGGCAAAGTTGACCTTGGATGGATTTGGCTATTATGTTCAGGTGCTTTTTGGTCATATAGCTTTCCATCTGTCAATTCCTAGATCGATATCACCCCCAGTTTTTGGTGGGGTTTGTGTTGCTTAATCTTTAGTTTTCTATGTTGTGTGTTACGTACTGATGTTTTATTTTCGACTTATGAGTTTGAATATCCATGTGGTTTCTTTCGTCGCTCTTTTATACATCCTTGGCTTTCAAATATTCAGCTTTGAGTTTTCTTGATGAAGATGAATTTAGAAACGTACTTCGGACGCAAGAAGAGTTGTTTTAATTTTTTTTACTTCGAAATCAGTAAATGTTTGTTCGGTATAATTGCATTAACTAAAAGACAGACGGAAGATACCAAAGGGATATTCAAACTCATCAGGCGAAAACAAACTGACAATACCATGGCAAAAACCCAATAACGACGAAAAGACAAACAACGATACAAAAAACACAACATAGAAAACTAAAGACTGAGCGACACGAACCCCACTAAAAACGTTGACATTGAGTTGTCTATTGGACATCAGCTCAGGCGTCAGTGATTATCTATTACATTTATTATGAACAATTCTCATTTAATTGTGTGGTTGTAGGTATGTGAGTGTTTTTATCCCAAAATCTTTGCAATATTTCATTGCAAAACTGAAAACGAAAGCAGACCATGAATATAACTATTTCGTCACTCTTTTATATTTATTATTTGTAATGAAAATGAAGAGACCCTTATTTGGAATCGCTTTTAGGTCTGAAAAAACTAACATGCAAAACTTCTGAATTTGTTATTATGTCCTTGAAAAATTTTGTTTTATACGATATTTCAAAAGAAATCATTAATATACCCCTGTAGGTTTTTCAAATTATTATTAAAAATAATAAAAATGATAATGATTATAATAATATTATTAAGAAAAAACAAGAATACCTTTGAAGAGTTTGTTCTTAGAAGAATGTTCCCATTTTTGTCAGTAAACTACTTATCCGTGAGTGTATCCTCGTGCACATTTTACTTTAAAAATAATAGTTTGTTTAAACAATAAAAAAAAAACACACAGTCACAGTACAAGTATTCTTAATATTAGACAATGCACAACCATCAAATTAAAATACTGTCATTTCAGTCGGAATACGTTAGGTAGTTTTGAATAAATATGTACTTTATATGAACCAGTGAATCAGTTGGCTGTTACAATGTAATTTCTACTCCAACACTACCTTTATTTTTTTGTTTAACAAAAAAGGTATGCAATTGTATGGTCATCTGACTTAAAGGGCTTGTATAAGTTATTGATGTTGTCTATCTTTATCAACTATTAATGAAAAACAATATAACTCTATAAATTTGGCGCGTCAGATGCGCTTTTCTGGATTTACTTTCATCAGGAATGCTCATATCCAAATATTTGAAAGCAACGAATCAGAGTTCTGGACTAAAACATTCCATCCCATTTTGATGCAATGACTAGAATTGCTCTCAGAAGTGAATTGAAATTTAAACAAAAAATTTAAAACGTGCCTTCCAAGTCAGACTTTAGCCATTTATTCTTGACGTGTATAAAAACAAGTTTTAACGTTTAAAAGTAAAATTACGGAAAATGTAGCGGATACATCCAGGATATTTCATGTCAGCCCCGGATATATTAAATTAAAACATATGTTAATACAATGTTAATTTTAAGACAACTTACCATTGTAACCAGGTTTCCAGTTAATATCTTCTGATTTTACAGAATGGTTTATTGCGGGAAAACATCCTCAATAAAATAACTTTTTAAATACAACTACAAATTAATGAATTGAAGATTTTATAATAAAAAAGCATCCATAAAGACCATTGACAATACACATATGACATGAAAAGTGCTTTTACTATTCTTCTGTTCCAAATGACTGTGAATTAATGTTATTCTTTGAAAACATTTTAATTATAACATGTTTTATTAGTTTTAATTTAAGGTGTTGGTCACATTTCAACATTTCATTCGCTGTAATTTGACTATTTAATGTATTATCAGACAATTCGTGATTCCAATTTATTAATTGTCAAATTTCTCTGGAAAAAATGAAGACCAATTATACACAATGTTAATAGCAATGATAACTGATATTCATTTCAGAATTATTGGTAAATATGCTTCCAGTGAAAACTGTCGGAGTTTATATAGTACAAAAAACATTTAGATCGGCGATTTTGTCAAATTTACTATCAAATACAGCACCTTTTTTGTTGGCGTCTTTGTCCGATTTATTTGTATGATTGATTGAATTTTTTACTGAGTTGTGAAAAGTAAAATGACAAAAATACCGAAAGAAAATTCAAAACGCCCCTTATCCAATGTCAAAATCTAAAGCTCAAACACATCAAACGAATGGATATTCCAAACTAGGTACAGGCATTTCCTTATGTAGAAAATGGTGGATTAAACCTGGTTTTATAGCTAGCTAAACCTCTCACTTGTATGACAGTCGCATAAAATTCTTTTATATTGACAACAATGTGTGAAAAAAACAAACAGACATATTAGGTGAAAATGTCAAAAATTGGGGTACAGGAGTCAACATTGTGTTATAATCTTAATCACTATAAAACAAACAACTATGTCATTTTTCTTCGGAAAATGCAAGTACCAAGTCAGAAACAGGACATTTGTTTATCACTCGTTTCGTTGATCTATTGATAACGTTTTATTTTGTCACTTTTTATGGATTTCCCTTTTTGAATTTACCTTGGAGTTATTCTTTTTTGTTTATACAAAATCTATTTGAACACAAATTTGTTGGAATAATGTAAAAAGGCACTTGAAATATATGGTTCTTGTTACAATTTTATCTCAAATGACGTTCAAGTTAAGTTACAGTCGATCGCTTATTTGCCTTACTGAAATCGTTACAAATTCTGCCGAAGTTATCAAGCAGACAAATATAATAGAATTCGTATAAGTTTAATAAAAATCATGTTTAAAGAAACCATGTTTTAATAGTATATATTGCTTAAATCGACATTCTTTAACTGCAACTAGCTTTAGTTCTAAATATTATGGATTGATCTTCAGGAAATGAATCCAGACAATGACCTCAGTAATTAGAGAGGTCTTCTGGTATAAACATCCCTGCACTTTTGATACATATTTATTTCTATATCGTTTTAAATTAAAAAAAAAAAGAATGTAAATCCCAGAGTTTCCTATTTTGAGATAAGAAAATGGTATGCAGTTTGTGTAATATGTTTACAAAAAGTGGAAACTTTACTATTCTGTTTTCACCTAGCATTATGTCATCCAAAAATTACACGTTTAGTAGAAATAAAAGATGAGAGGAAATTTTTTATCGTCTAAGGGAAAATGAATATGATACCTAAAATTGAACATGTATTCAAGAACAGGGGAATGCTCAGATTTCAAGGTATATTCAGAAAACAAGAAAATACCTATATACACTCCTCCTTTGGGAAATCGATCCAAACGGAAAACTTGGAACATGCAGTTACACTTCTTTCCAAACAATTAGACTGTACTTTCACAAATGACTAGTGAAAAACATGAACGGACGTTCATATATATATCCATTGGTTGTGCATTTATACATTCTAGATGTAGTAATACATTGGACATATAGTTTATATATTATTTATATTGTGTGCGTAAATCTACTTACATTTTTTAACATATTAACATAACTAAGAAAATAGTCGGTTTTTTTTAAAAACTTTTATGTAAGTTTAAAACAACTGAAATCGAATTAATAAAGATACAGAAAAATATTTTATAATTAAATATTCGGCAAATTACCTGATTGATAAAATGACAAAACAAAATCACATTTATATTAATACTAATCAATGATTTTCATTTTGTTGTAGTCAATGTATAACGTGTATACATACATATTCGATGTATAGATTAATGTTTAAACCAATTATTAAGGGAAATGATGTAACAAAATTTTACTCACACATCAAAACATCCTCGTTTTTAATGTAGACAATATTTTCCTCCTTCTTTTACTGGCTTAAACTTTTTAATTATTACTTATTTGTATCAGGAAAGCTTGTTAAGTGTATCCCTACACTTAAAAGTACAAGATGTGTAGGTGACAAATATTAACATGACTAATTTGTGCTTTTTAATATGCATTTAAGTTATACAGATGTTTAAGCAGTATAATGACGAGTCTGAAAGAACAATTAAATGCTTGGCCGTGATGTTTGTAATGTCGGATAACAAAAAAGTTTATTATGCATATGCAATAGCAGTGTTGAAATACTAATACAGGGTCAGGACGTCTTTTATAGAGACAGTCAGATATAAGATGATAAATTTCTGTTTATAGTAATTTAAGTTCTTCGTTTTTATCAAAATATAAATAAGGAAACTAAAACAAAATAGTAAAAGACAACGCGATGAAATAAGGCAGTTAGTTCTGTCGTATGACTTTGTTTTACATTTTCATTTTAAAACTTGCTATGCGGTATGGGTTTTGCTCATTGTACGTACGGTGACATATAGTTGTTAACTTCTACGTCATTTGGTGGAGAGTTGTCTCATCGCCAATAATACCACATTTTCCTTCTTTTTTTTTTAATAGAAACCAAGATACTTAATTTTATTAAAAAGTACAAGTGAACCCTGGAAATTACGACGAAATTTAAAGGCACTTTTCGGTGTTTAAATGCAGAAATTATATGTCATATCGAACAGTTCATAAATGAATATGGGTTTGAGTCCTTAAAATAATTATATAGATATGAAACGATTTACAGACACTGAGTGATATTCTTTGGAGTTGAGTCGATGACTCTCTGTTAATAGTTAATATAAAAACTTATGGTCAATGAATTGAAAAAAAATTTAGGTTTGATATATTCCTCGATGTTTGGCATTGAAAACAATTATAAATTACTACTGGTACGTGGTAAAAGCCTGAATGAAGTATGTTGCCTGGGGTATAGATGAATTGGAGGTCAAGTATATCTTGAATATGATAGCCAATGACCAAACCATATAAACCCGTGTAATTGGTTTTCCAAAACGACAAAACGATTTTAGTTCGGGATTAACAAATTAGAATATAACTTAGGGTTTTAAACTATTTTCATACTGGGTACAAAAACAAATAATCATGATTCATTTCACTAAACTTCAAAACAAAGACTGTTTACACATTAACATTTCGACTTCAGCCAGGAAACTAGACCTCTACTTTCCAAAACGCACCTCAGAACGGAACAGACAGTGCTTGCCTCCTTTACAGCATGTAATGTTATCTATCGGAAGAGAGAGGGATGGGAGAGAGGTAAATGAGTTCTTTAACAAGAAAATTATACCCATAATTGAATAGCAGTTTCATTAAGAATCCATGTCAAAAGAAAATCAACAGTATGTCTGGTCGTGCTTAGCTCAATTTATTACAGAAATCGATAACCATATGTTTATATAACAGTACTATAAAAGATAAGTTCCTCTAAAATAACCAATCCATACTGCAAGAGGTACTGGTTAGTGACTCAGAAATGGAGTCAGGCCGTGACCGGCAGTACTAAAGACAAGTTCTTCAAGACAACCAAGCCACACTGCAAGACTTACTGATCAGTGACTCAGAATGGAGACAGGCCGTGACCGGCAGTACTAAAGACAATTTCTTCTAAAAAACAAAGACGTACTGCAAGAGTTACTGTTCAGTGACTCGGAAATAGAGTCAGATGGTGATCCGCAATACTAAAGACAAGCTCTTCTAAACAACCAAACCATACTGCAAGAGTTACTGGTCAGTAACTCAGATATGGAGTCAGTCCGTGACCGGCAGTAATAAATAAATTTAAAGGGGCAAATATCAAACAAAAAATAAATAAATATATGAATAAGTATAAAAATGAATTAAAATTTTATTTATCAGTTAAAATATGTATTATGTTAAAACGATATAAGAATATTAAATAATTTAGTTTTGCAATCCTGCTAAATAAAGGCAACAGTAGTATACCGCTGTTCGAAAACTCATAAATCGATAGAGATAAAAACAAATCCGGGTTACAAACTAAAACTGAGGGAAACGCATCAAATATAAGAGGAGAACAACGACACAACAAAAATACAACATTAAAATGTAACACACACAGAAACGAACTATAATATAACAATGGCCATTTTACTGACTTGGTACAGGACATTTTAAGAAAGAAATGGTGGGTTGAACCTGGTTTTGTGGCATGCTAAAACTATTTTTTATGCAGTGAAAAGTATATATTAATTGACATTTTATAAGTAATTTAATGTGAAAGCATTTCAACCGTACCTTAAGTGTAGAACATGAAGAAAGTCTTTCGTCAATTGAGAAAAGAGACATAATTCAAAAATAAAAATATAGATAAAATAGAATTCCTAGACTGTTTACCTGTAATGGGCACGTCGGATGTTTCAAAAGATATCGATATACTTGTAATGTTTAATGGATAATGTAGTTATTCATATATAATTTTAATTAAGACAAGTTGTACAGTGGCCATTTGGCCAAATATTTCATGTTGATGACATCGCAGAGCTATTGCAAATGACATTACATTACTGCTCCGATGTGACCAGACTATTAAGCCCATTTATTTACTAATAATATTAACATGATTCATATTTATAATATGATATGAATCTTTAAAGGATTGAAGAAATAATATCACGGGCTCTTTATAATAATCCCTTCTTTGTGAAACGAACTACACAATAAGAGTTCTACAGGTCAACATACGGTCGTAAGCATAAGACAGATTCAGATTATATATTTTATTAGAGTCTCACCACTTATATACATATAATACAATCATTATAATATATACATTGTATAAAACAGTAATTTTATAAGTTAAAATACAAGTGCCATTCTATAAAGAATTATGAGAGACTATAAACATTCCAATAAATTATAACTTTGATAAAACATTTCAGGTCTGTAAAACATAAAACTGTCTATAAAATGTTTCAGTTCTATAAAATCATAACTATCAATCAAGCATAAACAAAACTATTTCTTCTACTTAGAATATTAAAGTAGGTCTTGGCAAACATATCATAACAATCAGTACTTTTAAAAAGATATATCATCAGATAAAATATTAAAATCAGCATTTTTTTTTTAACTTCGTAAAATAATCTTCCACGCAAATCTACGTATAAAGAACAGTCTGATAAAAAGTAAAATAACAAAAATACCGAACTCAAAGGAAAATTCAAATCAGAAAGTCCCTTATCAAATGGCAAAATCAAAAGCTCAAACACATCAAACGAATAGAAAACAACTGTCATATTCCTGACATGGAAACATGTTTCTCATCTTCAATCGGATTATTACATAAAAACAAACTCATTCATTTACAGTTTTGTTTTCATAGCGACCTGGTTTTTTTTATTCGCAAAGAGGCAACATCACATCCAAATTTAGCAAATACACTTCTGTATTGACTTGAAATGTTCTTACTCAAATACATCTCTGTTTCAAAAACATCTTTAAACAATTAATAAGACCGTAATTTTTTTCCAACATTTTGTGACAATATTTTGTTACTGTAAATTCAGAAATTATTGCGAGGTTTTTATTAATGCGAATAATGCGACTCGGTGAGTATCGCAATGATAAAAGCTCGCATTCTAATATCTGATGCATGTATCTGCTTTTCCTGAAATCGCAATAATTAATATCGCATTTATGTTCATTTTTCAAAGATCGCAATAACAATTGCACGCAATATTTTCTGAATTTACACTATGCTGATTTATCTTATATTTATCAAATAAAAAATCTTCCAACTGTGTTATAAAATTTTTATGCAACACATTCTCTAAATTAGTGTATAATTTAAATAGCATTCTCTAAAGTTTGTCATAATGATGTTACACTAGTTTTTCTTTTTATTAATAGCATTTCTAAAAGCCCGTCGAAAAAGCGTATAGTTCACTCTGTTGATATAATATTACATCTAGCCCAATGTCTAAAACCATAACTCCACTATTAACACATGGAGGTTTCCAACCCATATCCCAATTAATGTCATCACTAGGTTTATATTTACCAAGACCCATAAAAAAATGGATAGCTCTGTGCTGAACGGCATTAATGCATAAAAAATATCTAGTGCCCCAGATGGCTGCACCATAACTTATAACTGTCCAGATTAGACTATCAAAACCTTTGGTATATATATTTAAAAAAACAGTCCATAATAAGCGGAGACAAGTACCTTTACAAAACTTCAAGCTCTAAATCAAAATTTGTTAATTAATTTCACAGGGACTTTAACAAATATGCAATCAACACCAAATATCTCGAATGACAAAAAATATATTAAGATAAACAAAGTACTGATTAGGTTGTTGACTTGTGAAAAGCACGTGCACTAATTGTGGTTTGCTTAAACTGGTGTTGTTAAGGCCAAATCTCTTTCCTTTTAATGTTTATCAGTCTGCACGAGGCACTAGTATCCCAGATGGCTGCACCATAACTTATAACTGACCAGACTAGGCTATCAAAAAGTTTGGTATATATATTAAAAATTTCAGTCAATAATAAGCCGAGACAAGTACCTTTACAAAACTTCTAGCTCTAAAACATAATTTGTATATTAATTCCACAAGGACTTTAACAAATATGCAATCAACACCAAATATCTCGAATGACAAAATATATTTAGATAAATAAACTATTGACTTGTGAAAAGCACGTGAACTAATTGTGGTTTGCCAAAACCACAAGTCGTTAAGGCCAAATCTCTTTCCTTTTAATATTTATCAGTCTGCATTAGGCACATTGAAATACAATCGGATTCCAGTTTAGGTATGCCATTAATCGACAACGACTCATGTATTTTAATTTTTGGTAAATGAGAACAAAGGGAACTCTTATCCCTTGTGCCTCGATGGCTATCTACTATTGTTGTATATTTAGTCATTGTTATTGCTTTCTTTATTTCCAACATTCCAATGGAAACTATACATGTTTATTCAGAACGAAAACATGTTTATTAAGTTCTAAACAGTAGACCGATAGATTTAAACAAACGCATATGAACTAATTTTAGTAATTTTAGTAATTTATGAGCAGGTTTTGGTATGCTACTCATTTTTTTAATATATTATAAATTTACGCTCTTTTACTCAAAATGAGTTTTTCATTTTCAGTAACTGTTAAAACTAGTATTTCAAACGCGAAAAAAAGAGAATACTGAATTATTTTTAAATCAAAAAGATTTTGTTGAAAAAAAGATGCACTGCAAGTAATTTTAAATGTTATCAATTTTCTATAACAAATTCAAACTCTTTTTTTATGACCATATCTTCTAGTTCTTTCAAATAGAATCGGACACTGCCATTTGTCTTGAATTACTGTTATGAATGATGAGTCAATCGGAACATTCGATGGTAAAATTTAAACGTTCGAAACACACCAATTGAAAGATAAACAATAGTTTCCACTAACAAAAATTGCTTTGTCTTGGAAAAAAAAAGTTTTTTTTATGTCATATCAAATAGTTTTTGTCCAAATGTAAATAATTATCTATAAATCGGAGCTTAAAGCATCTTTTTATTGGAATGTTATACTGTTCAACTTTTTTTCCAACATCTGTTGTGTATACGACAGAAAATTAATCTCTCATAAATTTTGTACAATCGAGAAATAAGTTTCACCAATATGTAACCGATTTTTCATACACTATATTAAGTCTGTTTTTAATAAATATGTAATTAATTAAGCCCGTCGACTTCTAATTAGATTTAATACAGGAAACTAATGGAGTCGACCTAAGAACAACATTTTTCATATTAATTTGTTTCACTGAACTACATTAATGATTATTGACGTTTGTTTACGACACAAATTTAACATATCAAGTAAGTTTTGTAAATTGCATAAACATGTGTTTAATTAAAATGTAGCCTTAATAGAAAAATGTCCCCTTACAAAGAGAGCATGTTACCGTATGTTCTTTTGTGTACAGTTGTTAATCTGTCTATTGATCAGGTTTAAAAATAAATCTAAAGAAAACCTTATTTAACCCCGCCATATTTTCATGTGTCTATACTAAGTTAGGACCCTTTTAATGTTTTTTTTCTATTGCTTGGAGAAGTGATGTGTGGTGTATTTCTTTGAATGTTTCTATTAAATTCATTCATAACTTGTATAAATTCGGAACGATTAAGAGTTTGTCATATTGTGTAAGACACCTTCTTTTGTTGAAGACTGTATGTTTCCCTCTTGATCAGACAGTCTGTTTCTATGTATGTTGGCGTTTGCTTTTGTTGTAGTTCAGTGTTTCTGTTGTTCCGTTGTTTTCCTCTTATAGTTGATGTGTTTCCCTCGGTTTTAGTTTGTTACCAGGATTGGTTTTTGCTTAATCGAATTATGACTATTGAACAGCGGTTTACTACTGTTGCCTTTATTTAGTTATGTTTGTCGTTTGGTTGCTTAAAATATTTATTGTGAAAAAATGATTCAACTAACCGAAAAGTTCATAATAAAGTTATCGTCGGTTATAAATTTATTCAGCATAAAAATACAAATTGAATTACTTTAATTTAATTTTCGATTCAGCCAAATAGACCTAACGACACATCATTTAAGAATTGAATGCTTATTTTTATAATTTTATTGGTATGTAAAAGCGTTGACCGAAGCACATTTTGTATGTCTTCATATTAAAAATATGCGCACGATCAACGCTTTTACAACCATAGAACATAAAAAGAAGCATTCAATTTCTATAATTACAATGTAATGCTACAACTATGAAACTTTTTGTTTGTTTTTCAATGCATTATTTAAGCATTGCCACGGAAAGCACTTGCAGTTAAAGCTGTTGTATTTTATACGGAAATAAAAATATATGATATTGAAGTTCCCCGGGATTGTTGTCAGCATATCAAAATTACGGATTCTAATGAAACATTCATGTAATGTAATTATATAAACGTATAAGATATAATATAACATTAACCTTTATTGGTCAATATATTCTCAAAGAGGAGGAAGATTCAATATTTATCCGGTTATAAGAGCTTTTTCTGGATTTTCTTCACAGAACAATAAATCAACAACAGCAATACTGGAAATAGTTATAAATGTTACATGTATAAAGAATATTTGGGAGCATTTGGTTACAAACCTATCATATCAAAGGATAAAAACACATATGTTAATGAACATCATTGTCATTCTAGCCTAACATTGATATTTCCGCATGTCAGACATAAAATCCCACATCAATGTTACATAACTCTTGCATTAGAACCATTAGCAACATATCACTCACATGTAACTGATACCAGAAAACATTTGTTACATCTATTTTATTCATTTCAATACAATACTTTTGGATACGTACAAAATAGCTTGCATTGAAACGATATGTAGTCTTGACTCGTTTCCTGCAGTGTTAATTTGTAACACGAGGCGAATCCGTTATAGATCAATTAAACGTTACGGACCTAGTTGTATTAAGCATTGGTTTTTCTATCAGAGTCTATTAACACTAATATAAAACTATCCAATCTGGTGCATAGTTAAATTTGTATGTATGTATAACTCTACTATAGTTTTTTTGATTGTCGCTAATGATAACTATTAATTTTTTGTTGAACAAATATACATTATCGCTACGATGAGTACACAGTGCAAGTTGATGATTGCTTTCCAAACCCAATGAGATGTCTGAAGTACACCACAATGTAATTGAGCAATGATAAAACCAAAACAACAATGATATAAATTGGTCTCACTTTTTTTTCACTCCCCACAATAGTTTAATGTTTTGTGTATGTCTTGTGATCGATGTCACATCTATAAACAATATCAAAACAAAAACAACGGACAATATAACAATCCCTATATACCCAATACTTCTAGCTGATGGTCGATCGTCTTTCATACTTATTCGTTTGTTGATTAGAGCTGACAAGTTGGATTTATCAACTGTCAGAGTCTTTTCCAATTCTTTTATTTTGGGCTGTAACCAGACAACAATTTCATCGTATGTCATATTGGTTACATTGTGTGATGCCCAGTAGTCTACTTTGGAGCGGTATGCACACGAACAAGGACATAAATCTGTAAATATATTAAAAAATAATGTTTACAATAGCAGTATGAATAAAAAACAAGAGGCTCTCAAGAGCCTGAATCGCTCACCTGTATTTCAGAGGAGAAGATTTTTAAATGTTAGCAAACTTGATGAACAAATTGTGTAAAATTGTCTTTAAAGGGCAATAACTCCTTAAGGGGTCAATTGACAATTATGGTCATATTAACTTTTTTTGTAAATCTTACTTTGCTGAACATTATTGCTGCTTACAGTTTATATATATATCTATAATAATATTCAAAATAATAACAAAAAACTGCAAAATTTTGTTAAAACTACCAATTCGGTGGCATCAACCCAACAATGGGTTGTTCGATTCGTCTGGAAATTTCAGGGCCGATAGATCTTGACCAATTAAACAATTTTACCCCTGTCACATTTGCTCTAAAAGATTTAGTTTTTGAGATATATGCCAAAAACTGCATTTGACCATTATGTTCTATTTTTAGCCATGGCAGCCATGTTTGTCGATGGATACAAACTTCGGATACAATTTATAAACAAGATACCCTAAGGAACATTTAGTTAAAGTTTGAAGGTAATTGACCCAGTAGTTTCAGAGGAGAAGATTTTTGAAATAGTTTACGACGACAGACGACGACGACAGACGACGGACGACGACGGACGCCAAATGATGGCATAAGCTCACATGGGGCCCGAAGGGCCCCGGTGAGCTAAAGAGATGGAATAAACGTTAACAAGACAGTAACCCTCAGATTAAAAAAAAAACGCAAAGACATCGATAGGTTAACAAACAAGATTATCATTACCATTATTACATTTTCTCCATATAATTTCAGTATTAAAAAAACTTAATATTTAACTGTTTTGACACACTGTAAAATTGTCTGTTCACCAATTATGAACTGTTGATGGCCTCATTAGAATACTTATGTCATTGGTCGATTGAATTTTTACATTACCCTTTTTTTTAGTTCCAAATCTTCATCGGCCCAAACTCATTGTACCAAGAAACAACGTTCATTACATCATTTTTTATTTCTTTCAATAAAATTTATTCACATTTTACTGTTTCTGATCATGAGTAATATTTGATTCAACAAACACCTTTATTTTAAAAAGAATTTATCACGAAGGACGAACTGTCACTTACGAAGAACATATCCATTTATAAATGGGCTAGCCACGATGGCTGCATCAAGGTCGATCAAAAGTGTGAAAGGTCTGAATTTTTTTTTCCTATGTTCTTTATAATCGCTTGATAAAATGAATTGCATTAGCATACATCAGGTACATGAACGGAAAATCAGAAATAACATCAATATTTACATTTCTTTATCTATTAACAAATAAATATTATTTTGGAATTAATATGCATCGACCGATACATTGTGTGTAAAGTGGTCATTATACCTTTTTTTACTTTATTTTGTTGATCTTAAAACGCGAATGCATTTCACAAGACTACCAGCCTACCGGTCAGTTCAATACTTGATATTGTGATGGTTTTTTTTTAAGTTAGATACAAAAAGATATCAAAATAGTTAGTCAGTGAAGGACATATAAAACTATGGTAAAAAAATCGAAACACATATATTTAACAGACAACTTAAGGTTGTTTAAAAGGATCCTATCAGATGCTCCAATACGGCAACAAGCAGTTTGAACATCATTTGTACTGGTGGAAAAAGAAACTGCATCCTAAATCAACTGTCTAAAAAATAACAAATAAAAATCAGTCCCTCTATCCTCTTATTTGTGTACATATAATGAGCAACATGACGGGTTCCACTAGTACAGAAGGATCTGCTCTCCCTTCCAAAGCAGCTAAGATCAACATTCGTTTTTGGTTGGATTTGAGTTGCTCAGTCTTCAGTTTTCTAAATAGTTATGTGACGTGTTTGTCTTTTCGTCGTTTTTCGTTTTTGCCATAGCGTTGCGTTGTCGGCTTCTCTTTGACCTATGGGTTTAGAATGTCCATTCGGTACTTACCACCTCTTTTTCACTGAAATCCATGATGGTGATGCACAGAACTTTGCTAACGGACAATGCAGACATAAAACAAAATATTACGTATTCGATCTTTAAATTAGGGTGCATACGATATCGGTTTATTTGAATGACGTACGCTAGTGTAGTGACGTAATCCAGACATCAAAATATCTCCGAAAGTCAAAAGCTAACATTTCTGGTGGTAAGTTCAACCGAAAATGATATCGCATTAATTGCATTAAACTGTTGCATAAAATAAAAATAATTGACGGATATAATGTAATGCCTCTAACTGCGCATGCTCTCCCATCTGCAACATAACATTACAATGTCATCTTACGGCAAAAACTCGTTTTATTTTTGTTCCACTACGAGGTTTAAAAGGGGAAACAACCTCATTTCTACGTTTGAAACGATAAACTCTGTTCAATTATCTTAATAGCAAAGGTATAAGGATAATATTTGAAGTAGTTGCCATATATTGAGAAATGCACGCTGTTTTTTTTCCGTGAGTATATCTCATACAAACCTGTATTTTGTGAAGTAATAGCTAATGTTATCCCTGTACTTGTACCTTCTCCAATTACATTGGACGCAACACAAAAATATTCTCCAGCATCAGTTACTTGTAGATTTGTGATAGTCAAGGAAGGCGTTGACAATCCCGCAATAGTAAATCTACTGTCTGTTGTTGAAATTACTGAATCTACTCCGCTGACTCGTTTCCTCCAATAAAAATCGGTAACAATAGGCGAAGCCGTTACAGAACAATCAAAAGTAACTGATTCACTTGTATTAAGAGTTGTCGATAATGAAGTCGTGGTAACTTGTGGAAAGCCTTTACAAAAAACACAAGAGAACAATAAATGACAGTATATTATTTTAAAGATTTGTCACAGCCTTCTATTATAAATTTCTTCCCGGAATATTTTACAGATTAATATAAGCATGGATAGATAAATGCATCTTGTCGTCACAGATTTTCTGTTTCGTTTGTTAAAATCTTGCTACTCAAAATACTTTTTATAAGATTGGTATTGTTAACATGATAATAAAGTATTGATTCCTTTAAATGTTAACTCTTGCCTTTTGTAGATTCCTAAGCCGATGGTGACTTTAAGTGCTCCCGTAGACTCAGTAGGTCTAACTAGTGACAACCGTAGTATTTCTCTTGGTATCCGCTGATAGATGCATGTATTGATAGTCGAGTCATGAACGAATTAAAAATTTGGACTACAACTAATTGACTATACTAAAATTTTCTAAACGGTTATCAAATTCAAACTTTGGGACAGTAGACACTTTTAATTGTACCATTAAAAATTCCAGAGTACTGTAATGTAATTTTGTTGAAAAGATCTTCCCTCTCTAACATAATTATTATATATTGTATTTTTGTAATTATTATTTGTTCAAAATAATTTCTTGCTATCTTTTGTACGTTCATTTTTAATATTTATTACCATCGTCTACCCCCCCCCCCCTCCCCACAAATAACAAACTTATGATCTGCTGATTATAATAAAAATAATTTCTTTCTCTGTAGCTTCTTACCCCCTGTCACGTTTACTACTATTTGATCCCATTCTTTGAAATGAAGCTTGTTTGCAACACAACACCTGTATATTCCTGTATAAGCAAATGTTACACTTTCAAGGTTTAGTATCATATCCATGCTATTGATTACATCAACATCAACCTGTCCTTGTGTTACAGTGTCCCAGAATGATTCATCAATTGGAATACCACCGTCAACTGTACACTGTAAAGTGATGTTATCACTGTATACGGCTTCAATATATGAGAAACTGGCAGTCACTGTAGGTGGTTCTGAAATGAGCATGAAGTTGTTGTTTTCGTAATTTATCATATTGGTTTGCTATTCACTTCTTTCTTAATTATTATATATATATACATATATCATAATAGATTTCAAAATAAATTTACTTGAAGTTGATCATCAGAAAGGACAATGATGGAAATTATTCACCGATTCATGTATAACTTGTACTCATGTTTCACTGGAATTTGATGTGGTTAACACTGAGTTGCATATAACATATTAGCTATGGTTTTTGTGTTAATTCTGTTGAAATATTTAGATGAATATAACTCTTTATAAATTTCGTTTGTTCGAAGAGCTTTTTCTTGATTTACCTTATCAGGAACCCTAAAACTTAAACATTTGAATGCCATGGATATATAATACATAAACGCGTTAAGAGATAAATAGAGTTAGTATGGTAGTAAAATGTAGCCAACCCACAGCTTTGTAATATAAAAGAGTTTCTCTGAATTTATATACCGTATCATAAATTATTAAGATCTGAGCAAAAAAAAGATCGGAAAAAACTGATATAATTTCGTAAACAGTACTGACCGTCACAGGCTGCGACATCTACTGGTGATTCCATAGTTGTCTCATTACAAATACCCACATCTATAATATATTAAAAACTTTCAATTTTATTTTTATCTGTAAACATATATAACATGAAAACTTTACTATTAATAATGAATAAATTGATTAATGTATACATGTAATTAACATTTTATTCAGTAATACATATATATTCTAAAAAAAGTTATTTTACAATCTCATGGAGCTCTTTTACCTTAAAACAGTTGAAATTACATACCCTTAAAAGATGCAATAACTTCCAACTTTACAACGTTCGTAGACGACGGCAGTCCATCTATTTAAGAAGAAAAAAAATCATTTTTTAGAAATAGCATATACTTTATAGTGTAAATTTAAAAACAAAAATTTCCAATTAGGTATTCAAACATTAAGTTCTTTGATTTATTTTACTGTGGCCTTTTAGTACATGTATGCCTGTATTTAAATCTCGTAAGTTATAACAAAAGGACTTGTATAGAAAAAATATATTGAAAGACTTCTAATTTCGCCCAGAACGTCAAAGAAAAAATAAACTATGAATTCATCATTCTGTTTTTAAAGAAAACATAGAAAAGAATGTCATTTGGTAACAGGTCTTAAGATGTAGAATATTGTTAAGAATTATGCTTTTCGTTTCACAGCTGAGGCCACGCATTGTTCTCATATTAAGAAATAGAAGGGAAATAGTGCACCGCATGTACATGTAGCGGATTAAAATCACCACAATGCCACAAATGACAAATGAATAGCTTGAATGGGAAGATTATCAGAACAATATACATCAGATCAAAATTATGTAAATCTTTAAGTTCCATAAAACACATTTTACTCGACTTCAATAGCTTGTGTGTTATATTCACAAACAAAGTGTGTACTGCATTTTCCCCAAATCGGTGACTAAATAATATAATGTTTGATATATTTTTTTTCTTTTTGAGACAAAAACTGAAAAAAATATAAAAACAGTAGTGTTACTCTTTGAATTGTTAAAATGCCTGACTTATTGAATTAAGAAGTTTTTTCAAAGTTGTCAAGTTCAAACTGTTTTACTTTGAGTTTTGTTTTTCGTATAGCAATACTAAAATAACTTTCAACATGGTATGGGATGACATAAATTAGCAACAAAACTAACTTAACAGTAAAAAGACCGTATTTTAGAACAGACAAGAATCCCTTCCTCGGGGAAATTAACAACAATGTTAATGTTAATTGATCCCTGATAATGACAACAAACACGGGTGACGTATATACGGGCAAATAGTTCCTGTTAAAAGTAACTGAGATTAATACGCCATTACATAATTTTGCAAATATGAGTTCGGCCAGGTTAATAAAATAGTCAAGATTGCCAGAGTCGATATTTTCACTTCTGTACTCGAACTATGAACAACAAATTTATTTTGTTTTAAATATTTCTGTACTCATAACAACAAAATTATTATATTTTAATTTACCTGTGTACGTTACTTTATTTAACGTCATTTTGTCCTAGGTTAAAGTTGTCTTTTTGACATCGAAATATCATTGTTATTTATATTGTGTCATAGATCAAACTTATTCGTTCAGTGTATATATACTTAATTCTTGTGTAATGTCCTTTTGATCGAGTTAAGCCATTTCAATTGATATTTAATTGTGTGTCTTTTTTGTTGTAATATTATACCACTGTTAGGTTAGGGTGAAGGTTGGCGCCTGTTAAAACGTTGAAATCCGCTGCATTTTTATGCACCTGTCCTAAGTCAGGAGCCTGTTGTTCAGTGGTTGCCGTTTGTTGGTGTGTTTCATAAGTGTTTCTCGTTTCTCGTTTTTTTTTTTATAAATAGATTAGATCATTGGTTTTCCTGTTTAAATTGTTTTACACTAGTCTTTTTGGGGCCTTTTATAGCTTGCTGTTCGGTGTGAGCCAATGCTCCGTGTTGAAGGCCGTACTTTGACCTATAATTGTTTACTTTTTACACATTGTGACTTGGATGTATAGTTGTCTCATTGGCACTCATACCACACCTTCTTATTTATATCGATAGGTTGACAGGTTGACAAAATCGACATGTTGACTTGATCATCAGGTTGTCATGATCGCCAGGTTGACATAGGTGACAAGTCGTCAGGTTGATATGATCTACAAATTGACATTGTCGACAAGTTAACAGTATTGACAGGTTTATATGGTGGACAAGTTGTTCTGGTTGGAAAGGTCGTTGAGTCGATCGACAGAGATTAACATGTAAACTAGGTTGAATTGATAGATCAAACATTTAATTTGTATCAAAACAATTATTTATAAGTTCACAATTTCCATACCTATCACTTCAACTGAATGATCATCATGTCAACTTTGTCAACCCATCGACTGACTGACAGCCTAAAAAGAACATTCTGGGAAATCTGTAAACCTTCTAACAATCTAAGCCTTTTCTACATACACCTGTCAATTCTATCACTACTACTCCTTAATTTTTCAGCAATACCCATACATATTTTAAACTACTTAATCCATACACGCTTTGACAAAACACTTTATTTCTACTGAAAAAATTTGTGGTATTCAAAATTGATAAACGAGTATGGTTTCAGTATTTTTGTGATTTTACTTTTTAGATACAGAACATTTAAGTAGAACATTTAATCAGTGAAGTTATCTTACTTGTAAGGTCGTAACCTGTATCATTGGTATAAAATACAACTTCAGTATTGTTTGAAGGTCTTAAAATCCCAAAATACAAGTATCTGCCAGTAGGATCAGCCAATTTATATTCAAAACCATCAGCAGTGCTGAAAAAGACAGGAATTAAAACCGCATATACTGAGTAACTTTGCATTACAAATATTGATATTGATATGAAGCATGTTACCTTTCATCACTTTCAAACTTTCGGAATCACCTGTATGTACTATTGGCGTTAAAAAGACAAAATAATGTGACTACTTTTTCAAATAGATGAATATTTGGGAAAGTCCGAAAACTACAATCTATCGTAGTGTTACTTTCTAATACAAAAAAGTTTTCGATATAACAAAATAAATTGTAATAATGCAACCGCTTTAATTAATATTGTTCGGATATATAAATACTTATTGTATTAATAAGAACAATTATATTCCGCCATACAACATCCGAATCATGTGATAGTGTTAAGCAGGTGTCGATTTGGAGTACTGCCAAACTCTGTAGAGGTTTGACGGTGTAGCCATAATGCTAAAATTTATTTATACGTGATTTTTTTTAAATTTTGTGTAAATCATTGTTTATATTTATTAAGAACAGTTGTTGTAATTTATTCATTGTATTTGCTGATTGTGTAACTAACCAGAGTTAAGCGAGTAACAAATAAGACAAAGGTAAAAAAACATCAAAGACTACAGCAATTAATTGAATGCCGGAATGATCGACAAAAATTTTTGATATTGAATAAAGACAACAGTAGTATACCGCTGTTCAATAGTCATAAATCAATTGAACTCAAACAAATCCGGGTCACAAACCAAAACCGACGAAAACACATCAACTATAAAAGGAAAACAACGGAACAACATAAACACTGAACTGCTACAAAAACAAACTTTGAAACGGAGTACGAATAAAAATGACAAGACTAGTACGGCAAGTTATTCGGAACCCAGTCTCGGAGTTGTGGTTAATTTGTTAGTTTATATCCAAATTGAACAGAAAGACCAGAAAAGAGCTACGAGCTCTTTAGAATCTATGGTAAATGAGTTATCATGTTAGCCTGGTGATTTGGCTAATGTGGTATATTTGCTGTTTTTAACGGATGCGATATACCAAGAATTGAAGAATATTGAACGTCCTGGCAAAATTTGTTTCATTAACAAGAACTAGAGCTAATTTGCTAAGTCCAAAACTAGATATTATGATGTTTCATTACAGCAACACCAGCATACTGTTATTAAACCTTCCGTAGATTTTATTGAATAAGTTAGTTAAGTTGACGGGGCGTTAAATAGCTTGCTATACGGAATGGGTTTTGCTAATTGTTTAATGCCGTAGAGTGACATGTAACTGTATATATCTAAATCATTTGGTCTCCGGTGGCTAGTTGTCTCATTGGCACTGACACCAAATCTCTTTATTTTAAACTGATAATATAAAACTGCCCAAATAAACAATGATATAATGTAGAATTCATTAGTCCATTAGTCTACGGATTGATTTCTATACTTCCTTTGTACATTAAATATTAAAAGGAGAGAAATTTAAAGGACTGGTCTATTTCAGCAGTAAAACCATTTGTGTGATCTATCTATTCCATTTACAGAAAATGTGTATGAATATGATAAGGAAAAACTTCCTTAAAAGATTTCTAAGGAAAAGTAATATACAAAAATCAACAATTTTCATCCGCTTTTTAAACAACCAAAGAGCTGAAGAAATACTATTTGGTATACCTGAATACCATGCAGTATTTCTTCAGCTCTTTGGTTGTTTAAAAAGCTGATTAAAATTGTTGATTCAACACTACGACAATCTGGTCATAAAAATGTTGTTTGTACTGATAAAAAATGTTAATACACAAATATGAACTCAAATATAAATTCATGAAGCGAAAGTCCAGAACCAACTGACAAGACCAAAACGCTCGACTATATCAACCAACGGAACGACTGGAAAACAACTGTCAAGATTCACTCTTGTTTAGTGATACTTATACAGAATGTTCTAACAATGTATCTGAATATAATATAATAAATAACTTATTTGAATCTATTGTCAACGATAATTGATCTGCTTCACTCCCACTCAAAACATTCTACTTTACGGTGTCATTATAGATTATGTTGAAATAATAGTATCTCCTCTTGTATAATAAATGAAAATGATCAATAAAGTATTTTTGTAATAATAGTAAAACAACTTCATCAATCAGTACTATAGCAAGAGTTATAGGCCTTTTGTTTTCAACATATTCAGCCGTTATATTTGGACTTTTATATTATAGAAATCTTGAAAATTTGAAAACGTCGAATTTTTAAAATAGCTGAAGGTTATAGGGACGTAAATATGAACATGTTCCTTTGGAATTTCAACCAAAGATGTAGAACTGTATTTTCCATCACTGTATTGGATAAATGTCCTCACAAAAAACGTTGTATTGCTGGGTCTTCAAAGTGCTCCACAAAACCCCTTTCTAAATTATCAACATCAATTTTATCAGCAATCAAAGCCGGGTTTCAAAGTTATTGTGAAACTACCTATTCTAGAGGTGGCGTGAATCAGATGTGGATACTAAAAAATTCCGAAGATCTTTTAGAGTACATACAATCTAAAACTAATTCCTCTGGTCATAGTATTAAAACATTAAAATATGTTGATAAGCATTAAGACAATAACTTATTTTTTTATGGTCTACTGAAGCAAATTAACACCAGGTTGATCATATGACAGTCTTGAATTATATATCTACCCTCGAGACAGGCTTTGTGTAATAACATGTTAAAAGAGTGTTTAATAAAATTTTCTACATTGAGAAAGAACTGTAGCAAACGTTTTATTAGTAATGTTAAGCTCTATGACATTGCATCTAAAGTTCAATAACTAGGTGGAGGAAAATATTGTTGTTTTTTTCATAAACTGACATAAAAACGTTTTCCCTCGTTGTATCTGTTTTCGAATGCTTCTGAAAATACAGTAGCTGTTGAAGGTATAATAAAGATTGCAGGTTCGTCGATTTTTCTTTTGTAATAACCTATAGCAACGACACCAAGTTTTCAAAAGGAGTTTATACATTTTAATGAATAAATTGTATTGTATGTATTACAAAAACTATTTAATATATTTAGATCTTTGTACATTTGTTGAAATTTATCTTTGTTTTTTGTAAAATTCATCTTTAAATATCTTTTTCATTTGCAGATTTCAGTAATATGCTGTGCTGAAGTTTCATATGATTTCTGTAATGGTAAAGATAAAGGTAAAAGCTAAAATTAATTTAGGAGTCGATATCAACTATAATATACAAGTACAGTTTAAAAATATGCGTAATTAAAAATATGAAATCAAACAAATACGGTAATGCTAAAATGCACTCTCAGGTTGATATCCCTCCAAGGATAACCGTTGAAAGGGTTTCCGCTTATTTCTAATGGGGTCCTTAAAGTTTCTATCGCTAAGATTAAAAAAAATAAGAAATTAAGAGTAGACAACTTTACTTATTTTTCAGATGATGCTTTACTGCATAATTATATGCATGATATGACTACCATGTATTTGTGAAATGACTTTGTCATAGATAACTATTGAGATGAGTATAATATAAAGGTAGGAAATATTATATTTCAAGAATGCGAAAGATATCACAGGGGGGGTTACAGAGAAATTGGCAAAAGCATGGCAAAAAACGAAAAACAATAACAAGACGGACTAGTCTATATAGACTGTGCAACACGAACCGCACTTTTTTCTGCGTATACTTTCACTATTACCACATATTTTTCGTATTGAGATCAGAAATTGCACAGATGGTATGCATAAAGATAAAAAAAACTGTCGCACACCTGTTTTGAAATGCGATAATATAATGCATTACTGTCTGTATTTAGATCACATACTGCACACATGTTTGTTTCGGATTCAGATACTGCACACCTGTTTGCATAGAGATCATATAATGCACACCTTTTTGTATTGGGATTATGACTTTATTTTACACATATCTGTTTTGTGTTGAAGTCCTATACTGTACACCTATATGTATTGCGATCATATAATGGACATTTTTCAAATAAATACATACTGAATTGATGACACGTGGGGAGATGGAAAAGTCGGTCCTGGTACCTCAAATATGGAACCGCCTTCTAAAGTCTTCTCTAATGTGACATTTGTAAAATATTTTGTCATTTTCTTGTATGTTCCATCTACTGTTTTCATTCTCAAATATAACTAAAATGAAATTTTTGTCTTTATTAGCATGTAAAATTATCACAACCTTAAAGCCAATATTGAATATGAGAGAACTTTGCATTCATGATTAATCAAAACACCTTTATAACAAAATATAAGTACAGATATGAAGGTACAAATTTCTTTTATGGAAAGGTACAATAGGTACTGTTTTAATAAACAAAACACTCTGATTCTAGCAATAAGATTTCTGAAACTTTATTAATTTATTGTATTTTAACAGAGATTTCATTCCTTTTCAAAGGTTTGTTGGCTTTATTTAATGACTTTATTTTAATCTATACGTGTTTAAGTGAGAAACAATGTATACAAGAGTTACACAGGGGAGTAGCTGAAGCTGGAGTCGTTTTTGTTATAGAGCAGAGGTACTTGAATTAACAGAGGCATCCGAGGTTCAATAGAATATATGTATGTAGTAACATTGTAGCAGCGTCTGCATATAAAGTATATATCTTCCATTTCATACGATATTTCAAGGCTTTCGTTTTCTATCATGCTTCCATTGATAAAGGTAACTGCTTACCTTACCAAGCAGCGTTTGCATCAAGAGCTCCTAGTGGTAAAGTTGAAGGCATACTTTCGAAAGTTTTACGGACGCACATTTTCGTTCTCTTTTCACAGATTTCGATTTTTACAAATTTTAAGATTTTGTCCAATTCAATTGAAAATGATGAAGTCGATGGCAATCTACTGATTGAGGTAAAAAAAAGGGAAAGATTGAGATCTCAAAAAATTTTCTTTACTCTACCACGTATTTATTTGCTTGTCCCAGGTCAGAAACCTCGAGAGAAGTTGTTTGTCAATTTTTTTATTTATTTTTGTTATTTGGAGAATTTGGGGTTGGTGGCATATCTTTGATTTTTGCTTTGTTTTTATCAGAGTCACTATATACAACGTAAGTCTGTTATACATGTATGCCTTAAATCATTATTTTGTTCAAAGTTAAAAATATTTATACGAGTGTGTGTTTACCAGATAAAAGAGGGGCCTGATGGGGGGGGGGGGTCTCATCACGATTCACGAGTTGATTTTTTTGTCAATCACGATTCACAGAAAATAAATTTCCATGATCACGGATCACGAAAATATAAAAAGAGTATCCCCAATCAATCTCGATAATAGAGATTCAGAAGCTGGTTGTTTGTGTTGTAGATTGGTTCAATTAAGCTACAATCAAATACATTACTGGCTCATTACTTGTTTACGTGTTGAATTCTCCCAGGTTCTAAATTAAATCGTTAAAAACAGTCACATTCTGACTTCTTGTTTTGTATCATATAATATTTCATAGAAGTGTTTTACTGGCGTGAAATACCACGGAACCACGTCTGTGTTTTATCTCGAGACTAAACTCAGAGACTATATAGTATATATATATTTATTTTGTCAATAAAATTTACTGCTGAGCCTGATTGTTCTCCAACTCCTGCTGGTTGTCCCTTGAAGAAAACTAAGACATTCTGGGGTGTCAATAGCATTGTCCGTTTCTGTAAGTATTTTCCAGGCTTTGTAGATAGTTTGTTAGTCTGTTTTTCAAATCTGCAACTGTTCCATTTGTTGGGATATCTCGTTTTCTAGCTTCTTCAATAAGTTCGCCTTTTTTTAGTTTTTTCAAGTTCAATTTTCCTGTGTTTTTTGGGTAAACTGAAATTGTTTTGTTGTGTTCACAAATGTACAGTGTACCCTCAATATATGCTAGACTTCTTGCATCGCTGTATTCTCCAACAATTTTTAACTTCGGATGGGACATGCTGTCTTATCTCGAGTTATCTCGAAGAAGAAGTTTTCGGATTGTGATCTATAACGTATAGGGTCCCTAGGTTTGCAGCAGTAATGGCAATCGGATGTGGATACAGTCCAACCTTGTTACTTGCACTTATTTTGTACTTATCAGGGATTATTGTGTGTACTATACCATGCACAGATTCAAGAAATGTAAGAACAGACGATTTCGTCAAATGAAGTATACAATTGATATCCATTGTATCCTTGTGAGTGACCGAATCCCTGGGTGAAATTCGTTTCAATTCTGCATGTGTATCTCTAACAGTGTGTACAAGTGGTAGACATGATATTTGCGTATCCAACAAAATGGGCCAGTTCGCAAGCTTGCTTTCAAACTTTTGCCAACATGCACTGCATCAGGAAGAACAGCAAATATATATTTTGATTCCAATATACCAGCCTCTCGGTCAGATATCAACAATTCAAATGCCGTTTTGTTGCCCTGTTCACAATCTGCCGTGATGACGAGAACAACACCCCTTTTACATTGAACACCGTTTTCAATACACCTATTGCATGCACGAATTGAGGGAATATGGCTCAAATGGTTATTGTTTTTACAGGCGTCACATAGTTTGCCTTGTTCAGTGCATTCACTGCAGCTGCTAACACAATGAGAAACACTGTCCTTGTGTAGGATATGTCGCATACTAGTCGCTTGTTGCAAACATCCGAGACATGTTTCAACTATACAAACTTCGTAGAGAAACTGGGATTTAATGTCTTCCCCTGTTTTACAAGATTCTGGTTTGTATGTCACTGCAACAGGGAGACTTACATTATTGTCAATTGTAGAAATGTAAGTGATGTCTGCATCTGTACAACATTCTGTCTAAGAAAATCTGGATCCGGATTCGAATTTTTTCGAACAAGGTCGAAACTAGCCGTGTCCTTATGACCAACATTGACCTTTTGGTGTTCATCATAAAGTATGCTAGGTTTGAGAGCAGTCCCATCATTTGCCATCGTAAGCCCAATTACTTTAACAGTTGACGATTCTACTTAAGGAACTACTTTACTATCATTGGTTGCCAGCTGTAGCATTGATATTAGCCAAGGTTTTATAACGCCACTTTCTGTTGTATAGCCAGATGACCTTTTTAATCGAGCGTGAGACGAGGGTCCACCAAAATTAAGTTTTGCGTCATCTGGATTTTTCAATCCACCCGTGCCTGTTCCGTGCCACATTGGTCCACGAAGGAAATTAACAGTTCGTTCTCCTACAAGAAATGACCTAATTGCACTTTTAAAACTATCGCGCCACTTCAACTTTTTTAGCCAAGAAAGACAACTCAATGGAACTCTTTATTTCCAGAACAACGGAAAAAACTGAATCACGAGAACGACATATATGTCTCAATCACGAAGAACGAACATAAAACTCCAATGAAAACGATTCACGAACAATGCTTTCATCACGAATCACGAAAAGTAAATCTGTAGAAAAACGGATCACGATAGCGAAAATGCGCCGATCACGAAGAACGAAAATAACCCATCAGGCCCCTCATAAAAGTGTGTACAAATAATTATTTTGATATATTTATAAGTGGCATAAAGTCATCATAGATAATGTAATAATTGACATCAGACTGTATGCATGATTTGCTTATTCTTTGTGTGTTTTTATATTTGTCAGTGTTTTCCTCCGAATGGTTTCAAATATTTTACGTGTGTCAAATTAAAAAACAGATATATCCTAATAATATAATTCGTACCGTTTCAACAATATAAGTTCAAAACGATTAAACAGCCAGGTTTTACTATGGCCTGATATTACATGTATGAATAGAAACTACAGGTTGTAAACAAAAATGGTATTTTTATATAAGAACACATTCTCGGAGTACAATGTAAAGGATTTGTGTTCCATTACAGAATATATCAATTCTACCATAGTTCGTTAGGATATGTGAAAAAAATGTTTATTTACTATTTTGGTCAGTAGCAATTTTAATTTGAGAGAGCTCTATCAGGCAAAGGTTGTAAAATCATCTTAAAATATAATTAACTTCAGAGATGTTTTGTAGCTTAAACATATTGTAACATTTCAAAACAATTTATACATACTTTTGCCAAATTTTGTGTTGCATCATTAAGAATAGAAAGAAGGAGACTTGAATATTTATCCATGGCGTTGTCAGTTTATTTTTGACTGTTTGAATGTCACTTTCGTATCTTTCGCCTCTCTTTTACTTGAACGAGATCGAATGTGTGATACTGGTAAAACCATTTTAAAAGATAAAGTCCATGTTATTTGAACGTTTCCATTATGTTACCATTTTGGTGAAGCAACCATGTTAATGCTGATTATATGTCTCTTGGTGTTTATGAACAGTTTTTATAACAAATGAATTTGTTGAAATGATTTAAGGTTATAGTCTCTTATAATTCAGTATAATATGGCTCTCTATTTAATATCTATAGAGAACACATAATGTAGTATTGGACTGTATATTATTAAAAGATGATACTAGTACTTAAATATATTGAATCAAATTAAAATGGAATATTCCAGTAAACAATAAGATTATTACCAGATAAGGACATTCAATTTCTGGGTGAAATCTATCAATGATATCACTACGGAAAAAACCATCATCAACATTCCCGCAATGAACATTTGACAAATGCCATAGGTTGAATAATCCTATTCCTGTTCCGTTGGAAATGGTAAGTAGTGTTTCAACATACTGGGCTGAAATGTAAGTATGCATATTTAAAAAAATTATTAAAAAACATTCACATAACTATTTTAAGATTTAGACTTGTAGTGTTGATGCAATGTACGTGGTTTTTATTTCTGTGTATTATATGAGGCAGGTGTAACCTGTGAAAGGGGACGAAGTCAGAAAACCTGCAAAATCCTTTTAATACGATATACCGTTTACAGCAGATTTATATATTATAAACATTTGACAAATGCCATAGGTTGAATAATCCTACTCCTGTTCCGTTGGAAATGGTTAGTAGGGTTTCAACATACTGGGCGGAAATAAGTATGCATATTTTATTATTCCAAAACAAATTCACATATCTATTTTAAGATATAAGACTTGTAGTGTTGATGCAATGTACATGGCTTTTATTTCTGTGTATATTATGAACTCCAGAACATATGAGCTGGGACAAGTTCCTTTATAAGGTCTAGAAAAAACCAAGACTCTGACATAATATCGTGCAGTAATAGCCACTTGGATTTACTACACTTGTAGTTAATGCATAAAAGATTGGCGAAAGATACCAAAAAGATATTCAAACTTGTAAGTCGAAAACAAACTGACAATGCCTAAAATATCCACAAGTATTTATACACAAAGCATATCTAAATATGAAAATGAAAAGGGTTTTTTGGCAAACAAATATATATATATATATATATATATATATATATATATATATAATTTCTGTAATATTGACATTTTCGTGTTAATTTCTTTTAAGCTCACCTGTCATAAAAAAACATGTAAGCTTTTGCCATCACTTTGCGTCCTTATTTGTATGTCGTCCGTCGTCGAAAATGTTCTAACTAATGGCCCAAATTTAGTTTTAGTGGGTGGCGGCCATGAACCGACGTAGGTAGATTGGTCCTACATTTTTGTGCCAGTTTTGCATTTTAAGAGATATTTTTGTCATTTAAACTGTAGGAAATGTGCTTCGTATAGATGATCTATAGTTATTCATATGTATTGGAGACGGAGGTAGGGAAATAAAAGACTTTTGAACAGAACACACCTGGCAATAGACATTATTACAAATCAGTTAGGGTGCACTCGACTTATCGATGATGTCGCAATCTCAAATTACAAGTTTTGTGTCCAAAGCGTCTGTGGGAAAATTGAAAAACTGTAATGATAATGCAACAGATAAAGTAGACACAACTGAATCAGTATTCTATTTGAACAATACAAATACAAGTGACAAATGTAACCCAAATAAACGTCCACGTACATGCATATCAGATAGCTCAGATCACTCTATATGTATAGAGGGAATTAGAAGACATTATTAGTTACATAGTGTGCTAGTGACCTAATACGGTATATATGGGGTCAGTAAATTCCATATGGGGTGAGAGCGAAGCTCGAATCCCCATATGGAATTTACTGACCCCATATATACCGTATTACGTAGCTAGCACACTATGGTACGAATTTATCTTTCCGACTATCTTAACGTGTGAAATTTAAACTAGTGACCTATCAAAATGAGCAAGTATTCAATACCGTTAGCATTAAGAAACTACTTACATTGATCCTACAAAAATAGATGCCAACAATAACAACTTGTTAGGTTTAAATGTGTTTTATAAATTTATTTTAATCTTCATCATCAATTTCTTCGTCTGTTGAAACCTTTAAGATTTTTTTCTCAGTACCGTTTTGTTTTTATAAAGGGACGTAACACCACTACTAACCGTGTATGAAATAAGCCCCGCCTCCCTACTAACATAATATGGAATATACACGGTCTCCACGCGGACGCTTTTAACCAGTCATATTCCTAGAAATATATAGGAGGTAAGATAAAAGAAAATCCATGGATAAAATAGTTAAAAAAGATGATATTGAGGAAATTGTCACCAATATTATGGGAAAATTACTAAATAAATGGAAAACAGAAATAAAAAAAGAGATACTTGAAGAGGTAAACAAAGAAAGGGTAAAGATGAAGGAGTGTCATGATAAGAAATTTGAGATGGTTCGCAGGAAAATGGACTCCATAGATTTTGATAATGCAAATTTACTTGAAAAAAATGCTGCTCTGCATAAAGAACTCAGAAAGATGACAGAAGAGATAAAACAAATAGAAATAGGGGTAACAGAAGGGGTTCATATGGCAAATTGGAATGAGCAATATTCCCGTAAGAAAAACATAAAGATACACAACTTACAAGAAAGACGAGGTGAACAATTAATACCAGAATTGATAACTACATTAAAGGACAAGGTAGGAATAAATCTAAACAAAACAGACATTGTAGTTATGCAAGGCATTCCTGGAAAACATGGTTACCCAAGACCAGTTATCGTAAAATTCCTGCGTATGGAAAATAAAATAGCTATTCTCAAGAAACGAAAAGATCTACAAAAGAGCATAGAAATTAAAATAGGAGATAACATAACACAAAAGAACCAAGGTCTGATTAATAGAATGCATCTACACGAAAGTATCACTAGTGCTTGGTACTTTAATGGTCATGTTTATGGGACAGACACAGATGGTGAAAAGCACAGATTTGACATTTTTGACAATATAAACCAGACTCAAAAAAAAAAAGTTTTGTCTGTCTGTTTATTGGGTAATGTATTTTGACTTTTTGTGTTTTGATTTTTTGATTTATCATTACTTTTTTTGATATTTTATATGTTTTCCGTGTTTTTGGAACTTCATAATCCAAAAATTACTTTCTGAAACAAATTTTACGTATCGAGGAATTGCGGAAAATTTCGGGGCCATATCCGGAACATGTGTTTTTAATCACATCATGACACTTCCGTGTTTACATTTTCGATCTGTAATAAAAATTTACAAACTGTCGTACTTCAAAAAAGATAGTCAAATAGCTTAGCCTTATATTTGTTGCCTGTATGCATGGAAATAATTGGGTAACATCTACAATTGATTTACATTTAGGGTGGGAACTAGATGAAAACATTTTAGGTAATATACCAGAGAAAATCCCACTTGACAAATCGTATGTCCTTTTTGGAACATACAAAAATATCGCCAAAACAATTGACATAATTTGTCAATGCATACTCAATATATTTTTAGACTTAAGCGAGGCTTTGAAACTTTTGGTTGCAGCTCTAAAAAATCTGATATACAGATATGTACAAACATAAACAATGGGAAATATAAATTTATGAAAATATAAACAAACCACATACACAAAAAAAAACTGATACAATGTATAGTTCATGCCTCTGTTGGTAGGGAACTTAAATTAGAATAGAAACAGTTTTGTTTAAATAGTATTAACTAGCACACTAGTATGGTATTATAAACATAACACATATCTGAGTTCTTAATACATGTACATGCAGACATGATTTTTGTTGTCCTTAATTATGATTAATCTGTCAGAGAAAAGGATTTCATAACCAGTTAAAAAATTCAATATCTTAGCCAATTTCTTACTTAAACACTTTCCCAATTAACTTCAAGTTTCAAAATCAAAATTTGTTCAAGTAGTATCATTGCATATAAATTGATACATTGTAAGTGTCTGAATATTTGAAAGAGATTCTTAATTTTGAAAAGTTATATAAAACTTTATTATTTTGTAGTGCCTGAGCTTTTGTATTTTCTCTAAAATGATCTTGCCATGTTTGTTTAAAATAAAATATTATTGGTATTAAATTGCTTTGTTGTTTGCATTGACGATTTCTTTCACTTTAACATCGAAGCAGCAAGAAACATGACATTGTATGACATATATAATTGAGGAATTAGTTTCTTTAGTATGGACTAATTTGAGTTAAAAAAAAATTCAATATTGGAAATCAATGATTTTTTTCATTCAAAACTGCTTCAATATAAAAATCAGAAGATGTGGTATGAATGTCAATGACACAACTCCCTTTCAAGACACAATGTGATACAATTAAGCAAAATTTTACAGGTTACATTTTTTCTTTCAATACAAGCCATCTCAGTGATCAGTAGGCTATACAGTGCCCCCAAATGACTAGTATAAAACTATCCAGCACGAGAGAAAAAGGATAGGTCAATATAAGAAACCTACAAGGCAACTTCAGTTCCATTTCAATATTTAGATTATTCTAATGGATTTGTTAAATGTGGTAGGAATACCTATGAGACAACTCTCCATCAAGACACAGTGTAGTCAAAGTAAGCAATTATAGGTTATAATACAGCCTTCAACACAAAGGCTTGGCTCACATTGAACTGCATCCTACTAGGGGCCCCAAGACACTGTTATAAAACAATTGAAACAGGAAAAATCAAATCTAATTTAACTTCAAACCAGAAACAAAAAGCAAATATGAACTGCACAAAAAAAACCCACTAAACAACATGCTTCTGAATTGGGACATGTGCTTATGAATACACCTGTTTTAAAAGAATTTACATACATACCATAAGACAGTAGTGTAACTTTACCATGTAAAAGACACCCTTTAAAAGTTAATGAAAAAACGTGTTCAAATAAAAAAAGGAACACCTTACAACAGTTCATAAATGTGGCCTTTAAACAAACTAATGTTTAGAAATGGGTATTCAGTGATAATTTCAGGTTTGATTATGTTAGTTGTTTTGTTGTTTTCAATTTAGTTTGTTTATTTATAAGTACAAGGTGTAAGCTGTTTTGTCTAGGCTGTAAATAGCTTTCTTAATGAATTGGTTTTGGTCATCAAGGTGAAGAGAATACAGTGCATTTCAAATTATATATATTTACAATTAAACTTGCAGGCCTTTTTTCATGACCCACAATTTAAAATATAAGAAAACATCAAAATAAAAAGGGACATTCAAAAAATATCTTCAAATCGAGTTAAAGGTTTTAAAAAGTTTTTGTTTTTAACAAAAGAGGTTTGTCATCTAAAACTTTTAAGAACACAAAGCACACAACTTAAAATTGCCAATGCTCACTACCCTAAGCATCACAAAAACCTTGCAGAGCATGTGTAAGGATCTTAATAATGAACAATATCAAGCCATTGTTCAAATAACCATGAACATATCTCAAATTCCAATAAAAACAGCTATTAAGATTCACGTATTGCATTTTTTGTTAAGCACAAATAATCATTAATTGATTAAATTTCTTCACATTTGTATTTGAACATAAGCCTAGAAACTAACTCTTATCCAAAAAAAAACAATTATCTAATATTTAATGCCAAACAAGCATTTGGGTTTACGATTGCATTTCTTTTTTTTAAAGACAGCAACTTGTACTGTAAATTGAGATGTCTCTGTACGGGTCAGATTTGTCTTACTTTATTAAACGATAAGTTCTTGAAATTAGATTACATGTTTTCACGTGACCTGTGCATGATTGGATTACATCTTTCTTCTTGGTCAATGATCTTGCGGGGTCAGTACGAGTTCACGTGTAATTGCGTTGTGGTCACTTCCTTTCATCATCAGCTTTTTACGTGTTAAATTGTAATTCTTATCAAACAATTTGTGAAAAATTCCCACCCGAATACCTCCCTTAATTTTATCTTTAGAAGTAGATATGTATATATGTTTATTAGTGAGGCAGATTTTTCTCCCCACCTTTGCTATTCTTTGTCATTTTTTCAATTGATATGATTTTAGTTGATGTAATTTCGTATTAATTATGTATTATAATTTCATTTTAATTATGAACTTTTATGTCAAATGTTTTATTTGCAAAATATATTTTTTGCATTTTATGATTCTGAATAAATGACCTTTTTTCGTCACTTTAGTTTTTATATCATAGCAAAACAAGCTCAGACTCTGGCCTGTGTATACATGAGTAGTTTATTGTATCCAACTGGCTGTCCTAAAATATAGTACAGCAGACCCGTTTCGTCTGCATAAAACAATTGCTTTGAGTTTGGAATAATTGATTGCAATAAAGGTAAAAAATAATATCAGAACTAGCATATTTTTACCTGGTGACCAAGTCAGGCTCTTAATTTGAGAGCTTCTTGTTTAAATTCAATTTTTATCTTAATGAAATTAAACTTTTGCCTAAATGTGATAAATCATTTCAATCCTATTGTCCTTTACTTGTCATAGGTGCATTTGTTTATTGTTCATGTATTTGTCTAAAAAAAAATGTTAAAAATAATTGGTTTGGAGCAGATAAGATTATGAAATACATATACCGTTTCTTTGTGTCTGATCAGCTGGTTACATGAACCAATGTTCATCCTGTACGGACACCTTGTAACCTATACATATATATATATATATTACAATATATACAATTAAAAGGAAACCGTACTTATAGTTATTGTGGCTGAATTGAAGATAGTTGTATTTTGTCCTTTAGGAAATTCAAATGTAATAACATTATCTTCATTTTGTGTTTTATTGACTTTTTATAGAATAATAAGTAAGTGAACTGATCCTATGAACTCTAATTACAACAGGAAGACCGAAAAACCCATTTACTATATTCTCTGAATATCCGAATTATCGTGATGTTGAGATGTAGCATTTTTGTAGCTGACATTACATGACTGTGGTTTCATTGTGGTCATACTTAATGTAAGATCGTTTATGCCTTGCATTTGCTTCATGGATCCCAATTATTGTCACATTAATCAATTATGTATGTTTGGGTTACTCCCCCAATTTTGTCAATATAACGGAACTATAAACAACTATAAAAAACTGTCATACAAGTGGTAGGTTTAGTTATCTATAAAACCAGCTTTAACCCATCATTTTCTTCGGAAAATGCATTTATCAATCCAGAAATGTGACAGTTGTTTCCCGTCCGTTCCGGATATTTTTTTTAATACTTTTTGCTTGATGTACAAACGTGAAACAAACACATATTATGTTTTGTTTCAGAAACTTTCAAAACTTGAAATGCATAGTTATCACCGTTTATTTTTTTATCAAATGTCCAAAATACTATTTGACGAGTATTCAAGTGTACATTGAAAGCATTGATAGTAATTTCTGTTCCCCATGTGAAACGATTATTTCTTTAAATCAAAAGAGAATAATCAATATTTATTTAGATTATTGGTTGTCATAACTTTCCTAATCGTTCTTTTGAACCATTATCAAACTCAACTTTTTGAATCATTTGTTTAAATTGCTTCCAGTAAATTGCTGAAATACTTGTTGTTTTCTAAACTCAGAGTATCTCCAAATAGCAAAGACTGTTGGAATCTTTAGAAACTTGACAAGAAGCAACATACTCGAAAATATATTTTAATGCATTTTCAAATTAGTTTCAAAAATCTTTAATATACATTAATTGAGTAGAACGCAAATGCAATAGTTATTCCGTTCAATTTCTATTCAAAAGGAATAAAACAAATTATTTTTAAAAACTTTATGCAACCATAACTGACGAGTTCATTATCATAGACTTCGTAAATATCCCTTTGATTTTATTTTTCCTTATTACTTGCAATACTTTTTACATGATTAATTCCGACACGCTCTGGTATTATTGTTTCAGTTCTTTGATGCGATTTTCTGAAATAATTAATTTCAAGTGGGTTTTTTTTTTTTAGCTTTTATAAAACCTTATTTGAATAGTGCGATTGGAATCAACTTTTAGTGACGCAGTTGTATAAATGGACATCAAAGGTTTTTTTCGCATTTTATATGACTGTTGGTTATTTGTGTCGTTCGGTTTTTCACATCTTTTTTATGCCAAATTATATATCATCAATAGACATCTCTACGAAAACGTTCCTTTCCATCAAATTTTTTTCCGACATTTAAAGTTGTTGCTGACAGTTTTCAACAAAATACAGTAATATGATTGATATTATAGATTTTTTGTTAAGACAGCTAGATTGTTCAAGTTTAAATTTTGTCCCAACATGTTTGCATATGAATAAACAGTGATGGAACTACTAAAAGGCAATTAAAAAGAGCAAACATAAAAAAGACAAATATTTATTAAGTATAATCAAATGGCAAAAAATGGTTCAAATACATTGAATAAATTTTACAGAAAAACGAGGATTTCGTTCATTGTTTATAACATTGCATAATAAAGCCTACATAAACAAAACTGGCCAAATCATCTTCCAACACAATTTATTGGCGCGTGAAGTATTGTCCAAACAATCATTGTTTCCGTGCTCAAGCAGACGTCAAGAAAATTTCAAGATAAACCACATGTAAAACCTACCAGTCCGGGATGCGGTTCGATGAAATTGCTTCCCTTGTTTATTTCGCTCTCCGGTCAAATCATGTCATTTCGCTGCCTCCAATGGTAGACGCGACAACGATGGGTGTCGTCAGGATAGGTACGATTAAAGGAATCAGTTAGGAACTAGACGATCCCCATTAGTATAGGTGTGTATGAATAGTTGTTGCTTTAGGATAAATGTATGTTGTAGAATAATTCATAATCAGGAATAGCTGGAATGGAACGAAACGTGTTGCTACGATGACCCGGAAACCGAAGGTAGAAAATTTTTAAAAAATCAAGAGACGATCGTTCTGAGTGTGCCACCTACACATTCAAACATGTATACAACCACCGTATCCCCTATCTGTCTAATGTGTTTTCATAATTATGTGACATAGGACAAAAAAAGGTAGCAGTTTTTTGTGTCTTGTTGTTAAGCATTTTCAGGGGAGATAATGTTATTTTTACGGGTGTGTTTGATTACGTTTGTTACACTGTAACATTATATAATACACGCTCATAAAGTCGCTAAAAAGCGCTTATCACACAAATGAACTCAATGTTAATTATTCTATTTACCGGGTTATTGGTTCTTTATCCTAACTTAATGTTTTGTGGTGTATATTACAAAAAGGGGGGTGCTTTAAAAAACACCGGAATACCTTAATAATCCTACAATACCTGCTATTGTTTAACAGAACAAAAGAAATATATCGTATTCTAAACCTATTTTTCTCACATATTCGTTAGATATGTTGAAAATATAGTCAAATGTTAAATATGAATATCCATCCCCCTTTTTCAATTCATTATTTAAAAAGACAGCTCTAAAAAATATGCAATAACCTAACATTGATAATTTAGCCAACAATGAATCCAGAACATTTTCCCAACAAGTAAAGACCAATAAAAACATTTGATATTATTTGAAAAACTTGGACAATTAAGTAAGATCTGTGGTTTCATAGATATTAATGATAATTCAACATTTTCGATATATATTTATCTTTTAAATTAGTTCATATATATATCATGACATGCATATATCTCGTGATGCATCTGATGTATAAATCCAGTAGCAGATCCGGAGTAAAGTGCTGTGTTCAGACCCGTTTGTATGGGGAACATGTGGTTGGAACCCCTCTTTAATTGCTTGTTTAATTTTTTTTTTGCAGTAATGCTCGAAAAGGAAGATAGACAGTAGTTTTATCATGACGTTATGCAGATGGTTTCCTAACAGATTCATTAACATCACGGTTTATAAGAGACTCATGAGCCTCGTTTAGTGCAAGATGCTGACATGCCTTACCTGTTACGCTGGCTGAAAAGTCCCCATTTTGAAAGCACGTTAAAATATTGTGTGGAAGTTCTACTATAATTGATAGTCAGATGTCTTGGAATTCAATGATTCTCAAGTACATATGCCGATCAAACGCATGGAACAGAGGGGAGATGCTTTTAAGTGGTGCTAATCTGAGATTCCAATTTGAATTATGGAAGAATCAATATATATGAATAAATTATCCCACAATAGGAACTGTCTTTTTTTTTTCATGCAGAATTTGTCAAACGTATCCATAACAGAACAGTCTCCTTCATACATTTGTAATACTGATGGTATTTTCAGATGCATGCACCGTTGTTTTTCTTCTGCTACACATATTTGTTAATTTCTAACACAAGCTTTAATGTGATTTAATTGCTGAGATGATATAGCAGTGCCTTTGGTTTCTCTACTCTCTTTGTTCCAATAACTTGATCATCTGAACTCATCTGCTATCTTTTTTAAAACCAGCATCAAAATAAATTTTAAATAAAACAGGTTGTACATTCTTCAAAATATGTGTAGTACGTGAAATATGAAGACACTCGTGTACTAGTTGTAAAAGTGAGCATGTATGAGAAAAACTGAAATTATAGTGAGCCACCGTATAAGATAAAAAATAATATTAGCGAGTCATTATGTGAAGAACTTTAATATTCTTGAATCTGTTTCTGAGTTATGAAGAACTATCACACAACTAATATTAGGACAGTTATTTAAGTAAAGCACGATAATACAAGCGAGTCCTTATGCGAAGATCTATAATAAAATATAGTCTAAATGTAAAACTGTTAACTTAGTCAAGATCTCGTATGCACGACTCTAAATGTCTCACAACTTTACGACTGTGGGTAAACTATTAAAAAAAGTAAAAGATATAAATAATAAATCTTATGAATAATATTCGCGATCAAAGAAAGAAATATCACATCATCTCGGCGGACAATTGTAAGATGCTATAAGATCGAGAAAAAAATATAACGAAAATATAACCCCAAAAAAATCACTGAAACATCTGAAATCCGAATTAAAGACGCTAACACATCACAAGAAAAAACAAGATCACACCATCTCGACGGGCAACTGTCGACTTTTAAAACGTTGTACGATCGAAACATATGACAAAAAAAAACAGAACTGCAATCCACAAATTAGACGCAAAGAGTCACAAGAAATAACCAGATCACGCAAATGTTGGTGGGCAACTGTCGACTTGTCAATATTGTTTGATCGAACACAAACATAACCAAAACATGACACCAAAGAAATAAGACGCAAACTAAATTACAAGAAATTACAAGATCAATGTTATATGTATCAAACAAAATTCCGAAAGTACAAATAGGTTAACACAAACAATAAAAATACAACGATATAAATCTATGCTACCCCTAGTCCTATAATATAAGACTTCGAAAGTTCATAAACATTCAACGTTTTTTATCGGATTTTTTTTTACTATCAATGTTGAACCTCAACGACTTCGAAGGTTCATATTATTTACATTAAACGTTTTTTATCGGATATTGTTCTTACCATCAATGTTGAATTCGAGGTTCAACATTGATATTAAAGAAAAGTCCGTTGAATGTAATTGATATGAACCTTCGATGTCTTATATTAATTTATAGGACTTTGCTACCCCCAAGAACTCAACTTGACAATGGTCAACCAATCCGGGTTACCGCATAACTAAGGTGAAACTCAATGTGTAACAAAACTTTTTAAATGGTACAGAAAATATGACTGTCAGAGTAATTGTACTTATTTAAGTAAAACCACATATCAAACATGCAAATAATTTTTTTGAATAACAGTTTTAATCACTAAAAAGTCATGTGATGTTACATTTTTAAGACGGGGTGTGTTCGATGCGTTAGTCAACGAGGAAACCCCGCCAGATAACATCCAACTTTGATATTTCGTACAAATGTCAAATTTTGGTGTGCCACTTTGGGAATGGTCTGAACCGATTGATAATTCATTTCTCAATATTCGTAATTTTTCTGATTTTTTCTATGTCGGGCAAAAAAAAAGTAGCAGTTTATAAGGAGACCCCCTTATTGACGTAACAGCTGGACTTCTGGTAGTTTTAAAAACGATTGTTAGCAAGTTGCATTGTTAACAGTTGTACAATATGAAAATGGATCAACGTGAATGCAAATATTTATAATGTTTTGACGGAAAGTAACTTTTGTGACATCTTGGCAACCGTATACAAAGTTTATTTCACTTTTCTATCTTCTAAACACAAGAGTTCCAATTCTTTTGTTGTATTTAAACCGCATACCGGACTGCTACTTTGAAATACAAGGTAGATAATTGTTTTATTCATCTGCGTTATTATTGATAAATAAAATCAATAAAAAAAGTGTACATTTAGTGCAATTGATCTCATAAAACCTGAACTTAGTGTATACTAAGCTTACCATAACTTACAGAAGGAAATATGCAAAATTAACCTTATACGATTTTATCCTCTTTGGTTAATACGCCAATGATTTATGTATTTAGCTTTTAAAATCGTTGGTCTCAGTGGTACCTGATAAAGGTTATTACTTAAACAATTGTCGTGTAATGAAATCGGAATCCTATATTTACATCAAACTACTTGAAAGCATTCTTCGATCGCATGAAATTTATCACGTGTTGTTTTCATTTTTTTTTTTTTCGATTCTGAGTCTTCGACAAATCTGGTCTTACTGATAAATTTTAAAAAAATATATCTAGGCTGTCACACACAACCCAAACTCTAATAAACATACATATCATAAATAACTTCGATTATTTTACCTCATACCCACGGGTGTGGCATATATGGTTTGGTAACTCATTAATATTTCATTAAAGAAAGGTAATCAGCTTGTCGCTACTCACGAATGGGTTTTATGATTTATTTGCATGGTGGTATTTTTTAAGTTTGAAAATCAGTATAACGATTCGGTTTTCTTAAATAGTATGTCTATGGAACACGAAGGCATTTCAGTGACTATCGATCTGGCGAAATTCTTAAATGTAGCATTAGATATTATAACTTGCACTAATGAAGCCTGGTGCCTGTTGAAACTCATCAACGCCATCACACTACAAAAGTGCGATAGATAAATATAAGGAATATATATGTGAACTCTACATTGTAGCAAAAAGGTGGTAACGTGTATATTCAATATTTTGTCAGTTAAGTTTTATCAAATATGTTTGCTATGTCATCCCTTTTACTACTCTATGAAACAATAATAATGTGTCGAGATCTTATGACTCCATACAACAGCTGATTAACTGTAAAAAAAACAGAATTAAATAAGAGTAGTTTTGGAAAAAATATAGAATTGTGTTTACCAGTGGTATAAAGGCAGCTGCAATTACGTTAAACAAAATCAGATAAAAACAAATACATAAAAATAGTGGCTTAGGATACCAAAGGGGCATACAAAACAAAAGACGAGAGACGAAAAAGACTTCAAACTAAAAACTGAATAACAAGAACCCCTTCCTACAACTTTGGGTAATGTCGGGTGCTCCAGAAGGATTAGCAGATCAATGTTCCAGTAGTGGCACCCATCATGTTACTGATGATAAGTACAAATTCGACGAAAGGAGGATTTGATTGTGGTTGCAACGTTTGAAACATATCTGTGGTCATTTATGACACAGCTATTCCATACACTAATAAAGGAATTTAAGTATTAAATGGTCATTTTGATCTAAACATCTAAACTCAAAACGGTAATACTACTTTTCAGATATCTTCTTGTTTTAATTTAATATTGTTCACACATTTTTCTAGTAGTCAATCCAGCACTGTTCAGTGCCTCTTCAGACAATTAAGTACGTGTTGTTTTGTACAGGTAAATAGCTACAGAACAATCTTTACACATGAACTGAACTGATCTTGATTGACTGCAGGCGAATTTTCTGAACAGTCCTGAAATAACCGCACTGGATAAGTCTAAAAATAAGATGAAAGACTAAAAATATTAGATCAAAATGACCGTCTCAGTTCAAAACTGAATTACTAGACGTGATAACTTTCAACCAAGTCGTAATGGTGTCAGTAAAGCTGACGAAATGTTCTTCATTATAAAACTGCGAGATCTAACCTCCTTGGCTCTTGGTTCATAATAACAACAAGGATCTTATTACAACCTGTTGTTTATTTACGCACCCCATCCCCCAACCAAACTCAAGTAATTGTTTATATATTATAATATGACGTTCTTCTTTCGCTTTGGAAACAAAGCCATGTTTTAATTGCAATAGAACATGGTCTGCACGTGATTGACGTCACAATTGAATTTGCAACGTCAGTTGTATTTTGAACAAAGCCGGAGAACAAAAGGGACATTTGTATTGGTGTATCTCGCTAGGAAATTGAATAAAATTATTCTAAAAAGTAAGTTAACATGTATCTGTTCATTTTTTATCGTGAAACGGTAGATTTTCTATATCGTTTTTGTCTTCTTAAAATCATAATGGCTGCCTTTCGCTACCGCTCGGTATAAAGATATTGACAAATATAATGCATACCAACGTTTAAAGAGCATAGAGCATGGCATAAAAGAATTATTTCTTAATTATAACATTCCAATATTCTTTTAGGAACCCTAAAGTTATATGGAGAAAATGAATGCATGAAACAAAGTTACACTTTAAAAATATATCCACTAATTATAATACTTTCAGGCAAGACATGATATTTATAACAATAATTTTGTCGCAATACGACAGCAGACAAAAGACACAATGTAGTGTGGTATATTGTGACGTTGGCTTGCGGTCTCATTGATGTGTACGACTGATTACATTTTATTCATTTGATATGATATTGTTCGAATTCCATTTAACAACAATGTACGAGTTGCAAGTTAGATTGCTGACGAAATCCTTCGATGTCGTATTCACTATAGCTATGGTCTACCGCATTGCTGCATATGTCTAGACTAGAAATCTATATATGATATAAGGCAAAGAATCAATATTATTCATAATATCAATTTGACTGGTTTTTAAAGTGTTCACCGAATCAAATGTTGTCTACAATCTTGATATCAATGATTTTCTGGAAAATGCAAAGTGAAAACTTCAAATACTGTGATCTATAATTGCTGACCATCACGTCATTTGAACTTTGGAGGATAGTTGTCTCCTTAGCAATCATGCACATTTCCATATTTTAAAAACTATTAATTTATCCATAAATTGCCACATTAAAATAAAATTGATTATATTGGAGATAGACCATGGATTTTTTAACTATGTAATATCCCCAATTATGAACTGCTGGATTTGATAAGAATTGCTTATAGATTGAGTTCAAACCATGCAAACAATTTAAGCATAGTGCCACTGAGATAATTTTGATAATCATTTTACAGCAGAAATACATGAAAAATTGTCGAGATACAATGCCATAAATTATCTTTCTCTGACCTAACTAGATGAATAAGCTATTATAATCCAATGGGAATGTGGAAATAGAACAATGAAGGTCAGACTAAAACTCATAGAAATTTTGAAATATAGTTGCATAGAGAGATAGACCATTGCACTTGGATATCAAATCCATTGCACTTGGATATCATTTTAATCAAAAGTTGACATATAACACAATAGGATTCAGACGACGAAATTTTTAGACAAAATAATGAAACAAAAATAAGGAGATGTGGTATGATTGCCAATGAGACATTATTCCAACCACTACACGTCACTGTACTACCTTCAACAATGAATAACAGTGAGTATATGCAGAAATATATATATATAAATTAAACAATAGTATATGATACTGTAGTTAATTCAATCCCAGAAGTAAGAGGAAGTTTAGATAAAAACAAAACGGACAGCAGCAAAATAGTGTATGTTTACGGTAATTCTGTGGACTAGAAATGCTCGTGCACTTTACGTAATTCTCTGAATTACTCAACAAAATATTCTATCGGTCATGACATGGTCTATTTTTCTTCAATTTATTTGTTTTGAATTCCCTCTTGATATCTTCTACCATTGTTTTAGCTTGGGACTACACAATTTTGGGACTACACAATCTGATGTCTCTACATTTCAAAATTGTGTCTTAGATTTGAATAACGAAATTTGACAAAATAAGTGCTATTCTCGTGGAATTGTTGCATGCCTTTATCTTGGACATTCAGTGCAACATCTGAAAACTTGCTATGGACATATAATGAGTATAATATTGGATAGATAAAATAACCCAAATTTACACGCAAGAAATAATTATTTTTTATTCTATGCAATACCAAACCCATTGAGTAAACTGTAATTATAGAGTGAAATTTGAAACTGGGTTGATTCTTTCTTGTTAATAATGTAAAATATGTTCAATAATTATCAATTATAGTCTATTCCCTTTAGAATCATTCGATTGAATGATAACTGTTGATATTTACCCATGTTATAGAATAAATATAATAAAGGAATTCTAAAACTATAATACAATAAGAGAGCATCGGCTACTGGTAATGGTCATATTCAGTATACCGAAATAAGTAATCATTGTTGTTTTTATTTTGTTACAGTGACCTTTGAATCATTATTGGAAACCAGTGTTTTATAACTGACAGAATGTACATTTAAGTTCAAGTAAAAACAAATTTATTTAGTTTATATCTAAGACGCAGCTCTGTTATTCGTAATACTCTTCGTTGTCAATGTTTCAACCTGAAAGCAATCATTATGTTTATACGAAACAGACTCAATTGTGTGGTAATTTCTGCCTCAGTACATGTATATGCTGAGGGGATATAAATCTCGGGCAGAATAAATGTAGGATTGTGTGTTTTCCGTATCGACAATGGTATCTAAAGTTTACATTTAAAGAAAATTTAATTGTAGAAAACGAGTCACATAAGTCACAGAGATGAGAACTTTATTCTATATAATGTATATCATATGATATACATAGTAAGGAGTATATGATGAGAAATATGGTTTTTGTTGCGACATTTGGAAAATAGTAAAATAACAAAAATACCGAACTCAAAGGAAAATTCAAAACGAAAAGTCCCTTATCCAATGGCAAATGAAAAGCTCAAACACGTCAAACGAATGGAAAACAATTGTCATATTCCTGACTTGGTTCCGGCATTTCCTTATGTAGAAAATAGTTGATTAAACCTGGTTTTATAGCTAGCTTAACCTCTCACTTGTATGACAGTCACATAAAATTCCATTATATTGACAACAATGTGTGAACAAAACAAACAGACTTAATAGGTAATAATGTCAAAAATTGGGGTACAGCAGTCAAAATTGTGTTATAATTTTGATAATTATAAAAGCAAACAACTATAACAACAAAGAAAACCAAATGACATGTAGACAATCTATAGACAAAGCTCATAGGCAAAAATAAAACACAAGAATACAAAAAACGACCATAGCATAAAACACAATGGCGGGATGTATAAATACCGAGTCACGCCAAAATAATAGTACCAAAAATGAACTGAACAGTAAAGGTTTACAATATACAAATACAAATTTAAAAAAAACCACACTATAACACGTAATGAAGATAATAAACAGTGTCAGTAACTAGAATCTAAACTTCAAGACAAACATTAAATTGCATTCATTCGAAGAGAGCCACAGTTTCTGCATGTTTGATAAACGTAGCTACAAAGTTCTCATATCTGTGAACAATATATATAAGTAAAACCTAACCCGTATAGTAAGCTATAAAAGGCCCCGAAATTAAAAATTCTGAATAATTCAAACAAAATAAATCAATGGCTTGATTTTCGACGAAACAATCAACAAAAACAAATATGACAGGCTGCAACCAACAGCGAAATATAGAATTTGGTTGGGTTAAACATGCTTGTGAGCACCCAACCATACCTCTATCTTGGAAGAAAGGTGAAAAATCCCAACATAAAAACAGACTGTAGTAATCAGTTGGAAATGGTTTAACTCAACAGATAAGCACGACGCACAAAAACAGCTAACATAAAGACTGAAGACACAAAGTACCGACTTGTAGTTACTGTTTCAAACCCAATAACAATTTGTGAATTAATCATGTACTCTAAGACTTAAGTATCAATCAGTACACATCCAATGGATTTAATCGTTTGATTTTAATGGACCGTATTGCTTTATGTGACGTTTAAAGTGATTTTCAATTAATTCGATAGTTTTATTTGTTAATTTTCTATGTGCTTTTTTCATTTTATTGTTGAAAAAGTACCGAAATCATAAAATACATGAAATGAAACGCGTTTGATTATTACCGTACCAGGAACGGTTTTATCATGAGCAATATTGCTAAAAGCTATACAATTAATTTCAATAAATATTTGAATAATATCTAAAATAAATCATTGTCAAATATTTACATTATATTGAAATGCAGATGTCACCAAACACAATTGTGTTTACACATATTCATGATCGTGCATGCAATTGTTTTTCAATTCTATTGCGTTTCGACAGTTGGTGGATGAATTAAACACAGATATACAATGCTTATTTGCAATATCTTCTTGATTTCGAGCTCGTAAATTGACTTTAAACAAAAGTCTAAAATCATGCAAAACACTCCAGTAATTCCACCTCCAGACATAAATAGCCTATATCAAATTTGGCACAACTTGGATTTTTTTGTTTTAAATAATCTTCAACTTCGTTAATATTTGCCTTTCAACTGTTTTGAATCGGGCACATCTGTATTATCTTAGAAAAAAACGCGCATCTGACGAATGAAACTATTTTTTAAAAAATCCTGAAATCTTTGATGATGTACCAGCGAATCAAATCGCAAAGGACAAGGTACGATAAGTAACTGCAAACGGCCCCCTAAATTGGCAAAAAAATAAACTAACATGTCGAACAAAATAGTATAATTTCTTTGCATTTTGAAACCTATAATTTAATAAATACTACCTAGTTTGCCATCGTGTGATGATTTTATACATGTACAGATGCTGTAAAGATCCTTGGCAAGTGAAAAATGTGGAAAAATGGTAGTTTTTTTTATGTTTCTGTACATTTAAAATATGAGCGTACCTAAGGCCCACGATAATATTCAAACCAGTCATTCCTAGGACAGAAATGTTTCAGTATTCCAATTATCTTCGTGGGCCGTAGGTACGCTCATAGTTAAAAATCTAAACTGAAATGTATGAAAAATCTGGGCAGTTTCGATGGCCCATCGTAATATTTAAATGATATGCGGACCGGATGTGATTTCCGGTACTACACTGAACTGAAGCAGACGGATTCAACTGTAAACTCTTATAAATTCTTTCCAATTGCCTGGTAAGTTTTTGAGCTAGTTAACCAAATATTAAACATTCATACAAGTTATATTTTCTTTTAATTGCGTTTTAAAAATACAATGTTTTCCCCGTGTAATAAGACTGGATTTAATTTGAGAAGACGCATTCTTGTCACCGACCACACCGACAAGTGACAACAACATGCTATTCGCCATAACGATTCATTTTCCATTCCTTTTTACTACAACGATTGCAAACGAATGATCAAAATTGAAATAATTCTGATTGCAGAGAAGCTCAAACATGATAATCTTATCCACACACATGCAAAATCAAGTAATCGACAGAATAAATCAAAACAGTGGGTGAGCACACAGTTGTTACAACGAATCTCATAAAAAAAAAGTACAGGCATATACTGTAAATGATTAAAAATAAAAACTAATTCGTAATATGAAATAAAACTTTGGAAAACTTGTGTTGCAGACGATAACTGAGCGTCAGGTGAAACATTTATATACCACTAGTTAACAATCTTGATATACGTTTACGCGATGGCGTAATCGGTTTGACGGTGGGAATGGTAATCAAAGGGTAGTGAGTTCGAGCCTGATAGATTTTTTTTAAAAAAAAATTTTTCTCACAACTTTTATTAATATAGATATAAGCATTAAAATAAATGATCTTAATTACGTCCACTTTACTTTCAATGTAAAACTTTCTTTGCTGATTATGACTATAAAAAGGGAATTTGTATTATGTTTTACAGACATTTTTAAACCGTTTGCATAAAACGGTTAAAAGAAAAAAAATGGCTGATGTCCGTTTTCATCGTTTATTAATATATGAGAAGAACGAAAACACAATTCGGAGTTGACATGCTTTATACACATAACTGCTTTAAGTATATGTTCCTTCATTTTACAGGTGAAAACATATGAATTAATGTAGAGGTGTAATCTTCTTCGTTTCAAGTTACTTTAGGGACATCATCTGTCATCTTCAAATGTTTAGAGTTGACAAACTTGTCTTACTAATATAGTCGAATAAAAATAAGGTAGGTTGTATTTTAGACTCATTATTAATTTCACAGTTATATGTAAAATTAAACCAAAGGATAAAAGAAGATGTGTTATAAAGGCTGATGAGACAGCTACAGTTTTTTATGAGGTTGAAGTTCAATCAACTTGAAACTTACTACACATGTTTCTAATGATATGATCTTTCTAATTTTAATGCCAAATTAGAGTTTTTACCCCAATTTTACAGTCCACTAAACATAGAAAATGATAGTGCGATTGGGGCATCCGTGTACTATGGACACATTCTTGTTTATATTTTTTTTTCAAATCTATCCAATTCTCATTTATTACAGGAATTATAATGACACTATATAAAGCTGCGATTTCATATACTGGAAAAAAAGAATATGGGGTATCCATCCAAGACATGATGTATGCAGGACAATTTTATCGGTTTAAATCTTTCAACGAAAACTATTGACAATGTCTGTAAAACTTCCTTATAAAAACATTCACAGTAATTACTTATTATAGGGTGATTTTAAGATGCAATGTATAAAAAGAATCAATCATTTGTTTCAGATAATTGAAAGGAATGTAGGACATAATATTGGATAGACTTAGGACTGTTTGAGTTTTTCTTTAAGTTAATAAATCAGATTTACGTGTCAGGTAAGTTTATTAGAATATAATTTAAAAAAAAGATGTGGTATGATGACCAATTAGACATATCTTAACCAGAGACGAAATGACATAGAAGGTAACAAGTATAGGTCACCGTACGGTCTTCAACAATAAACAAAACCCATACCGCAAATAAGCAATAAATGACCACCAAAATGACAATTCTCTGTTTAAAATGGCAGATGACACTTCCAAAGCAGGACATACTCATCTTCAAGAAAACTACGTTGTATTATATCAATCCAGATTTTGTTGACAGGTTTTGCAGGCTTTTGCTGTATTAGTTTCAGTTTCCTGTTTTGATATACTTCTTTTTATTGTCAATTTAATTGTCTTGTGGATTCTAATTTTCATCTTCCGCGTTTTGCTCTTATGGCTGCATTCTGATTTCAGTAATAACGCAGTGTTAACTTTTTTTTTGTGAATGTCCTAGCGTCGTGTATATTTTTTGAAGATCTATACCCTATTTTCAAATGTATTAAAATTAATCATAACTTTATTTCAGTAACACAGACAAAATGTTATATGTATGTCACCAAAATG